>NW_026889796.1:10072500-11327500 GCF_033153115.1 Saccostrea echinata
TGTTTCTACAGAAATGTTTTTAAATACTGCCATATATGTATAATATATCAAATGTTTCCTCTATGAGTATGTATTTTTGGCATGTGAAAATTGTGAAAAAAGAAATATTAAATTATATATATGTAAAACTTACATTGCAAATGTTTTCCCTTATGATTATATAGCACTGTTTTGAGCAATGCATATCTATACATGTATCTACTGTATAAAGGGTAATTTTCACCCAAATCCTACTTGCAAGTGATTTAGCTCCATTTTAAATTCACTCAGAGACAGTTGTGTTAAAGATATAAAACTGATTGAATTCTCCTGTTTTAAAATTCAACAAGGTTGAAGGGAGCAAATATTGGGACAAATACATATATTTCCCTGTGTATGGTGTCAATACATTTTGTCACATAACATGCAAACATCTATAGGGATTTAAAGATAATTGTTGGTAAGTGATCAAATCTACCATGAAGCCCTTCTTTGTTAATAAAGGGGTCCTTTGAGATTTACTTCCAATCATGGCTCAGGTAAAATGACTCCCCAACTCTCCTCCCATTTCAGACATTTTCACACCAGGTGGGAACTCAATTTTTGAATAACGTCAGTGATAAAACTACCAAGGAAGTACAGCATATAGTTAATTTTTTTTATTTTACTAGATGCATGACAATTTGGACACACATAGTGAATATTTGTCATCTATTGTATTTGACAGGGGGAAGTGATTAAAGTCCTGCACTTGATTTTAAAGCACCTGCTCGTTTTACACCTTACTGAAAGATCTGAAAAGGAACATCCCCCAGAATAATACCCTCTATTCAAATTTGCATAATTCAGTGTAAATATACAGCAGAATACTGTAAAACAACCTGAACTTGACGATTTCAAAAGAATGATCTATATTCTTTGAAACTGTGGTAGATTTTTTGTCCTTCAGCAAACAGAAGAATAAAAAAAATAAGGAATTGTCCTTCAGCAAACAGAATAAAAAAATCAGGAAATAAAATCTCATTTCTTTATTGAATATGAAAAAGTAATGCTATAACAAGAAAAAAATTGGTAAATAGCAATATGATTATGTATACATATATTTCATTTAAGAAAACATATAATTGATATATATATATACACTAGATAAGTAAATGCAGTTTGATATGTTTAAAGGACGCAGAGTGTCATAAAGGTTGCATTACTCATCTGATATGCCTGGTTATTTAACATCCAAACAAGGATGTAAATTACAGCGACACAGATTGAAGATTATCTATGGTAATAGTTTTAGACCATCCTAGACAAATACCTGTGCCCAGGTATGGAGTATATGTATATTTACATTTAACACTTGCATGGGAATAAAAAAAATGGAAATCCCTAAAAATGAATAATATCATATGTGTAGCACTAGTTTTTGATTTTAACAATACAAGTATGATGAATCTGGAATGTAAAGTTTGCGTACGTACAATGAAGCTTTTTCATCATGTACAAACAGTCCACATATATCTCTATCTATATATTAAATATATATCACATATACTTTTTAATTGTATATCAAAAATTCACTTTTTAAATTTCAGATTAAATAGAATCTTCATACAGTTTTCTGTAATCTCACTATATTATGCTGTAGTGGTATATTCCCATCTCTTTTGTCCATATCTATTTTCACGATGCACATTTTCCACACCTATTTAGATCCACACCTGCTTAGATCTCTTCCCTCCACTGAGCATATGAACGTGGAGTGACGGAGCTATGAGAGAAAGATTGGTCATGAAGGATTTGCTCTAACTCCTGCTGTGTGTCCACTATGTGGATTTGGAATGGAGATCCAGGGACGTCCACTCCGGACCAGCGGACACTGATGATGTAGAGACCGGTCTCTGTCGGGTCATACCGACACAGGATCGTGCGGTCTCTCTGACTGTCTCGGTACATCTCCACCTGGAATCCACCTGTTAGAGAAAAAACAGAAAGAAGTTTTAATATACTGGATTAGATTCTGTTATGTGCAGAAATATAGTAAATCATGCTTATAACAAAGTGCCAGAAACAATTTTGCTTCATTATAAACATGATTTATTATATCTGTTAAGTTCACAATATATTTTAGAGCCACAGGGAATGAAAATCACTTTGCTGTAAGCATCAATTCATTATAATCATGTTTACTATAAGTGTGTTTTACTGTTCTTTTGGAAAATTGAATTTCATTTAATTTTTGGACAAAATTCCTGAAAAAAATTACATCCTTGATTTTATTTCTCCAGGGATTATACACTACAAAGTTAACTTATCTAATAATACCAGGAACATTTATACTTCTCGAAATCACTGTTAAGTATAATATCACAAATATTTTATCCTGGGCTGAAAAAATTTCTGCAATTCAAGTGAATCTTGTCCTTTCATACAAAAGATAAACCTATACTTCTTTTGTAAATTTAAAAAAATTACATCACTTTTACAGGCAGAAAAATTTTGCAATGATACAAAGACAATCGTTTCCTGAAATCTTTGGAATATATGTACAATCATTTCCTTATTTGACCTATGCTGCACTTTACGTTTGTGTCTCATTGGTTTATTGAAGCTTGTTAAATAAACATGACACAACTTCTGTAATAGAATCCAGGTAAATATTTCCTTGTATTTACCTTTGGGACCCCGGATCCTGACTGTCAATTGTCCTGCCCCAGCTCCTCTTGTCTCCACAATAAATCGACTCTGGAATGTTGCTAGGATACCATGTTCCACACCAGGGCCTGTAACTCTGACTTTGCTAGCATCAGGTTGAGCATTAACTTTCAACACAAATGGACTTCCTACAAAACAATTTTTTTTTGAAGTTATAAATTGCAAAATTTAGGTTTACAATTTATATAAAGAACAAGAAAAGGGGCATAATTAAAAATCTGGACACAGAGTTTGGCACCTACCATTGACATGTTCTCCTCCATATTTGACCTGTAGAACATGTTTGCCGGGTTCATGTGGTTTGATTTTTAGTATAAACGTTCCATCATGATTGTCCTGTAGTTCACAGTATGAAGCTTTAGAGGGACCCATGCAATAGGCTGTTAACTCACCTACACATACAAAAACACAATGTATAGTTCCCAAACAGACAAAAAAATCACAATTCTAAAGTCCCCAAACTTACAAAAACACAATCTTATGAGTCATATTTGCAAGCTTACTTACTTAATGTCAGTCCTCTAACAGAATGGATTTTGAATGGAAGATGCATTGAAATTTATCAAATACTGTAAATTTTGAAAATGAGAAATAAACATTATGGTACCTGGGCCAGCTTTCCTAGTGTCTATGGCAACATCCATACTTCTACCCAGAATTCCTCCTCGGAGTCCTTCCCCCGACACGTTGACCTTGTTGGGATAGAAAGTTCCTACAACATTGACCTTGTACGGTGACCCCCTGAGCTGTCTGCCATTCCAGGTGATGTTGAGGAGATATGCCCCTGGCACCACTGGGATGTAGGTACACCTGTGTTTGCCACCACCCAGATTGACGACCTTCACATTGATCTCTGCTCTTACTCCAGTCAAGGTCACTTCTGGGGCACCTGCATTCAAAGAGAAGAAGGGTTGAGCACTATACAGCCAAAATATGACTGGTATTTGAAATGGGGTATATAATCCTTGTTTGATTTTATGTTCATTCCATTTCTTCTGTGACAACCAACTTAATTCATTAACAGTATACAATACATGCATGAACATGAATATGACTTTTGTTAATGTCATCAACTGAAAATCTCTTCTTCTTTTTTTTCAATTCAGTATATGAATTATTTAACAATCTAAAATAATTAATTTTAGGGGATTTTTTTGTATAGCAAAGCATTAGGTTTATTCAGCATATATGTGTTTGAAAGCTGACTAAAACTGGCAAAATTTTCGATATCCCTGAAATATGTATTAAAAATATATGTGTTTGTCTACAATATCATAAGTTTGGAAGGCAGTATTAAATTTAAATTACAGCAAATTCATTTTAAAACATTGTATGGAGAGTTCTGAAAACCCTATTCAATATTTCAAAAACTTTTTGAAACAGCTTTTCAATTAAAATTCATTTTCTAAATGAGAAAAGGGCCTCTGGTCCAACATTCACTGAAGCTGCTATGCTCATACAGATAATTAACCTCATAAACATTTGACTACCAATCCTAGACTAATGACACCCATGGATTAAAATACATGAATTTATAATAATAGATTTGTACATTTTCTTAAACTAATACTTATTTCTACACTAGAAAATAAGTGCTGTCCATTTTTTTTAAATATCTATGAATCTCATCCTTTCACTGAAAAGAATACCAGATATTTGATTTCGAACCTCATTTGATTGAAATTTATTGATGGTTGTGGAAGAGTTACAGTGAATAAAACTAAGAAATAATTAACACAATGTTTTGACTCGGATTAATTCTGGTCATTCAGTATCCTGTAAAAAAATCTACTTTTTCTAAAATGAAAAAAAGGCAGCAAAATTTCAGAGGTGTATGTAATTTGAACCCTCTAGTAAAACCAGTGTGCAATGTACAACATCCAGAAAAAAAAGTATTGCTATCCTATCTATGAACTAGAGATTCAGGTCTATAATTAAAATCAAACAGAAAAACTAGATCCAGTGATTTTCTTGAACCTATTTTTTTTTCCTTTCATTTTCTAATGACTACCTTAAAAAATACTTATGAAAGGGTCAACAACAACAAATTGTGTTATGAAGATGACAGATGACAATTGGTGATAAAAATGATACATGTATCCCCTGGATTGCACTTGGAGAGGTTTGCAGAGTATACACAACACAAAGCATTGGAAAATTAGCCACCCTCTAAAATTAAAAAGAAAAAACATATATCCCATGTGAGTGTTTACTTACTGTTTTGTTGCAGATATTCTACAGAATGCACAACGTAAAGGGAGTTAACTACTCACATGCAAAATGCTACAAGAAACACTAGATGAAGAATTGAATATATACTCCTTCCCTCAGTGTCTAAATGTCATATGGAGCATTCACAGACATTCCTACATACTGAGTACCATAGTTAGAAAATATGCCATATATGGCTGAAGTGAATATTACCGTAATAATATAATTCAATAATAAATCCTTTGACCAATCCATAAACCATTGTACAGAAATTTGAATAATATATCATGCAATCTGACCCTAAAAAAAGATTTAAAACAGTCAATCTATGATAATAAAATAAATCTCCCATATATCCCAAGTCTTTACAAGAGTTTAAACTATAAATATTGCATGCTTTTTTGGTCAATGACATAAGGATCTACCAGTATTGGTCTAGAATAGAGATACCCAATAAAAATCATTTACCAGGTCCGGCCTGAGATCCATCAATCACAAACTCCGCCTCCTCTCGGACAGTTGCCTCCTTCAGGCCCCGCCCAGTCAGGATGACCTTGTTAGCATCAGAGAATGCTGGGACTGCGTAGCCAAGGAACGGAGAATTTGGGAGGGCTACATCTGACCAGTACAAGTGAATGTAATGGTTCCCTAAAAAATTCAAAACATGGTCATTTCTTTAACTGTTTAAGTAAAGACATGGTACACAAGATGATTATGGGCAAAATTGAAAATAATTAAGAGAAAACTGAATAACAATGAAAATTTCTGGTAATTCTCATTCACTACATTAATTAGATACATTGTATGTATCCTGTTCAAGTCTATATGTAAATACTATAAAATATGTACGTGTTTATTTTTTTACATGAATTAACAGACCCACTTTTTGTTATTTAGATCATGCATCTTTCCTAATTTGATCTGTTTCAAAGCCTATTATTTTAAATATACTTGTGTGTATTTGCAATTATTATTTATTTCAGTTGATACAATTTTACATATGGTACACAATATTTATCTTGAAAAGAAAAAAAAATTCTACTTTGATATTCCTGTCATAAGAAAGAGGAAATACAGCCACTTCATAATTTAATGCTAGCTATCAATGATGGTGGCAACAAAAACACTAAAGTGAGGTCAAAATGCAAAATATCTAAACCATAACTCATCTAATCTTATCAGGCAATAAACTCTGAAATCAAATGTAAGCCTTAAGGGCCTTCTTTTTTTTTTTACCTTCCTCCTTTGGAACAAATGCCACTAATGTCTGACCATAGCTGTCTGTAACAGTAGCCGGGACTGCAGACCCTGGTCCGACAACCTCAGCCCTCAGAGAACCTGTAATCAAAATAATTTAATATTCTGACTCATATATTGTACACATTAATGGGCAAAAAGGTATAAATATGTCTACATTTACAAGTATTTCAAACAGGAGCAATGATGAAAATAGGCCAAAGAATTAAAACTTCTGATCTGCTACATATGCTAGCCAAAAAAAAATGTCCCAGAGAATATATTTTTCTTATTAAAAATACAATGTAATTCATCTGCAAAATTATTTTCTTTTTAAATAATTCAACGTAAATAAAAAAATCCTTATAGCAAAATGAATACACAAAAATTTTCCTTTAAAACAAATCAAATGTGCCCATGGAAATGATTTTTTTTACTTACCTGGGCCAGCTTGTGAGACATCAAACACTAGTCTCTTCTCCTCCCCTACCACCAGGCCCACACGCTCATTACCGTCCATATACTGGGCCCACCCCCCTGAGATCCGCACCTTCCTAGGATCAAACACCTTAGGGTGGAATGGGCTTCCTGAAATAGCATCCTCCATTTATAGAGCTTTGAATTTTCACAAACTTTCCTCTTAAGAATCTAAGCTTGTGAAAAAATTTCGATGATTTAATCCTATCATATAAGCTTAGAAGTTGTGTTATCTGATATCATATCTTTATATTTTCACATTCTGAAGTAGTCAGGGAAACAATCTATCAAAAATGTTGATCAAGTAATCAACCTTCCTTGTGAAAACATGTACTTTAATGGTATTATAAATGTATAGGTCGCTCAACATAATTTCCCCCTAAAATGCTCAAGATTGTTGAAAATTTGGAAATAATCGCATAAGCTGGTAAATGGAAAATTTATCTTTTCCTAATTTAACCCTCACAAAAAGAGGATTATTGTTCAAAAACTACTATTTAAAAATCATTTAATCTTAACTGAAATGGATCCTTTACTTTATACATGTACCTGTAAAAATGCAATTTTTGCAAAGCAAAAATGTGACCTATCAAAGCAATTTTCAGAAAATTTAAGGGAGAACCTTTTAGCAAAATCTAGCTTGATTGAACCTCCAATTCTGCCCTCCCATCTACCCCAGCCACTTTATCATGAGTAAGAAATATCCTACATCATGTATGTGATACTTTTCCAAATAATAAATGCCTTGAAATTTGTCTTGGATGATTGAGCAATAGTATAGTTAAATAACTTATTCATGATTTTATCCACAGTTTTCAACTTTTGTCGGAGTGTCCTACCTGGAATAGGAGTTCCATTCCACAGAATACCAATGTTGAAGATGCCCACCTCCACTGGTGTATAATTCACTATAAATTTCTCCCCGGCTCTTTCCACTGTTGTCTTGGCAATAGAGTTGGGTCCTGGAAAAAAGATGCAAAATAAGTTTTTTTTTTTAAAGTTAAATTGCAGAATGTGTATTATAAAATGAATTTTACAATATAAACTTTTGCTTTATGGGTATCAAATATTTTAAATGAAGGTGAAGTTTTGTAACACCTCTCTCTCTCCCTTTCAAAATTATCCATCTTTCAGTGGACTTGCATTATAGTAAATAAATTTAACTACATTTTGAACATGGATATTTTGAATAACATTGGATAGGTGAAAATAAGCTGGAAGTCCCAACCACTTTTTCTTCATGTATTTAAATCTCTACCTCTGGATTCCTATGATATCCCAAAACTTTTTCTTGGTTACCCCATTGAGTTCAAGATTTTACTCATGTACACTTGTAAATCTCTAATTCGATCTCCACCTACCCTCCACTTTAATATCCAGATCTCCACTTCTCTTGCCCACATCCACATAGAACACCGCCTCTTTGTCCTCCTGACCTTTGTACAGACCTGGTCCGGAGGCAGATGGCAGTCCACCCTCATCAATGGTGTGAATGACCGGACAGCCTACAATACATCAAAAAGATAAGTAATATTCTTAGTACTCATGTTTCTCTTAAATCAAAGCATTTTTGTTAACATTAAAAAAAAATAATAATAAATTGAAACCAGTTTTCATTAATACATGAGCAAACAGCTATATTCAGGAATGAGATGCACCATGTATGTGCATATTTGGTCTAAGATACCAAATATCATAAGTATCAATGGATGCATCATGCCCCCAATTTTGTTTCACACCTCATGGGATATGAACTGTCACATATCACATATGCTGAGCTTCACCGTTACCCCCCAAATCCACCCCCACATGCAACTTTGTTGTAGAGAAAGATGGGAGGGGTGTATAAAATTAACTAATACCCTTCAGTAAAATTAAAATGTATATTAAATGTGCCTTTTCTGTTTACAAAGAAGTCTCTGTCTTATGCACAGTAAAATATAAAACCTATTTTTCACAATTACACCTTAGGTTTGAATGAGGTGACTTGATTAAAAACATAAATCAGCTCCAAACAATTGATACCTCTGTCATGTAATCTGTAATACATCCACTGTTTACCTCTATATCCATAGTCAAACATCCTACTCATGTTCAATGGAACAAAAAGGAAGTCAACAACTAGCAAACAGGTCAGAGAGGAAATATGGAGCACTGTGAAAACTACTCACCATTGTTACTCATCTGTGGCCAGGGCCTAATTATTAAGTACTCTGTCATTTCAACAGGTCAAAGATATAATCATTGGTAAATGCTTCTCAGACCACTATAGTTTATTCACTTTTATTTATTAAACAAGCTGTATTCAAGACTTCAAAGCACTGTATGTAGATATCATTTGAACTTTATCTTTAGACTAAAATGTGTTCAAAAAGCCATTTCATTTCACTGGATTACAGTTTTTGAAAGTGTTCTGATATTTTCACTCTAACACCTTCCTCGCCCCTTTCTACCCTGAAATATGTTATAAGGGGGACAATGCAGAAAAAGCATCTATTTAGGTGCGAATGGTTTAAAAATGACTGTTCGGTTATCTTATCAGCTATGGATATTTGAGTCACATCTTACCAGCTATGGATATTTGAGTCACATGCTTTCCATCTTTCTTCAGGGATGATACTTGATAGACACTTCCACCTGACTCTGAAGTCTGTTTAGAAACCACACTTATTGCTTTACTTGACTTGGAGACAATGTTTCTACCTAGAGAGGACACAGTGGTAGCAACCACTTCATTCTGCAATGGTACTACCAATTTATCAGTTTTGGCAGTCTTTGAATTCTGAAGCGGTATTACCACTTTATCAGTTTTAGCAGTCAATGAATTCTGGGATAGCACCTTTGGTTGTGGTGTACTAGTAAGAGAAGCTCTTGCCTGGAGTAAAATTTCAGACTGACTAGATTTCTGAGGAGAGTGGTGTGAAGAGTTTGGAGAGAGCTCTCCATTTATCTCAACACCGTCCCCTTCAGATGTCCTTGTTTGTGTATGCCTTAACTTCACCCCAAACTGTGCAGCATCAGAGATGGAAGATTCCATAATATTAGGAAGATTGGACGAGTCATTATTAAAGCTTGAGTCTTTAATGCTGGTCCTTGGTTTTCCAGCTACATCAGTCTTGTGTAAAGACTTCTTCAGGTGGTTCTCCAAATGAGCTAGTAATGCTTTGTTTGCAAACACACTGTTATTCAACTTAAGGGGTCCAGGTCTCCTGTTATTGTTTGTTATTACATCCTTGACCTTTTTCTCCTCCTCTTTGACTGGGTCAAGATCAGTTTCTTTATTTCTTTTCTTCAACACTGACCCAAGTTCTTTCACCAACTGGTCATGAAGCTTTGACCCTGGGTCCTTCTTGATGGAAGTCTTGAAGATGATAGGCCTGTCTACAAAACTTTTAGGACTAACTGGAGACACAGAAGAATTTTCTACCATTTTCTCCTCATCAGTTTTATTATTGCACACATGACCATCTTTCTCCTCCTGAGGACTTTGAGGACCTTTCTCAGTAGGAACATCCTCCTCTGAGTCACTTGAGGAGTCCGATTCCGCAATCTTTCCTTTGAGGACACTTTGCAGTTCTCCAAGCACACTATCAACACTAATCTCTATGACTTCCTTGGTATCCATCTCTCCTTCCATTCTGAGAATCTTAACTAATCACTTTACAACTATATTTGTTCAAATCAAGAGTAAAACTTCCACCAATTTACAATAATAAACTTTAGTGCCACAAATGTGTTTTTGTTTTCAGCATGACCTGTAAATCATATTTATCAGAAGTCTTATCTTGTCCTATCCAGTGCAATTTGATAAGGTCTTATAATACAATAAACCAACTGTAAAAGGTTTAGATTGATAAAGAGAACAGTATTTCAATGACCATTGATTAGGATTCTCCCATGGCTGAATGCACAAGGTTCAAAACAATCTCCTAGTCTGCCATTTGAGGAAATCTGATCTAATCCGGATAGATTCTTCAAGAGTGAACTATTTTTAATCCATCTTTGATATTATGATCCAGTTTTAAAGATCTATTTAAAATGTTCATCAAATTGATCCTATTGCTTTGTTGTTTTAATGTGTGATCAATGCTGTCCATTCATTTCCAAAAATATAAAAATAAAATTGCATTCCAACAGTAGCAATTGTACAATTAACAAAATCCATTTTATGACCAGTGTGCAGTCAGAACTTGCAAAATGCACATCCGCTGTACACTAGCTATCACGTTTTAATTGGCTGAGAGTTTAACATCAAATTAATTCAAAACCTGTTTTAAATTTCACGGATTCCAATGTTTGATTACTACATTTGTGAATGCAATAGTGTTCAAAGAGGTGCACACATTCTCTTTTCAAACTTCAGTTGCCTAAATCGCACATTTAAGTCTCTAGTCACCTACACATTGGCTAATTTTAAAATTCCGTTGGAAGGCTTAACACTGAAGGCTACGATTCATTCATGTACAAATGCTGACTGAAGTTAAATAAAATCAGCATAATTCATGGAGGTAAATCCACAGCTCTGTGAATTTTTCTTTATGGAAAATGAAACAGTCCAACACAAGTTTCCATTGTTATAAAACATCCCGTAAACAACACTATTGTATATTCATTGAATAGTAGCCACAAAGAATCAATATTTTGCTTAGATTTCGAGTACTTTCAACAAATAACTTTTAATAAAGACAGCAAAGGATCCATTGCATTCGGAATATTCCTCTGTAAGGCCTGAATATATTGCTTTATATGGCATCAAGGTTTTACAGATTAAAATCATTAATATTAAAGAAACCGACGACTTGATTCAAAATCCTAATGACTTCTGTGTTTGTTATTGAAACACGTGGCTATTTAAAACCTCGCATTCACAAGATGTCCTGAAGCTCCTGTTGACTTTAGCACAGATTAATATTTTGTCATCATTAGCAAACAGAGAATATCTCCAGAGAGAAATTAATTCTGAGAGTGTGGTAAACATTCCGTAACTAAATGAGTAGAGACTGTACCGAGATGATGAGTCGAGATGGGACATTGATCCTCGATCGAAAAAGATCAATTACCATATACAAACATCACCCATTTTCACACTAAAACGTCTGTGCAATTTCATAAGTTTAATCTATAAATGATGTTATAATTTCTCATCATGCATAACAAATTCTTCCTCTCTCAATTGTAAAAGCACCTCATGAATATTTCTACAAAATTCCTTGAATTAGTTTAAAGTTTATTGCCAGAAAGTCATATAAATAATTAAATCAATGAACACATATTTTCATTTTAATTTTGATTCATTCCTTTAAAAATTTACGATTTTAGTGAATTCTAAATCAATAAGTGAATTTTACAGGAAATCATTGTAAAAATCAATGATACTATTTTATTGGCTTCTAAGCTTTGCAAACATTGTATAATAATTAACTGAATTCCAGCGGTATTTTGAAAATATCAGTCTCCCTCATAGCTATTGACAGGGTATATTTGTCAATGGGCTCAATCCGCCTGGCATTCATCTGAGAGAGAGGGAACCAGTTTGTGTGGGCTAGAGAATGTGTAACCAAAGAAAGGCAAATATGTACATAAAAGCCTGAACTGAATACTGAAATATCTGGAGCACCCTCTATAACAAACTGGTACCTATTAATTACTCATGTAGTCAGCCCTATAAACTTTTTGCTCTAAGATGATGGTGTGATACCAAGTGAATATCATTTTTGATATTTGATACACTGTTTGATGAGAAAATTCTTCAATTTTTATGCCTATATTTTCTTAAACCTAAAAAGACTATTAATTACTGAAATGATGTCAAGATGTGCTAAATTCAATATCGTTGGTGCTACTACAGTACTGTGTACACCTTTTACAAACATTATTTACCCTAAAAGTATGATAACATTGATTTGAACCAAAACTCTACTTAAATTCTGACCAGGTTACTAACCTCAATACATTTACCTGTATATTATAACACATTGTAGTATGTAACCATATAGACAATGGACAATACTGTTCTGAAAAACTAATCTTGGGTACTTAATTAGCCAAAATATATAACAAGATGCATCCAAATAAAGTTAATGTATGTACGTACCATCCATGCAAAATTTGACTTATAATTATTGGGAGAGAGAGAAAAATTCCATTCTTAAAATTATTGGGAGAGAGTGAGTGAGAGAGAGAAATACCATCCATGCAAAATTGAACATTACTGGGGGAGAAAGAGAAAAAATCTTGTTCACCAATAAGGTACCAAATGTTGCATACAGAGCAAGGCTTATCCTGTACTTCTGACTCAGGAAGAATTTGGACCTCTATAAATAGCTTATATTTACATTTTAAGCATAGGATGCTGCTAGATGATCTTTATATTTATGACGTCAAAGTACTTCTGCACTGAATTCCGATGCCGCGCCAGGCCAAGGTACGATGGTTTTAAATAAATACAATTGAAAATTTAATATTTGATCATGGAAGTGGTGAAATGGTTCAGTAGAATACGCAAAAATATATAATTTTACTACTAGCCCTAATTTCTTGAGTGGGTGCAAGCTAACTCTAATCTCTCGGATGGGTGCAAGACTAACCCTTATTGGTCAAAAAAGTGTGCAACATCTTGGGTGGGAGAGAGACTAACCCTAATCTCGAATAGTGTGCAAGGACGTAGACTAAATCTCTCTGGTAGGTGAGAGACTAACCCTATAGTGGAATAATGTGCAAGGGCTAACCTTAAATCTCTCGGGTGGGTTTGAAGCTATCCCATAATTACTCCTGGGTGTGCAGGGACTAACCCTTATCAGTCTAGTGGGGTGTGAGGACTACCCTACTATCTCAAGTATATGCAGGCAGTTAGCAAAATTAGTTAAATTTTATGCAAGGACTAATACCACACTGTCGGTTTTTGAATGCTGGACAACAGCGTCAAGGATCGACGTCGGAATATTGTGATGTCATAGACGTTGTTTCTCCATTGGACTTTGGCGTGTCAGACCATAGCACTTTAGCGCAGCAAGTTTCATAATAAATGAGTCTCATAGGCCATTGGACTTTGGCATGACCATCGGACTTCGGCGTCTGTATCGACACCGAACCATCGGAGATTGGCACAGAACCATAGGACTATATGGCTGAGGACCATCGGACTTTGGAGTTTTGCAAATATACATCCATTCTAGCAGTCTTAAAAACTTTTAAAATATATCTACCCTAACAAGGTAGCCCTCTCCTTAGTTGTTACATATTTTTCTCCATTGTTGCAAGTTAATTAATAGTGATCAAATGCAGTGGCAATAGAATACAAGGCACTTCAGTACTCAGTTTTAATGTTTGTAAAGACTATTCTCTTGTTATGATATATTCAGCTACTCTAGATAGACAGATTGATGGTTGCAGTCCCATCTGACCTGGTCACAACTTTCTCTGACAGCAAGGAAAACTCAAAGTTTTTACAATTTTAAGGCACATATATTAGTCATACACCCTAAATCAACTAAAATGAAGTCATTAAGTTTTACTTATGACTGAACAGGAATTATTAAAGTATTATGAAATAAAAATCTTCAGTACAAAAAAAAATCACCAAAAGCATGCCACCAGTAAAAAGAATCAACACATTTTATATATAAAGTTGCAATTGTAAAGTAAAACAGACCAGAAAAGAAATTCTAATTATACTAATGGCTAAAATATTCCCATCAATATCATCATGATCATTAAAATATTGAATGAGATGAAATAGATATCTGCTTTTCAAATCAATCAATTCAGAATAAAAACAGAAAATCATAAGATTATACCTACTGCCTGCCATTGTAAATCTCTGAGCTACTAAAATAGTGGTCTTGTGGGAGGACTTAATGTATTGTACAGGGGTGGGTCTGCTGAAGCATGTAATGGATGGGACAGATCTTAGCGGGACAATTTCAGACACAACAATCAATTTAACATCACTTCACATTAGTTGTTATATCTAGGGAGGCCATCTAATGGTGACATATTGCCTGTACATCATAGTAAATAGATCAGTGGTCAATAGACTTGGGTGATACTAACACTGCCATTATTTTGTCATATACCAGATGTTGTCAGTCTGTAAACCTTTTCCTTCACTGCATGATGAGTCAGCAGAGATGTTTTTTTTTCCTTGAGTTGAGAACTATACCTTAAAAGAACTATAATAGAATCTAACTAAGGACTTATCAAATAATTCATCAATGAAAAGCTTTTAAGGTGCTGGCCTTTATGTTCAATTAATGGCACTATGTCAGCCATAACTGCTACAGTCTTCTTTATTTGGTAACATGATAAACATTTGAAATGGACCATTACAGGAAAAATTTAAGCTGCTGTACAGAAACTTTCCTTCTTTTTTTCTTTATTGATTCAGATAATACATATCTCAAAAAAAAAAAAAAAAACCATTACAAAAAGCATCAAAGCTCACAAATTCAGGTTGTTTCCCTTAATTTATAAAGAAATAATTTTGCTTTGATAAAATTAAATGTACAATGATTAACTTTGATTGGGACAAAAACTTAATGAAACAATTTAACTATGCAATCATGATGGTCAGTTCTTAGTTTTTAGACTTCTGGGAAAATATGCCCTTTTCCCAATAAGCTACGCAAAAGTAAGTGTCACAGGTGTTGAAAAATCAAGTTTCAACCGGGACTCGAACCCAGGGCCTCTGGCATACCGTGCCAGCGCTCTAACCACTGAGCTATTGAGACCCGATATATTGACTGACTCTCACAGACCTGTGAACCCGGTGACAGTAAGTATAAAGGACAGCAAAGTTAAATTACATGTATTAAATGCTGGAGAAGACAAATGACATATCAATATGATCGTGAATACATTTAGTACTTAGATTTTGAAGTTCTCAGAGCATTCATGGATTTTAAATGTTGTAAACTAATGTAACAAGACTGGAGCAAAAAAATGTGAATTAGGAATTTTTAAAGAAAATATACTGGGATATTTTGAAAAGCAAAACATTGTTAAAATATTTTTTTTAGAAACTGCTCATATCTGGGACATCTCAGCTAAAATGAAAGCAATTTCTTAACACTGGGTATATAAGGATCAATTTCAAAGTACTCATGCAGATTAAATTTTATTTAATTTTCAGACTTTATTATTTTCAATAATCTTGACTTCATCAGCTTGTGTCATGACAGATATGGCAACAATATGAATGCATGTCTTTAATTTTTAAGACCCACACTTTCTTATATAACAGTCAAAGAGACATCAATTCAATGTACAGTGGTCATTCTGTTAATCTGGGCATCAAGAATAAGGTTCCTTCACTCACTGGGTAATATTTAGAGGGGTGGGGGACAACATCATTACACTAAACTATCAAAAAAGTAATTCAGGCCCAATTCAGTAACACATAAGGGAGGGGGAACCATTCAATTTATTGAGGGGCTAGGCTGTATTTATCCAGCATGCTAACTGATCAAAATATCAACAATACTTACCAGGTAGTTCAAATCCACAGTAGTTAATGTAGATTTCATGCTGCCCCACCTCTGTCGGTACATAGGTAATCTCCTTCCTTACGTCAGAATAAGAGCTGGTAGAATTATAGTCCATAATGTTTCCTGTGGGGCTCCTAATAACCACAGAATAGTCCTGAACACCCACTTGACTGAAGTCAACTGAAAGTGCATAAATAATAAATGGTAATACTTATGTCATCATCTTTGAATGCAAAAAGAATACACAATGTTACTGTTCCATGCTAACTCAATCAACCTAATAATCTTTCCTGAAATCATAAAGAGGTCAGGGCTGTGTTCAAGATTGTAGCAGCTACATATATCGTGTAGCCGCTACGATCTTGAACGATATGCTAACCTAGCCAAAACAAGCGTTAATTCATAATTGTGTTCAAAAACCTAGCAGCTACGCTAGCTCCTTCTATCTAGAATGCAGCTCAGATCATTTCTATGCAAGGAAGAAGAAATAAAGGAAGGACTTACTGTCAAAGGATGCTGTCTGTCCAATTCCACCTTGTTTGAAATGTTCAACTCTGATCATGGCCAGGTCAAACACATCCACATAGAATGGACTACCATCAATCTGCCGTCCTGCATACTGCACTTCCACAGTGTGGCGGCCTTAAAGCAGGAAAATATAGTTATTCAACGCTTCAGTTCATGAAAAAAAACAATCCTTTTGGAGATTCCTATATTCCACCAATCAACCTCATGAAAACAGAATTACGCATATATTTTTTCAAAGTCTAGAGAGACTAAGGTCAGAAGTACTGTTCACCTGTCGATGTTGGCGTCCATTCCACTTTAAAGCTGCCATCTGCCTGAGACATAATTCTGGCTGGGATCCTGTTTCCATTTGGAGCTAATAATGAAAACAAAAGAGAGCATTATAACAGCACTCATACACAACAAAGAGATTTAACACAGCTACTATAACCCATCTTGGCTAAATATGGCAAAAAATACAAAGGAAGAGAGGACAGAGCACGTACAACACGAAGAACTCGGTATCATATCACACAAAACACAGTCACTCACTACCCTTCTCACAAATCAACACAGACGGATGGAAATTTCAAAGAATTTTACTACATTTTTATTTATATTCATGCACTAAATATGTCCATATCCCAGAATCCTCATGCTACACATGACACAAAAATGGAACCTATGATGCTGATCTGAAAATGGCTGTAGTCTTCAACTCCGGAACCAAATGCCTGAAGAAGAATCCACTGTTGCTGGTTGATTCGGAAATTTCGAGTTTGTAGATTCATCTTTTGGACTTCTGACTTTGCCATAATGGCTGTTTCTTTCACAATTTGTCCTTCTACGTCTACCATGAAAGGTGATCCTATGGGGAAAAAAAAAACAGAAATCTTTGTTACTATTTAGTTAAACTCCTTATAACTTGTGGATCGAATTTTCTCATACAACTATCCATGCAATTTTACTATTTGAAATTAAGCTGAAGTGAGGAAAACTGATAATGACTTTAACAAATCTGACTTCAGAATCCTATCAATTCATATCACACAAACTTTTTCTTGGATAACTCAAGTACTTCTGTACATATATAATCAAGAAATACCTATGCAAGTTTTACTCCACATTTGTCAAGTAAATACATTGAAACTTGTCTACTCCAGATGTTGCATAATCCAAAATCTTGACTGATGCAATGTGAAATTTATGTCCTTTTCACTAAATTCATTTGTTTAAAATGTTATCTAATCCGAAATGTTAATTGTCTGATCTGTCCAATTTCTTTGGAACCAGTGGTGTCCGGATTAGACAAATTTTACTGTACATGTATCAAAAATGCTTTATACATGTATGTCGGAATCCACAAAGCTCAACAGTGTCAAAAATTTAAAATCAAAATGGCAGAACTTATACTGTTACCTGGAACTTTATCTCCATTAAAGGTCATGTTAATCTTGTGAAGTCCAGGTTTTCTGGGGATAAAGAAAGCCTCAATTCGTCCTCTCTCTGTCTCCTTCATTTCACTTGGTATGGTTTCCTCATCACATTCCACAATCATTTCAAGTTCCCCTTCCCCAGATCGACTCACATCAACTGAAATAATTCAAATTCTGATTGATTACACAGACATCTACTGAACCCTGGGAAATGCCTGGCAGTGCCTGTTCTTATTTTTACCCTATTTGTTACCAAGCACCTTCAATGAGCAAATTTAAAATGAGGCTCATTGGACCAAAACATAACTCATGGGAACACAAATTTGGATTTTGGCAAAGTAGGTGCAAACTTTCATAATTTTCTCTTTTGGGTTAAAAATCTTTTGGGCACAAATTTTACTGCATATATAGCTGACTAACAGCCATGTAAAGCTAGAAAACACTAGCTGAATCAAATTTTTCAAAGCAGAAAAAAATCGTACTTAGGAGTCTGACAGATTCATCCACCATGGCTTTGTCTGGTCTGGTTACTCTCACATGGTTAACATCATAAACCTTAATCACGTAGGGAAAGTTCTTCAACATCACTCCATTAAAGTACACCTCAACAAGATGGCTGCCAACTTCATTGGGTTCAAACTCAATACAGTAAGTCTTGGAGCTGGTTTCTCGAATCTTGGCATCCACTTTCCTTCCAGAAGGACCTAAAGTTCATTTCAGAACATGTGAAAAGACATGACACTTACCGGTAGCTAAATACATCTGATTTTTTTTTTAAATTTTGCTATTTATGCATCTAATTAATAATTAAGCAGTTTTTACTCACATGCAATGTGATAACATGCAATATTATTATAATTATATGTATAAGTATATATAGTGCAATATACTCACAGTGTGGTGGGGCCTTTCTGAGATAGTTCTTGTTCTTACATGCTCAAATGTACCATATTCAACAAAGCACCATCACCTATGCTGCAGGAATTTTACTTTACATGTACATATATATTTAAACTTAATACTTTAACATAGTGGAATTAAAGTTTTGCCTTCATGCAAGTATTGCATCTACAAATATGCATGCAGCTTTTAATGATCTATGCTCTTAAAATATATCAAATATCAACTGGAAAAAATGTATTGTCTTTGGACAATTCTCCTTAAAAATTTAAAACATATTTGTTCAGAAGCCAACAATAAGTAAATGTGCATTTCAGAGATGAGTTGACAGAATTGTGTTGCCAATAATGAATCTCTAGAGTGGCTGAATGAGAAGAAATTAGTTACTCTTCACTAATAACACTAAAATTGTTTTAAACTCACACTTTGAAAGCTTTTGGGGGAAAAAATACAGTCAGAAATTTAGTTGCCCTCTCACTTTATCAAATGGACAGAGGTGAGCTGTTTCTAGAACAACACTAGACAACAGCCTGTTATGCAAAAAAAAAAAACAAAACAAAACAAAAAAAAAAAAAAAAACAGTAGTATTTCGTTAAAAATATACAAAAAAAATTTTGGCACTTTCATTAATTTTGTAAGAACAACTGTGTTAGGTCTAGAAACTTCATTTTGAATGCTATAGCAACTATTTTATCAGACCATGAAGTAACAGCCTCAATTAATTAAAAATAGATTTAATGGAGGTCAAGATTAAAATGTTTAATCAATTTAAAAGGGTGCACAATTTTGACCAATGTAAACACAAGCAGGAACACTGAAGCAAAAAGCTTTTTCTACTTCCTATGCTGCAGGTCTTAAGCAGACTAGCTAAACTTTAAATCATCCCTTTTGCTCTGTCATGCTTCACTTTGCCACTGGTCATGCTCTCTTGCATCTTTATTGTGTCATGCTATATTGCATCTTGATTATGTCATGCTCTACTGCATCTTGATTGTGTCATGCTCTACTGCATCTTGATTGTGTCATGCTCTACTGCATCTTGTGTCATGCTCTACTGCATCTTGATTGTGTCATGCTCTACTGCATCTTGATTGTGTCATGCTCTACCGCATCTTGATTGTGTCATGCTCTACTGCATCTTGATTGGGTCATGCTCTACTGTATCTTGATCGTGTCATGCTCTACTCTCAGACTGATTCATGCAATGATCTCAAGAATTTCATCTAGTCAGCATCTAAGGACAAGAAAAAATGCTTGCACCTCAACAGCATGCCAATCTTAGGCCTGGTATACCTTCAATGGAAACAGTGAATTTTTCACTCAGGCCACTGGGGCCATGAAATGTAAACCCTGCTGACTGGTAGACAGCAAAGAATTGCTGGTGACTGAATTCATCCATGACAAACTCCAACTCATCCAAAACCTCAATCCAGAATGGGCTTCCTGCAGAAGAGAGAAATGAAAATCTTAAGAAGTTTTCCCCGCATGATCTTTCCAGTGAATGTTTTTTCTTTTAAATTATCTGGATGACAGTTGCTAAAAGAACATTGACTGTCAGTATCTTGAACACCATCATTATGAATACCAGGAATACATCAATTACCAAGAAATTGTCAAATACCAGGGATATGCAAAATACCAGGTGGTATGTCAAATATCAGGGATATCAAATATAAGGGATGTCAAATATAAGATATATGTCAAATGTTAGGGATATATGAAATATTAGGAATATGTCAAATACTAGGGACATGTCAAAATCCATGGTATGTCATATACCAGGGATATGTCAAGTGCCAAGGGTATGTCAGATATCAGAGATATGTGAAATACCAAGGATATGTCAGATATCAGGGGAATGTCAGATACATGGTGCATGTCAAATTTTCAGATTTATATCAAATACTGGGGAAATTTCAAATATAACACATATGTCAAAAACCAGGAAACCAACTATCAAGGATGTGTCAAATACCAGGTATGTATACCAGATATATGTCAAATACCAGGAATATGTCAAATATTAGAGATATGTCAAATACCTGGAATATTTCAAATTCCAGGGGAATGTCATACTCCAGGAATATGTCAAGTGTCAAGGATATGTCAAATACCAGGAATATGTCAAATATCTGTGCCATGTCAAATACCAGATATAAGTCAAATACGGGGAATATGTCAAATACCAGGGATATGTCAAATATTGGGGGGTATGTCAAATACCAGGGATATGTCAAATATTAAGGACATGTCACATACCAAGGGTATGCTAAATACCAGGGATGTACCAAATACCAGGGGTATGCCAAATACGCAGCTATGTTAAGGCTTCCCGAAGCTTTAAAATGCGCTCAAAACATAATATGTCATTGCGAGGTCGGTTTTGGTTTTCTTTTATAAGTATTGAACTTTAGTACTTCCAATTTATATAGAGGGCTTCCTCGGGTATATATTAACATATTTGTTATGATATCACATGAATTTGTTGATCACGTGACGGTCATTTATAATTTTTTGAAGTGTTTCATATAAATCGCTTCGGCGCAGCTGATTAACATAATAATTATTAACATTTTGTAATATAAATGAACTCATCGTATCCTTGTGTATCCGAAATGTGCTTGGGAAAAGTCATAGTATTACTTGGGTACAAAATATTTCCTGAGAAGTTCAACTTACCTACAAATTTGGGGGTATTTTCCACACAATATCGTAATCTGTATTAAAACAAAGCCAACATAGATTTTTCCCAAGCAAGATTCAGTTAGACAACAACCTCTTCTTATAGATTTCCACAAAAATTCTCAGATTAATCCTTATTAATCACCTGCGCCAGACTCTTTTATACACAAAAGATAAATTCTACTTCCAACCACGGGTATAAAACAGAGTACATCTCAAAAGTATATTTTTCATAAGCATTTTGAACATGCTGAATTTCAATCAAGGGTAGGTAAGCGGTGTATTTTTAAATTATTCGGACATGATATAAGACTTTAAAAACCTTTAACAACCCGTGAATTTTTCAATAGCTATCTAGCATTTTACATGCAGTTTGAAATAAAGTGTAAAGTTCATGACACTCTCCCCGTCATAACACTTCAAGTTTGCTGTGACTTGACGTCATTTTCCATTATGACGTCATATTTTGGTAGTTCAGAGATGTGAAGGCACAGAGTGCACTGTGATATTCTTCGGGAAGCCTTAACCTACCTGCGTACCATGGTTATGTAAAATTTTAGGGTATGTCATATTCCAGGGATATGTCAAGTGCCAAAGGTATGTCATATATCAGGGATATGTTGAATATCTGGGGTATGCTGAAGTATTTTGGTCCCAAACTTACCGGTATTATAACTTTCTGATCTAACTTTAATATCTCAAATCCTCATATACTTGGAATTAATCATGTTCCACATTGTTTGATATATACATGTATTTGAAATTAAGAAACATTATTATACATATGCCATTTATAAAAAATCATGTACATACTATAAATATTTTTGGATTGCTTACATGAATCTTACCTGGGATGTATACCTCGTTGAATGTCAGATGAACCCTGTGTCGCACTGCTTCCTGTCCCACAAAACTGACCTCATAAACCCCCTTCCCCAGGTCCTCCAGAGTATGGGGGACATGGTTCTTATTGGCCAGAATCGCCACCTCCAAAATACCCCCTCCAGCCTTGGAGGCATCAACTTTTATTAAGAAAAGAATTTTTTTAAATTTCTTCTGTGTACTTTTGTATATGATTTCTCAAAGATCAGAGACCAAATAATATAAACGATACCTAAGAATGTACACGTCTCCCCAACAAAGCAGTGGAAGGGCATGTTGTTGATTATGACACTCTTTGGGTTGAAAACATTCACATACTGTGGACCTCCACAGATTTCATCTTTCCCACAGAATACCTGGATGGTGTACTGCCCTGAAAAATGACACACATTAATCAATCAGAAAGAGGTATTGTTACAGAGAATACAAATCAAACAAGCATAATTTTCTACTTTTATGAGATCAAGATAATTTAAAAAAAATGTTTGGCTTAAACAATTTCACTGAAGATAAGCCAATTCAGGAAAATGGGCCAATATGCCACTTTTTCATCAATTTCATTAATATCTTTATTTACATAACTTTTCTTTTAACTGTTGCAGTAGAAACTGAAAAAATAACAATTAGCAAAACCAAAGCTGCATCAAAAGTACATTTCATCTGAAATCTGGAAAAACTTTTCTAATTTACTTTATACTGTACATCACAAAATTTTTGCAACAACTTATTTTTGGGGAAGTTGTTTGGTATTTTAAAGCAAGAAAAAAAAAATTCACTAATTTTCAATTGGTTATTTTTGTACATGTCATTGATCTTTATCAAAATGTATGCATGATTGAAATTTTTGTGAGCAGATGATACGTCTCTCACAATTATGTGAAAATAAATAGTGATTACTGATTAACAGTAAAAATCTGTCACATACCTACTTCCCTTGGAGTGAATTCAACATGCATTCCATCAACAGCTGTGTGGGTAACCTTAGCAGGAATTTTCTCCCCTGTCGGACCTAAAAGTCAATTCTGAGATTACCAGATCTGCCATATACCATAAATCAATAACAATCATGAGCATAGATTACATAGTCTAATGAACAAACACCTTTAAATGAATAGTTCAATGAACAAACACCTTAATATATACCTGAATCTCTGCTATAGATATTCGTATATTATAATTCTGTTGACATGCACTCACCTGCATCTATGGCCATGCACTACGCAACTCCAGCATTCTTCATGCAAAAAATACCGAACCAACACTTTGAATACAGAGTACAAAAAATCTTTTTAACCGCAACTTTGTACAACTTGACAAGGGTTAATAAAATAATGGTGGCTTATACCGTGCCTTTCACCATTAGTGCTGGGATTTTTATAGAGGTCAAAAACCAGGTAATTACTGCATGTCATGTAACAAAGAATCTTATTTTTCCACATTAGTAATTAATTTATTTCACAATGAAAAGCCTAATTTACCATTTAATTATAATTTTTTTTGTATTTCTTTTAATATTAGCCAAATCAAATACATTCAATGTATTTTTCTCTGTGTCTTTTCTACCTTTTACAAAAAGCAAACACAGTGGAAATTTACATTTAAAGTATGACTGGTAAAGGGAAGTAACTCATGAACTATATAGCTCTCTATTTTCTAAGACTGCTCATTCATGCGTGACATTCAGTCCATATGCCAACATTTAGGCACAAGTTAGTAATCAAGTATTAGTACCTTTTATTATATGTATATTCCACATGTACTCATGCTAGATAAAAGGTAAATTTCCCTTTAGAATATTTTTTTTATGCATAATACTTGTATATACTACAAATTGCAATTCCTCTATGGTGCATAATTATATATACCATGCATGATTATCTATATAATATGCTTTAGGTTGATAAAAAACTTTTTCCTGAATTTACTTTAAAACATTAATTTTCATCTTAATGAATTAAAAGATAGCAAAAAAAAGTCTGTCTACACAATTAATAACGCTCTCACTTGTGATGTCCACAACAGCACTGAACTCTGTCGCTGAGGATGGTGTTTCTATGGTGAAGGTCGTTAGTTTGTTGGCAGGAAGTGCCGTCTTCAGACCAGAAATAGTTGCCCCGGCAGCATCCACTGCCAGACAGGAGAACGGGGACCCTGAGGAACAAGAAATTAACATTTCAAATAATGTTATTCAAGACCAGATAAAAATCTCCTGCTTTGTAAATACCTTAGCTAATTATCTGTAATTAATTAAACAGCTTTCCCTTTTTTATGTATGTTTTCTTGAACATCCCCCCAAAGCATCTTGTTATTTGTTTGATATACACCTGGGAAATCCCTTAACATTGAAGTAAATAAATAAATACCTGGTAGCCCTTCACTGTTGAAGTTTATGTTGACGTATTGTCGCCCTGCTTCCTCCGGGGTGAAGGTGATTCTGTATACACCTGCACGCTCCATGTCCACTGTGTTTCGGAGGTTTCCGTTGTTGACCATGATTTCTAACTGACCCTCCCCAGCTCTAGTCACATCAACTGATCAAAATAAGTTTATCAAAATGTAAATTAAATTGTATTTTATATCTACAAATAATTGGGTTTATCAGGGGAAAAAATTCAGCTAAAAGCTAATTCATGGGAAAAAATTTCAGAAAAAAAAAAAAATGATTTAATGTCCCTGTGATTTCGTGAAAGCAGGGGGCAAATTAAACAATATACCCAAACTTTCTTTAGAAAGTGTGGGTATATAAAGACATATATGTTGTATATCTCTCCTCATGAATGCTTCATATTCACAACCAATAAACAAATGACAGTACGTCCACCAAAATTTTAAAATAAAGATTTTTCACTGAAGTTTAACCAAGAATATATTAAAAAGCTGTATATTTTAATGAAAATAGGTACCAAATTTTGTTCTCTGACATTACTTGCTTTTTTTGTGTGTGTGCGGGACTTTACATCAACTTTTTTTTACCACAAGGAAATACCACTCACTTGTGAATTCCACTGGTGACCCGACCATTCCATCTTGAAGAGGAGTCACGGCAATGGCTGATGTGTCATAGGCTTTAGCTGTGAAGGGGCTACCCTCAATCTCTGTGTCTCTGTATTTTATGAAAATCTTATGGTCACCTGTAAATATCAACAGAAAATGATATCACTTATAGAACAAATACGTAAGTTCCTTCAGGGCATAGCATCTAGATTTACCACACCCGCATCTGTGTCTTTCTAGAAATTTTTTGAAATATCAATACACTGTGTTAGGTTTGAAGCTTTCATTCTGAAAGGGACCTTTTTATTTTTTTTTAATTTTGTGATCAACAGAAAAGGGAAGTTTTCTTTAGCAATAAATCTTACCAATTCAGTAAAAGGATAAATCAACTCACCCACTTCTGTTGGGACGTATTCTACTATTTGACCTTGTGACCCATTAGAAATGTCACATGGTACAGATTGACCACTGGGACCTACAGTAAGAGAAAAATAGAACTTTGTCACTCTGATTTAATTCAGTTAGCTCTAAATATTCTGGGTCAAAAGGGAGAAAGCTTTAAGTAGCATTCAGATTGGTAATACAGTGGGTTAGCCTGAGTAAAGTTCATTAACTACGCAATCTACATGTACATGTCTATTGACATGTACTGTTACAACAGGAAAAAACAAAAATCAAACAGCCAATCAAAAAGCAGGTTACATCTAAAGGAGGGTTTAAATATATACATAAAATATAAAAAGAAATCTAAAAGCAGAAAAAGGCAGTAAAATGTGTATCTAGATCAAAAAAAAAAAAAATCTAAATCTAAAAGGGCATAGTAATGCTCCCTGCTGCATGCCAAGTGTGAGTGCAGAAAATAAGGGAGAAAATTCAACACTTACACATACACTGTAACATTTTTGGTTTTCACTCACACACTTGTAACTTTTCTCTGTGCATTCTGATTAAATGACCAATTAATTAACATAAGTTTCGACATATCTTTCGTACATTTTGAACATGCAATTTATTTTCTACACTTTATGATGTGTAATGACAATTCCGTTAATTCATATGTAACATTCCAAGTAGATAAGTAAGTGACAGGTGTACAATTAGTGGTGAAAACAAAATAATTATAATACAGAAAGAGACAATATACACTGCTTCTACAGAAACTGAAATGAAAGAGAGACAAGGATTTTTTTTTGTACTGATGGTGGTTTTTTTCTATCCCGTTGCTGTGGTTACCTGTGATCAACACACTGATATTTTCTGACATACTTTCGTCACAATTCACAACAAAGTTTGTTTTCCTATTACAGAGAATGAAGTCAATGCCCCCGCCAGTGACAGAGATAGACTTTGGGTCTGTCACTTGAACGTGCCATGGAGATCCTGCAAAGCAAAAAGATCATGATTTCTGGGTCATGTATTTCAAAAATATTGACATTGTGAATATGTTTTTTCTTATTATCATACTGTAAACCAACTATTATTCTCAATAATTTTTATTTGTGATTTAACACCTTGAAATCTATTAATACTATTCATTTTGTATCTGAGACACATTCTAAATAAACACTCAATTTTTAATAATTTGTCTGTCTGGAAAAGGTTGCAAAACTTGCAGATATTTCTCGCACATCAATAAAAGTTGGTATACAGTATTATGTTTCAGGAACAACTGTGCATTGAGTGATGCTTAAAAAATTGCTTTGAGCCACACTTTTTATTAAATTTAACACAAAATTTGCACAGAAATTTGACAATTAAAGTGTTCAATTTAAAAAATTACCAGTGTTACTTAATGTGTGTTAAATTTGAAACCAAAATTGCACAGAAATTTGATAAAGTGTACATAAATTTACAAACTTACCAATAACTGGTAGATTATTAAACTTCATCTCTATGGTGTGTTTCTCAACTTTAGTAGGAACAAAGGAAGCCAGGAATTTGTAACTGCCGAGGTTTTGAACATTGCAGGCAATGCGACCTTTGTTAACCATGATTTCTATGTTTCCTGAGCCTGCTTCTGAAGCATCAACTGCAATGAGGAATTTGAATCTGTTACCAAGGGTGATAACTCTTACAACTCAGTACATATTCTCCATATAATTGAATCTTATTTTGAAACTATTGCACTACTTGAAAAAAAAAAAAAAGTTTTCATTTTTTCTAATTCAGCATAGAATTTTTCTAAAAAGGTTTAAGAAGCATCTGATAGCTGTAAACATAAATTACTTCACTGAGCAATTTAACGATGAGACTCTATTTGATTAAAATTCACACTAACTGTTGAATGAAACAGGTTGATTGACCGTGGCATGTGAAGGCATGTGTGACACAATGACCTGTCCAGCATCATACACCTTGCAGGAGAATGGCCCTCCCTTGACTGGCTGGTCACAGTAATACACCATTATCTGATGATCCCCTACAACAGTTGTTAGATTGTGTAGAAAACCAAAAATTATCAGAAATGGTTAATGATCTAGGTTGAGTACTGAAAAATGGTTTCAAATTTAAAACTAATTATAAAAAAAACAATTTAAAAAAAATCATATTTACTTTTTCAAATTAAAAATCAATAAAAATAAAAAAAAAAGAAATATAATCAATAATTAGGGCATGAAATTTTAAATTCTGCAGGATTTCATTACATATTGTATAGCATGTATAGCAGGTTTTTCTCTACATATAGTATTCCTTTCAAAAAATCTTTTACAAGCTGTTGATAATAGAACATAAACATTTTTTTAACAGTTTAAATAATATCTGAATACCTGTCTCAAAAGGAGTGTATTCCACTTGAAATTTTCCATTTCCGATTGACTCTATCTTCTTCAAAACATTTTTACCTGAGGGAGCTGAAAAATAAAAGACTCTTTAAATATAAATAATTTTGTTCAAAACATATCAGAAATATGTCTTAAAAACTGAGGAGATAAAAATAAGGAACCAAAAATATTACATATGATTATATTCAACAAAGGAAAAGGCTGTATTAGACAAATTTTCCCAAACCGAACAAGAATACAGATTTTCCATAACCAAATTAAGTCCCTTTGAATTCCCCCTTTCTTCCAACAGATCTCCATTCAATAACTGAAGTACATAGTGACAAATAAAAATAAATATATATATCTTACCTTATGTAATAAATAATCGACCAATCAAAAGAGTGAGAATGGTATAAAGTTGTGTGAGTGCATAACTGAAGAGGTCAGGCAGGGTCATGCTCATCGAGTTAAAAGCGCGAGTTACCGATATTATACACCGCGACCCCCTATTTATTTACTACAATGTATATCATACTTTGGTTTAAATTCGGCATTTAGTTATACTGATTAATTAAGATGAAGCAAATTTTCTTTGATATTATTTAATTAATGCATGCAGTATTATCGATAGATAAAATCCATCATATTAGGTTTACGAGAAAAATTAATAACTGCATTATTTAATGCATCAACAGGATCATTGATTGGATCTGATTAAAACATGATTATGAATATTTTCTCACACGAACACATGCAGATCATTTGCATATACAGTTTTCCAGTTCTTTTGCCTATTCATTATTTCAGAACTCTAATTCCGATTGGCCTTTAATGACCACTCAATCCATACACCATTCTGACTATTCTCTTCCATCCATCTACACATTCACAATTAAGACAGAAGACAGAAATAAAAGAAAAACAATATGCATGCTATACATATTCATATAAAATACTGTACATATTCATATAAAATACATTCATAAATATTCATAAATAATACCTTCTTCAAACACCAAGACATGACTTTCTTGAATTAATGATCAAGTCAGTGAACTTTAAAGAGCAATTAATGCAAAAAATTTGGAATATGTTTTATCTAAAGAAGCAGATATAAATTAATTCAAGCTACCAAGACACAATTGTGTTTTTTTTAATCAAGACTTTTGGCAACATTGATAGGAAGAGTGCTTAAAAATAACAGATTCAGCAATTCAGGTCTGAAAGCATTTTGTGGTTATTAACCTTTCCTTATTACCGGTTGGTCATGTCTCTGTTTGACCCAAACTGACATAGAACATGCATAAAGCACAAGCAAAAGGCATGCAGCAGATCAATTTATAAATAACATGGGGAACCAGAGAGGAGATATAAAGAGAACAAATTATAACAAAATAAGTTTATTCAGAAAATAAAATAAATAAAAAAAAAAACAATTGCATGAAAAGAAAGATGCTTAAATATAATAAAAATTGGTTTTTGAAATTCTTAAACAAAATCATATTTTAAATGAAACCTTGGAGAAAAAAATCTATCACAATGTTGCTGGACAATGATTTTGAAATTCTTACCTGTGATTTCTACATTGACTTTGCCAGATGACGACCCTTGTGTGTCCACCTCAAATCTGGCCGTTCTGTTGACTGGAACCAAACTGAGTCCATCTCCACTGACCGTCACTCGTCCAGAGTCCACAATGTCCAGGGTGTATGGAGAACCTTCAATAAACCATCAATCAGTATTTTATTATGCAACCAACTGCAATTGCAAGTAGATTAAATACTCTACCATTTGCAAATTTAAACTGGATCTGACTCTGAGTGAAATATAATTTTTTCAAACTTTCATACCCCTGACTTCAATATCATTATAGAACACGTTGACTTTGTAAGTGCCAGCGCCCTCCGGTGTGAAGTCTACTCTGTACAATCCTGCCCTCTGGTGGGTGATGTATGCTGGGACCTGCTGGTAATTGTGGGTCACTGTCACCCTTAGGTCTCCCTCCCCAGCTTCTGATGTGTCCACTGAAAAAAGAGGGATGACAACATACGATTAATCGATATGCATTTTCTGCATATTCACACATCCCCATTAAATTTCTCTACAGGTATAATAACCCATTTCAAGCTAAAATAGAATTCTGCTGTATAATCATTACTTTATTGAAGTTTCAAGTCTTTATTTAAACAAAGACCTTAACTGAAGAGGAATATGTTATAAAAAGTGGATTTCAAAGTTATCTCTCCTAGCAGAGGATCAATCCTCCTTAATTTCTTTCATTATTTCAACTTTTTTTTCTCATAATTATGACTTTCTGACATTGTAATACATGTAATGACTTTAAATAATGATAACAACTTCCTTTAGTAGTAAACTTTTTTCAGTTATAATTTTGACTTTCATCTCATTATTATGACTTTCTACAGTCATAGTAACAACTTTTTTATTCCGATTATTACGACTTTTTAAAAAAAAAAAACAAGACTTTTTCTTATTTCCCAAAATTCCAAAAGCATACATTCCTGAGTATACACAGACTTTTAAGGACTTCCATGCCTATTCTATGAGGACCAAGCATTCGTACCCATAAAGTTAAGTCCCATTCCCACAGTTCCTCCTTCCAATTCAAAGACTCGAACAGCATTGGGATCAAATACTTTGATGTTGAATGGACTTCCACTGATGTGATCCCCTTCGTAGTGGACAGATACCTTCCAGACACCTGTCAAAGGCCAAAATCTTAGTTCTCCTACTCACATTCTTTATAATTACATGGATCAGTACAACACAAAATATTTTTTTTTTAATTTTAAAAATCAAAGCTTAAAAGTTAAAGTGAAGATCTAATGCCTAATGCACAAGTAAATGGCACACATCTATAAAACTCTAAATTATAAAACTCTATATTACTGTTCTATAAAAGATGTCACAAACAGTATGTAATGGTAGATATATATACTTCTTTGAAGCTGCCTAAACCAACAAATATAATATTACAGCATCACACTCAGTAGTAAGACAGATTAAGCTAGTGACTCTGACACGAGACATCTAAATGTATATATAAATACAATGATATAAATATATCCCCTTTCACTGCTTAATTGTACACTAAGCAGTATATAGCCATGAGGCAATCTGAGTACAATGAGACTGGCGTTCAAGAGTAGCTAGACTTTACACTGGCCTTCATTATTTCATTCTTCTATGTAATATACACGAAGAAAAAAGACTCATTAGAAAGACTACTAATGTTAAAAAGAACATAAATTTCAAAATAAAATAAAATTTAAAATGGCCTATGAGTGCTTCACCAAAATTGTCTAATGAATCTTAAAACAAGGAGTCTATAACCTGAGCTAATGTGTTCATGATTGATTCAAATATATAACTTTTTAATATATTTTGTTTCCCATAAGTTTTAAAATAGATATTTGAATTATATGAATTTTCTGTTAGAAAACACTGAAAATCCACTATCTGATATTCCTATAATGGAAACTGTCTTAATGATAAACTGTTGCTTAATTTGTTTTCTTTCATTGGCATAAAACTTCAATTCAATGAGGGAGACAGTTTTTTTTTTTTTAATTAATGTGTGTGTGTCACCTTTTTATCAAGTATGCATTCAGTGCAGAGGGTAATTTTATTACATGTACATGTGAAGTACCTTTTTAAGTAATTTTTAAATGGCTACAGTGTAAAAAATGTAAAATACCAGTAGATCATGTTTTATTCTTCTGTATTTTTCCTGTGGATGCTTGAGTTTAAACAGGAGGAAACAAAGCTCATATGTAGCTTGATTGTGAAGAAAAGTAAGCTTGATCATGAGAAAATGTAGCTCAGATGTAGTTTGAAGGTGAAGAAAAGAAGCTCAGACATATATAGTAGGATTGAGAAGAAAAGTAGCTTAGACATTGAGCTTGAACTTGAGGAAATATCGCTCAGATGTAGCTTGTGATGAAAAGTAGCCTAATATGCTTAAACATGAGGAAATGTAGTTTAGATGTAGTTTGTATGTAAAGAAAAACTCAGAACTTAAGCTTCAACATGAGGAAATGTAGTTCAGAAAAGAAGCTCGGAACTTAAGCTTCAACATGAGGAAATGTAGTTCAGATGTAGTTTGTATGTGAAGAAAAGAAGCTCAGAACTTAAGCTTCAACATGAGGAAATGTAGTTCAGATGCAGTTTGTATGTGAAGAAAAGAAACTCAGAACTTAAGCTTGAACATGAGGAAATGCAGTTCAGATGTAGTTTGTATGTGAAGAAAAAAAGCTCGGAACTTAAGCTTCAACATGAGGAAATGTAGTTCAGATGTAGTTTGTATGTGAATTTAAGAAAAGAAGCTCAGAACTTAACCTTGAACATGAGGAAATGTAGTTCAGATGTAGTTTGTATGTGAAGAAAAGAAGCTCAGAACTTAAGTTTGAACATGAGGAAATCAGATATATATTTTGTACAATAATAATTTGGGAAGAAAAGAAGCTCAGACCTTAAGCTTATATTATCAGATGTAGCTTGATTATGATGAAAAGTAGCTTAGACATCAAACTTGAACTTGAGGAAACATAGCTCAGATGTAGTTTGTGATGAAAACAAGCTTAGAAATTAAGCTTGAACATGAGGAAATGTATCTCAGATGTCGTTTAAATGTGAAGAAAAGAGGCTTAGAAATTAAGCTTGAATGTGGAAAATGTAGATCAGTGGCAGCTTGGATGTAAGGTTTAGCTCAAAAACAAGATAGCAGTAGAACTGATTATGCAGGAAGGTCAATGCTATATTCAGTGCTTCAGGCAAGAGGTACAAAGGACTTGAGCATTTATATATATATATATGTACAGCTCACATCTGTATATTTGAAATATAGCCTAAACATATTACTATTTAGTTCGAAATACTATTTAATGCATGCTTATATAAAAACTCATGACAAGGACTTGCAGGAAATTTTACATATTTTTTTTTTTTCATGAAATAAAGGTAAATCTAAGATCTTTTTGCATGCTATCATAAATACCAATGACAAGAACTTTTCAGGAAATTCTATATAAGTCTCTTCATTTTTTTGTCAGAAGATATAGATATATGTCCAGCTTGCAAGCATGCGACAGGCAGCTGTTAGTAGAATGGAGGTTTAAAACTACCAAAAAGTCATGCAGCCTTCCTTCACTTACCCAAGTCCAAAAATACATGAATAAAAAGCCTTTTAACAGCCTACAATATGCTTCATTTTCAAGTGAGAATAGGCGATTAATCATCCAAAGAGCCGTGGCAAAAATTCCTAGTTCTGCGTTTATGTTGGTTTTATAAATTGATTCAAGATTGCATATCATAAAAGTGCCATTTTACCAAAATATAATTTCTTCATTCAAAATGTTTTTTTTTTTCATTAATAGTGTAAGCAAACAGCAAAATGATGGAGGGAATGAAAAATGTGTAGCAATGCAAGCGCTTGGGTTTATTTAATGTACCAGTACACAATTCCCAAGGCATTATAAAAAATTACAAACCAATCTAAATATTTTTGGCAAAATAGATGCTCTATGTGCAGTTCATTTTAGAGTGTTTATTTAGGAAACAAACATTTATTTGTATTATCTACTGGACATCCGAGACTGTTCAGCTTAAAAAAAGCTCCATAGAGGGGTTTTTTTATCTACTGTATATGACATGTTCAGCATGAAATATAAACATTATAGCTCTTTCTTGGAGAATTTAAGGGAAAACTAAATCTTGTTAAAAACAGAACAATACACCAATTAACTCTACTACTAACACTGCTCACAAGAAAGAAATCTGTGAGGTTTTGACGGGTGAAAAAATAACTCCGAGTCAAAATTTAATTGGTTATTTTTCCACCAATCAGGTGCCACAAAGTTCTTTCTTAGTGAAAGTCTATACATACCAACTTCAGAGGGAGTGAAATTAATTACGTAGTCTCCATTTCTATAGACTGTGCGTAAGTTGTGGACTCTCCCCCCAGGAGCCCTGGCCTCTACTTGGACGTCACCTTGCCCAGCATACTGGGAATTAACCTACACAAATTAAGAAACCAATGGTTAAAAATGTACCTTCATCACCAAGAAAAGCAGAGGTTTATGTATTTTTTCATGTTAAAACTACTATGCACTGTTTTTCAATAATGTCGAATATGAAACCCCTTAAAAATTTAATTCAAACCTAATTCAAGCACACCTAATACTTTGAATAGAAAATATACTGCGTTACTAAAAATAGATATGGAACAAACGTACACTTATTCCATTAATGTAGAATATATATGAAACAGCATTCCTAATACTATAAATAGAAAATACTTTTTGTTACTAAAAATAAATCCATCTTACTTTGAGCTCTGTAATCATTCCCACTGCACAGTGATCAATGCTAGAAAATGTCACTTTAGATCTGTCTGCTAAAACTTTGAATGAGATTGGACAGCCCACAATTAACTGGTTCTCACAATAAACATTCAGCTGAAATGTAAAAACAGATGTTTTTGGAAATTTTTAACATGCATACAAGTCAAAATATAAAACTGTGAAAGTTGGGATTTAAAATTGATTTTTAAAGATGGGTGGGTTTAGGGGGTGGCGGTTAATTCCATTATGGATTTAAAAAAAACAAATTCAAAGCAGTCTTATATGTAATAATTATCCTCTTTAGGTCATGTATTCATAATTTCTTGTATATATTCATTATTAGTTAATATTTCCTTCATTAAAAAGTCTACCACATCAGAATTCTTCCTTACCCTGTGAATGCCCGTTTCCACTGGTGTAAAGGAAGCGGTGCCTACTCTGCCAGCCCAGGAGAATGTGACGGGAGGGTTGGAGTCTGGACCCTTTAGATCGGCTCGGATATCACTGGAGGAGATGTCGTCATCCTCAATCCTCACAGAGAAGGTGGACTGTACAGAAAAAAAATCAAAACAATTATTTTCTAAAGTGATACTAAATAAATATTTAAAAAAATTCTTTTCCTCTCAAATTTCATCCAAATATATATTTCCTTAATCCAGGCTAACATAAACACTATTTGTCAACAGTCTTAAACTTGTCTCTTTACAAGAATAACAATTATACCGTATAAATACAAGTTCTTTTAAAATTTATAAAAAGAAACTTGAAAGCAAAATTTAAAATACTACCTGTTGTACTTCACTGATGCATTAAAAACTGCATAAGTACAAAAAGTCCAGTCTAAGTACGTAAGAATAATTTCAAATTCAGATGTATTTTTTTTTGTGTTAGAGCTTTCATATGTACACTGAAGATCATAATCTATCCAAAATCCACTATCAAATGTATAAACTTTTTAAAATCACCGCACCTTCTAGTACTGGTTATTGAATGCTTCAGTAAGCAACTGGTCACCCTGTCCCAATCAATACACATCTCCAAAAACAGGTAGCCCAAGGGGTATTTATAAGAAACCAGGGATATAACAATAGAAGGTCCGAGGTCTGCTGGACTGACCCATTGTGGTCAATTCACGGAACCACAGGGCATCTTTGGTTGTCATAATGGTAATAAAATATTATTTTATGGATAGATAATTTGGGTGATGATGTCTTTATAAGTGATTCTGACAGATAAAGTGCCTTAAATATTTGTTAAATCAACATGACTGATTTATGTGACCAATGACTATTACACTTTGAAAATCAATTGTATGTCTTGGACAAATTGCCACTACTTGGGTTTCCACAATACATGTTCCAAAGAGTAACAAAATATTTTTGAAAACTAATACTAGTATATGTTTATGTTTGTTTTGTGCTATATGCATGTATGATGCTTGCAGATCTTCAAAATCAGTCAACTTAATTATGTGTTAAGATGCTGTGTCATGTTTGATGACTGATTGGTGTACAAAATTTTCAGAGACTGGGAAATAAGAAATATTTCAAAATACTCAATTACTTCAAAAGTTTACTTACAGTGATTCCAATATAGCAGTTTTTAGGTTGAACATCCATGACCACTTTTTCAGCAGGTGCCCTAAAGGGTTTGAATCGGCTAAAGTAGGCAGCATAAGCCATGATGCCAATGTGGTCCACCTCCGGATCACACATTTCTTTGGCTGTTAGAATGGGTTCCACTCCCATACGCTTGGCAGCATCAATTCCTAAAATTTATAGAAATAAACTTAAATTTATGATCAGAAAGTGACAGTTTAGGTCTTTCAAAGAGAAATATTTGAACACAGGGTTAAAACTAGAGACTAAATTGTGACATTTCCAAGGATTGAAGGCTAACTACATGGGCAAAAAATTAAAAGATGTAAAAAAAAAAAGATCTCCCCAGCAAACTGTCCAACAATGAAATAGTCTAATTAACTTCATCATCTCAAACTTGATGGGACCAAGAAAAAAACTTTGAGATATCCGAGGATTCAAAAGAACAAGGTTTAAAATACATAAAGAAAGAGTATTTGAGACTTCCAAGTGACTTCCACAAGGCCCATGGTCTTCAATATATCAGTGTTCAAGATAACAAAGTTTTACTGTATTCAATTTACCTAATTGCTGAACTTCAACATGGCTGCCATTCAAATTGGGCCATCCAGGAATGGTAGCACCACTTGACACGCAGAGATTACAGAGCAGACGTCCATCTGACCAGTCCGACTGTAATAAAATAAATATCAATCAAATCATGGTTATCCTTGCTCATGTTCAGAATCAAATGATGGTTCAAGCAAAGTAATATTCATTTAATTAAATTAATAGGAAAAAAATAAAATATATAGTTATAGAATTTTTTAGGAATCCCTTATGCAACTTAAAATTTCACAAATACCTTTATAAGGAATTACATTTAAGATGAATCAAAATTGTTTATCCCTGGGACTTTGCTATAAGCCTTGTGTTTTACTCATGTACAGTTAAGTTTGTCTGATACAGACACCACTGGTTCTCAAAAAAACTGGCCAAATTAGATTAGACAACATTTTTATCACTTAAATTTATTGAAAGGGAGTGGAGTTTACATCATACATGTAATAGACAAGATTATCAAATACACAATATCTGGATTAGTCAATTTTTTATATACCATATAAGCAGAAATTTTAGTGAGTATTCGATTTTGGCATTTTTAGCCAGGGTGTCAAGATTGCTTGAAATTCATTCCGCATTGGAGGTAAACATTATATTTCTTGGTATCAAAAAATCGCTAAAATTACTTCTTGCTAAAATCAAATACTGGTGATGAACAAATCACTAAATTTGCGTAACTAAAAATTCAACTTATAGGGTAGAAGATCAATAAAATAATATATTGACAAATTATTGTTCTTGGGGATGTAAATTCCTAGATAAGACTGACCCACTTAATCCTCTAACATTGGTCCCCAATGAAAAATGACAATTCCACAGTATCACTTACTGTAAAGTTGTTGACAGTTCCAGATTTCAGAAGCTTGCGGACCATGTTCATGGTGGCATAGTAGCCGGGAGAGTCCACTTTCATGAAGTAGGAGAGATAGGTCATGCCAGACAGCTCGTCAAGATCGGGGCTTGACAGATCCTCGGGTCGGACCACCAGAGGGATGTCAAACTCCCTTTTGGCCAGCTCCATAGCATTTTTACAATTGTTTAGCCTGGTAAAACATTACATTCACAAAAGACATGGCCTAGCATTATCAAAGCATAAGTTTCAAACATGATAGGATTTATGAAGTGCACATGAAATAAGGTGATTTATTCTCAGTGCAAATCTTGGAAGTTGCAAGCATTTCAACACAAAGCAATTTTATAAAATCTTTTTGAGATCATGCATTCTTGTTCATCATTACAAAATTGCAAAAAGTTACAATTTTCAGTAATTTGAACAATACCACTCAATGCAAAACTTTGTTCAACCACATTTTGCTCAAATCTGATTTAAAAAAATGCTTCAATCAACCCCAGTATCCTCTCAGAATACACAATCCATTGATTCCCCCCCCCCCCCCCCATTTACACCTTACCCATCACTCCTACTCATTTGTCTCCAGTTCGGGCACAGTCCAGGTCTACAATAGTCTATCAAGGCACTGTCAACAAAAGAATAAAAATCATTAAAAGTTACATTATAATTGCAAATACAAATAACAGTCATAAATCAATATCAAATAACAAAATAAAGTTCCATCACATTTTCCAGTCTTTCTTATTTGATTTTAAGGGTATCCCAAAATCTTAAGGCAGCTAGCCATGAAATCAAAATTTACAAAAGAACATATACATTAAAATAAATTGGAAGTTTAATGGATATGCTTCACATATCAAGCATCATATATGATACAAACAATTCTCCTTTAAGATATTTTCTTTCCATTTCCAGAAGATATGAAATTAATTTTGTTGAAAATGCAAAGGGAGGTAACTTGTGATTTAATTTCCACATACTGTAGAGCTACACCGCTGTTCCAGTCGGTGGTAAAGTTTGAAATCGCACACTCTGGAATGACAGCCTGCAGCCAGGCCAACATCAGTTTCTTGGTTGGGAATTTTGTCTTTCCGATCTGGTATCGCAGAATTAGGTGCCATATTAAACCCAGAATGAGCTTCAGGTTTCCATTCACAATATCCTCTGGACCTGGAAATGGTAATAATAAGATTTTTAGTCTGGAAAATGTTCATTTGTTCATGCAATGTCACTTGCTACCTCTGTTATGTAATATGCATATCATACTTACATATATATGAATTTGCTTAACATGTAAATTTCTTTATTCAAACTATGAAAAAAGCCTCACATTATACATGTAGTTTTTTTCCTGCCCCTTCAACGGCAAAAAGGTTCACATAAACATAATTTAAGGGCAAGAGGGAAAAAATTTAAGGTATAAATCTCTTATCTAAAATTGATTACAATGTACATGTAGCATGGTCCTTTTTTAGTAGAAGAGCACTTAAAGATAAAAAAAAAAATAAAATCATAAAACTCCACCAAAATGTCAAGTATTGGGATTATTGACTTTGTACTTGTACAGTAGTTAATAGGCATCAAAATTGTCTTAATCTAAAGACAATTCTTTTTAGATAGTATGTTTGACAGGGTGAAGATTTCAATCTTCAAATGGCTTACAGTACAAATCTATATATCAACAAGTATATACATCATTTTCCCAAGGACAACATGGTTGTGTATCAAACAGGTTTTAAAAATGTTCCCTTGTTGTGAAGTACTTGTAATAACAACACCTCAACTGGTGTCTATTCAAGAAGTAAGTATAATCAGCTTAATTGAGACCTCGCTATCAGATTTATTTTATGTTGGGATTACCAGACAGTCAGAAAACTATAAGTAAAATGCATGGCTGTAGAAACCGGGAAGGCACGGGAGGAATTTTGCTTGATAGTGCCCCCACCCCACCCCCAACTGAAAATCCCCCCAACTTCTTTTTTGGGTCAAGACACTTTTTTCTTAGACAACATGACTATCTATGAAATTTTCATTGCATTTATAGTAAAATGCTTTGGGCTATAACAGTACTGTTATAGTTTTTTTTTTTTGTTTAGGATAGTAAAAAAAAAAAAAAAAAAAAGATTATAAAATCATTTCAATAGCTGCAACTACAAAGTGATTTAAAAAAATAAAATTATATGGTATATATGTATTGATTATTGATATGAAGATTATGTTCAACTGCAAAAAGTGCAAGTAATACTGTCACATCCCTTTCCCCTACTTACAGACATCTAGGACAAAACTGTGTTTTATATTGTTTTGTTCAGTATCATAATCATATTTTTTTTAAATTTAGTTGACAATATTTTCCCACAGAACCAATTGAAAAAAAGTTAATTTCAGGTAATACAATAGATTTCTTTGTTATCAATATTTGTAATTTTCATAGCAATAAAGATGACCACACTTTTCCACATTAATATCTGCCCAAAGTCAGCATTGAATTCTGTTACAACTATGCGTGGAACCAGGAAGAATGTTAATTAAGGTGGTACACTGCTGAACATTAAGTATTTTCCTTCAGATTCAATCAATATAAGTAATCAATAATTCAGTATTGCACCCTCTGTTTATGGCAATGATTTGCAACTCCACATAAGTTATGGCACATCTCTGAACTGCCAATGTTTGCTCAATATCTTAAAGGTCTACTCTTTACGCATTCCTTTTGGAATCTTTTTACCTTTTAAACCTCTCTTTCTCACACATTATAATTTTCAACCTTTAAAAAAAATCCCAAGATCTTCATTTGATATTCATTAATTTTTACATTGAATTTCATTTTTTTTTCTCAATACACATTTATGGGGGAATGATTCATGTTTTAAAAATGCTTTCTTGTTATATATCGTGTCATACAGAAAAGAAAGTGATATTCAGAAGTATATATTTTTACCGAAATTTGTGCAGATGACTGAATATAAATATAAACTGAATTTTTTTTAAAACCCCCACAAGATTTAATTTCACAGTAAAAACATTGTCTGTATCATGCATGGCATTATACACCTGAATATATTAACAATACATACACCTGTGACAGGTATTGTAGTACTTTTATCACTGGTATTGATGAAATCAGTTTTAGGAAGGTATATTGTAATAAAATGAGGCTTTTAAAATATGCAGCCTGATAGATTTATTTACTTCCTAATCAAAATAATGCTATATATTATTCAACTTAAACAAGTATATTCTCTGACATTACTTTTTATAAAGACCAAAAACCCTAGCATTTATAAAGGTGTTGTAAATATATGATATTCCTCCTAGCTTGTTGAAGTCCAGCATGACTTATGATGAATGTTGACCCAAGGGTTACTAGGGTTGGGTTAGATAATCACTATTTCATTCTATGCACATTTTTCATTCCAAACACTCTTTTCCTGGGGACATAACTAATTGTGTCTTCTCCATATGCACAGTGTCAAGGACACACCTGGCAATTTCAGTTTGTCAACATTTCAGAATTGTTGAGATTTTTTCACCAGAAACTGTGTTATTTACATTTATTTATTTATGAGTGTTGGTAAGTATTACAATTACCCAAAACAGTGATTCTGACATTATGTTGCACAGAATAAATTAATTTTAGTATAAATATATATATATAATATTTCATATTCAGTATTTATTACTCCAGGTTTGTTAAAATTTTAGAAGTCATTGAACCTCTGGTATTTATACTTTGGCAAGAACGTATCATCTGAGAATTTGCAACATATGTAGACACCTCTCACCCCCACCCACCTCTAACTGTCTGTTGTTACATTTTAATAATACAAGCACATTTTTTTATTTAAATATAATTAATGAAAATAAGAAAAAAAAGAACAATATCAAAATTAAATCAAATATTACAAAATTTGCTAACTTACCGATATTCACCAGTCTGACGTTGTCATTTGCAATAGCATTGAGTGCAATGGTAACATTTTCTAACCGTTGATGATGATTCAGTGGGTTTTTAATGATCCGCCCGACTTTTTTACCCTGCAAACCTTCCACAAGTTGACAAAGCTTGACACCTGTTTCAAAATCATTTTCCAGCTCCCTGACGAAATCCGTCGTCTCTACTCCTGCAACTCGGAGCTGTTCGTTCACCCAGTTGGTAAAGGTGTTTTTCTGAATCAGAATCCATCGGTCCGAACTGTCTCGCATACTCATGGCTGCATGGCCCTCCTTAGAGAGAGCCCGAAATGAAGCCATAATGGTATCCTTTGATGTAGCTGATGAACAGGCCTTGCTTCCCTCGGGATAATGATCTCTCGACCCGTATTAAAGTTCCCCTGACAAGTCTATCTGTCAATTCTCCACTACTTGTTGTATCCCCACCTTTTGTGCACGAAATACCTGCACCAGGGTGTGGATTGTTGACCCTTTTCACGATTGAGTTATTTTCTCTCGTTTGGCTTTACATATTTAAATGAATTAATAACAAAACCGGTTTACCTGAGCCGTGCAATTTTTTTCTTTAAATTCTATAGGCTGTCAAACAAGACCGCGAGAATCCCAAAGCTAAATATAACTGTATATTTCGCCATCTACCGGCCAGGTAAGTCATTTTCCATTCAAGAGTCGTCACGGTGGAGTAAATCGATTACAATCTACGACCAATAATTCATATGCATGTGTTTGGATTCAATAAACTACCAATAATTCCCCAGAGAGAGAGAGAGACAGAGAGAGAAAAAAAAGTTTCAGAAAATAGGAATAAAATTTCAATGAAGAAGGGATTTTTTAAAAGCCGAAACACTAAAACACAAAAAGGGGGGGTGTTATTTTTTTAAAAGGCTTTAGCATATAGATCTTCTTTTCCTTAAGTTCCTTGGGAGGGTTAGATTTCCAAGTTTTACTGAACATATAAAATTAATCAATGCAAAAAAAAAAAATAAATAAATAAATAAATAATTTATTAAAAAAATTAAAAATAAAAAACCTCAAGTGATAATATATATGGTTCACGATGAACAGAAACATCTCTATTGTCTATGGTTTTAATATTTCAGTCTTTTTTATCTCTATGAAGAGGGTCCATTCCTTTTCTGGTGAACTGACGGAAATCGTGAATACTTAATATGCCTTTCTTGGTTATGTGAATAATTTTGAATTTACTTAATGAGTAACTTTTCAAACAAAATTTTAATTTTAAAAAATGAGCCAAAAATTATGTAAAGTTTATCATTACAGTCTGATTCTATTTCAAAATATATTTGTCTTACGCAGAGGTTGACGTACCTTCCATAACTAAAATGATGATTATTATTATTTTTTAATGATGCTATATTGATTTTGCAGAATGAGAAAAGTTTAAAAGCGTAGACACGTTGCATTTTTTTCTACAGAAAAATGGGGAGAGGAGGGATAGTTGTCAAGAAAAGAAAAAAAAATCTTTCAAAGTTTTCAGTGACATTAAAAGAAAAATCACCGAAAGTGTCCCAACTCGGAAAATCTTCAAAACTGCAAAAACAAAAAACAAAAAAAAAAACCTGCTAACCTCGAAATCTACTTCGTGGAGAACGGGGGGGGGGGTCCTTCTCTCCTTTTCGACAAAAAGTTGAATCCACTTTTTCAAAAAAGTTATGTCCTTTGATCGCCATCTGGGGGGGGGGGGGGGATCAGAGAATTCTCACTGTGGGAAAATCATGGATTTCTCACAGTGGCCTTTGTAACTTTCAGGTTCAAACATATAGAGACAACACCATATACCGGTAAAGGGCTTCAAATTTAGACCTTTACTCGGCACTCAGGGCCATTGAACAGTGAGGGCTCTTTTCATGCCGACGCCTACCGCAACACGGGACCTCGGTTTTTATAAAGGACTCATCTGAAAGACACGTGACTTTCATTCCTAATGCCAGGCGCTTGGCGAAGGAACAGTCATTACTAGGGCTGCGCAATAATATCGATATTCCGGTATATTGCGATTCGTTAACAAAAAATATCGTATTGCGATACGTTTTTCCAGTACCGGTATACCGGCAAACTGCTTGGGCCTTAGATTTCGTAAATAAAATATGAAATTGAATATGTCAGGAACTTTTCGATCCAAACGGTAAGGTCGCTGTTGCATGGTTGCATTTCGTTCCAAAACTGTATTGAAATCAACAAGAACTGTTTTGTAACACACTGTGCTTATAGATGGAGGTTAATAAAATAGGAAAAATGGCATTTTAACTATCATATTAAATATTGCAATGCATATCGCAATACAGTGAAAAATATCGCAATATATCGCAACACGAAATTTCCAGTCGATACCCAGCCCTAGTCATTTGACGTGATGTAAAGAATTAAGAGAAAACCATTTTGACCTTTTGATTGACCCGGAAAAAGGAAAGAACTTTGCAGGGTTCGAACATGCTGCAACAATAGGGGGATGTATCCAAAAGGTAGATAGAATGTTCTATCGTTAAAATGATATTGTCCTACGGACCCGGTTTAACGATAGAATTCGTTCCGTGTATTCGCAATGTAGCAAAATAAACACGGGCGATAACTCGAACTCTGTGCATTTTCTATGAACAATCCAGAGAGTTCCGAATGTCAACATGGCGTTAAATTTGAAGCGAGGAAAAAACGTTGAGAAAATGAGTTGAATTTTCGTATTTATATGGATTATTTTTTAGGTTAAAAGGCATATACAATCTCAAAAAGGTTTGTTATGATTAATTTGGTAGTTATTTTCAGTGCAACTCCTTTTGTATTCTTCAAAATCATTTCGGAGTGGATCCACTCCGATTTGCTACATTGCAAGGGTGCTAGTCACTGCGCCCCAAAACAAGAACGCCCCATGCATGAGCGCCCCAAACATTTTTACCGGCGCCCAAGTACAAATATGAGCGCCCCAAATTTAAATCACGAGCGCCCCAAACTTAATTCACAAGCGCCCCAAATAAGTATTTCGAGCGCCCCAAGGCTTATTAAGTAAAGAAATAAATTATTGGCTTTTGTTACATTTCGATGTTATAAAAAAATATTGATATGAACAATTCCCGAGCGCCCCAAATTATATATATCATATAATTAGAACCGAGATACAAAATGTGAGAACGTGCTAGATAGTACTTCATGAATTTCGGAACCATATATAGGTTCGTACTGGAACAAGTTTTTAACAATAAAATAATAAAGCAACACGTATTGAACGCTGTTGAATTATTTATAAAAATGGACTTACCACTTTCTTGCAATGAAGACGCTTCATCTCTCAAACGATCCAAAAGAAATGAACAGTCAGTCGACAATTTTTTTTCATCACAATGTGGTAAAAATAATTATGAGATTATAATTGAGCGGGCTCCTTTATGTGGGATAAAGGCGGTGCTCAGACTTTGAAACTATCGTTTTTAATTACACAAATAATTAAAAAGTTAATAATTTAAAAGAATATTACACAAGTGTTCTTTGAAGAAGGAAGATCAAACAAAAGAATATTTTGTACAGTTGTATGCAACTAAACATAAGTCAATTTCAACATAGATTCAAATGAAATATTAAAAAAAAAAAATAAAATATAACCAATGAAGTACTTATGTATAAAATTATCACATAATGAGCACCTGTGTACCTGTGTTAGATCGGACGATATTATTTGGGGCGCTCGAAATGCTAATTTGGGGCGCTCGTGAAGTAAGTTTGGGGCGCTCTTGATTTAAATTTGGGGCGCTCATATTTGTATTTGGGCGCCGGTAAAAATGTTTGGGGCGCTCATGCATGGGGCGTTCTGGTTTTGGGGCGAAATGACAGTAACCCCATTGCAAGTATATGGGACGTATTCTAACTGTGGTGAGGGCTTGTCCCGAGACACAGTTAGATTATTCTAACTATCCAAAAGGGGGAAATCCAACAGTTTCGTTTAACGTTATCATTTCGCAAGTTACAAGGTGAATACAATGACCTTGTCAGCAAAAGGCCTGAGTCAAATGCTGACTGACGTTTTCAATTCGTATACTATACATGTAATTGGTTAGGCCATTATTTAAACAATGGATGTCTGCGGATTCTTCCGTTTGCCCGATCATGACAATGAGCACAAGGCGGATGTGACCGGTCGACAGGGGATGCTTACTCCTCCATGGCACGTGATCCCACCTCTGATGTTTCTGCTAATTTTATCCGGAAAATTGAATTCCTATCATGTACATTTTTAAAACTATCTATCAGCATCTAAGTCAGTAAAGTGCTTTGTTTACAATCACGGGAGGGTCGGGATGAGCTGGTAAATATTCTGACACCTTTCTCTTTGCCCATGGGCTTACTGTTATATTCTGATTTTATTTTAAACGACTCATCTATTTGCAGGAACCCATTTAACCGACACTCGGCAAAAAAGAAGAGTGTAGTTTCACGAACAGTGAGTATCCACGAATACCTAAATAAGCCGTCCTCACAGCTTCCTTTTATAAATAAACGTGTTATACTTTTTTTTCGTTAGACTGAGAGGGAATTTGGAAGAGAAGTGAAGAGAGTCGAAAGGTATATATCCAATATATGCAATGTTTTAAATTATTTTAGAGACAAACTACATAGTCATGATAGGGTTTAAAACAGGTTGGGACCAATCGCCTAAATGGGATATAATAGCAAAAGGAATAAGTTTTTCTTTATGCCAACTGTTTAGGAGGTTGATCCCTTGGAAGTTCTTAAACTTCTTGGGGATCAATCTAACAAGCTGTAGGGTTGCAGAAAAACTTGTTAACCAAAAGTTATCTTGAGGTGGATTTATAATGTTTATGGCCAAAATAAAAATTTTCATTTTTTGCAAGGTAAATTTATATCCAACTTGGGATATTATATCCCAAACGGTCTATTATGTCCCATTGGGGCGATTGGTCCCAACCTGTTCAGTGAAAGTTTCAAACCAACTGCAACTGCATAATATGTTTGACGCTGTGGCTTGTGGGGAGACTCAGAGCGTAGTAAGAATAATCTGTGTCTCAGGACAAGCCCTCAAGATCAGCACAACTGGAACAAGTCCCATGTAAAACAAAGTAGCAAATTGGAGCATTATGCGGATCCTCTCTGGCACAATTTTGAAGAACACAACAGGAGTTGCACTGATAACACCCACCAAATTAATCAGAACTATGTATCTATCAATCTCTCGGTACTATTCGCACTCTAATTGCTGATTAGAGTACTCTGAATAGGGTGTGCAGCTTGTTAAAAGATAAAAGTAGAAGAAAGTTGAAAATTTCAATAGAATGAAATGGGAAGTAGTATTATGTCGCCTAACCTCAAAACGCCATCACTACCCTTGTCGTGCACTGTTTGTAAACAAATGCGATTCAAACCTTTTTGAGCTTGTATATGCTTTCTACTTAGAAAAAAATCACATTTTTAGCTTTTTTTTTTGCTTTAAATTTGCACACCATCTTGACATTGGAACTCTCAGGATTTTTCATAACATTAAGTACGTAGTTTAGAATTATCTACTGATTATTTTGCTACATTACCAATACATGAAATGAATTCTATCATTAAACCAAGTCCATAAGACTGTACAAAATCATTAACATTATTCTAATTAGGGAGAGTGTCGATTCACTCGATTGTATAATATTGGATACAATAAAACTCTCTGTATACTTTTAACTTAAGATACACATCTTCAACTTGCACAATACATTTTAAAAGTTAACGCATGCATACATATATGTCATTGTGATTAGCATTTCCATAACTGAGATTAATTAAAAGTGCAAAATTTTAACAATTGGCATTTTTTCTACTATAACACAGTTTCAATTTAAGTTAGGGTTTCTTTTTAATTTGTAAACTTTTGTCTGGTTATGCCAAGGACATAATTTATGCAGCCATATACAGTTAATGGGGGGTAATTTGCTGCAGGAAAAAAAATCAGTAAACAGCTCAATGTACACACCATCTGAATTTTCTCTCTGCCCAGTGTGCAGTCGCTATTATATTATACTTTCATGTAAATTAGTTGAATCTGATTCGTCAAGAAACATTTGTTGAAAAACACTATTACCCTCTGAATAATGAAGCCATGCGCACCAGCGTAGCAATTTAACAGTCAACATTGCTGACAATGGGTAATATTCGAATTTATTTTTTATTATGCAAGAACAGCTTAAGAATCTGAGATCTAAAAGGACTACATGAACTTGATTAAATATGTGATAGCTAGGGTACTGTAACCTCTATATATGCTGAATTTTCTACTCTACGATTTGGTAGCATATTCACTTGTTTAGGAATGATATTTAATACAAATTTAGAATCTTACTTTGTCCTGCTATATTTGATAAATAAATATTTATGTTTTCCAGCTTAGATGAAACTAGCAAGAAACTATACAAAGATACCAAGAGATGGCTAGAGTCAAACTCAGGTATTTAAAAAAAAAATTACAAGAAATATCACCCTGAATCTTTTTTTAAAAATTAAATTGCAGTTATGTAAATGATGTTTCTCAATTTGGAATGTGTTTTTCTTGGGTTCCAGCCCTGTCAAACAGTGAACACAAAATTACCCAGGATCTGTTGACCAGTCCCCTGTGTCAGACAGAGCCACAACTAAATGCCATGGTCACCGAGTGGGACAGAGCAATAGAGAAGCAGAATTTACATTCCAGGGAACTGGTCAGTTTGATATACATGTATATACTGTATTTGATCACAGATACCTCTAAATGGCTGCTACAATTTGGAGCAATTCTCAAAAATGAGTGCATTTACCAAGACTTGATACAGGTGTAAAAGTGCTTGTTTCTTGTGTTTACATTTACATGTACTACCTTTTGAGTGATAATTAGATGTCCCAAAGGCCTATATGGTATTTTATGGACACTTATCTTGACTTAACATTTAGATGATTTAGTACACAAAAATATAAGTATCAACTTTAGTGAGAGTTGTGTCCCTTGAATCTATTTTTAGAAAATTACTTGTAAAATCTCTCAGGAACTAGTCTTTGTTCATGGTCTTACTAATTTATAACCATTATGTAATATTACACAGAAAGAGGGAGGGAGCTGGGTAGAGTTTTCAACCTAAAAATGAAAAATTCACCAAGATGATCGAAATCTGCGAAAATTTGGAAAAAGAGCACCCCACCCAACTTATAGATAACTCTATCACTGTGAGAAAGCCACTGAGCACTGCAATGATTGATTAAAACTTTTTTGTTCACATACTGTTTACTTATGATATTGCAGAATAATGTTGTACAGAAGACTATGGCAGAGCCAGTTAAAAGGTAACACACATGATAATATCTAAATAACTTTTAATTGTAACACAGAAATGCCCATATGATTATACACATCTGTAACCAATTTGAAAATGCTTGCCAAACAGTACACATATTAACATATAAAATTGTATAAAATGCATCTGTGGATGCAGCCAATGCTTGTTAAAATGCTCATATGTATTGAATGTAATCAATTTCATGTATAATTTTTCAGACTGAATACCATATTTCCAAGCATACAGGCAGCACTGAAAAAACGAGAACAAAGTTTACAAGTAAGAATGTTTCTTTTCTACTGATAAAAAATTCTCATGGTACCTAGGTCTCATATTATAGGAGTGTTGATAAAATATGTTACAATGAGCCCACAAGGGACAAAAGTGTGGAGTACTGGATTTCATATTTTGACTTTGTTTTACCATTCTACCTAGAAGAAAGATTTTATTAAATGAGTATGCTGTATGTTCTGTATACACAAATGTACTGCTGTTTTGAAGGAGTACCAGAAATCCCAGGCTAAAGTAGAGAAGCACCAGAACAGAGAAAGGACCGGACAGAATGTAGTGAAATTAGATTTAGTAAGTTTTGTGTGAAGTAAAATGTGTAAATCATGTCTTCATCAAGTTTCTTACAAATACAATCATTTATGTATGAATAATTTTCCTCACTGGAGTCAGTCTTTTTAAGGTTCGTGCATTGTCCACTCATATAAAATTTTGCTTCAAGGCTTACGATTTTCCAAAAGAAGTGTTACTTTATTTATAATTAAACTATTTTTGCACACCTTGCTGGGCAAAATTTGACAGAAATGACTTTTTAACTTGACAATTAACAATTTAACTTGAAGAAATAATTGCTATTTATCCCAGTTAGAGTTATCTCCCTTGACAGACGGTCATTGAACCTTTATAATCTTTACCTTGCAGAGTAGGAAAGCAGTGGAAAGAACGAAGGCTGACTTTGACTGCCAGAATCAGGCTCTATCTGAAGATCTTCCTAAGTTTGTGGATGGAAGAATTGAATATATTCAGCCATGTTTAGAATCTCTAATCAAATCCCAGGTAAGTATACTATTAGCTTAGGTATATTTATTTACTTTTTACAATTTTAATCAGCAATCACTATCATCTTGTAACAGATAAAAGTATACCTAAGCTATCACTACGCATAGTTTGGCTATGTGAATCAGAAGAAAGCATAAATTAAAATTTTAAGGTAGAGAAATTTTTGTTGTGTGACTGCCTGAACTTATTTTCTTTCTTGCACCATGATCATGAGATTCATGTACATGAATCCTTGCAGGTTTCCTATAACTCCGAGGCTCTACAGATTTATTCCGAATTAGCAGACCAATGGCACACAACCACAGATTTGAGTGAATTAAAATCTCGCCATCAACAAACTTTATCAGACATCAAAGCTCTTGCCATTACTGTGGACTGAGCACAAAGTCCAACTTAACAGTGCCAAAATTAACATGTCATCTCCATGGTTGTGACTTCTTAATCTCCAGGACATTTGTCAGAAAATACATGCTATATTATCTCCATTCAGAGTGAATCAAGCCATGAACCATGAGCGTTGACAGAGAAACGAAACAAGTAAAAAAGCTACTGGACACCATGAAAAAGTTTCATATCCAGTGCTGTGCATTATTACATTTGTACCACAAATAATTAAAATTGCAACTTATGGATACTTCATTAGATACTTTTATTTTTTTTTAATTCTGCATCTCGATGTTTGTATTTTCAATTTTATGAAATGGGATATTTGCAATGTATTAGGTATTACTAAAGTTAAGTGAGCAGAAATTACATTATAATGTATACTAAAGATTATTCATTGTACATGTATCTGTGATATAAAATATGATTTTACAAAATCTATTTTAGTTTCTTTTTCTAATTTTTTGCATCATATTGACAGCACTCATGGAGGCAAGATTTCATACATAAATTGGTATAATAGCATCGGCAGAATGCATAGAGTCATTCACCATAAGGCTTTTGGGCCTTTTTTATATAACAGTTCCGATTCAAAGGAATTTTTAGGAAAAAATCTTTAAAAATCTTCTGCTCAAGAACAGCAAAGCCATTTGTTATACTGATATGGAAGTCCTCAGGTAGTTTATAATTCCCCCTTGTAAACTTTTCAATACAGTGAACCGATATGTGCTTTTTGCTGGCCAATGTGCTCAGGTGAGTGATGTGGCCCATGGGCCTCTTGTTCTGTAAAACTAACATGTACCAGGTACTTACGTATTTGTCATGTCTATTAAAGTATATGTACATATGTATTTGTCATGTGTAATAACGTCATCACATGTATCGATTGAACGTTTACCTGGTGTTATGTAGACTGCCAATCTGATTGGTTATTGTATTTATGGGATACTTTTTCTACAGTTATTTGAATGAATTGTGTGAGAAAATTTACCCAAATCAAGGCATTTTTATCTCTCTCAGTGCAAACTGATATTTCCCTGCCCACACAAAAAACTCTCTTTCTGAAGAAATGGGCAAGTCATTATGGAACAACCAAAGTTCAACAAAAAGCTCCAAGCACTTCCCTCAAAAGGAAAATCATTGTATCAGTTTTCTTTTCTCCATCATCAGCAGTGGGGTATACCCTTTGCATTCGTTGTACCTGATTGCTCTCTGGCTACCTGCATGGAATGGATGTCACGTAGCATTCATTGTCTTCATTTACATTTTAATGCATTTAAGTGTCTTTGTGTTCGTTTGTATTGCACTGACCAGTGCAACTGATGTCATATTTCTTGGGTAACTTTTTCCTCTTTTCTGGAAGAAGCACACAGTAGTTACTTTGTCTCTACCAGGTATTTTACATATATAATGGCAATGTACAGTATGCCCATACAGTGAAATCTAAAATGGGGCTGTAGAAAGAATGACGAATAAGAGAAATACAGCAGACCAATTCCTCTTACGAATCCTGTTCAGCTTTAAAGGTACAGAGACACAGATTTGAAGTTTATATTTTCTCAAATTTTCTGTATAATATCACAACTTAAATGTTGCTATAGAATTTCACACGAATATAAAATTAAAAACTTATTTAATCTGGAAATTATTGAAACTATGAATTTTGGGAGGCGTTTGATTAACACATCCTTGCACTTTCACAATTTTTAACTTTATCCTTAATATATAAGAAAATTGGCAATTTTGTTGTGTATTAATGAATAATATTACATCTATAATCCAGAAAATTCAGAGTAAAAATGTGCGAAAGCAAAACCCACTCACTTAAGTATTGTCAGCCCATGCTCAGTGTTGTGTAGTTGTGTACAGAGTTTAACAAATTGAATACACATGTGAAACGTAAACTGTTTTTGTAAACAGGGCACGAGCTCTGTTGTTGTTAATGTTTAGGTTTCACCAGGTGTGTTCAATTGTTAAACTCTGCACACACCACTGAGCACAGACTGACAATACTGGTGAGAGGATTTTGCTTTCTACATTTCTACTCTGAAATTTCTGCATTGTAGTTTTAATATTTTTTCATTAATAAACAACAAAATTGCTACTTTTCTAAAGTAATAAGGATAAAGTTAAAATTTGTGAAAGTGCAAGGATATGTCTATCAAACGCGTCCAGAAATTCGAAGTTTCCATAACTTCCAGATAAAATAAGATTTTTATCAAATTTTCGTACGAAATGCTATAGCAACATATAAGTCATGAAATTATACAGAAAATTTGAGTAAATACTAACTTCAAATCTGTGTCTAAGCACCTTTAAGGAATCTTCATTTACAAAAAAAAAATTACCCTTAGGCCATCTTTAAACAAGAGGCCCATGGGCCTTATAGATCACCTGAGTATCATGTAACAACTTTGCCACAATTAAATGGGTTCACGTTTTAAACCAGAGGCCATGAAATTCACAATTTCGAAAAAGGCACACTTGGTCATCATAACTTTACATTAAATTAATTTGCTTACTTAATACCCAGAAGCATAGCAGAAGATTATCATAGAATTGATGCATTTTCACTATGTAATCATTAGAGCCCTGCCCTAACACCAGAACCCCGACCCAGAGGCCATGAAATTCACAATTTTACAGGAGGCACCCTTACTCATCATAACTATGCATTCAGTTTGTTTGCTAAATACCCTGGATCAGAGAAGAAGATTATCAAAGAATTAATGCATTTTCACTATGTAATCATTAGAGCCCTGCCCTAACATCAGAACCCTGACCCAGGAGCCATAAAATTCACAATTCTGGAAGATGCACCCTTACTCATCATAACAATACTCTTAGTTCATCGGCTTAATACCCAGGAGAAAAGGAGATTTTCAAAGAATTATTGCATTCTTTACTATGTAATCATTAGAGCCACGCCCTAACACCAAAACCCCAATCCTGGGGCCATGAAATTCAAAATTTTGAAAGATGCACCCTTACTCATCTTAACTATGCATTCAGTTTGTTTGCAAAATACCCTAGATCAAAGATGAAGTTTTTTAAAAGAAATAATACATTTTCACTTTATATTCAACAGAGCCCTGCCTGACACCAGAACCCCTGACCCTGGGGCAAGGAATTTCACAATTTTGGAAGAGGCACCCAGTTACTCATCATTACTACACTCTTAGTTCATTGGCTTAATACCCAGGAGAAAAGGAGAAGATTGTCAAATAATTGCATTTTTACTATGTGATCATTAAAGCCCCGCCCTAACACAAGAACCCCTGATCCAGGGGCCATGAAATTCACAATATAAGAAGAAGCACCTTCATCATAACTATGCATTCAGTTTGTTTGCCCTGGATCAGAGAAGAAGATTTTTAAAGAAATAATGCATTTTCACTATATATTCAACAGAGCCCCAACTTAACACCAGAACCCCTGACACTGGGGCCATGAAATTCAAAATTTTGGAAGAGGCACCTTTCATCATCATAATATGCATTTAGTTTGTTTGCTTAATATCCAGGAGCAGAGAAGAATTTTTTTCAAGAAATAATGCATTATCACTAAATATTCAACAGAGCCCTGCCCTAACACCAGAACCCCTGACCCTGGGGCCACGAATTTCACTATTTCGGTAGAGGGCTCAATGCTTATTACAATCATGCCAACAGTTAGCCTGCTTGATTTCCAGGAGTAAAGAAGATTTTTAAAGATTGCATTAACTTTGATGGTTTTAGCCCAACCCCTCAGGCCCCAGGGGGGTAGGGGTCATGAATTTCACAATTTATACTTCCCTGGGCCTTCACTCGTAGATGCTATATGCCAAATTTGGTTGAAATTGGTTCAGTGGTTCCAGAGATGAAGCTAAAAATGTTCAAATGTTAACGAACAACGGATGACGCACGCCAATGGAAGAAAACAGATAGCAATAGGTCACTGGAGTAAACTCAGGTGACCTAAACAATGTTTGCCCTCTCCTGACCAACTGGCTAGAAATAGCCCAAATCAAGGCTTTTTCTAACCTCTAGAAAACAATTCTTAACATTCATTCTGAAAAATAGATTTTGAAAATTCAGCATTGATGTTGAAATTTCCTGGAGGAAAAAGAATTTCCCACCTACCTACCTACCCAATTTTTTCATCCTGAGTCGGGAGTGGGCAAAAACCAAAGTTGACTTTATAAACATTACTATACATTCACATAGGCCTTATATCAAAAAGACAAATTTCAGCTTATTTTATTGTTGTATATCCATGATAATTTCATACATCCTGTATGCAGTTACAAAGAAATGATTCAAAACAACACTTCTTGATGCTCTTTGTAAACTGAACAATAATAAAATTTGTACTTTTACAAAATAACAATGACTAGTTTTATAGAACACTGTGTTGAATATCAAAGTGTTTTAAGGGGATTGCTTTAGATAAGCAAATGTGCATCAAGGTTGTTATCACAGAATTAAGTGCTTCGTTAAACTACACTCTTAAATGAACAGCTGAATGGAAATCATACATCCTAATAGTATTTGTTATGAGGCTATTTTGATTATCCTGTAATAAACTTAAATTCAAAACTTTAAAAATGACAATGTACAAAAAATGAAACAACAATGGTGAACACGAGTCTTTGTTATATAACATTTTGAAAATAAAAGTATTAAGTACATGTATGTACAATGAACACATTTTACTTTTTCAGCACCTTACAAAAATTAAGTCATAAATGCCCTTTTATAAAACAATATTGATTGAAAATGCAGTTTCTTGATGAACACAATATTTGTCAACACTTCCATGCTGACCATGTTCTTGATGAACACTTCACAACACAATTGCTTCAATTTATACTTAGCACAAGAATGCAAAAGCATCAAATACTGAGAACAGTGAGGACTATGTAATGAACTTTTTACAGCCACAGATTCAATATTACTCTAAAAACTAGTACACTACTATTAATCTGTACAAACAAGGCATGTCCCTACATTGCTTTCATCCATTTTTCATCTTTTGTCCTTTATACACTGAATAATTAAAATCAAATTTGTCAATATCAAATATACACACTAAATGAAAGTTCCTGGCAAATTCCATACATCCTTAACATATCGTGACATATAGTTTGGCAAGAGCAAATTACTGGAAGGATATTTTTATATGAAGCTGCTTTCTACTAAAGTAATCAGTACTTCCTTCCAGTTAATGGGAGTTGAGCTGCATCGAGCATATCAATTCAACTGATCAACAGCCTTTCTAAAATTTGATCAAGTTTATATTTTCTTTTTCAATGAGTTCTGGTGATGACATATACATGCCAGGTTTTGGGATCACTAATAGCCATGGTGAAAACTTAAAAATCTGCTGCTGCTCAAATTTTACAATCCTAAAGCATTGTCATAACTGCTAATTTAAAAAGCACCTCTGATATAAGGCTTTAGTAACCTCATTATTTCCTGTTTTTTCCTCCATTAGTGGCCACTTTGATAAGAGTCTTGTCTGCTCCAGGGGCTTGACTTGGGAACTCCTACTGGTCCTCTTTTAAATCCTTGGCGTTTTCCTGCATAAAATTTATTTCATCATTATACATACTAGAATTAAAAATTGTTCTTTCAAGTGAACATTAGTAATATTTTATGTTAGCTTTCATGTTTTTAAAAAAAAAATTGTTGAAAATGGAAATCTGCTATTATTCCAGACTGTAGATTCCTCATTTTTCATGAGTACTTAATATCATGAAATGACTCTTAGACTTCAAATCACGAAAAAAGGAAATTGGTTCTGAGTGTTTACATGTATTTTGCCTTTATAAAAATAAAGTAATTTCATTTCATGTCTTGTGCTTCTTGCAAAATTACGTGATAATACTAGGGCTGTGTACTGAGCAAAATATTTCGATAAGATACGATATTTTATAAAGCGATATGTGATATATTGGATTCTTTAACAAGTCTATCAAAAAAGTCTTGTATATCATTTAATCCATAGATTTGATAAAAAATGGGTGTTTTATTACCAAATTGGAAGTTCATGTCTTAATTACTGTCTTTACAAAGTACACTTCAAATTCAAACTTTTAATGATTGTAAAACTAACATGTAAAAATATAGTTGTCTGTATGTATTTTGTAATAGTTATTTAAGATGTGCTATATCCTTAATGTTTATTTCATTATTGATCATTTTTAAATTCAAAACAGTCAAAAATAACCTTTGGTGACTGAAATTCCCAACTTTTTCACAGAATTATAAGAAAAACTGCCTGCCCGATACATATTGGAAGTTATTTTTTTGATACGATACATTCCTGAATATTCGATACATATTGATTCATCGATATATTAACACAGCCCTAATTAATACCTTATGTATATTTAGGAATCTACAGTATTTCAACTAAATTTTTCATAACTATTAGTCTCACCCCTTTCTCCTTGGTCCAAAGCCAGTATATACTGGAACAAAGATGGACTGCACACCTGCATCACTAAATTTTCATCTGGTCTTCGACGTCGGACAAATGCCTTAAGGCCTGGGGTCAAGTTGGTTTCCAACAAGTTTCTCAGCATTTTTAGTCTCTTTTCGGTTTTTGCACGAGGCAGGTCCTTGTTCAGAAATCTCACACTAACATTCAAGTACTCCTCTGGAACAACAAACGTCTGATGATGTACACACCAATCACAAAGAAAACTGTACAAATATAGCATGAAGTCTTCTATCAGCAATAAGCACTCCATTAGAGACATGTGATCTGCCAGATCAATACACAGAGATCTCGGCTCTGTGGGGATGTTTTGTGCTGGGTATACATTCTGTGCGGTCAGGTAGTTATAAACATTGTGAGCACCAGGATCGAGGTATAGGCATTCTCCGCACACTGTCACTAACCGCCGCAGCATACTGGGGTCAATGCTTTCTCCAGTGCAACCATTCTTAAAGACTTCAAAGGCGGCATATGCTCTTTGCGGGTCACCAATGTCCAAGCACTGGGATATGATTAAATGAAAATTTTCTCCAAAACCTGTAAAGATAGTGATTGGTTTCCATTGTTTATTCAAAATTGCACACTATTTTAAGTCATTGACACTCAAATTTTGGTGTACCTACCATTCAAAATTGACCCACTTATATTTAGTCATTGAATTTGGTTTTTCTTGAATTTAAATGATTGTAAGTGACTCAAAACATAACTTATTTAAGTATACATTCATGTATTTAGCTTTCAAAGTAGTCTTCATTCCTAATTTACAATTGCTATATGATTGAAACCAATTACAATACACATTATTCTGTGGGAAATATTAAATGTTTCTTACCTATCAATGAGTTGTAAAACTCAACTTGCTGATCTGAAACACATGGAAAACAAAACTTTAAAACAGGAATAGCTTTAAAGGTGCTAATTTTAATAGAGAACGAGAATGCCTTTCACACAGCAGAATATTTTTTGCAGTGTTTGTCAAATAAATGCACAGTATTCTGTAAAATCACTGAATTTATCAGGGCAAAGAACTAAGTACGTTACGTATTATTCGAAGGCCCACAATTTTTCTTATTTTGATATACACGTTTGCAAAAATATAACTACTATGTACATGTAGAAGAAGATTGGTAGTTTTGATATATGCATAACAAAATTTCGCAAGTACGTTGATTAGAGGTATTCACAGGATTTAAACATCCGTTCTTTCCGGAAATTGCTATTTTTCCCACTATTTTTATAACAAATTCCCAAAATTGAAGTAGTGCACACCCCTCGAGCAAAATAAAACATATATATTTGAAAATAATTTGATAAAAGACAAGCAAAAATAATGGTAAGAATTTGCTCGAGGAATGTGCAGTATGTAAATTTTGACATTTCATGACTATTTCCGGTGGTGGATACCAAGTTAGTCGAGAGGCTAGTTCTTATCTAGGAGCAATAATAACGGTGTATTTCGTGTAATAATGTTAAAGAACTAAATTTATCATTGATTGGTCATTGTTATATTGCTCATACAAATATATTTGTCATGAAAATAGCATAAGAACTAAAAAAAAATGTTTTATAGAAATGACAAATTACGATATATTTTTTTTTATATACAACTAAGCCTTACACTTGATAAATGTTGCCAGCAAGAAGGGAAGAGATCAATTTAATATACTAAAGCAACAAAATAAAAATGTTCAGCTGACAAATTAAATCACTAAAAGTATTATTGCAGAAAAGAAAATGCTTAAATCCTAGCCCTTATTTTATCTTGCTACTGAAACGGCATAGTTGACGTCTGCATGTATGTAAATAAATTACGCAATAAACTCAAAGATGACGTCACAATAGGTCCCCTTGCAACACATTTTTTTGGAAAGGGGGGGGGGATAAATTCCCAATCCTTTGGATGCTGTTGGTCAGGACTGATCAGATTAATTAATATTCTGAATTCTTGTATTTTCAGTCATTTATACAAGTGCACGGTTGATGTTTAGTATATTTTTAGATTTTATAATACATGCACAATATAAGCGTGTTGCATCTCATCTGCATATTGTAGACATTGCCGTTAATATTATGCAAAGCCATATAAAAACAAAGGCTCATATTTCACCTATTAAAAGAGCCACAGCGCATTTGATGGGTATTTTCGCATACTCTACTAGTGATTTCTTAAATTCATTGTTTAACCAAAATTTTGTCATACAATCTTGGTTTATACATGCGTAAAACCATACCACACAATAATGATATTTCAATATTAATAGTTTCCTCATATGATAAATATAAAAATTAACCAGTTTGTATGGAGTATATAGTAAATATTGAGGTATCCACCTAAAGATGACAAACTCAGTTGCCAAGGACTACCCATAGCCAGAGAAAAAAAACAACTTTTGAATGATTTTATTTGGATATGACTGCACTTTTAATTTTGGTTAAATGTCATATTGTAATTTTTGAATTTACCGGGTGGTAGTAAATACAAAAATTACAATATGACAAGTTTTTATTCATTCAACGTCATTGACTTCGTTGGTGCAGCGGTATGATCTCTGGAATGTAAATATGGTGATACCGAGTTCGAGTCCCACATTTTTCCATTTATGCTTTCTTAAATTTGTTTTTCTTTGTGTATCTTTTCTACGTTTTTCTTTATTACGTTTTATGATATACATAATTTCAGAAAGTTATAATATACACATTACACTTTGAAAGTATCTCGGGAAAAGACAGTCCTAAGCTATTTTATTAAAGTTAGCAAATTCATAGCTACTTGTTTTATTTTTATTGATTTTATAAATCTTTTGTCTCAGAATTTGAGTATTGAACAAATTAAATGATTTTTTTTTTTGCTATACTAAGTTGGTGAAAAAAGCCTCAGTAAGTTGCTAAAGAAAATTCGATAGAAGGTTGCCCATGCCAACTATTCAAGAAGTGCTACAGCTTGTTTAGGGAGGGGGGGGGGGGGGTACTTGATTCGTGCATTTGAGAAGGACCATCTGGTGACATATAAAATTATTAATCGAATGACAGCGCTTTTTCAGTTTCTTTTTGTTTTTTTTTTTTTTTGAAACTTTTTCAGATGACATGACAGAAACGTTTAAAACACATTTTGTTTAAATAAATTCGTGAATTACGTCACGAGAATGGGCTGGGAAATTTGCCCTTTCAATGTTATCTATTAATTAAAATTTCAAATACTTTTCGAAAATATCTTTAATGCTTTCTCATAAACTTTTATAGGGAATCTGACATTTATAAAATAGTGTTAAAAGTTTTAATGCAATCTTAAAAACAAACCAAGTAAATTCGCATAAAAAATAGTCTAGCTTTTAAAAATCAAACTCTTGCTTGAATTAGAATAATCGGATACTTATAATAAACGTAGTACTATTAAATATACGTTATGCATTTCTCTCTCACTCTCCCCCCCTCTCTCTCTCGTTTTAAAATCATATAAATTCATCTTTTATTTGTACGTATATTGTCGGACCCAAAAACCAAACTGTTTGTCTCACTCTGGGGCCGTTATTTAACCGTTCGATGGTTCAACAAAATGCATTTTGCCCGAGAACCTAGTCAATAAATGTTTTGTTTTACCTTTGTATCTTGTGCAGGCTTCCATGATGTAAATTTACTTAAATCACACTGCGGTTAAAATTGGTCAATTTCGTCACTGTCGAACACCAACGATTGCAAATGAAATTTAGCTGATCCCGCTCACAATTTTAACGTAAGCGGTCCAATTTCTCATCGACAGGTCAAATATCTTACTCCGCGGCCAAACTTCGATTTTTTTTTTTATGACCACTCAGTACAACATTAGGAATGTGTATAATAGATTTATATAGAAACCAATTTTTAAAGGTATATATAACAAAATTTTGTGTTGTACTCTGGAAATCTTCAGAATAAACTCTGAAATATTGTAGGAAGCAAATGTCAAAAGCGATTGGTGCATATGTGTATAAATGATAGAGGCTGTATTCGAATGATTAAAATTCTGTATCAGACAAGGGCGGTCTGTGAGAAAATGGATTATCTGTAAAAATCTGAACAGAAACCCTGAGTTGCTAAAGTCATGGAAAAAGAAAGGCGCTTCACGGTTGCTGATCTTGTAAATGCATAGTTACGCGGTAAGATAGAAAAGAAATAAAACATGGACAAACAAAATTAAATTATACATGTACCGGTACGATTGTTAGCAATATAAAATAAAATTGATGGAGAAACGTTTTTAATAAGTGGCTATTGGACCAAACTGTGTGAAATATAAAGGGAGATTTTTTTTTTTGAAAACACCATGACGCATTGTTTTTTGACGTTATAATGTAGTTCCAGGGATACCAAACATGTTGATTTTAAAAATTAAGTAAATTGATTTCTGTTAAATCGGATGGAATGAAACTTCACATATCAACAAAATAACTATTTTATATAAGAAAATGTGTTCTTTTTTAATATTTCTTGAAAGTAATATAACGAACTTTCCAACAACTCTCGTATTTGCGTAGTGTCGCTAGGTTGACGTCATAACGTCATAGTGTTATTTTCCAAAGAAACGATCTATATTCAGATAGCGTTGTAGGAAAATTGAGTTGAGATAATTACAAAAATTAAGCTGAATTAAAAAGATGACATCTTAGGCATGTTTCAAAAATATCTTCATCAGATTTGGGGACAGGGCCGATTTTGGTCCGTAACGTACTTTCTTCTTTTCATGATTCAAGTAAAATCCTGTTTGTGGGTTCTTGATTTCTTTGGAGAAATATGGTAGACAAAATATGACCTCAGAAAAGCTAGCCCATGTATGCTAGCAGTACCTGATACCAGTATTATTGTTACCGTATACAGGGAAATTTTTGCCCCCGTTTTATTTTCGCCCCTTTCGCCCTACTCACAGGTGGCGAATTTAAAATGGGTCGAATTCGAAGAACACAGTATAATTTCTTAAACAAAACTGTGACTGGGCAAATTTAAAATGGGGCAAAATTGCTTGCAAGTGTGAAAGGGCGAAAATAACACAGGCAAAAATAACCCTGCATACAGTGTCTCACCTCTCTGAGCTTTTTGTAGGACTTTACAGATCATCATCAATGCCATTGCTGGTCTCTTCATGCCAGTGAATAGTTTAACAAGGTTGTACAACAGTATCACACGCTCCTTGAAGTCAGGTTTTTCTAGCTTTAAGCCATCAACAAAGGACCAGCTACATGCTGTAAAAAAATCCAATAATCCTGAATGTCCAGGGTGATTTCAAGAACAGATTTAGCTTCAAAAATACTACCAAATCTTATCATGAAAACCCCAGTCACATTTCCAAAAATGACTGATGGCCAATGGTTTTTTAGGCAAAAATAGGATTCTTGGGATGGCAGTTCATCTGCCCAATTTTTACCTCTTTTTTTGTCGGCCAACCAATTTTGTGTCAGTCATGCCAAGTTATAATTTTTCTGCATCGGTGGCTGATTTCTTCAGTTGAAGCAGTCGTTAAATAGTCCAAAGACCAATCTTCCATCATTGTCTGACCATCGGCAGACAGTTTTTAATGTTGGTCAATCGACATTTAGGAATTGGATTATCATAAACGTCGGTCGACGGTGAAAATCAAACTGCCGCCCAGCGCATGATGATTGGGCGACGGTTGGCCAACTTACAAATATTTTTACTTTTAAAGGCATTGGTGTTCCTAGGAATTAATGTGATTACTCTGCGTCGCCCAATACTAGTATTGGCCGATAGTGTTTTTTCAGCCGACGATACAAGAAAAAATTGGGTGGCCTACCATCGGCTTAAATGTGACCTAAGCAGAACTCAACAAGACCAAGAATAATCCATGAGATACATCCAAGGGCTGGGGATATTGCGATTAAAAAGCATACAGAAAATGGTTTAGACTTCCAAACCACTTCATTCGAGATATCAATGTTTGAGATAACGAACATCAATTGTATCAGTTGCAAATTTTGCAGGAATTTAACCATGTTTTTCCTTCAATTCTATAAATGTAATCAATTTTTTTTTTATTGTTTTAAATTTTGAAATAAACTAGTGTAAGAGGCAGCAAAACTTTAATTCATTAAACCAATAAAAGTACTTTTAAAATATGATCCATGCTTATTTAAATTCTAAGTCATAATCAAGATGAAGGAAACTGTGCGTCTCCGTAACACTGTATGACAGATTCTCTTCAAGGTAACTTGTACTGGTATAACACTATACAGAAACTCCACACCTTTCTCCCTACCTGTTAAAAGCTGCACAGCTTGGTACGGTTTTTTACACCTCAGACAAACATCAAGTGCTATTGTAGACATCAGTGCACCTTCAGGAGATTTCCGGGTCAAGTACTGGATGTTGTTTTTCTGAAGAATCTGGATGACTGCTAGGCCCTCCCTCCACCACTGGGACATGGCACAGAAATGCAGAAGTTCTGCTCCAATAATGGCCAGGGCGGGTTTATTTATACTGTACAGGGCATCCTCTGTTTTCTCTGAATAAAAACATAAAAACCAAAGTTAATCAATTTAAAGCATGACTCTAAGATCTTTTTGTTGTTGCTATTTATATGAAACATCCATCTTTTTCACTACTGTATATTTCACTACTCTACAATTTATGTGCATATGCCAGTTAAAACTAAGTCTATCATAATAATTTTTTTGTTTATTGATTCCTTTCTCTTTTCATTGTTATGGAGCACCATTCCCTCCATCACAATGCTACACAATGAACTTACTACATGCATTAAAATTTTGGCTTAATAATCGAGCCATCAGAACAATTGTTTGAGATTTTTTTCCCACAGAGATCAGTATAATTTTTGTTACAAGCCAATTCTCTCTTAATTTTGAATCTCCCATATCAATCTCAATCAATCAGAAAAGAAAAAAAATTTCAAAACTTAACTATAAATTTAACAATATTAATCTCAGCAACTCTAATTTTGCTGCAACTCTATTTCCTATAAACACACTTTTATCCATGGGGTCCTACTTCCACAGACTCGTAATATCTATTCAATCAGCAGGTAGAAAATTACACAAATTTCTTTGATTGCTTATGTATATCTTAAATGCATTTAAGTATGCTGGAACAAATTTCCACAGAAAATTTGTGACTGCTTACACAGTGTACATTAATCCCTTGCAGAAAATATACCTCTACAGCAGACTTTTACTGTTAGTACTTTTAATATTAGTAGGTTCAATGATCTTTCACATCTGAATGATGTTTCTTTTTACCTTTAATATAGATGTTATTGACATTTTCCATAAAGCTCTTAAAGGCATCCACAAGTATATGTGGATTCTTCTTGTCCCATGTAAAAGCCTCTACAAAGGCATGAATAAAACGTGGATCCTTTCCCTTTTCCATGTCACACAGTTCTAGAAATAGTTGGGCCAGGTATTCCCAATTCCTTGCCAGCCTGGCTCCCTGTAATTTAAGTAAATCTTTCAAAGTTGAAGACTGCAAAAAAAACAAGAGGCCCAAGGGCCTTAATGGTCACCTGAGTATAATACAACAATTTAGAAGTTAAATACACTGATAGATGAAGCATTGTTGCCCTAGCCCCCCCCCCCCCCCTCCTCAAGAACCCCAAAAACTGAGGCCATATATTCAAAAATTTTGGAAGAGGCATCCTTGTCTATCATAATCATGCACTTAGTTTGTTTAAATAATCTCCAGTAGCAGAGAAGAAGTTTTTCAAAGAATCAATGCATTTTCACTATATAATCAATAGAGCCCCGCCCTAACACCAGAACCCCTGACCCTGGGGCCATGAAATTCACAATTTTTGAAAAGGCATCCCTATGCGTTTAAATAGTCTCCAGTAGCAGAGAAGAAGTTTTTCAAAGAATTAATGCATTTTCACTATATAATCAATACAGCCCCACCCTAACACCAGAACCCCTGACCCTGGGGCCATGAAATTCACAATTTTTGAAAAGGCATCCTTATGCATCATAATCATGCACTTAGTTTGTTTAAATAATACCCAGGAGCAGAGAAGAAGATTTTCAAAAAATTAAAGCATTTTCACTATATGATCAATAGAGCCCCGCCCTAACACCAGAACCCCTGACCCAGGGGCCATGGCTTTCACAATTCTGGAAGAGGCCCACCTCCTCATCATAACTATGTACTTAGTTACTTTATTAAATACCCAGGAGCAAAGAAGAAGATATTCAAAGAATTAATGCTTTTTCACTATATAATTTATAGAGCCCCGCCCTAACACCAGAACCCCTGACCCTGGGGCCATGAATTTCACAATTCTGGAAGAGGCACTCTTGCTCATCATAACTATGTACTTAGTTCCTTTATTTAATACCCAGGAGCAGAGAAGAAGATTTTCAAAGAATTAATGCATTTTCACTATATAATCAATACAGCCCCGCCCTAACACCAGAACCCCTGACCCTGGGGCCATGAATTTCACAATTTTGGAAGAGGCACTCTTGCTCATCATAACTATGTACTTAGTTCCTTTATTTAATACCCAGGAGCAGAGAAGAAGATTTTCAAAGAATTAATGCATTTTCACTATATAATCAATACAGCCCCGCCCTAACACCAGAACCCCTGACCCTGGGACCATGAATTTCACAATTTTGGAAGAGGCACTCTTGCTCATCATAACTATGTACTTAGTATCTTTATTTGATACCCAGGAGCAGAGAAGAAGATTTTCAAAGAATTTATGCACTTTCACTATATGATCTATATAGCCCCACCCTGGGGCCAGAACCCCTGACCCTGGGGCCATGAATTTCACAATTTTGGTAGAGGGCTCAATGCTTATTACAATGATGCCAACAGTTTGACTGCTTCATGTCCGGGAGTAAAGAAGAAGATTTTTAAAGATTGCATTATTTTTGGTGGTTTTAGCCCCACCCCTCAGGCCCCGGGGGGGGGGGGGGGGGGGGGGGGGGGGGGGGGCAGGGACCATGAAATTCACAATTTTTGTTCCCCTTCACCCATAGATGCTATATACCAAATTTGGTTGAAATTGGTTGAGCGGTTCTAGAGAAGAAGTTAAAAATGTTCAAAAGTTAACGCACGACGGACAAAAACAGATAGCAATAGGTCACCTGAGTGACTCAGGTGACCTAAAAAAAAAGTTTGGCAAGAGATCACAAAAAGGCCCCTGTTTTACACTAAATATCAACTACATATAATGCAAGGAAATTTTTTGAGGTGTATGGATTACATTTGTTAAATGCATGAAAAATCATTCTCCAAGATCGATTTCAGTAGTAGAGAATTACGCAATTCTGCCCCCCAAAATCGGTCTTTGTAATTTATTACACACATCATTGATTTAGCATACTATCAATTCCCACTTCAATTCGAACATATACACTATATGTAATTAACCAATTTTTGAAAGGTTTTGTCTTTTGGTAAGGAGACAATATAAATAATACAAACCTTCACTCTATTCATATTGCACTTCTGTTCTTCTGAGTTGCTGTCTTCTGGAATGGGACTTCTGGCGTCTGAATGAACACTAGAGGTGTCAGAATCTCGTTCCCCGGTATGGCTCTGCAAGGAATTAAATAATATAACATGTGCAGTCTATGGACCTGTTAATTTGTTCCTGAGCAAACTGTCCTGACCCCAGAGCCATAAAACTTAGATGAGCTCACTTTTGATCTCGGTCTCACTTTTCCACTATTAATTCCTTTGGTAAAAGTTAGACTGAGATCAAAAGTGAGCTGGTCTAAGTTTTATGGCTCTGGGGCCAGATTTAATGAAGAGTCCAGATTACTGAAACCCACTTTAATAATTGGTATATATAAATATAAAATCCGTTTTTATTTTGAATGTGACGTGTCTGGATTATTGACGTCTGCACTGCTGAGGCACAACTGTACATAAATGATAATTGCTCAGCAATTTTCAATTTCACAGTAATGTGTGCTGCACCACATAGGCATGATCAGAAAAATCAGGTCATAATAAATGAAAGAAAAAATGAGCAAGCTCACATACCCCACGCTCCCCCAAAACTCGACAATGCAACATGTACTGAATAGCACAGTGCATTTTAAATACCCAGTATAATTCAAAAAGTGCATTACTTGCAAAAAATCTTCACATCAAAACTTCTTGCATATAAGGATATTCAAATCTTTGTATGTTACAAATTTAATTGGGCTGAAGTTTCTAGATAAATAATGGAATAAAAATTTCTTGGTAATATACAAATCTATACATTATGTCTGAAATACCTACAGAGTTTCAGGAAATTCAGTGCAGGAGTTATGCTGACAAACTGTTATTTAAATTCCTCAGTGATTTCGATTTGTTTACGAGTGTAAGTCCATGTCCAACACATGACAACTTACACATTTAAATAATTGATGGAAACAAAATTATGATGTAGTCATATGAATTTGTTTATATACTGTACTTATGAAGTTATTTAAGGCAAAGCACCAATTTGGGGGGGGGGGGGGGAACTATCCAAGATTCAAGATTTTGTGTGTGTGTTAAATCATTAATATTTTGATCTCAAAATCAATACAGGTTTTTTAAGGTCATAAAATATTTCACATAAAATGTCATTACAAAGGCTGATTCCAGTGTGGATTTCCTTATTACCTAGCTGGAAAGTTTCTTCAATAATAGGCAAAACTCTTAGGGCAAAAATAATGGAATTGGAATTTCCTGGTAATATGCACATCTACACACTGTGTCCTAAATATCTGCAAAGTTTGACGAAATTCTGTGCGGCGTTTTAAAAGGAGTTGCACTGACAAACTGTTCATCTCTATATTCAAGATATGGTCAAAAATCTTATTTGAAAAGTGCCGAAATTCCCAGAAAAATAAAGGAATCGGAATTTCCTGGTAGTATGCACATCTACACATTGTGTCCTAAATATCTGCAAAAGTTGACGAAGGTTTAAAAGGAGTTGCGCTGACAAACTGTTCATCTCTTTATTCAAGATATGGTCAAAAATCTAAGTTGAAAAGTGCCAAAATTCCCAGGAAAAATAAAGGAATCAGAATTTCCTGGTAATATGCACATCTACACATTGTGTCCTAAATATCTGCAAAGTTTGACAAAATTCTGTGCAGCAGTTTAGGAGGAGTTGCGCTGACAAACTGTTCATCTCCATATTCAAGATATGGCCAAAAATCTAAGTTGAAAAGTGCCAAAATTCCCAGAAAAAATAAAGGAAACGGAATTTCCTGGTAGTATGCACATCTACACATTGTGTCCTAAATATCTGCAAAGTTTGATGAAATTCTGTGCAGTGGTTTAGGAGGAGTTGCGCTGACAAAAAAACAGGACTGACGGACGGGTCAAAAACATTATACCCCCCGCAACTAGTTGCGTGGAGTATAATTACTTAAAAACCATGATACATCCATGAAAACAGGTCATCATAAATTACTTAAAAAGCTTAAGCTACATGAACTTACAAGTTCAATGATTCTTGGTCTTAAACTGCACAACACAAGATCCAGACACAATATGACCATGAATTGCCGTAAAATTCCAAAATGAAATCCCATCCACCTACTTTGGTTTGCAAAACAACCTTTTTTCATAACATGTCAAAAGACAAGCATGAATGAGATCTATCAGTACATCAGATATCAATACAGGAGAACCACTACTGACCTCTATGGTAGCTGACTGTGTTTTCTGAGCTATAGTTCGTACAATGCTTGCTGCTTTCAGATGATGATGCTGAATGAAAAAATCAGCCACTTTACCCAGCAACTGAAAATAAAAAAAAAATCTATATAACTTATGAATACCCTAGCAAGTTAAGACGAATATTTCTAAAATACATGTAGTATATTTTTCAGTGCTAATATTAATTGGCAAATATGAGATAACAAGATAACAAATTAAATTTGAGTACATTCACATACATGAACATGTAGATTCTGAAAAAAAATAATAAGTTCCAGTCAAAATTTTAGAATGATTTTGTCTGAGTGAGAAGAGAGCTAAGAACTTCACAACTTGTGCAAAATTTGTGTACAACAATGCTTTATCAATTCAAAACCATTTCAAACTGGATAAATGGAGAAAATTGCAAGAGGGCTGAAAATTGATCATTATGAATGTACTGTAGTTATAACCTCTGTGTCCTGGTTATACAACTGTTCCTGATCACAGTTCTCGATCCACTCAGATGCCTCTGGGACGCACGTTTCTGGGGTTTCTATAACTGCACCAAGAGCTGACCGAGTGATGTACACCGGAGGAGAAAAGCCCGGACGACAAAGGCTGTAGTTCATTACTTTCCATAACTTCAGCCATTGCTGCTTCTCTTGAAATGCTCTAAAAATGTAACAGTACACAATAGGAGATCACAGTCGAGGAAAAAGTTTTTTAAAAGCAAGAATATGTGTGACCTAGAATTAAGTCCTCACAACGAGTTCCATGTACAAGTGAGGCTGTCTCACTTCCACAGTTTAAGATCATTTATTTTCGTGGGAGTCAATTTTTCATGGATTGAGGAAATATTGGTTTGTGAGGATATGATTTCATGGTTGTAGAGGTTTCAAGTTGTTTTATTTTCCACAATTTATATTTCCTGAAGAACATCATTTCGTGGGTCTCTTTATACAATGCAAACAATGAAAATTAACTCCCTCAAAAATTGATGATTTCAAAATATTCATGAACATATTTTCAATCTTTCATGACTGATAAATAGTATGTTTCAAGATTATAATATTTCATCAATGATTGATTAACAACTGATATTTCTTAAGATGATACTTTTTTTACTTAAGAAACCACTGTGGCGTACCTGAGGAGCACCACAATATTCTGACCAGCTAAGTATTTGTCCAAATTTTGTACACAGGAAAACAATTTCCAGATTTCCTTTTCATAATGTCCTGGAGAGAGACTGCACATTGAGATGAGCATTTCATGAAACCTGCAACAATAATGCATAAATACTGTAGTTCATGATATTCCATTAGCAATATTGTTACAGGACATTATTTTCTATAAAAGAGCACATATGAATATAAATTAGGAAAAGATTCGAGAAGTAAATGTTAAATAAATTAGCTGCAAAACATACTCAACAGTGAGCATGTGGAGCACAAAACACAAAAATCTAAATATATTTTCCATCTAGATTATGAAGAGATATTCAATCTCTGCATGTACATGCACTTACAGAAATTTCAATCAAATTATTTTTCACATGTTTAGTGAGAATAAAGATATGTGAAATGACTACAAACTCGATGGATTTGATCTTTTCAACATGTCTGAGAAGGTCCAATGCCATGTTCATATCACAGTCCTCCTCAGCTAAATTCAGTAACATGATGATGTGTTTGGTTGGAATCAGGTCTTGTAACTTCAGGTCCAGCAATGTCTTGTAGATACCATAGGCTCTGTAAAGAAGTGAATCTATAAGATTTTGTTTAGTGTCTAAAATAAGTGAAGAATTTCATAGTTCAGAATTCTAAACAGTATATTTTTCCCCATAAAAAAACTACTACTAGTATCAATTAGAGGTTAAATGGCATTCTCTTCCATAAAAGCTACTTACATTTCAAAATTTCATCATTTTGAAGTTTGTACCCTCCACTTACAGAGAAAAGATGATGGTGGAGGATGTGAAAAAAAGGCAGATGGAGAAAGAAAAAATTGCCTTGACCTCTCTGTTTTTGGCCTTCATGGGGGTCTTTCTTAAGTTAAAGAAATTCATGACCTTAAGTTTCATTGCAATTAGTAATTATCTGAAAACCATATTTTGCAATGTATGAATTCCTAACCTTGACCTTTTGACCCCAATATCAACAGAGGTTCTTTATAAGTTACTTAGTTATGATATTAAATTTAATTGTGAAAAAAATCAAAAAGAACTAGTTATCATCTGGAAACCATTTTATGCAATAATGAATTTTTACCTTGATCTTTGGACCTAAGAAATCAAAAGAGTCTTTTTCAGGTCATAGGGAGTTGTGATATAAAAGAGCTAGGTTCACTTTATGCATAAAATGGCCCTGTAGATATACCAATTTCTTGACTAACAACTTATGTTCCATTTTAAACATCAAGATAAAGTAGAGACTTGGTGCTTTCTTTTCCTATTAAAATTTTTCTCCTTAAAGTCCAGGTCTTGGAAAACAAGCTTTATGGAATAGCAATGTTCTTGAATTTTAAGGAAAACAGGTATAATTAAGTACTTTCAGAGAAGAAAAATAATATGAGCGCACCCTCTGATCTAAAAAATAAAACATGTTTTGTAATCCTCAGAAACGGTTCTATCAGTAAATAATTGCATATTTTAGATCAGAGATTGCGCTCTATATTAAATATCGAAAAATAGCTTTAAAAATTGGCTGTTTTTGTAGAATTGTTCAGGATATGAGGAAAATGACACATTTCATGACGTCATAATGCATTGACTAGCCAGAAAATTACGTCATTTTTGGTAGATTCTCAATCGCCAAATGTCTAAGTAAAATTTAATGATTGTCATTAAAACTAAGCAGTTTCAGTCTTTCATAAATTCACTGGGCCAAAAAAGGCCCTAAGTGAACCTTGTTCTTTCAATGCAAAAGCTCAAAGGCTTTTTGAGATATTATCCAGAAATGAAAGTGTTGCACACAGACAGAATGACAGAGGGACAGACTTAAACAAGAAGTCTGTGAGCCAGTGCTCACTAGTAATACCCCCGCTCTGATGTGTATTGTGAATATGCACTATAAGCGTGGATAAACAGGAAGTTGACATCGGATTCATACAAAAATAAATCCCACCATATGGCATGCCTAAACAAAGAGTGTGTTAAAATTTCAAGCATCTGCGCTGAGTAGTTACTGAGAAAACTGTGACGAAAGTTTGTTATATATGGTACAGACAGATGCACGGATAAACAGGAAGTTGACCACGAATTCGTACAAAAATAAATCCCACCATATGGCATGCCTAAACAAAGAGTGTGTTAAAATTTCAAGCACCTGCAATGAGTAGTTGCTGACAAAACTGCGACAAAAAATTTGTCACAGACAGACAGACAGACAGACAGATGGACACACAGACAGACACACAAGGGTAAAACAGTATACCCCCCTCTCCTTTGGAGCGGGGGTATAATTAATATCCCAACTTTCATGAAAAGCAGGGTACAAAAAGGAACCAGACAATATTTATATTGAATACCTTGACTTTCAAATTCCTGAAAACTTACCTTTCCTTATCACCCAGGTTACTCTGACGAGCAATTTCCTGGATACCATTTTTAAACAGCTCATCCTACAAATGCAATAAAACAATATTGTACAGCTTTCAGAGGAAAGGTACATAAAGGCAGCACATTACACAGACAAGAATACGGCATGTGATTAGACAAACAGTACATTATTCTATATTATCTTAAATCAATCTATGAGTGCAGTACATTACGAGATGTAAATTCAAGACAATTCAAGATTGTAGAACATTATGAGATATCAATTTACAACTGGAGATTATAATTTTATGAATATTATTAGTTATCTAAGATCCAATCAAGGGTGTACGGGGATTTACCCCGGGTTTTATTCCATACACCCTGAGACCAAAGGGTGTATGGAATACAACCTGGGGTAAATCCCCATATACCCTTGATTGGACCTGGATAACAAATTTATTTCCTATGTACCCAAATAAATTCTTTGTAAAAAGGTCCAATCAACTGTGTTTCAAGCTATCGATAAGATTTACTATGTCCTACAATGCATTGTGACATCATGTTACCTGCTTTTTATCATAGAGAAACTATGCATTGTGACATCACGTTTTTTACCCCCGGCTCAATTTGGGTGTACGGAAATTTACACCTGACTTTGTAACCAATCAAAGCTCTTGTTACAAGCTACATAGGAAATAATGAACAATATACAAACCTTAGATGGCACTTCATGCCTGAATATACATTTGGGCTTCTTGCAAACATTGTTCTGTATGAACTGGAAACAGAATCCCTTAGGGATAAGGTCAGCCATTGTCTTGTTCCGTCGGAAGTCAATGTCTTCACATTCCTGTTAGACCGAGATGCATTAATAATCTCAAGTGCATTCCAAACCTATTTATTTCTAATCAATCAAAACATGTGCTATTTTAATTTCCTTAACATACTTGGATATGCATGGGAAAAAACAAAATTTGGAATTTTACAGTCACTTTTAAGGAAGCCATTCTACAATATCAAATGTCATGTCCGATGTAACCCGTATATATAGAGTAATTTCCATAACTGTCCAATTATTTAAATCTTAGTTTTTCCCTCTAAATTCCCAAAATATTTCAATCCAATTCACTTAGTACATGTATTGCAGATGAAATGAAATCACATAGGATTTAAATGCTTCTTTCAACAACTGAATCACAAAAATTCAAACTGCAGAAATATCCCATTATATGACATATCCTAAGAAACTTCATTAATAGACTTTCAGGAAGATTAGAAAGACAACTTACCACTGTGCTCTCTGTGACAATTACATTCCCTGTTTCACTTCTTTCATCTTTATGTGTCCTACAAAATTAATCACATGATCATGTTATATCCACTTGAACTTAGGTAATCTTGGTTGTTTCCCCCATTTTTTAACATCCAAACTGAACTGCTAAAGTTTCCATCAAATGCCCATAATTTACAAACTTTTTAACAGAAAGTCAAGAACTGAATACCCTATAATGTATCACTTTGACAGCAAATTAAATTAATACTGTAATCAATTTATTCATTCAATTTCTGTAGCTCTTACTGAGTAGCAGGCAATTCCTCTTCCCCCTCCTCCATCTCCTCTTCCTTTTCACTGGCATCTTCTTCTTTCTCTCCATATTCCTCCTCTTTGTCTTCACCTTCCTCCATGCTTCCATCTTCCTCCTCAGGTTTATCTTCCCAGATGTCTTCTTCTTTTCCCTCATCTTTCCTACTTCTACTCTCCTCTTCTTCCTCATCTAACCACGACTCCTCATCTGAGGCCAAAACGTTCAGGACATCCACATCTGTATCTATTGTTCTTTGCTTGTTTTTGTTTCTTCCGGAGTCCTCTGTCAAAACAAATAAAGATTTTCAAATGAAGATCCAGGCCATTTGCAGATTTCCAATCTTATCAAACATCATTAATGTTATTCTGACACCAGAAAGAAAACATATAAATAAACATTTTTTTAAATCATCAGCTTTATGATTCTTCCTTATCTTAATTTTTACTGAATCAACAAACCTTCATTTTCAGATTCTTGGTCGGACTCCTCAGAGCTTTCAGTATCCTCGCTATCAGAATTCTCACTCTTTTCTTCCTCCATGTCATCTTCCTCATCCTCAGATTGATCCTCCTCCCCCTCATTTACTTGATTCCAATCTTCAATCACTATCATGTCCTCATCTTTATCATTACCCAATGCCACAGCATTCTTAGCGTTATCGTCAGAGTGCCTCCCTTTTTCTTCCTCAGTAACACTATCTACATCCATGTGATCATCCGGGTGCTCGCTTTCCACTACTTCTACAGAGTCTTCTTCATTATTCTTGGTCTTACCATCTGCATCCTTATCTTTTGTTCTGTTATCACTTATTTCAACTTTCCTTTGAGGGTCTTTTTGTAATTCTGGTTTGGAACACATAATTTCACTGGAAAAAGTTTTAACATTATCTGGAATGTGAGACTGTATTTTAGTTGAGAGTGGAATGCTTGGCTTCAAAGGAGTGCTAGTGAATTTTGGAATGCCTCTCTTTTCCAGACCAACTTTTTCACCTTGATCAGATACTTCATTTTCATTCCATGCATCTATAACACAAAACACAAAGTCATACTTTTAAACAAAATTTTTTTTTTAATTTGGATGTTCAAGAATCTTTCCATATTTAACACAATTAAAAATTTACAACCTACATTTTCAGTTTAACTACAGAAGTCAGTCAGAACCCAAACATACCTGATTCCCCTGTACTGCTCACATTGGATGATACAACAGGTGGATTTTGATCATCTGTATCCATTTCACTTGCCACTGCTTCCTCAGTTGGTGAAGTGCCTGTTTCAGACCTGGCTTGCACCTCTTCAAGATACCTGTCAGGTGTGGTGCTATCAGGAGTCATTATGTCTTCTTCTCTCACACTGCTCAACTCCACTCTTGGTCTCTTGAAAACAGGATCTTCACCAAAGTCTGCTGCACGCTTGATGCCAGTGGAAGTGGATGGTTCTTCTGATCTGTAGTTCTTCAATGGAAGAGACAGCACTCCAGAACTTTTCTCTACTACTGGAGGATTTTTTATACTTGATGACATAATAGCATTGTATATTTCCTCTACAAACTGGTTTCCCAAACCCTCCTTCTTTGATGATGGCATGGAAATATGGCTACTACCAGTCATGCCCATCGAATATCCAACCCTAGATTTTACCTTACTCATGGATCCATCTTGTTTGGCCCCAAAACAGAATTTTTCTACATGTCCAATGTCTTGTAAAGGTGACTTCCATTTCATAGAAGTATCTACTTCAGCAGCTGTGGTTTTAGGAATTCTGAATGGCTTTGAAGAGTGCACTATTGATCTCCCTTGTATAGCTGCTGACACTTCCTCTCTTTCTGTTTTGTCTTTAGCCACTTTGGATAGAGAGCCAGACTTGTAAGGTGGTATTTTGCTCCCAGTACTGGAACTGGAGTTGGAACTAAAATCCTTTGGCGATTCAATTCCTTCCTCAGGACTCTCATTTCCAGTTTCTAGGTCATCTTCGTTTATAACCAACTCTTCATTTTCACCTCTAGACTGTTCCTTTTGCTGGCCATTTTTCTCATTTGGAGTCTTTACTACCACAGGCTTGGGCTTTTGTTGCAAGATTTCTGCAAATGAAGGCAACGGTTCCTCTACTGTTGGAACCAACTTCAGGTTTTCCAGTTCCTCTTCCCTAGCTTTATCTCTTAGAATCTTTTGGACAATTTTTGATTTAGGCACCACTGCTCCTATTTCTCTAGACTTTTCTTTGTCCTCTTGATCTCTCTTTTTTTTCTGATGTGTATCAGTGACTTTTGAGTGTTGAGATTTACTGACTTCTTCACCATCAACTCTGCCAAGCTCCTTTTCACTCTCTGCTGCACTATGCTTACGTTTCAACTTTTTATGCTTCTTCTTAGGTTCAAGAATGGCTCTCTCGAAATCTGTTAAAGGTGCTGCAGCTACATTAGGTTTCAGCTTCTTCTTCAGCTTAGCTTGAGTATCTTTATTTATAATGACATGTCCCTTCTTTATCCTTTTTGATTTAGATGACTTTGCATTATCTTTCAGTATTTCATGGTGTTCTCCTCTTGACTTCTTAAGTTCAGCTGTACTTGATGAAGTCTCTTTTTGATGGATTGCCAAAACATTCTCCCTGGGTGGAACCTGTTCAGAGATAGGACCTGTATTCTCCACACATCCTTCCGTAGTTGCACACGGAGTATTTTTTCCATCTTCTTCAGAAGCTACTGCACTTTCCCTAGTAATTTCACCTAGACCTTTATTCTGATTTTGAGAATTTTCTTTTCTCTCCATAATAGTAGTACTTGAATCAGGCATGTGCTTCTTATTCAGTATTCTCCAGGTATGTTTGTGAATCCTTTTCAAAATCAGGTCTTCAATTTGGATAGTTTCCTCAAGTTTCAACCTCTTAAGAATTAAATAGGCATTAACGTTATATCCTATTAATTTACTAATACCCTCTCTGATAATAGACAAAGGAAGAGAATACATGGTGTCCTTGTCATTACTTGCCGACAGGCCATCAGAGATGTTCACCTCTTGTTCTATGTTTTGGCCATCAAAGATGTCCACCTCTTTTGCCACTACCTCCTCTTCTTGTGGAATGCTATCCACTTCTTTACACTTTCTGTCAATATCAAAACTTCTGAATTCATCTTCTGGATGACATGTAGCCTTATGGTGTTTCAAGCTAGACTTCATGTGGAAGTTGATATCACATTTATGGCAAGGATATTTGGTTTTCTCCTCCTTCTTGATGAGGAAACTGGGCTCAGTGACCTGTATACTTGGTGCCTCTTTATCAGGATCTTCTGCACATTCCATCAAGGTTATCATACTTGCCAGAAGGTCCTGCTTACCAAAACTTCCTTCTACAATTGTGGAACACACAATTTCATCACTGCTGACTGCTCTAACTTCCAATGCTTTTAAAGGTTTTACAGATGTATTCTTTGGAACTAAGTCATTACAAACACTCAGGGTTTCAGGTAAAAACACATCTTTCTTGGGCTGAAACAGTGACAGAATGTTCCCATCTGTCTCGTCCTCTTCCATAGCTTTTCTTTTTTTTGCCTTTTTATTTTCTGATCTCTTTTCACTGACTTGTTCCTTCAAACTATTCAATTTTTCTTTGTTCACTGGAACAACATTGGCTGAATCAGCATAAATAACTTTGTTTTCATGAACGAAAAGAATCCTTGACTGGTTGTTAACAGTATCTGTCCTATCAACTACAGCCCTGTTCACTTTTACATTCTCGAACACCTCAGTTGTCAGCAAATCTTCCTCTTGGTTCTGTAGGCTTTTCACTTCATGGTCATCTGATTTTTCCATGTCTTCAGTGATAGTATCATTAATTTCATTATCTTGATGAACTAATACTTCTATATTCTTGACACCTTCTTGATCAGTTGAAGCTACATCCTGTTCAGCATCTTCCTGAACCTCTCTAGATTCTTTCTGCCTTCCTGGTTCCTCTTCTTCCATTGTTTGCTCCTTCTCTTCAGTAGAAACTCTGTTCTCTGTATTCTCACAAACCTTGGAAGCAATCTCTTTACTTTCTGACATTGGTTTCAAATTTTGTTTCAAACCAAGACATTTGAACAACCCATCTCTGTCATGATCTTCTGTGGTTTTAAAGGGTTCCTCGGTTCCATCTTTACTTATTTTTACAGGTGTTCTGTTATCTTCTTTATTACATGCTAATACAGAATCTGCTGAGCGAGATCTCCTTCTGGATGCAATGGGTCTTGATTTTTTCATTTTTTCTGACCTTTCAGAGTATACATTTTCTGCAGGCTGTGGTAGAGGTTCTCCAATGGTATCCCATAGAAGCTTCAGGTATTTTCCATCCACTTCATCTTCCAATTTATTTAACTTGATGATTGGCATCTTTGAACCTACCATCCTATTCTCAATCTTTAGTTTTCCTTCCAAATCTTTTTGAGAGCATGTTACATCTCGCTCAGAAGAAACATTTGGTAATTTTGCTTTCTTCTTTGATCCTTCACTTGGCTTTTTAGATTTCTTTGCCACTAAATCTTCATTTAAAAGCAACTGATCTTGTGCTGCTGCAGTTCTAGTTTTAGATGGACTCCAACTCCTTGTTCGTATGCTAGGTAAATTATTTTTTCCTGATTCTGCTTCCATATGCTCATTGTCACTGATCTCTCCACTTGTGTGACCTACAGAAGTGAATTCAGTTTCCACATGTCCTGTGGAAGTTGACTCTGCTTCCACAACTCCTGTGGTAATTGACTCTGTCTCCAAAACTCCTGTTGTGGTGGCTTCTATCTCCACAACTTCTATGGTAGTGGACTCTTTCTCCACAACTCCTGTGGCAGAAGCTGCTGTCTCCATAACTACTGTTGTGGATGTTTCCCTCTCCACTATTCCTGCGGTAGTGGATGGAGTCTCCACATCCAAGTCAGGTGATATTGTCTTTGGAGGTTTTAATCTACTGGAAGATCTCAGTCCACCTTTTCTCTCCTTAGGAACGGTAGCAGGTCCAAACTGTTGTGGAAAATGTATGGAATCTTCAATGTTCCTTTCTGGGGTGATTGGCACCTCTTCCCTAGAAACTGTTCTTGTTTTAACTTTCTTCAATCTTGATCTGCTCTTTAAAGTCTTTAATTTAGACTTCTTTCTCTTTGTATTTGTTGAGGAGGACTGTGCCATTTCTGCTTGAACTTCAGCTTGAACTTCGGCTTGAACTTCAGCTTGATCTTTTGCTTGAACTTTTTTAGTCTGAGGTTGCAAAGGAGCATGAGTCATTTCATCTAACTGATGCAAAAGCAGACTTTTTTTCTGTTTCAAGTTCTCGATCTTTAATTCCCGTTCCTCTTCAGTCTCATGTTGAACGAAATAGCTTCTTTCCTCAAGGTCTTTATTCATATTAGACACAATCTCTTGTGCTTCTTCTTGTTTCTTACTTATTTTGGCTGTCTTCCCATTTGGACCCAATTCTTTTTTATTTTTCCCTTCTTTCTGTTTTGGAGTTTTTATCTTTAATGTTCCACCCTCTTCTAACTCACACTCAATGCAAGAATCATTTTCCTCAACAACTTCATTGTTAGCATCTAGATCTTTTAACTCCTGATCATCATCTTTGTTTTTTAGTCTGGCACTCTTTCTTTCTGTTTCTGCACTAGGTTTTCTCTTCCTTAGAGATAACTTGACTTTGATTGCCCGAATTTTGGATACTGCAGTGTTTCTCTTTAAGTAAGGCTGAGAAGTGGTTTTTTTGTTCCTCGATATTCCTCCTTGTGCAACAGCTTTTTTCACAGCTTTGCCTGACCTTAAAATTTGCTTTGCACTTAAAATTGCTCTTTGTGATGAAGAATCTTTATTTGGTTGTTTTTCAGAAAGATTTTCTGTTAACAATTTTCTCAGAAGGAAAGGACGTTTTCTTGGACTTGTTTTCTTTGGACTTTGTTGCTTTGACTTTGATGATGATTTTTTGGGACTGGTCTTTTCTTCATCTACAGCCGATGATTTCTTAAAATTTTCATCACTTTTTGACAAACACTGAGAATTCTCATCGGTATTTGATAATTCCTCTGGAAATTCATCACTGTTAGATGATTTTGATGATGTTGGAGTACTTTCAATATTATTTACTGGTTCTGCAACAGTACCAGTCTTTGTATTTTTATGACTCTCTGTTGTGGGTAACAAGGATTTTGAGCTGCTTTGACTAGAGGATGATTCGGAGACTGTAGTATGTTGATCACCAAGTGAAGGCTGTAATGCTGATACATGCTGACCAGAGAGGATTGTCTGAGACAACACAGAGGAGCTGGCTAGAATCTGCTCCTCTTGTCCATTCTGTGATCCAAACCTTACATTTTTGGACTTGAAAGATCTCCCTTTGCCAAAAAGACTCTTTGAACTATATTTACTTGAAGCATATTTGGTCAACTGTCTTTGCGGTTCCTTTGTGTCTGATTCATCAACCTTGATCAGCTTGACAAATGGAGAATATTTGGAAGGTGAATTGCTAAGGTAATTTGGAACATTAAAAGTAACTTGTTCTGCAGCTCTATTTTGTGGTGGAGATTTCTCTCCCTCACTACTGGTATCATCATCTATTCCAACACTGACTGCTTTCACCTTGTCTTTATCGCACTTAGTTACTGATGGCCCAATAGGGTCTCTGCTGTTGGTACTAACAATTGCAGGCCAAACATCTCTATTCTCATCTTTTGATGATGGCCCAGCATGATCTGTTTTGTCTTTCATTTGGTCATCAGTAACAAAAGCTGTGTTCAGAGATGTTCTAGTACTACTATACTTCTTGACTTTATTTTCTGTTGTCTTGGACACTACTCGCACATCGTTACTTGTATCTGCATTAACAGTTATACTGAAGTTTTTAAAGTGCTGGATGGTCTTCTTGGGACTTGCTGCGTCTAACAGACGAATTGGTCCCTTTTTTCCAGCCGAATTTGTCAAAACCTCAGTTACAATATTTTCATCAGAGACAGTAGTATTTTTTGAAATTTGATTTGTGGTATGTAGGTCTAGATAAGCTAAATGTGACTGATAACTTTCAACTGAAGAAGACTTCGCTGAGTAGCTTCCACCAGGGTCAGACTTGCGTTTTTGTTTTCTATTTTGCTTTTCAGCACTATATTCAGAGTCTGTGAGTGAGCCCCCAATTGAACAGAAGGATTTTTTGTTATTTGCAACCTTGTTATTCCTTTCATAGTGAACTTCTTTCAAGTGCCTTCGCAATCCTTTATTATGAGTGGATCCTCTGAACACACTTCTACAATATGGACATTCACTTGTTGTCATCTTTCTTGCTTCATCCACACTAACAGTGCTGTACGTTGTATCAAAATGATCTTCTTTATATTTTTCCAAATGCTTTTTAATATTTCTTTCACTTCGAAAAAGAAGACCACAATTACATATCGCCCATATACTAGTATCCGTTTCACAATTCACAATGAGGGGAGATTTGGCTGGAAGCTGCATTTTCCCTAACATTTTGGCTTCTCTTTTCTCAAGTACTTCTTTTTGTATGCTGGAACTTCCTGAACCACATGGTCTCTCACAATGCATACATTTGGCACAGTCTCCACTACCAGCAACTGGATTAGAAGCAAGGCTTTGCAATTCATGCTTGTGAAAGTCAATATAATGCCTCCTCATTGTCCAAAAGTTACCGAGTGGCTTATCACAAAATCTGCAGTTGAATGAGGTGGAATTGAGACACACTGTGCAGGTCTGGTCAACTTCAACATCACAGCTCTCGTCTTCCTCCTCATCTGTTGTTTCATCATCAACAGTAAGGTTAAATCCAGTTTTCTCACACAATGTTGCATCTTCAACAGACTGTTTAATGACATGCTGCTTATTCCAGTGTGTTAACCAACTCTTCCTGTTCTTGTAAGATCCCGAGCAAGAAGGACAATGAACTCTTTCCACTATATGCTCATCATCAGTTTCAGTCATTGAGTCCTCACTTTCAGAGTCTACAAGTGGTATTCCATGTGGAAATTCTGATTGGTGTTTCTTGTGACACCTTGCAAAGTGAACTGTGCACTTGCTGCTCACAGAACTCTCTTTGTTACACTCGGACTTTCCCCCTTTCTTTCTTGATGACTCATTCTGCTGTTGCTTTTCCAATTCTTCATCAGTTGTATTTCCATCATCAGGAATGTATATTCTGGGAACCTTGTGGTGCACCTTCTTGATATGCCTACGTAGATTATACATGTTGCTGTATTTGCATGAGCATATTGGACATATTGGTGGTTCACTATTAGCAGTTCCCACTCCAGGTTTAGCACATATATATACTTCTTTACTAGGTTTCCTTTTCTGTGAGGAAATACGTGATTTCTCATTACTGGTTTTGTTTTCGTCCTCGTCATTTTCACTATCTCTTTCACTTTTCTGGTGATATTTTTCGCAGTGAAGGTTGTATGATGAAAGACTCTTAAATTTTTGTAGGCAAATAGAGCACCAAAATTCCGATCTCACCTCCCCATCCTTAGTCTCTGTTAATTGAAGGTTTTTTCTTGTACTTTCCACAGTATCTTCTTCGACCAGTTTCTCCCGATGTTTCTTTCTGATGTGCTCTCTGTATGACTTGACAAGCCTGTATTTCCGTGGACAAAAAGCACATTGGATTTTTTCCGTGTCTGAATCATCTCCGCTTTCATCAGCACTGAGTTCCATGGTCTGATTTTTGTGACGTTCTTTTTTGTGTCGTTCTAATGACTGTCTGTGTTTATACCTCTTGTTACAAATTTCACACGTTTCGTTTTCCGTACCATCAGGAAGTCTTGTTTTCACCTGTGTTCTTCCCCGGTCCCCTTGGTCTAGCTCCTGCGTCTTTAATTTCTGCTGTTTAGTTTCATGAACAGTGTTTTCTTCACCAGGGTTTTCTGTGATAGACATACGTCCCTTGGGTCCATGCTTTTTATGCTTGGTCCTCTTCCGCAAGGTCCTATCTGAAGTCAGTTCTCCATCACTTTCACTATCAGTAAAGTAATCTGAAAATAACGACAGTAAATATGTTGCAGATACTTTAGATAAAAGTTGCTAAATTCATGATCTTTGCAGATACTTTAGATAAAAGTTGCTAAATTCATGATCTTTAAAATGGTTTGGGTCTCAGTAAGAAAAGTCTGACTCTGTTGAAAATTGTGGTCTATGTCTACTTTAGACTAAAACAACTTTGATGCTGAGTAATTATGTTGCTAACTCTAAGTGCTTATCTATTCAGTAAGTCTAATATATGAATCAGCCTTAAAGAAATACAAAATTTTGATTGCATAATACATAACTTAATGGCATGAGCACCACAAATATAGTGGTGCCGCGTTAATCCGGACACCAATAATCCAGATGTTGCAACTTCAGGACAATATTTTTTGGGAACCGATTTTTTTCCCCATGTTATTCTGTCTCACAAATTTTGAAATCCGCATTTGGTATCAGACAGTAATATTTCATTGAAAAGTGACTCGTTTATCCAGATGGAAAATTTTCCTGGAACAACTTTTTCACACCTATCTTGCAATAGTGATAATTTTTGTATAAACATTAGCCATGCATGCAGTCAGTTTGAAGGCTGTTACTTAGTCTATAATTATATTATAATTATAATTAGTATGTGTTTACCCCAAATTAAATATACGTTTATTATTTAATCAAATAAGAATCTGTTCAGAATCATACTGCAAATGCTAAATAAATTTATGAGAATTTGGAGAGTTGTAAATAAAATGAACAATATCTCAAGAGCGCTTTGGTAGTGGTCTTTAATTACAAAAGTTTAACAAAATACGATTTTCCATTTATCAAAACATCAATATATTTGAAACGTTTTTTTTTAAATAGACAGTTTAAAAAGGTACGGAGTTTCTTTCAAAATAGACTTACCTCCTGAGTGCTGAATGAACTGTTAGCGATATACAATTTTAGCAATCTACACACCCTTGCTAATAATGCCAAAATTGAATCCTCGCTAAAAATTCTGCTTATACGGTATCTTTTTTTTAAAATTAAAATTATTTCTTTTAAAACTATAAGAATAAAATCAATAAACCAAAGTATTAAAGTTTTATTTTCTTTGCCTTCACATTTGATACCAAATATGTACATAATTTGAGAGGGTTCTTTGAAAAGCGATTCACTTAAGGGGATGAAGGACACATGGTCACATGACTCTGTTTAACTACGTCATAGTCTCCGTTTATATAAGTGCAAAACGTGTAAAGCATCAGTTCTTGTATAATTTTTTGACATTTTTTTCTTTAATTACCATCTAATATTAAAAAAAAATGAAAAGTTTAATATTCTTCTAAACGTTAACAAATTATGAAAAAGATTGATCCACTCCTCTGTTACCCTACACTGCGTGTCCAATTCGTCGGTGACGTCATACACGATCTGTTAGTACAGCAAGATCATACTCGGTGAATATACAGGGGCGGTATTATTATATAAAAACAGGTCATAATCAGTATATGATGAAATATTTTGAGAAACGGGGAGCACAAAAATTATTTTTGCATGGCTAATGACGGAAATCTTATGTAGGTATATCTTATTTTGCTTATTTAGCTTACGTGTGACGTCATAGATGGTTTTTCCCATACTCGAGAAATGTAAACATGACACGTTTTTATCATGCTTATGTCCTCTTTAACGATGCCCTGTGCAATATTGAGGTCAGCTTCACCATTCGAAATTTTTACAGTTAATCAATAATTAGAAGGACTTGCATTTCAATGTAAATTTAAAAATATTGAATGATAGAATTTTTTGTGAATTACATTTTTTGTTGTTATGTTGTCTTAAAAAGTTCGTAATTTTCCCTATCCGATGCAGTGTGATAGAAGAAACTTGCTTTTTCGAATTTTAAACCCTATTCAAACTCTAAAATATTTTAAAAGATACATATTCACTTACATATTTTTTATATATGCTTTAAAAAGTCCCATTATGGACAGAGTAAAAAGCCCGGAAACGTGGAGAATTAAAACTCCACTTAGATACTGTAGGGCATAGTATTTGTCAATCAATATCTCTAAAATAAGGTAAGAAACCTAATGATATAACTGCTTTAAGATATGTGGGACATACTTAATTAGAAATATACAAAATACAAAAAAAAATTGAATGAGAAGTATTTTTTCAGCTAAAGGTCCTTCTTCCCCTTAAATGGATGATTCATTTATCCAGACGATTTCACATGGGATGGAAGTGTCCAGATTAACAAGGCACCACTGTTTATTTAATTAAACAATTCTGATGAATTTTTGTCAAAAAGGCCCACTTGATCTATACTGTAGGTAGGCTAAATACAACAAAATTGATATGCTCTTTGCAATATGATGTCTAACTATTTTATTTTATTTGACTTACTTTTTTCTTCTCTCATTTTTTCCAAGCTGACTGTAACTGCTTTTATTCTTTCCATTTCTAAAATTGAAAAAAAAAGACACTATCAACTAATTGTCAGTTCTCATTAAATAGTTTGGATGAATATCTACATTGTGTCTCATGTAATATTAATAGCCTATAAATGTACATCACTTTAGAAAAGTCTAATATATTATTTATAGTTATACTGAAAACTGTAGGAGGAGTATTTCACAGAAATTTCATGGCAATACTGTTCATCAAAATCAAAAAACAATACAATTATGTATCATAGTCTATTTGTGTGCCAAGTTATACTGAAATCAGACCAAAACTGTAAAAGGAGAAGCGTTTTGAAAGTATTTCACAGAAATGTAAATTTTAGTAATCATGGCAACACCGTTCATCGAAATAAAAAAACGATACACAGAATTATGTACCTTAGTGGGCACCAATACCGAGAACAGGTGGAAAGAGTTAATTTAAAACCATTAAAATTTAACTGTACAGTAAACTTGGAATATTTAAAGGGCAACTTTGACATATATATATATATATATATATATATATAAAGCACTAAAAATGACCAACGACACGAACAATAATAATTGTCAAATTTTCGGGACAACCTGTCCCTTCCTCAGGACAAAGAAAAAAGTTAAGAAGTCATAAAAACAAAGGAAATAGAGAAGCAAAAACAACTAGCACTACTACTAAACTACCAAACACTAAATATTTACAAGGTTACATGTTTAATTTGGAGTTTATAAACAGTTGTGAACAAAGAAATCCGGAGCGCTATGAATTGCATCCGGTCTATCGGGCCCGATAGACCGGACGCAATTCATAGCGCTCCGGATTTCTTTGTTCACAACTGTTTATAAACTCCAAATTAAACATGTAACCTTGTAAATATTTAGTGTTTGGTAGTTTAGTAGTAGTGCTAGTTGTTTTTGCTTCTCTATTTCCTTTGTTTTTATGACTTCTTAACTTTTTTCTTTGTCCTGAGGAAGGGACAGGTTGTCCCGAAAATTTGACAATTATTATTGTTCGTGTCGTTGGTCATTTTTAGTGCTTTATATAAATTCCCATCCGTGACCTTGTATCTACTTAGTAGATCCGACACTTCGGATATACAGTGTTGTTGGTTTTTAGTGCTTTTTATATATATATATATATATATATATATATATATATATATATATATATATATATATATATTTTTTTTTTCTTCTTTATACATATTATTTAAGAAATAAGGTATCATTTTAAAACATCTATCGGGATATAAATATGGGTTGGTCACGAGATCAAATTCCAAAAAGCCCAAAGGGCTTTATGATAAATTTGATCTCATACCAACCCGTATTTATATCCCGATAGATGTTTTAAAATACCTTATTACTTATATTTACATTTGTGACTTATTCATATTATATATTAACCTGATTATAATTTTTAACTCGTGAAATGTTCAATTTTTCAAACTCAATGGCATGTGTTTCATCCATTGATTGTGCGTCAACCCTTTATGACGTCACTGAGAAATTACGTCGAACGTTTATGACATGAGGAACCCGTGTTTATACGAATATAGATATGCGTTGCTTTCAATAGTGTTACATAAAAGAAAACATTTGCAAATGTAAATATATAAATAACATTACTCTTGTATTGAATATTTACATAATAACCAACCTCAAGATGAATTCCAATGTGGCAGAATTGCAGTTCAGGTTAGACCTGCAAAACAAAATGTTTTGTCTTTTAATCATTAAACTTCTTAAAGAATTACTGGGCAAATTAGGTAGCATGGTACACTATATTACGGATATTACCATTCATAGCAATGAAGCTGAGAAAATAAACTTCCTGATCAGTAAGGACTCTTATCAAGTTGAAAAAGGAATAAATCTCAACCCAGAAACACTCATAACCTATTTTGCTGGTAATTATATACTAGCGGAAAAAGAAACTGTTAAGTAATTTTATTTATAGAATCATATACACAAAATATTATGTTGCAAAATGTATATCATTATTTTATATAATGCACTTTCATTTCAAACATCAAAAATATAATGCACTGTCTTTCAATTCAAACATCAAATTACAGATTATGTCCTTTATGGTTGATTATAATAAACAGCCACTGAAAATAAGGCGGTTGCAAGAAAGTTTCAGGTCAATCTTAATAGCATGTATGACTCCCATTTGCAATGATGCATTCTTCACACCTACGACACATTGAATGAATCAGGTTATTACACAAACGTGACGTCCGTATATACGTATATTGCTGACGTGACGTCACACACGGGCCTGACAGTGGGCGGTGCCAACAGCGCCACTTTGCTGACATCATCTCCATAAAGCATTTACAGTGTCAATATGAACTCCAAATTGCCTTGCTTCACTGCTTTGAGACATCCCAGCTTCCAGCATCCCAATAGCATGCAAACGATCATTTTCAATCATGCGAGGCAACAAACTGAGTACTCACATGTTTAGTATATTAAACTACTATTAGTATGCTTTAAGAATAAGGATTGATCAGAGTACATGTATACTTTTTATGTTCGTTTTTAACTTTGAAGTAAAGACAGTTTTTTATCTTCTAGTATACATTGGATAGTAACTCTCTATCTGAAATAATGAGTAAACTCCAGGGTTTTAATACACAGAAGTTGAATGCAAAAGTTATGAAAACTAAAACTGTCCAAAAGGGACAAATACCCCCCGCTGGGTTTTTCAGAGAAGGTACCAAATCACTAATGTTTTCTAGATGTGAGAGGTGTTCACAATTTGCTTAAACATTTAGAGTGAAAATTTAATTACAAATTATTTTTTTTAATGAATGAAACTAAGGTGCAGCCTAATAAAACATCAATGCTAGTAATTTCAGTATTTTTTAATTACATTGAAAAAATAGTTGCAACTGTCATCTTTGTGAGACATATGACACTCTGCATATTGATTGTTGAAAAAAAAAATATCATAATTAATTATACAAAATCAAATTGATCTTAATACCTTTATATCAAACTCATTTTAAAAATAAAAAGCTGGTTCCAGTAACTATGTATTTTGACAGACATAAATTACAATTAAGAGACTTAGACAGCAGAGATCTTTATTTCTTTCTGCCCAATTCCCAGGAGATATAGATAAGACTTGCTTGATCAAAGATGCCCTAACAGCTTCCCACACTGAACTCATTAATTAATCTTTAACTGGATGTATGTCCACTCATTACTCCAAAGGGACAAATGGATTTACACTATCTGCTGTGTCATGTAAAAACTGTTTTTAATACTTTGTGATTTTTTTTTAGTTCTAATGAGTAGTTTTAAGCTGTAGTTCACATTTTTGTACAGATGTTCTAGATTCTATGTCTCAAACCTTAGACATGAACCTGAAATGACCAAGTCAATAAAAATGAAAAAAAAAACACCTGTAAAATGCAGAAAAATTACCAAATAATGTTGAAAATACCAGGTGGACATCTTCATATGGTAAATAATAAGTGTACAAATTTTCATACAAATCTATGCAATAGTCTCTGGGAACAGATCTGGACAAAACCACATAATAAAAATAGAAAAAACACCTGTAAAATGCAAAAAAATTATCCAATCATGATGAAAATACCAGGTGCACACCTTCATATGGCGAAGAAAAAGTGTACAAATTTTCAGACAAATCCTTGCAACAGTTTCAAAGAAATGCTCTGGACAAAATCTCGTCTACAGACAGACGGACAGCTAGACAGACGGACAGACAGACGGACAAGCTGATTCCAATATACCCCCCCTAAACTTCGTTTGCGGGGGGTATAATAATATGACTAATAACACTGTTATTTACATATTTCTGAAGTGGGAGGAGTACCCTAACAGAATCAATTACTATGCCATTCCCAAAGTAATTAAAATTAAATCTTTGATCCGCTCCAACTACATCTGTTTGGAGTGGATCAAAGATCTAATTTCAATTAGATTAGTGCAATTTCAAAAGATAAATGAACCTTTAAAATTCTTTCAAAATATTCTACAATGAAAACAATGCTAATCAAAAACCTCCACTGAAATACAAGAAACATTAATAAAAACATGTACATCATATTTACCAGGAAATGAGATAAACGTAAGCTGGATAAAAAATGATAACGATCTTGATTATCCAGGAAAGCCTGGATTAGTACAAAGCTAGTTTATTTTGTGGTCCTCTAGGAAAACATGTGTAAACAGACAGAAAATGGCAAAGGATATAGATGAAAAGATTGGGGAAAACAATAAAAGTAGTGTTTTTTTAAAATTTCTTTCATGATTAGATAAAAAAAAAAAATCTGTTTTTTTAAGGAACTATAATACTACACTACAGTCAACGCGGTTTCCGTATTTACCGCGAGTCCTCACAGTGTGAAATTGATCGCGGTTTAACACAGGTAACTCAGGTAAAACCGCGTGTTCTCGCGGTACGGGTCCTCAACTAATCCACACCATCGCGGTTTGTGTTATCCGTCTCAGGTAAAAAAATTATTCTCTTCATGAACGCGAGTTACCTCCCCCGACGGAAAAAACAGAACAAGAATGAATAGAAGTAAAAAAAAAATATTAAAAGGATAAAACCAGTCTTAGCAGTTATTTAGGTCTCCCTTTTTATATTTGATTAATTTATCTTTTTACTTATTTCACACCTCTTTCAAAAATAAAAAAAAAAACAAAAGAAAAGGAAAGGAAAGAATGCATGATATGGAGACAACTAGATATATATATTGTGTGTTCATTTATTGTTCGTAACTTATTCGTAATTATACATATGTATTAATTTTGTAGATCACAGTTATTGATCATCCGATAACTCAATGATTTAATTGTCAATTGAAAACAACTTTTCCATCATTTAACCATTTTGAATAATTAAAATAGTCGCAATATTTGAAAAAAAGGCGCTCAGAATAAAATCCTCAAACGAATAGATATTTTTTTCTGTATTACTTATTAATAATTCAAGTGTTCTTGAAAATTCTAAACTTGAGAAAGTACGTATGAACATACAACATGTATTATAATACTAGACTCTTTTTCATGACTTCCAATCTAGTGCGCTTCGTACGGTATTTATCCAGGTATTACAAACAAACAATGATTCGGGTGTAAAATATGATTTAAAAAATATATCCTGTTTATAAATATTATCATTCAAACTTTAATTTACTTTAGATACATGTTTATTCGTAAATAGCAAGCTTTACCCTATTTTGATTTAAAAAATTGAATTAATTTTCGGTCCACAATCAACTGATAATTCATAAATTTAAAACTGATTCAAAGTTAGTTTAAGTTTTCATTCGTTGATTGTTTTCTAAATAGTGATGGTTAACCTACTGACTGACTTCCCATGCTCTGGGCATCACACATTATCTTCATGCATGTGATACCATGGATACCCCTTCCTGAATTTACATCGTTTTTTTTTTTTTTTTGGATTTATTTACCTTCAATTACAGACAAAAAACGTTATTAATAGCTCAGAGGATCTTCCAGCATGTGCAAATATGCAACATTCGATTTTGAAATTTAATTAACTTTAAACTGATAAAATACAATTGAAATAGAAGGTTCTATGTGTCCCCGGGCTAGGTTCGAGTTTGTACAGTCAGAACCTTGGCACTGACAAAGACAGGAAGTGTTATGTAATAGATATACACATACGTCTGCACTACAATAGAGATAGGTTAGATTTCTTAAAGTTGTGATTTACCTGTATTGTATACCTGGACATGCAAAATTTTGCATTAATATTGAATAGGAATCTGCGTCGTAAAACTTGAAATACATCGCAAACTATGAAATAATTTGTCCATTTTATAAGTAGCAAATTATTTCATACAACATTTTCCATTGATTCAATACAACATTAAATTCTCAGGAACTATTAGAAAAAATGAAATTTCATTCAGAATTCCTCCAGAATTTGAAAGCTTTAAACAAACAGCAAGTTTTATACATTAATATTACATAGAAAAATAGATTTAATAAGTATCTCATATTCAAAAATCGACGATGATAGGAGAAGAAGGGGGGGGGGGGGCTGGTTTTAATGAGACGTACTGTTCATATTTATTGATTATTTTCTAAAGATATGCTAGTATGTATATTTTGGGCATTCGTGAAGTGTGTTGATTAAATAAATATATACAGTATAGTGTAAACATATACATACAGACAAGTTTCCTGAAATGTCCCTCGCCGTTTATTTTAGATTTTTATTCTTAACCCCCCCCCCCCACACACACACACACAAACTAATCCTTATGTTTCTCCACCCAAAATTACCGTGTGTAATTTTAACACCCACTCCCGTAAATGATTTTAAAGTTTCTGTTTTGTGAAACCTTTCTCTTTGGTTTCAATAATTACTCTAACAGTCCCAAGTTTTTCAAGATCGCCGACCTATAAAAAAGAAGACTCTTATTGTTATTTTTTTTAAAAATTCTTTATACGAGTATAACGATATTTTTGTGATTTCAGGATTGCGTTTGATCAGTTGATATAACCTACAGTACATGTATGATGGGTGATCAAGGTGTCAAGACCGGCTACTGAAATATGATCATGTAATACCGTCGTGCATTTTTACGGCTTGAAAACACGGTTATCGTAAAAGGGCTTGATCATCTAGTGAATTTTCCGAGAACCCATAGTCTTATTGTGGGCGACCGATAGGATTAGCTACGCCCCACTGCACACGCTGTAATTGTGTAATACATGTACACGTGTTTGGTCAGTTTCAACTTATTTAGTTCATGACTTCTCTGCTGAGAACGTAACCATTTAATTCTTTTAGCTTCATAAAAATGACTATTGTTGACTTCTTTTAGAATGATGAACAGAGCTGTTATCCATTTTTTCATTCAGGCCCATAAGTCACAGATGAGGTGGTGATCAATATCGTTAATTCAAATATTCGGGATTATTGTAAATAATATTTGAATATGTTGGAAGAGGTATTTCGGCGTGAAATTATGTGTTTTCATTTTTTTTTCAGTTATATATACATTGCAATTTTCAATTTGAAAAAAAAAACCACTGCAGTAATATTGTATGAAAAAACTGTTATGATGAAAAAAGGGCGTAATATAAATCGAATCGATATTTAATACAATAAAAAAAATTATGTTGAGTTATAGATCTCCACAATATAATTCAGGTTACTTATTAGAAACTACAACAATGATAATATTTTGATAGAATAAATGCCAAGTATTTAGACTGAAAAAAAAATTATAAATTATTTCTAGAATTTTAAAGCTATATATGGCATATCTGAGTTAAAAAATAGATGAACATGATATTTGTTACTTACGTTCAAATTAAAATTTTCGCCTATTTTAAACTTGAATAACCCCACGTTTCTATAGTTAAATTGACTTTAAACTGTGTCTGATATATAAATGCGGAGACGGTATAAAATAAATCAGTTATTGTTTTAAATTTCTAATGTCTATAAAACGCGATTGATTTAAATTGTGTAATTTACAGAAAAGTCCTATCTTTATATAAGGTAATAAAACAAATAGAAAGACCTTTTTAATTTTAGTAAGCCTGAACTTATTAAAAATATGCCATCTATGACTTTAACATGTTTAAGCCACATTTTAAAAAAAACGATCTTATATATTCACAATTTAATATCCTTACTTTGACATTAAGGATTATCGACTTCACATTGAGTAAAATACGGTAGAGCACACCGTCACGGTAAACTCGTGTCCCCGCGATCACCGCGATGATAAAACCGCGACGGTGTATCGCGGAAAGGATTAAAACACCATCGCAGGGGCGCAGGAAAATACGGGATCCGTGTTGACCGTAGTGTATAATGGGCGGGGTAGGGGCGGGGGGTGGGGGGTAATATCAATTTCTGACTCAATTTATCTTCTGGAAATGCCTTTAATAAAAAAAAAAAATGTAGGATTATATGCAAGGATTTATGAAACACAATTACAATGTATCACTTACTTGCCATTATCAATTCAATCACATTTTCTATTAATTTTTATTTATTATAAAATTCTCTTTTCTTTCATTGTTTTGACTATCATATTTGATCACATATTCTAAAACATAGGTAATCAAAGATTACGAAGCTCACCTCGACGAATGTTATCTACATGTAAGGCAAATTTCACATCATATTTTTTTTCTAGTTAGGGTACATCCCAAGATCAATATCCATGCAAGTTTGATTTAATTATAGATCTGCTCAAAAAACTTTTGACCTGTTTAGTAATCAAGAAAATTTTGGTCAGTTCCAACATCCAAAGCAAGTCTGGAAGTTTTCATCCTTAGATGCACCATCTATGCAAGTTTAATCATAACAGGCCTAAAATTGTATAGCTACTCCAAAAAATTACCCTGGTCACTCATCTGGAAAATGTACGTCAGATTCAGAATCCAAGGCAAGTCTGGAAGTATCCATCCCTAGATACATCATCCATGCTAATTTGGTTAAAATATTGCTAAAATTCACTCATGTGGAAAATCTAGGTCAGATCCAGCATTCGAAGCAGGTTGGTTAGTGTACATCCCTAGATGCATCATCCATGAAAGTTTGGTCCAGGTAGGGCTTATAGTTACTTGGGAACGAGACTACTCCTAAATCTAAACCTGGTCTCACATGTGGAAAATCTAGGTCAGATCCAGCATCCGAAGCAAGTGTGGTAGTGTCCATCCCTGGATGCATCATCCATGCAAGTTTGGTCCGAGTAGGGCTTATAGTTACTTTGGAATGGACCTGCTCCTAAAACTTTAACCTGGTCACTCATCCAGAAAATCTAGGTCAGATCCAGCATCCGAAGCAAGTGTGGTAGTGTCCATCCCTAGATGCATCATCCATGCAAGTTTGGTCCAGGTAGGGCTTATAGTTACTTGGGAATGGACCTGCTCCTAAAACTTTAACCTGGTACACATCTGGAAAATCTACATCAGATCCAGCATCCAAAGTAAGTGTGGCCATGTCCATCCCTAGATGCATCATCCATGCAAGTTTGGTCAAGGTAGGGCTTATAGTTACTTGGGAATGGACCTGCTCCTAAAACTTTAACCTGGTCACTCATCTGGAAAATCTAGGTTAGATCCAGCATCCGAAGCAAGTGTGGTAGTGTCCATCCCTAGATGCATCATCCATGCAAGTTTGGTCCAGGTAGGGCTTATAGTTACTTGGGAATGGACCTGCTCCTAAAACTTTAACCTGGTCACTCATTTGGAAAATCTACATCAGATCCAGCATCCGAAGCAAGTGTGGTAGTGTCCATCCCTAGATGCATCATCCATGCAAGTTTGGTCCGGGTAGGGCTTATATTTACTTGGGAATGGACCTGCTCCTAAAACTTTAACCTGGTCACTCATCTGGAAAATCTAGGTCAGATCCAGCACCCAAAGCAAGTGTGGTAGTGTTCATCCCTAGATGCATCATCCATGCAAGTTTGGTCAAGGTAGGGCTTATAGTTACTTGGGAATGGACCTGCTCCTAAAACTTTAACCTGGTCACTCATCCAGAAAATCTAGGTTAGATCCAGCATCCGAAGCAAGTGTGGTAGTGTCCATCCCTAGATGCATCATCCATGCAAGTTTGGTCCAGGTAGGGCTTATAGTTACTTGGGAATGGACCTGCTCCTAAAACTTTAACCTGGTCACTCATCTGGAAAATCTACATCAGATCCAGCATCCGAAGCAAGTGTGGTAGTGTCCATCCCTAGATGCATCATCCATGCAAGTTTGGTCCGGGTAGGGCTTATAGTTACTTGGGAATGGACCTGCTCCTAAAACTTTAACCTGGTCACTCATCTGGAAAATCTACATCAGATCCAGCATCCGAAGCAAGTGTGGTAGTGTCCATCCTTAGATGCATCATACATGCAAGTTTGGTCCGGGTAGGGCTTATAGTTACTTGGGAATGGACCTGCTCCTAAAACTTTAATCTGGTCACTCATCTGGAAAATCTAGGTCAGATCCAGCATCCAAAGCAAGTGTGGTAGTGTCCATCCTTAGATGCATCATCCATGCAAGTTTGGTCCAGGTAGGGCTTATAGTTACTTGGGAATGGACCTGCTCCTAAAACTTTAACCTGGTCACTCATCTGGAAAATCTAGGTCAGATCCAGCATCCGAAGCAAGTGTGGTAGTGTCCATCCCTAGATGCATCATCCATGCAAGTTTGGTCCAGGTAGGGCTTATAGTTACTTGGGAATGGGACTTGCTCCTAAAACTTTAACCTGGGACGCCGACGCTAACGCCGACGCTGACACCGACGGTATAGCATAAGCTCATCTCGACTTTGTAGAGGTGAGCTAAAAAAATGTAATATTTTCTTCTTTGTTGAATAAATCATCAACTGTGACAACAATGCCATCAAACACATGTCAAAGCAATTTCATTTGAAAATTATTTGTTTATATGCAATTATCAGTTTCCTTTTCTTTCAGCGGAGAATTTTCTTTAGTTCATACTGGTCTGATTGGGACACATCTAAAATAAACATCCCGACCTGAACATAGCAAGGTCATTTACTTCACATCTAAATAAATCTTATACTTTTAGTGATGTCAAATTCCATATCCATGAAAGTGTTGTAGCAAAATCCAAATAATTAAGACCTAATGGTTTAATTAAATTTTTAGACATACCCATAAAATTTACAATGGCTGCAATCAAACTGTGAATAACAAGCACAAACAAAGCATACTTTTTAAATGTCCTCTCTGTTAACCATAACATGTTATGTCAGCACTTTGCTGTAGATGTGACAAGCTGGAGTCTGACATTAATAACTCTGACCACAATGATGCTGTACTGACAGCTAAGCCTGATAGGAAGGCAAAACATTGGGGGTAAAGTGGGTACATGTTATTAGCCAGGAGAGTCATACTAAACAAGAATTATGTAGTTGTATTTGATTGCAGTGAAGAGAGGAACCCTGTTGAAATATATATTAGCTGAAAAAATGGATTTTAATTGAAAATGTGGGACAAAACAGGAATTACAAAAAATACTTTTAGTGCAACACAATAATGAGTTGTGTCACCCATTTAAAATGCTATCACTCATATACAACCATAGTTAAATGGACATAGGAGACTTGCTCCATTATCTCCAACATAAGGTAAATGTCAGTGACCTAATTCAAGAAGTGGTCCTTTATACTACAACACCTATCTAAATATAAATCAGATATTAGGGGAAAATCATACTGTGAATTTCAACTGAGGACATTCCATTAAAGAAATCATGAAGCAAGTAAAAGAAAGCTAAAGGTTACAATATCAACATTTGAGAAAACCTGTTCATATCCTGCAAGTACATTTCACTGTGGTACATACACATACTGGGTACTACTAAACAGAGAATCCTAGAGAACTCTAAAGAACCTTAGAGAACCCTAATGATTTTTAATTATTTATTGTCTGTAAATGAAATATTTATGTTTTAAATGACCAATATATTACACAAAAACAAAGTTAAATTTGAAAAAAGGATATTTTGCCACATTTATGTCTAATTTCAACTGAATACTAAATCCTTGATGACTTTATCATACATACATTGTGATAAAAGTATAATATTAAAGAAATGAATTTTATGAATATGTTTTACACCAGAATAAATTTCTTAGAGTTCATGATAACTTAAAAAAATAATTTGAACAATAACAGTAAAATTATGCGATAAAATTATTATTTTCAATAAACACAATTTTTGAAATTCAATCGAGATAGGGATGACATACAATATTTAACCATCTATTTCATTACGTTTTCAACTATTTTCAAGGGAAAACATTGATAAAATGATCTTATGAATATTTCACCATCTATTTCATTACGTTTTTTAACTATTTTCTAGGGAAAACATTAATAAAATGATCTTGTTATTGATTTTATACATAGAATATGATTATTAAAGTAAAAATCAACTCAATTATGCATGAAATTCAATTTACTTCATTAAATAAACGTTGAGTTCTCTAGAGTTCTCTGGGGTTCTCTGTTTAGTACATGTACTTTGTAAATAAAAAGAGCTAGGCCCACTTTATGCATAAAATGGCCCTGTATATAAACCAATTTATCCACTAACACAATATGTCCCTTTCTCAACATCAATATAAAGTAGAGACTTGGCGCTTTCAGTTTGTATATAAAAGTTTCCTCTAAAGAGTGCAGATACTGGAAACAGGTTGTGAGAAATTGCAATGTTCTTGAATTTTGCAGAAAACAGGTGAAATTGAGAACCTTCAACAAAGAAATAAAATATGAGCACACCCATCGATCCAAAAATTAAATCATGTTTTATAATCTTAATGAGCAGTTTTTTCATAATATATTTGCACGTTTTGGATCGGAGGTTGTGCTGTATACAAAATATTGAAATATAGCATCATATTTTGGCCATTTTTGAAGAAATATACAGGATATGAGAATAATGACGCAATTCATGACGTCATAATGCATTGAGTAGCAAGAAAATTACGTCATTTTTATTAGAAATTCAGTAACCAAGTGTTCGAGTGATATTTATGACCTTGTCGACTAAAACCATGCAGTTTTAATTTTTCAGAAATTTACAGAGCCAAAAAACGCCCTAAGTGGCCCTTGCTCTTTAAAAGGGAAAAAATTGGTCACAGTACTTTAAGGAGAATAGGTTAGTGACTTCTTTTATGACAACAAATCCAGAAATAATTTTCCTATAAATATTCATTATTACAGAATAGGTGCACAGGTATACTCTACTCTTTATGAAAGGAAATGATAACCATAATACAATCTTGAGAAATTAAGCTTGAAATAATACACAATTTCATTAATTGTGCACATACATCCATGCTATGACACAGACAAATTAGACTAATAGAAATTTTTTCCGCCCAGTGTCATGGACAGTCATACCAATACTGTGAACCAACCGCTGTGACCTTTTAATGAAGCCACCGAGGATGTATTACTCTTTTTCATCCACCTGTTAAATCTTCAGTATGGTGGGCACAATAAAACCTAAACTAATCATTGTGACTCAATTAATGAATCCAGGGAAGAGTAAACGTCCCTGGTGAAACTAAACCGTTTACATGCATGCATATTTCATAAAAGATATATATGCAGTGTTGCAAACTTACGTTCCTATCAATAATACCGATGGAACTTGCAGCATCGTATTGCTGACATCCGCAACTTCTGCGAATGCCATCAAATGAAATATCTTATAATAAAATGTTAAAGACACTCACTTTGTACATTGTGAATTGCAATTTCCGGATATTCCTTTCAATTTATCTTTCTTTGAAGCTTTTGTTGCAGTCCAAATGAGAACATCAATTTTATAAACATTGCAATAATAAACACGCTACCGGAAGTCAAGTGCGTTCTGGGGATAAATTTTCCCGCGCTTTTCATTAACTCGTTCGTTGAAAATATTTCAATTCGTGTATGTCGTGTGTATTGATCAACATTTCCTTTCCTGTCTACCGTGCACATCAAATGTGTAATTCAAGACATCTTATTGCCCATTAAGGCATATGAATTTAAGAAGAAAGGCTTAAAAGATCTTTTTTTTTATTTTTCGCTCAATCTGCTGAAAATCTGCATGTACTACATGAGGAACGTCAATGGCTTTTCGGCTGATTTTTTTCTTCGTGTGTGAGGAAGGGAAGGATTTCAATTTTATGATGCATGGTGGCAAGGGTCAACATTGGCTTTAATTTTCTTCTCTCGAAATGACTTTGATATGTTTTAAGAAGCTCAAATTCGAAACCCTCGAAATTTTAGAGCCACTATGACTTATAAGTATTTTGAAACATGTTTGCTAATTCATCCATAAGTTTTAATTTGGTTTGGAACTCGAATTGTGTTCGAGCTTTGTCTGTTTGTAGTTTGTAGTCATATGCTGACTGACTTACACACCGAATTGTCGACGGAATTTTTCCTTTATTTCTTGATCATGACAAGGAGCACGCGGCGGGTGTGACCGGTCGGCAGGGGATGCTCACTCCTACATGGCACCTGATCCCACCTCTGATGTTTTTGTAGGTCCATGTTTGCTCTGGTCCCGATTTGTATTGTTTTAATGGACTATGAGCTTGAATACTGTTCGTTATCTCCATATTTCATACTCGTATTTATAAACCGAATGAAATATGTATTCAAATTAGATAAATTGGGTAAATTTGCGCACATTTATTTCTATGGATTTGATTGCAATGAAATAAATTTTTGAACTACAGTAACCTCGAATTTGATGGGGACCAACGACTTTGATTTATCCGGGGATTCGAGATATCGGGGTAAACATGCATACTGAAAACGAATACATTGTTTGGGACTTCTCACTTCGATATACCAGTGGTATTTGAGATATCTATATTCGAGATACCAAAGTTTAACGGTATATTGTTTTGCATTTTTTATGCGTTATCATTATAATAAAGTCATTTTTGCGGGTTTGGAACTAAACAAGTAAATTCCAAATTTCACTCTCGTCACATCCTCGCAATGCCAGGGGTCCTGAATCAACACGATGCCGTGGCACCCTGGCCAATTTTATTCAATAGTTTTTGGGCTGACTGTAGCGAATTACAAATCTTGATTGTTTTTCTTATCTCTCAACCAATGACATTAAGCCATTCTATCATGGCTATGATAAACAGCTCAAATGTATTTGAGGTGTCAACTTAATCCTTTCTGTTTACTTTATCTAACTTTTTATGATTTCAAGCTTTAATTTGATTTCAATGAGAGAATCAAACCCTAAAATATCGAATGAAATTGGCCAGGGGTCCCACGGCAACGTGTTGACTCAGGACCCCTGGAATTGCAAGGATGCGATCGTCAGTGAAACCAACATTATTTAAATAATTCACATTGTCACAATTCATAATAAAATTTTTAAAAAACTTACTCAATAATAAATACAACAAAATTGGAGATACTATATGAGCACTGAGCAAACAAAATTATACGTACGGACGGACACCTCCATCACTATATAACCCCACCCCCACCCCACACATTTATCAAGCGGGGGTACGATAAAAACACAAATATTTATTTTACTACTAGTATATAATCACAACTGTATTTCAATGTAACGATAAACAAATAAAAAAAAACCTTCAAAGATAAATCAAAGGTAAATATCATTTAATTATATAAGAAAACATCTCAGGTCTTCAACATCCCGAGGAAGAATGAAGAGTTGCCACGTGGTTCTCTTGTATATGTGCATCATGTCCACAAAATCTGATTTTCCTGAAAACATGAACTCAGATTAAATGAAAAGGAATAATTTAATTTCTTGTTAAACTTTCTTTCTTTCAAACCGTCATTATCAACTACCTTTCTTTCCTTAATTCAATCAACTACCTTTCATTCCTTAATTCTAGACAATATCTATTACCAAATTGTATATTTTATTCACCTCCTAACCCTTTATAATCGTATATACAGACCAATAAATTCACTTGTTTTGAATTTTCTGTCTTCCGACAGCCATGTTGACTTACTGACGATATCTCGCCAGACGATATCTTTAAGATGTCTATTCTATAGCTGTAGAACTGTATCTTTGTGGTTTTACATTTTAGTCTTTGACCATAATGCTACAGTTCTGCAGCTATAATTGACCCTTCACCATAATCATCAAGACCATTACCCGCCCGGCTTCCCTGCCGACTGTACAGTAACGTATCTAACCACCACTTCGTGTTCGGAGCCGATAGCCTTCAACCCGTCTCCACGAACAAATCTGACCTTGACCCCGGTAAGGTCACCAATGTCTGCGTGGGCTACAAGGATATGTTTCTCCGTGGTATCAGTAAAATAAAATTGCATCAGGCTGTAAAAATGAAAAACTATTAAAATATTACCTCCATAAACATGTTTACATATTTTCACTTTCACGGATGTTAAATATTTTGATTCATACCGTGAAAATTTTAGTTCTTTGGTTTGCCCTTTCGTTCCAATGAGAGTAACAAAAAATTCTCCGTAAGAGTGTCCATTCATCGAATGAGAGATGACTATTTCCATCTCATACTCATGCCCTGAAGTTGAATGAATGCTCTTGTTTCGTATAACAATAATAAAAGACAGAAATCTGACATCAAAATCTTTTCAGTATTCTTACCACAATATGGAGAATGGGTGGAAGTACTGAGGTAAAAGACGCCATGAGGTGACGAGACGTCTGCGTCGTATCCCATCACTGTGCAACCGCCAGCAGGGCACCCAATGCACCGTCCATTGTCGAAATCCGCTAATGAAGCACACTGATGAGCATAAAATTTACAGGGTGAATTGATGGATTCGATGAAATATTCATGCGCTCTTCCATGACTGCATGACAATGATGTTGCTACAGACCCTGCAATTTCATTATGTCCACTTTGAAAAAATAAAGCAAACATGAGTGGTATCATTCTTCATTCAAAACTTTCCTCCGAAATATGGCTGAAATATTGCCGACTCGGCGTAAAACAACAATAATCAATCAATCAATCATTCAAACTTGAAATGTGCATTAGCATGATTTGTTGTCTTTCATAAATTTCCCTTCCCCGCCACCAAAAAGAAATGTATTCAGTGATATTATATCATCTTATTAGATATCCAGACTGTTTAAATCGGACCGTTTGTATGCCCCCCCCCCCCCATCAAGTTGCATCAAAGCATATACCAAATGCACCCTGTAGCAAACTGCTCAAGGCGCTTCCGGCCGGTTTTTCTGGACAGCCTGGTTGATATTCATCACCGTTAGGAAAGAAGTCGACATCTCCAACAATGTCACGTGTTCCATAACCTAACGTAAAAATACAAGGGGATATCAAGGTATAAACGTGTTATTGTAGCTTCTACTCGATATGTTTCCTCGTAATATCTTGCCTTTTGTAAATACGAAGGTTGTAGCATCCGTGTGGATGACGTCAACAAAGATAGCGTCATCTGGATCAAGTCGTCTGCTTACCGGTTTTCCCGAGAACATAGGGTCTGCTGGATCCAGAAACGTATTTCATTCAACTAGAAAAAATACTTTTTGAAATGTGATATTTAATGTAGATCAATGTGCGTTTCACTTTGAAAAGATATTACTATTATAATGTACCATATATCTTGAGGATCGTTTAAAATTAGATGCAATGAGGTACAAAAGATTCTGATCAGAAACGGATAATAATCTATTTGATATACAGTATACACAATGTATATGAGGTATAAAGTCTATTTGATATACATACAATGTACAGGTATTTGTATTGAGATATAAATCAAAAGGCAAACCTGTAATCCGCCCGATACGGGTAAGTGGATGGGCTGCTAGTCCAGCAATCTGGGCACCAAGACTATGACCAATGATGTGAACATCAGCGTAGTTTACGTGGGCATAGTCATGTAAATGTTTCAACATGGAGGACACTTCTGCTCCAACAAGATATACGTTACCTGCTGCTTGTTCGTATGGCATGGTTGCTCCAGAACCCCAGTCAACAACGATTACGTTAAAGTCGTCCTAAAGTTTAAATGAAAATGAAGTCTGCATGCATGAGTCTTCTTTTAAACAAGCTAATTCATAGAATTTGTGTCTCCCGCTTAGGGAAAAAAGAAGAGCATGCGCAGTTCGGGGGGGGGGGGGGGGATTTGTAGAATTATTAAATGTAGAATTATTAAATGTATACATATATATTGAAGGGGAAAAATGCCAATATGGATATAAAGATTTGATTTCTTATTCTTTAATATGTGTATTTATATATAATATTTATCACACTGTAATAATGATCATTATGTCATTATGATAACTTTTTTATTTCACATGTGCATGTTGAATACTATCATTTAGTAAATCCAAAAAAAAAAAATCAAAAAAAAAATTATGGTCCGGGATTTGAACCCGGTGTAACGACGAAAAGTGACCCCCGTAGAATATTGACCGGGGATCATTTTTCTATGTAGAAGTTTGCCCCCCCCCCCCACTTGTCAATATTCTACGTAGAAAAATGACCCACGTTTTCGTAGACATTATGGCCTTTGTGTCATTTTTCTCCGCGTGGATTGTAGAAAAATGACACTGTAGAAAAATGACCCTCTGTCATTTTTTGATATAATATGGTTTTGTAAAGAAATTTTTTGTTAGGCAAATACATAAGGGTCATTAAAATCACAAAGTCTTATTGTATGAAGTGTTCATTTCTAAAAGCTTTAAAGTTTAAATAACAAAATTAAAAGGTATTACTATACTTTACATAAATATAATACAAGGTGGTTTAATCCATCTAAAGGAAAACATAACGAGGCTATAATGATGTTCTTTGACTATTAGAACAAGAATGCGCGCTTTCTTTGATTTCTTTTATCACGTTTGAGGTTTTCCTTCCCTAATAGTACCAAATTCTCTATCCTTAAATTAATGTTCATCATGTACATAATACTTTGATATTAATTTAAAGCATTTTATAGTAGTAAAAGGATTTACTGAGAGAGTTTCAAAAATGTAATTTACTAAGCAGTAATTAATTAACAAAAATTGCTTTGAAGTCTATGGGGACAAGAAATTTTTTAAAAATTCAAATAATAATATCAATAAATATTGTGGTAGAAAGATGCATTAAACATTAGAATTAGAATTACAATTGAAAAGGGGTTTTTTTACCAGATAAGTTTTTAAGATTAATTTTTTTTATTAATTAAAAACAGATAACTCTTACCAAAATTCAAGATCATAAATTAGGACGGATCCCACCCTTCCATGCTTATAGTAATAAATGGGAATTATGTCTAAATATACTGAGTATTCAACACCTACACATCTGATATGTATTTAATTTCATTGAATCTTTTGCTATTAGGGATGGAATACCTTAATAATAATAACTTAAAAATTTTCAGTTTCCACAGTTTTAATTATCTAAATGTGCAAAAATCCAAAATAAGGTCTTCTTTCTTCTTCATAAGTTATTAGAAAGATTAACGTTTGAAAACTCTTCCCAATTAGTTTTAAAAATAGCGATTGTTATTTAGATGGGATACAACTTCCGGTTGGGGGTAGGATAAAACGAGAGACCTCCGAGTATTCCATTCCGAGGTCTCTGGTTTTATCCTTCATTTATAACCCCAACCGGAAATTTGTATCCCATCTAAGAGTCTTCATATGTATGGAGGAAATTTTCGAGGAATGAATGAGTGGTTTACAATAAAGAGGCTCGACCAGAGACGTCTGAAAGGATTTATTTGACAAGAAAAAAGTCTCTTAAGGAGGGATTCTTGTCTGGTTTCTGACTAGACGAAATATCCAAGTATATATGCTTGTATGTCTTATAAACTTAGCTGTAATGTATTTAAAAGATCATATTTTTCTTTACTCATCATAATCGTACAATTTTAAATAGAAATGGTAAACTGATTGTGAAATCCATAAGGGACTATATTTTTGGTGCAACTGCGGCGTATGAAAATATCTCCTTTTCTGCCTATCAAAATCGCTTACAGAACATTACATGTGGTTGATTTTTTAAATTCAAAGACTTTAAAAAATTTTGATATGTAACTAAAATTATAAATAATGCCCTAAAGTTTTAAAACATAGCAAATAAAAATGATTTTCTAAACAAACTACAATCTTGTTAGCTTTTGAAAGCCTCCAACCTTTAAGCAGATTTGAGCAAAAAACCAGTAAAAAGTGTTTTTTCTCTCTTACTAAACGGTCAAAGCTTTTTGTTTTTGTATCATTTTGTATTTTTTAATGACTACTTTACCATATGTAAAAATGAGAAATATTTAAATATAAGAAGTATATAAAAATAACTAATATATCCTAAAAATTAAGAAAAACAGAGGAAATCCGGATTAGCCAATATCTATTTAAGTTAAATAATGTCAATTAATCTGGTAGAATCGTCTGATAGACCCGATATGGTAACATCTTTTCGTGCAAAAAGAAAAACATTTTATCTTTTAAAATAGAAGTAGGCATCACATGATTAGCAACAGTAATTTTTTACTCTAAATGTCAAGGAAAAAGATAATGACCTTGACCTGACCTTGTTTCTAAAATAAAACGGTCAAATTTAATCTAATTGATACCATCACTTAGTGATATTGTCTTCTTGAAATCTATGAAAATTTCATTAATTTTTAAATACAAGAAGTATGAGTTGAATAAGAGAAGAATCCCTCCTTAAAGCGAACGATATAATTTTAAAGTAGGTTAATGATTGACATATGAATAAAAAAACGAGCTCGAAGCGGGGGTGCCTGAAATTGAATTAGGTACTTTGTGGTAAAAATAAGTAGGGATGCCCCGTAAACGAAACAAGTGCCTGTGGAATGAAGTCTTAAACTTCTTCTCATAGAAATATAGGGAAGATTAAATATGTGAAATATATAAATCTTAAAAATATCACACAGGACTGAATCAATATGCCTCTGACCTTCGATATCAGGGGCACAAAACGTGATTAGCTCAAAACCTTTACCAGTGTCTTTTGTTGTTTGCTAATGTCAACAAAGCCTTCACAAAATGAGGCTTTTTACAAAGAAAGAGGTGTTTAACTCAAGTCTATACACGGTACTATCATCTATCCTTCTCCCTCCCTCTCCCCACTCCTTCCCCACGCCTCTCTCTCCCACCCCCACTTCTCTCCCTTCACACCTCATCTCTCTCCCCTCCACACACTCTATCCTCTCTCCCCATGCTCTCTCTCTCCTTCTCCCCCCTCTCTTTCTCTCTCCTTCTCCCCCCTCACTTTCTCTCCCCTCTCTCCATCCTCTCCTTCCCCTCTTTCTTCCTTCCCTCCTGTCCTTCCCCTCTCTCTTCCTCCCCACTCTCTCTCTAACTTTCTCCCTCTCTCCCCACTCTCTCCTCACACACCATCTCTCTCTCCACTCTTTCTCAAATCCCACTCACTCTCTCCCTCCACTCATTCTCTCTCCCCCACTCACTCTCTTCACTCCCCCACTCATTCTCTCTCCCTCTCCCCACTCTCTCTCCACTCCCACCTCCTCTCTCCCCTCCACTCTCTCTCCACTCCCGTTCTCTCTCCCCCTCACTCTCTCCCCTCTTTCTCTCCACTCCCTCTCTCCCCCACTCTCGCTCCATTCACTCTTTCTCCCTCTCTCTCCCCACACTCACTCTCCTCCCCAATCTCTCCCCACTCTCACTCATTCTCTCCACTCCCACTCACTTTTTCCCCACTCTCTCTCTCATCCCCTCCCTCCCCACTCTCTCTCCCCCTCCCCTCTCTCTCTACTCCCACTCTCTCCCCCATACTCATTCTCTCTCTCCCCTCTCTCTCTCTCCACTATCTCCCTCTCTCTTTATTTTTTTTGTCCGTCTGACTCATTTGTTATTAGGCCTTGTGGGAAAAAAAAATATATATGCATAATACAGAGATGTTTCAAAGTTACTTACAATGAAATTAATGGAAAAAATACTTATTCCAGAATAAAGACAAAATTCTTACTGTTAGTAGAAAAGAAATTATAAAATGTTTATTCTTGATCTTTTTACTTTAAATTGGATTCGGCAAATTTGTTTATTTTTCAAAAACATGAATGTAATTTAAAATTATAAGGGCGATAAATCTAAGTTGGATATTATTTGTTGTACCGTTATGAAAAATAGATGTGCGGCTAATGCCCTAAATTATCCACATGCAGAGAGGAGGTCTATAAATATCCTTTATTTGATCTAGTATGTAATAAGGGTTTGACATTCACTATCCTTTTCCCTTGTAAGCTTTCAGTTTACTACATTTTCATAATTTTTATCTTGTTCATGTCGTTGCATATAAACGTTCGTTTGGCGTTTGTTCAAATATGTACTCTTAATAAAACTATGTATAATCTTTACTTGTTGCATGGGTTCTACTCTGCTAACCATAGATTTCTACATGTACTAAACGGTTTTGAATGGACAGTGTTGAATGATTAACCGTTGGGCTATCAATGTAATTTGAGTAAATGTTCACCTTATTACAGGTCCTAGAAAAGCTTCTGGGAAAATTAAAATCATTCACGTAGGTAATAGAGCCATTCAATCAAAAAAAAAAAAAAGAAAAAAAGAAAAAAGAAAGAAAGCCAAGCAAATTGTGGGCTTAAAAAATTGTACCAAAGTTGCCTCTGTCGCGCGTAGGAACCCTCCTCAATCTACATGTACTGTATACATAACATTATAGAGATAAAGTTTATAAATTGTTAAACACTTGAAGTAAGCATTTGATTCTAAGTCTGATGGAAGAATTTAAGAAGGAATGCCACACCATTTTTTTCATAGATCTTTAAGACATCCCCTTTAAACTATGGTTTCAGCATTAAAAGGCCGATATTAGCATAGAAAATGGAAAAAAAGATTTTATTTGCAAATAAGATGTTTTAGAGTTAAAAATTTGCTATTAATAAATGCAGAAAATGAATATCTAATAAAATATGTAAACAAGGCAAGCTGGACATTTTAATTTTTTTTCTAAAAAAATAATTTATGAAAATAAAACACAGTATTTGCGAATATTTTTGAAACCTATGAATAATTTCAAAAAACAAGTCACAGCTACAATGAACATGCTAGACAATCATTTTTTTAAAAAGAAATGAAAATGCCAAATTTTAGAGAAATTATTTTTTTTTTAAATTTTGGCCAATCCCGATCGAAATTTAAACTGATCCCAATCAGAATTTTATAATAATTGGAAATAGTTGACAATCAAATAGATTTCTTAGAGGTAAATACATAAAGAGGACGATAATTATTATTTTATTTATTTTGTGTTAATTTTGATCGCGATCAGTTTCATTTTGATCGGGATTGATCCAAATACAGCTACATGTATATTAAAATAATTATTTTCCCTTAAAATTTACTTAGGCATTTTAATGTTTACAGTTGACTTTCATTTACTGTCACAAGTGTCTAACAAGGGTAGGGACTTCTATTATTCAATCTGCATTTTGAGTGTTAACACTTATTATGGAGATATTATAAAAATGTTAACATTGTATATAATGATATTGGTGATCTAGAAGCGCTTGTATTAAAAATAAATAAAAACGGGAATAAAGTATTCAAATATCTATTATAATTTTTATCTGGCATTTTAAATAATTTACTGTAAATGAGTTCATTACTACATGCATATATTTTATATGTTATTCCTATAGACATTTTTTATAAAGTTAAACAAAATTTTTAAAAAATCAAAAAATCAGAGCATGATTCGAACACTTTCCTCAATAAACGGGCCCTTTAATAGCACTTGGCTAACCACTAGACCACGGAGTCACACATAGATACCCATTTAAATAGCATACAGTTCTCTATATTTAGCAAGCGTATTTGGACTTAGAATTTTTTAATACCAGAGTGAAAATTTAAGTAAGTTAACTTAATTTTTTATGTAGAGTGGGTCTTCATACCAAATTTTTGCAAGTGTAAAAAACAACATCTTTCCTTTGCCTTTCATTAATCGTTCTCAAAAAAAAATGGTACGATGACCCACTCTATTTAAAAAATGTAGTTATATCATCCAATTTATGTCAGTTTTTGTGAAAATTGAACGTGATGCCATTTTGTTGTGTTAATCAGAATCATTTTCGCTGTTACAGTATTCAGGTTTTGTCAAATTTGTATGCAAATGATAATAAGCATTACATTAATACAACAAAAAGTGAAATTTTTGTAAAATGAATTTATTGATTTTTTATCGATCGTTATGTAGGCATATGGCTCGGGTTATCCCCTTAGCTTCTTTAGCAATTTCATTTCAATTTCTTTCAAAAATATGATTGACTAAAATATTCTCCCTAGTTGTGACTAGTTTTATGAAGATTTTATCCATAGGTACAAAAAATATTTACAAATTTTGTGTTTTATATTCATAAATAATATTTAATTTAAAAAATTAAAATGTCTGTCCAACCTCTCTTTACACATTTTATTAGACATTCATATTATGCATTTATTAATAGCAAATTTTAAGCCATAAAGCATCTTTGATTTGAATATATTTTATTGTCTATTAACTTTACAAATGGGATTGGGCAAATTATTACGCTCTTTCCCTACATATAAATTATACCAAACATATTTACATATATGGGTTTGACATAAATAAACACAGAAAAACATAATAATCAGAGGAACAATATTCAATTTAATATATTTCTTATATAATACACAAGCTGTATAGAATTCGTAAAAATTAATAATTGTATCAACCAAAACAACCTGACTTTTTAATAAAAGTTTGTACAATAGAAAATAGGTATTCATTTTCAACATAGTTTATAAACGTTCGATCTCCCCACAGTAAAGTCTGAGTATCAACAGTATGTAATTTTCCCATTTGCAGAAATGAGTCAAAAATTCTTTTCTGGCCTCTGTATATTTTTTGCATGAAAAGAAATAATGATGAGTAACCTACACTCTTCCACAAGAACATAGGGGGCTCAAAATTACATTACATCAAAAAAAAAAATAGCTATTAAGCACACAGTAGTGTCGAAGTTGTTGTATGTAATATATTTAAGCGTCGAATCCCGTAACTGAAATAAGAGGGTGGCTTAGGTTTACTGTAAGAAATGGACTTTTTAAAGATAGACAATGAGGAAGAATTTCTTACAATAAGAGGTAATGAGTTCAATTCTTCAATAACAAGGGGGATGAAAGATATGACTTATATGTTTGCAATCTGCATTTAGGTATGTTATAATCAGTTAGATATTCAGGAACTTGGTTATTGTAGTTAATCTGGTATTTTTTCTTCTTTCATGTAATGGTTCCCATCCAGTTTCAAAGTATACTGCATCTTTAGAAGCTAATAGAGTTAAGAGCTAATTTTGTGCTATCGCCTACATTACATCCACCCCACACCAAGGAAGCATATTCTAATTGGGGTCTAAGAAAGGTTGTGTACATGATCGAGTGAAAGAGTTTTCCGATTTACAACAAATTTGATCTTTTTTAATATGCATCTTTGCAAATAATTTTTTTTTCATTTTCTCAGAGAAAATACCCCAAAATCGTATTAAATAATTAAGAGCTAATATCAGTCTTTCAGTGCTACAACCATAGTTTAAAAGGGATGTCTTAAAGATCTATTAAATAAAATTTTGATGTGGCATTCCTCTTTAAATTATGAAAAGGACTGGGGGAGGAGGCAGAAAACATGTTAGAAATTCTATAACTGCAGTGCATGATTTGTAGACAAGCCAAGGCCATCTTTAAAAAAATGTTTTACCCTCTCCCGACCGACTGGCTAAAATGGCCCGACTCAATTTTTTTTACCTCCAGAAAACAAAATATTTTTTTCTTTTCTCACCCGTCCACATGTATGTTGAAATTTTCTTGGGGAAAAATTACCGCGTATCATATCTCATTTCTAAAGGTTTTTTAACAGGTTTTATTATATAATATTGTGAAAAAGTAGGGGGTCAGATTTCTATGGGGGTCATTTTTCAGCGTGAGAGGAGTCGTAGAAATACCGGCCTGGAAGGGTTTGAAATGACCCAACTTGTCGTGGAATATTGACCAGGATCATTTTTCTTAGTAGAAATTTGACCCTCTGGTCAATATTCTACAGGGGTCACTTTTCGTCGTTACATCGTTACCTCTCACTTGATAAGCAAGAATCATACCCCTAGACCACGGAGGCACTTGATTTTACAGCAAATTAAATGCAAACATTAGGTCACGTATAATGTTTATATTCACATTATTGTCAAAATTTTACACAATACATGGTGTCTTATTTAGCCTTTACTAAACAGTTCTATACATGTAGATGTAATTAGAATATAAAGTCCGCCGACAACCTCAAAAATCTTCGAGACTGTCTGTTCCCCTTAATTGTCCTCCTGGTGTTTTTCTTTGCAGGATTGAACATACATTCTGTTAATACTATATATCTATTCTTTTACATGCAGTTGTAAAATATTTATTTATGTATATATATGTTGTATGTACCTCTGACGATTTAATAGATATGATTTATACTTTATGTCCCTCATGTACCATGTTGTATGGTTTGAGTGAATAAACTGATTGATTGAGTTATGGTATAAAATTTCATTGCAAAAGCTCAAAAGCTTCTTGAGATATCGCCCGGAAACGAAAGTGTTACACACAGACGGAATGTATGAATTTACGACCTTGAACTTTGACCTTTTGACCTCAAAATCAATAGGTGTCTTTCTTAGGCCACAGGGAGTTGTTACGTAAAATTTCATTGCAAAAGCTCAAAGGAATCTTGAGATATCGCGCGGAACGAAAGTGTTAAAACAGATAAAATTTCTGAATTTATGACCTTGACCTTTGACTTTTTGACCTCAAAATCAATAGGGTTCTTCTTTAGGCCACAGGGAGTTGCTATGCAAAATTTCAAAGCTCAAAGGGTTCTCGAGATATCGCGCGGAAACGAAAGCGTTACAGTCAGACAGATCGAAATACAGACGGCCGGACGGCCGGACAGACAGACCCAAATTAATATCCCCCACTTTCAGTGAAAGCGGGGGACAAAAATAAGAAGGACCATTTAGGCGGATGTATTACCTTTACTAACAATTCGTCCTTTGCTCTCATGACCCAATCCGTTCTTCCACTGTTCAAAAAGCCGTGAACAAGAATCTTGGTTTTCTTGGTTGCATTGACATGATGTGTGAAGGGAGCAATGTCAGGAGCAAATATCTCTCCTTTTAAACGAAGATTAATGATGTTATGTTCTTTATTACAAATAAGATCTTCAGTAAAGAACTAAAACTATAATCGCGTACCTCCTGTCTCGGCTACATGAAATGCATGCGCTCTCTGGTACAGACGGAAGCGAGTGTTGACTATGGACGGTTTCTGCGGAGTCTTAAGATTTCCCTCTGAGTGGAAGCAGCCGTACGGAATGTAGCAGACGAAGCTCCGCTTCTCCACCGAAGCAAAAGTGGAAGCAAAAACCAAGAGGCACGATAATAAAAGAACAGGAACCTTCATAGTAGTTCACCATCTGGGACAGTTCTATATATACAGGTACGAAATCACTGTTTTATCTCAAAGTACATTTACTATGCTTGATAAATGTCTGGGATCGCCTAAATAGTTCATTGGGGTTATTTAGAACATTCACTTCAAATTTTGGCTGCTAGTATTCTATAATCTATAATCTTATTTATGCAAAGATGACAAGATAACTTGAAGGACTTTGCTGAGGATAAGAATATGTGTATAAGGGCATCTGGCATTTTCAAGAGTACGAACCTTGTATGAACATTTGACATTATACCGGAATACCGGCCGAGTACTCTTTTGCAATAATTTGTTCATATGTGTGAGGGATGCAATCACTTTATGTTAAATAATTTTCTTAGTTTCATTTCAAATTAAACGTTATATGAATAAATCGGATTTATAGAAAAAAAAAATACAAATACAGTTTCATAGAGATATAGAGTATATGATCAATTAGTCAAAATCACTACAGATGAGAATTAATAGATTTGGCCGACCAAATTTTATGAGTATTCTGAAGAGAAAGAGAGAAAAAGAAACAGCATTCATCCCAAAATAGGGCAACTTCTATATTCTTGCTGAGTTTCCGAATTTCGGTTTCTAGATTTCACAAGATTATTTGTTTCACATTGTTGACAGTTGTCACGTTCCAACTGTTGTCAACTGTTGTCATGTTTTGATTGTTGTTGACTGTTGTCATGATCTGTTTGTTGATAGCTGTCATCATGATCTGTTTGTTGTCAGCTGTCATCATGGTTTGATTGCTGTTGACCGTTGTCATGTTTTGATTGTTGTCAATGGATATCATATATTGTTGTCGACTGTTCTCATGTTCTGATTGTTGTTGACTGTGGTCATGTTCTGATTGTTTTTGACTGTTTTCATGTTCTGTTTGTTGTCAACTGTTGTCATGTTCTGATTGTTGTCGACTGTTGTCATGATGTTTGTTGTCGACTGTTGTCATGTTCTGATTGTTGTCGACTGTTGTCATGTTCTGATTGTTGTCGACTGTTGTCATGATGTTTGTTGTCGACTGTTGTCATGTTCTGATTGTTGACTGTTGTCATGTTCTGATTGTTGACTGTTGTCATGTTCTGATTGCTGTCGGCTGTTGTCATGTTCTGATTGTTGTCAACTGTTGTCATGTTCTGTTTGTAGTCGATTGTTGTCATTATCTGTTTGTTGTCGACTGTTGTCATGATCTGCATGTTGTCGGCTGTTGTCATGTTCTGATTGTTGTCAACTGTTGTCATGTTCTGTTTGTTGTCGACTGTTGTCATGTTCTGATTGTTGTTGACTGTTGTCATGATCTGTTTGTTGATAGCTGTCATCATGATCTGTTTGTTGTCAGCTGTCATCATGGTTTAATAGTTGTTGACCATTGTCATGTTTTGATTGTTGCCAACGGATATCATATATTGTTGTCGACTGCTGTTATGTCTTGAGTGTTGTCAACTGTTGTTATGATCTGCTTGTTGTCGACTGTTGTCACGATCTGTTTGTTGTTGGCTGTCATCATATTTTGATTGTTGTTGACTGTTGTCATGATGTGATTGTTGTAAACTGTTGTCATGTTTTGATTGTTGTTAACGCTTGTCATATATTGTTGTCGACTGCTGTCATGTCTTGATTGTGTCAACTGTTGCCATGGTCTGCTTGTTGTCGACTGTTGTCATGTTCTGATTGTTATTGACTGTTGTCATGTTCTGTTTGTTGTCAACTGTTGTCATGTTCTGATTGTTGTCGACTGTTGTCATGATGTTTGTTGTCGACTGTTGTCATGTTCTGATTGTTGTCGACTGTTGTCATGTTCCGTTTGTTGTTGACTGTTGTCATGATCCGTTTGTTGTCGACTGTTGTCATGTTCTGTTTGTAGTCGATTGTTGTCATTATCTGTTTGTTGTCGACTGTTGTCATGATCTGCATGTTGTCATGTTCTGATTGTTGTCAACTGTTGTCATGTTCTGTTTGTTGTCGACTGTTGTCATGTTCTGATTGTTGTTGACTGTTGTCATGATCTGTTTGTTGATAGCTGTCATCATGATCTGTTTGTTGTCAGCTGTCATCATGGTTTAATAGTTGTTGACCATTGTCATGTTTTGATTGTTGTCAACGGATATCATATATTGTTGTCGACTGCTGTTATGTCTTGAGTGTTGTCAACTGTTGTTATGATCTGCTTGTTGTCGACTGTTGTCACGATCTGTTTGTTGTTGGCTGTCATCATATTTTGATTGTTGTTGACTGTTGTCATGATGTGATTGTTGTAAACTGTTGTCATGTTTTGATTGTTGTTAACGCTTGTCATATATTGTTGTCGACTGCTGTCATGTCTTGATTGTGTCAACTGTTGCCATGGTCTGCTTGTTGTCGACTGTTGTCATGTTCTGATTGTTATTGACTGTTGTCATGTTCTGTTTGTTGTCAACTGTTGTCATGTTCTGATTGTTGTCGACTGTTGTCATGATGTTTGTTGTCGACTGTTGTCATGTTCTGATTGTTGTCGACTGTTGTCATGTTCTGTTTGTTGTTGACTGTTGTCATGATCCGTTTGTTGTCGACTGTTGTCATGATCTGTTTGTTGTCGACTGTTGTCATGATCCGTTTGTTGTCGACTGTTGTCATGTTCTGATTGTTGTCGACTGTTGTCATGTTCTGACTGATGTTGACTGTTGTCATTTCCTGATTGTTTTCAACTGTTGTGATTTTCCGATTGTTGTATTTAATGTTTACGTCCACCACAGTAAAGTCCACAAATTTGAATATATAAAGCCTGAATACGTAACTTTCTTACAAAGCCCAGGACCTTAGAGACAATAAAAATAATTTTGTTTGTTGATAATTACACAACAACTATACAACAGAAATACGTTTCCGGACAAGTCCAGGACATGTCGGCAGAGATGCTAAGATCGGTAACAAAATCTACGAGTGGCTCAGTTGATGGAATGCCAGGGTGGCCATCGAAGAATATCACACTACTCACAGCAACATTATGTCATGCTCAGGGCATCTTACAAAGTCTATTAGTAAGAGAACGCTAAGAAAAAAAATCAACAACAACAACAACAAAAAACCCCCACAAAAACAAAAACCTACATATTTCTTATCAACTTCTCTTCACATTATAGGATACTCATTAATGTTCTGGCATTTTTAGGTTTGCATATAAACAACATATACATTACAACATATACATGTACATGCACTAGACATTGACTATTCATATTACTAATATATTTTGATTAATAAAACACTATATTATTAGCCGGTGTTGATTCGAATATGGTATCAATGCTTAGGCATAACACGATATATCGGACGATACATAATGAAATCCATGGCATTTCAAAACAACTTTTAATTCTCTTAAAACGAATACTGTGGTCATTTTACATCGTAAATTACATCCAATCACCCATTGTAAATGTCTGTCATTGAGGTTCCTAGCAACCTGAGGTGGAGTGCAGGGCTGCCACGTGGTTTTCATGTATATGGGCATCATGTCCACATAACTTGACTTTGCTACAAAATTTGTAACGAAAATTTCAATTAGAAGTTGAACACTACATACCATACGACCATCTTTGTTGACGTTACAAGAGAACCAAGAAAGATCTAATGACTCTGTCTTATAACAGCATAAAGATATTGCCAACATCACTATCCAATACTCAGAGTTCATGAAATCAATTGAAAACATACCCGTCTGCATTTTCCGTCGGTTCCACGGTAACGTATCGTACTATCACTTCATGTTGGGAGCCAGTGGCCTTGACACCGTCTCCACGTACGAATTTGACCTTGATACCGGTGACATTACCAATATCTGTATGTGTGACAAGTACGTGTCTCTCTGCCGAGTCGGTTATGTAGTACTGCATTTTCCTGTTTGGGGTAGTGTTGAAAATATACGATACATAAGTAGGAATATAAAAAAAAAACTAGAAATATGTCCACAGGACATGAATGCCCCGCCAAGGGTATACTAGTATTAGTAATGCAACATGAAAATTTGTATAAGTGTATGAAATTTGATGAGAATATCTTGAATAGTTTCTTTAAAATTGAAATCTAAGAAGTTGGATATAGATGATAAATTCTCACAAAATTATGTACAAGTGCATAAGCTTACATAAATATATCTTAAATGAATTCTTTAAAACTAAGCAAAATGCAAATTTAAGAAAAGTGAGATCAAGGTCACAGGAAAGTTCAAGGTTGAAATTTTTGATGCAGTTGAATAGTTCACACAAATATGTATCAGCATATTAAGTTTGATAAAAATATTTTGAATGGTTTATTTAAAACTGAGCTAAACACTAATTGAAGATAAATGAAGTTAAGGTCAAAGGAAAGGTCAAGGTCAAAAATGTTGATGCAGTTGTAAAGCTTACATCAGTATGTATTAGCTTATGAAGCTTGATAAAAATATTATGAATGGTTTCTTTAAAATTGAGTTAAACACAAGTTGATAAAAGTGAGGTCAAGTTCAAATGAAAGGTCAAGATCAAAAATGTTGATGCAGTTGAATAGCTCTTTAAGTATGTATCAGCATATGAAGTTTGATAACACTATCCTAAATGGTTTCTTTAAAACTGAGCTAAACACCAATTTAAGAAAAGTGAGGTCAAGGTCAAAGGAAAGATCAAGGTAAAAAAAAATGTTGACGCAATTGAATAGCTCTCATCAGTATGTATCAGTACATGAAGTTTGATAAAAATATCTTGAATGGTTTCTTTAAAACTGAGCTAAACACTAATTTAAGAAAAGTGAGGTCAAGGTCAAAGGAATAGTCAAGGTAAAAAAAATATTGATGCAGTTGCATAGCTCTCATCAATATCTATCAGAATATGAAGTTTGATGAAAATATCTTGGATAGTTTCTTTGAAACTGAGCTTTGAACTGAGCTAAACGCAAAGCGCAACGGAAGGACAGACGGAAGGACGGAAGACGAACAAGACAAACAATATATGCCACGGCCATATTCATGGCGGGGCATAAAAATACGTTCTTCCAAAAGCAAATTGCCAGCTTGGGGAACTGATTTTTTTTATTTATACGGCTAATTATAATGATGAGAAATGGTATTAAAGGTCTCATATAAGCTGTTTCCTTTCCTTACCTTGAGAATTTCAGTTCCTCGCTTTCTCCTTTCGTTCCTTGTAGTCTCACAAAGAACTCTCCATAAGAATGACCATGCATCGAATGAGAAATTACTATTTCTACATAATATTCGTAACCTAAGGAAAAAACAAAATATTGAAAAGAATCCTTTTTTTTTCTTCAGAATGTGCACATGAAAGACGGCTCATTTCGAAATTGGGGATTGTTACAGGAACACGACGTACCACAATAAGGTGCTTGAGTGGAGGTGCTCAAATAAAAGGCGCCACGAAGTGAAGTGTCGTCTGCATCGTATCCCATCACAGCACAGCCTCCGTCAGGACACCCCATACACTTGCCTTCATCAAAGTTCGTTATGTTTGAACATTTGTGTGCAAAGAACTTGCAGTGTGATTTGATGGATTCGATGAAGTACTCGGTTGCCCTACTATGACTGCATGATATCGAATGGGTGAGAGATCCTCGCGCTGTGATATATCACCATTTTGTTTGAATAGTTGCATTTTAACAACTGCAAAGATTATGTGCTAAGAATGACCTGGTATCTGTAAATTAAAGAGCAAGGCAATATATACATGCACGTTTATAGATTGATTACAAACTGTATTGACAACTGAAGAGATAGTCAATCTCTAAGAAGTAGTGATTCAATGTCAAGATCCATTGTAAAGGATTCAGAAAGAAGTGAGCATTAGAGGCTTGTACGGGTATCTATAGGTAGATTACCTAAACCACCATGGAGCAGGGTATACAGAGCATTGTGACCCGGATCTTCGGGGCAGCCTGGTTGATGTTCACCGCCGTTGGGGAAAAAGTCGACGTCTCCTTCAATATCGTGTGTCCCAAATCCTGCAAAATTGCATTTTATCGAAGAAACTGAACTGGTGCATGGTCAAAGACATGGCGCTATTTAATGAGCTTTACCATGGGGATCTGGGTAAAAGAAAACAAACTGCAACAAAATTGTCTTGCCTTGTGTGTATGCAAAATTTGAAGAATCGGTATGGATGACATCGACAAAAGTTGCATCATTTGGGTCAAGATGGCGGTCCATAGGTTTGCCAGAATACAGAGGGTCCGCAGGATCAAGACCTATAGTCCAAAAATAGCGATAATGTGAATTTAAGTGACTATTGTCTGTACATGCATTGTATGCAATAAAATGGATGAAGGTGAAAAGAGATAGAACGATTAAATGTGTTGTAACATTTAATTGTGAAATTAGCATTTTTATTACAATCCACGATTATGTCTACGACGTAGCTCTTTGATTTCATGAAGGAAATTAAACCCTTAATATATAGCATTACTAAAATGTGTATAGTTTCTTAGACCCTTAATATATAGCATTACTAAAATGTGTATAGTTTCTTAGAACTTCACTATTTGGTCAGTTAGTTGAAACGAATAATGATTCCACATGTTGGTCAGTTAGTTGAAACGAATAATGATTCCACATGGAGGAAAAGAAAATTATCAACCAGGTTAAAAAACTGTATATTTAACGAGACCACGTGTTGCTTAATGAAATATCACACCTTGACAATAATACTGATATTAATTATAACTGAACAAACCTGTGATTCGCCCAATTTTATTGATTCTTTGACCAGCTAAGCCAGCAATCTGGGCACCAAGACTATGACCAATGATGTGGACATCAGCAAAATTAATATGGGCATGATCGTGAAGGTACGAAAAGAGGGACGCCACCTCGGCTGCAACCAAGTACCCATTGCCTGCTGCTTGTTCATAAGGCCACTTTGCCCCCGTACCCCAGTCTACGGTGATAACGTTAAAGTCCCCCTGAATTTGAACAAGAATAACGTTTGTTAATTTGCCTGACGGTCGCACAGCTAAGAAGAACGTGTTGTTTTTCAACTCGTCGAAAGTCCCGAGATGCCGCAATGGTTGCCCCCAGTAGAACCTAAGTTCTACATGAAAAGACAGCGACCACAGTGGAAACAAGGGTAAGGCAGTGTTCTGATTGACGAACAATTCTATTGGGCTAAAAGACTGTTAGATTTTTTTTTTACCTTTTTTAATAACTCATCTTTTGCACGCATGACCCATTGTGACCTTCCATTGTCAAGAAAGCCGTGTATAAGAACCTTCGTTTTTCTGGTCGCGCTGACATGTTGAGTAAAGGGGGTTACCTCAGACTGCCAAGAAGGTCCTTAAAGAAAAGCCATCAATCAGGAGGGAATTTTAATACAACGGTAAAATCATGGAGACATGTACAATTCAAAACTCATTTGATACATATGACTGTTATACTGTTAGTTTTTAGTTCGGCAAGGCAAAGATGCTGGTATATTGGATGCAAACTTTACGAACAAAATGACTATTACATTAAAAAGTCCACAATAACAGTATCATACCTCCAATTTCATTAATATGGGATGAATGTCCTCGCACATACAGTCTATAGTACGTATTTACAACTGAGGGGCTTTGGGGAGCTTTGAGAAGACCATCTGAAGAGAAGCAGCCGAATGTTTGGTAGCAGACGGTGTTCCGTTTTTCAACGGAAGCAAAAGATGACGTCACGAGAAAGAGGCAGCAGAAGCTGATCGATTTCATAGCAGGAACAAGTCGATGGAACAAACTGTCCTTATCTTTGATCAAATGGAATTTTATCAGTTGCTTCATGTTTATAGATAATGAAAGTACCGAAATATATACATGTACTACTACATATCAGCATGTCAGGTGAAGTTCAGTACTCACGCACGCTTTAATTAATGAAAAAGGACTTTAAGGAACGATTATCTTTCGTGTTATCTTAAATTTTTAATGACAATATTTACATCCTTCCAGTTAAATCATTCAAAAATTAGTTCATAAATACACTGATGATAGGTACTGGAAAGGGAAGAGTACTTACATAACCTAAAAGTAGATATACAAAGCGTTTTTCATCTGGATTTTTCTTTAGCAAATCGTACCTTATAAGCAAATACAGTGTTTGAAGATTCGGCTTCAACTAGGATTTGGGCGGTTCCTGTCTTCATAATATTATATCTATACCCAGTTACTTGTGCCGACTATCGAAAGATTTTTTTTCAATTAAAAGGCAAAGGGAAGATAAAATGATACAAAGAACAATGTTCTTTTTAGTACTTGACGGAAAATTATTTATAACATGAATATCATCATGTGTTATCTCTGTAAACGGTCACGAAAGTAGTGCAATTTGACATGGAAGGAAATCTTAACCTAAGACCACAGGTGACCTGATCTAGGACCATACGGGAAAACAGAGAACGACAGGCAAATGGCCAACTTGCTCACCTGGAGCATTAAAACTATCAGAGTATGGTTTTGACTGAAGTTTTAATCTTTATTTTAGTTGTTCAAGAAAATGTATCAAATCGATACTATCAATAGAGCAACACGGTCTGCAAACTGTTTACAAAATCTCTTCAAGGAATGGTTTTCATAGAGTTATGCTTCATTCATTTTACTGAATGCATCCAAACGTAAATATTGAATGCAGATTTGCACCAAATGGACGATTTTTCATCCATTTTTTTTTTCAAATACGAACCTCTGTAGTTCAGAATAGCTGTAAATCACCATATTTTTGCGATCTTTATTGTCGCGGGATAGTTATATTGCATTTATAAGCAAGACTAAATTTTCACGATTTCTGGTTTTTGTTCAATACAATTATACGCGAGAATGAAATTATCGCGAGCAGACTACCCCGATCGCGAAATTACGCGAAAATAAAAGGTGATTTGCAATACATTAAATCTGGTAATGATATCAAATTTACCAGTATTTTGTTGTGGACTGTTAAATTAACAACAAAATCACCATAGAAATATATATATTTTGTGTGTTGATTGATCCGTTATAAAATGATTAAAAGGCCAACTTTAAAATATGTTTGTTTGCCCTCTCCCGAGTCAGGATGAAAAAATTGGGTCGGTAGGTAGGTGGGAATTCCCCCCCCCCCCCCCCGAAATTTTCAATTTTCAAAGTCTATTTTTCAAAATGCACAAAAAATAATTGCTTCCTCAAGGTTAAAAGAAGTTTTGAGTCGGACCATTTTTAGCCCGTTGGCCGGGAGAGGGAAACCAATCAATTTTTTAAAGATGGCCTAATACATATAGATGAACATCGTCACATCGCATCATATTCATTGAAAAAAACTAATTAACATTCCCTCAAAAGAGAAATGATGCAGAACATGTATTTGCGAATTATCGTAAAATGAGATAGGGTCTACTAAAATGACATTACGACTTAATGACTAGTTTGCTGAGTAAAAAAGAATATATAGGAATAAATGAAATACATGATTCTGAAAGGGAACAAAAATTTAAGAAACAACATACATGTATTTAAGTAACTATCCGTATTGGAAAGTGATTGGTTATAATGAAAAGAGAAAATCACGATCCAAATGTGCATCCGTTTGTGAAATCTTTCACAGCTGGTGAAAAAGACTAGTGTTGCTAAAACCTCTTTACATAGAGGTGGTGACCGTTGAGAGATTGCCGAGCGTTGCAAATTTGACCAAATCTCCCAACGACTTTTCAACAATCGCCCACATATTGTCTTGATCCATCAAGTGATCTACCAGATCTACCAGAGGTCTCAATAGTCTCCGTGATATCTTCGAAGTTATGGCTCTACCCAAATCAGTCTTCCAACAATGGCAAAGGTAAGCAGTCTCTCAGACGACGTGACACCAAGGATTGTCAGAAGAACGACCAACGATCTCTCAGATCTCACAAAGATCTCCCTGAGGTCTTTAACAGAAAGCAAAATGTGTTAAACACCTAAAGGCAGAGTGAGTATTGGGGATCGCAGAGAGTCTAGCTGAGGCTACTGGAGATAGCATCAGAGACCTACTGAAGACATCTGCTTGAGAGATCTTGGGGAGCTCTTGGAAACTGTTGTGAGATCTGTAAGAGATTGTTGTGGCATTATTTCATCGCACAACAAGCGCTTTATGATCTCCCTAAAGATTTGCACAGAAACATTTCAAGGCTTTCAGAGATCGCTGAGAGGACAAGTTCCAATAGTTCTCTCAATAATCTCTATCTGTAAAGGGCTCTTTAGGATGATACGAAGGGTATGAGACATAATTCTAATGAATTGAATAATATGATTGGTACATTTTGTCGCCCATACTAAAGGGGGTAAAAAGCTTGTCTTGGCGCATGTGTTGTCACTGACAATATTACAGGGCAACAAAATGTACCAACGGCCCAAAATTTAGTAAAATTATTTGCTAAAATTTGTCCACCTTATGCATTTGTATTAAAGTTATGACATCAAGATCATCAGGTCAAGATCATCAGGTCACTGCCTTGGATTCAGCTGGGGAAAAGGGGGAGCATTTTTTTCTATAAACATCATCTATATATGAGTTTTCAGGTTCAAATCAATACAAAATCCATACATGCATTAGTTTCTTTGTAACAAACTACACTGTACTAGCTACTGAAAGAAAACAAAATACCAAAGTTTTTTTTGTTGTTTTTAATCTGTATGTCATAAACAACTAACAAGAAAAATATGAACAATTGTGTAAAGCATAATATCTCTATATAAAAAAATAATTTATCATGTGAACTAGATTTTTGTTATAAAGTTTTTTTCAGGTTCTAATGACAGATTTTAGGTACATGTATAAGGGCAAATTTCACTAGGGGCCTTATTTTGCCCTGTAAAACACCAAGAATAAAAAAAAAATCACAATTTTATTGGACACTGTGTTAAATATCAATGGGAATTTTGCTGACCATAAAATCATTTATAAAAAATGACTAATTTTCTGGATTGTCTACCTCATATGGTGTCAAGAACTGCACCAATCTTCAAATTGCATGAAAATCACTTCCAAAATGACCAAAATTTCAAACTGTTTTTTTAATCTTTGGGAAAGAGGACACCTTTGATCCAAAAAAATCAGTGCATATTGATGGAACTGTTACTAAGGTATAATATACATTTCATTTTTTTTTAATCTTAATTTTTTTTTTGAATGTACTCAAATGTAAAATTCAGGAACAATATAATTTCACAAAGATTATTTCCCAATATTAAACTCTTTTTGATATGTAATGAAAGCATGACATCTTTACCTTATACTGATGTATGAAATTTGATATACAGTGATAAAATAGCATAAAGTAAATCAAGCTCTTAAATTAGAACCTGTGAAAAGATGAGATTAATTCTTATTTAAATGAACAAGTGAAAAATACGAGGAGTGAATAAACAGATGAAATTCTGATAATCTTAATGAACTTTTTCAAAAGCATTTTGAGTTGAATGGATAAATATTTGTGAGTGATGAATTTCATCGACCATTGAAAAAGGATATGATATGTATAAATGCTAAATGCCTCATCACAGGAAAATTAACTTTAATAATATATGGAATGAATGTTTTATTAAATATGAAATATTTTTAAATACTATTGGATAAGACTCACATTTGGCACAATAAGCTGAGAGATAATATATGCTTATCACAATACAGTTTATGGTTAATGTAATCATAGACATATATAGAGTTTGTAAAATAAAGCCTATGTAAAAAAAATAATTCTCTTGAAATAGTCTAAAATTTGTTTACCACATAACTGTTTATATTAATATCAGCTGGAAGCCATATATATATATATATATATATTAGGGATGTCAACGAATATTCGAACATTCGAATATTCATTCGATGAGTTGATATTCGAATATAAATTTAAGATTCGAATATTCGGTGTTTTACAGATTTCATAAAAAGAAGTACTGTGATTAATAAATTTTGAATAAACGAAAACCTTCTTGGAATGTCTAAAAGACGTGAAGAGTATACTAATCAAAATAAATTCAATTGATCATTGAATGAGTGTCTGATAGAATTCGTCTGTAATTGATATTGTAAAGGGCTTAATTTCAGAATAAATGTGTAAATTACTTGATTATCTCGGGTTGTACATAATCCTGAATTTTATATTCAATATCGGTAAATTAATTGATTGCCTAGGAAAATTGTCCATGGAAATATTTCTGTTTATATTTTAAAAATATTCTTTTAAAGATTATAATCATATCTCTTATCAGGCCAATAATTGTAATTAATAACACGTATTGAAAACTAAACAGTATACGACAATCCTGCCTTTGGTAAGAAGACTAGTTCCTCAGTTAGAGCTACTATAAATTTATTAAATTATTAAATTTGTTAAAATCATATTTTTCGACATTTAAATCAATTATTTATTTCAATCATTGACAAATATCAAATGGAATTCCTAATTTTACACCTACAAAAGCCTTCACACAATTTTACTTCCAATATAAGAATACCAACGCTAAACCTTTCATGGGAGTAGGATGATGCATATTTAAAATACACCAGATTTATTTATGTTATCGAATATTCGAATATATTCGAATACTTTCATTGAATATTCGAATATGAATTTTTGACAAAATTGACATCCCTAATATATATATATATATATATATATATATATATATATATATATATATATATATATATATATATATATATATATATATATATATATACATGTATTTTAGAAGTATAAAGATGTACCCTAATGACATAAAAAATCATACTTGTGTCACATTACATATATCACAGATTGGAGAAAAGATTCTATATTACAAGAACCTTTGTGCCTCCATTCAGTCAAGTACATGTAAGCCCAGACAAAACATCTGTAATATCATAACCTTAAACATGACAAACATGTTCTGTATACAAATAGCACTAAAAATAAATTATCTGCATACAATGAAATTTGTGCATGTTGTGAAAAAATGGCACACATTATAAAATTCATTTTATCCTGAAGTCAAAATATCACAGATACAATTCGTAAATAGGACCCAATTCTAAGCAGTCAGTAGGAGGTTGAACAGTTGTCAATAAAGGTCAAAAACCACAATAAAATGGTTCAGTTTCCTTTGAATTCATAATTGATAAAGAAAAGAACAACTTTCTAGTATGGGTATTCAGGTATTATAAAGAATGCTGAAGTTTGGTTGAAGTGGTAATATAATTCACTGTCAGGTTGTTTCCCTTTGGTATCAAATCCACATTCACAGTGTGAAGGTCAAAATTATTTCCTCAAGTCAGATCTTAAGTTCCAGTAAGAATCTTTCCACTGCTTATCTGAAGAGTACAAAAATATGAAATTTCGAATAGAAACAGGAATTGATATTTTCCAGTTTGAAAAATGATTTAATGTGCAATAAACTCCAAAAACTGCAATATTATTGACTAAAATTGTATCACTGTTCTAAAAAAAAAATTTACAAACTGGCATTTCTCCATTCATTGGTTTAGTTCCTTTTCTCATGTTGATGATTGTTTCACCTTGACCTTTGACCTACCGGTTTTTCTAAAGCTTTGTAATTGTTGACCTTGTCCCACATCATAAAATCGTCCTTGTGGTCATCATTGTACTTGGCCTTGTGAGAGAGTTGGATGGCTTTGTCCATGCATTCCATAACCATGGACATCATCACAACAGAGGGATGCTGTGTGTCTCCCAGTTCACTCGTCAGTGTGTCAACTCTTAGTTCTGCAGGCATGAGACGCTTCTTCTCAGGTTCACTTCAAAAATTAAGAAAAATGTGTATCAATACTCAGTTGTACATGTATTAGGACAATAAATAGTACGCTATTTTAATTGTAGTATCATAATAAGTGAGTATTATTAATCTCATTTACTTATAGTGATATTTTATAGGAAAATGGCTCCATTTATGAAGTTAGAGTACTGTGGAATCATCATTGTTTGTGGGGGACCAATGTTCGTGGATTTCGTGGGTTACCCTTACCCACGAAATTACATCCCCACGAACGTTTACTGTGTAAACATATTGATCAATTGAATCTACCGTATAAATGAGTAACCCACGAAATTACGTCCCCTCGAACAAGTAAAATTTTGCTTGTCCACGAACATTGACCCCCACGAATTAAAATGATTCCACAGTAGACAAATCTAGAAAGAAATGTCAGTACACAGTCAATGCTTTGGCGTTCTAATTGGAATAAAAGAAAATGGCATCAAAATACTGACAGCATAAGACAATGTGAGAAATAAATTATAGAAATGGATGCTGCCTAAAATGGATTGAATCTTTTTGAAACAATAATTAAGGGTGAGGCAATACCTTAAGAGCCAAGTAAGTCATTCAGTACAACATAAAAAGCTAGTGAAAAAGGCAGATATTTATTGCAAACCAGTATTTCACCAAAAACTAGTTTTTGATACATATTTTTACAATTTATGTGATCTTACAGTCTGTCATAAAGTTTCCACATCTGCCTTCTGGTGGCATCAAGATTCTCATCCTCAAATTCAACATAGAGAACACGACCATTAGTCTGAAATGTGGAAAACCCTCATGTATAGATTTGTTATCACACATGTAATGCCTATTTTAATCCTTTGGATTCATAAAATTATTTATAAACTTCACTTTCACTGCATTTCAAAAGTCTAGAATACAAACTTACTGCAGAATAAAATATAGCATGCATCTTTCCATTAGTTGATAAAACTGCCACCTTTGAGTTTTCTTCCAAATTGAGTTCATCAGTATCAATGACACATCCTCTGTAACCTAAGGATAGATTTCATATATACTGATAAACAAAAGTGAAATATGGGCACATAGTATCAGGGGGGCCTGCCCCCCCCCCCCCCCCCCCACTTTTTTCCAAACATAACCTTTTACTACTGAAAATGTTCATTGAAAGGTTGGTCCCACCACCACCCACTTTTTGTTGTAGCATACTGGTAGTTAAATCATGGTAATTTGGTAAAGTATTAACAAAATTGGGTTCTGAAAGAAAGTTGGATCCCCCCTCCAACTTCCATCCTGCAATTAAAGTTGATTTCTCCAAAATATCATTCATAAGATGAAGCAGTTGGAAATTAGCAAGCCACCACTTGCTGGTATACATATGTAGCTAGTTCTTTTTATTTTGCAAAAGCAAGCTATTAATACTGGTGTATCTTAATATTTTTATACCTTGAAGTTCAAAATAAAGCTGGGCTTACATGTATATTATGACACAAAAAAAGATCTTTATCTTCTACAAGATATCAAGATTTAGCAGGGAAAACTGGAAACGATAAGTTCTTTTAATTAGAGAGCATAGATATTGGATTGAATTTTACTAAACAAAATGATAATTAAATTTAGATTGGAATTATTAGAAGTAACATATGTACATAGTAACATATGGTTTAAAAAGGCATTATTATGTATGTATATGATAGAATTCACACACAAAAACTGAAAATTGTGGGAGTACATATATAGAATATTTAATCTCTCATCATAGTCAGAAAATATGACATTTTAGTGAAAAGATATTGATAAAGATCACAAGACATTCAAGAGACAAAAAAATACATGATGGAATATAATATTGGAAGGTATTCAGGCAGTTAAAATAATGATTAAATGGAAGAGTTTGTCAATAAGACTGTACAATATTACAATCAGAATAAAGTTTAATGAACTCATTAAATGTCAGATTAATTAAGGGATCTGACAAACATTTACCTTCTTCGTCATATTGATATATGTCTGAAATTGCCAAAGTTAGTTATTTCATGTGATCTCTGATGTAATAATAACTTTAAAAAAAATCAAAATCATTTCAAGTATTAAAGTGTATTCAAAAGAAAAATGAATGATATATATACATGCATATGTAATATATATACATGCATATGATGTTCAAAAAATTTTAAACTTAAAAGATATTCCGACAGTTAAACTTGCCTAATCCAGACACCACTGGTTCCAGAGAAATTAGCCAGATTAGACGACATATTCAACAATTGAATTTATCAAGAGAGACTTAGAATTTACATCATACTGTGAAATCACTAATTTTTGTGGGGTTTTATTTTTTTTTTTTCCCATGGTATGAAGAGACCCACAAATTCATGACCTACATGAAATGTAAAATTTTAAATATATAATATCACATACTTCTTCAACCATGAATTCAAATCCCCATGAACCAGTATTTTTTCCTCTAACCACTAAAGTTTGACACCCACAAAAATATGTGATTTTTCAGTATTAGACAAGATTTCGGAATACACAATATCCGGACTAGACAAGTTTCACTGTATTATATATAAAAGTCTATTCAAAAGACATCAGCAATTACTCAAATGAATTAAACATAAACTAAGATGAAGGTTAATCATTATACCAGATCTAAATGATCGGTCCTCCATCTTAACCACTTGTCGCCCTGTTGTCAATGAGATGACCTTGAAATCTCCAAGAAGACATACGAACAAATACTCAGAACCTGTTGGTCCAAACACTCTGGTCACCTTTAAAAAAAAAAAACAAACAATTATAAATTTTAGAAAAAACAAATATTTTTATACATCAACAGTCTTAATTTCTGCAATATTTGATTAAGAAGAACAACATGCATTCTCATATATTTTGTCCTTAAATTATTTAAAATATTGTTGGAAAACATTCCAACATTTTGGCAGATAAAAAAGTTTCTTAATCATTTTTTGTTAAGGTTATCAAAACTTATCTTGTTCATAGATACATGTAACAGCATCTTTTAATCTGACTTGCAATGTCCTTTATGTATATATACATGTATACTGATATAAAAATAAAACATGAATAATTTTATTGATATTCATTCAACATGAGTAGTTAAAAGTGTTGTAAATTTGATGAATACATCGGCAAATGAGACATCATTCTTTGACATCTCAGTGTGCTCAGCTTCAGAGAGATAAATGTCTCGTCGGAAATCTCGCAGTTCTAAGGTTTTCAAATCAAAAATGGTTATGGTCACATGAGGCTCTAAAATAAAAAAGAAATTCAGTGATTTAAAAAAAAAGAAAAGAAAATGACATTTTTGACATTAAATATCTAAACATGTTATGTAATGATACCTAGACACATTGATATTTTTTGTATGTCATTAAAATTTGATTATCCTTTTTTATTGAAAGCTGAAAATAAAACTGGTAGCTGATTGGTTGGTTACCTTTAGGAGGGTAGGATGGGAAAAGTAACATAAAAATAAGGGCATCTCCTTTGGCTGTAGGAATTACAGACATTTTGGAATATTTGATCTGTAAAGAACAAAGGCAAGATGTCAATTTTCCAAAATCACCTGATGCAGATCGATGTATAATGAAAATTCTTATTTTTTTTCATCATTGTACTATCTAATGGGTATCTTCTTTCATATTTCATTTTTTAATTTTCAATCAAAATCACTATAAAACAAAATTAAATTGTAAAATTCTTTAATCCTACTTATTTAATATTGTCTTAGGATAATGAATGAAATTAGACAGAAATTGATGTGTATAATTTTGATTGTCAACTTAAAAGAATCATCAACAGCAGAAAATATCCAATACAGAGTGAATGAACCTTACTATAAAATATTCCTTAACATAATTATGGGGTTTTTTTTGGGCCCTGCTGAAAAATTACTATATATAGTCTTGGGCCTGGAAGTGGGTAGGAATTGACTGCATGGAGTGTGTATGAAAATGGTGATAACCTTGGCTTGATTGTTTAGTCTTGGGACAGATTAAAATGATGTCTAACTTAAAAGGCCTGCACATATTATGTTTACAGATGAAAATGACCCTTGAGTAGATTCTACACTACCGTAAACCAATTATTATTCACATTCCAATAATATTAGCATTATTTACGAATGACATGCTCCAGAATATTTTATATCATGAACCAGTCTTTCTCTCTGGATAAAGGTACATGACTGTACATGTATAATTATTAAGAATGCTAAATTCTAAATATTAATCACTGCAAAAGGTTTTTTGATCAGTGATTCACAAATAAAATGTATGTGAATATTTTTTGATTTACAGTATTGTGACATATGAAACTGAAGCCTACCTTGACTGGCTTGTACACTCTGGTGGCATATGATGACAACTGATCAGTGGCGAGATGTTTAACAACAATATGGAACACAGCTCCTGTGTCCTTTACCCCGCCTTTAGGGGCGTATACTTCAGTCTGCAAGACAACAATAATCAAATACATGTACTAAAAATGTGACGTCTAAACAATGTGGACGAAATTTTGTCTCTTTATAAGAGTCACTTGGATGAAAATCTTGATCACAGCGAGTCATACATTAGGACTTTTTAATGTCAGAGAAATCACATGTATTATTTAGTAAATGATTAAGAAAAAAGAATTCATATTCAATCTGACCTGTACAGACACCTATTTTTGATCAGAGTGACAGTTTTAATTACCAGTTTGTCTCCATGGATCTCAACATGCCAAGGATCTCCAAGGTTCATATTGAGGATTAAATTCATGTCTAAAAAGAAAAAAATTAAAAAGCTCTTATTAATTAAATTTCATGCTAGGACAAGTGATTACTTACATGAAGTGTTTGATTGATATTCATAGCTATATAAAGCATTGAATCTGTAAAGAATTAAGGGATGAAAAAAGTATTTACTTTGTTGTCTGTCAAGAGCGATTTCCTGTCGTGTTCTCTGTCGTTTCTTGTTTGGCATGGTTGCCGTAACATCTGTAAAGACCAGCTATTGCAAAAAAAAAAATAGATTATGTAAGTTTCAGCTGCAGAATATAAAATCAGCGGGCATTTGACACAAACTCTAGGAGAACCTAGTTCTTCTACAACATACAATACATGAGTGGTATTCCTCAGAGCAGACTTTTACATGTAAAGTGTAATTACAAAAAAAAATTATAGCCATGTTATTTTATTTTCATTATCACAAAACCCTTTATTAATACAGTATTAAATACAAATATTCATTTTTGTGACAACTAAACCAGAAAAAGATTGGTATAATAATGAATAAATGTTCCTGAGTGAATGCTGAGGTTGAAGGCAGGAAAGACCTGGGACAACATTTCTAAAGATGTTAGAAAGAGAACTTCTGATTAATTAAATTCAATATAATCAACTTTATCATACCGTTCCAGTTCATAAAATGAAAGCAAGCTAGCCTTCAAGGCTGTAATATCTCTGAGAAAACATCTTGGACAGCAAAAAGTGGAAAAAAAGGATAAAAACTCAATAAAAAGGAACCATCCCCAAAATAAGATAGGTATAAAGACCTCAACCAAGTATAGGAATTTTGAAAGGTGGCCATTAATGGATTGAATTGAGAAAAGATAATGGACAGATATATATATACATGTCTATATAGAGGATACAGAAGATAATTAATATGCTGGCAAACCTTGTATTTCTTATCCTGAAAGCAATTTTTTTCACATTTCATGCAAGTAAAATAAATCTCAAATAGAAAAAAAAATTTCATTACATGTATCTCCCCATCCTGCCTGCATGATTCTGTATTTTTGGAAACTGTCTTTTTTTTTCAGAACTTCTTACTTAGTAAGGCAGTTTTACATTGTACTTTAAAATCTACTTGATTTATGGAGAGTCTTTTTTTTCATATTGAAATTTCAAAGATGGCCCATTATTTAATAAGTTTTGTTTTCTATTTTTAAGTCCCATCACATTCACATCAATTGAAGTGAGCAAAAGTGGATTCATATTTTTTTAACAAATTAATTTATCCCATTATATTTTTTCAAAGGGTTTCTGAAGATTTGGATCCATCCAGAGGCAGGTACATGTATACAGTAAAACACAGGTACAGCAAAGACAGTTTTATTCTTACAGTGAAGGGATTTTCATTCCCCAAAGAAATGAATCAAACTTGTTCATCCCTGGCAATTCACCATAAGCATGTTTTACTTTACATGTACAGTCAAGTATATATGCAACATACCTTTGGCTTCCCCTCTGTGGGTTGATACATATCCTTAGATTTAGACAGTCGGAACTTTTTAGCTGGCTTGAACCATCCTACACTAGCTTTCCACTCTCTGAAATTTTAATTTTCAGTTTATTTTTCTATAGACAAATGGACATTTATACTCTATGACATCAAAACTATGCATAAGGGCTCAAAATCTTCATAGAAGTTGAAATATGAAGCAAGTGGCATCAGAAATTGACTTGAAGGAAAACACTAAAATACTAGGTACATTAGCATTGAAAGAATGACCACTGCATTTAATTCTAAATACATGTACTTAATCCCAAAAATAATTTCCTGTTTTGAATTTTGTATTTTCATTTATAATATGACCTATAGTCAATATTTTAGACGATTTGGTTACAATTTTATAGTCTCACATACAACACTGATAGGCAATTTCCCATTTATAAAACAAATTCTGTTACTTAAAGAAATAAATTAAATAAAATTAAAAAAAAAATCCTCTATCTGCAAAGTGGGGGGATAAACAGTACATGGCATCCATTAATATGACAATTTAATCAGTCCTCACCTAGTATACTTCCAGATGAAGATGTATCCGTCCTCGTCCACTGACACGAGTTCATTGATATGGTCAATGTAACTGAGGAGGATGATCTTTGTCTTGTGTTGTTTGAACAGCTCTGCCTCTACCCCTCGTCCTATTATATTTAGACTCTTAGAGGACTAGAATCAAAGGGAAAAACTTAAAATTCCAAGACTAGCATGCATAATCATCAACAAAATTTTGCTAAGCAAGGAACTATCTGAACTTATGGCCTGTGAATTCAAGCCTTATTTAAATATCTTGGGTTTTTTTTTTCAGATAAAAAAAATCAATGATCTTCTAGATTTTCTTTGATCAGCAAGCTACTTTAATAAGCACCAGAGTCATATTCAACAATGCAAGAGTTCACTAAAAATTTCAAAACTCTCTAACAAAAACTCTCACAAATTCTGCTCTGTTAAACAGGTGTCTGGTTTCCAATGTAAATTTTCTTATCATGAGTCTTTTATTTTTTTTTAATTAATTAAAAAACTATGTATCTGGAATGTATCAACTTCAAAATTCACTCAACACAGGTATTTGTCTCTGAGAGCAATGGATTTTTTTTTTCATCATTATGAGGTTACTCCCATAAAAAGTTAACCTTACTGTCAACATGGGATTGTAAATTCTCTTGGATTCCACATATTCATGTGTGTCCTCATCACCTGGAGCATTTAGTACAAATTCCAGGTCACACTTTAGAATGTCTCCACTCTCTAGGCCAACACAAAAACTATCCTGAATAAAAAAAGAAGAAATTTTGACCAAGAATGAATTTTAAAGCAACAGTACTGTAGTTAACCATAATAGTGATTTGTACTAGGCAGTTGACCATAATAACTTTAAATTTTCGGATCTGGCATTTTCTGGAGACAAAGTTTTTGCATGCATATCTCTACCCTAGAGAGCCATTAGGTTCCACAGAGATTAACATTTCAGATGTTGCAGTTCTACAATTTAAAAAGAAGTGAACAAAAAAAATTCTGACCTGGACTCCTAGGAATGAGAAGGATGGAAAGAATGAAGCAACAGTGGGTAAATGAACTTCTGATAGAACTCCATCATCAGCTAACTGACCTGTAATATACAAATACAAGCTTATAAATTATATAGCATAATCTCTCCTCACCTTTGTTGATATACTGTAAATCACTTTTTATTTGCAAGAACTTTATTTTCATGTAATTATGCGAAACAGTCTGCTCACAAAATTTCACTCTCGTGTATTTTTTTATTAGCATAGGATATATACAGCAATAACCAGCATTCCTGAAAATTTTGTCTCGCTCATAAATACCAAATACCTTTCTCGCAAAAATAAGGTGTTGTGAAAATTTTGTGATCTATAGTAAGTTAAAAATAGGAATACTTTAGACAGAACACTGACAGAAGGATGAAGGAAAAACTCTATCATTAATTCATACATTCACCTCTGTCATTGGCTTGCATGTATCACAGTGATGAGCACAAGAAATAATGTATTTGATTTAATTCATTAAGTACTTGCTCCAATTTTTGTCTTTAAGGTAGAAGTATTAGTTTAATTTGAAAAAATCTTTGCAATATGTTTTGTATATTATGTCAAAAATCTTGATGAGAACCCATTGCAGAAGGACAACTCTGCAAGGGAGATTGGGAAAAGCTATGATTTTCTGATTTTGGTAATGGAAGCTCTATGTATACTTTTTCATAAAATGAAAAATACTATTATGTAAATGCTGTTACCTTCTTGGAATGTGAAGTCTTTGAGTGAATGATCCATATCCAGTACCAAGCCCATCTGCTGTGGGAAGACTCCAGTGTCGTCTGCACCGAGACCCATCCGGGTAGTATTTGATTTCTTTACTCCACCCAGCATGGAATATACAAACAAACTTCCCTGCAATATAATGCATTGCAAAATCAGAATCAAGGAGACAATTTCATGAAAATCAATAAGGAGCACAAAAATAGGTAACAGAACTAGAATCTTATTGAAGGCCTTACTTTTGACTTCATAAAATATGAAATTTTGTTCATCAAATCCTTCGTAAAATTGAAATTTTTATCCTGTCTTTTTTTACTATGTTGCAAAGTAATAACACCCATCTGGCTCAAATATCAAGGCTTTAACTGAATATTGATAATATAACAGTTGCTTTAGAATTGATTTTTTTTCCAAAAGATGTAACAAAGTTTCAGACAATCATGAGACAGTACTTACAGTATGACTAATGGCATTGATTCTCTGACAGTCCATAGACCAAGACATGTCAACAATGGGGTCGTCTCCACTGTTTTCATTGACGATGACCTTGATCATACGCCAAGGGTCGTATTCGGTATCATAAATCAAGGCATCACCTAAAATATCACACAAATTTACATACTTTGTAAAATTTATAAACTGGACACAACAAGTGATGTCACTTTTAAATCACCACATCAGAGCTGATTAAAAAGAGATCCATATTACATGACTATATGCCTAAACATACTTTCAATATCCATAATACATCCCTTTAGCTATTTGCAAATTTCATTTTTACTGTGAAACCAATTTATCTGTAGTCATAAAACCTGATTATCACTTTATGAAGTACATTTTGTATCTATAAAATATTTTACAATCTCTTTTCTTCAGGCTGTTATTGGGGCCTCACAAGTTTATTTGGGGTATAAATTAAAGAAAAAAAAGGATGCATTATTTTCTCTGTTTCTAATCAGACACATTTGTGAAATTCATTGAGTTATAATGTGTTCTCAACTGATTAAGCAATTATGATTATCAAAACTTACCACGTGTAGTTCCTAAGGCTACATATTTACTGTTAGGAGAACATGATACTATATTAATGCCTTTGACTCTTTTAGGTAGTCTTAGTTCTGATATGTAGGGAACAATTTTCTGCAAAAAAAGAGAATTTTTTTTTATTACTCAGTTAATGATAAGAGGCTGATGGTCCTAGTATGCTATAGGCATGTGGTTGCCATTTCACAAGGAAACATTAAAGGTTTGTCCAGCCAAACTTTTAAATCCAATATATAACATTCTGACAAATGCTCATGAGCAGCTCATGAGAAGTACGAGAGAATCTGGTAAGAAATGTATGTACATTTAACAGGTAGAATTTGATTTTTCTCATGCGCAGATTGTTAGTCTCTGTTGGGGATGAAAAATTCTAACAAAAATGCACATGAGCAAAATTATGCTCACTTGAAAGCTCATGAGCAAAAGTCTATTCAAATTGTTCACATAAGCAACAGCTATGAAAGTTATAAAAAATATTGTTTTTCATTCTTTTTTTTTAATAATTAAAAAAAAATTCAACACTAAAATGTTTTATATACTGCACTTTTAAAGTATATAAAGCATATTAGTCATTGAAGCAGATTTCTGCTTCCTCTACATAGTACTCACCCTCCAATACTGAACTTCCTTTTTGGAATAAGAATTGTATTTCTCTTTGATTATTTTGACTTCAGGAATGTCATTGGGGAGTGATTCATACTTCCTTATATCTACAGGGGTGATGGGGTGATACTCTAATACTATGGTGTCGGGGTCCTCTCGCTCACTGAAAAATTGGACAAAAATCAATTAATAAAAAAAAATTGATTATAGTATTCACTACCTAATACATCAGTTTCAAATTAAAAGAATAAATCTTGTGGAATTTTTAATAAAAAGGAAAAAATTAAAAATCTTTATAAAGCATGTAGTTTTTAAATAAAATTTTAACCCTCGATCCAATCTCTATTTAAAAAATATGTATATATACAAAATTTGACTAAAGCTGAAGGAAAATAAGGATCTTTATAATATCATATAATATCGATAAATCACAAAATCACATCTAGCTCAAATATCTATCAAAACAAAATATTGTAAAGCTAAAGCAGAGTTAAGTCTATAACTATGTGTATAATGAATGACCCAATTAAACCTAATATGCTGGTAGCTTCACTTAAAATAGAGGAGTGCACTATATAATTAATTAAAAGCACAAAAAACATTTAAAAAACATTTTCTTGGACCATCCTGCAAGCAAACAAATAATATGCAAACCACATGAATAAGCACATTCCCAAACCATATGATCTTGCCAGCTGCATAAAGAATACACAAGTGTAGAAATAAAATAAAAATATATTACTACCCAAAATTGCTGCTATGTAAAATAAAATATTTAAAATCATTTTGCTTTCTACTATTTTACCTGTCACCTTCTCCCACTGTTTTAAGAAATAGAAATAGAGAACATAAAAACTTTATCAAAATTCTCTTCTATAACTATCATAACAATTTCTTCTCTGCCTATATACATTTTGTGCATTTTGATTTTTTTTCAAGTTCTCTCCCTCTGATTTTTTTCCCCACTGATAAAGTGAGGTTGGAGAAAATGAGTGTTAGAACTTTGCAATTGTACATTATATATGTTTTACATGTCAATTTTGCACTTATATATCAATTTTAGGATTTTGTCTATAAGCCTGCCAAACAATACATATTTTTTAGACAGACAATGTGGCTTATTTTGTAACTCTGACCTGTTTTAAATTTAATATTTTTAATTTTAGTGAAAGACTGCTTAAATTCATATATTTATCAGGTAAATTACAGATAGATGTTTTGAAATGATTATTGTGCATTGTACTGGTTACTAGTAATTCATTTCAAAGTTTAATAAAAAAAAATAATCCATGATGACCTTTAATTAAGGACCTTTATTTTACTTATTTAATGCTTATATCCAGGTAACCTGAAATACATTTATGAACTTCAAGTAGCTGCAGTTTGGACAATTACTGAAAATTATTTTCTCACAATTTCAGTGTAAACAATGTATAGTAAGTTGAAGCCAGTAAAATTCAAAATATGAATCGAACACATAATGTTACTGAACACAAGCTGCAAAACAATATAAACATTTTAAATTTCATTAAAAATAGCTTAAGGACATACGCAACGTACCTTACCTACTGACAATTTTTCAAGATATTCTTAATTTAAGATTATAGTGTCATCAGATGTTCATATACAAAAAATCAGCATGCATTACCAGGGGTTTTGAAAAGATATTAATTGATGAAAATTCTTGTATAATTCAAAGAAAAATATACAAAAATTACTATACATATATTCTAGATGTTTTGATTATCCAAACTTGTTTTAGAAGAAGTGTACAACAGCATATTTAGATATTAAAATGTAGCACACAGTTCCTTTAAGTATTGGAACTCTTCAACTCCAGGGTAAAAGACAATAAAGTTCAAACTACGTTGCCTGTGTCCTTAAATTGGCTTAATGAATTACACAATTATGCAAAAATATGCACCAGTGTTACTAAAATCTAATTGAATTAGATTGTTCCCTTCAATACCAGTCAGTACGTATTGTCAGTGTTTAGACTGAGAAGAACTTACAGAACGACCACAATTTCCTCGGGGGTTGGAATCCTTTGAAGAAGTGTCAGAAATGCATTATAACTCAAAAACGCACATTTTTTTTAACTGCACAGATATTTCATTTAAACAGTTTATGAAATTATATGAGACAGATGTCATAATGTTGAATATATGATGAAAATTTGTATTTGATGAGAATCTAGAGAGCCATAATGAATCGAGCCATTGTGGAGTGAAATTTATTAACAAAGTTACAATTGACATTACCAGAAAGAAAAAAAAAATCATAGGGCATTAATTATTTCAGAATAACCTGACATTTACCTGACAGACGCTGGCTGTGAGGGAGGGGGTTCAGTGGGGGGCCTCTTCTCTTTCTTGCCCTTCTTGTCATCTTTTCGGGAGGCTGGTACCTTCTTTTCCTTCTCGTCCTTTGCGGGGGTAACAGCAAGACCTCTGGGGATCTTAGCTTTCCTCTCTGGGTCAGCCTCGCGTTTCATGGACAGGTTTGAGGTGTGGTAGAACAACTCTGGATGCCTGATTGAGCAATGAAGATTTCTTTTCAAATTATACAAACGATTAAAGCTGCAGTTGCCATTGGCAATGCAGGAAAAAAAATAACTCTACATTTACTGTCAAAAAGAAAATAATTCAGAATCAAAATATTATTCAGTACCTACATGCTTGTCTTGGCATTGAATCAGAAAAAAAATTCAATGGAAAGTTACAGTCACCTACTCAGACTTAAGGTTCACGGACCCTCTGATAAGAGAGATAACTCTCAATGTGATTATTAACTTTAATTCCTTTATAAAATTGTCAAGTTAAAAGACCGTTTCTGTCAAATTTGCCCCCATAAAGTTTGCTGAAATTGTGTGCAATTTTTTTACGAATTGAATTTCTTCTGGAAAATCATAAACATTAAAGCAAAACTTTATACGAGTGAACAGAGGGGTGATACACCTTAAATCAATTTTATATGTAGGAGTTAATGACAGACTATGATTCCTCTATACTACCTAGCATTCCTTGTGTCCTGGCTTGTGTAGTACTGCTTTGTCACCACATTATAAGCTTTATCATTAGTAAGTCGCCCTTCTTCATTCTGCATTGCCACTGCCTGCAAAAAAAAAATTAAGACTGTGTAGCTAGTATTCTGAAAGTTTTGAGGCCTGTTCCGAAAACAAGAATTGTAAGGTAATTATCAGAAAACCATCCATCTCAGATTTTTTTTCTTCCCTTTTATGTTTCACTGAAATCAGCAAATAAAATACTGTGACTCTCCTAACAAATAAAATGTAAATCATTTACCCATATTTGTTTTCAATTACAGTCAAACCCAGTTATCTTGAACTCAATGGGGCCGAGAAAAAACTTCGAGATATCCAAGGATTTGAGATATCCAGAGTAAAATACTTAAAGAATAAGTAGGTGGGACTTCCAAATCACTTCGACATATCCATGGTATTCGAGATATCTGTGATCAAGATACCAAAGTTCAACTGTGTACTGCTGAAAAAAGAATCCAAAATACTACCAAAGAAAAAAAAAACAGTTGAGTGTTTATAAATAAACAAACCTCTGCTCTGTTCATGATTGTCATATCAACAATGTTCCTAATAGTTCCCTCAGCATGTTGGTCTTCCTGGGCTACCTCCAAACACATCTCTCCAGTCACCTAGAGGCAAAAAAATCAAAGTACCATAAGTACTTGTACTGCAAGTACCATCTTCCTCTGATTTTGCGATATCCATTTGCTATTTGACAAATGATAAGAAGAAGGTGCCTTTCATTGGATGCTGATATAAAAATATGAGACTGACATCACCTCACTTCCATAATTATTAACAAAGATGAAATTTTCTCTTATGCTTTAATTCATGTCTTCATGCTGATTAGACCGAGATCGAATTAAAATTTCCTTACATCCAGAACAATATTCTCCATCACTAGTTGTACAGCCTTCCTCTCGGCAACCGACTGCAGTTTCTGTTGTCTTTCTCTCTTCCTCTGTTCAATAGTGGCACTGTGTGTACAAACAAAAACATTAATCTAACTCCCCAGATACTCAATTAAGGTAAAACAATATGCTTAAAGTAAAATGAAAACAGGATGGGTACTTACAAGTAAGCCTCTTTTTCAACCATAGGTACTGCCTCTGGGAAGTACACGTCTAGGAAATCATTGACTAGGTCATCCACAATACCCCTTACCTAAAAATTAGGATAAAACTTAGGTAATCAAAGATTACAGCTATATCGATCTCCTTAATGAATGTTATCTATATGTAAGTAAAGTATCCCAATATACAACATCTATGCAAGTCTGGCATTGGCAGGGCTTGTAGTTACCTAGGAATGAACCTGCTACAAAACCTCAAACTGTTCAATCATTCAGAAAATGTACGTCAGATCCAGCTTCATTACCCATATAAATTTGGTTCAGGTAAGGCTTGTAGTTACTTGGGAATGGGCCTGCTCTGAAAACTTTAACCTGTTCACTTATCCAAAAAATGTAGGTCAGATCCAGCATCCAAAACAAGTCTGGTAGTGTGCATCCTTAGATGCATCATCCACACAAGTTTAGCCACTATAGGGCATGTACCAGTAGTAATACTTGTGAATGAGACCTCTAAAACCTTAACCTGCTCCAAAACTCAAACCTACTCCAATAACATAAGTCTGGCCTTTCTTCTGGAAAATATTGGCTAAAAATAAAGCATCTGAAAAATTAATGATACAATGAAACATACTAGATACATCATCCAGGCAACTCTGATCAATAAAGAGTGTACAAAGTTACTCTGAAATAAATTTGCTCCAAAAACCTTAACCTAGGACACCAATGCCCAGGGTATAGCATCCACACAATGGAGACTTTTGTTTGGTTATGTTTGTATAAGAGAAGTATAATAGCTGTGTATACCATGAAGTAATCCTTCATCTGATGAGGTTGGTAGGTCTGTATCCCTAGTTCCCCACGGTAAGGCTTCTCATAGGACACATAATGCTGTTGTACCTGTTGTCTGGGGGGAAAAACAATTGACAAAAGTCAGCACCAAGTTCTGTATAACAAATACAATTTTACTGTTTGTATAATTGTATCTCTTACAATAAAAGGGAACGTTGTCTGTCTGTCTTAATACTTTAATACTTATTAAATGGTATCAGCACTTTAAAGGAAGATGAAGAAAATAGTCTCTAGCTGTCTCTTTTATACATGTAGGCTAAATAGAGGGATCACAAAACAGCCTGATATTTTTCATAACTCTGCCTAATCTGACCTGAGCTGTGCTATCCTGTCCATGGTCTGAGGTAGTGTATTAATAGTTTGCTGGACGTATGAGTCCACGCTATGGACCTTGCTGCTCTCCTGTCTTGGGGTTCGCATACTCATCCTGCTTGAGTCCTCAGCCATCTTTGATGATCGGTAGTGATAGTCAGGCTCACTCATGGCACTGTCTGTAAAACAAAAAACTCGACTGATAAAGTATCATAGAAAAAACAAATTTTGTTCGCTTAAAAAAATCATATGGCTATTAAACAAGTAAATGTAGCTAACTCAAACACTGAATGAAGATGTTAACATACAAAAAAAAATTTCAGAGTACACATACACTATAAGTACTACGTATATGAATTTGACCGTCAAAGATTGATTTGTGACACATGTTTATTATTTAACTTCTTTTAGAATTTTTAAAAAATACCACAGTGACGTCGACTCTAATGAAATTTTGTACACTAAGAAAATAAAAAAAAAACCTTGCTTAAATTTTTACTTCATTTAGAAGTGTAACTTGCAAACTAAGAAAAAAATCTACGTCATCCAGAAGATCAATAAATCTTCTTACACAATATGTTGTAATCTTATATAGATAAAAAACTCTTCATAAAAATTGTTACTTCTATCAGATATGAAATTAGAAGACCCCTGGATTTTATATGACTGATAAAATTTTTGAAATTATCTTTTTCCTTGGTAATTAGAAAATTTATATTGATTAAGATCTTTTCAGCAAGAAAGTGATCTCTTTGAGATGACAGTTTAAAATGAAAGTTTAGATTTCTGACATGTATTGATTAATTTGCTTATTAATTGTTTCCAATACCTAAGGAAACTGGGTATTTTTACAACTGTATAGACATGTTGAGTTCAAAGATATTTTTAATACGTTGAGTATATTTTCTAGTTGAATTTCTTTAAACATACAATTAATCAATTATTTATTCGTATTTTCAATTTCTTCATTATCATACTTAACATTAAATTCAAGTACTGTGTAATCATTTTAATTCCTAATGGTCAATGTTGGAAGGCAAGCAATTTTTTTCTGGTTTGTGGACATGTAATTTCTTGGTTAACGCAGTTACATAATGAGAATTTATTGAACTGATACACTGACAGTTATTGTTCATGAGGATGTAAATTTGTTGGTAAGGGTGACCCATCAAATCCACAATCATTGGTCTCCTCAAACAATGATGGTACCACAGTACCCTGCACAATATGGAACAATTTTTCAAGCCCATTTTATGTATATGCCTAACTAGGTCTAATATATTTAAGTAGGTATGTAGGGGAAAGTTTAAGACATTGTTGGAACCTTGTGATCTTTTCATTTTGTTTTGCTTCATAAAATATTTAAAGAAGCATAAAAGCCCAAGTCAAGTGACCTAGATCACAACATCATTGATTTTTCTAGTTTGAAATGATTCTGTCAATAGCATGCTAACCTATATACATCTTGGATTTAAATTCAAAACTATAAAAGAAAATTTCTTACCAAAGGCATTTAATTTTATTTTCTCAATGAGCATTGAAAATGACTCTATAAGGTATCCTTACAATTGATAACTGAATTTTGCATCTACTCAACAGTCGAGATTTAATTATTGAATTCAGAAGTATTTTGTTCGTAGTTCAAGAAAAATAGTTCTTTGTGAAAGGACATAAAAGTCGTATTAGAATTTACCAATAAATGAGGCAATTTAAACCACCTTTAATACATATAAATGAAACACACTGTAATTTTTTTTTTCTTGCTAGACAGTCTATATTCTATTTCAAGTTATTGACAATTTTTCCTTGGATAGAAATATTTTGTTGAGAATTTTCCATTTTTATATCACCACATTAAAACTTTCCAAACTGACAACTGCATGTAGCCAATATAAGGGGTAAAAAATAAAATTGGGTTCATGTCCATTTCCACAATGAACCAAAATGTCTCCTTAAAATTTTATTGGACTACATACCCTTGGTAATGCTATTTATTGATTATTATGAATTCTGCTATAGAAAAGAATATCCTCTTTTAATAACCTACATGTATAGATATCTCAATTTCAAAATGAAAAGGTTATGGCTCAAATTATTTTATTTTCCCAACACAAATAACAAAATTGATGATTTACTCCTTGGCAAATAAAATAAGACACGAGGAATTCTAGCACTTTATTGCGTAAATCAACAATGAATAGGTACAAGTAATGGAAATGAAAAGGTCTAGTTGCCTTAAGATTCGTCTACATGTAAAAAGGCAAACATGCATGTGACTGTACTTCATAATGGAGCATACTGATATCTTCTATCATATGAATTTTGTAAATTTAAATTCAGTGGATAATGAATGTCCCGAAAATCAATTCCAGTCACCAAAGTGTGAATTATGGGTGTAAAAAGATATTGCATTTTTAAAATTCTGCACATCATAAAATATGTGTAATGTTTACAGCTTATCAAAACCTCACTACATGTATAATGGACTCAAGAAGCTAAGATATGGCAAGAAAATCTATAACACATTTATGTGCATAATGGATAATTCCTGTGTTTCAATTTTTCTGTGATTTGATCTTTCAACAGTTAGCATATGGTTTTTGCATTTATAATTTTTGCAATCTTATCAAATAGGAACAACAAAGATACAGTCAAATCTCGTTATCTCAAACTTGATGGGACTGAGATGAAACCTTGAGATATCCGAAATTTTGAGGATTTGAGGTTAAAATACATAAAGAAAAAAATGATTGGGACTTCCAAATCACTTCGACATATACATGGTATTTGAGATATCAGTGTTCAAGATACCGAAGTTCAACCGTACATGATTTTTGAGTATTTTGTAATAGTATTCATAGTAATTTTGACTGAATACTAATTATGTGCTAAAATTGGACAATACCAGAAATTACCAATTACACAGCATATGAGTGAAAATGTCTTTTAACATGCACCACACAACCTCAATTATGAAGTATGTCAATGTTCTCACAGTCAAGCACTAATTAACCCTACTCCCATACTAGCATCCCAACACAACAAATAACATGCAGTAGTAACAAAGACAACAGACAACATGCAGTGTTATCATGCAACATTGTTATAAATTAAAACATAGCACCAACACCAGAAGACTCCCTACACATCTATTACCAACTCTTGAACAACGGAACAGCAACATATCTGACCCGTTTTCCATTTTTGTAACGTGGACGTTGCCATGGTAGAGGAGTGAGTGAGGGTGGCTCGTATCGACGATACAAACCCATTCCCTTTAAAAAAGATATTACATCAAGCTGAGGTTGATCCTTACCAGCAGTGCCGAGGAGAGCATAGCGCTGCTCTCGAATTCTGTCCCTGGCCATCTGTAATCTCTCTCTTTCCTTCAACAAGTATCTAAAATATATGAAAGATAAAGTGTTAATCGATTTTGTTCTTTAAATCTTTCAAAAACTATCCCCATGACAGTAAAGATTTAAGATGCATAGTATGAGCATATTTATCTGTCCTCTACTTCCAAATTCTGTTGCTTAGCATTTTTTATAGAGTTATTGTTAAATATAAAGAATATTTTTTTAAACTTCATTTATTTTTATTGCAAATCTTAAGTTCATTGTATTATATTATGTAACATTCCCGTGTTCCCTCAAAGAAAAATTGAATCATAGAAAATTACATGAAAACTAGAAAACACAAAAAGTCATAATACAGAGCCTTGCAATAGGTTTTATATTAATGTTTATCTTGTAATTGACCTTGACTTTTGAACAAGTGGCCTTAAATCTATAGGTATCTTTTTAATTGACTGGTGAATATGAAATCTGTGTGTTGCAATATATTGATGTTTTTCACTTTTTTGTCCCATAAAAAGGTGTATTCATGCGAAAATAAACCATCATGACTTTGACCTTTGAATAAAGATCTCAAATTCCACAGATGTGTCAACCATACCAATATCACCTAAGGATGAAAATTTCCTTTTTTGTGAAAAAACTACCCCTTTGACTTTGACCTTAGCTCCAGAGACCAATCTTTATCCAAGTAGAAAATCAAAGAGAAATGTTCTTACTGTGTTTCCAGTTCTTTTTCCTGTTGTTTTAGCGAGAATTCTTTTGTTCTCTGTGCCATCACCGTATCTATCACTCGAGGGCTAGCGGGAGATTTTGCTAAATAAAATGAGGGCGAGATCAATAAAAATCACTAAAATTGTTCACTTCTTTTGAAAATTGAATCTGATTTTAGAGTTTTATGAACAAGAAGTTTTCACAAGGTGTGATTTTTTTTTCCAAATAATGGATATTTGTCTCACCAAATTTTCTTCCCGTGTCCTCTCCATACAAGCGTTCTATTTCATCTGTCAGCATGTTCTTCTTATTGTATTTTTTCTGTTAAAAAGAAGAAAAATATTATTCAAAACCTTAAAAAAAATGTTCAACTGCAAGAAAAAATTAATAATTATTCAACCTGCATTTGACATGAGTCAATGTTGTGTAGTGTGTACTCCATTCAAACGAGTCACAACCTACCAGTAGTCTGTCTTGTTCTTTCTTATTTCTATTCTGAGTCCTCTGCATGTTTGATAATTTGTTTATTAGTTCCTTCCTCTTCATCTGGTCATTCTCCAGCCTTGCTATCTCTTGTTGTAATGCCTCCATCTTCTTTTCCCCCAGTGCCTCTCTGTCCACTGGCATAGGGACAAACACAGCACTGGGTGATCTTGAGTCATGCTGATAGCGATGTGACATTTTCTTCATGCAGATTTAAATCAGTGAAGTGTTGATTGAAGAGGCATTATGAATCTGAAAAATATATAGTAGCTTAATACTTAAGTGATTTACCGAGATTGCCAATTGATTAAAAATCATTCTTTTAGTTCTGCAATCAATTGCATTTTACTGGTCCTAAAATTTTCAATGGCATAGCTTCCATTAGGCAGTGAGGAACCATCTCACTAGATACAGGTATTGGACCAAACAAGTGCTTGAAGCTCAAACTTATTTTTAACTGTTGCAAGTCTGATATAATATATGGTTTATCACTTCAGTATGTAGACTTGGCCATATATTATTGCAATAATAACATATATATTATGAATGTTGATTCTTAGCTTTTCACTTTCATTTTGGAACAATTCTAGTGATTTGTTCAGTAATGTTCAGTCAAGTAAACACTGTAAAGCTATAGCCTGATTTATATAAAATGGCCTATTCATTTGAAACTTCTCTATCTAACCAGCATCAATTTCACTATAAAGTTCCCTAAATGGATTATTTGGAAATCTCTGCTTGGATACCATACAGCAACATTATTTGTGATTTGTCGGTTAGAAATCCATCCATAACAATTACCGGTAATTTTAATTTTCATGACTGAGGAAACCTTCTGCATCAATACAATCATGTTTAAATAATTGATTCATGGCAAGAAATATTCATGAAAAGAGAAGGTTGTGAAACTCATGGACATTTCTCGCAAGTGTATAAATATAGGATCTCCCATGATTTGTAGTTGGATATGATTTTTATCCAACGAGTTGTGTGTTTTTTTATCCCCGAGCCTTGTACTATGGACTATCAAAACAACAACCGAAATCAAAGATAGTTCTAACATTGCAGCATTTGAATACTTTTAAGCAAAAGATGAATTTCCATTGTTTGAGTAACTGTACACCACCTTGTGTGTGTTGAGGCGTGGATAAGTATAATTGCTTCTCATTGTACTGAATTATTACCAATCAATTATCTTGTTGACCATAATTGGCCTCTTTTATAATTTCAATGAAGAAATAAGGGTATCAATTGCTTAATATAGCCCCAAAACTTTTAGAACTTTGAGTACAAAGTCTCTTAAGGAGACGTAATTTGATGAGTGATTTTTACATGCATTATTTTCAGAAGAGTTCAAGGTTGAATATTATCACTGCACCAAGTTGCGACTTTTTTGTTCATGCTGAGAAAATAACAAATTTAAGAAAAAAAGTGTGATAAAATAGCTAAATCAAGCTATTCTGAATAGCTTAATAAAGCTATATGGCTAAATCAAGCTATATAGCTAAATCAAGAGGTTGTGCTGGACCTGCTGAGAGTAGACCACTTGACACATTCTATAATTCTATGGTGTGTTCCCGTTTTGCACACATTTGATAATTAGGTATAGAACAATAGGTGTGAAATATGTTTTGATAGCAACTATAGTCTGATCTTCGTCTAGGATTTAACAGGTGCAGGAAAATCACTATATCTAGCTATATAGCTTAATTTACCTATATAGCTTTATTTACCTATATAATATAGCTTTATTTAGCTATTTTAGAATAAGTTTCTGTTTTATGAAAAGCAAACAAAAAGTCGCATGAAAATTATGGCTGATATTTTTTAAAAAGGTTTGATAAAAACAACCTAGGGCATAGATAGTAAAAACATTGCCTCTTTTAAACACTTTTTAACCAAAAAATGCATCTCTATTGTTTGGATAGCTGTCCATTACTGGAAGTGCTATGAGGCATGACTAAGTGGGATTGCCTTGCATTGTGCTGAATTATTACCAATCAATTATCTTGTTGACCAAAACTGCTTTTCTTTGTTAAAGTAGCTGCTTATTCACAGATTAACTGTTATACATAGCCCCAAAACTTTTAGATCTTTGATTGCAATTGCACAAAAGGAGAAACATTTTTAAAAGTGGGTTTTTGGTGAATTGTTTTCAGTCCATTTCAAAGTTGAAAACTAATACTGCCTCATTATGTGACTTTTTGTCTGCTTTTCATAAAACAGAAATTTACTCTGAAATAGCTAAATAAAGCTATATTATATAGGTAAATAAAGCTATATAGGTAGATTTAGCTATATAGCTAGTGATTTTCCTAGACCTGTTTAACTGGAATTACCTGTATTTTACCAATGCATTATAATAAATATTTAAGGGAATACATTATGAGAATTTTACTTATCCAACCGAAGATGAAGTTGGTAGTTTAGACAAATGTCCCTATCGCATTTCACCATGTTTCTTTATTTCATAAAGATAAAATGAATAAGTAACTGAATTCAATCTTAAATCAACCTGTCTAGTTAGTATCATGTGAATATAATTATTGTTTTGTGTTATTTTTTTATGTTTTAAAATGATTTCTTCAAGAAATAAGTCAAAATATCAAGTGCAAAATTAACATTTTTTCTTCCTATTCTTTCCGTAGAATCTCTTACTCCAAATTCACAACTATGGTATAGACTATAGCAATTAAGTAATTATCTTACCTAGACAAATTCCCGTTTTGCACACATTTTTTCAATACCTGAAATTCAAATGTGTGCAAAACGGGAACAAACCAATTCTATTATCCTCTCATTTTCAAAGGTTGTTACACTTACCATTAAAGAAATGTGAAAAGAGAATCACATATTGTCCTACATTATCAAGTTAATATGTTCTACTGTCCTAGATCACAAAAAGAAATGTTTTTCATTCATGAGCTGTACACTAGCCGTAAGAAAGCACTTGGTCCGCCATATTTATACAAATATTGCACCTTGGCAAAATGACCAAACGTTCTCTTTTGAAAGGCGAGAGCTCGTAAAGGGGGATAATCCTAATTATAATTGAGAACTTTTTAATGCGAGGCTCATGGGCCATGACAATCACCCGAGTATCGCGAGATTCTCAAGCTATGGCCACTTAAGCGACTTCTGGTCTCTTACAACAAAATTTTATTGTTTGATATGATTTTTTTCCCTTCACATTTCAATTAACATGATTAATCTGCATGACTTTTAATCCAATTGTATAAGAATAAATTAATGATTGAATGAATAAATAAATAAGAAAGTACAATAAAGAAATATGAAATGGGAAATCCTTTTGAAATATTATTAAAAAAAAAAAATCAATTTTGTCCATCAAGGTGATGGAATTGGAAAATTAACGGGAAATTTCTTGTCAATTTTCTTGTAATTTTTACATTTAATAAAAAATTCCTAATGCTAAAACCAGAATGTTTACTTACAGGATTTTAATGCAACCCTACTAAATATATAACTTTGGTCACTAAACTTTTTCTCATGAATACAGAATTTTAACAATGAAATTTAAACTACATAATTATGTGGAACTAGATTTACAGTACCGAGTAAGTTAATATGTGCGAGTGTCACCCTGAAAGGAGGGCTCATAAAATTATAGATCTTAATTATACTGTAGATCTAAATTATAGTGTAGATCTAAATTTTAAATACATGTACAACTGCTCAGTGCTGTGCTCATTGAAATTAATCAACAAAGATGCATGTGCACAACAACTAAATTTAAGATAAAATGTTGTAGAAATTACTTACTTTATCTACAATATGAAACATGTAGTCTCAGTAACTCAGGGGGTTTCCTCTTCTATTTATAGAATCTTCCTCTTTACTGAACATCATTTGAAAATGACTTCCTACAGTTGGATGTAAGTATTAAAAATGAGATTTGTATATCTATTTATGAATATATCAGAAGCACATATTTCTTAATATATTCTACAAACCACTAGGATGTAATTCTTGAGGCGTTGAACAATAAAAATGTTAACAATGACCTGTATACTTAGGCCTTGATACACATTAACTCAATATTATACTCGCCCAAAATGTTATTTCAAATCTGTTGACCCGGATCTATTGGTAAGTAGTGTCCAACCCCAGTTTTGAGTGTCGATCTGAATACCCAGCATGATATATTAATTTGGACTCGTTACATTGAAGGTATTACAGCCAACGAGTAAATAACCAAAATTTAAGTTTTTCCCACACAAATATCAATGTATTATATCTATTTTTTTTTTTACAGTGATTTGGGTATACAACATTTATCAGAGTCGGTGTTTGTGAGACTGTGTCAAATAGTGGGGACCTCACAACAGGTGACCATGAGAAGAGAACTACTAGACATGGATGAGAGGATGAAAAATCAAGTCATGTTTACAAGTGAAGAAATGGTAGTGATGACTAGTGGAAGTTTTAGAGAAGGATTCAGGCTAAAGGGATCTGATATAGACATGATGTTCTGGCCAAATGACCATAATATAATTTGGGACTTAGACCAGGCTCACAATTATGACTTAAATAGAAAAACACTGATTCTCTGTGATTGTTCTGATAGTCCACCTGGATTTGCTTTACTTGAATTATTGACACAGAGTCACTGGGAATTTATAAAGAATGCATGTATAAGAATCAATGGCAGACTCTATATATCAAGTTCTGAATTCAGACATATCACACATTCTGCTATTGTGCCTGATTCTAGGGAACATGGTCCATGTGGTAATGGTGCTATTGGGGTGGCAGAATATGACACAGCCCTATGTTTTTTCTGTGACTTTTGGCCCCCTCATGCCTCCAAATGGATAAACAGATGTCACTCATGGCCCCTGCCTCCTATCATTGATAAAATAGTCAGAAATGGATGCCACTTTGTAGCAGTAGGACACAAACTAGGAAATCACGCTGAAAAAGAATGGAGAATTTCCTTCTCTGTGGCAGAGCACTATCTAGTTTCCTCAATGAGTCATTGCCAGTTCTTAACATACGGTCTGCTTAAGTTATTCTTAAAAGAATGCATTAACAGTGGATTAAGTGATGAGAATAAATTACTGTGTTCTTATCACATGAAGACAGCTGTTTTTTGGGTAATTCAACAAAACATAATGCCTTATTGGTGTCCCCAAAATCTCCTGCAGTGTTTCTGGATCTGTTTTAAACTTATCCTGAAATGGGTGTATGAAGGCACCTGTCCCAATTTTTTTATTCCAGAAAACAACATGTTTCTAAGTAATATTCATGGTGAAGCACAAAAAAAATTGTTCATAAGACTTCATGAGTTGTATGAGAAGGGTTTAGCATCACTGCTTTACAGTCCATCCATCAGGTCCTGTGTTATAAGTGTCCTCCAAAATCCCAGGCAATCTATTTGTACAGATGAACACACTCTGATTTCCAAGGTGATGTTTGAAGTAGATCTATTCAGTGAGATATATCGCAATAATCTAACCATGCATGACCTACACCCCTGTATGAAGTTCCTCAACTCTGTAGGAAAGTTGATCATTTTACCCCTGACTCAATATCAGAATCTCATATTACAGAAGCGTACAGCTTCTATACTCCAGAGCACAGCTTTTATTTCACTCAACCTTTTAACTGATTCTGTACCACTCATGGTGCATACTAGCATGAACAAAGTGATATATTTAACAGACAAAAGGTCCCTTTACATGCTGAAATTAGCTGCCAAGTTTGGGTTCATTTCCGACATGTTGTACATTGCTATGTACTATTACAAGACGTTCAGATACCAGAGAGCTTCAATTGTGATAGAGATGATAAAAGCCAAGTTAGCACAGCCATATGTAGTGTATGGGGTACATGTAAATGCAGAGAAATATAGCGAGGCTATAGGAAGACATTCCTGGTCTACAAAGATGAGAAAGGCTGTAACATGGGATGTTTCTCTGAACAATGAAATCTGTTACATTAATGAATTAGTGCCAGAACAACAGTCTGGATTACAGTGTAGATATCCTGGATTATGTATCCCCCTCTTTGTTCTTTTACACATGTTGGAGATCTTGTGTTACAGACATGTAGACCCAGTGAGGACACAAAGAGCTCTATATGATTTACAGGTTCTTGTACACCATCATCTGGAGACGCACATACTCGGAGATGAAAAAGACATATCATGGGAGATCCTAGGGATCTGTCAACAGGTTACAGGGAACAACCAAGCTGCTCTGCATTCCTACCAACAATCTCTGACACAAATAGTATCCCACAAAATACAAAATGCTACATTAATGAGAATACAGCAAATCATGGGACTAATCCATAGAGTCTAATATTACATTAATGGTACATGGAGTACCTGGTAAATAATTTCCTTTAAGAATTGGATTTTTGGCACAAATTCAGCGATTCAAAACCTTCTTTTTTTGACAAAAGTATGAAGCACCAGTAAAGCAACTGTCCCATTTCCCCCCATGAATTGATAATTGTGTTAAGTTGCTCAACTTAGGAAAAAGGTCCATATAAGTATAAAATTTTGCTTTCCGGTATGACATTGAAGTGTTATTATCTTTATTCAAAAAAAAAAAAAATTCAAAAAAAGGACACTGTAGAACCAATTTTCAAACTTTTGTAGGCCTTTTGTTTCTTTACAACCTACTGTATTATATAAAGGAATCCTTGTCATAGGTTTACTAGTAAAGTTTGTAAAACACTTGATTGTTTTTTCTTCGTTTCCATGATTTCAGTTCATAAACATCTCGCACAAAAAAACCCCAACAAAAAACAATAAATAAATAAACTATCAAACAAACCAAACAAACAAAAACTTAACACTTACAAAACATTCCTTAAATACATGTAGCTGTTTCAAATACTGGTAGATTCATTTTCATCTGACCAATTATCTTTCAGATTATGATGTCTCAATGACTTTGAAAACACAACCCCCATAACATGCTGTCCAATAAAGAATGTAACAAATTATGTTTTTTCAAACATTGTATTCTATAATATAATACATATACAAAGTTTGAACTATATAATTAGATCAAGATCTGTTATTTCATTTCAGCATTTCATAATACATGGTATTATTAGGGTATACCCATATTTGTACACATATTTCATAAAATCTGCACATTTAAAAATGAGTGATTAATTGATTATTTAATTTTGACATTTCAGTTTTTTGTATTTTCTATATCTACTTTTCCCTATTTTTACTTACTTAATTCCTATTTGTGTGTTGTGTGCCATCTATTTGACAGTTTAAATAAATTCAATGCATAGAATGACCTTTTGAAATATTCACAACCAAGACAGACCAAGAACTGTCAAGCATAACATATTAGTTATCCATTGGACAAAAAATTACAAAATTGTATGATATTCTATAGTTCTTACTGGAATTGTCAACTAGCTTGGTATATATACAACCATTCATTTCTCTTTTTCCGTTCAAATATTGGTACATACATATACTATGGCTTATGACTTGTTCCTCAAAAGATGTTTAAACTAAAAATTCCAATTTGCAGAAATGGACATCATTGTTAATGTAAAACCAGAAGTCTCTGATGAGACTGTAGCTCTACTGGTCTGTACATATAACAAAGGAAACGTAGCACTTGGATTTGAAACTTTGCAAAATGTAGCAATAAATAGAATAATGTATCTTAATGTAGTCTACTTGTGTGCCAAGTTATATTGAAATCAAACAAAAAACTGTAGGGGGAGTAGCGTTTTAAAGGAATTTCATAGAAATTCCTATATTTAGTAACCATGGCAACACCATTCATCGAAATCAAAAACCGATGCACTAAATTATGTATCTTAGTGTAGTCTACTTGTATGCCAAGTTATATTGAAATCAAACAAAAACTGTAGGAGGAGTAGCGTTTTAAAGGACTTTAAAGAAATTACTATTTTTAGTAACCATGGCAACACCTTACATTGAAATCAAAAACCGATGCACTAAATTATGTATCTTAGTGTAGTCCACTTGTGTGCCAAGTTATATTGAAATCAAACCAAACCTGTAGGAGGAGTAGCGTTTTAAAGGAATTTCACAGAAATTTCTATATTTAGTAACCATGGCAACACCTTTCATTGAAATCAAAAACCGATGCACTGAATTATGTATCTTAGTGTAGTCTACTTGTGTGCCAAGTTATATTGAAATCAGACCAAAACTGTAGGAGGAGTAGCATTTTAAAGGAATTTTACAGAAATTTCTATTTTTAGTAACCATGGCAACAACGGTCATCGAAATCAAAAACCGATGCACTAAATTATGTATCTTAGTGTAGTCTACTTGTATGCCAAGTTATAATGAAATCAAACAAAAACTGTAGGAGGAGTAGTGTTTTAAAGGAATTTCACAAAAATTTCTATTTTTAGTAACCATGGCAACACCGTTCATCGAAATCAAAAACCGATGCACTAAATTATGTATCTTAGTGTAGTCTACTTGTGTGCCAAGTTATACTGAAATCAAACAAAAACTGTAGGAGGAGTAGCATTTTAAAGGAATTTCACAAAAATTTCTATTTTTAGTAACCATGGCAACACCGTTCATCGAAATCAAAAACCGATGCACTAAATTATGTATCTTAGTGTAGTCTACTTGTGTGCCAAGTTATATTAAAATCAGACCAAAACTGTAGGAGGAGTAGCATTTTGAAAAATTGTTTACAGACAGACGGACAGACAGACAGACAGACAGACGGACAAACGCCAGACACCTTACTATCGCATAAGCTCTTCTGGTCTCTGACCAGTAGAGCTAAAAACAAATACAGATAACAAAAAAAAAAAAAATAACTTAAAAATTCTAAGTAAGAGGCAGTTGTACTATTAGTAACCAATAACAAAAACAAAATGAACATTAAAGCTATGAATGAACAATAAAATCACTGATATTTGTATGAGAAAAATCATGATGACATTTTATTCTTACGTACATATCTTATTACAAAAATGCTTAAAAATTTGACATAAAGGTCACCAATATCACAATTTGGCTGAGTCTGTTGAGGGGGGAGGGGTCATTTCCCTCAGCTAGTCCCAGCAGGCATGATGACATGTAAAGCTGACATTTAGATCACTCATTCTGAAGCAGTGTCACTGAAAGACATCAAGTAGACAGTTCCCTTCATTTTATAGTTCTGAGAGAAAGAGCTAGGTCTCTCTTTGCTTCTTGCATTCACACCTGAAACTTCTACAAATCAATCATACAACCTGAAAAAGACAAATGGAGATATGATAAAAATTTCTACAGAGTAGCAACTTTTGAAAATGTCTAAACATGTTATAGAAAAAAATGGGAAAAAAAATTATAAGAGAAATAGAATATTAAGAAGAAATGGTAAAAATTGTCCAACAATTCAAAATCTTTAACTTCCACATCTATTTGAATTTTTTCAGTTCTTGCAGTTTTTATTATCTTGGGCAATTTTTTTTGGTTCTTTCAATATGCAACTTGTCAACTGCAAGATTTTATTATGACATAATGCACAAGTCCACATGAATGACAACATAATATATACCTTTTAGACACAGAGAGATTATTGCATAAGATGAACTTGTTCAATGTCCTTTTTGAGCTTCTTTGGCAGCTAGTATAAGTGGCTGTAGATTGGCCAGTGGCTTTGCTAACCGAAGGAAGGGATGCTGCAAAAGAGCAAACAAGCTTCGGTAAAACTAGTGAACTTTCCAAGTCTTATAGCATTTGAAAACGAGCAAGTGAACATATTACATTTCAGTAAAACAGAAAGCATTTTCTTTAATTCTAAAAAAAATATCAAAGCTCTCATAAATATTTCATAAGAAATTTTATATCAACAAAATACTGTATGTGTACTTAAAAAAGTGGGCTTTATATTTTAGCAGCTTTGGTGTAGACAACGATGCACTAATTCATGAATACCACTAAATCATTTATAAATACAATATACAGCACGGACATGTATAGCACTAATTCATGATTTCGCCAACAACTCCATACCCAGTGATTGCGCTAAATTTTGAATACGCCAATTTATGTACACGTACAGTATAATATCAGGTGCAGATCCAGAAATTTTTTCCAGGGAAGGGGGTGGGGTGGGTGGTCCAGCCCAGTCAAATAATTTCCAATAAAGAAATTTCTTGAATAAAAAAAAAAACAACAAAAAACTAAACTCCTTTTCCAAACATATCAAACCCAGAAAATTTCTTGACAAAAAAAATAAATAAATAAATGTAAAGTCCATTTTCAAACATGAAAAAAACCTATTTCTTGGTGGTGGTGGGTCCTAAGTCACTTTTTATTTGCTTCAGTATATACTTTTCATAACTCTGCAAATTCGGGGTAGAGGATCCAGACCCCCCATGGCAAAGGTAAAAGTTTCTCAAATGCAAGTCAATCTCCAAGTTCAAGAGATAAACCAGAAGTCTCTGATGAGACTGTAGCTCTACTGGTCTGTACGTATAACAAAGGAAAAGTAGCACTTGGATTTGAAACTTCGCAACATCAGCAATAAATAGAATTATGTATCTTAATGTAGTCTACTTGTGTGCCAAGTTATATTGAAATCAAACAAAAACTGTAGGACTAGTAGCATTTTGAAAGTATTTCACAGAAATTTCTATTTTAAGTTACCATGGCAACACCAATCACTGAAATCAAAAACCAATATACACCATTATGTCATGTAGTGTAGTCTAATCATGTGCCAAATTAGACTGAACTGTAGCAGGAGTAATGTATTAAAGGAATTTTACAGAAATTTCTATTTTTAGTAACCATGGCAAAACCATTCTTCAAAATCAAAAATCAATTCATCAAATTACGTATCTTAGTGCAGTCTACTTGTGTGCTAAGTTATATTAAAATCAGACTAGAACTGAAGGAGGAATTGCATTTTCAAGGAATTTCACAGATATTTCTATTATTAGTTACCATGGCAACACCATTCATTGAAATCAAAAACCGATGCACTAAATTATGTATCTTAGTGTAGTCTACTTGTGTGCCAAGTTATATTGAAATCGGAACAAAACTGTAGGAGGAGTAGCATTTTAAATGAATTTTACAGAAATTTCTATTTTTAGTAACCATGGCAACACTGTTCATAAAAATAAAAAAAACCGATGCACTAAATTATGTATCTTAATGTAGTCTACTAGCGTTCCAAGTTATATTGAAATCAGACCAAACCTGTAGGAGGAGTAGCGTTTTAAAGGAATTTTACAGAAATTTCTATTTTTAGTAACCATGGCAACACCGTTCATCCAAATCAAAAACCGATGCACAAAATCATGTATCTACGTGTAGTTTACTTGTGTGCTAAGTTATCTTAAAATCAGACTAGAACTGAAAGAGGAGTTGCGTTTTCAAGGAATTTCACAGATATTTCTATTTTTAGTAACCATGGCAACAATGTTCATAGAAATAGATGCACTAAATTATGTATCTTAGTGTAGTCTACTTGTGTGCCAAGTTATATTGAAATCAGACCAAAACTGTAGGAGGAGTAGCGTTTTGAAAAATTGTTTACAGACAGACGGACCGACGACGGACACCTTACTATCGCATAATCTCTTCTGGTCTCTGACCAGTAGAGCTAAAAATGTTGGTACTCAAAATAAAGTTCTTGTCAAAAGAAAAAAAACATGGAATGTGAAAGCCCTAGAACCAACCATTCAAAAGTTATGGCCAAGGTTAAAGTACAGGTAAACTTCGGTATCTCGACATCGGATATGTCGACAACCTGGGATATGTCGACGTCCGTCCGCGGTCCCGGCAGTATTTACTATATAAATGATTTGCAAAAACTCTGATATGTCGACCTCGGTAATCTCGACAACCCTGGTTATCTCGACGTATATTCACAGTCCCAAGAGCAAAAATTACCTGGTATATGTCGACATCGGCAATTTTCTGCTCCACTGAACCGAACTGTTTGTCAGATAGGGTCGCTCGTCACGCACGGACGGCTCCGGGTATCTCGACGTCGTCAAAAATTCACACCTTTCACACCCATGTTTTGACTGCACGCTGCTTAATCAATTCTATAGACTGTGTTTGTAGGTGAATCCAAAGCCCCATCGGCGTTTTTGAGACGTTAATTGCTTAATGTTCAGCTTGGGTAATATCGCTGATAAATCTACACGATTCTGCTTAAATTTACAGGTGTTTATTTATGTCGAAACCTAACATAACTTTTAAAATTGAAAAAGATAACTAAATTACAAAGAATAATAAACATATTGAATGAATTCAAACTAAAGAATTAAACGATGTTCTAATAACATTCAACAGGAAATAATCCGATTAACGACACGATTAACCGAATCATCCGTAATTCATGCATCTGTAATATCACTACGTTAGTTTAGATACACAAATCTCTTAAAAAATTAATATTAATGCACATTCTTCCTGAATGAAATAAGAAAAAAAAAATAATTACGCATTTAATATGTTTTCGTATCTCGGATGTCGACTTTATCATGTTTATACGGTTCGGTTCGAAGTTTATAGAGCGCATTTCGTATCCTGTTCTGACAAAAAAGCAAGTAACACGCGAATGCTGAATGGAAAAATTTAGAACGATTTCGATAAAGAGAAGGATTTTAAAAAACAACTTCTTAGATTTTTATTAAAAATAGAGGGATTGCTGAAATAAGTTGACCTACAGTCTATATTGAAGTCATGTACGTATAATAAGCTTATACACATGTATGTGTTTGGTTATGCAGTGAAATCTTGGACGTCAACTCTGATATCTCGACACCTCGGATATCTCGACATTTTCCGATGGTCCCGTCGATGTTGAGATAACGAAGTTTACCTGTATTTCAAAACTAGGTCAAACGCCAAAGTCAAGATCAAAGGGTCAAAATTGTTGGTATCCAAGGGAAGGTCTTATCACAAAGAACACATGTGAATTGTGGAAGCCAGAGCTCAAAACTTATGGCCAAGGTTAAAGTTTTTCAAAAGTAGGTCAAACTCCAAGGTCAAGATCAAAAGGTAAAAAAAATATATGTACCCAAGGAAAGGTCTTATCAAAAGGAATACACATGTGAAGTATGAAAGCCCTAGTACCAACTGTACAAATGTTATGGCCAAGGTTAAAGTTTGATAAAATTTTGTAAAAGTTGGTCAAACTCCAAGGTTAAGGTTAAGAGGTCAGACATGTTGGTACCAAAAGGTAGGTCTTGTCACAAGGAATACACATGTAAAGTATTCAAGCCTTAGCTCAAACTAATCAAAGGTTATGGGCAAGGTTAAAGTTTTTGTAGACAAAAAGAGAGAGAGAGCAAAAACAACATGCCCTCGAATCTTCCATTACGGGGGCATTAAAACAAGCACATGCAGTATTTCAATGCTGTCTTCCTTAAATCTGAATAGAATATAAAATTACCTTTAAAAGCTCTGAAGCTGAAGCTCTTTTTTCTACATCAACCTCCAAACATTTATCTAGGAGATCTTGGAAGACAGGGGAGAGTTTGTGTTTCTCTTTGATTTCAGGTTTACCATTTGTTGCTATTAGATACAGAGCCTACAGCAGAAAGTATAACATGAACAATCCCTGAATCATTGTTTCAAATTGTTGCCCTTTAATTGTACATTATATAAGTATGCCAAAGAGTAAATATTTTATCTTTAAAAGTACAATTTTCTTTTGAGTAAAACCTAATTTTCATTATTTTGTAGGCTCTCAGCCAATTTGTGGTAGTATTCTGTGATCACAGTTTATACAAGTGAATTTTTACTGGTACAGAAAGCTAACTAATAGTATTGTTTTGAAAGAATAAGTCTCCTACTAAAATTTGATTGTGAACCATAGAGAATTATTGTCAAGATATAGACAGTTTTTCAACACAGACACAGAAGTTGCTGAATAGAGTTTTATTATTGAACATACCCTTAATGGATTTTCATTCAGATATGGTGGTTCTCCCTCAATCATTTCAATGGCCATCACACCTAAACTCCAAATATCCACTTTTGGACCATATTGTTTCCTGCAACACAGAATTTAGAATGTACTACAATTCTGGGTTTTAAATTCAGAGTTCGTGAAATATACATATCACAGTACTAAACGTTGCCTTGACAATAACCCTTACCTAGTGACGACCTCTGGTGCCATCCAATAAGGTGTGCCCACCATTGTCGACCTTTTACTTTGTTCTGGAGATAACTGAGCACAAAAGCCAAAGTCAGCTGTGAAGAGGAAATGAATTCAATTAGCAACTCTTTTACTACATGTAATAGAGTAAAAATTGTTAAATCTGACACCTGTGCAATCAGTTTCACTATGAATTCGTTTCTTTATTTTCATTCCCACTTTACCATTTTCCATGTACTTTACATCTTGTTTATTTTGACACAAAATTTGTGTCCCAGTGCATGTAGGAGTAGAAAGATTTCATGTATCTATAATTCCATTTAACAATCATATCTATAGTTTAATTATGCTACAAAAATTCAAAATTATAGAAAAGTCCCTGCAATCTTTTCTTTTTAAAAGAAAAAAGGAAGTTGTAAAGTTCTTAAGAAGAAACCTTACTTAATTTGACACTTCCATCCATTCCCAGCAGTATGTTGTCACTCTTAATGTCTCGATGAATTACTTGGTTCTCGTGTAAAAATTCTAGAGCTTGTAAACACTGAAAACGGTAAAACATAACAACATTTAGAAGTCTAATACATAAAAAATTTCCCTCATGTTTATCATACTTCTTTCAAGCACTGTCCATAGGTATTCAGAAAACAAGATTTCTTGGTGCAGTCAAATAGCTGTCAAGATAAGGCTTATTAATGGGGAATAAAATTTTCTCTGGAAGTTGATATACTAGTGAGGATTCAATTTTGGCATTATTAGCGAGGGTTCTGAGATTGCTAAAATTTGAATATCACTTACAATTTATTCCATATCGGTTGTTATAGATACCTCTCTTGGCATTGTAAAATTGCTAAAATTACTTCTTGCTAAAAATATATACCAATTTTTGGAGATAAATTGCTAAATTTGTGTCTTGCTAAAATTTCCACTTTAACGGTAATTAAAGAAAAGTTTTAAAATATTTAAGCAAAGACCTCATGAAAAAATACATTTACAGTAGCTTCATCTCTTAAATGAAATTTCGTCACTTTTAGATTTTACACCACACAAAAATCCTCGCAGTCTGAGGGGTCAATTTTTAACTGCTACCAAGGTTAATGGAAAATTAATTGCTGGATGCCAAACCCCCACCGTGGGACAGGTGAATCAACTTCCAGATGCCAAAGTCGGCCAAAGAGGAGTAAGGGGAAAGGGGGTGCGGGTAAAAATTAAACACTTCATCAAGTGATACCTCTCTACAAACAGCTGCTATCTGTCCCTCATCCATACACGTTTCTGTGACAACATCAGTAAGAGATCCTCCAGCTAAATATTCCATAACAACCTGTAAACAAACATTAAAAATATAATATAATATATATATAATATATAAAATAGGAAAATATTCTTGAACACTGATATTTGGAATACCTGGGATATGCCAAAGTGATTTGGCAGTCCCACCCACTTTTTCTTAATCTTTTAACCTCATAATCTCGAATCCTCAGATATCTCTCAGTTTAATTTCAGTCCTGTGCACCTCCAGATAACGAGGTTTGACTGTATTACTGCATGCAATTTGTGCATCATGTTTGTTTGAACATGTCATTTGATTTGTTTTCAGTGCCTAAGCAGTCTTGCAAACATACTGGACTTAAAATAAAACCATGTGTACTTTAATTTAGCAAGAACATTGTTGTTCAAATTGCAGTTACATAGTATTTCAAATTCACTTTATATTCTCAATAATAAAAAGTTTTCAAATTAACATTTTTCTTTGTAACCAAGAAATTAAATGTGCTTTGAAATCAGTAAAATCACTGTTTCCAAAGGATTGGCTTAATTTTAAGGAGGTTCGATCCTGAGCTTCTGATCAGATTTTGGTCTAGACCTTTATTTCTAAAATTCTGCATCATTTTTAAGTTCTAACATTAAATCTGGATTCTACAATGCAAATTAAACTATATCCAATGAAAAAACTGCGATTAAATTTCATTCAAATAGGACTAAGCCAGGAACTATATTTTGTGGCGGAAGGTTTTTTAGAAGAAAATGATCAATTTTTCCCTTTTGAAATATATACAGTACTGTTAAGTTTAGATTCCTAATTTTCCATGCTGGTTGGACACAGAGCTGTTTTTTGCAGTGAAAAGTTTTATGCTGGTTCTGACATATCTGTTAAATTATTTCTTATGAATTCTTTCATCATATTGTGACAAATATAGTAAATATATTCTGAAAGTCCAGGAAAAAATTGAGCCAATTTTAACATAAAATTTACACCTTTTTAGTAATATCTAAAAATTTACATCATAGACCCCCACTTTTGATTTTCTTTTCTGAACATATAAGATAACTTTAACCAATCTGCTTAAATTCAACAAAAGTTTAAGACTTTAAAATAATTTTCTTGCTTGTTGAATTTTTAATGCCAGAAAAATCACATTTTGTGAGTGCAGAAAGGTCAAATAATTGATTATGCGAGGTAATTTGAAACTTTTCCGAGTCACAATTTTAATGTGTCTTTTTTTAAACAGACTAATAGTTTACTTTATCCCAGGATTCATTTGGATAAAAATCTAGGAGGGAAAATGTCGAAGACGTGATTCTTGATTAAGACACAAATTTCAGTGCATAAAGGTCATATTAAATGTACTGTAGCGCCAAAAAAAGGATATTGACCCCCATTTTTTGTTTTGAATTTTAATTAAGCTATGTATGTAGAAACTAAAAATATACTTGACAAAAAAAGTTTAAGACTTTAAATATCAGGATCCAACCTCGTTAAGTGCAATCTTATCTTTTTAATAAATGACCTGTGCACACTGAACTATATTCAGTACATCCTATAGCTTGACAATCCACCACAGTATACTGGGTAGTCTGATAATTTTCTGTAGACTTTGAGCAACAATTCATCTTGACTTGACTAATGACTATTGAATGGTATCGTAGACCAATTTGTGAAAATGACCTAAAATGGGTTGCATTCAAGATAGTAGCAACTAGCCTTACTGTTAAATTAGATATCTATGTCAATCTACTGAACGCAGAGTAGGAATAAATGCTTGTTATCTCTATATAGGGCTAGCAGATGTTTGCTCAACTTCATAGTGCCATCTAGAACTACAAAGCCACGATCTTGAACACAGCACAGTACTACAATTTTTTTTTATTGAAACCTGAGCTCAGTTGTTTTTTACTTACCCATAATTCCTCCCCGACCAAATAACTATCCAGATAATTCACAATATTGGGATTCTGATTTTCCCGCATCACTAAAATTTCATTGATAATAAGTTCTTTCTTTGGTTGTTGAGACAAGTTCATTGTTTTAATGGCCACCTCCCTTCCGGTAGCCACTTCTATTGCAATATACACAGTTCCTGATGCACTGAAAATGTCAGAAAATGCACAAATTTAACAACTTCTGAAAAATGTGCACACACTCATAGTTCTAATTTCAGAACATCAAAATAAAAATGCCAATTTAAAACTGTAGCAAAATACATGTATGACAAAAGTTATCAAAATATCTATTGGAAATCTATCAAATTTTGACTCCAATTCAAGAATTTAAAGTAGGGTAGATTCTACACAAAGTAGAATGTGTTTGCAAAGATCAATGTCCTCAACAGTGGCAAGTTCATTTGAAATATGACCTTGACATTGCATAATGCTTTGATCTCTGAAAGCCTTCTCATTAATAGTTCAAAAGTTTTTTGGTTTACCAGATTTTCCATCATGGGGCATAAAAGAACACTCAAGAGACCCAGATTCAAAGTAGCACACAACATATAAATCTATTGAAGAATATCATTGTTCAAAAGAGATTTTTGTGCAGATTACGTTAACATTTCTCTTTCTTAAATACATGTAGTAATCAATGGTATGGTTTTTTAATTTTAAGCTGAGTACAGTTTTCTTAAAAAAAAAAACTTCTTATATATATATTCTTAATCCTTACCCTTGGCCAATCTTTTCCATTTTTGTATATTTCCTATTTGGATCACCAATGGTCACAATTGTGCGTAATTTTTCTAGAATTTCTTCATCTGTCATTTTACGTTTCTTGGGTTTATCATTTTTACTTGTAGCGATAGCACCATTAGCTTTTTCTTCAGGTTCAATTGGCTTTGTATACTGGAAAATAAACCAGACATGATTCGAATACTATTCTCATTGTAATATTTATCTAATATATTATTTGGTCACCTTTAATACAGAACATTATTCTGTTTTTCTGATCCTTTAGCTTCAAAAGACTTCCAGAATTATTTTTAAATCTGTATATCTGAATATGGTTTCATAATTTTCTCCCCTCTAGGTTATGATACTCTTAAAAAAATCTAACATTGTCTGTGAGGATATAAAAGACATAGATCTGTCAGGACTGTTGCTTTGTACGTTAATAGACTTTGTTTTGTTCAGTTTGGTATTATACAACTTATCATTGACTTTATTTTGCCATATTTGCCGTTATGTAACTTACAATCACTATGAACTATATCTCACTTTGTAACTAACAACTGTTTTAACTTACAATAAACTTTGTTTGTAACTTACAATAGACTTTGTTTTACTGGGTCTGCTATTAGGTAACTTACAATAGACTTTGTTTTGTTGGCCTTGCTGTTAAGTAACTTACAATAGACTTTGTTTTGTTGGGTCTGCTGTTAAGTAACTTACAATAGACATTGTTTTGTGGGGTCTGCTTTTAAGTAACTTACAACAGACTTTGTTTTACTGGGTCTGCTATTAGGTAATTTACAATAGACTTTTTTTGTTGGCCTTGCTGTTAAGTAATTTACAATAGACTTTGTTTTGTTGGGTCTGCTGTTAAGTAACTTACAATAGACTTTGTTTTGTTGGGTCTGCTTTTAAGTAACTTACAACAAACTTTGTTTTGTCGGGCTTGCTGTTAAGAAACTTACAATAGACTTTGTTTTGTTGGGCTTGCTGTTAAGTAACTTACAATAGCCTTTGTTTTATTGGGCTTGCTGTTAAGTAACTTACAATAGACTTTGTTTTGTTGGGTCTGCTGTTAAGTAACTTACAATAGACTTTGTTTTATTGGGCTTGCTGTTACAGACCCTAAAACGTGCTACTACACCACTTGCACGGTTTGGTTCGTTTCGATTTGTGTACGGTACGCTTCTTGCACGGAACGGTACGCTTTGTGAACGGTACGGTTCGCTTTGTGCACGGTACGGTACGCTTCTTGTACGGAACGGTTCGTTTTGTGTACGGTACGGTTCGTTTTGTGCACGGTACGGTACGCTTCTTGCACGGAACGGTTCGTTTTGTGAACGGTACGCTTTAGTGAACGGTATGTAAATTAAGTGGGCGGAGCCTGTACGCTTTAGTTTATGATTGGCTACTTCATAAAGTCGTTTATTTCTTTATTATAATCTCTTTATTTTATATAAATGGAAGGACGGTATCGCAAGCATTTTTAATAAGTTGTTTTTAATTAGTCAAAGCTGTTATAAATATTTCCTTTTTACAGCTGTGTTTTCATTATTACATGTAACTAGTCGTCTTATTAACTGTATCTCTTTTAATTTACTTTCTGTATTCGAACTACTTTCAATTTTTGAAATGAATAATTTTAGCTGTCAGGTTATTATCATTTTGTACACCATCTCCTTATGGTTCAGTAACTTTGAAATAGATCGAACATATCAACAAACACTGCATAACAAGGATGAAAAAAAACATTTTGGTTGCGTCGCCATGAAGGCCTTTCTGTAATTTTTTTTAAGAATAATCGTAGATATATTTTTTATTTCCTTTCAATTTTCCTAATAGAATACAGTTATTAGTTTAAATATTCACTTATCACACTTTGAAACAAATGAGTTTGATTTTATACATCCCTCATGCTCTCATTTCGTCTACCATTCTTTTTACATTCTTGCCGCTGTTGCTTCATTAAAAAAAAAAAAACAACAACAACAACAAAAATTTTCTCTTGACCGAATGATCAAAGAAACAATTAAAAAATAAGTTATTGTTTTCATATTTATTTGTGAGGAATTTTATTTTATCATTTTTTTTACATAGATTGCTTAGGTGTTTGGCTCACTAGGAAAAATACATTGAAAAGTAATCGGTAGAAGTGCACACAATTAGTGCAAAATATAACTTAATTTTTGCGCGCGTAATTGTTTTCCTTTTTACATAAGTTTTCCATCAATGTGTAAAAATGCTTTTTAAAGGGAAGTTACAATCGAGAAAACGGTTAAGACAGCTTCAATTCCATCTACAATGTATAAATGTATATTAATATATATTGACTGCAAAGAAAGATTTCCGAAATAAATAATATGTCAAAATGTTAGAAATAAATAGTCCGTTTTTAATTACCTAGAAAATAAATAATATGCAGCCATGTATGTCCTTAAAAACTTTGAAAATGAATAACTTGCCCATGCCGGGTGCTACCCCCCCCCCCCCCTTTGTTTCCTTGTCAAACTCAAACTTTTGTATTGAAGATCTAGAAAAAAAGCTGTCTGCACATGAAATCCTACTTATCTGCTGATTAAAACTGGTGGGTTCATTGTTGTAGACTTACTGTATAAGACAGCAAACTGTTGATACACGTGTGAATGTAGGCATATTTGGACTAACGGGATTAGATACGGTTCAATATACACAGTTTAAGTTTTTACCTGTGCACGTGTGATGACAGTACTTGATCGAAATTTTCAAATGTTTTAGAGTAAATAACGAAAGTATGGAAAGACGTCAGTCTAGATAACAATACCATGTCAAGAAATGTACAGTGTTTCTTAAAAAAAAAAATGGATGAACATGCATGCACGGACGAATCATTAAAAAAAAAGATTAATCTTGGCTTTACGTGTAAATTCCAGGTAACATATTTTACCTGCAGGTTTCAGTGAATAAAGCAAATGAAATGGGAAAATACTTTAAATAAAAATTAATTCTGACATATATCCATTTTTTTTTTTTTTTTTTTTTTGATTACCTGTATTAAACTGAAAATTCCATGCGAAAATGTGGCGATCGAACCTTTTGACAGTATGTTATATTGGCGATAACATCTTAGGTTGGTCAGAAGAGTGTAAACCAACACAGTTATTTATATATACATCACTTTTATTTTTTTCTATTGATTGAGAGGCGTTTACATTTGAACATGTCCGGTTTCAAATTGACAATTTAGTTTCGTAATTTTTTTTTTTTGTAATCATTTCTCCCTAAAACTATTACTTACATGAATAAAAAATGAAACAAAGGGCTTGATTTCGGAAAATAGCACAGAATCCTAATACATTTTTCAATTTGTCTTGGTTTCCGAGAACGTCCATAGAGACAAGAATAGGGTAGAGTAAAGCTATAGAAATAAATGATAAAGTACTTAATTCACTTTTATTTATTATAAATTGTACACGAAAATATTACGATGCTGCATTTAATATGAAAAAAAGTTAGTCAAGCACAACCCGATCATGCATAGCGAATAAGGAATCGCCTCACACTCTGTCGAGTTGTTTTGAAGTCGTAATTAGTTTTGAGTAGTTTCCTTATATTAAAAGATGTAAGTCCAGATGCATGGTACTAAATAATAATATTTTGAATCTCTAAGTTATTTTCCATCCTTCTTTAACGGGCGCTGCGTCGAAAGAAATAAAAAAAAAATACTTACTGTAATTGGTCATCGTAAGATCGGGGCGTGGCTTGCATAATTATTTCAAAAATTATTCATGAACAGTACGGTTCGCTCTTTGCACGGTACGATACGCTTCTTGTACGGAACGGTTCGTTTTGTGTACGGTACGGTTCGCTTTGTGCACGGTACGGTACGCTTCTTGCACGGTACGGTTCGCTTTGTGTACGGTACGGTACGCTTCTTGCACGGTACAGTACACTTCTTGCACGGAACGGTACGGTTCGTTTCTGAGGTGTAGTAGCACGTTTTAGGGTCTGTAAGTAACTTACAATATACTTTGTTTTGTTGGGTCTGCTGTTAAGTAACTTACAATAGACTTTGTTTTATTGGGCTTGCTGTTAAGTAACTTACAATAGACTTTGTTTTGTTGGTCTTGCTGTTAAGTCACTTACAATAGACTTTGTTTTGTTGGGTCTGCTGTTAAGTAACTTACAACAGACTTTGTTTTGTTGGGTTTGTTGTTTTGTAATTTACAATACTTTATTTTGTTGGGTTTGCTGTCAGGTAACTTACAATAGACTTTGTTTTGTCGGGTCGAGTGGCAACAGGAGGGGGAGCTTCTTCTTCCTCTTCTTCAGAGGCATGTGTTGCTTGTTCAACCTTTTGCTGTCAAATGTAATGATAAAATTGAATATACCTGTGAATTGTTGACTTAATAAAGCAATTTTTAATGAAAAATGATTCCATCATTTCTGATTTTCACCAAAATAAATACTTACAGGTGATATAACAACATTGTTGGAGAATTTGTCAGAGAGTGTGGGACGCATGGAATCAGCACCTAGGTACAAAACCTCCAAATTAGTTATGTCAAACTGATATCTTAATTAATAAACAAAATTCTCCTTAACTGCTCATTTAAATGTCTCAAACATCAGTGCATTAGCCAATCAAAATGCATTTTACAAAACAGTTGCTTCAGAATTATATTTCAAGGGGCTAACATTATTTATGCTATGGCCAAACAAGGCTGACTACTTACTAGGTGGTTTGATATTGGTCATATACTTCATTTTGGGTTCCTGCTGCTCTTTGTTTGTAGCATCATAATAATTGAGGACATCCAGAACAGCCTGTGGATTCTTCTTCTGCTCCATCTTAGAGATGTTAGACTGAGAAAGAAGTTTGGCCCACGACTCAGGCATCCCCTGTGATAGAAAACCATTGAACATTTATTTTTAAGAAATTTAAGGTCTCACACTGAAGGGTTATGAAAATCTTCAAACAACTATTCCCCACATCCAGGCCAAATTTATTTCTTTCTTTGAACATGAAAGAGGTTTCCCACCATTTATAAGAGTCCCCCACCCTACCCTATCCCCATTTGTCAAGAGTTCTGATTGGGTTTTCTTTATTCTACTGAATATGGTGAAGTAACTTCCCAATTATACTTAAAAATGAGTGTCACAAATAATACATTTTTTCCCTATATTGACTGTGTTTGGCAGGAGATGATAGAAATGGGAAGAAACAAACAAGGAAATTAAACATTTTAAAAAAAAATTTGTATATCAAGTTCAAAAATGAGTATGTACCTTTGTAATTTACAGCTTGTATCTACATCAATTCGGTGCATTTATATCATGTTTAAACTGGTTACACTCTTTTTGCATCACATCATGTGTATGAGGATATACTTGTTTTTTTAGAACAGAAAGGAAATTTTGCAGGCTTCGTGCATTTCATTAGGAAAATGTAAACATTATTAAGGAACCAAAAGTCATGAATCAAGTGAGACAAGTTCACACATTAGACGTTGGATTTCTTAACACAAACATCAACATTACATGTTGTATGTATAATTGTATATGCAATGTTTTTCTTTTTTTTTTAATCAAGAGCCCCCCATTTACTACCAAGCCAATTATGACATTCTTCTAGCCTTTAATCCAACTCTTTATCAGCTAATCACTGATATCCCTCTTGAAAAACAAAGACACAAGTCTACCATGTTTTCAGCTCTTGACACACATACTCTGCCACACTTGGGTAACACCCCTCCCACCTCCTTATAACCACAACAGCTAATATATTGACATTCTGATCTTTTGAAGTGCAAGAGTACTTTCATAAGAATGTTATGTGGTATAAATGGCTCTAAAATTGGACCTACAGTTTATAGTTACATAATATGGCAAGGATTCATACTTATAGAGCTATATTACGGGAACATAAGAAAAGTAAGTGGAGGACTACCTTGTTTACATGACAGAATTTTAAATAACATTCTTTACTTTCCTTAAAATATTAAAGAGTATAACTCTTTTTTATTTCGAATGAAAGACATCTTTTACACACCGTGAATTCTCCGGTATGGGGATCGAAGCCCACATGGACTGTGTGCTCAAAGTTGGAGGGATTTGAAATAATTGGCTTCTCATTTTCTTTCAACTTTTTGGAATTTAAACCTGTAAATAAATATATAAATATGATGTTTATGACATTATTAACCATATATATGAGAAAAAAAACTTTAACTAATTTGATCTATATCTCTATGCCATGCAATATGAACTAAAATATATTTCATTTTCATTCAAGCATGCCCTGTAAATATACTGAGGATACATGTACATCTTTCTTAAAAATTCCCAACCTGAAAGCCTATTGGATCCTCCACTCATTCTTCTCTGAAGAGTAATAAAAACATGGGACCAACTTGATCTCTTTTTCTCACTCATATTACATAAAATCCAACAGAACCAAAAATATACATTAAAAAAATCAGCAGAATTGCTCACAAACTGGCATCACATCTCCAAAAAAATTCCTCTAACACACCTTCTACCGTCAAAGTTAACACTAAATATACCTCGGCACTACAGGAAGAGGACTATGCGATTACTGCACTACAGAAAACGAGGAGCAATTGACAGGGGCAGAATTACTGTCGCAATACAATGATTATCCCATTAAGAGTGTTGTGAACACGTCAACAGACAGCATCACATTGTGTAAATAAAAACACACTTCATCAGGGTTTTTTTTTCCCCTGCATGGTCATTCTGAAACTCTCCACGAAGTTTCAATCTTGAATTATGTCTTCCATCAATTTTTGGAGGAAAAGAAACAGAAACATCTTCAACACACTTCTAAATACATTAATATTGAAACTTCTATGACTGCTTCTTACTGTGGATTGTAAACAATATTGGATGCAGACAATATATCAAACACTTCAACATTCCTAAGATTCTGGTTCCTGTTTTTCTGGTGCACAGACATTTGTCACCCACAGCACTCTCATATGTGTTTACATGGCATCAATCATCTCAAAGAGGAAAGAATGCTTCTCATGACTTAGCAAAGTGTACTATGCCCAGATGTATGTGACATAATTAAGATAGCCTTTTTACATATTAAACAAATATCAAGAAACATCAAAACCTTTGCCCACATGACTGACTTGAACCTATAACTTTGACTGATATGTTAATAAAGTATTCAAAGTAATCATTTTGTTGTATCTAAGGAAAAATGGATGAAGCAATGGAATTTGCAATAGATATGAATGAAACATATGTACTTGAGTTTTGCCCTTTAAAAACTTAAATTCAGTATAAATGTCTGTTTTACTTCAGCTGCTGATTTGCAGAGGCCAAAGTTCTCTGTACAAATTGATATCTCTACATCAGAAAAAGCCGTAAAGTTCATTCACATGCAGCAAAAACATGTATCATAGTTCCAAAGCAAAAAAAAAACATCCAGGAAAAAAAAAATACAAACCCTGCGCGTGCCAAGATTAAATGATTCAGTATTGTGCAGTATTGACAGGTGTAATTCCATGTGAATTTTTGATTCTGTACAATTTGTGCATATACACAAGGAGATCTAACAGTATTTTCTTGTATTTTTCAAATCCAATTAAAGAATGAAATCAAAATCTCATCTAATCTATGGACACCCCCCTCCCCCCCAATCCCTGAACTTAGTACATGTATTTAGTCAGCAAATTTATTTCACTGAAACCAATGCACAGTCATTAAAAAATTACCTGTAGAAGTACAATACATATAAATAAAACATTAAGACAAAGACATACTTTTGGGAGTTTTTGTCTTTTTCCTTTCGTCGGGTTCTTTTGGCAGTGGTTTATGTTCTTGTGGCAAATTTCCATCCCTGAAAAACAAACGAAACCACACCATTAACACCTAATGTTTATAAATAATACCAAACCACTTCAAACAGAGCTGTCTGACAAAAAAGATACTTCAACTGGCATAAATATTTTAATACACTGATGTTTTCATTCTCTCCTAAACCATTATTTCACCAGATAATTATACAGTCACACTTTGGTATCTTGAACATCTATGTCTCAAAAACCATATATATATGCCGAAGCGAGTTGGAAGTCCCCTCCACTTTTTCTTTATGTATTTAAACCTCAGTATCTCAAACCCTTGGATATCTTGATCTTTTTTTCAGTCCAATCGAGTTCAAGATGAGATACTGTGCATATACGTCTTTAAAAAAAAGAAATTTGGGATGTAATGTTGCTAATCAGGGCATGTAACAGAAGTGATTGGTGTGGGTATAACGTGTGTATGTACAGTTTCATTTCCATGCAAGGTACAGTATATAGATATGGTGAAGATTTATGTACATTCATACAACAGCTGAAGTATTATCTGTAAAACACAGAACAATAATGCCTCGGCCTGCAGTGAAAATGACTTCCCATAATTCAAGACAGCACTTGATTTTCTGAGCAATTAGTTTTATCAAGATGTCTGTAGGGGTTCCCTAACTGTTGAGTGTGCAGCATCTGTTCTAAACACACCGCATTCCTGACATAGCTGCATTAGAAATCCCCAGTAAGACAGTATCTATTAAGCAATTGTTAAAAAAAAAAAAAAAAAAAAAAATCATATTTCCTTGGTTGAGATAAACAACGCCTTCACTTGTTGGGTGTACAATGTTTTCTTTGTACATGACATAATATATCTATGTAATACATATCATGTTCAAAAATTATAAAACCAAGTGACCTATAAAGTCAATTCAGCTGAAACATAAACACATCATGCTGTTATTAGTGTTACACTTTAAAATTTCTCATTGAAATAATGTTTGTAAACTTAAATCTGAAATTCCTTGCTTTAACTTTCATGCCCGTTGATCATTGGGTCAGATAACATTCACAAATGTTTTATATATTCCAACAGAAAGCAAACAATGTCTGCCCCCTTGTACCCATTTAAGTCTGCCATCTTTTTAAATCTAGGTTAATCAGCATATTTTAGACATGGCCTTCTAGATATGTGTTAGTTTATCGATAGAGAAATATGAATTGAAAATAACCCATTAACCCTCACTAACAATGTTAATCCAAAAGAAGTGATTCATTTTGAGTCAATATCTACATGTCTGCATGGGGAGGTTACCGAGTTTAAAGCAACACATCCACAAATAACAAGTACTCTGTACAAGTACTAACTAGAAGTTCTACATAATTACATCTGTGAGAGCCAATGTTTACCATTAGTTGGCATCAAGCAAGGTTAACCACTATGAATTCCTCATTGGCTAGTTACTATGTATGCTAAGAGATGTTTTATGAACTTTATATGAGAGTATCCCCATTGAAGAGCTATAAGTGGCAGTTCACTAGGGAGTTTCTTTATTATCATGACACTAAGGAGGGGTTAAACACTAGTATAGATATTCTTTTGTTGTTTCCTCTTCCTACACTCTTAGGCTAAAGAAATTACAGCTGAATTTCAGTTTCTCAAACACTGATATCTCAAACCTTATGGATATGTTAAGTCATCAAGTCCCTATCACCTTTCCTCTTTGTATTTTAACCCCAATATCTTGTACCCTTGGATATCCCAAAGTTTTTCCTTGGTACCATCGAGTTCGAGATAACGAGGTATGACTGTTCTCAAGAACACTGAAACTTTTGTTGTGCACACTGGGTAACAATTAATTATGGAAGCCTATGTCATTTACTGTAATAAAAATGTGATACCTCCTTAGTCTACATGTACAAAAAACTTCTGTGTATAAAAATTACTCACCTCATAGTACTAGTATGCCTCACGGGAGGGGCAGGGGGTTTCTCCCCCTCATCAAAGCTGTCCGACATGGTCAGGCTGGCTTACTCAGCATTCATCAATACTTGCTAGTCATCAACAGGCTCAGAATGCAGGCCTCTGAAAAATCAACATGACTCAGTTTCAATGACCAATTATCAGACAACATGTCATCCTCAATAACCAGCAGGCAACATTCAATCCCCCATGCAATCTTTTATATTGATTCCATATTGTGTCAAACACTGTCTCCAAAAAAACAAAAATCCCCCAAAAAATCATTAAAAAAAATAGTTCTTTATAATGAGGCCTTAAATACTTTACTACACAAGAATCAATAGTATGATTCATGTCTTTAACCAGATCACTCACTCATTACTACATTCAGAAAGTTTTACATCCTAAAAAAAACAAACAAAACTGCCATTATTGGCAATTTGTTATAGCACACAGCTCTGAAAGAAAATTTTCTTGTTAAAACTCATATTGTATCCCAACACAGCAAATCACTGCTAATCGGAAGAGGAGAAAAACAAACCTGAAATGTTTTGTCTGCTACTGGGGGAAAATTTTGGAATGTTAATGGACTACCACAGGAATAATGTCAATTAGACCTTTCTGCTTTTAACGAGTCTAGAGCACCATTACACAATAACTGCCCATCCTTATATCATCCATACACACAAGGGAAAAAAACCTACGGTGTTAAAATTCCAAGGTATTGAAATCAAGAATTTTATGCACTTGTACTCCAATGCACAGAAAAAAACAGGAAGACTTACAACAATACAGGTAGAATTAACAAGCTTAAATGTTTTCTATGCCCCTGGTCAAACCCCTTGACCCGGCATTCCTTCCTTCACTTTTGTGTGCAGTTTTATAAGCTCTTTGCCAATGTAAATAAGATCAGCTCTATATAAAAAAAGCTAAGAGAATGACTCATCTCTCTCTCTCTCTCTGGAGCAGTGCATATTATTGATGACTTGTTATCATTGATCTGGTAGAGGTAGCATGCTTCAGGATTTACTCCCTAAATCCTTAAGAAAAATTTTGATGAAGGTGGAGATTAGGCCAAAAAACAAAAGGACACAATCCCACGTAAACAAGTGATGTCAAAGGAAAACCTCATTAACGAATGACATTTAATTTTTTTTGCTGTCTGACTATATTAATTCCTGTTTTTACTTTTATAATCTGTAATTAAAAGCCATATACACTGTATACTTTTACAACGACAACAGATAAAACCAATTTTGCTAAAGTGGTATGCTTAATTTAACACCAATACAAATTCAGATCTTTAAGCTTTAAAAAAGTTTTCATAAAATAATCAAACGGTTAATTGATTTTTATTTCATGTTGATATTTGACATTTTCAACAAACTCATAAATCTCAATGGATTTTATGACAGTCCCTATGCGGACGTTTATGACATGACAGACCGAGAAAGGAAGTGAAGATTTCCCCTCCTATTATGTAATTAGCTACATAGAGGTTATCGTTTGTCTGATGGCACAGTTTCCAATCGAAGGAAATCTGATCAATAGAAATGACTCATCTCTGCTTCTGCAGAAAGCCATTGAGCTAAACCCCCAGATTACATGCTGCATTGTGTACAAAAACTGCTCTATGAAGGACACATATGAAAAGTTCTGCATGAATCTTATTGAAAGCATCTTTAGATACAATCTCAAACATTCTCTTTCATTATCTTGAATATCATCTTTAATTAAGAAGTTTAAACCCTTACAAAGTAGTAAACTATACACTGTCACAGATATTTTTTTTTCACCATTCATGCAGCACTGTTGCACAGATTTAAATTTTTAATAGACAGGGAGAAAAGTATTTCATATGATTCACATAAAGTGTAATTTTAATAAAAATACAAAAAGTATAAGAAACAGGTGGGTATATATATGCATGTATATCTAGGAAAAACAGACATATCAGATTCTTTTCTCATGCACGAGTGTAAATCAACATCTAATACACAAATTACCACCACATACTAAAATCTAATCTGATGATTAAAATGTGGGGTGGGGGGAGTTCTGCTTTCAATCTCCAGAAAATATATCACAACAGGTGCAGTAGCAGGCATGTAAATGTATATATACTACATACATGCAGCATTTATTCATATTTTCACTCAAAATAAAAGCAATTCTCATCAATTCTCATCTTTGCTTTTTTATCATGGATAATCTCTTTTCCTTCAATAAGTTATGATTTAATTATCTGTATTTTACTAAATTTTAAGCAATTAATGTCATATAAGGAAAAGCCTTTTTTCCTTCAATAACTTATGATTTACCTGTAAATGTGCTAAATTCTAAGCCATTAAACTCACATAAGTTGTTAGGCAAGAGGTAAAGCTACATTATTGCGTGTGTATCATTTCTGCTTTGATAATACTAATTAAAAAGTTAGAATATAATATATCTAAATTGTAAGGGTAATTGCATCAGGAACAAAGTGGTACACACTATCTATGATCTAATATGTTTAACAGGCAATTTCCCCTTCAATGGTTACTTAGAATTGTGACATCAAACTGAAACCAGTATTTGCTTATTTAGCTATTGACAATATCTCCACTCAGTACAATCAAATGCATGCCTTTCATCTTCTGAAATCATGCAAGTTAATCAAACATCTAAATGATCTCTATATGTTGTGAGCAGCAACCTACTGTTTTTCCTAGCATATGTTTCAAAGTCTAACAAAATAATATGAAAGAACAGATGTGTGGTAAAAGTTATGTTAAATATAATTTCAAGGGAACAACAATGTAGACTTTAAATAAAAATAATTAAAACATCTGTTCTTATGTTGATGTTCTTTCCCCTTTCCCGTTTGGATGAACTACCAAGTAATAAAATAATTCTGATAATTTCTAGTAGTATGGCTATTGGGGTTGTGAAAGTTGCTAATATGAAATGGGTAATATAGTATAATAAATTAATTTTAATTACAATATGTGTGAAATATCTAGATAGCACTGTACAAGAGGGATTGAAAATGGGATACCTCAATGACCTACAGCTTAAAGTTATCACATTCTTCAAACTTTTATTAAACATTACATGATTACAATTATGGGTTTTTAAAGGTTTAATGCAGACTTCCAAATGAAGTTATTCACTGGTATTTTGCTAGCTATCATATAATAATTTGCATCAAATATTTTTTTCATTATTATTTGATCCTTAACCTAGTAACTTGTTTAATATAAATGATGAAATCTTAGAACACATACTGGAAGTTTCTTGGGAATGTATCACTTTAATTATTTTTACGAAGATCCATAATAACTACAATGTACCCCTAAGGCTAACCATATCTGAACCGAGCGGCCTTCAGACATCTGGACCAAGTTCACAGAATACATTAACTTGAACATTGGATCAAATTGTTCTTCTCTGTATTTTATTTGACAGTCAGGTGCTTTTGGGATAGACTGAATGAGCATGCTTGAATTTGAGACAATACGCAAGTTTCGAGATTATCTCCCTTGGTGCGCTCTTTCATTAAGGAGGGGAGTTTTGTGCCTGCATAAGCAGGCAGGTGGGACAGTTATGTATACATTACATCATCAATATACCATCATAAGTGATTGTCGGGATGCACTCTTTAATTCGAACATTACCGAATTAAAGTAAGGCGACAATTTTTTCTATGAACAAAAAATTGCACCAAAACAAAATAAAAATCGGAACAAAAGAAAATATCAGTGGATAAGAACTTATCAAATGAGGGAAGAGATATGGATCTCTAATAAATAAACACGCATGTGATCATTGTACGTTGGCATTCTGAATGACTCTTTCCCTTATAATAACTTCAAAGATCCCAATAACTTTTTAGAAAAGGTTTGTACAATCAAAGAATTATTTTTCTTACAAAGACTATGACGGTTCTTTCGTTTTCTAGTATCTTAAATGAAAGTAAATTTTGTAACAAGAGGCCCAGGGGCCACATCGCTCACCTGAGCACTATGGCTAGGTAAAGCAGAAATCAGTTCAGTCTTGAAAGGTTGAAAAGTTTAAATATAAAAGTGGTTGGGTGGGGGGTGGGGGGGGGGAGGGGGGTTATGAATTGAACAAATTGGAATCTACATTATCTGAGGATGCTTCCATTTAAATATGACCAATCATGGCTTTGCTGTTCTTGAGAAGAAGAATTTTTAAAGATTTTTCCTATATATTCCTATCTAAAACTTTGATCACCCATTGTGGCCCCACCTGACCCCCGGGGGTCATGATTTGAACAAACTTGAATCTACACTACCTGAGGATGCTACCATGTAAATATGACCAATCATGGCTTTGCTGTTCTTGAGAAGAAGAATTTTTAAAGATTTTTCCTATATATTCCTATCTAAAACTTTGATCGCCCATTGTGGCCCCACCTGACCCCCGGGGGTCATGATTTGAACAAACTTGAATCTACACTACCTGAGGATGCTACCATGTAAATATGACCAATCATGGCTTTGCTGTTCTTGAGAAGAAGAATTTTTAAAGATTTTTCCTATATATTCCTATGTAAAACTTTGATCACCCATTGTGGCCCCACCTGACCCTTGGGGGTCATGATTTGAACAAACTTGAATCTACACTACCTGAGGATGCTACCATGTTAATATGACCAATCATGGCTTTGCTGTTCTTGAGAAGAAGAATTTTTAAAGATTTTTCCTATATATTCCTATGTAAAACTTTGATCGCCCATTGTGGCCCCACCTGACCCCCGGGAGTCATGATTTGAACAAACTTGAATCTACACTATCTGAGGATGCTACCATGTAAATATGACCAATCATGGCTTTGCTGTTCTTGAAAAGTAGATTTTTAAAGATTTTTCCTATATATTCCTATGTAAAACTTTGATCGCCCATTATGGCCCCACCTGACCCCCGGGAGTCATGAGTTGAACAAATTTGAATGTACACTATCTGAGGATGCTTCCATATAAATATGACCAATCATGGCTTTGTTGTTCTTGAGAAGAAGATTTTTAATGATTTTTCCTATATATTCCTATTTAAAACTTTGATCGCCCATTGTGGCCCCACCCGACCCCCGGGGGTCATAAATTGAACAAACTTGAATCTACACTATCTGAGGATGCTACCATATAAATATGACCAATCATGGCTTTGCTGTTCTTGAGAAGAAGATTTTTAAAGATGTTTCCTATATATTCCTATGTAAAACTTTGATCACCCATTGTGGCCCCACCCGACCCCCGGGGGTCATGAGTTGAACAAACTTGAATCTACACTATCTGAGGATGCTACCATATAAATATGACCAATCATGGCTTTGCTGTTCTTGAGAAGTAGATTTTTAAAGATTTTTCCTATATATTCCTATGTAAAACTTTGATCGCCCATTGTGGCCCCACCTGACCCCCGGGAGTCATGAGTTGAACAAATTTGAATGTACACTATCTGAGGATGCTTCCATATAAATATGACCAATCATGGCTTTGCTGTTCTTGAGAAGAAGATTTTTAAAGATTTTTCCTATATATTCCTATTTAAAACTTTGATCACCCATTGTGGCCCCACCTGACCCCGGGGGTCATGATTTGAACAAACTTGAATCTACACTATCTGAGGATGCTTCCATGTAAATATGACCAATCATGGCTTTGCTGTTCTTGAGAAGAAGATTTTTAATGATTTTTCCTATATATTCCTATCTAAAACTTTGATCGCCCATTGTGGCCCCAACCGACCCCCGGGGTTCATGATTTGAACAAACTTGAATCTACACTATCTGAGGATGCTTCCATGTAAATATGACCAATCATGGCTTTGCTGTTCTTGAGAAGAAGATTTTTAATGATTTTTCCTATATATTCCTATCTAAAACTTTGATCGCCCATTGTGGCCCCACCCGACCCCCGGGGGTCATGAATTGAACAAACTTGAATTTACACTATCTGAGGATGCTACCATATAAATATGACCAATCATGGCTTTGCTGTTCTTGAGAAGAAGATTTTTAAAGATTTTTCCTATATATTCCTATCTAAAACTTTGATCACCCATTGTGGCCCCACCCGACCCCCGGGAGTCATGAGTTGAACAAACTTGAATCTACACTATCTGAGGATGCTACCATATAAATATGACCAATCATGGCTTTGCTGTTCTTGAGAAGAAGATTTTTAAAGATTTTTCCTATATATTCCTATGTAAAACTTCGATCACCCATTGTGGCCCCACCCGACCCCCGGGGGTCATGATTTGAACAAACTTGAATCTACACTATCTGAGGATGCTACCATATAAATATGACCAATCATGGCTTTGCTGTTCTTGAGAAGAAGATTTTCAAAGATTTTTCCTATATATTCCTATATAAAACTTTGATCGCCTGTTGTGGCCCCACCCGACCCCCGGGGGTCATGATTTGAACAAACTTTAATCTACACTACCTGAGGATGCTTCCACATAAGTTTCATATTTTCAAGCACAGTGGTTCTTGATTTTTCCTATATATTCCTATGTAAAACTTTGATCACCCATTGTGGCCCCACCTGACCCCCGGGAGTCATGAGTTGAACAAATTTGAATGTACACTATCTGAGGATGCTTCCATATAAATATGACCAATCATGGCTTTGCTGTTCTTGAGAAGAAGATTTTTAAAGATTTTTCCTATATATTCCTATTTAAAACTTTGATCACCCATTGTGGCCCCACCTGACCCCGGGGGTCATGATTTGAACAAACTTGAATCTACACTATCTGAGGATGCTTCCATGTAAATATGACCAATCATGGCTTTGCTGTTCTTGAGAAGAAGATTTTTAATGATTTTTCCTATATATTCCTATCTAAAACTTTGATCGCCCATTGTGGCCCCAACCGACCCCCTTCGGCTCAGGTGAGCTAAAAACGTATAGTAGAACTTTATAAAACCATCAAAATGATCATTGCTTAGCAATATCAAATTTCTATAACATTTAATGAACTTTAAAAGCCATAGCCAACGTTCATTTATTTATGCACGTTTGTATACATTAACAACCTGTCCCACTTCCATGCTGATATTGATACTTTTTGTAGGAGAGTTACAATCTCGAAACTAGCGTATTGACCAGGGGCCCATTTCACAAATCTTATGACTAAGATCTGTCTTAAGACCAAAAATTATTGTAAGATTGCAAAATAGGTGTTTCACAAAACTTTCATATCTTATGATAATCTTAAGATCTACCTTAATCTTACAACTTTAGAAACAATTAACTTTTAATTAGTTTTAAAAAACTAAAACAACTGTATTGTATTTTTTAAGTTTGGAAAAGAAATCATTGCTTTTCTTCCAATGACAATGAAAGTGAGATGTTCTGTTTCCATAAACAACATATATAAACTATATAATGCTATAAACTATAGATCTATTTTGTTTCATGCTCAGCGAGCCAATGACAGTGGGGTGCACATGATTCATCCACACCCACAAAAGATGCCAAATTCAAATCATTGTCACAGTCAGATTTGAAAATCTACTGCAACTCAATCACACTGAGCTCTAGGTATTTCCTCAAAAGACAAATCAAATATAACTACCTCATTTCAAATTAACGGAAACAAACACCTGAATACTTTCTATTTATAAACGTTAAATTTTTAAACATCTTCCTTTCTGACACTGTGTTCAAATAACGATTTTCTGGTCATATTACTAAACCAAATAAAACATCATAATACCGTACATCAATAGTAACAAGATCGTACTTACTTACTTCTCAAGTGTATGACTAATTACTAGAAGTTGAACAAGTTCACCGACATTTCCTCTGCCTCTTTTCTTCTTTAATCAAGATGGCACCAAAGTCTCGCTTCTGCGAGATCGCGATATGGGGGAAGGTGTCAGAATAAATAAAACTGCTTTTAGGGAAAATGTCAAAATCTGAAATTGTTTCCATTCTTGATGAGGTCTTACAAACATATAATTAATATTTTTTAAAAAAAAGAAATCAATAAAAACTACATTTTTTTGTTATATGATCATAAATTTGATGAAATCAAATATATTTTCAAAGAGTACATGTAAAACTACATTAGGTCTGAATAGGAAAAGTGTGAACCGGCCATGCTTCTCTTTCAGAACTGGGTAGATATCCTTTACATTATGATATTGTCAATAGATTACTTAAATACTGCTACAGACTAGAAAATTTAACATCAGATTTTCCTTTATTAAAAGATGCATTCATATGTAGTAAGGAACTCCATCTCGCCAAAAGAACAACTTCGTATTCCTCAATAGAAAAATTACTAAGAATTCTTGATATTCCAAACATTAAAAAAAAATATGTACTTTAATATCTGTATGATATAAATATGTAAATTTCCATATATATGATGTATGATATTATTTGTGCAGATTTTATGTACATGTATACATGTATGTATAAAAACTATCTGGTTTAATCCTTCTTTTTATATCAATCATGCAACTCTTTCTCTCTTGTGTGTATGTATATTGTATTACATGTATATGACTATATATAAATGTCAATTTACAATGTACTTTCTTTTTGCCCCATGAGGGTCCTTAATTGGTAAATAAACTAATTGAATTGAATTGAATTAATTGTAGGTAGTAAAATAAATATATTTTCAAGGAGTACACGTGTAGGTAGTAAAATAAAAGGCTGTACTTATGCGAGGGTCGAAAATGAAATTCAGTTAAAAAAAAAAATAATAAGTTCATATATATGAAAATTTATAACATGATAACAGGAATTAATAAAAAGAGAATTAAAAGTTCTCTTCCTTTTCCCCCTTTTTAAGCATAGTGACTTAAATTACTTTACATTTAACAATGCGGAAGACAAGCCCCTATACTTTTTATATGCATGTAGTCAACAAAATATTTTGTTTCTTGTTTAGTTGTCTATTTTTAAATAAACATGTAACTATGCACAATGACAGATTTGTTGGTGGAAAATTTTTGTTTAATTTAATATGATAATTCTTGATCACGGCCGTAGGAACCGGGGTGGGGGGCGTGCCCCCCAATAATTTTGCCGATATATAGATCACTATAAAAAATATACTACTACTAGCTTGTGTTACTATAGAAAATATACTACTACTAGATTGTGTCCCCTCAATAAAAACGTCTGATGACCCTTTTATTTTTTTGCTTGTCAAGGAATTTTTTGTATTTGATAGTGCCCCCCCCCCCCCAACTGAAAATGTATGGCTGTGCCCCCCCCCCAAATATATATTGCACAGACATGTATTGTTCTAAATTTCAATCTGGCAGTACTATAGAAATGTGTAGCCTCCCCCCACCTTTTTTTTCCTAAAGGAGTTATTTTCATTGCATGTCAATAACATAATCACAAGCAACAATAAATAAAATGTTGCACTGTTAAAGAGTTATCGATCTTTGAACAACGAAGTCATGTACATGTCCAATTTCATGAACGGCACTAGGCCCATAGTTTCTTCAATAAAGGTTTACCTCTTAGTATAATAATGTAACTATTAAAACTTGTGTTACAGAAGCAAATGCCTGTGACCACCCCAACCCCGTAAAAACTGCAGAAGGTGCCCATGAAAAAAAAAATAATCCAGTATAAAAATATCTAGACACAAAAGGTAATATGTCAGATTAGATTTTGCTCTTTTTAATGGTGGGAAATCCTCCCCATAAAGGATTCTTCAGGCTTGAAAAGGCATAATCTGTATTTTATTATTCTTCGTTCAATAAACTTGAATGAATTTTTCAACATCAACTACGTAAACCCTGGCGATGTCGCCTCAGTATCATTATCTACATTCTGCTGGTAGGAAATAGTCCAAAATATCCACACATCCAAAAATCGCAAGCGAAGAAATAATTACTCTTAAACAAATTGGGGAAAATGGAACCAGAATTATCTCGACTGTCGACTTTAATGCAGCAGGACAGACGTCGACTGTCGCTGATGACTGAGCAGGCTGCTCGACAGTCGGTGATTTTCCAGCAGCCCAGGGGGTCCGTCGCGTCCCGGGGAGTATCGCCATCCTCGGACTCGCTAACCGAGATGCAGAGGAGAAAGATGTCTGTCAAGTCCCTCCGAAGGAAGTCTATTAATCCCCGTCTAGATCCGCCACCCGGTTTGGAGGGACTTACTGATAAGGGCTTCATTTATATAAGGCAACAGATGGAGTCCGACTTAAGAGGTGAACCTTTTCATACTTAAATTACACTCACTTCTAAGGACTGCATTGAATTTTTATTGTAAGACAATCCGTCATTTGTTAAATAGCCAACATCAATTTGAATGACTATGCAACGAAATCTAAATGTAATAATACTTTAAAAAAAAAACCAAATTTTTTCTTTTCTAATTCGTTATTATTTCAAAATTACCATGTTTCATGAAAATTTTGCAAAATCACAGATCTTGGATTTTCAATGAATAGCATACTAGTATTGTAAAATTGAGTGCCACCGCAAATTTCACGTCTCAAAATCGCGGCAACTACCCTTTAATACCCATGGTCTATACTAATTACTAGTATATTAGAGTTTTACAATAATCAAGTTTGTTTTAATCCAAGGTCAAAGAGAAATGACAACGAGATACAAATCATATCGCGAATCACGTCAGTTTTAATATTGTCTTTAAATGTAACTTAAAGGATCTCCAAACACTGCTCAATGAAGAGTTCAAATTCATGATAGTTTTATCACTTTTATGCAGTTAGAGTGATCTGCTCCGAAGAAAAATTGTACAGTATAAAGGGAACATAATTTGAAATAGATTAGAATTCTAGACCAAGATGAAGTAATTGAAAGTGCACTGGATAAACTCAGTATATACAATGAAGAGTTCAACTTAAATTCATGAGTTTTATGCATATAGAGTGATCTGCTCTGAAGAAAAATTGTACAAATATATATAATGTATAAAGGGAACATAATGTGAAATAGATTAGAATATTCCTAATATTATTCTAGACCAAGATGAAGTAATCGAAAGTGCACTGGATAAACTCATTATATATACATTTTAAACTTGGGATACCTGTATGAGACACCGTTTTGGTATTTCTTGCCATTTAGTGATATTCAAATTGAATAGTTGATGTCACTTATTCGAAAAAGTGATTTCACCTTCTCGAATTGGTGATATCACCTATTCGAAATAAATAATTATCACCTATTCGTTTCGTGATATCACCAGTTCGAACTGATATCACCAGTTCGAACTGGTGATATCACCTATTCCATTTCTCACACCATTAATAATAGACGATCCTTTCCTCAAGACAATCTAGCTTCAATGTAAAGTATGGGATGAAATTAAAAATGAGCAATTTCATTTTCCTAGAATTGATTCAAAATTGATGATATTGACTCCGTTACTCTTAAACAAACTTTTTAAAAAAATATTATAAAATTTCTCTTGACTTTTTGAACTTAATTTAAGCCACATCCTCTACTATTTCGGCATTGCAATCATCAAATAAACTCAAGATGCGCTGTAAGATATTACATTTTGGGCACAAAGGGAGAAAATAGGGGAGGGGCACTGTTCGTAAGGTATTAAAAAAGGGTTCATAGAACAACTCAATTTACAAATTCGGGGTATACACCGGTCAATGTATAAAGGAACTGAAATGTTTATACATGTACTTCCTGTAAAGAGTAAATGTATATTCAGTACATGTATAGTCTTGGGAGCAGTTGTAATTTCATAAATAGTTTGAATAGATGATCACCTTTACGAATTGGTGATATCCCCTATTTGATTTGAATAGAAGATATCACCAATTCAAATCAAATAAGTAATATCACCTATTCGAATACTAGTAGGTGATATCACCAATTCATATCAAATTGGTGATATCAAATATTCAAAAGCTGAATATGTGATATCACCAACTGAATACATGTACAACTGAATATTCGAATAGGTGATATCACTTAAGTGCAGTAAATATCAAAAGGGTCCTTCATATTTCTCCAGGAAAAATGTTCGAACACAATTCGGAAGTATTAATTAATGGACAAAAACCGCTCTTGCAAACCATGTTTTCAATTATTTTACTTAACTTTCAGGCCCGTAGAACGCGGGGGAGCCCCCCCCCCCATCCCCCACTTGTTTCTGAGTATTGTATTTTGCTATAGTAAATTTTCTTTTACATGCTGGTTGGACCCCCACTTTTTATTGTTGTAAGGTCGAGCACTGACAAATTCCAGGATTTGGACAGTAAAATATTTTTTTTTTCTTGTCAGATAAATTTGGGAAGTTGCCCCCCCCCCCTTTGGTCAGTTTAGGTTTTTTTTTTTTGCTTGTCAGATTTTTTTTGGAACCCCCCCCCTCCCACTTTTGAAACCTGACTTTACGTCAGGGTGCTTGAGTGCACACGTGGGTCCCACGGCCACGTTTGGACTCAGGACTCCTGACGTTGTTAGGATGACTTTACAGATTCAAATAATTTTTGTTTCAGGATAATTCCTGTAAAAGTAATTTCAACCATGTTCATATTAACAGTCAAGTAAACCTTCTATCCGAATAATATCATATATATTGAAGTTTTTTTCTTCCCCTTGTCAGGAGGTTGTGGGGCAACAAACACATACAAGATCTGGAACGAAAGAGAGGAGGAATTATTCTACGTACTGGAAGGTTAGAATACATGTGTTTATTTTATTCGGCAAACCTTGGATGATTCCGTCGCCTACATCATTAGATGAGGTGTGCCGAGTGGTGTTTATTTGTCTATGAAGTAAAACTGTGTTCAATCTCCTTAAAAGGCAAAGGTGTGCTCACATTATATAGATAACAATATCAGGCATATTGAATGTATTTACACTATTATTCTGAGACAAGAATGTACACAAACTACCATTGTAAGGAAAGAAGTATTCAAGGCAAGCCAAGCAAGAGCTGTCATACGAAAACAGAGTCCACCGTGTGAAGTTTTCCGAAGGAAATTATATGTATCTTATAAAAAGCAAAACTAATACACTCTGGCAAATTGCAGGCTTTATAAGCGGGTGCATTACATGTTCACAATTGTCATTTCTGCTTTATACTCGTTACCGCTACAAAACAGTATACGGGGTTTATATCTCTCAGTTGATTCGATACGCAAGATGAACAATTTCTAAAACAAGGTAAGTTATTGACAAACAAGTTAATGATACAAGAATATCAGCAGTCGTCATTTCGTATGTTCTATGGTCGATACAATGACCTTGTCAGCAAATACAATTTATCATTAAGTCAAATGCTGTATGATGTTTTTCATACTACTTATTAATCAATTATTTACCCACTGAATTGTCTACCGATTTTTCAGTTATTTCTCGATCATGACAAGGAGCACACTGCGGTTGTGACCGGTTTGAAGGGGATGCTCACTCCTCCATGGCACCTGATCCCACCTCTGATGTTTTAGATGTCCGTGTTTGCTATGCTCCAAAATTTGTATTGTTTAATGGACTTCGGAGCTTTAATACTGTTCGTTTTCTCCATACATTTCATACATTACTGCTACATTTACATGTATATGTAAACATTACAGATACTATGCAACTCCGCTGGCCAGCTCCTTATGCATATAGAGATATCACAATATGTACATGTAAGTCTGTTTTGGAGCGACTTTCTACACATGTACATGGCTTAATAAATTTTTCTCAGTTTTATACAAAAATTCATAACCTTCAATGATTAAACTGCATTTCCGCGATTTGTAACAAACTTTTCAATGTAAGCCATTTGGTTCAACCGACTCTATATATAATAATTGTACATTCTACTACAAGTTTAATGAATATTTGTCATATTCAATTCTACTTCGACTACATTGTGAGTGAATTATATTGAACAGAACTCATGTTCTGTTTCATGTGTACTTGTGATGGGTCCTTTTATGATATACCTCGCAGGTAGATTTGTGTATGTAGCGGTAATGAGTTGATATTACCAATCTTATTGATGAAATGAAGCGGTAATGCACACCTGAAATCTAGGTGAAAAGTAGCGATAATGAGTTGTAGTAATTTCTTGCAATGTAGTGGTTAAGAGTTCATATTAGACTTAAAAAATGAATCAAACGTTGCAGTTTTCTGAGCTAAAATTTGAAATTGACCCAGGTCAGCATGACTGGACCTGAAAAGTATTCCAGCAATAAATTCATCGAATTATGAACACTTCACGCGTGTTTAAATATCTTTACGATCATAAAAGTTTTAGCCAGATAATTTTGAATGTTTAATTTTGACCTTGACCCAAGGTCTTTCACCTTATTATTCTTGATATCTTTTTATCTTTCATAAATCTCTAGATCATGCATCAGAGTTATATAAATATTCTTTTTATCAGACGCCAGTTGTATTTGTCGCTGGTTTTGTGGTCCAAATCGACAATTTCGACTGGATTTCTTCACACCTCAGGACGACCTCGTTTTCACTCTGTACCGGAAGTCCTGTCGATGTGACTGGTGCTGCTGCTTGGACTGTGTTTTGTGTAACCACAAAGTTTATGTCGTAGACTGCCTTAACAGAACACTGGGATCCATTAAACAGAAGTACGTTTGGTGATCTTTAATGATTGTATAGTAAACAGCTCCCACAATCCTATTAATTACTGTAAATGCTGAATGATTAAAACAGAGAATTTATCCAATGAATAATAAATTGATTACGTCTTGGTTCACGTCCCTTGAGGAATATTCGTCCATACCGAGACGAAACCATTTATGGATGTGATTACTATTAGTGAATCAATATATTTCTCGTTATCTCACGCTTTCCAGTTTTCACGCCGACCCCAGCTCTTTTAGAGACCTTACTTGAATTATCCCGTAATTTTCACGTTCAATGCCGTGAATGTATCAAAATTATCGTGTAGATTGTTAAATTCCGAATGATCAAAAACTTGCAAGATGACATACCAAGCAAGTCCATAACGGTCTTGGCACTATAACAGTCCTCCCGTCTGCAAAGAGTTTCTTATGACTTAATAACCAGAACACGTTCGGGATTAAGATGGAAGATGATCTCTAAAAATAACTTAAAGGCAGAGATTTTAAGCACCGCCTTCAAAAATACCTGGTCTGTGTACCCCTGTCAATCAAGTGCATTAAGGTACATCACTGGGTGCTAGAACTTGATTGACATTTACTTACCAGTCCCTGTGTATACCCTGTACACCTTGTTTGGCATTCGTGGTGACCTTCAAATTAGCTTTTGATCCTTTGATATTTACTACACATGGTATAAACAATAGAGAATATGTATTACCATGATTACTATGGAATTTTTAGCTTGATGATATATATACACACACCTTTAGTATTTGAAATAATTAGGATATTCTTTATGATAATATATATCAAAATTTGGTATAATTTTTTGTCAAAGCTGAACAAATACTTTGAATAATATTTTTTTTATTGGGTGGGGATGCTTTGACACACATTCAATTAAAATTAATAAAAATTATTGAGATTAAACTTTATTTACAACTTTTTATTTCTAATTCAAAATCATCTCAAAATCCCAACACGTACAGGTAAAGATTGACTTCTTGGGTACCGTACTGTGTATTAAATCACTTCCTTTGTATAGGGATTAGGACCACAGGTAGACTGCTAGCCCTCAAGGCATTCACACCTGTACAAAATAAGCCCCTCCCTCACGTGGAATTTACCACCCGGTAAAAAATCTCGCCTTTAACTACTTCCTCGTGTAACTTCCTAGCCATGGCCGAAATTAATTTTTGAAAACTTTCGTAAGCTTTGAATGATTTGGTTCAAGTTGTATATATCCATTGAGTTCCTCATTGACAACATTTATATAGTCTTCGGAGACCAAGTTTTCCAACAAACTGTTGGAATTCCGATGGACACTAATTGTGCTCCTTTATTAGCTGACCTGTTTTTATATTCCTATGAAGCAGAATTTATTTAGCAACTTCTACACGAGAAGAGGAAAACACTAGCTGTGGCCAATTCGACATTCAGATATATCGACGATGTTTTATCAATTAACAATAAGTTATTTTCATTTATGTTTCGACTCGATATATCCCAGTGAACTTGAAATAAAAGACACCACAGAGTCTGCCACATCTGTTTCATATTTAAATATTTTACTGACTATAGACGGTAAAGGCCAATTAACAACTAAATTGTATGACAAATGAGATGACTTTAGCTTCTCTATCGTCAACTTTCCTTATTTATGTAGTAATATTCCACTATCACCTGCTTAAGGTGTTTATGTCTCCCAACTTATTCGCTACCCAAGAGCTTGCTCTGAGTACGATCAATCTTTAAAGCGAGGCAGACTACTCACTGATAAGTTGATGTTACAGGGATTTCAACAGCCTCATTTAAAGTAAGCATTTCGTATATTTTATGGTCGTTATAATGACCTTGTTAACAAATTTAACCTATCATTGGGTCGTATTTTGGCTGACTTGTTTCATACCAATTGTTAGGCCTTTGTTTTTGTTCTGAATTGACTACGGATAGTTCCGTCTACCTGATCAATACATACGGCTCACGGCGGGAGTGACCGGTCAACAGGGATTGTTTACTCCTCCTAGGCACCTGATCCCACCTGTGGAATTTCCAGGGGTCCGTGTTTTATACCCTCTTCACATATTTGTATTGTCTGTAGATTTTTTGAGATCGATCACTGTTCGTTATCTTTACCTTTTACATTTGAGTGAAAAATGATTTGGAAATGACAAAACTTTATGTATATTGATATATATTTTTCAAGTTAAGTCAGATTTTATTTGTTACCATCAAATGAGGTTCGAAGCGCTCAGGTGGGACAGACCACATAGGAAGTCAACTTTAATTTGACCAAAAATAAAAAAAAATAGAATTCTGTCCTTTTTAATCTTTCTGTCTTATTTGCAGATTTGGAGTTTGTCAGGGAAATTTTGAAGTTCTGGACAATGATGGTGAAACCGTCGCCAAAATATTTGGACCTTGCTGTATCTTTCGATGCTGTACAGAGATTACTTTCGAGGTTCGTGTAAAATACGAAGAATCCGTCAATATTTTCCAGCTAACAATAGAATTCTCAGCCCACACTGTTCACTGATTTGAAAGTTATTTGAACTTTTAATGTTTTTATATCAGTATGATCGAAGTAAAACTTAAAAAAAAAGATTAAATTAATGTATTCAGCTTAAATGATGCATTTTTAAGCAATAATCTGTTTAAACTAAATATTCAAAAAAAGTTTTCAAAATCAGCTTTTACATTTTATTCAATAAACACTGCCTTTGTACGTCTGTACATGCATGGTTTTGCTTGTATCCCGAAAAACTTCTTAACGTGTTTGGAATCCCTCTTAAATGTACTCACTTGTCTGAAAAAATTGGGATAGACAACCACTGGTTCTTTTCACAGAAATCTTGCGACTGAGACAAAATTTTTCCTTTGCTCTAACAAGTATCTAAGCTGTAGTAGATCACAAAAAGCTTATATTTCTATTACATTAGATTACAATTACAAATAATATTTAAGAAAAAAATTTTCTAAACAAAAATTTATAAAGTTGTCAAAATTTTATCTCAGTCGTAAGATTTTTATGAAAAGGACCACAGAAAGCCACATCTGCAAAAAATTAAAAGAGTGTAAATACATTGTGCACCAAAAAGAGCTAATATGACTGCATTTTTAAGGTATTAGGGGTGTAATGGTCATGACCTTGAATATGACTAAATTCAGTTTAGTTATAATGGACAACACTTCAGGCAATATTTCCCAAAGTTTCATGCAATTCTGTCCAAACATAATTTTTCTATACTTATTTTCATGCCTGTACCCTCTAACCACTGGTGCACCTTTAATAGACAAAAGGTACAGATGTAATTTTTACCTCTACTCTAGTTAGTCGCAAACAGTTGAATGTTTCATGTATTCAGCTGCAGCACTAAGCAGTACAGATTGCATATATGCATTCTTTTTAGTTCAAATTCATCAGGTATGATATATGAATACTTGTAATCGAGAGAACTTGTCTACTTTTAGTGACAATTTTGGCGATTTTTTTTCATAAAACCGTTTGTAATATTCTGTCAAAGAAAAATATGGTAGGAAAGATCAATAAAAGAACAATATCAATTTTGTGTAAGGTGTGTTAGTGATAATATAACAAAAAAAAAAATTTATTCCATCCACAATATTTATCTTTATTCTGTATCATAGCGATGTACCCCTAAAATTTTAAGATATTATTAGTCCCCTACCGGTGAAACCGGAGGGGACTATAGGTTTCCTCTGAGTCTGTCCGTCCGTCTGTCCGTCCGTCTGTCTGTCTGTCTGTCTGTCCGTCTGTCTGTCTGTCTGTCCCTCTGTCTGTCTGTCAGTCTGTCCCACTTGGTTTTCCGCACTTTTTCCCTAAACGCTTGCAGATATTGAGCTGATTTTTGGTATGTGAGTGTATCTTGATGAGTTACAGACCAAGTTTGCATTTCGTTCCGCTTCATTGATTTTTGACGGAATTACGGCCTTTTCAATTTTTACGGGTTTTCCGCAATTTTCTTCTAAACGCCTGTAGATATTGAGCTGATTTTTGGTATGTGGCTTTACCTTGATTAGTTATAGGTCAAGTTTGCATTTCGTCCCGCTTCATTAATTTTTGACGGAATTATGGCATTTTCAATTCTTAACGGGAACAGAACCAGATTACACCTGCCGGTAGGGGACTAGTATTGCTCATGCAATACTCTCAGAATGCTTGTTTTTTGTAAATGTCATGGGATATGTGATGATTAATGAAATGATGAGCATATATAAACAACAGGTTGTTGTCATATTGAATACACTTCACTTTAGTCAGATTCATTTGTTCAGAAGATTGACCTCGTCACAGTGACCTTGACCCAGACAAAGATTTGCAAAATGACCTACATTTTTGCAGCTTCTATGTGCATGAAGTTCTTTACAGATCAAAACATTACTATACAATGTAGACTAAAATATATACTGACAGAAACATAACCAAAAGGTAAAAAAAAACTAATTTGTTCCCCACATGTATATAAAAAAATATCAATAAAAAATATTCACCCCCCCCCTTCTAAACAGTAAACTTATGTAAAAATAAAAAAAATTAATTAATGTAAATAAAATAACAAAAATCACCCTAACCCAACCCAGAATAAATCATTTATTCCCATATCTAATATTAATTTATTTTCTTTAATGTTGTAAACATATTTACATTCTATTTTTTACTGATATATTTTGAACATCTCAGATATTTTACGTATGGACATTGAACGTCACTTATGAATTGCAGATTCTACAATGCACGCAATGCTACCTATTACATGTACGTACATTTTTTCCCCTCAAACGGTTTGCTGATATTGACAGAATCACAAGTAATCGCGATGCGAATGTAAAGTTTTGAAGAAAGGTATACTTCGTTCGTTCTTCGAAAATGGTGCTATTTTTAGAAGTTGGAAAAACCCATGAAGTGTGTATTTGAAGGTATCATCGTTTTGACTGCATATTTTGTCTAACAAAATATATTAACGTGTTTTCTACGTAATATCATATTTATTCTCTCCTCCGCTAAGTTATATTCCTTTTCTTTGGTGTATGTTTTATGTTAGCGTCCTAGGCCGTCTTGACGAATCGCCATTTTTGTTTACGAAGTACAGTGTTCCGAAAACTGCCGATGTCAGACACCTCGGTAAATGCCGTCATTTTTACCGGAAATGGCGTATTACACCTCTAATACCTTAAGCTGCCGCCTTAAAATGTTCCTAACATACTCAAGGCCATGTCCGAAGGGGGTTGCGTTGGGTGCAATCCCACATCCTTAAAAAAAACCCTCGAAAATATAATTTTGAACAAAACGATCCTTATTCATCTGTTTTAGTAATACTGCTTAACTTTGTTTTTCTAATGAATGTATTAGAAAACTGGTGGCATGCTACGATGTCCAAAATGATACTCAATTGGTAAAAAAATCTGACTTAGGCCTTAGAATATGGGTACTCCTTTCAGACTCTCCCCAGAGAAGTTAGAATGGGCGACTAGAGAGATACAGATCCATACATTCAAAAGGTGTATATTTATTGCATGCAAAAAATGCACTGTTTCATAGTTATATCTCCATGCAAATTTTTAGCTGCCATTTCAAAATTTTCTTTGCATGTGCACAAAGGGTACGATCGCTGCACCTCAGAAATGTCATTTTTTTTAAAAAGTAATGCTGCTATAGAATTTGTCTCTCAAATATTTGAAGAAAAAAAACTTCCGAATGCACCAGAACTTACTAAAATGGTACCTTTTTTTAAAATTCTTGTTATAAGCTTTCCTGGGCTTGTATTAGAGGTCACTTAAAATTATCAGTGTATACACTTCAGCCCCACTTTATGGAAATTTTTTGTAAAGAAAAAAAACGACATACACTTCATTTGACTTCAAATATCTGCATAACAAAATGCAACTTTTCTCTGGTGTTGTGTGATGGTAGTGGAGAAGTTTTTATCATATTTTCTTTTTGTTTGTATTTTCTTTTATTTTTACCTTTCTTTTTTTAAGATTTGGGATAAGATAGGAGAGGAAAAATTAGGATCTATAAACAAGAAATGGGAAGGCGAACAAGAAGACGGAGTCAACGTAGACCACGAGTACTTTGATATTAATTGTAAGTACATGTAATTCCTATTTTGTGCATCAAACAATGCCCTTGAAAGCTCTTGGTATTTCCTATACGTTTAATGGGTGGAGTGTACGACATGCATGCAAGTTATGAGTATGGTGTCTGAAACAAAATAACCTTCAAAACCTTCTTATTCATTTATTTGGGAGAAAAATAAAATTTTATTCGATGCACGCATATGAATTTCGGTAGTTGTATTAAATATATTACTCACCTGACATACTGTGCACAACCGAATGCCAGAAATCCAAACGACTTCTTGTTTTTTATTTCAGTTCCAGAAAAAATGGATCCCATAGAGAAAATGTTAATTATTGGTGGTGCATTTCTTATCGTGAGTAGATAGATAAAATTCAAGAACTTTACAAAAAGAGAATGCATATAAGCATGTTAAGGCTCGTGAACTATTTATTTTACTATTGATAGTAATTTAAGATTTTTATTAAACACTTGTACATAGGTACTTGTAATCAGGGTCTTTTGTTCCTCAATGTGATGAATGAAATCATAGGGCGTATCTTCGAAAAATTTCCACTATTTTGGTAGTGCAAATTTCTTTGAAGACGTGCCCACATTGGAAATCAAACGAATTACAGTAAAACACGCATATAACAAAGTGCCAGGGACTGACGATTTTGCTTCGTTATAAACGTTATTCGTTATATTCGTTAAGTTAGCAATATATTTTGAAGCCAAGGGAAAAGAAAATTACTTTGCTATAAGCTTCAATTGATTGGGAAAACCCATACTAGTTTACAAATTATATATAATTAATTGTTGCAATAAAAATATAAAATGAGAAAATGGCATGTCAGTGTAAATTTATCTGTATCGTGTGCATTTTATTTATTTATTTTTGTTTTGTAGGATTACATGTACTTTGAAATGTCATAACTAAATGGGGAGGCTATCTACAGTCCCCGCGTGGAAGTATACACACCGACAATAGTATAGTAGTTCATTTAGTGTGGAGAGAGAGAGAGTAGACCTTTCTAAATGGCTGTAATAAATACAGTGTTATGAATTTGAAAGTTGAATTTATTTGAAATTAAAGTAGATCATTGCATAAAAAATCAAAATTTATATTTCTTTTAGTTTGTGTAACACGTTTGTGTCAGACTTTTAATAAATGCACTTGTAATTTACTTCAGATTAAGTTTGTAGTTATCTTTCTCGACAGTTAATAAATTAAATTTTCAAGTTTCGAACATCTTGTTTGTCTTTTGTTACAAGAATGATTTTCTTCTGTCATATGATAATAATATATGTAGACATGCGTAGAGTCGTTCTGCGCCGCATCTTAATTTTTCATTTTTGTTAAAAGATTCATTGCTGTTCCATTAGCCTTTAATTATAAAACCGAATTCTTGTAAACTAATTCAATTGAACTATCGCACATTTTCTAAACTTCATTTTTACATATATTATTAATATCAAACATTTGGTATAAATAGTCATGTTTACAATTAAAAAATATACTTGTAATGAAATATAACTTCAGAAATTATAAAGTTTGCAAGATTAATATTCTTAGAGTTCTAGGGCCAGCAATGACTTATGAAAAAGCTTCACAATGAAGTGTAGATTTAATGAAAAATAATTCTTGAGACCAGGTCGTTTCCACAAGGGATCTTGTTCTAATTCTAATTTAATTTAATGATGTAAATTAAAAATTTTATTTCATAAATTTAAATAAGCTATTTCAGTATTTTCCTCCTTTACATCTCCTTGCACACAATTGACAAATATGTGGCATATTACCTACCTGTTGATGACGTTTTGTGAAACTTCCTTAAAATAACTTGATCGGAAGTGTTCAAATATGGAGACACGTCAAATTCTCTTCAAATTTACTCGCCTCAATTGCAAAAATATTTCTACTGTAAAAATGTGTAAAAACTTGCCATCACCTTGCAGGCTTTCTCTTGAAGTTAAATGATGCAAAGAACTTTTTTCAATAGCTTCTTTCGGCTGTTGGTTTCTCCTATGAAGGTCTACCCCTTACTATACACGGGTGACCACCCAGGTGTGAAATCCCAAATTTGGCTAGATGGGAATAAGAAATTCAAAATTTTGGCTAGGTGGGAATAAACCCTCAACGAGTTGGACGAGACTGGGAAAAGGCTAGGACTAAAGATCAGTACCAAGAAACTAAGTTTAACAAAGAAATGAAAGACATTAGTCGACATTCAACCTAACTGTATATTGTATGGGCAAACAAGGTCATTCTATAACGACCAAAGAATTTGCCAAATGTTGACTATAAATTAGATTAATGATTTCCTTGTATCAGCAACTTATTTGCCAGTATCCTGCCTCGTTTTAGAAGTTATTCGTACGTATAATATGCTCTTGCGTATCGAATCATCTTGGATGATAATGGTATATTGCTACATAAATAAGGGAAGTTAACGATAGAAAAGTTATTTTCCCATCAAGGTCTTTCTCTAGTAAAACATCCAAATATGAAATAAACGTGTCAGACTGAACTGTCTTTTGTTTCGAGTTCAATGGGATATATCGAATCAACGTTGGAATCAAAATGAATATTGTTAATTGACAAAACGTCCATAATATATATCTAAATGTCGAATAGTAAGTTAGTAAGTAATGCAAAAGTACCTGTCCTCCCCGTATTGAGCACAATTCGAAGGAGAACTCAAACCGCATGTCCATTCTGTCAGTGTGAGAAAAAAAAACATCTCGGGCTTACCACGGCCCTAAAACTTCTTTCTCTCACAGAATGGACAGTTTTTGGCCTTTCTCCTTCTTGTAATGTATTTATGCGAAAACAGATGAATGAGAGTGAACGAACGACACTCACATAGTGCTTTTTTTCAAGCTGCAGCTTACATAAGTACCTAGATGTTCTTGATGAAAACTTGTTCGGCTTGTACTTATAAGATACATGCATGTATAAACACGATAAGGAATAGCTTAGTTCCTACATTTTTCTGGATTTATTTTAAAATCTGTTGGATTTATCTTTGTCCAAGAATACACATTTTCCATCACCTCGTGTATAGTCTGTTTCTTGTCAAGTGGGTACCTCTAGTCTTGATTTTTTTAATGACTATGCTTTATCAATGTATTGATATGTCTACTAAAGCGCATCATAAAACCCTCGGGTTTTATTATTTTTATTTCTGTATATATTTCAAGAAGTATTCAAAGATTACAAGTCTAGAAAGGAGTAGATGAATACTACTAGTGTCCGCGAAAATTAAGTTGAAGGGGCGAATAACCTTTGAAATACCACTACTCACTTTTCGATTATAGATTGTCACAGAAAAAATCAATAGCTGGCTAGCTAGCGCTACATAACGCTTGGCAAGGAATTTCATACAGCAGGTGTAAAAAACCCTTTATTGTCTACATGCTGATATCCCCTACATTTTGAAACCATACTTATCAATCTAAAGTTCACCTGGCCTTGCTTGGTGTTGCATTATCCGATTATCTAATCTTGCGCGCACTATCCTATCTTGCGCAATTGTAACAAGGAATTCGGCTATCTATTTCCGTGTAGTATCATTGTGACGTATTCGATAAAACAAGCAAATTCAAAGAATTGTGGTCCCCCGCTCTCGGTGTCTTAGTGAATGGGATGCCATTATATATTGCATATTGTAATTGTCTTGTTTGTGTGTCCTGTCTTGTCTGTGCATTATTCAAAAAGATATAAATTATTGATTTAATAACAGTTATGGCAAAGATTATAGCTTCTAAAAACAAAATCAAACTTCAAAATCAAGGTAATGAGGTCAAATATCATAATAAATTCCGAAAGGTTTTGTCACAAGTAATGCACATGTGAAATAAATATCAAAAACCAGATTACACAATCGGAAAGTTCTTGAAACAGGTAATGCACATGTCAAATGTAAATGCCATATATTCTTAATCAAAAGTTATTAGCAATGTTAAATTTTTTGAAAAATAGGTCAAAATTCAAGGTCAAGGTTATGTAATTAAAAATCATAGTACATTTGGAAATGCTTGTCACAGGTAATGTACGTGTCAAATGTGATTGCCCTATCTTTACTCCTTTAAAAGTTAGGAACACTGATTAATTGTTTGAAAAATAGGTCAAACTTGAAGGCCAAGGTCACAGGGTCAAATATAGCATGTTCGGAAACATTTTGACACAGGTAATGCGCTTGTCAAATATGAAAGCCCTATCATATGTCATTCAAAAGTAATCACCAAATTTAAAATTTTTGAAAATTAGGTCAAACATGAAGGTCAAGGTCTAGGGGTAAACAATCATAGAATATTTGGAAAGTTCTTGTCACAGGTAATGCACATGTCAAATATAAAAGCCCTATCTTTTCTCAATCAAATCAAAGTTATAAGCAAAGATAATTTTTTTTTTAAAAGTAAGTCAAACTTTAAGGTCAAGGTCACAGCGTCAAAAATCATACTATATTTGAAAAGGTCTTTTCATAGGTTAAATACATATATAATAAGAAAGCCCCATCTTTTCTCATTCAAAAGTTATGACCAATTAAAGTAATGTTTAGATTTTTGAAAAGTAGGTCAAACTTCAAGGTCAAGGTCACGGGGTCAAAAACCATAGTATGTTTGGAAAGGTCTTGTCACAGGTAATGTACATGTGAAATATGAAAGCCTAATCTCTTCTCATTCAAAAGTTATGACCGAGGTTAAAGTTTTTGTGACAGACTGACAGACGGACAGACAGACGAATGAGTTTTAATGTCCCCTCGCTTTCGCGAAAGCTGGGGACAAAAAGTGTGTTTTATCACGAAAAGACAACAGTTGTGGTATTTTCGCTAGTTATCTATCTTTAATTCATGAGTCATAACTGGAGTTTTTCTTCTGAATTTTGTATTATCAAATCAACATCAAAACTTTTTTTTTCAAAATTTGTTCATCTTTTAGTTTTAAGAAAAACTTTTTCAAATTGACTGCATTTAAAACAACGATAATCATAATAGCTAACAAGATGGCTTGTTGTTAGATCATAGTCTTTACTCTTAGCATCATTCTTTGGCAGAGGAAGACAGGGTACTGTAAAACCAAATATTTTCGTGGGGTCATATTTTTTAGGTTCGTGGGAATTTGATTTCATTGGTAAAGAAGTGCTGAGTTGTTATATATTTGAACATTTTTACATTCCGTGGAAGACATGAATTCGTGGGTCTCTTCATACTACGAAAACGACGAAAATTAACCCCCATGAAAATTAGCGATTTCATACTATCATTTCGACGAAGGAAGTAGTCATGTACTCGGAGTCCGTGTTTTGCAAGATGCAAGGGTCCGTGTACATGTATTGCAAGATGCAAGGGGCGTTTCTGAGCATCAGATGTACATATCTGTTAATTCTGTAACTAGTATTCTCGTTACATTTATCAAAGTTGTATTTGTTGTATTATATTTTTATTCTCTCATGCAGTTTATCATATTTAACTTGGAGTTGCAGTTTTAGTAAACATAGATTATGTGGCAAAATAACATGAATTCCTTAGTTCTAAAACGTCATTACTAGACAGTGTTTTTTAAGAAAATATTTTTTTCTTTGTAAATGCCATTGTAGCTTAACTAGGTAAACGGAGATGTCTCCTTTTTCATATTGATACCAACTTGAAATTTGACTGCCGCAACTGCACCATCTGGGAGAACTAATCGTGACACATACCAGTCACGTAGTATCGTTTTTGAAGGATGGGCAGCCCAAAAAAAAAGGGGGGGGGAAGTGTCCGAATTCGAAAGTCCTATTTAGTAGGGGGGTAGGTTTCAACTTTTTTTGCAACCCAAATTTTATTAATACATTACCCCTTTGCCCTGATTTGACTAGTGCAACAAAAGGTGGGGAAGGGTGACCAGCCATTTAATGAACATTTTCAACAGTAAAAGGTTATGTTTGAAAAAATGTGGGGGGCCAACCCCTGCCAACCGATACTACGTGCCTGGTACCAAGCATGCGCCATTATTGTGCTGATACGAAAATGTCAACCATTTTTTAAAATTGCTTAATTTTAAGAGAGAAAAGTATTAAAGTGAGTCCAAAGGCAACTTAACAGTGACTGTAGACTTTAATAAAGATTTCGATTTTGTTTTGTTTTAACGGTTTAAAAAACATTGATAACTTTATTTGTATGGAAGGTTATGCTTTACTTTGGTATTCTCATAAATCTGCTATGATTCAATGTACAAGTATGGCGACCACACAGCGGATTTCAATAAGAAATCAGTTAAACGTCTCCTATTCAGAAAGATAATGATAAAGGAAGATTTCGGATTTCATTTTCGTCCTTGGGACCATTTTGGTCGAAAACGACGTTTCTACAAAACCATGTTTTCAGAACTCTTACATTTTATGCAGTAGCCAAAATCTTCTTATAGAATACGATTGGTGGTGTCCTGTAAATCTGTGCGATAAGATTTTTGGACTTTTCATATAAATCAAGGAAGCCAAATGGGCGTCTTTTACTCATCACCCGTGGGCAAACTCGCCGAAATATCGTCGCATTTTATTGCATTTACATTTTGATACAAACATTAATGCAGTTTATAAAAATATATGTTCTGTGGCTTTCTCTTTGTTTATTTACTAAGAAAACACATTTCCCTTTTGGGAAGAAAAGTGTTAATGGAAAAGTTAATCTAGTAGGAAGTTATTGACGATTCTGTACATTCAACGCCATTTCGTTATTTTAAAAACCTTGAGAAGAAGTAAATACGTAATATGCTTCCCATCGTTTCCATTAAGGTGCATGGACCCACTGAAAAGAGAAATAACTCTCAGTTTGAAAATGAGTATTATTCCTTTATTAAAATGTCAAGTATAAAAGGAAAACTTGTTTAACCTTTTTCATCAACACCCAAAAATGTGCAAATTTAAAACTAAGTAAGCTACCATAGACACTATAATAAAAGCAAGATTGTTTATAGATTTTTCGACAATTTTTTTATGTTGCACAAAACGGTCTAGTGAAAATGCTAAACAAACAATATTAACTTACTGGATAAAAAGTTGCTAGTGTTCATTAAAATGTATTTTCTATTATACAGCTGAAGTAAAGATTTCCGGTTTGAAATGAGAGATGGGATATTTTCACTGTCTGGTTTTCATCATTTAAATGAAACAGCGTGTAAAATGTGATAAAATGTAACCTTTGCTATATAGATCTTTGTGTCTTTATAAAATTTTAACCTTTAATGGCAGTCTTCATGGTGCATTTTGTTAATTTACTATGTTCAATTTTTCATCAAATCTTCTTGCAAAAGGAAGATTCTAATCAAACATTTCGTGGAGTTGTCAATTTTTGGCCCTTGTTAGATTAAAAAAGGAATAAAACAAGAAAAATTACAAAAAATTACAGCGTTTTTGAAAGACTTTAAAAGAAATTCAAAAAAATTATTTAAAAAACGAGTCTATAACTAGTATTCGAAAATTGTTTACCTAAAGGAAGAAGAACATCATGTAACTTTTGAAATATTATTTTACAGATTTATTATTTGGATTTTAGACAATAAAAATATATAGTACCGATTCAATTAGTGGTAAAATTTAACTATTTATTATGCTATGGTTAGATTTCTGTGCAAATGTAAGAGTACAAAAGTACTCATCTTGAGTCATCCCTAATGTTGTTTCTATCAGATCAACCAGTTAATATCATACCATCCGGCACTCCCACGTTGTCTGTCTAGTAAATCAAGACAAAGCAAGCAAAATGTATTGATCCACCTCGTCCTCCGACTTTTTCTGCATTATCCGGAAAATCACACTGTGAATATCAGTGATGATCCACTTCTTGTCATACAGAATGGTAATTAATCATCATTACAGAGAACAGGAAGCTCATCATCAAAAGACCAAGACATAAAAGCTAGTAATTATAGCACCTATTGCATTATTCTTTCCGGATACATGTACTCTGTTTCTGCAGAAACGCTTTTGTATTTTAGGTGTTGTGTTGCAGTGTAGTAATTTGCCTTAATAATTAAAAAAAATCTACCATTAAGGTTTTATTGTTTTCAGTTTCCCGGAAAAATTAAATTTGAAATTTTTACATCTCGCATGAGAATAGATCTGTCCTCAAACTATACCAGGAAATGATCGCAACACAATAACCTGATCTCTGCAATGCTGCAAATCATTTGGGGGTAATAAAAGTACGTGTGTGAAAGGGTAGTTTTCAAAGTTTCAAAATAGATAAGCTACAAATTTCAGGTCTAATTACCTTTAGAACTTTTTAATATCACTTCTAAAGTTTTTTAAGTTTGTTTGTTTTTAAGTTTTCCTTAGAACCATATGGGTACTTATGACAAGACATATGAAGACTTTCTTTAACTTTTGTAGTTGGAGATTCAAACCAAGCCCCAAACCAAAGACGTGCCCATATTTATATAGTTATCTTCTAATCATGACCCACTGATCCATATTTTAGCACCTGAGTTGTAAGCTTCAAGGAGCTTTTCTGATCACCCGATGTTCGGTGTCCGTTTATCTGTCTGTAAACTTTACACATTTTTCAACTTCTCAATAGCCACTTAAATTTCATCCAAACTTGGCTAATAGTATTCTTAGGTAATTGGGATTTTTAATTAATATTCAAATGAAGGGCCATGCCCCCTTCAAAGGGGAGATACTCAAAGGGTAAAAAATAGAGTGGGGTCTTAAAAAATCTTCTCATGAACTACTTGGTTAGAAAATAAGGCACTTATATGGAACTTTCTGACATTGTGTAAATTATAAACTGTTCAAATAGGTGAAGCCACAATAGAGATCAAATTTTTTACATGTAAAATATCTTTAAAAATCTTCTTCAAAACCAGTCGGTCAAAAAAATGAAACTTATGTTAAAGCTTCTTGACATACAATGTAGTGTCCTTTTTCTAAATTGTTGACATCATGGTCCCTGGAGATAGGATTGGGCCACGATAGTTCATGTGAATATATAGGAAACATCCTTTGAGATCTTCTTTTCCAGAACCACTGGATTAGAAACAAGAGGCACATGGGTCACAACGCTCACCTGAGTAACTTTGGCCTTGCTGTTCTTCACCTGATTTCCTACCGTGTAATACCTATTGTAGCCCCGCCCTACCCCCCGGGGTCATGATATGAACAATTTAGAATCTACACTACCGCAGGATGCGTTCACATAAGTTTCAGCTTTTCTGGCCCAGTGGTTCTTGAGAAGAAGATTTTTCCTATATATTTCAATGTAAAACTTGGATTCCTTATTGTGGCCCCGCCCTACCCCCGGAGGTCATGATTTGATCAATTTAGAATCTACACTACCCCAGGATGCTTCCTTATAAGTTTCAGCTTTTCTGGCCCAGTGGTTCTTGAGAAGAAGATTTTTACTACATATTTCAATGTAAAACTTGGATTCCTTATTGTGGCCAGGTGAGCTAAAAATGAAACATGTGTAGAAGCATTTAACATAATGTAGATTCTTAATTGTTCAAATCATTGCCCCCTGGGGACAGAGTGGGGTCACAATAGGAGGTCAAAAATTTTACATGTAAATGCAGAGGAAATATTTTTAAAAGTCTTCTTTTAAAGATCCACTGAGACGATCAGAAAAGATGAAACTTAATGTTTAAAACCTTTTTGAAATAGTTTTGATTCTAATATTTTCAAATTATAGCCCCCACCCCCGGGATAAGGTGAGGCAACAATTGGGGATCAAAGTTTTACAAACGTACATAAATTAGCGTACTCAAAATTTAGCGCAATCGTCCTCTTCAACTGATAAGCGCAATCAAACATTAGAGCACAAGAGTTTAAACAACGACATGTATTAATATCATGTTCAAGAAGCAATACAAAAGGCACAAAACAGGTCCAGTCAAAAGACTATTGCTACCTACGTAGCTACTTATAGCTAGCTAGGTATTTAAACCTACTCCAGGTAGCTATTTTTACCTACTTTTTGCTTTATTTGCATTTGGTGGCCAAACGCAGGAACGGCGCAATATGGTAAGCACCAAATTTTTTAATACAGTCACACTGATGATGAATACGACAAAAAATTTGGGGAAAAAATGATTACTTTCTAACTTATCAGTCACGTGCAAGTGAAGTATCTTTCCAAAACTATTTTTATCAATTTAGAATTTCCCAATCTGCTAGTATTTTTAGCATAATGTGAAAAATAAATCCTTATATTCACCTGGAAGGTTATGTGAAGGTGAATATAATGTAGTATTTTTCTAATATTGTTAAATCTCAGCCAATCAGAGAAACAGGAATTATTTAATCATATTAATGTGCACACACAGGTCACGTGCTACCCACATTAACAGTGTTAGCTTGATTACGCGCCCTCTATGTATACTAAGAATGTAATTTTATAATAAAACAAAATAAACTGATAGATGAAAATACGTTGCTCAAAAACAATAGAAATAGGATATCAGGAATCAACTAAATAGCTAATCTAATATTCAGCAGATACTCAAAAATAAATGTATTTACTTGCCTGTACGTACTGTCCCATCCTAACTCCAGAACCCCTGACCCTGGGGCCAAGAATTTCATAATTTTAGTAGAGGGGTCAAGCTTATTTAAAATTACAATCATGCTAACAGTTTGACTGCTTGATTTAGAGGATTAAAGAGAATTTCTTAAGATTGCAATGATTTTGATGTTTTTAGCCCCACCCCTTTGACCCTAGGAGGACAGGTACCATGAAATTCAGAATTTTACTTCCCCTTCACTCGTAGATGCTATATGCCAACATTGGTTGAAATTTGCTGAAAATGTTCAAATGTTAACAGACGACGCACGACGCCTGACGAAAAGAGATAGCAATAGGTCACCTGAGTGAAAAAAAGTACGTGAAAGTCACCTTAAAACTTCAAAACTTACTTATTTGTTTGAAATTTTTGTTTGTTTAATTTTTTTCTCCCTCCCTCGTAGCTTTTGAAGTTTCCAAGTGAAGTTAAACGTAGAATTAACTGCAGCCTGTGTAAATCAGTGAAAATGGATACTCATTGAACATAACTGAATTTAATTTATCATGTTCATATTTCATATCAAAGACAGTTTAACTCTTTAAAAACCAATTACTTTACAACTAAATGAAAAAAAAATGATTTGATGAAAGTAATATTTTGTATGTAATGTAACCAATAGTTTACAACAAAGAACCTAACAACAAAGCTTTATGATAAAGGTGATGACTTCAACTTTTCAATCGTCAACTTCCCTTACTTATGTAGCAATATACCCTTATCATCTGCATATAGGGTTTATGTCTCTCAGTTGATTCGATACGCAAGAGCATGCTTTACGTATGAGCAATTTCTAAAACGAGGCAAGCTATTGACAAACAAGTTGCTAAAACAAGGATATCAACAGTCTCGTTCGAAGTCATCTTTTCGCAAGTTTTACGGTCGATACAATGACATTGTCAGCACATACAACCTATCGAGTCAAATGCTGACTGACGTTTTTCATACTAATCATTAAGCCATTATTTATTAACTTAACTCTCTACGGATTTCTCCGTTATTACCCGATCATGACAAGGAGCACACGGCGGGTGTGACCGGTCGGCAGGGAATGCTACTCCTCCATGGCACCTGATCCCACCTCTAAATTTTGAGGTCCGTGTTTGCTCCGGATTTACCAAGGCGAGCTTCCGGTACGCGTAGTTTGATTTCCGTTTGTTGTCCTTTCAAAATTGGAAGCAGAGCTTGAGGTGTCCCGTCACCTACGATATTGTATCCCTTGAGAAGAATTCCTCCTAACACTTCTGTGAAGTATTTATGGGTTTTTGGTAATGTCCTTAACCACGTGTTTCTGGATACTGAATCGAATCCAAACATAAGCACATTTAAGGGCATATAAAGGTCGTCATAAGAGGCTTTGTTAACTCTGTCATGTACCGTTTTATCAAAAGCAATTGTAGTGTGTATATTTGAGTATTTAGGTCCAAAAAGCCCCGATAACATCAGTTGATGCCTTTATAACACCTTCAGTAAATGTGTGCTTGTCACCCACCTTAAAACTATACTCGTCTTTACGATAAATAGGGTAATAATCACATGAAATTTTTTCATGTTTTGATTTGGCGCTCTCTTTTATCCAAATCGATCCGTTGTTCACTTCTATCCAGTTTTAATTTTCGTCCCATTTTAAGAGGACCAACATCGTGGAAATTTTTCATTACCGAAGGGTGATACGGGTCTAAGTTAAGGTGGTTACAGGCCTGATCACGACGGAGGAAGTAGTTTTTGAGCACACTATTTAATACTGCATTTAAATATCAGCTACTCTATCAACTTCAAAGATAGTAAATCAGAGAAAATAGATACTCATTGAACATAATTGAATTTAATAATTCATCATGTTCATATTTCATATCTAAGACAAGTTTATTCTTTAAAAACCAATTACCTTAAAACCAAATTTAAAAAAAAATATATTTAAAAAATGATTTGAAGACAGTAATATTTTGTACAGAATGTAATCCACAGTTTACAACTGAATCATATATATCGTATTCATGCATTCATGATACTATACGAAAAACATTTCAATAGAAGCTTTATTATCATCATTTTTAAAGTGTTTTGTATAACTGGCTTGTATAACTGTTTACAATATCTCAATTTTTCACACACAAAAAAAAAAACACTCAAGCATGATAACAAAATAAGATTAAAAAATACACATTTGTACAAATTTATGTGAAAACCATTTCCTGAAAGAAAAAAAATCAATATGGATCTATTCTTTCTTCATGCATAATAAAGCCAAGTTTGATAAAAATTCAATTTACGTAGACGTCATTATGTATATACAAAGCCTTTCATCTCCATTAATCATATACATTTGCACATTTACTTAACTTTATCATGTTAGGAATGATTTAAACAAATGTCATGTATAAAAGAGGTTATAAATGTATTTTGAATTTGTTAAAAAGTTTCATACTCAGGTAAGCCCCGTATACTTGAAGGCAATGCCATTTTGTGAATTGAATGTCTTCAAAATGGGATTTAATATACAAAAACATGCTGATAAGACATGTTTAAAAATGATCCATAGTAATTGTTTTCGTCTTATTCAACAGATTCGTCATGTTTCTTTACAGAAAAGGATATAACTTTCTAAATGCATTTACTTTCTTCCCAATCTAACTTAGCCAAGAAAAAGGAAAAAAAATAACAATGGTAAAATTATTTTTGAAAGGTTTGAGAAAACTCCATTCAAAAGTAAATATACATTTATTCCCGTTTCTATTTCTTCATGGATTCTGGGGTGGGGATGGGGATGGGCACAAGTTCCCTATAGTTTCGTGTAAAACTGGAGTCAAAGCAGACACTAGCAACTATGACAGTCAGTCATTCACAACTACTCACATTCTCTATCCTTTTCATAAATTTATGTGAAACTAGAACACGTCCAAAAATGCTGCAATCATTCAAAATACCGCAAGCATCCAAAATACCGAACATACCAAAACTACTTCACACATCCAAGGAATCGAACACATCGAAAATAGTGATCACATGCAAAATACCGAACACACCGAAAATACTGTACACATCCAAAATACCGAACGCATCCAAAATACCGAACACACCAAAAATACTGCACACATCCAAAATACCGACCACATCCAAATATTGAACACATCCAAAATACCGAACACATCCAGAATAGTGAAAATTCCGATCATATCCAAAATACCGAACACATTCAAAATACCAAAAGGTGAATAACCCTCTAAAAATATCAATGACTAGTAGTATTTACACTATAAAGCATGGCGACTGTCGGCAAAGAAAGTACACTGGATGTGAAAGTGCTGAACAGTTTCTAAACTGACTTATACTACAAATCCAGTACATTTGTAGATTGATCTTAACTTTGTATTTTGAATCATTGAAAGCTCATAGATAATAATTGTTGCCGGTTTAAAAGAATGGAACACTTAATTAGGGGTGCCCATTTTTTTTTTTATTCCTTTAGAGTCCTAATTGTTGTAGTTACTGTTTATGTTATATATGTTAATTTTCCATATGGATGGGCTGTATTGTATGTATTGTATAAGTTTGTAGATGTACTGACTCAATAAACCATATAAAAAAATTGCATTAAGTACCTACACGCATATTACACTGTCTTGCAGTAGCAGTACTGTCGTAGATGCGGTGCGTCCATGTAAACACAATTTGCAGCATTTCCATATTTGTTAATTCTACTGATTTCATGAGCACTGATGATAAATTTATCCTCATTTGCGATGTATTTCACGGTGGTTTCAAAAATTCCATCACCGGGTGATGTTTGTAAAGTGATTTGATACAAAGCACTTTTGTCTATGGCATCCTTCGATTCCTTCGGAACTCTCCCATCGGTGTCAGCACTACCCAAATAACGCGCTATGTATGGATTTGATTGTAAAACCATAGCATTTTTGATAGATTTCAATGACAATTCATGGCATTTAGATCTAAAATTTGTAGTCAAATTGTTCATAAATTTCACAATTGAATTTGCTGCTTTCTGTGTGATGAGATCATCTGAGGAAGTGACGTTCCATCCTAAGCATGCGCACCAATGAGGTGATATATCAGCATCGCTACAAGTACGGTGTTTTGGTATTGGTCTGAAAAGACTCATCCCTCTTGGTAATTTCTCTGCTTTAGTATCTGTCTTCTTAAATTTCATCATATCAAGGAATGTTTCATGTATATCAAATGGTGTTGTTAATCTACCTGCATTTTCTTTGAATGCTTTAAATTCGGACGGATATTTCTTAGAAAACCACTCTGGAAAACGAAAAGCAAAATAGGGCATTCTCTCTTCGTACTTTCCCTGGATGCTCTCCCTGACTGCGTGGAATCGAGCACCATGATCGCTCATCAGAATCAACACAGTTTTGTTCAAGTAGTTTTTGTTCTCTAAAAATTTCAACATGCCCAACAAATCATCATCAGCCCAATTCAGTTTGCTGGAATCCTCATGGCTATATTCGGAATGAAACGCAAAAATAAATTTTAACCGATTTTGATACATTTGAAATGCATCTTTTACCCAGTCCATCATAACTTTGTGTCGTCTTTCTGAACCGAGACAAAATGGTTTACTATATTTGTGTATTTCTTGTGTAGCCTGACAATACGGTCGCCAAAAATGATCAACTGGTTGTTTATCAAAGCCCAACATTCTTAAATTAAAGGTCCCAATCCAACACATATCCTCTCCCCACTGGGTCATATAACCAGCCTTTTTAAAATCTTTCCAAACCCAGGGATGGCCGTCGACAACTTTTGCTCCGGGCTTACCACGGCGAGCTTCCGGTAGTTCGATTTCCGTTTGTCCCGTCAAAATTGGAAGCAGAGCTTGAGGTGTCCCGTCACCTACGATATTGTATCCCTTGAGAAGAATTCCTCCTAACACTTCTGTGAAGTGTTTATGGGTTTTTGGTAATGTCCTTAACCACGTGTTTCTGGATACTGAATCGAATCCAAACATAAGCACATTTAAAGGCATATAAAGGTCGTCATAAGAGGCTTTGTTAACTCTGTCATGTACCGTTTTATCAAAAGCAACTGTAGTGTGTATATTTGAGTATTTAGGTCCAAAAAGCCCCGACTGGCAAGCAATTTTGATAACATCAGTTGGTGCCTTTATGACACCGTCAGTAAATGTGTGTTTGTCACCCACCTTAAAACTATACTCGTCTTTACGATAAATAGGGTAATAATCACACGAAATTTTTTCATGTTTTGATTTGGCGCTGTCTTTTATCCAAAACGATCCGTTGTTCACTTCTATCCAGTTTTCATTTTCGTCGCATTTCAGAGGACCAACATCGTAAAAATACTTCATTACCGAAGGGTGATACGGGTCTAAGTTGGGGTGGTTACAGGCCTGATCACGACTGAGGGAGTAGTTTTTGAGCACACTGTTTAACACTGCATTGTCTCTAAGTATGGTCTTCTGAGAAGTTCCTTGTTTTAGATTGCCGGTATGTTTTAAGGTCATCCAAAGTGAAATGTACACACATAGAATAACAATGATCATGAGGGAAATATAACGTATCTGCCTCCATCCTCGAGAAAAGCACCATCTGTACAACCCCATGGAATAGCGTGATTACCACCACCAAGAAGAAGGAACGAATCTGGTCACTGCAAAGAAGAATCGATTTGCATCATTATGTCTGTCTCTGAGTATTACGTTATCTCAAGTAGATTTCCCTAAATATCGTAGGTTTTTAAGAATTATCATTTACTAAATCTGAAGTGCCTGTATGACGTAGCTTTTTATTTTTTTCCTTGTTCAAGTTACACATGATTCATACTTCACAACTATTGTACACATGTGACTTGATAATTTTTATCCTGAATGTATAATTATCATTTCAAATGAGATACACATGTAGATCCTTTGAAGAGTACATAATACAAATTCACCAAAAAATATATATATAGAAAACTTTGACAGTACCTTTGTTCTAAGAATAACCTTCATTCACTGCCATCACTCATATTTAAGCTGTTAGCGCGCGCCTCCTTCCTCCTGACTGATGGATATGCACATACACACACTTTCACACTTCCCCGAAAACCAGCCTTGATCGATAATGGGTACTAACCATATATACTCACAGACTAAAAATTAGTAAGCCAAGTACAATATATACATTATATATACATTATATACGGTTTAGCGTAAAACGATGTCCAAAATCAACGACATAAATAATTATTTTAAAACGTGTCGTGGCAGTACGGCTTGAGGTCATAAAATAGCAACTATTTTTATCTTGCATTGAGATAAGAGCTGTTTACAATGGATTGTTGCGTTAAGATAATGCAGAAACTATATAATGACATCTGGGAGACAACGCTAATCATATTATGCAAGAACTGGGTGGGTACATACTACTTTGTCAGTACTTTGCCCTACAGATCTGTTAATCCATACTCAGGAATATCAGTTTTAAGAAAGACCTGTTGCTGGCAACTCAAAAATTTCATTTCAATGTTTTTCTACGAGGAATTGAACTTAATGTTCTGACATAAAGTATATATAATATGCATGTTCATTAAGAGGATTTCACCTGCAAATTATTTATTTTCAAAATGTCCGTCAGCACATGATAATGAACATAAAACTGAACACGTTGCCTTTTCCTGTCTTACCTGACTTTTAATTCAGCTTTGTCACCTGTCTTAAATTGTTACCTGTAATGTAGGGAAGGCCAGACTGATGTTTCTACTAGTTTTCCGTCCATGTCTTAGCATTTGTTAAGTTAAGATGCCCGGTTAGTAGATAAGTTTTTGTTTGCTTGTATGTTTTATTTTTAATTCCTACTTTGTTTACTTGTATTTTAAGCATTTAATTGTTCTCTGAGTTCATTCAAAAGGTTTTAAAGCCGTTGCAACGTAAGTTCCCATTAAAGAATAATCTTCATTCTGTAAAAAGCTAGCATCGCGTTACAATTGCAAAATCTTTTACATAAATGGTGAACGCGAGTTTTCTTTAAAATTTTCGTTTAGCATTTTTTTCCTTTTTATTTATACTCACAATCCGGTATAGGTTCTAAACCAATCAAAATGATGCACAACTATGAGAAAACACACACAACATTACTCTTGCCTAACTCAGCAGGCATCTGGTGCACACGCGCACGTGGAGAATATTTTATCAGGCACAGACGGCATTGTGTGAATAATGGATTTGAGCCATGGACTGGGATAATAGCTAGCAGGTTTGAAAGAGCCAGTAGAAGAAAAACATAATTAAATGAAGCCTCCTTGAAGATTTTCTTTATAGCACCAATAAAAATTTTCCCCTTGTCAGCATGGTTATTGCAACTCTTTCAGAAAAGAAAAGCTCACTTGAGCCTTCAGCTCAGGTGGGCTAAAAATTACAGAATAAAGATACCAGTGGGCGCGCAATTGTTTCGTAACACAGGTCAAGCCGGTTGATACTTCCGGAAGCGGAGGTTTCATTATAGATATATATCATATTTTCCAAGTTAAAATTGCTAATTTTAGAGATTTTCTATTTTTGTTTTTAATTAGTGTATTTAGACAGACATAGGAAAACACAATACACAAAACACACACCATCCTGAAACCGAGCACCTATGGGTGTGAAATGGAAATCCGTACTGGGCGAGGGAAGCTGAAGACCTTCATAGAATTTGTTAAGAGTTCAGTAATACATCAAATAAAAATTCAAAGTATCATTAAACATAATTATATTCTCAGTATTACACCATCACAGATAAAGATACGAACTATGAATTTTAACGGAAAAAAACCCATTTTTTTGCCGCCATTTTTTTTTACGAGAGATTACGTAAAACAGAATCTCGCAATTTGAATAAAATCAGCTGTTTGTTTGGCCACGTTTACTACCCACTACGCCACATGTGGCGTAGTATGTAGTAAACGTAGCCAAACAAACAGCTGATTTTAATCAGATTGAGAATCTCGAGTCCGATTTTTAATACACATAAAACATGTATAAGACCATTTCAGGGAGTCACGTGATCTGTTTTAGCCAATCACCGTTCTACAAATTTGTTTGAAGCGGGATAAATGCATCCACTTATCATGTAGTAAATTTTGAATTTACTAGGGAGAGGTAAATGCAAAATTATTTACCTCCCCATAGTTAATTCAAAATTTACAACATGATACACTGAATATTAATCTCCTTAATTTCTAAGAAAAACCACGGTTATTTATCAATAAGTTAATGCCGCTAATCAAGCCGCCTGTAGAGATTTCTTGAGCAGTGGCTCTTCCATCAAAGAAACATACAATGACGTATATATCAATTACATAACATTTAACATACTTAATCCTGCATACTTTGTATGATTATTTATACAGACATAAATATAAACAATAAAATGTCTTCTTTTGTTTGTTAGTATGGGAAATAACATTTATGTAATCCGCTTACGCGGGTTATGTATTTTTCTGCAACAGCTCATACTAACGTCCAAAGAAAGCTTTTTTTGTTAAAATATGTGGTGCTTTCTGTGTTTGTTAGATTTTAGGTAGTCTTTGACCAGCTGTTATAAGGGGAAAAAATCAATACTGCAGCTTGGCATCTCTCTGATCTGTGCACATATGGCGAAGGAAAAAATCTATAATTCGAATTATACAAAGCGTTATGAAAAGTAAATAAATACTCGTAATACTTTTTTTTGTTTTTTGTTTTTGTTTTTTTTTTAGGGGGGGGGGGGGTCACAAGTATAAGGCGGTATTTGGAAATCTTTGTATGCATGTATTGCATACGCAAAACCTTAAATTTAAACCCAGGTTACTAATGTCATTTTCATAAAAAAAATTAAAGAGATATATACGTATATGCAGTATCTATTTGGTATAATGTTATCCTCTGTTACTTATTATTAAATATCCGTACATCTATAATCTCTTCTCTAAACGTCTTTACTTATGAAGGGTCTTTACTTATGAAAGGATGCCACAATTCTTTTTAGCTCACCTGAGCTTTTCTGATCACATTTTGTCCGGCCTCCGTCTGACTGTCTGTAAACTTGTCACATTTTCTTCTTCTCAAGAATCACTGTACAAATTCGATAAAACTTGCCACAATGCATCCTTGGGTGAAGTTTGTTCAAATGAAGGGCCACACCTTTTTCAAGGGGAGATTATAATTAGTGAAAAATTAATGGCATCTTTTAAAAATCGATCTTCTCAAGAACCACTATGCCAGATGAGTTGACACTTATGTGGGGGCTTCCTTGCCTGGCGTAGATTCAAATTTGTTAAAATCATGACCCCCAGGGGTAGGGTGATCCACAATAAGCGATCAAAGTATAATATAGGAAAATACAGTAAAAAATCTGTAAAAATCTTCTTCTCAAGAACCATTGGACTGGAGAAGTTGAAACTTATTTGAAGCTTCATTACATAATGAGGATTCAAGTTTGTTTAAATCATGATCCCCGAGCGTAGGATGGTACCACAATAAGATTTTATAGGAAAAAAATCTTTAAAAATCTTCTCAAGAACTGCTAGGCATGATTGGTCATATTGACATGGAGGCATCTCCAGGAAGTGTAGATTCAAATTTGTTCAAATCATGACCCCCAAGGTTAGAATGGGTTCATACTATGTGATTAAACTTTTGAAATCTTGAAAAATCTTTTCAGAACACTGATGGCAATTAGTCATATTGACATGGAAGTGTAGATTCAAATTTACAAATTTGATTGTCTATTGTGGCCCCACCCTACCCCCGGGGGTCATGATTTAAACAAATTTGAATCTACACTACCTGTGTCTTGTTTGGGATATGCTGCTGCCATCTAACCTTAAGAATCCTTCTGAGGCACTTGGTCTGAAAGATGTCAATCTTCTTTTCCTCAGTCTTGGTAAGCTTCCAAGTCTCACATCCGTATAACAGAGAGGACCAGGCTCTTAAAGAGGGAGACTTTTATCTTTCTACTGATGCCTGTAGTATTCCAGATGTTGGCTAGCCTCCTGAAGGATGCACCGGCCAGTGCTATCCTCTTCCTGATGTCAACAGTACCTCCTCCATCCTTGGTGACATAGGCGCCGAGGTAAGTGAAGCTTCACTATTTCCGACTGCCAGGCTAGTTTCACTCTTGTTGTTTATCTTCATCACTTTGCACTGCTTGGCATTCAGCTTCAACCCAACTTATGCCGAGTTTTCTTCCAGTTTTGTTGTCTTGGACTGAAGATGGAAAAAAGAAAGTAAAAATTAGAAAATTAGAAAGAGAAAGTAAAAATAAGAATGTTAAAATAAACAAGTAAGAATGGGTATCCCGGATGAAACTTTAACAAAATTAAGACAAAAAGGGCACTATATATATGCTTCCGTACATATTGAACGTACACGGAAGTCTTGTGCGAACAGTTGAAAAAAGCAATTAAAGATTTTCCCAGAACATACACTTACAAAGCATACCATTTCTGAGTGTTTTCTTTTTTTGATTAATGCAAGTTGATTGGTTCTTAATAATAGTGGCACTGGCCGCTGTAGCCTAGTTAAGATTAATTTGGAAAATCAAGAAACTAGAGAAAAACATTTTAGGGTGAAATTGAAAAATAAGAAGTTAGAATTTAAATAAGTAAAAAGTTACTGTCTCAAAATTGGAACAAAATTTATCTGAAGGAATTTGAAAAAGAATACCTATATAAGTAGCAAAAGGAGTTTATGGTAAAGAAACTCTTCTTTTTTTTTTTGGTCAATGTTTTATATTACGCGAATGTTAAATTGTGTGTGGTTTAGAGTAAATGGCATATAAATATTTTATATATCGGCCAAGAAATTCGGCTAATACAAGTTATTTGTTAGCATAATTATTTTCATATTAAAATAGAGATTCTATTTTCATTATCATCCAAAGTGCCACAATAACCCGAGTCAATAGCCAGCCTGTTCCTTATTACGTCATGGTCCATGTCTCTTCCATTAACATTAAGGACATTTGATACAATTTCTTTTTCTTCAAAAATCATACAAATAACAACTAAATCTATGTTTATAAAATAAAATAAATAAATTTAGTTCCATTTTTTACCCAGGGTTTCCATTACTACATATAATAACCGTCCGAATTGACAATACGAACAAAAATCCAAGTCCAAAAATATACACCAGTCCATGCATCCAATATTTTGTTTATAGCACGTGCCCTTAAAATATATCAGCTATATATTTTAAAGTACCTTATTAATCACTCAACTAATCTTAATCGGTTTCGATGTATGTTCTGTACGTTAGTTATATTGAGTAGTGCTATAAGATGTATGTCTTGAGCAATAAAAACAATCAAAGTACTGAAGGTACTGATGGGAGTTGATTTTAAGGACGATTTATGTTTTTAACCTTGTTTACAGCTTTTCAAATTATGTACAACATTATTGCTTCTTAATTTGGTATGCGAGTATCAAAAGACTAAAAAAATGTCACGATTCTAAGGAGTCAAAAAAGGAGGGCTTGTTTTGATTTGACCATAACTTTTGAATGATATGCAAACACGTGTAAGACTTCTTCATTGCTCAAAATTTTTCAGTAATTTAAGGTATTTTCCTTACCAAAAATTTGTTTAAAAGTGCCAGAGCGACTTTTTTTTCGTCAGAATGTGATTCAAGTTGTAGATTCCGCTCCTATACATGTATATATAAAATCTTAGAATAAATGATTTTTAAGTGTACATTTGAATTTACATATAGAGAAATGGAGTACGTTTTCTAATTTGCATAGGCGCCATATTGTTTTCAATATGGCAGATTTTTGTTCAATGCATTATAAAAGAAAAAAAAACATAGATTAAAAAATATCAATTCGGAATAATTTCTTCGTCATTTGATTCTATCTTTTATTGTGTCCTGTATCGGAATGCAATCTTTCGTTTACAAAATGACGAAAAGTTGAAAGTTCATTTCGAAAATCTAAAGCGAAGCTTCATTACAATGATATTCATGTAGAAAAAATGTGATGAAAGAGCAAGCTTACAAGGTCTTTATCTAGCAAATTTATAAATATTTGTCATTTTCCGACTTCATTCTCATCCTGCGTGAAGTTGTCAAACTTGCAATTTCAGTTTCTAAGATACATGTAATCAGATGTTGTTTTCTTTTAAACTGAAAATCCCGTTTTAGACAGAATTCAGAAAAACCTAACAAACACTCCCAGTGGGGAAAATGCAGGGGTTTTTTGGTTAGTTTTTTTTTTTTACCTGAGAAAATATTGAACTTCATTATTGTCATACGATGAGGGATACGATCAAATAATTACTTATATTTCATTATTAAAAGATTGCTAATTCATTATTATTATTTTTTTTTTTAAATCACAAAAATAATGAATATTCATTTGCAACGGTCACGTTGTCATTAATTCATGAATAAGGTGTACAACATTTAAACATGTGATGTACTCTGACCAAAGTTAAATCACGACAAATACCATCTTTATTGGTGATGAGAAAATTAATGGAGCAACATGTATACCAGAAATAGAGATTCTTCTCAAATTTATGCCCTCTTTCCAGATTTGTATTGTTTGATAGATTTTATTAGATCAATCACTGTCTGTTATCTTCACCTTTTTCACAGTGACTTGGATTCACAATATACATCTTCAGTCTTGTAAGGGTGGAAAAGACTTACCAGATTTTCAAGTCTATACCAATAGCTTATTTTTGATCTTAAGATGTCGAAGTGTAGGGGAAATCTACCAAATTCAGATAGTACAGCAAAACTAGTTGCATATTTATGTACATCAAGTATTAATTTGCAAAATTTCAGTTTATCACAGAAAGATTTGGATAACATCCTGTTTATTGCACCGCCAGGGATGGTTTTTTTTTTGTAGTAAATGGATTAAAATAAACCCAAATTTCATTTGCATACAATAATTAAAATAGAGTTAATTGAATGATCAAAAAAGTGAACAGTGGTTTTAATGTCTAAATTTATTGAAACTATGAATTTTTCTTCCTTTTTTTTTTTTTTAAATTAATTAATTTATTTATATTTTTGATAAAGTTAATATACTTTGAGGAAACGATAAGAGCATGAGAAATAATACACTTAGGTATATATTTGTTTTAGATACACTATATGACATAACAGTGTATTTACATATAAATAAATTTCGTTTGTTTATAAATTAAACCTTATTGCGTGGCACAATTCATTTTTAAATGTATCATTTTTATTTTTTATTTTTACTTTTCGCTGGAATCTAACTAAGATTGCAGCGAGATGAAATATTTCATTACAGGTATATTAAACCACAAAGCAACATATTTGGTCTTTGTTCGCAAATGTATACGAATCACACGATTTTGTTTTAGAAGGAAATGGGCTATTTCAACACCCCACTCCACTCCAAATATACTCAATGTGCCCAAAATTAGCAAAATTCTGGATCCACTCCGAATTCCGTTCTATCAACAGTGAACTAATTGTTGAGACAATTATGCATGCACAGCATTAATATTCCTGCAAAAATAAAAATATTAAACAAGGCATCTCAATTACACATCTAATAAAAATTAATCCTGTGTATACTATCAATAATTATCATTCCAGGCACAAAAGTAAAGGCTGCTAAATAAGTTTGTCAAGTAGGTCACGTCTGCTGCAGTTTGGAGATTTAGAACTTTACACATGTTAGAGATACTGGAGGCACATAATGCCCGCTGTGATAATCAGTCTTGCTCGCATATGTACATAAACATTATAGGGTTTACATCAGTTGCCTGTATCAATCTGATTTTGTGTTCTCTGTATAAACTGACATGCATTTAAACGTATGTCTGATTATTAATCCCGTTATTATGGGATTCATATTGTCGAAGCATGGTGTTTATGCATTGTTATAATCACGAGGATACCTTCAGCCTTTCCCTAAACTGATGAAAATGACGTATCTAAGCTATTAGGAGCGAGTTTCCTATCTTAAAATTAGAATATATGCACTATTTTCTTATTCGCAATATCTGTAAATCTATTTTCTTACATAAATATTTAGGCCTGCCGTTTACTGAGATTATACATTGCATTTTTAAATCTTCACACCCTGCTCAATTTGTAGGTTAAATTCTAATTTCAACATTTCTCCCATTTTCACAACATCCTGCATTTAATCGAGGGCACCCCCTTGGTAGCTGTTTGTCATTTGTATGTATTGATGCGCCTCTGGCGCGCTGACAATGAGGAGTTGATAAAATCAACTCCCAAAAATCGTAATGTATAATATTGTGGAATCAAATTCCTGAAACATGAGGACGAGGAACCATAAATATTGCAGCCCTCAAAAGTCTTCATCATTCTTGAACAGTTGGAAGACTAATGATTTTGTTACGTTTCGTGTTTAATGTTTCCTGTACTCATATTGTGAAAATCCAAGAGATCGGAACCCTGGCTGTACATCGAATTGGAATTTGCAGTTAAAAAAAAAACATCAGAACCGATCATCGAGCAGGAAAATAAACACAGTATGAATAAGGCCAAACAAAAAAATATGTGTGGTTCCGGTTACACCTCCAAAAGAATTAGGGTAGGTAGGTAGGGATTTTTTTTTTTAAACAAAATGATTTTCTTAATTTTTCTAAATAATACTTATCACTACTTTGCAAATGACATTTAGATGTGGTGTGATAATATACTAGTCAATATTGGTAGGGGACACCTACATGCTAGCTTGCTTTGGATTTAACACTAATAAACACTTGCACTTTGTTGTGCAAGGGGGCCGTCATTGCTGAAACTAAAACTTAAACCGGAGCCATTGATGGAAATTGGGGAAAATTCCGGAAAAAATATGAAAATTGCCAAAAAAAAAGTTTAGGGTCGGGGGTATAAAATAGGGACGGTCGGGTAACTGGAACCACACATATATTTTTTTTTATTTGGCCTAATAATTACTTGCCAATTATTTAATTAAGTGCCTTTTACTGGTTTTCTGAAAGGTGTGATAAAGCCCTAATCTGCAGACTCCTCATCTGATATACTACATGTATATAGTACATTGTAGTTGTTTTCTTGTTTGTTTGCTTTGCGTCCCCTACTACAATTTTTCACCCATGCTGGGACGCCAGAGGTAGCCTATACCCAGCACGTATGGTCATCGAGCAGTAATGGACCTTTTTTGTGCTAACGTCTATTACGACATGGAACCTCGGTTTATAGAGTAGAAATCAAAGCACAATTAAGGAAAACAAACAAATTTTTATCAAAAATCTTGAAAATAACAACTTAAGTCATGTTTATATAAGTAAATTGAATAAGTTAAACCGCATAGATTTTCAATTCTCTTTCAAAGTTTCACAATATTTGTTTTTAAGTGACGAAAACTTGTATAGATTAATAAGGGTGGTTGCAGAAAGGTGGAATTTAAACATCGTAGAGTTTTGCAATTTCTTAATATTTTAGAAATATATTATTCTAATCATTTACAACCAAAATAGATTAAAAAAAATATATACCAATCCAGGCATCCGTTTTTTATTTGGATCATCTGTCATTAAACCGTGTAAACAGTAAAAAGTCATAAACCTGAAATAAGGCATAACACAATGTCACTGTCGCTTTTGATCTACAGCGCACATATAGGTCATCATGTGGTATAAATATTTAAACTATTTTTAAATCAATCTACCGGTATTTCAAATGAATCTTTTAAATAATATTTTGCATACATTTTTGCTTTAGGAAATGCAGAAAGCACACAGAAGTATCTAATTTTTGTAAAGATGTTTTGAGCATTGTCTCTGAAAAATTCTCCTAAGAAGTTGAAACGTATCAAATTTGAAAAACTTCATCATTTCCAAGACGTAAAAGCAAAAACTACTTCAAACATAAAAAAATTCACAACTTATTGGCAAAAAAATTAAATTAATTTAACAAAAGAAATAAATTTTTAAAAGTTTTATAATCAACATCTATAGAAAAATTCAAATCCAGGAAGTAGAAACAACGAAATTCTATACTGCACAGACATTCTCTCACCAGAGGGCGCACTACGCAAGCTTCACTTCCACGTATAAGTAAAGCTTGCATAACGCGCCCTCGAGTGAGAGAATGACTGCACATAATGATATACAATTTATTTGTATATGCACTTTACAGAGAACGCTGAAGTGACCATTCAGTTTTTTTATTTCATTAAATAAATGAAATCCACATAAACTGAAGCAGGAAGTCCATAAGGAAATAGGAAAATACGAGCAAGTGATGGGGGTCTCAATGTTCTTTGTCATTCAATGGTCCTTCTGAATAAGGAAATTACACACTACCTCGATTTTGCTAAGGAATTTTAAAGGAAGTAAATTCCCTAGTTTTATAGTGAACTGTCTCAGCACTGAGATGAAAATAAAGGACAACAAAAGTATGCTAGTGTCTTGCGTGCTAGTAATTTATTCATTTTTGTAGGTTTTGAATAGATGAATTTGACACCCCCATAAAAGTAGGAAAACGGATAGACGAATATAATTAAAGGAAATTGGGACGAAAGTAACGTTACACCCATCTGTTTCCAATGTAGGCATTCCACTTGAGAGGAGCGGAACAAATAAGGGGGAAAATATGCATCAACAGAATTTTTTGACACTTGTCAATAGTAAAATTCAAGCGAAAACAAGGTGCCCATTGGCCTTGATGCTCACCTGAGCATCTCAACATATATTGTAATGACAGGTCATCTGGCTGCCGTGTGGACGTTTCTTATACTACAATTTTAGCACGAAACAAACATTTCATTTAATTTTTGTCAGTGAATGATACCTTAATGTTTCTCTAGACTGTCACAAGCCACGGATTTTCGTGTCCACGTGTCTTTCGTGTCTATTTCCACGATGATGCTTGAGAATTTATGAATTTTGTGGATTAAACACCCTGAGTCGTGAAGGATGGGGATTAAATACATTCCAATCATCGTAAATCCTAGACAACTAACAGAAAAATTGATTTCATTATCATTATTTGTCATGATCCATTAATTTACTAATATTGTGAAAATCATATACTCAGATTTCAGTGATATTATTGGAATTTGAATTGATATGGATGGCAGAAATATATATATATATATATATATATATATATATATATATATATATATATATATATATATATATATATATATATATATATATATATATATATATATATATATATATATATATATATATATATATATATATATATATATATATATATATATATATATATATATTGTTTTGCTACATTGTGTTACCATGGAAACCATGGTATTTATAATTAGAATAATATTGTTGTAACCTATTAACATAAGGTCAACTATTTTTATTGTTTATTTTTATATAATTTCTCTACCACTGACGATTGAGTTTGGCCGTGTAACTCTTATGATAAGTAAATACTAGCATTTATCAGCATATTAAATGTATGCGGAATGTAGCCATGATTATCAGTTACATGTACTTAGAGATGTATTCCAATGAATTTCTTTTCATCATTAACCGCAACTAGGTATAATGTTTTTGTGTTAGTCGTCAATTTGGTTTTCTTAGTCCTTGTTAAGGCTAAATAAAGATGCAAAGTAAATGAAAATCTGAATTTTTGAAAATTGTCCGTCTGTTGGCATGGCAACCAGGGCATATAGCAACCAAATTTTGATTGATTTATGTTTCCTGTAGCAAAGATTTGTCAAAATCAGTGATCATGAGTGTCAGAGAATTGCTGTTTAAAGTTTATCATATCTCTGGTTTAAACACTGGTAGCACGCATTTTCCATGAGTCTGACGGTTAATTTTCGACTACTGATCTATTTATAATAACAAGGACTGTGGGCATCGTCAAGGTAAAATGTTAATTGTAATTTTTTTTCACATAAATCTTTTTCAAATATTAACAACAATTGAGCTTTACTACAAGTTCTTCTTTATACATTGACAGTTGCATCAAATATATACCAACATCTGTCCTAAAGCTGAAAATCCTATGGGTTCTACAGGTTGGGACATATCGCCCAAATGAGATATAACAGCCCGTTTGGCATATAATATCCCAGATGGGATATAAATTTACAATGCAAAAAATGAAATTTTTTATCTTGGCTATAAATATCATAAATCCGAATCAAGGTACTTATGAAGGAATAACTTTTGGTTAACAAGTTTTTCTGTATGACCACTGTTTAAGAGATTGATCCCTCGGAAGTTCGTAAACTTCTTGGGGATCAATCTAACAACCCGTAGGGTTGCAGATAAACTTGCTTGCCAAAAGTTATTCCTTTCAAAGTATTTTGATGCGGATTTATGATATTTATAGCCAAAATAAAATTTTCATTTTTTTGCACTGTAAATTTATATCCCATTTAGGATATTATATCCCAGACGGGTTATTATATCCCATTTGGGCGACTGTTCCCAACCTGTTCTGGACAGCCCTGATTTTGCAGATCAAATGTACAAATATTAGAGATGTGCATGATTCTTGGATTTTGATACTTGATAATTTATGAGAAAAATACCAGTTGGATTATGGTGTATCTGGTATATTGCATATAATGTATCTCATTCGTCCGGATAACTCCTCCTTTAGTTTTCAAGATAGGAAGGTTTTATTTTGTGGATCAAATTACGTATATCAGAGATGTGCTTGGTTCTTGGATTTTGAGATTGATAATTTATGAGAAAAATACCAGTTGTTAAACAGGTCCGTCGCCAGGTTTCTAATAAAGGGGGGGGGAGATCTTGGAGGGTTACCCCCTTCCTCTAAGACATATTTTTTAAAATGAAAAGGTACACTTTTGTTGGGGCTTGGCGTATCTGGAAGTCATTTTCAAATATTAAGAGCCATTCTCTGAATGACTTGAACTTTTATATAGGAGCTGTGGCACGCATAGTCTCAGAATTTCTCCAAACTCTCTATGATTAAAGTCTTTGATACCGTAAACTCAAATCAGGCAAAAATTGGTTGCTACATGTCATGGTTACCATAGCAACGTGTCCTAAAGTTTGAGAAATGGCATTTTTCAACATGTTCAGAGTCCCACAGTTAAAGTTTGCAGCAAAGCAAATAAGTGGCAATGACTGTTTCTGAAAGTTGAAGGCCTAATGTTTTAAATGCATGATAAACATGTTTAGTAAATCATCTATTACATACGTTACTATGGAAACAAATAATTCAAAAGTAATAATTTTGTTCGTTTAATTTTATAAAGTCATACACTTAAGAATAAAAACAATTATAGGTTGAAATGCAAGCCAATAATAGACAGGAGATCCATGTAACATATACCAAGGACGAAATATGATATTTCTTATAGGTTGGCAATGGTTGCCATGGTTTTAATACCACAAAGGGGTTTTTAATTTACTCTCTTAGTGTTTTAATCTTATCCTATGTTTTTAAAAAGCATATTTCTATATAACTGATGATCATTTTTTAAAGGCGTTGGTGTGACCCTAATTTTCACATTTCAAAAAATTCAAATTAAATTCTTTTAATAAAGCGTTGCTATGGAAATTAGCCGAAAAAATATGCATAAAAATCTGAAAAATATTCTGTTTCCTTGGATACGTACCCTTGCATGTAGATTCCCAAAACTTTTATGATTGATATACCGGTATATGAACAACTAACCTGACTTTCAATTTTGACTACAACCCAGTCTCTAACTGGATGCAAAAAGCTGGCACATAGGATTTAATATTGATATAAAATTAACAAAATCGAACATTTTCCCTTCTTGGTAACCATAACAACAGTGTTGTATTTTTCAACAAACTTAATCAATATATAATATTCAACTTTAGTTCTACCAGATAAGTACTATTCAAGGTGAGTAAAATAATATGTTTCTTGATTAAAAGGGAAGTAAATTCCTAAAGCAGCAAAAATAATATCACTTTAAACAACTGGTACGTTACACTGCAAAGTAACAATTAATCCCAATTTTTCTTATGTTGTCAGTGTTGCAAGATCCTAAGGATGTATATGTGCCAGTCATGAATTTTATTGTTTTTCCTCAAGATAATAGCATTAACCCAATCTTAGCAATAGATTTTGCATGGTTACACTGTGTTACCATGGCAACCATGAAAGTTATTTTTAGAATAATATTGCCAATACCTAATTACTTAAGGTCAAATAGTTTTACTGTTTTTTCTTTGGTTGTTGATTGAGTTTGATCATGTAACATCTATATCTAGTGAATATTGAGCGTTTTTCAGCATTATTCAGCATCTAAAATGTATTACAAATGTACCCATGGTTACCACTTACTTAGAGATAAATTCTAAATAGTTTCTTTATAGCATAAGTGGCAACAAGGTGTCATGTTTTTGTGAGAATGGTTTGTTTGTTTTTCTTAGTCTTTATTAAGGCTTAATAAAGATTCAAAGAAAGTGAAAATCTCAATTTTTTCAACTTTTCTGGCTGTTACCATGGCAACCAAGACACATAGCAACGAAATTTTATTTGATATATGTTTCTGGTGTCAAATTGTAATAATGGGCAAAGTTTCATCAAAATCGGTGACCATGCGTGGCAAAGAAGTTTAAGTGGTTACAGAGAATCGCTATTAAATAAACAAAGAACTAAAGCCAAAATCTGCATAATTCGGCCCTGTAAATTCCTGAAAATCAAACTTCATTATTATGCAGCGAATCTTTGGTCAAATCTTTATTAGATGTTGGACTTATAAATTCCGTTTCGACTTTTGGAAAGGGAATGGCACGTACGTGCATTATAATAAACGTCAAAACCGGATATGGTATTGCAAAAATACCGATTCTCACAGAAATTCTGGACTTTTTTAAATGAATTTTTGTAGGTGCCAACCTTGAACCACGATGAAACTTTAAACACAGTTAAATAAATACACGTTGATTCATAATACATTTGTTTTGTGATGGTTCACGGATGGCGCCATACTTTAATTGATATTTTTCAGTACTTTGATACATGCCTAATGTGTAAAGCTAATTTCCGGAATACTTTCTTCAGTAGTGGAATCTTTGAATAAACTTAAATATATTTAGTTATATTAAATATTTGAAAAGAAATCATTATTATAATGTCAACCAATTTTAAAGGTTTTGAATTCGACTCGATTTACGATTAAACAGCGTCCTGCAATATAAATTCTGTATGCATCTGTTTTAAAATATGTAAATACGTACATGTAGCGTATAGATCAGCATAGGCCTTAATTAAGTTTTATACATGTAATTTTTTTTTATTACGAGTTGATGGGATCAACTCATGTTATGTGACTTGTAATGGATTCCCCAATGTATCGAAACTAATCACATTTTCGTTTGAGTACTTTGCGTACGGGTTCTTGTATAATATTGGTTTATTTACAGTTTTCGTAATCTACAGAACAAGAATATGTTTCCTGATATGCTTTGAAATGTTTATAAACTTATATATTTATTATTGATTTTAATGGAATTTGTGTCTATCCGCTAGAGAAAATAGTGTTAGGGACATGCGGTCAACAAAAGTGACATATCGTGCAAACAAAGTTTTGATTTATAAATCAATAAATGTTTAATATAATAAGAAGTATTTTGAAAACAGATTTTTAAAGAAAATTTACAAAATTGAACATTGTACAAACCAGGTTATTTTTACAAGATTGACGTGCTGGTGGTATATAAATAAATTAATATTCTTGCGCTGTTATGCTAATGAACAGAGCAGTTTTCCCGCGCTAGTGATGAATCGTTCAACACAGAGAACACTGCCTATGTTTGTAAACAAAGCGAGGAGTTTGCAGTAAAGAAGATCGAAGTAAACCAATTACTTATCTCAAACGGAAGAAATGAGCTGTACCAGTTGAAAAAAAAATTGAAATTAAAGTTCTGATTTCTTGTGCAAGCAACAAAAGATTTCGATTGCTTAAAGGGTTAGATTTTTTCAGCAGGAGACAACTTTGTGTTCCAATTTACTTTTCCTTGTTAAAAACAGTGTTGAAAATTCCCGTCTTCCACAATCTAGATCTGTTTCACAGCAAGCTTTAAACAGGTTGGAGAGAATACTCAAAATCGGGTATTATCCGTGAAATCGCGTATAGTCCTCGATATCAGGGTATCGTTGAATCCGCGAAATCGGGTATACCGTGCAACTTTCTGTAAAAGCAGAAAAATAAAGCAACGGCGCATTGTGTCAGTTAGTGTCACTTGTACATCAGTATCTTGGGAGTTTATTTTTATTGAACTCAATTTAAATGCTTGTCTGACAAGTTTAAAATCACACGACAAACACTGCTGGGGTAGCAAAGAAGGCACGGTGGCGTCATTATTTTTCAGTACAAGTTCTAAAAACAAATACATGTAACTACATGTCGTCTGTGTTTATTTCCCTATAAATTACTCCCCAAGCTTAATTTCTTAACCTGTGCATTATTCACAAAATGTAAAACTTTGAAGAAATTTAACGACTAACGCTGTGTTATGTATTTTTTACTTAAAAATGTATGGTGTCCCTTTCACGTTGAATTTAAATTATTCCTCAGTTGGTAAGTACATGTTTTTCTCATCGATATAGAATAGCAACGTTTTCGTAAAGGAAAAAAAATAAAATAAAAACAAACAAACAAACATAAAAAAAAACAACAAAGGGAAAGCAGGTTGAAAAATGATATAAAATGAGATAAATTTAATATCTACATGTGTACATGCATGTAAACTTAAATACATTTTTAAAAATTAACACAGTGTATATTGATAAAGGTAAAGAACCTTTTGTAAAATCATGAGATCCTCCTATGGTGTATGTATACAGTCCTGCAATTCCCGCGGGGAAAGGGAGGAGGGTGCGTATATTTTAAAGAAAATATTTTAATGTCAGTTTACCATGAAAATTTTCATTCAAAGAACCCGCCAATGTTTTGGTTGCATTTTGATTGATGCAAGCGACGTTATTTTACCTGTGTGTGTTTGTGTGGAAATTGGGAACGAGATGTCTTGTTAAAAGGATTTTCGTTTAGCTGGGGTGGGGGGGGGGGGGGGGCTTGGTTCATGTAAATAAATAAAAAAAAATCCAATTCGCACATCTTTTCGTGTGCTTATTATATATTCTCAATATAGAGCTAATATTCAAATATGAATTATATATTAAAGTTTTCACATATTATACTGTTTTTACTTTTTATACATACTAGACTTTGACCCGTGCGTGCACGGGTTGACATTGTTATGAATGCATCCATGTGCATATCGGACATTTACAAAATAGATACATCGACACATTGATATTGTAAGGTACTTTTGAGATAAACAATGAATGTGAATATAATTCTGGGATTTTTTTGTTTTTGTTTTGTTTTGTTTTTTGTTTTTGTTTGTTTGTTGTTGTTTTTTTTTTTTTTTGTTTTGTTTTGTTTTGTTTTGTTTTTTTTTTTGCAAAATTGTTGCGTAACGGCGTAGCGCAGAATGGCTTTGACCACCAGTTAGCTATAAATCAAGTCATGAGTTAGAATCACGCCGGGGCTTACATAAATTTCACCTTTCCAAACAAATTTAATAAAAGAAATTATGGATATTCATTGAAAATATGACAACAACAAAGAGTTCAGCACTGCTGATACCTATAAAGCGTAGTTACCATGACAACCTTTACATATTTAGAAGAACAGGCTGTCCCTTCTACATAACGTACTGAAGATCAATAACAATAATTTACCTATTTCATCAACTGTTTTTTTTTTTAAGTTAAAGAAATTTTTAGAGGTGAAGTTAGATATAAACAATAAAATGCTTTCTTTGATGGTTCACGTGGGAAATGCACGGCGCAAGCATTGCAGGGGGTGTTCACCGTATTGTTGACAGACCAGGGTCAAAGGTCATTACATGTATTTACATAACAAAGCTATAAACCTACAATAATGCTATTGATTTCACTGCACTTCTAAGAAATATAATGTGAATTTTTTGCATGGAATCAAATATTTCTTTGCCCTTAGTTTATGTTTCATATTTACCGCGTTATAAATTTCAGCAGTGAAGGTAATAGTAAACATGGCGAACAAATTCAAGTTGCAATCATTTAGATACATTTCAAATTGAAAATATCGGTTATATTGACGTTATTTAATTACTTCGATTTATTTCAAAGTTAAGAAATGAAAATAATGTTCTTGTAATTTTTGGCGGAAAAAGAATGCTTACTTCACTAAGATGTGATTCTAGCTGGAGTTGTAACACCCCCCCCCACCCCACCCCCATCCCTTCCCCTCAAAAAAGCATAAAAGGAAGGATAAAATAAAATCGGGTAGTTACATTAATATTGCTCCTACGATCATGAGCTTTTTGCCCCCGTTGAGATGGCCAGAGACATAAATAACATAATAAATGTGTCTCCGAGATGGCGAATGATTACCCACGTGGCCACAATATCACATTTGTATGGATAAACTCAGAAAGATAATACAAATACGTGTAAATTTTCATTGGAAATTCGCTATATATTCTGTTCATATATATTTATGATTTCTTATATATATTTATGATTTCTTATTTTCTTATTTCTTATTAGAGAAATTATAAAATAACAAATATATAATTATCTACTTAGTACTTCTTTTGTCTTCTCTGATTTGAACACCGTGATTTAGCGTGAATGTAATGCGCACGCGCAAGATTGTAAAATCCAAAAAATTCAGATGATTTCCGGAATTTTTTGTGGAATTTTCGTTGATTATTAATTAGCGAAGGCTAATTGAGAAAAAATAAAAACAAATTGGTAATCTTCAAGTATCAATTATGTTTAAGATATATATAACAAAAGACAGTACTCTTCCGATTCATCGGTATTAAAGGCCAAAAATTCGAGTCTATTATTTTAATATACATGTAGTAGTATAGATGAACAAACTGAAGTGGAGTGTTCAATCGCGTCTTAGCTTAAGTCTTGAGCTGCATTGTTTTTAATTAATCATCCATACAGATTGGAGACACGTTCTTTTACTATTATTATTATAGTATTGGATAGACAGGGTAGATTTTCCCTTCAGAGTCTGTAGTTTATTTTAGGTTATATCGCTTTAATCCTCATTATAATATGCTAAAATACGTTATCTGATTGATTCTAGACAGTACGTCACGTGACAGGGAACTAAAACTTCATAATTTCCTGTCTTTTCTGTAATCTGTGATACTTATTACTCATGGTTATCACTTTTTGTTATTATTCATCTATGGTGAAAAATGTGTTAAAAAATAAACATGAAGTTTAGTTATTTTTAAAACTTTTCGAATGTGGTAGAAAATAACAGATTTCTAACCTGATATTGTTTCGGCTTATAAACAATTATTGCATGAATGTTTTGGAGATATGAAGAATTCTATTCACTCAAGAGGGCAAAATAGGGAATCAATATGATTTTTATTAGATGAATAGATCTCTCTTTATCATGCAATGAATATATACCATTCAATGACGTTTAGCACAAAACTCTAGAATAACATTTTACATTTAATTTGATTATTTTGAAAGGGGAGGGATGTTTCTCTTGGACACATGCATAACACATCCGAGGTTAATTTTCGCTTGACCGAGATAGTCCGGACAAGGAATAATTAATGTAAGCAGCTAGTAACAACCGTTATAGCTATTCACTTTCGTCCCCTGAAGTCGCCGAAAAATGGTAAAATATTGCCGACTCAGCGAAATTAAATGATCAACAGTTATTTTCTCTCACAAGCTATGTTGCTGAGAACATCATTGTCTTTGCTAAAACGTTGGAGGCATGTTGAATCCAAAGGAAATTTTAATAATTAAAAAAAAAAATAAGAAAGAGTATGTCGCCTTTTATAACTTCTGGGGATTAGCTTTAATTGTCATTTTCTGTTTATAAAACATATGTACTGGTACAAGATGTATGTAAGGAATGCTATTCAACGACAAAAAAATCAACTGATGAAAACAGATTCATAACACCCCCCCCCCTCCGAAAAAATACTAAATAATCTACGCGATATATTAGTTTTTGCCGTAATTTGAAACATTTTAACCATTAAATAGTTTATACATTTTGTAAGGAATTATTTTTAAGCACAAGATGAATGTTAAAGCAATTAATGACGCATAAATAAATACGATAGAAAACCCCCTATTTAAATGTCAGATTATTTTGTGTGTGAAATGTGTTTCCGTATAAATTGAATTATTTACAAAATGTTCATGTTTGTCGTATTGGTGTGGAAATATTACAAATTCCAGACTTCTTATATTTAATAGTTCTGTTGTGTTGGGTATGAACATGAAGAAGATGCAAATACTTTTAATATTATATAAAATATAAAAGCAGAACGAACGTTTGCTTGGGTGCAGATCATGAAATGTACTAAGCTGCACGGGTATTTGTTGTCCTATGCGCATTAATTCAGACTTCCAAATTGTTTTTTGGCTAGTGATACCTTTAGATAACATTTGTCTCTAGGTGAAAGTTGACTCGGCAAAATGCGCCATCCCATTGTTTAAGTTTTATAAGGTGATTACACCGCCTATACCCGATTTCGCGGATACAACGATACCCCGATTTCGGGGACTATACGCGATTTCACGGATAATACCCGATTTCGAGTATTCTCTCCAACCTGTTAAATACAGCAATGGTCACTTACTACGCCTGTGATTCTTATCTCATTAATTGTCGGCATTACACCGGAAAGTGGTTTCCTTTAATATGTGCAGCTGTGTTTTGCTATCAGATGGTGACCATGTGATAAAGTGAATTAGTACCGTGAAAGCAATGAAAAAAAACGAAATCAAAAAAATTAAGCGGGTGTTACTGATAAATTAAATGTGAAATGCATATTTACATGTATAAATGTGAAGAGATTAAGAAATCAAATTAATTCAAGAGTATAGACAGATCATGTAAATAGTCAATATCATGTCATTGTAATGGATTTGAAGTCTTCAGTTGAAAAGCCGAAAGAATTGAAATATCAAAAGTGCATACATGTATCAATGAAAGTGAAGTAGTTGAATTTCAAGAAAGGCTAAACCGAGAGAAATGATGTATAAAATGTGCATATCAATTAAAGTCAAGCAGTTATATTTATTTCAAGAGTGACTAAACCAACGAAATGACATTTAAAATGCTCATTTCAGTTAAAAGTCAAGAAGTTGAATTTCAAGAGTAGCTATATCAAGATAATTAAAATATTTATTGTGCATATCAATGATCATAAAAGACAGGGTGCTGAATATCAAGAGTGGCTAAATCAAGGAAATTGAATTATAATACGTGCATGTAAATTTTGAAAGACAAGGAGTTGAATTTCAATGGTAACTAAATCAAGAAAATTGAATTATGTAATATACATTTAAATGAAAGTAAAAGATATGAATTTTAAGACTGGCTTAATCACGAGAATTGGAATATATTGATGTGCATTGAAAATGTCAAATTGTTTGTCAATTTAAGAAAGCAGTGAAAATGTTCAATGAACATGTTAATGAAATAATTCAATTTGCGCTATTTGTGAGTAATAATTCTCTACTTGTAATACTATTGTAGATTTTGCCAATTAGTTTGAGATATGTGTGTTTAAAGCTTTTTCTTGTTTTTGTCTATTTAGGAGTTGTTTTAGCTCTGTGATATGATATTATACAACAGTTGTGCCATTTTTCCCTATATGAAATTTCTAGTCACTTGATATATAATATTTCTGTCAAATGATATTGAGTGCCCAAAAAATGTTCCCGGTAGTTTAAATGATGATATTCTGTGCTCTGTGACCATTTCAATGATGGTAGTATCCTTTAATATTTTGTAAAAATACAAATTACTCTAAATGCAAGCTACATTGTCATTTTACAAAAAATCCTACAACTAATTACATGCGCGAATCTAGAAGGGGGAGGGGGGGGGGGTCCGAGCCTTCCTGGAATTTGCAGAGTTACTAAAAGTATATATTGAAGCAAAATAAAATGACATTGGACCCCCCCCCCCCCCCGAAAACGTGGACCCCACAACCACGAAATAGGTGTTCTTCACGTTTTGGAAATTGATTTTTTTTTTTTTTTTTTTTTTTTTTTTTTTTTTTTGCATGTCAAGAAATTTTTGGGTTGGAAATTTTTTCACTGGGGTGGAACCCCCCCCCCCCTGGAAAAAATTCCTGAATCCGCGCCTGAATTAGTATTACATTGTATTTGTTTTCTATATTTAAAGGTTCGATTTGTGATAAATTATTATACATTCCAGTAGATACTAAAAAAAATAAGAAATATTAAAAATGCATGATAGAAAAGGTGGAAATAAAATGATACAATTTTATTTCTCAAAGAAAACAAAAAGAAAAGATGTGATAGTTTTCATCATTGCACATAATATCACATAATCCAAATATGAAACAGAGACCTGAACTCATTTAAACATTATATAATCAATACCATCAACTCGTAGTAGTACTTTCAGTACTTTGATATAAAATCACGTAGGTACGTTAATTTTATCCCACCCAATATGATAAGCAGTATTAACTGTAAGTCGGAACCCTTTATTCAAGAAAAATATATCATTTTATGATGTCCTTCAACATGTTAGAATAAAACATGATAAAGTCGGTGTTCACATAAAGACAGCATCAATGTAAAAATAGCAAGATACGCATATATTATATATATAAAAAAGTTTTAGTTTGCATAAAATTGACACATTAAACACAAATAATTACACTGTAGGATTAATATACTCGCTTTATTTTCTGTTTTCAAGAGTTACCTCTCTTTGAAAAATGTACGTTCTATTGCACTAATTTTTGTTAAATCTCGTTTATACTTAGAACTAAAAAATATCTATGTAATCAACAATATTAATAAAACATTTTAAACTACTGACAATTTCATAAAATCTTATATTTAAACATTGTAAAAGAAAGACAGGCGCAATAGGACTTTATATTTTAACACAGCAGCTTTTTTTTTTATTTTTATTCATTGGTTAATTAAATTAAATATAAATAGTTATGGGTTGGATCTAAAGGTGTGTACTCATTATTTAAGAAATAAAGTCCGCGTTATCGTGAATGTTGCAGGATAACCTCCGAGGTCGAGAAATGTTGTCTGAAATATAAAAGCCGAGGCGTTAGCCGAGGCTTTTATATTTCAGACAACATTTCGAGACCGAGGAGGTTATCCTGCATCATTCACGACAACAAGGACTTTATTTCTATTCTACTAACGGCTCTAAAATACAGTTGATCGTTTTCTCTATAGAGAAACGAATTAGGTCACCATGTCGCAATTTCGCTGTTCCATTTAACACCAGAGGGTCAATCGATTGCATAAAATGCAGACGATTTCAGCTTTTGCTGGATTAAAAATATCCTTTAATTATTATAAATTTGCTTGTAACATATATTGATTAATTTTTATGAATGAAAAATAACAAAACCAGTTGTCTATTTCATTGATTTATCAGTAAAATCACGGGAGTGTAAATGTTATTGGGGAGGTCCGTAGAACAGTCACACTTGGCTATAAAAACGGATATTTATCAGCTGTTTCAGGCAATACACACGTTTAGACTGCGGAAGACGACACATCGATGTGGTCTAAATAAGTATTAGATTATACAGTGAAATATTTATTTCAACTGTACAGATTTGACATGTGTTTCTGATCTGATAATTTTTTGATGACGTTCGTGATTTATTGGAGAATAATGTCCGCGGCATTTCTTTGATCTCGGCAATAATCGTAGTAGAATTTTCGATAACCCTAGTACAAATTCTGACTTTTTAAAGATTCATGTCAGATAGCCTTTTAGCAAATAAAAAACTGTATTCCATATGATTAAGAACCCTCTATACACTGCACACTAAAAAGTTCTGATTCTGAGGTATTTTTTTGTAGTTAGAGTAATTTGCCCTTAGATCTAAAATGAAATAAATTGAAATCCATAGTTTATAAAAGCAATCAATTTCTAATTAATTCAAGCATTCTTAACATTTTGATAGGCCAAAATAATTAATTGAACACTTCATCTACATGCATTTTCCCCACTTAGGTAAACAAGAGTTATTTCTGTTCATCAAAACCTAGTTAACTTTGAACATTTTTCCTGGGGGTAAAAGCCAAGCACCCTATGTTAAAAATGATATAAATAAGCTCAATATTTACACCTTTATACAATATAGTTTTCTCAATGTCCAAAAAACATTTTCATTTACTGTAGAGAGGGTCCTTAAACAATATAGTTTTCTCAATGTCCAAAAAACATTTTCATTTACTGTAGAGAGGGTCCTTAAACAATACTTGGACCCCGAATGAGGTAAGAAGTATCATTTAAACTGATAGATTTATCAAAAATGTTTAAACAGTGAGGTTACATGATGCATGAATATTCACAGTATTTTGACTCATGTAAATGAGTACATATTCAATTATTTGATATTTCTGTTTGTTTAACTTTTTTCTCCCTCCCTCCTCGTAGGTTTTGAAGTTTATGACCGTGTCGTTAAAAGTTTAATTCATTTCAGCCAGGCTAAATGGATTTATTAAAAGAAATAAAGCTAATATGGTGGGATACTGAGGCGCAGATCCAGGAATTTTTTCCAGGGGGGGGGGGTCCACTCTAGTCACAAGCAAAAAAAAAAAAAAAAGATCAGTGTTGATCCTTTTATCATATATACAAATACGGACATGCATGTGTACACATATATGTATATATACAAGTATATGTGTACATGCATGTTAAGCAGTGATATACAGGTATGTCATACTTGATAATCGTGATATTCAAAGATGAGTTGGTTTAATTGATTTTCATACATTTCATTTTTTTCATCATTATTATCATTTTTTGGGAAGCCTACCGGTAGAATTATGATTAAGTATTACATTTTCAATGTTAATTGTTTTGCATTAAAGAAAATTCACATGGGTAAAAATAATGACATACATTATATTTACAGGACAAAAATTTACAGTCAAGTAATAATTTCTGGAACCATTATTTTGTTAGTAATTGCTGTACTGCATGATCAGGGTCAGAGAACGCTGTTTTATAGTGCCGCTTTAATAACTTTAAAATAAACAGGAACAACAGGCCCGTAGAAGGCGGGGCGGGAGAGGGGGGCGCCCTCCAACTTTTTTCTGAGTATACTTTTTTGCTATAGTAATTTTTCCTTTAGATGCAGGTTGCCGCCCCCCCCCCCTTTTTTTGATGTTTTAAGGTCGAGCACTGATAAATTTCAAGATTCAGACAGTATTTTTTTTTTCTTTTTTGCTTGTCAGATAATTTTGGGAAGTTGCCCTCCAACATTTGGTCAGTTTATAATTTTCTTTTTGGCTTGTCAGCCCCCCCCCCCCAACCCCCACACTTTTAAAACCGTTGCTACGGGCCTGAACAATCAACAAAAAAAATCTTTTTATTTTTGGAGACTTTTGGTAAACAATGCAACTATTTCATTAATTATAATAATGTTGTTATTTGACCCTTTTCATCTATTTACCTGGTGATTCGAAATACCCGGAAGTGACCCGCAATACACTAAGAAGGTGATGTAAATATAACCCCAGTCAAGGTCGCTGAATCGAAGATAGACTGGCCATATGAAGTAGATCTGATTTTTCATACAATTGGATTTGCTTTAATACCAAACAACCATTCATAAACTTGTTAATAAAATCGCTTGCAGTCAAAATGTAAAAGGTGATTCGGAATACCCTCTATGACTGTACATGTACAATCATTGCTGTTGAGGTCAATACGATTATTAAAACACCTTAGGAGTACAATATACACATGTAAATACTCGTATATTGAATATTTGCTGAAGTTCTAGCAAATACATTGTGAAAAACGGGGTAAAAATAGACATATCCAGTTGTATTAATTTGGAATTTTTATATCTATATTAGGTACAATGTAGGAAAAGTAAATGTAAGGCAAGTGGGATCGATTTCGAAGAGGGTGAGGGGGTTATAATAGAAAAAAAAATGACTAATAACCTGAAAAAAAAATCTTGGATTAACCCCCCCCCCTTAAAAAAAAACCCAAACAAACAAGCAAAGAAAAGAATTCTCAAAACTCAAAACTTTATTTATATCGGGGGGGGGGGGGCTGTCATTTACAGGGGGAACAATCCTATAAATGAATATTTTCATACTTGATGAAAAGTTAAAAATAAGTTCAGAAAAAAGTTTGAACCACCACCTCACCCCAACCCCGATTCTATATGCCTGAATTTTATGTTCATATAACACACAAGTTCCTAAGTAAAAGTCAGGTTCAAGTGAAATATTTCTATCAATTTGGAATTTTATTTTTAGTTCAATGTAGAAAAATTTAATCTTCATTTTCACTCAGAAGATTATGTGCAGATGAACACGCAATAGTATTTTTTTCACGTTAAATCTAAAGTTGCTGTTTGAGAAGCATATTAGACTTTCCTATATTTCAGAACTTCTTGGAAAAAGCTATGATAAATTGAAATTTATAAAATTGTTGGTTTCTTTTCATTTATTGTATACGTATTATACACTTATTATTAATTATATTAACACCATGGCGTTATAGTACATAACATGGACATTATATGACGTTATAGTAATAACGTCAACGTCATGACGTTATATAGAATTAATTTGGAAAACAATACCAAATTCAAACGGCTGTAAAAATAAAACTAGAAAAGATTGTTAAAAAATAAAATGTTTTATAATCTACTAATCTAAGAGCATTGTTTGAGAAGGTTTCATCTGTCTTGGTGACAGGGCGGATTTTGGTACATTCTGGCTTTAGTTCTTTAACATTTCGTTAAACAGAGGAATAATAAATTCATCATAAAGAATTTATTTTCTCAAGGAAAAGGGGGTGCAATTGAACCCAGCTCACTTCCCCCTTCCGACGGCCTTTTAGAACTTTTTTGTGCAAAATGTTGCATTTAGAGTGCATCAATTGTCCGGATTACTCCACCTACAGTTTTCAAGCTAAGAAATCTTTATTTTGCAGATCAAATATACATATATTAAAAATGTGCATGGTACTTGGATTTTGATTTATGATCATTAATGAAAAAAATACTAGTTGTTGAACTTAGTCATTTTTCTGCAAAATACATGCATTCCATTTAGGGTAAATCATTTGTCCGGAAAACTCATCCTTCAGTTTTCAAGACAGGAAGCTTTTATTTTGCAGATCAATTGTACATATGTCAGAGATGTGCATGGTTCTCGGATTTTGAATTTTAACAGCATGTGTGATTCATACCGTTTGTTGAATTTAGTTATTTTTCTGGAGATATTGCATATAGGGTACATTATTTTTCCGGATACTCCTCCTACAGTTTTCATTATCAAAAGTTTTTAGCTCGTGTGCCTGAGCTGAAGGCTCAGTTGAACTTTTTTGATCGAAGGGTGTCCGGCGTCCGTCTGTTGCCTGTAAACTTTTCACATTTTCGACTTCTTCTCTAAACCCACTGGGTAAATTTCAACCAAAAGTGCAATAAAGCATTCTTGGGTGAAGGGAATTTAAGTTTATTCATGGGAAAGGTCACGCCCTCTTTCAAGGGAGATAATTAAGAATTATTTAATATTGTAATGACATCTTTTAAAAACGTTTTCAGGGAGGTAAGTAAGAATTAGTTAATATTGTAATGACATTTTTTTTAAAAAAAAGTTTTCAATAGCCACTGGGCCAGAAAAGATGAAACTTATATGAAAGCTTCATCACATAGTGTACTTCAAAATTTGTTCAAATCATGATCCCGGGGCTAAGGCTGGGCCATAATAGGCGATTGAAGATTTATATAGGTATATATAGGAAAAATCTTTAAAATCTTCTAAAGAACAGCAAAGCCATGATTAGTCATATTTATATGGAAGCATTCTCAGGTAGTTTAGATTCAAATTTGTTCAAAATCATGACCCCCGGGGGGTAAAACGGGGTCAAAACTGCTGATCAAAGTTTCACAAAGGAATATTGTATATATGATAAATCTTTTAAAATCCTCTCAAGAACTAGTCATATGTTTGTTATACCTTTAAGAATTGGTTCCTATATAAATCTAAGTTTAACATTTCCAATGTTTTACTGAGCGGTCATAAAAAATCTATGTTTGACCGAGTGAGATATTGGACCTGTCGATGAGATATATTGGAGCGCGTACGTCACGCCGTGGGCGGGATCAGCTAAATCTCATTTTCATTCCTTGGTGTTCCACAGTGACGGAATTGACCGAGTTTAATCGCAGTGCGGGTAAAGGAAATTTACATCATGGAAGCCATGAGTACAAGATACATGTACGTCAAAAAATAAATGGTATAACAAAACATTTATTGACAGTGTTCTCGAGCAAAATGTGTTTTGTCGACCCCTCGAACCAAACTTCTTGCCTTCGACTAACGGCCTCAAGCAAACAGTTAGGTTCTTGGGTCCGACAAAACGCATGTTGCCCTCGAACCCGGTCAATAAATGTATAATATTGAAGCATCCTCAGATAGTGTTCATTTTAAATTGTTCATTCCATGAACCATGGAAGAAGGGTGGGTCACAATCTGACTGTAATCAAATTTTGACATGGGACAGGGAAGAAATCTGCTGATGAAGAACAACTGGGCCATAGTAACTCAGCTGTCCGATGTGGGCCATGGGCCTCTCATCATTTTGCAGATCAATGTACATTGTACATATATCAAAGTTGTGCATGGTACTTGGATTTTGATTTTTGATAATTAATGAGAAAAATGCCACCTGTTGAACTTTGTAAATTTTCTGAAAAATATTGCATATAGGGCACATCATATGTCCGGATAGCTCCTCCTACAAATTTCAAGAAAGGAAGTCTTTCTTGTGCAGATCAATTGTACATATATTAGAGATGTGCATGGTACTTGAGAATGGAAACATCAGATATACCGAGGGTAGCCTTAAGATGGACTCCACCAGGGAAACGAAACAGAGGGCGACCAAGGGAGACATGGCGGCGGTCAGTAGAAAAAGAAATGAAAGAACAGGGATGGACTTGGGGAAAGGTACAGCAGATGTCAGCAGACAGACAGAGATGGAGGTCCTCGGTGCAGGCCTTATGTGCTCAAAGCACGAAGAGGACTAAGTAAGTAAGTATGGTACTTGGATTTTGATTTTTGATAATTTATGAGAAAAAATACCACTTGCTGAACTTAGTATTTTTTTCTGAAGAATATTTCATATAGGGCACATAATATGTCCGAATAACTCCTCCTACAGTTGTCAAATTAGGAAGTTTTTATTTTGCAGACTAAATGTACATGTATCAGAGAAGTCCATGGTTCTTCTTTGGATTTTGATTTTTGATCATTTATTGGGATTATACCAATCGATTTCATGCAAAATATTTTGGATACAATACATATATGTACTGAGGAACGTATCATCTGTCCTTAAATTACGCTCATAACTGTCGCCCAATTTACGTGTATTTACAAATATGTAAAAGCTTAATTAATTGTTACGCGAGATCTTATGGAATTTCAGGTTGAAAATTTATAATTTGGATCTAGCAAAGCAAATAACTCTTGAAAGCCTTCTCCATTTACAACAATAAGAGGTAAACAATCCTTTGTAATCATGTTTGTGATAGCAACATTTGTTTCCGTCTCTGCACTTTGGTATCTTTGTGGAGAATTTACTAGCAACGTTTCACTTGAAGATTTCCATATGTTTGACAAATGTCGGTATACAATATGAAACATCATATCTGATGTTCCACTGCAGAATGCAAGTTCAGTTTCACATAACCGTGATAACGTACATTTAACTGTTTTCCATCCTGAAATCTTTTAGAGTATGCCCAAATTGTAGACTTTGGATGCATGATTTTGATCAATTAACTAAGACCGGTTAATCCTTACCATGAGTTTTAACTCTTGAGAATACTGATCTGTTAATAAATGAATCGGGCGGATCCAAATTTATTACCTTGAATTTAAATTTACTTTTAAGTGGCGAATTTTTAACGAAAAACGAGTAAAGATATTTTAGTAGAAAGTTGGTATGATCGAACGATAGTCGAGTACTCGAAAATTCGTTGACATCCCTAAACAAAATCATAAAAGTAATCTGAGGCTACAAAAAGCTTAGCGTTCCTATCATTCAGATTTGTGTAATATTAGATTAAAAATATATAAAATTTAGAAAACCTTAACAAGTTTGTTAAAACTCTAAATCATCCTCACAACGTCAGGGGTCCTTTGATCAACTCGTTGCGTGAGATCCCTGACAAATTTCATTCGGTTTTATTCGGGCTTGCTTCTCTCATTGAGAAGCACCAATCAAAAAGAGATAATGTATACAGAAAGGAATCAGCTCATACCTAAAATTTATGTGTTACGCATTGTTTATCACCGAAAGGCTTAATGTGATTGGTTGAGAAAGAAGAAAAACAATCAAGATTTGTAATTTTCCCGAAAGACGTCTCAGCAGTCACCCCGTAAGATATCGAATGAAATTTGTCCAGGGTCCCACGGCAACGAATTGACACAGGACCCCTGTGATAGTAAGGTGTCTGTCGTCCGCCCGTCCGTCTGTATATCTAGCTGTCTGTTTGCCTGTAAACAATTTTTCAAAATGTTTCTCCTCCTACAGTTTTTGTCTGATTTCAATAAACTTGGCACACAAGTAGATTACAATAAGCTACATAATTCTGTATATCGGTTTTTTTTTTATTTCGATGACCGGTGTTGCCATGGTTACTAAAAATAGAAATTTATGTGAAATACATTCAAAACGCTACTCCTCCTACAGTTCTGGTTTGAATTGAATCTAACTTGGCACTCAAATAGATTGCACTAAGCGACTTGATTTTTTTTTTATCGCTTTTGATTGCGATGAACGGTGATGCCGTAGTTACTAAAAATAGAAATTTCTGTGAAAGATTTTCAAAACGCTACTTCTCCTACAGTTTGGGTCTGATTTCAATATAACTTGGCACACAAGTAGATTACACCGAGATACATAGTTCTATATATCGGTTTTTGGTTTGAATGAAGTGTTGCCATGTTACTAAAAATAGAAATTTCTGTGAAATACTTTCAAAAGTCTACTCCTCCTACAGTTTTAGTCTGACTGCAATAAATATTGTAACAAAAAGAAACTAAACCAAGGATCATTATTCTATTTTTTGCTGTTGAAAAGTTTCAAGTCCAAGTGCTATTTTTTCTCTTCCTTTGTTATAAGTACAAACCAGTAGAGCTACAGTCTCGTCAGAAAATTCTGGTTAGAAGCACTCTACTGAATTTACGATAACATCTCATAGAACTGACAAAATGAGGTAAAAATTGTAAATTTAACGGAACAGTTGTGTCACATCGCACGAGTAAATGAACGTGAAAATTGGACGATAAATCTTTATATCAAAATATTAGTCTCCGTTAGACTCACGGCAGAAATACGTCGTATTTTGGGGTATTTTAATGGTTCCAGTTCATGAACTTTTTGATAACCCCTCGTAATGAATAGCATATTAATGGTTCATGTTTTAGCTTTGAATTTTTTTTAATACTTGTACCCGTGATTCAATTGTAGGCAAGAATTTAGTTCTAAGTTCATCTTAGTAAATTAATTCATTTAATCCTTGAATTGTAGTCAAAAATTTTGGAACAAGTAACATTTAAAAAGGGGGAGGACGAAAAAGCAATCATAAAATTGCATTTATTTGATTTTATTCTCGTGAACATTTTTCAGCATATTTCTGGGGTGGGGGGGGGGGACAGGGGACCCGGCCCTCCCCACTTTTTCTGAGAATCGGTTTTTGACGTAGTTTTACTAGATGTAAATTTTCATTTGGAAGCTGCTTGCCCCCCCCCCCCCAATTGTTGCTGTACGGGCGAACACTGGTAAAATTCCAGATTTGAAAAAAGAAACTTAAAAAAAATACAACTTTGAAAAACGTTGCTACGGGTCTGTACTTTACTTCATTGGCCAAGTTCCTTGTAAAGTGTACGAGGGTTGTTAGAAAAGTTCGCGGACACATTGATTTGAGGAAAATTTATTAAGTACTTTGAAGAATGGCTTATGTCTGATTAAATTCTTATCTTGTAAAAAAATCAGGTCCAGTTACTAAACTTTTGAAAATATACAATGATTTGAACTGTGCGTTCAGAGGATTCACGGAGCAATCACTTGACGTTTTTATGACGTTAGGTGACGCGACTACCTAATCCAAACCTGTCAATCTTTCTCACAGTTTAAAATATCTGTCATTTCTGTAGACTTTTAATGTCTTTTTCCTACTTAAAAATTAAACATGTCACTTCTTTCTTAAATGTCTTTTGAGGCGTATCGGATATTAGTGAGATCTTAAAATTAATGTCTACGCAGTTAAGCGATCAGGTATGGAAACAATGCAAAATCCATAGGCGCAACGTCCGTGCGATTGTGGGGTTTTGGGGTATCACAGGAGTTGACATCAAATTGTCAATTATTTCATTCTTACAAAGCTACTACCTTTTGAATACTTTGGTCCCAGGTACGTGTAGGCAATCCAAAGCAGCATCTAAAAATATTTCAGTCTCTGTTTCGGCATTTTCCTGTCTGCACACATAATTTTTCAATAGGAAAAACACCTACATAACCTTATACATGGGCGCAGACATTTTGGACACCCAAAGTTGTGCGGAGAAGAAAATGCTACACGGCACATGATTGGTCATTAAGAGAAAAGACTTGTTATGTATTTGACAAGTGAAATAAAGGTGATAAAAATCTCATATCAAGACTTAGGCTTCTTTGAGATATGTAGGAGTTACAGGTAAAAATTTGAAGGGAGGGGTGCACTTTGGTTAGAGATTTTCATTTGGTGCTGAACGCACCTAGTTGTAAACAAATGGAATTTGAAAGTAAAAGTGCAACGGCACGGTATATTTTTTCTGGCATGTTTTATTTTGCAAGATCTCGAACTTTCACGGCAAGAAAGTCATTTGCCCAAAATTGAATATATGAATCAGTGACAGGGGCTAAACTTTGTATGGAAGTCTATGGGAAAACATTTGGTGGTGTTTGTCCTATAGAGTAGGTATGTATTACATAGGTAAACGTTGATTACAGCCAGAAAATCAATCAATTCCTATATTTTTGGCATTGGGATTATACTTTGGTTAATATTTACTATCTGTATAGAAATCAGAGGGTTTGGGTAAACTGAGGCCCCCAATGGGGACTCCACATGGTGCAAAAATGCCAAAATTTTCCCCCCTAGCTATCACATTTGCAATAAATGTACATGTAAATAATTTTTAATGAATATTTATGCTGAAATTTACTTGGAATGTTGTAAATAATACAATATTGATAATTATTGGCATCATTAATACACAGAATAGATGAATATCCCCCTCGCAGCTTGAGAAATTCATTTAAATCCATGTGTTTTATGAGTGTAGACATTGGTATAGATTGACTAAACATCTTCCAAATTTGTGTTAATCAGAGTTAATGGAATAATTCTTAACAATATTTGACTGTTTTGTTAACTAAATAGTTTACTTTGTTTTGACATAAGGGGCCTAATCCAGCTGCAAAGCAGATTTCAGTCATCTCATTAGTGCTGGTTTGAAATAAAAGTTGTGCTTTTGGTGTAACTGAGAGGTTACTAGTAGGATATCTTATTAAAATTACTGTACAATATATTGCAAAAGAAAATACATTGAAAATGCAAGAAATGTGCAAAATTATAAGTGAAAAAAATGGTGAAATGTGTTTCTAAATATCCCTCCCCCTTGTCAGATCCCATCTTGATATGCTGTAGAAAAAAGGGGGGGGGGTATATTTGTGCTCTAATGATACTAAAAAATGAAGGAAAAGAATTTTAATGTAGTATATTTGAATAACAAGAGTAATTCTTATCTGCAGTAATTTTTTTTTAAATTTCTTGAGTATTTTTTTTTATTATTATCTGAGTAAATCCTATTAAAACATTATTATTTTTAAGCTATTACATAACAAATGCTTATAAAAAATTCAAAAGATGGTGTAAATAATAATTAATTATAATATAAATTACTACATGCATGTATCAGTATGTTTTAATAAAATAAAATGCATTTCAGCTATGCATCATCAAGAAGGAGAAGTTTAATGAACCCTCCCCTCTTACAATGAACAACATATGGACACTCCCAGGATGAACACTTTGCATTCATTAAGAGTTCCCAGGTATGGTTTTCTTAGCAAATCTAGTTAATCTCTTGATATTTAAGTTATTTAGAACTTTTTAAAGATTATTAGAATATAAACTTCCTCAGAACTGCAGTTATTTAAGCATTTTGCTTACAATTGAGCCCTGTATTCAGACAGACAACATGATTTATCTGCCCTTGGCATTTAATCAATTTAATAATTATGTCAATAATTAGAAATGATATGCAAATAAATATATTGGCCTTTCATGAGAATATACATATTTAACATTTATTACATGAAATTTCCTATAATAATGGCTAAAATGTAGGTCACCCCCTTCAGAATTACAAAATTTTCAGTGGGGGTGTATTTGATTCTCTGATGCCAGCAACCCATTCCTGATATACTTTTTTTTTTTAAATCTAATGTTCTTTTAAATCAAACACAATTCTCTTTCTTTTCATTGATTATTTAATCTACATTAGCTTTTCCTCTTTCCATAACTGAGCATTTTCTTACAAAAACCTGCTGATTTTTTTCATTTTTCATTTATACCGGGTACCTGATACCCTTATTGATTAACATGATCTGTCTTAAGAGATTATGAGAGATAATAAGAAAAACAAGCAAAACATGTGCTAGATTAATCATTTTATTTCAAAATTTTGAAAGAAAAGTGGAAAAATGCTTCAATTTATAGACATTTTTTCTATTTCACATGTATAGGTCTGATTGACTGGGGTGTGAAATGTAACAGCCAGTGGTGTACTTCAGCTAGGACTGTCAGTCCCTATATTCATGAGGTGAGATAACCGATGGATATGTGTTCTAAATGTACTAAATTGACCACTTTTTACAAGTGTTTTCTATATCTCTATAGGAAAAACACCTACATAACCTTATACATGGGCGCAGACATTTTGGACACCCAAAGTTGTGCGGAGAAGAAAATGCTACACGGCACATGATTGGTCATTAAGAGAAAAGACTTGTTATGTATTTGACAAGTGAAATAAAGGTGATAAAAATCTCATATCAAGACTTAGGCTTCTTTGAGATATGTAGGAGTTACAGGTAAAAATTTGAAGGGAGGGGTGCACTTTGGTTAGAGATTTTCATTTGGTGCTGAACGCACCTAGTTGTAAACAAATGGAATTTGAAAGTAAAAGTGCAACGGCACGGTATATTTTTTCTGGCATGTTTTATTTTGCAAGATCTCGAACTTTCACGGCAAGAAAGTCATTTGCCCAAAATTGAATATATGAATCAGTGACAGGGGCTAAACTTTGTATGGAAGTCTATGGGAAAACATTTGGTGGTGTTTGTCCTATAGAGTAGGTATGTATTACATAGGTAAACGTTGATTACAGCCAGAAAATCAATCAATTCCTATATTTTTGGCATTGGGATTATACTTTGGTTAATATTTACTATCTGTATAGAAATCAGAGGGTTTGGGTAAACTGAGGCCCCCAATGGGGACTCCACATGGTGCAAAAATGCCAAAATTTTCCCCCCTAGCTATCACATTTGCAATAAATGTACATGTAAATAATTTTTAATGAATATTTATGCTGAAATTTACTTGGAATGTTGTAAATAATACAATATTGATAATTATTGGCATCATTAATACACAGAATAGATGAATATCCCCCTCGCAGCTTGAGAAATTCATTTAAATCCATGTGTTTTATGAGTGTAGACATTGGTATAGATTGACTAAACATCTTCCAAATTTGTGTTAATCAGAGTTAATGGAATAATTCTTAACAATATTTGACTGTTTTGTTAACTAAATAGTTTACTTTGTTTTGACATAAGGGGCCTAATCCAGCTGCAAAGCAGATTTCAGTCATCTCATTAGTGCTGGTTTGAAATAAAAGTTGTGCTTTTGGTGTAACTGAGAGGTTACTAGTAGGATATCTTATTAAAATTACTGTACAATATATTGCAAAAGAAAATACATTGAAAATGCAAGAAATGTGCAAAATTATAAGTGAAAAAAATGGTGAAATGTGTTTCTAAATATCCCTCCCCCTTGTCAGATCCCATCTTGATATGCTGTAGAAAAAAGGGGGGGGGGTATATTTGTGCTCTAATGATACTAAAAAATGAAGGAAAAGAATTTTAATGTAGTATATTTGAATAACAAGAGTAATTCTTATCTGCAGTAATTTTTTTTTAAATTTCTTGAGTATTTTTTTTTATTATTATCTGAGTAAATCCTATTAAAACATTATTATTTTTAAGCTATTACATAACAAATGCTTATAAAAAATTCAAAAGATGGTGTAAATAATAATTAATTATAATATAAATTACTACATGCATGTATCAGTATGTTTTAATAAAATAAAATGCATTTCAGCTATGCATCATCAAGAAGGAGAAGTTTAATGAACCCTCCCCTCTTACAATGAACAACATATGGACACTCCCAGGATGAACACTTTGCATTCATTAAGAGTTCCCAGGTATGGTTTTCTTAGCAAATCTAGTTAATCTCTTGATATTTAAGTTATTTAGAACTTTTTAAAGATTATTAGAATATAAACTTCCTCAGAACTGCAGTTATTTAAGCATTTTGCTTACAATTGAGCCCTGTATTCAGACAGACAACATGATTTATCTGCCCTTGGCATTTAATCAATTTAATAATTATGTCAATAATTAGAAATGATATGCAAATAAATATATTGGCCTTTCATGAGAATATACATATTTAACATTTATTACATGAAATTTCCTATAATAATGGCTAAAATGTAGGTCACCCCCTTCAGAATTACAAAATTTTCAGTGGGGGTGTATTTGATTCTCTGATGCCAGCAACCCATTCCTGATATACTTTTTTTTTTTAAATCTAATGTTCTTTTAAATCAAACACAATTCTCTTTCTTTTCATTGATTATTTAATCTACATTAGCTTTTCCTCTTTCCATAACTGAGCATTTTCTTACAAAAACCTGCTGATTTTTTTCATTTTTCATTTATACCGGGTACCTGATACCCTTATTGATTAACATGATCTGTCTTAAGAGATTATGAGAGATAATAAGAAAAACAAGCAAAACATGTGCTAGATTAATCATTTTATTTCAAAATTTTGAAAGAAAAGTGGAAAAATGCTTCAATTTATAGACATTTTTTCTATTTCACATGTATAGGTCTGATTGACTGGGGTGTGAAATGTAACAGCCAGTGGTGTACTTCAGCTAGGACTGTCAGTCCCTATATTCATGAGGTGAGATAACCGATGGATATGTGTTCTAAATGTACTAAATTGACCACTTTTTACAAGTGTTTTCTATATCTCTATAGGAAAAACACCTACATAACCTTATACATGGGCGCAGACATTTTGGACACCCAAAGTTGTGCGGAGAAGAAAATGCTACACGGCACATGATTGGTCATTAAGAGAAAAGACTTGTTATGTATTTGACAAGTGAAATAAAGGTGATAAAAATCTCATATCAAGACTTAGGCTTCTTTGAGATATGTAGGAGTTACAGGTAAAAATTTGAAGGGAGGGGTGCACTTTGGTTAGAGATTTTCATTTGGTGCTGAACGCACCTAGTTGTAAACAAATGGAATTTGAAAGTAAAAGTGCAACGGCACGGTATATTTTTTCTGGCATGTTTTATTTTGCAAGATCTCGAACTTTCACGGCAAGAAAGTCATTTGCCCAAAATTGAATATATGAATCAGTGACAGGGGCTAAACTTTGTATGGAAGTCTATGGGAAAACATTTGGTGGTGTTTGTCCTATAGAGTAGGTATGTATTACATAGGTAAACGTTGATTACAGCCAGAAAATCAATCAATTCCTATATTTTTGGCATTGGGATTATACTTTGGTTAATATTTACTATCTGTATAGAAATCAGAGGGTTTGGGTAAACTGAGGCCCCCAATGGGGACTCCACATGGTGCAAAAATGCCAAAATTTTCCCCCCTAGCTATCACATTTGCAATAAATGTACATGTAAATAATTTTTAATGAATATTTATGCTGAAATTTACTTGGAATGTTGTAAATAATACAATATTGATAATTATTGGCATCATTAATACACAGAATAGATGAATATCCCCCTCGCAGCTTGAGAAATTCATTTAAATCCATGTGTTTTATGAGTGTAGACATTGGTATAGATTGACTAAACATCTTCCAAATTTGTGTTAATCAGAGTTAATGGAATAATTCTTAACAATATTTGACTGTTTTGTTAACTAAATAGTTTACTTTGTTTTGACATAAGGGGCCTAATCCAGCTGCAAAGCAGATTTCAGTCATCTCATTAGTGCTGGTTTGAAATAAAAGTTGTGCTTTTGGTGTAACTGAGAGGTTACTAGTAGGATATCTTATTAAAATTACTGTACAATATATTGCAAAAGAAAATACATTGAAAATGCAAGAAATGTGCAAAATTATAAGTGAAAAAAATGGTGAAATGTGTTTCTAAATATCCCTCCCCCTTGTCAGATCCCATCTTGATATGCTGTAGAAAAAAGGGGGGGGGGTATATTTGTGCTCTAATGATACTAAAAAATGAAGGAAAAGAATTTTAATGTAGTATATTTGAATAACAAGAGTAATTCTTATCTGCAGTAATTTTTTTTTAAATTTCTTGAGTATTTTTTTTTATTATTATCTGAGTAAATCCTATTAAAACATTATTATTTTTAAGCTATTACATAACAAATGCTTATAAAAAATTCAAAAGATGGTGTAAATAATAATTAATTATAATATAAATTACTACATGCATGTATCAGTATGTTTTAATAAAATAAAATGCATTTCAGCTATGCATCATCAAGAAGGAGAAGTTTAATGAACCCTCCCCTCTTACAATGAACAACATATGGACACTCCCAGGATGAACACTTTGCATTCATTAAGAGTTCCCAGGTATGGTTTTCTTAGCAAATCTAGTTAATCTCTTGATATTTAAGTTATTTAGAACTTTTTAAAGATTATTAGAATATAAACTTCCTCAGAACTGCAGTTATTTAAGCATTTTGCTTACAATTGAGCCCTGTATTCAGACAGACAACATGATTTATCTGCCCTTGGCATTTAATCAATTTAATAATTATGTCAATAATTAGAAATGATATGCAAATAAATATATTGGCCTTTCATGAGAATATACATATTTAACATTTATTACATGAAATTTCCTATAATAATGGCTAAAATGTAGGTCACCCCCTTCAGAATTACAAAATTTTCAGTGGGGGTGTATTTGATTCTCTGATGCCAGCAACCCATTCCTGATATACTTTTTTTTTTTAAATCTAATGTTCTTTTAAATCAAACACAATTCTCTTTCTTTTCATTGATTATTTAATCTACATTAGCTTTTCCTCTTTCCATAACTGAGCATTTTCTTACAAAAACCTGCTGATTTTTTTCATTTTTCATTTATACCGGGTACCTGATACCCTTATTGATTAACATGATCTGTCTTAAGAGATTATGAGAGATAATAAGAAAAACAAGCAAAACATGTGCTAGATTAATCATTTTATTTCAAAATTTTGAAAGAAAAGTGGAAAAATGCTTCAATTTATAGACATTTTTTCTATTTCACATGTATAGGTCTGATTGACTGGGGTGTGAAATGTAACAGCCAGTGGTGTACTTCAGCTAGGACTGTCAGTCCCTATATTCATGAGGTGAGATAACCGATGGATATGTGTTCTAAATGTACTAAATTGACCACTTTTTACAAGTGTTTTCTATATCTCTATAGGAAAAACACCTACATAACCTTATACATGGGCGCAGACATTTTGGACACCCAAAGTTGTGCGGAGAAGAAAATGCTACACGGCACATGATTGGTCATTAAGAGAAAAGACTTGTTATGTATTTGACAAGTGAAATAAAGGTGATAAAAATCTCATATCAAGACTTAGGCTTCTTTGAGATATGTAGGAGTTACAGGTAAAAATTTGAAGGGAGGGGTGCACTTTGGTTAGAGATTTTCATTTGGTGCTGAACGCACCTAGTTGTAAACAAATGGAATTTGAAAGTAAAAGTGCAACGGCACGGTATATTTTTTCTGGCATGTTTTATTTTGCAAGATCTCGAACTTTCACGGCAAGAAAGTCATTTGCCCAAAATTGAATATATGAATCAGTGACAGGGGCTAAACTTTGTATGGAAGTCTATGGGAAAACATTTGGTGGTGTTTGTCCTATAGAGTAGGTATGTATTACATAGGTAAACGTTGATTACAGCCAGAAAATCAATCAATTCCTATATTTTTGGCATTGGGATTATACTTTGGTTAATATTTACTATCTGTATAGAAATCAGAGGGTTTGGGTAAACTGAGGCCCCCAATGGGGACTCCACATGGTGCAAAAATGCCAAAATTTTCCCCCCTAGCTATCACATTTGCAATAAATGTACATGTAAATAATTTTTAATGAATATTTATGCTGAAATTTACTTGGAATGTTGTAAATAATACAATATTGATAATTATTGGCATCATTAATACACAGAATAGATGAATATCCCCCTCGCAGCTTGAGAAATTCATTTAAATCCATGTGTTTTATGAGTGTAGACATTGGTATAGATTGACTAAACATCTTCCAAATTTGTGTTAATCAGAGTTAATGGAATAATTCTTAACAATATTTGACTGTTTTGTTAACTAAATAGTTTACTTTGTTTTGACATAAGGGGCCTAATCCAGCTGCAAAGCAGATTTCAGTCATCTCATTAGTGCTGGTTTGAAATAAAAGTTGTGCTTTTGGTGTAACTGAGAGGTTACTAGTAGGATATCTTATTAAAATTACTGTACAATATATTGCAAAAGAAAATACATTGAAAATGCAAGAAATGTGCAAAATTATAAGTGAAAAAAATGGTGAAATGTGTTTCTAAATATCCCTCCCCCTTGTCAGATCCCATCTTGATATGCTGTAGAAAAAAGGGGGGGGGGTATATTTGTGCTCTAATGATACTAAAAAATGAAGGAAAAGAATTTTAATGTAGTATATTTGAATAACAAGAGTAATTCTTATCTGCAGTAATTTTTTTTTAAATTTCTTGAGTATTTTTTTTTATTATTATCTGAGTAAATCCTATTAAAACATTATTATTTTTAAGCTATTACATAACAAATGCTTATAAAAAATTCAAAAGATGGTGTAAATAATAATTAATTATAATATAAATTACTACATGCATGTATCAGTATGTTTTAATAAAATAAAATGCATTTCAGCTATGCATCATCAAGAAGGAGAAGTTTAATGAACCCTCCCCTCTTACAATGAACAACATATGGACACTCCCAGGATGAACACTTTGCATTCATTAAGAGTTCCCAGGTATGGTTTTCTTAGCAAATCTAGTTAATCTCTTGATATTTAAGTTATTTAGAACTTTTTAAAGATTATTAGAATATAAACTTCCTCAGAACTGCAGTTATTTAAGCATTTTGCTTACAATTGAGCCCTGTATTCAGACAGACAACATGATTTATCTGCCCTTGGCATTTAATCAATTTAATAATTATGTCAATAATTAGAAATGATATGCAAATAAATATATTGGCCTTTCATGAGAATATACATATTTAACATTTATTACATGAAATTTCCTATAATAATGGCTAAAATGTAGGTCACCCCCTTCAGAATTACAAAATTTTCAGTGGGGGTGTATTTGATTCTCTGATGCCAGCAACCCATTCCTGATATACTTTTTTTTTTTAAATCTAATGTTCTTTTAAATCAAACACAATTCTCTTTCTTTTCATTGATTATTTAATCTACATTAGCTTTTCCTCTTTCCATAACTGAGCATTTTCTTACAAAAACCTGCTGATTTTTTTCATTTTTCATTTATACCGGGTACCTGATACCCTTATTGATTAACATGATCTGTCTTAAGAGATTATGAGAGATAATAAGAAAAACAAGCAAAACATGTGCTAGATTAATCATTTTATTTCAAAATTTTGAAAGAAAAGTGGAAAAATGCTTCAATTTATAGACATTTTTTCTATTTCACATGTATAGGTCTGATTGACTGGGGTGTGAAATGTAACAGCCAGTGGTGTACTTCAGCTAGGACTGTCAGTCCCTATATTCATGAGGTGAGATAACCGATGGATATGTGTTCTAAATGTACTAAATTGACCACTTTTTACAAGTGTTTTCTATATCTCTATAGGAAAAACACCTACATAACCTTATACATGGGCGCAGACATTTTGGACACCCAAAGTTGTGCGGAGAAGAAAATGCTACACGGCACATGATTGGTCATTAAGAGAAAAGACTTGTTATGTATTTGACAAGTGAAATAAAGGTGATAAAAATCTCATATCAAGACTTAGGCTTCTTTGAGATATGTAGGAGTTACAGGTAAAAATTTGAAGGGAGGGGTGCACTTTGGTTAGAGATTTTCATTTGGTGCTGAACGCACCTAGTTGTAAACAAATGGAATTTGAAAGTAAAAGTGCAACGGCACGGTATATTTTTTCTGGCATGTTTTATTTTGCAAGATCTCGAACTTTCACGGCAAGAAAGTCATTTGCCCAAAATTGAATATATGAATCAGTGACAGGGGCTAAACTTTGTATGGAAGTCTATGGGAAAACATTTGGTGGTGTTTGTCCTATAGAGTAGGTATGTATTACATAGGTAAACGTTGATTACAGCCAGAAAATCAATCAATTCCTATATTTTTGGCATTGGGATTATACTTTGGTTAATATTTACTATCTGTATAGAAATCAGAGGGTTTGGGTAAACTGAGGCCCCCAATGGGGACTCCACATGGTGCAAAAATGCCAAAATTTTCCCCCCTAGCTATCACATTTGCAATAAATGTACATGTAAATAATTTTTAATGAATATTTATGCTGAAATTTACTTGGAATGTTGTAAATAATACAATATTGATAATTATTGGCATCATTAATACACAGAATAGATGAATATCCCCCTCGCAGCTTGAGAAATTCATTTAAATCCATGTGTTTTATGAGTGTAGACATTGGTATAGATTGACTAAACATCTTCCAAATTTGTGTTAATCAGAGTTAATGGAATAATTCTTAACAATATTTGACTGTTTTGTTAACTAAATAGTTTACTTTGTTTTGACATAAGGGGCCTAATCCAGCTGCAAAGCAGATTTCAGTCATCTCATTAGTGCTGGTTTGAAATAAAAGTTGTGCTTTTGGTGTAACTGAGAGGTTACTAGTAGGATATCTTATTAAAATTACTGTACAATATATTGCAAAAGAAAATACATTGAAAATGCAAGAAATGTGCAAAATTATAAGTGAAAAAAATGGTGAAATGTGTTTCTAAATATCCCTCCCCCTTGTCAGATCCCATCTTGATATGCTGTAGAAAAAAGGGGGGGGGGTATATTTGTGCTCTAATGATACTAAAAAATGAAGGAAAAGAATTTTAATGTAGTATATTTGAATAACAAGAGTAATTCTTATCTGCAGTAATTTTTTTTTAAATTTCTTGAGTATTTTTTTTTATTATTATCTGAGTAAATCCTATTAAAACATTATTATTTTTAAGCTATTACATAACAAATGCTTATAAAAAATTCAAAAGATGGTGTAAATAATAATTAATTATAATATAAATTACTACATGCATGTATCAGTATGTTTTAATAAAATAAAATGCATTTCAGCTATGCATCATCAAGAAGGAGAAGTTTAATGAACCCTCCCCTCTTACAATGAACAACATATGGACACTCCCAGGATGAACACTTTGCATTCATTAAGAGTTCCCAGGTATGGTTTTCTTAGCAAATCTAGTTAATCTCTTGATATTTAAGTTATTTAGAACTTTTTAAAGATTATTAGAATATAAACTTCCTCAGAACTGCAGTTATTTAAGCATTTTGCTTACAATTGAGCCCTGTATTCAGACAGACAACATGATTTATCTGCCCTTGGCATTTAATCAATTTAATAATTATGTCAATAATTAGAAATGATATGCAAATAAATATATTGGCCTTTCATGAGAATATACATATTTAACATTTATTACATGAAATTTCCTATAATAATGGCTAAAATGTAGGTCACCCCCTTCAGAATTACAAAATTTTCAGTGGGGGTGTATTTGATTCTCTGATGCCAGCAACCCATTCCTGATATACTTTTTTTTTTTAAATCTAATGTTCTTTTAAATCAAACACAATTCTCTTTCTTTTCATTGATTATTTAATCTACATTAGCTTTTCCTCTTTCCATAACTGAGCATTTTCTTACAAAAACCTGCTGATTTTTTTCATTTTTCATTTATACCGGGTACCTGATACCCTTATTGATTAACATGATCTGTCTTAAGAGATTATGAGAGATAATAAGAAAAACAAGCAAAACATGTGCTAGATTAATCATTTTATTTCAAAATTTTGAAAGAAAAGTGGAAAAATGCTTCAATTTATAGACATTTTTTCTATTTCACATGTATAGGTCTGATTGACTGGGGTGTGAAATGTAACAGCCAGTGGTGTACTTCAGCTAGGACTGTCAGTCCCTATATTCATGAGGTGAGATAACCGATGGATATGTGTTCTAAATGTACTAAATTGACCACTTTTTACAAGTGTTTTCTATATCTCTATAGGAAAAACACCTACATAACCTTATACATGGGCGCAGACATTTTGGACACCCAAAGTTGTGCGGAGAAGAAAATGCTACACGGCACATGATTGGTCATTAAGAGAAAAGACTTGTTATGTATTTGACAAGTGAAATAAAGGTGATAAAAATCTCATATCAAGACTTAGGCTTCTTTGAGATATGTAGGAGTTACAGGTAAAAATTTGAAGGGAGGGGTGCACTTTGGTTAGAGATTTTCATTTGGTGCTGAACGCACCTAGTTGTAAACAAATGGAATTTGAAAGTAAAAGTGCAACGGCACGGTATATTTTTTCTGGCATGTTTTATTTTGCAAGATCTCGAACTTTCACGGCAAGAAAGTCATTTGCCCAAAATTGAATATATGAATCAGTGACAGGGGCTAAACTTTGTATGGAAGTCTATGGGAAAACATTTGGTGGTGTTTGTCCTATAGAGTAGGTATGTATTACATAGGTAAACGTTGATTACAGCCAGAAAATCAATCAATTCCTATATTTTTGGCATTGGGATTATACTTTGGTTAATATTTACTATCTGTATAGAAATCAGAGGGTTTGGGTAAACTGAGGCCCCCAATGGGGACTCCACATGGTGCAAAAATGCCAAAATTTTCCCCCCTAGCTATCACATTTGCAATAAATGTACATGTAAATAATTTTTAATGAATATTTATGCTGAAATTTACTTGGAATGTTGTAAATAATACAATATTGATAATTATTGGCATCATTAATACACAGAATAGATGAATATCCCCCTCGCAGCTTGAGAAATTCATTTAAATCCATGTGTTTTATGAGTGTAGACATTGGTATAGATTGACTAAACATCTTCCAAATTTGTGTTAATCAGAGTTAATGGAATAATTCTTAACAATATTTGACTGTTTTGTTAACTAAATAGTTTACTTTGTTTTGACATAAGGGGCCTAATCCAGCTGCAAAGCAGATTTCAGTCATCTCATTAGTGCTGGTTTGAAATAAAAGTTGTGCTTTTGGTGTAACTGAGAGGTTACTAGTAGGATATCTTATTAAAATTACTGTACAATATATTGCAAAAGAAAATACATTGAAAATGCAAGAAATGTGCAAAATTATAAGTGAAAAAAATGGTGAAATGTGTTTCTAAATATCCCTCCCCCTTGTCAGATCCCATCTTGATATGCTGTAGAAAAAAGGGGGGGGGGTATATTTGTGCTCTAATGATACTAAAAAATGAAGGAAAAGAATTTTAATGTAGTATATTTGAATAACAAGAGTAATTCTTATCTGCAGTAATTTTTTTTTAAATTTCTTGAGTATTTTTTTTTATTATTATCTGAGTAAATCCTATTAAAACATTATTATTTTTAAGCTATTACATAACAAATGCTTATAAAAAATTCAAAAGATGGTGTAAATAATAATTAATTATAATATAAATTACTACATGCATGTATCAGTATGTTTTAATAAAATAAAATGCATTTCAGCTATGCATCATCAAGAAGGAGAAGTTTAATGAACCCTCCCCTCTTACAATGAACAACATATGGACACTCCCAGGATGAACACTTTGCATTCATTAAGAGTTCCCAGGTATGGTTTTCTTAGCAAATCTAGTTAATCTCTTGATATTTAAGTTATTTAGAACTTTTTAAAGATTATTAGAATATAAACTTCCTCAGAACTGCAGTTATTTAAGCATTTTGCTTACAATTGAGCCCTGTATTCAGACAGACAACATGATTTATCTGCCCTTGGCATTTAATCAATTTAATAATTATGTCAATAATTAGAAATGATATGCAAATAAATATATTGGCCTTTCATGAGAATATACATATTTAACATTTATTACATGAAATTTCCTATAATAATGGCTAAAATGTAGGTCACCCCCTTCAGAATTACAAAATTTTCAGTGGGGGTGTATTTGATTCTCTGATGCCAGCAACCCATTCCTGATATACTTTTTTTTTTTAAATCTAATGTTCTTTTAAATCAAACACAATTCTCTTTCTTTTCATTGATTATTTAATCTACATTAGCTTTTCCTCTTTCCATAACTGAGCATTTTCTTACAAAAACCTGCTGATTTTTTTCATTTTTCATTTATACCGGGTACCTGATACCCTTATTGATTAACATGATCTGTCTTAAGAGATTATGAGAGATAATAAGAAAAACAAGCAAAACATGTGCTAGATTAATCATTTTATTTCAAAATTTTGAAAGAAAAGTGGAAAAATGCTTCAATTTATAGACATTTTTTCTATTTCACATGTATAGGTCTGATTGACTGGGGTGTGAAATGTAACAGCCAGTGGTGTACTTCAGCTAGGACTGTCAGTCCCTATATTCATGAGGTGAGATAACCGATGGATATGTGTTCTAAATGTACTAAATTGACCACTTTTTACAAGTGTTTTCTATATCTCTATAGAGTAGGTATGTATTACATAGGTAAACGTTGATTACAGCCAGAAAATCAATCAATTCCTATATTTTTGGCATTGGGATTATACTTTGGTTAATATTTACTATCTGTATAGAAATCAGAGGGTTTGGGTAAACTGAGGCCCCCAATGGGGACTCCACATGGTGCAAAAATGCCAAAATTTTCCCCCCTAGCTATCACATTTGCAATAAATGTACATGTAAATAATTTTTAATGAATATTTATGCTGAAATTTACTTGGAATGTTGTAAATAATACAATATTGATAATTATTGGCATCATTAATACACAGAATAGATGAATATCCCCCTCGCAGCTTGAGAAATTCATTTAAATCCATGTGTTTTATGAGTGTAGACATTGGTATAGATTGACTAAACATCTTCCAAATTTGTGTTAATCAGAGTTAATGGAATAATTCTTAACAATATTTGACTGTTTTGTTAACTAAATAGTTTACTTTGTTTTGACATAAGGGGCCTAATCCAGCTGCAAAGCAGATTTCAGTCATCTCATTAGTGCTGGTTTGAAATAAAAGTTGTGCTTTTGGTGTAACTGAGAGGTTACTAGTAGGATATCTTATTAAAATTACTGTACAATATATTGCAAAAGAAAATACATTGAAAATGCAAGAAATGTGCAAAATTATAAGTGAAAAAAATGGTGAAATGTGTTTCTAAATATCCCTCCCCCTTGTCAGATCCCATCTTGATATGCTGTAGAAAAAAGGGGGGGGGGTATATTTGTGCTCTAATGATACTAAAAAATGAAGGAAAAGAATTTTAATGTAGTATATTTGAATAACAAGAGTAATTCTTATCTGCAGTAATTTTTTTTTAAATTTCTTGAGTATTTTTTTTTATTATTATCTGAGTAAATCCTATTAAAACATTATTATTTTTAAGCTATTACATAACAAATGCTTATAAAAAATTCAAAAGATGGTGTAAATAATAATTAATTATAATATAAATTACTACATGCATGTATCAGTATGTTTTAATAAAATAAAATGCATTTCAGCTATGCATCATCAAGAAGGAGAAGTTTAATGAACCCTCCCCTCTTACAATGAACAACATATGGACACTCCCAGGATGAACACTTTGCATTCATTAAGAGTTCCCAGGTATGGTTTTCTTAGCAAATCTAGTTAATCTCTTGATATTTAAGTTATTTAGAACTTTTTAAAGATTATTAGAATATAAACTTCCTCAGAACTGCAGTTATTTAAGCATTTTGCTTACAATTGAGCCCTGTATTCAGACAGACAACATGATTTATCTGCCCTTGGCATTTAATCAATTTAATAATTATGTCAATAATTAGAAATGATATGCAAATAAATATATTGGCCTTTCATGAGAATATACATATTTAACATTTATTACATGAAATTTCCTATAATAATGGCTAAAATGTAGGTCACCCCCTTCAGAATTACAAAATTTTCAGTGGGGGTGTATTTGATTCTCTGATGCCAGCAACCCATTCCTGATATACTTTTTTTTTTTAAATCTAATGTTCTTTTAAATCAAACACAATTCTCTTTCTTTTCATTGATTATTTAATCTACATTAGCTTTTCCTCTTTCCATAACTGAGCATTTTCTTACAAAAACCTGCTGATTTTTTTCATTTTTCATTTATACCGGGTACCTGATACCCTTATTGATTAACATGATCTGTCTTAAGAGATTATGAGAGATAATAAGAAAAACAAGCAAAACATGTGCTAGATTAATCATTTTATTTCAAAATTTTGAAAGAAAAGTGGAAAAATGCTTCAATTTATAGACATTTTTTCTATTTCACATGTATAGGTCTGATTGACTGGGGTGTGAAATGTAACAGCCAGTGGTGTACTTCAGCTAGGACTGTCAGTCCCTATATTCATGAGGTGAGATAACCGATGGATATGTGTTCTAAATGTACTAAATTGACCACTTTTTACAAGTGTTTTCTATATCTCTATAGGAAAAACACCTACATAACCTTATACATGGGCGCAGACATTTTGGACACCCAAAGTTGTGCGGAGAAGAAAATGCTACACGGCACATGATTGGTCATTAAGAGAAAAGACTTGTTATGTATTTGACAAGTGAAATAAAGGTGATAAAAATCTCATATCAAGACTTAGGCTTCTTTGAGATATGTAGGAGTTACAGGTAAAAATTTGAAGGGAGGGGTGCACTTTGGTTAGAGATTTTCATTTGGTGCTGAACGCACCTAGTTGTAAACAAATGGAATTTGAAAGTAAAAGTGCAACGGCACGGTATATTTTTTCTGGCATGTTTTATTTTGCAAGATCTCGAACTTTCACGGCAAGAAAGTCATTTGCCCAAAATTGAATATATGAATCAGTGACAGGGGCTAAACTTTGTATGGAAGTCTATGGGAAAACATTTGGTGGTGTTTGTCCTATAGAGTAGGTATGTATTACATAGGTAAACGTTGATTACAGCCAGAAAATCAATCAATTCCTATATTTTTGGCATTGGGATTATACTTTGGTTAATATTTACTATCTGTATAGAAATCAGAGGGTTTGGGTAAACTGAGGCCCCCAATGGGGACTCCACATGGTGCAAAAATGCCAAAATTTTCCCCCCTAGCTATCACATTTGCAATAAATGTACATGTAAATAATTTTTAATGAATATTTATGCTGAAATTTACTTGGAATGTTGTAAATAATACAATATTGATAATTATTGGCATCATTAATACACAGAATAGATGAATATCCCCCTCGCAGCTTGAGAAATTCATTTAAATCCATGTGTTTTATGAGTGTAGACATTGGTATAGATTGACTAAACATCTTCCAAATTTGTGTTAATCAGAGTTAATGGAATAATTCTTAACAATATTTGACTGTTTTGTTAACTAAATAGTTTACTTTGTTTTGACATAAGGGGCCTAATCCAGCTGCAAAGCAGATTTCAGTCATCTCATTAGTGCTGGTTTGAAATAAAAGTTGTGCTTTTGGTGTAACTGAGAGGTTACTAGTAGGATATCTTATTAAAATTACTGTACAATATATTGCAAAAGAAAATACATTGAAAATGCAAGAAATGTGCAAAATTATAAGTGAAAAAAATGGTGAAATGTGTTTCTAAATATCCCTCCCCCTTGTCAGATCCCATCTTGATATGCTGTAGAAAAAAGGGGGGGGGGTATATTTGTGCTCTAATGATACTAAAAAATGAAGGAAAAGAATTTTAATGTAGTATATTTGAATAACAAGAGTAATTCTTATCTGCAGTAATTTTTTTTTAAATTTCTTGAGTATTTTTTTTTATTATTATCTGAGTAAATCCTATTAAAACATTATTATTTTTAAGCTATTACATAACAAATGCTTATAAAAAATTCAAAAGATGGTGTAAATAATAATTAATTATAATATAAATTACTACATGCATGTATCAGTATGTTTTAATAAAATAAAATGCATTTCAGCTATGCATCATCAAGAAGGAGAAGTTTAATGAACCCTCCCCTCTTACAATGAACAACATATGGACACTCCCAGGATGAACACTTTGCATTCATTAAGAGTTCCCAGGTATGGTTTTCTTAGCAAATCTAGTTAATCTCTTGATATTTAAGTTATTTAGAACTTTTTAAAGATTATTAGAATATAAACTTCCTCAGAACTGCAGTTATTTAAGCATTTTGCTTACAATTGAGCCCTGTATTCAGACAGACAACATGATTTATCTGCCCTTGGCATTTAATCAATTTAATAATTATGTCAATAATTAGAAATGATATGCAAATAAATATATTGGCCTTTCATGAGAATATACATATTTAACATTTATTACATGAAATTTCCTATAATAATGGCTAAAATGTAGGTCACCCCCTTCAGAATTACAAAATTTTCAGTGGGGGTGTATTTGATTCTCTGATGCCAGCAACCCATTCCTGATATACTTTTTTTTTTTAAATCTAATGTTCTTTTAAATCAAACACAATTCTCTTTCTTTTCATTGATTATTTAATCTACATTAGCTTTTCCTCTTTCCATAACTGAGCATTTTCTTACAAAAACCTGCTGATTTTTTTCATTTTTCATTTATACCGGGTACCTGATACCCTTATTGATTAACATGATCTGTCTTAAGAGATTATGAGAGATAATAAGAAAAACAAGCAAAACATGTGCTAGATTAATCATTTTATTTCAAAATTTTGAAAGAAAAGTGGAAAAATGCTTCAATTTATAGACATTTTTTCTATTTCACATGTATAGGTCTGATTGACTGGGGTGTGAAATGTAACAGCCAGTGGTGTACTTCAGCTAGGACTGTCAGTCCCTATATTCATGAGGTGAGATAACCGATGGATATGTGTTCTAAATGTACTAAATTGACCACTTTTTACAAGTGTTTTCTATATCTCTATAGGAAAAACACCTACATAACCTTATACATGGGCGCAGACATTTTGGACACCCAAAGTTGTGCGGAGAAGAAAATGCTACACGGCACATGATTGGTCATTAAGAGAAAAGACTTGTTATGTATTTGACAAGTGAAATAAAGGTGATAAAAATCTCATATCAAGACTTAGGCTTCTTTGAGATATGTAGGAGTTACAGGTAAAAATTTGAAGGGAGGGGTGCACTTTGGTTAGAGATTTTCATTTGGTGCTGAACGCACCTAGTTGTAAACAAATGGAATTTGAAAGTAAAAGTGCAACGGCACGGTATATTTTTTCTGGCATGTTTTATTTTGCAAGATCTCGAACTTTCACGGCAAGAAAGTCATTTGCCCAAAATTGAATATATGAATCAGTGACAGGGGCTAAACTTTGTATGGAAGTCTATGGGAAAACATTTGGTGGTGTTTGTCCTATAGAGTAGGTATGTATTACATAGGTAAACGTTGATTACAGCCAGAAAATCAATCAATTCCTATATTTTTGGCATTGGGATTATACTTTGGTTAATATTTACTATCTGTATAGAAATCAGAGGGTTTGGGTAAACTGAGGCCCCCAATGGGGACTCCACATGGTGCAAAAATGCCAAAATTTTCCCCCCTAGCTATCACATTTGCAATAAATGTACATGTAAATAATTTTTAATGAATATTTATGCTGAAATTTACTTGGAATGTTGTAAATAATACAATATTGATAATTATTGGCATCATTAATACACAGAATAGATGAATATCCCCCTCGCAGCTTGAGAAATTCATTTAAATCCATGTGTTTTATGAGTGTAGACATTGGTATAGATTGACTAAACATCTTCCAAATTTGTGTTAATCAGAGTTAATGGAATAATTCTTAACAATATTTGACTGTTTTGTTAACTAAATAGTTTACTTTGTTTTGACATAAGGGGCCTAATCCAGCTGCAAAGCAGATTTCAGTCATCTCATTAGTGCTGGTTTGAAATAAAAGTTGTGCTTTTGGTGTAACTGAGAGGTTACTAGTAGGATATCTTATTAAAATTACTGTACAATATATTGCAAAAGAAAATACATTGAAAATGCAAGAAATGTGCAAAATTATAAGTGAAAAAAATGGTGAAATGTGTTTCTAAATATCCCTCCCCCTTGTCAGATCCCATCTTGATATGCTGTAGAAAAAAGGGGGGGGGGTATATTTGTGCTCTAATGATACTAAAAAATGAAGGAAAAGAATTTTAATGTAGTATATTTGAATAACAAGAGTAATTCTTATCTGCAGTAATTTTTTTTTAAATTTCTTGAGTATTTTTTTTTATTATTATCTGAGTAAATCCTATTAAAACATTATTATTTTTAAGCTATTACATAACAAATGCTTATAAAAAATTCAAAAGATGGTGTAAATAATAATTAATTATAATATAAATTACTACATGCATGTATCAGTATGTTTTAATAAAATAAAATGCATTTCAGCTATGCATCATCAAGAAGGAGAAGTTTAATGAACCCTCCCCTCTTACAATGAACAACATATGGACACTCCCAGGATGAACACTTTGCATTCATTAAGAGTTCCCAGGTATGGTTTTCTTAGCAAATCTAGTTAATCTCTTGATATTTAAGTTATTTAGAACTTTTTAAAGATTATTAGAATATAAACTTCCTCAGAACTGCAGTTATTTAAGCATTTTGCTTACAATTGAGCCCTGTATTCAGACAGACAACATGATTTATCTGCCCTTGGCATTTAATCAATTTAATAATTATGTCAATAATTAGAAATGATATGCAAATAAATATATTGGCCTTTCATGAGAATATACATATTTAACATTTATTACATGAAATTTCCTATAATAATGGCTAAAATGTAGGTCACCCCCTTCAGAATTACAAAATTTTCAGTGGGGGTGTATTTGATTCTCTGATGCCAGCAACCCATTCCTGATATACTTTTTTTTTTTAAATCTAATGTTCTTTTAAATCAAACACAATTCTCTTTCTTTTCATTGATTATTTAATCTACATTAGCTTTTCCTCTTTCCATAACTGAGCATTTTCTTACAAAAACCTGCTGATTTTTTTCATTTTTCATTTATACCGGGTACCTGATACCCTTATTGATTAACATGATCTGTCTTAAGAGATTATGAGAGATAATAAGAAAAACAAGCAAAACATGTGCTAGATTAATCATTTTATTTCAAAATTTTGAAAGAAAAGTGGAAAAATGCTTCAATTTATAGACATTTTTTCTATTTCACATGTATAGGTCTGATTGACTGGGGTGTGAAATGTAACAGCCAGTGGTGTACTTCAGCTAGGACTGTCAGTCCCTATATTCATGAGGTGAGATAACCGATGGATATGTGTTCTAAATGTACTAAATTGACCACTTTTTACAAGTGTTTTCTATATCTCTATAGGAAAAACACCTACATAACCTTATACATGGGCGCAGACATTTTGGACACCCAAAGTTGTGCGGAGAAGAAAATGCTACACGGCACATGATTGGTCATTAAGAGAAAAGACTTGTTATGTATTTGACAAGTGAAATAAAGGTGATAAAAATCTCATATCAAGACTTAGGCTTCTTTGAGATATGTAGGAGTTACAGGTAAAAATTTGAAGGGAGGGGTGCACTTTGGTTAGAGATTTTCATTTGGTGCTGAACGCACCTAGTTGTAAACAAATGGAATTTGAAAGTAAAAGTGCAACGGCACGGTATATTTTTTCTGGCATGTTTTATTTTGCAAGATCTCGAACTTTCACGGCAAGAAAGTCATTTGCCCAAAATTGAATATATGAATCAGTGACAGGGGCTAAACTTTGTATGGAAGTCTATGGGAAAACATTTGGTGGTGTTTGTCCTATAGAGTAGGTATGTATTACATAGGTAAACGTTGATTACAGCCAGAAAATCAATCAATTCCTATATTTTTGGCATTGGGATTATACTTTGGTTAATATTTACTATCTGTATAGAAATCAGAGGGTTTGGGTAAACTGAGGCCCCCAATGGGGACTCCACATGGTGCAAAAATGCCAAAATTTTCCCCCCTAGCTATCACATTTGCAATAAATGTACATGTAAATAATTTTTAATGAATATTTATGCTGAAATTTACTTGGAATGTTGTAAATAATACAATATTGATAATTATTGGCATCATTAATACACAGAATAGATGAATATCCCCCTCGCAGCTTGAGAAATTCATTTAAATCCATGTGTTTTATGAGTGTAGACATTGGTATAGATTGACTAAACATCTTCCAAATTTGTGTTAATCAGAGTTAATGGAATAATTCTTAACAATATTTGACTGTTTTGTTAACTAAATAGTTTACTTTGTTTTGACATAAGGGGCCTAATCCAGCTGCAAAGCAGATTTCAGTCATCTCATTAGTGCTGGTTTGAAATAAAAGTTGTGCTTTTGGTGTAACTGAGAGGTTACTAGTAGGATATCTTATTAAAATTACTGTACAATATATTGCAAAAGAAAATACATTGAAAATGCAAGAAATGTGCAAAATTATAAGTGAAAAAAATGGTGAAATGTGTTTCTAAATATCCCTCCCCCTTGTCAGATCCCATCTTGATATGCTGTAGAAAAAAGGGGGGGGGGTATATTTGTGCTCTAATGATACTAAAAAATGAAGGAAAAGAATTTTAATGTAGTATATTTGAATAACAAGAGTAATTCTTATCTGCAGTAATTTTTTTTTAAATTTCTTGAGTATTTTTTTTTATTATTATCTGAGTAAATCCTATTAAAACATTATTATTTTTAAGCTATTACATAACAAATGCTTATAAAAAATTCAAAAGATGGTGTAAATAATAATTAATTATAATATAAATTACTACATGCATGTATCAGTATGTTTTAATAAAATAAAATGCATTTCAGCTATGCATCATCAAGAAGGAGAAGTTTAATGAACCCTCCCCTCTTACAATGAACAACATATGGACACTCCCAGGATGAACACTTTGCATTCATTAAGAGTTCCCAGGTATGGTTTTCTTAGCAAATCTAGTTAATCTCTTGATATTTAAGTTATTTAGAACTTTTTAAAGATTATTAGAATATAAACTTCCTCAGAACTGCAGTTATTTAAGCATTTTGCTTACAATTGAGCCCTGTATTCAGACAGACAACATGATTTATCTGCCCTTGGCATTTAATCAATTTAATAATTATGTCAATAATTAGAAATGATATGCAAATAAATATATTGGCCTTTCATGAGAATATACATATTTAACATTTATTACATGAAATTTCCTATAATAATGGCTAAAATGTAGGTCACCCCCTTCAGAATTACAAAATTTTCAGTGGGGGTGTATTTGATTCTCTGATGCCAGCAACCCATTCCTGATATACTTTTTTTTTTTAAATCTAATGTTCTTTTAAATCAAACACAATTCTCTTTCTTTTCATTGATTATTTAATCTACATTAGCTTTTCCTCTTTCCATAACTGAGCATTTTCTTACAAAAACCTGCTGATTTTTTTCATTTTTCATTTATACCGGGTACCTGATACCCTTATTGATTAACATGATCTGTCTTAAGAGATTATGAGAGATAATAAGAAAAACAAGCAAAACATGTGCTAGATTAATCATTTTATTTCAAAATTTTGAAAGAAAAGTGGAAAAATGCTTCAATTTATAGACATTTTTTCTATTTCACATGTATAGGTCTGATTGACTGGGGTGTGAAATGTAACAGCCAGTGGTGTACTTCAGCTAGGACTGTCAGTCCCTATATTCATGAGGTGAGATAACCGATGGATATGTGTTCTAAATGTACTAAATTGACCACTTTTTACAAGTGTTTTCTATATCTCTATAGGAAAAACACCTACATAACCTTATACATGGGCGCAGACATTTTGGACACCCAAAGTTGTGCGGAGAAGAAAATGCTACACGGCACATGATTGGTCATTAAGAGAAAAGACTTGTTATGTATTTGACAAGTGAAATAAAGGTGATAAAAATCTCATATCAAGACTTAGGCTTCTTTGAGATATGTAGGAGTTACAGGTAAAAATTTGAAGGGAGGGGTGCACTTTGGTTAGAGATTTTCATTTGGTGCTGAACGCACCTAGTTGTAAACAAATGGAATTTGAAAGTAAAAGTGCAACGGCACGGTATATTTTTTCTGGCATGTTTTATTTTGCAAGATCTCGAACTTTCACGGCAAGAAAGTCATTTGCCCAAAATTGAATATATGAATCAGTGACAGGGGCTAAACTTTGTATGGAAGTCTATGGGAAAACATTTGGTGGTGTTTGTCCTATAGAGTAGGTATGTATTACATAGGTAAACGTTGATTACAGCCAGAAAATCAATCAATTCCTATATTTTTGGCATTGGGATTATACTTTGGTTAATATTTACTATCTGTATAGAAATCAGAGGGTTTGGGTAAACTGAGGCCCCCAATGGGGACTCCACATGGTGCAAAAATGCCAAAATTTTCCCCCCTAGCTATCACATTTGCAATAAATGTACATGTAAATAATTTTTAATGAATATTTATGCTGAAATTTACTTGGAATGTTGTAAATAATACAATATTGATAATTATTGGCATCATTAATACACAGAATAGATGAATATCCCCCTCGCAGCTTGAGAAATTCATTTAAATCCATGTGTTTTATGAGTGTAGACATTGGTATAGATTGACTAAACATCTTCCAAATTTGTGTTAATCAGAGTTAATGGAATAATTCTTAACAATATTTGACTGTTTTGTTAACTAAATAGTTTACTTTGTTTTGACATAAGGGGCCTAATCCAGCTGCAAAGCAGATTTCAGTCATCTCATTAGTGCTGGTTTGAAATAAAAGTTGTGCTTTTGGTGTAACTGAGAGGTTACTAGTAGGATATCTTATTAAAATTACTGTACAATATATTGCAAAAGAAAATACATTGAAAATGCAAGAAATGTGCAAAATTATAAGTGAAAAAAATGGTGAAATGTGTTTCTAAATATCCCTCCCCCTTGTCAGATCCCATCTTGATATGCTGTAGAAAAAAGGGGGGGGGGTATATTTGTGCTCTAATGATACTAAAAAATGAAGGAAAAGAATTTTAATGTAGTATATTTGAATAACAAGAGTAATTCTTATCTGCAGTAATTTTTTTTTAAATTTCTTGAGTATTTTTTTTTATTATTATCTGAGTAAATCCTATTAAAACATTATTATTTTTAAGCTATTACATAACAAATGCTTATAAAAAATTCAAAAGATGGTGTAAATAATAATTAATTATAATATAAATTACTACATGCATGTATCAGTATGTTTTAATAAAATAAAATGCATTTCAGCTATGCATCATCAAGAAGGAGAAGTTTAATGAACCCTCCCCTCTTACAATGAACAACATATGGACACTCCCAGGATGAACACTTTGCATTCATTAAGAGTTCCCAGGTATGGTTTTCTTAGCAAATCTAGTTAATCTCTTGATATTTAAGTTATTTAGAACTTTTTAAAGATTATTAGAATATAAACTTCCTCAGAACTGCAGTTATTTAAGCATTTTGCTTACAATTGAGCCCTGTATTCAGACAGACAACATGATTTATCTGCCCTTGGCATTTAATCAATTTAATAATTATGTCAATAATTAGAAATGATATGCAAATAAATATATTGGCCTTTCATGAGAATATACATATTTAACATTTATTACATGAAATTTCCTATAATAATGGCTAAAATGTAGGTCACCCCCTTCAGAATTACAAAATTTTCAGTGGGGGTGTATTTGATTCTCTGATGCCAGCAACCCATTCCTGATATACTTTTTTTTTTTAAATCTAATGTTCTTTTAAATCAAACACAATTCTCTTTCTTTTCATTGATTATTTAATCTACATTAGCTTTTCCTCTTTCCATAACTGAGCATTTTCTTACAAAAACCTGCTGATTTTTTTCATTTTTCATTTATACCGGGTACCTGATACCCTTATTGATTAACATGATCTGTCTTAAGAGATTATGAGAGATAATAAGAAAAACAAGCAAAACATGTGCTAGATTAATCATTTTATTTCAAAATTTTGAAAGAAAAGTGGAAAAATGCTTCAATTTATAGACATTTTTTCTATTTCACATGTATAGGTCTGATTGACTGGGGTGTGAAATGTAACAGCCAGTGGTGTACTTCAGCTAGGACTGTCAGTCCCTATATTCATGAGGTGAGATAACCGATGGATATGTGTTCTAAATGTACTAAATTGACCACTTTTTACAAGTGTTTTCTATATCTCTATAGGAAAAACACCTACATAACCTTATACATGGGCGCAGACATTTTGGACACCCAAAGTTGTGCGGAGAAGAAAATGCTACACGGCACATGATTGGTCATTAAGAGAAAAGACTTGTTATGTATTTGACAAGTGAAATAAAGGTGATAAAAATCTCATATCAAGACTTAGGCTTCTTTGAGATATGTAGGAGTTACAGGTAAAAATTTGAAGGGAGGGGTGCACTTTGGTTAGAGATTTTCATTTGGTGCTGAACGCACCTAGTTGTAAACAAATGGAATTTGAAAGTAAAAGTGCAACGGCACGGTATATTTTTTCTGGCATGTTTTATTTTGCAAGATCTCGAACTTTCACGGCAAGAAAGTCATTTGCCCAAAATTGAATATATGAATCAGTGACAGGGGCTAAACTTTGTATGGAAGTCTATGGGAAAACATTTGGTGGTGTTTGTCCAATAGCTCGGTGCTTCAAGACGTTTAATTACGTTGCCTTTCTTGACAGTGTTTTTATGCATTGGTCGCCTATAATTGGCGATAAAACAGTCATATCTTTTCTGATTTAATTCAAAATTTCGTCGATGTTTCACGAATATTTTTGACACAGGTGAATTATCATAAATTCTTATGCACTACAACAGTGCAATTTTTAATTTCCAAAAAATGCCTATGTAATGTAAACGTTCAAAAAAGTTGCATGCTCCGTGAAGCATGTTTTATCTAAATAATATAGCTCATTGATCTTCGAAAAACACCAAACCTTTGCATATTTATTGGAAAATACATACAGTTTTTATCTGCTGAGTTTTAATGGTTTCATGCGAATAGCGCGCTCACAATAGAACTTGTCTGCGAACTTTTTTAACAACCCTCGTATAATTATTTTGCTTGATTAAAATATATATGTACACTCCCGATGTTTATTTATTTATTTATTTATTCTCATGTATGACCAATATATTACAGCTGGATGTACATGCAGTTATCTTCTGAAGGCACCAACAATGCAAGGTAAATTACTAACTTTGAAAGAAATGGAATAATAATATGAATTGACATCATTAAAGTAAAAAAAAATGTATTTTTTTTATGGCAATGTAGTTCTCTTATAGGTATGTACATTATATACATTTGGTATTCACTACATTAATAAAACATCACCCAGCTGCTGACGGCTCGAGGAGAACCAGGTGAATCGAGAACCAAACAATCACCATACTAGGGGTATACGCAGCTGCTGTCAAAGGAATCATTATCGAAGCACTGGGCCTAATTCTGTGTATTACAAGGACCTCGGCAGGTATCTACTAATTTTTAGGGCTTCTGGTCTCTAGGTGACCTATTCAGGGGTTCAATGACCTTTTTGGGGATAGGGTCCTGTACCCTTTTAATTGGAAAATTTAATTTTTAAAAGTTGCAAGATGGAAAAATATTGATGACGTATTAAGTTTTGCTGTAAAAAATACAGATTTATCCTCTACTCACATCTTTATCAACTATTACAATCTGAGTATTGAGATTTTTAATAAAACCACTGAAAAATTCTATCTGCTTATCATTTGGGAATTGTTTACCTTAATTTGTGGGAGAGTGGGAGGGGTGAGTCATTTTTGAATTGGGACTGTGTCTCTTTACAGAACCCCATGCAACAGATATTAAGCATGATATTGCTATCTATTCTCGTCATTTGTTTTGCGGGTTTGTCGGAGTCGTTCGTTACCTTTCGAACATTTTCAGTTTCTCAAAAATTATTGGACACAGCCAATTTTGATATATAGCAAAAATTAAATTTCATGGTCCTAGTCACTTTTGGGCCAAAACCATTAAAAATCATCAATCTTCTAATATCTTTTTTTACTCCTAGAAATCAAGCATAATGAATGATTACATAATTATTTTAAGCAATTATCCCCAACCAAAATTGTAAAGTGCATGGTCTAAAGGTTCATAGTTCAAGGCCCAGGGTAGGGTACGATTGTTATATATTGATATACCATTTGTTATATATATATATATGTGTGTGTGTGTATAAAAAAAATAATTCATAAAAGTATGTTTTTTATATATTATTAATACAATCATTTTCGTATTGTTTAAAATTAATACAGAAAAAATATATTATTTTTGTATCACCAAAAAATAGGTAGCTTATTTTTTTTTTTTTTTTAAGAAAATTACGTACAGTTAATCTGTATTATTTTTGTATTAAAATTGAAGTTAGTAATTTTACTGAAAATTACTTACAGTTAGTCTGTATTATTTTTGTATTAAATTTGGACTTAATAATTTTTCCAAAAGATACTGTACAGTTAGTATGTTTTTTTTTGTATTTAATTTGGACTTAGTATTTTCTTTTACTGAAATTTGTATTTCTTTGAACTTAGGAAAATTTACAGAATGACCTTGCAATAAGTCTGTTGAAATTAATATTTTTTCTCAGATTTTATTAATTAAGACCACTATCATGACTACTTGGCTATAAAAGGTTGCTTTTATACTATTTACATTTAATTGATATTTAGAACAGAAAACTTCAGTAGTTTAAATTTGTTATCTAAACAATTTCATATTTCTTCATTTTTTTAAACATGTCTTTACTAGGTGTGAAATTGTCATTTGGAAAGGGATAGATATGTCTAAGGGGACACCTGTGCTGTACATGATAGTTACTGTTGTAAACACGCGGTAAATTTTGAAGTTTCAGAGTTTCAGACTTTCTTCTAGTGTTGAAAATTTTACAGCGTGTTTACAACTATCGCCAACAGCACAGGTGGCCACTGCAGGCGGGTGTGTTCCCCGAACGTCTACTGGACTAAACCAACATCTAATTATCACACTCAATTAAGGGGCCCTCTAAGGGGTACAGGTACAGTCTACAATCATTTATGAAATAGCTTTACCTGTATTTTTTAAAGGGAGAATTCTACAGCAACAATAATTTTTGGATCTTTAAGGCATCTCTTCTGAAACATGATTTAAGCACGGAAAGATTGATAAAAGATATTTATTGTTTTACATGATTTTTTTTTTTCAGGGGAAATGTAAAAATCTTGAAGATTTTATCCATTAGTTTAAAAAAAATGCTTAAAAAATGTGTTTTATTTTCATAAATAATTATTTAGCAAAATTTTAAAAAAGCTTATCTGATTTTTCTTGACATTTTTTTTTTATTAAATATTTATATTACAGTACATGTATGCATTTATTTGGGGCAAACTTTAAACTATAAAGGATTTTGTTTGCAATTAAAACAATCTTTCATTTTCTCCTTAAAAAGCCCCCAAAATTCATAAAAAATGATTTAAACTTATATCAATCTTTTCATACTTAAGTCATATTTCAGAGGAGATATCTTAAAGATCAGGTAAATAAAATTTCCGTGAACCTGTAAGTAGCATTCTTTCTTAAACAGGAAAACTCGCTAGATCATTATATCATTTTCTTTTCAATATATATTATTAAATGAGTTAAATAAATTTTGCTTTAGATGCTTTTAATTTAATTTAGTTTTAATCGCCGTTTCAAACCATTAATTTTAAATATTATAATTTCAAAATCTTTTTTAGTTTGCATCATAAAATCAAATCTCAATAGAATTTATTTTGGTATAAATCTATCAAGAAGCGTAAGATACGATTATTTGATATATATATATATATATATATATATATATATATATATATATATATATATATATATATATATATATATATATATATATATATATATTTCGAATTTTACCCCCACCCCCCAATGAAATTGGGTTTTGGACAATATTTTTAAAGGTAAGTTGTCAAAATTTTTTGCCCCCCGCCCCTTTCAAAAACTATACAACATGTCTGAATTTGACGTAAATAAAACGGTGCTAACTTTAGATATTGCTTCCATACAAACAGGTAGCTATATGGTTTGAACAGTGGGGGCGAACAATAGGCGAGTACATGTTATACTACTTGTAGAAATAACATGATTTACCCGTGTAAACACATCCCAACAAAAAAAAAGAAAGAAAGAAAAAAAAACATGGAGAGTTCCACTAATTACAGTACCTACGATGTTTTCTTGACTATACAAATCAATTTCGTATACATTATTTTTAATTCAGTACGTATTACAATAACATGGAATAGAACTATTTTATTATCCGCTTTAAAAAGAAAATAAATAAGAAATTATAACGAAAGAATTTCATAAAATAATATAGAAAATGTTGTGAAATTAGTGTAAAGGATAGTTGTTAAACATTATTTCAATCTCTGGTACCGTGCGTATGAGTTAAATTGTCCGTCAAAAAGACTATCTTATGTATCTCCCGCTTGTTTTGATAATTATATTTGAACTTTATGGTCTACTTCACAGGTCAACTTGAATACAAAAATGGCTGCTGTCAGCGGAAATGATGACCGACCGCAAATAACGATGTTTCGTAATCGGTAAATTCCGTAAGGAATAAAAGAATGATTCTGACGATTAAATTGAACATCGTTTTTTTTTTGTAACATAATTTTAGGTTTGTTCACTTGATTCAAGATATTTAAAACCTAGTTAGAATAATCTAACTGTGTCTCGGGACAGGCCCTCACCACAGTATATACCCGTAATGTAGCAGAAAATTGCAGAATCGCTCCGAAACGATTTTGGAGAAAATTAATGAAGTTGCATTGAAAATAACAGTCAAATTAATCATAAAGACTGTAAATTCCTTTCATCTAAAAATTTTCCATATAATGGAAGAATTCAACACTTTTTCACCAACGTTTTTTACTCGTTTCACATTTATACACCATGTTGACATTCGGAACTCTCGGGATTTTTCATAGTGAATGCACTGAGTTAAAGTTATCTCCTGTATTTTCTATGCTACATTGACAATACACGGAACGCATTCTTTCGTTAAACCGGGTCCGTAGGACATTTATCATTTTAACGATAGAACATTCTATCTATTTAAAACCGTGTAAATATGTTTTCTCTAACTGTTCCGATTTCAACATCGGTAATTTTCGTATATATGACACAATTTGATTGGTCAGATTTTAAAACTCTTCCGTACTCTTCTCTGATTGGTCAACAATATTTCACCCACGCCATTTTGAAAATTCTTCCCGGGACGTGTTGAGAAAGCTTGAGGTGATTTTGAATAAACTAGCATTTGCTCGCGAGTAAAATGGATCGAAAAACAGAAGTTCAGCATAATCATGATACACAGGATCATATTTATGAACCAAGACTTCTTTATCGAAATTTTCCCGAACTTTTTCGTAGACCTCTGGCTCTTCCCTTAATTCTGTAACATTCGGAACTCGAGAGTTACCCGCTAGGTGTCGTTTCTGCGTCACTTCCGTAATTTCTACTTTGACATTTCCAAATCTTGTAGCATTTTTCACGTTTGACGATGATTTGGATTACTGTGGAATGCCTGGGCAATTAAATAGCACGATTAAAGACAAAAATATCTACCGAAACAAGATATAATGACACATTTTGGTGACGTGTAGTAGGTATATGATATTTTAGGCCCGATATCCAAGAGGGGTCCACTGTTAACAAATGGAAGTGACTTACCTTTTCTATTTTATAATACCACGGGTATGATTTTTTAATAAAACGTTAATTCTACGATATTTTTTTGGATTTTTCATATACATTGTAAATGTGTACTAGAAGATTAATAAATGGAAAAAGACGAACAAAAATATCCTTGGACCAAGGGTGTATATTCGGGGAGGGGGGGGGGTCCTGTCCACAAGCACCTGTGAGGAGAACGACTGGTAAACAGGCAGATTTATTTTACCTGGTTTTTGCGTTTAAAGGACTATGCTGTTGACAGTGAAAAAAAATTCTTCTTATCAGAAGTCGTCCGTAGTTAAAAAAAATATATTTGCACAATTACGAAAATGCTGTGGAATTGTAGCCCTCTCCAGAAAAAATCAGATTTAAAAAAATCGGAGAGGGCTACATTATTGCAGCTATATAATTCTATATAGAATAAAGAATCTTTAAAAAAAAATATCAAGTATTCGAATTCATGAAAAAATATTTTGCAGGAAGTGTTAAATGTTACCAGTCACATCAGCTGACACCAAAAAAATAGGGTACATGTACGTACTGTAGATTCCTTATTTTTTCGCGAGTACTTATTATCGCGAAATGGCTCTTAAGCGTCAAATCGCGAGAACAATAATTCGCGAGTAGACGGTTCATCAAGATACTTTACATTGATTTCAACAACATAAAAATAAAAGCGAGTAATTTTATTTCGCGAGTGGTGCTTCTCGCGGAATTACGCGATAATTAATTAATCGCGTATATTTAGGAATATACAGTATACGGGATTTTCTGATTTTTTCCATCCGCAAACAGGAATACCCTCAAAACCACGTGTTTTCAATGTGTTTGTAAACATCTTGTGTGCACCCCAGGAAGTGGCCTTCTATGCCCTGAAAGAAATAGTTCCTGTCAAAAACTTTTAATATTTTACAAAGTACATAAAGTATCACAGATACCAAAAATGCAAAAATAGAATAAGAGAAAATATAAAATTTCTCACAATAAAAAAATATTTCTTCATTATCTGTAGAACTACATTTGATCAATTACCGGTGTGATACCATCATTAGGCAAACAGTTTGTCTGTTTGATGCCTATGAGGAAGAGGATTTTATAAGGAATGATGCATTAATTTTCAATATATGACCAACTTAGCAACACCATGGAGCCTTAACCATTAACCGAAGGTCAATGAAATTTACAATTTTGGTAAAGGGCTCATGATTTATTTAATCATGGCAAGAATTTGCCTGTTAGTTATCTAGGAGTAAAGAAGAAGACTTCGAAAGATTTCAATAATCTTTTACAGTTTTGGACCCATCACTCAAGGATGTAGGGACCAAGGATTTCGCAGTTTTGTTTCCTTTTACCAATAAATGCTATATGCCAAAATTGGTTAAAATTGGTTCAGCCATTCAAGAGATTCGAGAATGTCCGACCGACGGACAAAAACAGTTAGCAATAGGTTACCTTTTTTTTTTTTTTTTTTTTTTTTTTTTTTTTTTTTTTAGGAAAAAAATCCCTACAAATCCTTTTGCATTTCTTGGTTTTAAAAGAAGAAAATTAACATAACCTTAAGCTTTTATTAGTCACATCTACGTTTGTTATTTCCGTAATTTAACAATTCTTGGTGTTGCTTACATTGTACAAGTTTCTTCATTGAAAATATGAAATTCGCTAATAGCCATTTATTTGAGATTTAAAAAGGCACTAAAAGGAATAGAGTGACAATTTAACCAATTTATCCACACAAAAAGTACATTAAGAGGCAAACGCTTATACACTGACGATATTCCATTCTTACGACGGAATCTAGTAACTATGTTGTGATAATCTTTAAAGTATTGGGGGGGGGGGGGGGTTCCAGTAGCAAAACATAGACGCTGCCATTTTTCAATAATATTGAGGGGTAGCCATCTCTTACCCGCAACTCCTCCTAAACCATTAAATAAAAATTAATGATACTTTCACAGAATCTTTGTTACATAGTGTCATTGTGCACCTCCTATTTTACTTTTTGATCTGACACTTATTTCGGATTTCCCATAGCAAAATATGGACTTTGCCATTATAAACATATGGACGGTGGGTATGACTTTGTGAGCTCAGTGCCTACAGTTCCTCTGGTTTAAATTGTTTAATTTTTGTTTAACTTTGTTTAACATGTTTTATTTCTAAATACTATGTTGTGACCTTTACATTTAATCACTTACTAGGTAAATGCTTTACATTAGTTGCTGCCAGTTTCACTAAATATGGCATATTTCACACCTGGTTAAATGTTTCAAATCATTTTTTTTGTGTAGTTTCGGGTTTTCCATTATTGTTGGCCATCGACGGATACCATGAGAATCTGCCGTTGGAAGTACAATCGAATATGGAGGCAACGTCCCAAAATAGTGCTCATAATCTTAATTTCAATTATATGTTTTTGGATGATATTAAAAGAGATTGTTGAACGAGAACCTCCAAAAGAAAGAATTCTTGACAAGAGTCAGATGTTATTTAAGTTTAATGAATCAAGGGAGAGAAATGTAAATATATCTAAAAGAAGTGCAAAAATATCCGAAAGAAGTGCAAAAATACCCGAAAGAAGTACAAAAATATCTGAAACAAATGCAAAAATATCTAAAACAAAAGCAAAAATACATAAAACTAATGAAAAAATATCTGTCAAGGATATGAACAAAGTTATCGACAGTGCAGTTTTGAACAGTGTCCTTAAAAACCAGTCTTTCAGCCGTAGCCAGCTCTGTAATCATCCATACTTAGATCCTTATGATCCCGCCGTTATGAAGTTCTTTCGTGATGTCGGTACTTTGAAGTGTGACGAAACCAAGAACTGGATAAAAGTTGACAATGGAACATTCTGGATAACCAAAAAGGCCAAAGCTAGGCATGGTAAAATTTCTTGTCAATACTTTCCTATCTACCGCAAGGACGAGAATAATTTTATGGTGGGTAGCAGACAAACTTTTAGTGAAGGTATTGTAAATGCACCTGCTGATATTGTCAAAATAACTTGTCAGTCGGAGGTCTCTGGATACAATTACTCCAATATACATATAACAGTTTCTTATAACAAAACAGTTCACGCCAGAGTTAACAAAGCCTCGTACGACAAACTTTATATGCCTCTTAATGTGTTAATGTATGGATTTGATTCCGTGTCTAGAAATACATGGTTAAGAGTATTGCCAAAAACTCACAAGTATTTCACGGAAGAGTTGGGAGGTATTGTTCTCAAGGGATACAATATCGTGGGTGACGGAACACCTCAGGCTCTGCTGCCGATTTTGACGGGGCAAACAGAAGTCGAACTTCCGGAAGCCCGCCGTGGAAAACCCGGAGCAAAAGTAGTCGATGACCATCCTTGGATTTGGAAGGAGTTTAAAAAGGCTGGTTATATGACACAATACGGAGAAGATATGCACTGGATTGGCACATTTCACTACAGAATGCTTGGGTTTGAGAAACAGCCTGTGGATCATTACTGGCGACCCTATTCTCAGTCAACAAAACCAATAGAAAAGTACAGTAAACCTTATTGTCTGGGATCTGAGGCAAGGCACAAAGTTATGATGGACTGGGTCAAACATGGATTTCAAATGTATCGAAATCGATTGAAGTTTATTTTTGCTTTTCATAGCGAGTACAGTCATGAAGATACAAGCAGACTAAAGTGGGCTGACGATGATTTTTTGGAAATGCTTAAATATTTGAAGAACAACTTTCTTAACAACACAGTTTTAATTCTGATGAGTGATCATGGTGCTCGATTTCACAAAATCAGGGAGAGTATTCAAGGAAAATATGAGGAGAGAATGCCATATTTTTCCTTCCGGTTTCCAAAATGGTTTCCAGAGAAGTACCCTTTAGAGTTTAAAGCTTTTAAGGAAAATTCAGGTAGATTAACTACGCCATTTGATATACATGAAACATTCCTTGATATGATGAAATTTGAGAAGAAAGAAACTAAAACAGAGAAATTACCAAGAGGAATGAGTCTTTTCAGACCAATACCAAAACATCGTACTTGTAGCGATGCTGATATATCCCCTCATTGGTGCGCATGCTTAGGATGGAACGTCACTTCCTCAGATGATCTCATTACACAGAAAGCAGCTAATTCAATAGTCAAATTTATGAACAACTTGACTGCAACTGTTAGAGCCAAATGCCAAGAATTGTCATTGAAATCTATCAAAAATTCTTTGGTTTTACAATCAAACCCATACATAGCACGTTATTTGGGTAGTGCTGACACAGATGGGAGAGTACCAAAGGAGTCGAATGATGCTATAGATGGAAGTGCTTTGTATCAAATTACTTTACAAACAACACCCGGTGATGGCATTTTTGAAACTACCGTGAAGTACAATGCAAAAGGTGACAAATTCATTGTAAGTGGTCAAGAAATTAGTCGAATTAACAAATATGGGAATACTTCAAATTGTATACATAAGGACATGCCTCACTTAGATCGTTACTGTTCTTGTAAAATAGTGTGACAAAATGGCGTAAATCATGTGTACGTATAGCGTTTATTGTTCTGCCACATCTTCATCCATCTTTGCATCAATCTTTCGTTTGCTGTAAATCTCGATATACATCTACATGAATTTGGTCACAAATTCCGAAGGAAACATTGATGCTCCTCAGCTAGTATATCGATCATTAATGCTTCTCATATATTTCAAAACTTAAAACTGAGAGTGAGACCAGGCGAAGATTGACTATTTTGCCCAAGTCAAACGTGGATCGATCCCCCATGTAAAAAAAAAAAAATCATTGACAAGTAGATCCTCAATTGCCAAAAATAAAAGTTGTACAAGAAAGATTTGAACTTGTTTATATAGCGTACTGACGGGAGTACTCGCTTCCTTATCCTTACAGCAAGAGCTGAAGAACAGGAATAACAGCAGAGAAGCAGTGCGACAAAGCATTGGAGTGACCATGCAAGAACAACATTGCATGGAAGAAAGGATGAAAATTTATAAGTGGAGTGATGTAGGAGAACATAATCGCGGAATACTAGAGGTGATAACACGAGGGTCGGAACACAAGGGAGTCAAAACGCAGGAAAATTGCTGAAGCCTGCATTGTATCTCATTGATCGCAAATTGTCAGCTTTGCCTTTTACCTCAGTTGCATTGTCATCAAGCTTATTAGTGCTGTTTTCCTCAAATTAGAAATGCGCGATCCCTGCTTGAAAAATGTAACGCGTTACACCCTTAAAATACCTTTTATTTGCGCTGTAAAATTTTATATTTTGCATAAAATTCATTTAAATGTTATTTTCTGACTGGAGTCGGGTAGTTCAATTCAAACCCTATCCATTCATACCAAAATCACCCATATTGCGAATAATTTTTTTAAAATCACCGATGAGTTTAATAGGTCAGGTATTAGAATTATAAAATGGCATCAACATCGCGCGTAACGTCAGAAGACTTTCATATTTAATCTATTTTCTATTTTTCTATAGATTTCATGGTAATACAATAAATTGTTTTTAACATATATTTTAACCTCTGTATATGTTTCTAAATTATCATCAAACCATAATTTCATTTTAACTTTATCTATACTTATAAATTAATAAATTTTGCAAATAAACTCCGAAACGGGTGCACCAGAGTTCTAACTTACTCCTCTAAGAATACACATGATACAAGATGATGTCCGTAAACTATATTTAGATTTCACTTGCATTGTAAGTATCGTACATTAAATTAAAAGTCTACTTTTATTTTCTATAAACAGCCATGAAATAGCAAAAACATGAGTACGGTGGCGTTTCCGGTTGGCGGATCTAAGTTACTGGCAATTTTTAATGAGACTGACAACAAGCAATCGTTTATTTATTTCATTAAACGTCATTACAGAATTATTCAATCAAAACTTGATTTAAATGATATAAAAGAAATAAGTTGTGATAACCGATTAAAAAGGAAAATGTGCAAATTATTTTCGTCATTCACCGATCGTAATATTGACGGAAGCTTCTAGAACATCATATAGCATCGAGCCCGATGTTAAAAAGAAAATAGCTGCTTTAACATTAAAAAAGCTTTTGTGTGAATGGTCATTGAAATAATGGTAAATCATTGACAACACTGTAAGTTGTGAATATATTTATATATCGAAAGACTATTACATATATTTAGTAGGTTTTCCTGATAAATTTATCGGTAAAATTTGTATATATATTCCTCACTGAGAGCATCATGGCAACGAACCCGAAGTACAATATGTACTTCGTAATAAAAAAATTAATGAATAAAGCATTGTTCAAATACAATTATGCTGTAAAATTCTGTGCTTTAATCAATACATTTAAGTTTTTTTCTGAATATAGTCTTTTGTATCAAATACTCGGCCTATTCCAGTGGCGGATCCAGGAATCTTGATAGGGGGAGGGGGAGGGGGAGGGAGTTGGGGTAGGGGCCCATGCACAACCCCCTAAAATTGATTTATTAAATTTTATGTATAATTGATAAGTATAGATTTTAGACACAAAACGAGAGGGGGACTGCCCCCTCTAAATCCGCCTGTGTACTCATAGGGCGTTATGTAAAAGCTAATTTTTACACAGGTACTTGGGTCTTGGATTATAAATATGTATGTACCTTATTGATATGTAAAAAAAAAGAGAGGTAAGGTACAGTTTTTACATTTCAATAAGGTACATACATATTTATAAACCAAGACCCAAGTACCTGTGAATTTTTACCCCCCCCCCCCCCCCAAAAAAAAAAAAATGAATCAATTTCTCAGTAAAATGTGCATTTCTTGACGGAAATGAAATAAGAGCATCTGAAGTACAATATCCATAACACAGTATATACAATATCCATAACATAGTACATGTATATAACAGGTTTCACAATAAACGTCAATTAATGAAATTTTTATTTAAGTTTTACAAAGGTGGGAGTGGAGACGTACTTCTACTTCATGCGGGATTTTGAACAAGTATTTCTTCCTGCTATAAGCCTGTAGGCTGTCAGTAAAAACTATGTATATTATGTTTATGTTTACATAATATATATATTATTGGATTTTTTCTGTCGGTAGTGGTATAAATTCAATTCCCCGCGCTTGCGCGGGATTTCATCTAGTATATATAAAAAAGCCCCATATGATATCAAAAGGTTAAGAATTTGTGTATTTTGATTTTCAACCAAACAATAACCAATTACATGTTTCCACTGAATATTTGTATTACTAATAATTCGCGCAGCATTCCATATTTGTTTTACATTTTCACAGTCAAAGATTAAATTTTTAATATCTTCTAGTACATTACAGTTTTTGCATAATTTTGACAAGTTGTATAATTTTCTATGCATAGATTTGCGCTCTGTGTTCTTCAAAGTTAACATTCAAAAGTTTAGTCCATATATTTTCAGAGTATGGTTTAATAAATTTTTGAGCAATGAAAGCGATATAGAACATTTTACAACTTAGCTTATCTATAAAGATGTTTTCTCCTTGTTTCGCAAAAAGTAGACATTTATATTTGTTATGTTGATATATTTGCTTTTACTGGTATCCACAATCTTTTGTAAAGGTTTAAAAATTCTTTTCAGCAATTAGTATTCACATAAATAATTAGACTTATTTTTTAGTACATTAAGGAAATGTTCAATATCATGGAATTTCCCTTCGCGGTCGAAAAGATCTTTTACGTATAAAATTCCTGCTGTTGTCCAATTTGAATAAAATAAGGACCGTTTTATAAGTTGAAAGTTGCCATTAAACCAAATAGGCTGTGACCACACTTTATCCGCTGATGTATAAATATTTTCTTTCTGTTTACATTCATTAAAAGCACATAAAACTTCACAGTAGAAAGAAGATGGGTGAACAAGGCGAGCGAAGTGCCTATAGTGCGACAAACATGAAGGTGAAAAATTAAATCTCAATTATAACTAAATTTTCTTTGACATTTCGTCTAACATTTAAGTATACTTTATGTAAAATCTTCTCAATTTGCAAAAATCTCACAAAGATAGAAATTATTTGTCTATTAAATAGCATGCACACATTAAAGAGGGCTAAAAGGATCATTTTCTCATACTATAACACAATTTTTCGATATGAGTTGGTCTTTACTCCATTTTTTTTTAAGTTTATCCTCAAAGTTTGCGGAAAAATATACATTTATTGGGTAACAAACACATGGAGCAAAGACCCACTATACCTTAAAAATATACTTTTATGATACAACATTCGCATATTTCCGAGAAATACTTGAAGTCCATTAAGTCAGGGGTCATATCACAAACATGATTTAAATGTCACTGTTCATCAGGTGCTGTGTAGCGTAGTGGTTAGCGCGTTAGTCTCAAAGGAAAATGATACTCAGGAATTTTATTGCTAGGGTTCGATCCCCACGAATACCACATAATTTTTTTAATAACAGAATAATTTTTGCCGAAAAAATTTTCCTCAAAAACGTTTTCTTTATCATAATTCCATAAATTTCAATAATGAAAACTTTGCTCTAAATACTAAATTCACGAATTGAATAAGATTTTTACAGATCTAAAGCTATAGGCATTCTGCACGCCTTCTTCACCCATCTCCGTTGGTAGTTTTTTAAAGGCATTTTGCAGATCTTGAATTTTGTGCTGCTAGTCTTTAGTAGATGTTTAAGGTCTAGTGATTGAAAAAATTAAAGTTTTAATCGTAGAATCATTGCTTATTAACCGCTTTATCCACGTATAGCTTTAAATGCTTTTTTTACTTTCCACATCGACAATTCCAATTCCGCCCTCGTTGATGTTACCAATTAAAGTATTTCTTTTAATTCTATCCCGTTTTCCCCAAAGAAAATTACAAATTAATTTTTTGAATGGTCTTCAAAGTTTCATCATTAGGATAATTCAGTATTGTGGCACTATAATACAGCTGTGTAAGAGCAAGGGTATTTATAATAGTACATTTGCCAAAGAGAGTAAGTTTTCTATTTTTCCACATTGTAAGTTTTTTTCCCTAATTTGTTAACATTTGTTAACCTTATCTTTCCAATTTTTTCGTAGCACTTTTCACGGTCGTGGCCTATAAAAATTTCTAAACACCTAACTGGCTCATTTGTAATTTTGACCTCAAACAAGGTTTTATCTCTGTTTTTAAAAGGTCCAAGTAAGATCGCCTCTGTTTTTTTTTAATGTTCAATTGCATGCCTGATGCTTGACTGAAATATTTTATTAAACTTATAGTGTTTTCAATCGATGTTTCATTTAGTAATGGCAAGGATGCATCGTCTGCATGTTGTAAAAGTTTTATCTCTGTGTCCATAAATTCATTCGTGAAACCTTTTATATTTTTAGATGACTTAATCTTTAATGACATAATTTCTACAATGAAAAGAAAAATAATTGCTGAAATCGGGCATCCTTGTATGATTCCCTTTTTTCATTGAGCATGGTTTAGAGATCCAACCATTATTTTTAATGCGAAAGACTGGATTTTCATAGAATTTTTATCCATTTAAGGAACTGTTGTCCAAAATTAAATTTTTCTAAAGTTTTAAATAGAAAGTCCTAGTTTTTGAAAGTCTAAAAATAACAGAATACCATCTTTATTAGTGGATTCACAGTATTCAAATATATCGAACAGAAGTCGTGCATTCGTGCCAATAAATCAATGCTGTTTGATCTTTACTGATGAGCTTATCTATAACCTTTTGTAATCTTTTTGCAAAAACAAAAGCGAGTATTTTATAATCACAATTTGTTAGGCTGATGGGTCTATATTTACGTAGGTCAGTTTTTCGCCTTTTTGTAAATCAAAAGAAATTATTGATAATCTTTGTGTAAAGGGCATTTTATTTTTTTCGGAAGTCTGTTTTAGTGAATTATATCAAGCATTCTGAGAGTATTGCATTAGCAATACTAGTCCCCTACCGGCAAGTGTAATATGGTTCCCGTTAAAAATTGAAAAAAATGAAAATGCCATAATTCCGTCAAAAATCAATGAAGTGGAACGAAATGCAAACTTGATCTAAAACTCATCAAGGTAAAGTCACATACCAAAAATCAGCTCAAAATCTGCAAGCGTTCAGAAAAAAATTGCGGAAAACCCTGAAAAATTGAAAAGGTCGTAATTCCGTCAAGAATCATTGAAGCGGAACGAAATGCAAACTTGATCTAAAACTCATCAAGATACACTCACATACCAAAAGTCAGCTCAATATCTGCAAGCGTTAGAAAAAAAAGTGCGGAAAACCAAGTGGGACAGACTGACAGACAGAGGGACAGCTAGACAGACGGACAGCTAGACAGACGGACGGACTCAGAGGAAACCTATAGTCCCCTCCGGTTTCACCGGTAGGGGACTAATAATAATCTTTTATATCATTCCAAAATATTTGATAAACTTCAACGGGTAATCCATCTGAGTCAGGGGATTTGTGTTATTAGTCCCCTACCGGTGAAACCGGAGGGGACTATAGGTTTCCTCTGAGTCTGTCCGTCCGTCTGTCTGTCTGTCTGTCTGTCAATCTGTCCCACTTGGTTTTCCGCACTTTTTTCCTAAACGCTTGCAGATATTGAGCTGATTTTTGATATGTGACTTTACCTTGATTAGTTATAGATCAAGTTTGCATTTAGTCCCGCTTCATTGATTTTTGACGGAATTATGGCATTTCAATTCTAAACGGGAACCAGATTACACTTGCCGGTAGGGGACTAGTATTGCTAATGCAATACTCTCAGAATGCTTGTTTTTCATTTGTTTTATAGCCTGTTCACATTCTGTGAGGGTAGGAAATTCGTCGCAAAGTTGTCTTTTTTGATTTGATATAATGAAGTACTCTTAATATCATTTAAATATTCATTTATAACATTTTCAGAAATATTTTTACTTGCATACAGATTTTCATAGAATTCACATAATTTATTCATTATATCGCCGGTTTGATTAAATATTTATTTTCAGTTTTTATTTCATGTATCACGTTTGTTGCTTGTGTTTGTCATTCTAATCTTAGAAAACAAGGCGTGTTCTTTTCGCCTTTTTCAATCCAATTTGATTTTGGTCGTATAAATGCACCTTTTGTAACGTTATTATATATATCAAGTCTCTCTGCCTCCAGTTGTTTTTCTTTTCATATCAGTAGTGCTGGAATTTATTATTTCTAATTTTTTTTTTATTTCTTCCTCTATGGACTTTATACGTTGTTTCGTTTCAAAACTTTATGTTACGAAAAATGTATTGAAAACATTTCAACAATTGTATTTAATTTTTCCCATTTTAATTGATCATCTAAAATATTATTAATTTCCTCCTTTTTTTCTTTTATCAGTTCTCTAAGTTTGGTTATATAGCTTGGATCACAGGGGGCTTGCTCCCGGCGTGTAATAATTATTTATTTTTAATATTACCGTATATGATTTTTTTAAATAAATAATTATTACACGCCGGGAGCAAGCCCCTGTGCCTGGATATATATATATATATATATATATATATATATATATATATATATATATATATATATATATATATATATATATATATATATATATTCTCCCCTCTTTTAGTTATTTATTTTTTCAATCTTCTGTCATGTTTTTTTGTTTTGTTGTACATGTTCCTCTGACCAGTATATAATGTATATATATTATTAATGTACCCCATGCACCAATATTTTGGTTTGGGTGAATAAACTGAACTTGAACTTGGATCTGTTAATAAAGAAGTATATAATTTCCAGTATCCTCGTCCTCTTTTTTCTCCAGCAAGTATAAAATCATATCTTATAGCCAAATGATCCGAAAATTTGTTGTTCTGTATACTTGGTGCCTTTTTAGTAAGAATATCAGCTATTTCCAATTCGAAAAGTTTTGATATAAAAACAAAGTACATGCGACTCTTTGGATTTCCTTATCATTCACACCACGTAAAACCACATTTATTTGGTGTAGTTATTTTCCAGAGATAAGTAAAATTTAAATATTTCAGTAAATCTGCCAAATGTTTGGAGCTTTTATCACTTATAGCTTGTTGTGAACAGTGTCTATCTTCTTTGGTTAAAGTAGTATTAAAATCTCCTGCTAAAATTATATTTTGATCATTAAGAGAGAATTGGCATATCCACTTTCTGTAGTTTTTTTTAAAAGAGTCTGAGCGACAATTTTCGTTTATTTGGCGCATATACATTTACAATAGTATATACTGAATCATTAATTTTAATATTAACCAAAATTTTTCTACCGTCTTCATGGTTCTCATTTCCACTAAACATTGAAACAGAATGAGGGTGTTGTTTATGATATATAGGACAATCTTCATCCTCCGGCCTGTAGGCAAACCTTACATTTGGGCCCCTCTTTGCACTCGTGTGTGAAATGTTGATCACTCCAGCAAATACTTCATTTCTTTTGGCTTACTTAATTAGGTTGCCCAAAATGATAGATGCTACACTGTTGACCACAGCAATAGCTTTTCCGAGGGAGGAATTTTTTGTCAGGTAGGCCTAGTGGTTCTACGTAAACGATCCTTTTCCCATCGAGAACCGACATCAACTGACCGGTAATGGGGTTGCGGATTCTCTCAAACTCAACCGCGCTTTTAACAGGTCCAGTACAATCAGTACATTTAGCTACGTAGCTAGAATTACCTACCGTAGCTTTATTTACCTACTTCAGGTAACTTTATTTAGCTATTTCAAGGCAACTTTTCACAATTTTGCATTTTATTTTAAAAAGACAAAAAGTCGCAAGTAAATGTCTACTAATAATTATACTAGGGATTATTTAATTAAACATTGCTGCGTTTGAACACTTTTAAAGAAAAGATGTATTTCCATTGTTTGAGTAACTGTACACCACCTTGTGTGCGGTGAGGCGTGGATAAGTATGGTTACTTCATCTTGTGCTCATGTTAAACAAAACTGGTCGCTTTTTGTTATTCCATTCTGAATGTAACTGTTTGGCCACAAATTAACTGTTGTATATAGCCCCAAAACTTTTAGAACTTTGATTGCAAATGCGCAGAAAATGAAACACATCTCTAAGAGTGATTTTTTCATGAATTGTTTTCAGATGACTTCAAGTAGGAAATTATCCCTGCGTCAAAGTGCAATTTTCTGCACTTCCTGAGAAAAATGCTAATTTAAGAAATAAGTTTGATTTAGTAGCTAAATAAAGCTACTTCAGGTAGGTAAATAAAGCTATGTAAGTAATTCAAGCTAGTACGTAGCTAAATCTAGTGATTGTACCAGACCTGTTTAAGCTTGGCACCCAGCTTTGTTAACATGTTTTCCACATCACTATTTAACATAGATCTGTTACCTTGAGGAGATTATCTGGTCTCTTTGGGGTGCAAGCAGAAAGGGGTTTTTGTCATAGACGTTGAAATTCTGATTGTTAGATCAATGCCTTGTAATACTAGCTGTTGTCTGCTTGATTTGTCGGATGGGTATACATGCCATAGGCTCCGGTCCAGCTGGACACACACGAGCTTGCATAATAACGTATTCTGTAATTTTTTTGTTTTTAATAAACACCGGACATATTGAAATAGTTCACACGATTATATAAATGTTCAGTAGTCAGGACACAAAACACAATACAGGACAGGTAAACAATACGAATACAGCGTGTCAGTAGTTTACAAACAATAGTGAACACTTACTCGCCGATAGTGAATACACAAAATGCAAAGTCCACATTAATTCAAAGAGTGAAAATGAACATATATACAGCTTAGGTACACAATTTGCACCTATAATCACCGTTTTTGGCGAAAGACAGGCCTTCAAAAAGGCCAAATATTGTCAAAAAGACGGAGCCTAGTCGAAAACGACCTTACCCTAGCTCAGTCACGTGACCTTCCCCTTAGCACCTAAAAACTGCATTCCGTAGAGATAGACAACATTTGGGCTCTCTGTGAGGTATATTTGAGCTGAGTTTATCATTTACTGAAAATGATCATTAAACAGGGTGCCTACATGATGTACAAATATCAACAGTATTTTAATCCATGTAGATGAATTAATACTCATTTGTTTGAAATTTTTAATTTTTTTCTCCCTCTGTCGTAGGTTTTGAAGTTTATAGGTGATGTTAAACGTAGAGTTTATTTCAGCAACCTTAAGAAGTAGATTTTTTTCAGCAAACAGAGCCAAAATTCGATGTTTTGTCAAAATTGTTATGTATTCATTTTTTCGACATTTTCTCGCTTAGACATTCACAACAAATAAAGCACCTTCAAAAATTTACTTTTTCGAGCACATGCCATTTTAAAGGGAAAATACACACCCTGTAATTAGCAAAAGAGAATCAGAATTTCTTAACGAAAAGAAAAATAGAAAGTGAAAGAAGACAAGACAAAAAAAATACTGGTTATTGTTAAAAAAGTCAACACCTGGGTGAGATGAACATTTATTCGAAATACGTTCTACACTCAAGAGATTATTTTCTCATGTTACAAAATCGGCCCCAGTACTGTGGTAAGTTTGGTTGAAATTGATCCATTGGTTTTGAAGAAGGTCCGAGAATTTCATATCTTTTTCTGGAGTCTCCGTGTTTGATGATTGATGGTTACTGCGTAATAGACAGTCAGTTGATACCAGTGATTTTATTTTTTTTTAATTGTAAATCTGACTGAGGTATTTTAAAACTTTATTGATACAGTTACACAGTATTGAATCTCTCAAGGCGGTTTGTTTAATAATTCACTAAAATATCAAGATATGATAATAATTTGATGAAAATATATCCATAATTAAAAATACTTTGAAGGGATATTAAGCAGTATAAATATTTAATTGATATGATTATGAAGTGAAATGATAAGCATGATTGCTTTTAAATAAAATACATATTTAATGCTCCTAATTTGTTCAGTGAAAGACTTGGGTATACTTCTTCTATACATTATCAAGCAGCCTCTTTTTTCTTCTTTGACTTTTCTGTTGTTTTTGCTTCTTGTAGAGATAAATCTGGAATAAATATATCTTCATGTGCTGGTAGTTCCTTTCTCCCATAATCCTTTTCTCTTCCTGGAGGAGACTCTGGCACCTCAGGCAATTTCAGATCTAAAAATAGAACAATTGGTTTTTTGGGATTCTAAATATAGCAGTTTTAATTTTATACACACATGAGGATTTAATTACCTTTTTTGGAGGGGGGGGGGGTACAAATTTATGTGTGTACTCACCAGACAGTAGATCTGCTAGTTCATCTGCACTTGACAACTGATCACCTTTTCCATCCATTACATCAGAGAGTGTTGTGGGAACATCCACTAGAGGTGAATTATCTCCCTTGAGCAGATTCTCTAGACTAGCCTCCAAGGACTCTTCATCATCCTTACTTAATCTTCCTAATTCATTCTGAATGTCCTCCTGATCCTCTATTGTCTGTAATGGTAAACATTGAAATCAGAAATATTAAAAAAATAAATAAATTAAAAGCTGATATGACTTCCATTGATCACAGTAGGACAATTATAAAAAATCACCTATGTATCATTAATCAAATAGGATATCTCATGCAATGTTAGACTAACAGTTACTGCTAGAAACCAGAAGCTTGGCTGTCATGTTATAATTCCTCCATTCAAGCAATTCAAATAATGGTTAGATACATGATTCAAATATGTTAAAATTCCCCATTTAAGCAATTTAAATACTAGTAAAATACCTGACTCAAGTCATCCATGATGTCAGTAACTTTATCTAGGTCATTTCTTTCATTGATGCTTTTTAAAGCTTGAGTTCCACTTTCAATGGCCTTTACAATCTACAAACAAAATGAATCCTCGATAAAAATATTAATATTCTTTTTGATTATCTCAATTTTAATGACAATTCACATCACTAGAAAAACATTCAAATACAGTCATAACTGTATACTTAAAACATTTACTCTGAAAATAAAATGATAACGTATTTAAACTGAGTAAAGTCACAACAAATGTACAGTGTACTTGTATATATAGATACATTTGTTTGAGTTACGTTAATGAATTACCATTTCTTCTGATGCAGCATGGCTTATCCTGTGTAAAATATCATCTAAAAAGTCAATAGAGTTTGATAATTTGGAAATTCTGTCCTGAATTCTCTTATACTGTCTGAATGCTCTCAAAGCCTGAAAAAAATTAGTTAAATGGCATTAGTAATAAAGAATATTCATGGTATTTTATAGATATAAATTACTTCAGTGCTATGTGTATACATGCATTTACTAAATTCATGTCTAACTAAGAGTGCAACGATAAACCGTTTGACGGTATATCGCAGTATATTTTTCCACGGTTCAATTCACGATACGCTAGACTGATATCGCGGTTCGATTCAATCAGTCCAGAATTATCTGAATCGTCCGTTTTGTTTCCATGTTTACAATTTCAAAATGGCTTCCGCGCAAAACGTGAGGTCGACGATTACGCATTAATGGCAGTTAAACTCATCTCCAGCATCTTACAGACCTCAGATTTAACACGGAGGAGGACTTTATCTCATTTTTAATGTGATTAAAATTACTAGTATTATAGATATTAAGACAAGTGATAAACCCTTTGAATCTAAACGTATTTTATGGTAATACACGATATCTCATCACGCGTGTTTTTCGATGAAAATTCGCTGTCTTATTGATTGAAACGTGTTAACACGAGAAATATGACAACTGGTTTTCTATGAAAATAAAAGGAATAAAAGAATGAATGTCTTCCCTTTTTCATTCCAATTTAAAAGAAAGATTATTGGGAAAGGTCCCCATGGTTCCCTGTAAATGTTCGTCATTGGTTTAGAATATTGTCACAACTCAAAAGATTTTCCAATCAATCCAATTCAAGTTAACAAAATTATATTTTCATTATTATCAAAAATTATTAACATTTAATATAACCCTGTCAAGTTTTGAAAAAAATATGTTGACAAACTTGAAAGACTTAACCTTCTCATGTATCGTTATACGTATCGTATCGTGAACTGAATACCGTGATACGTATCGTATCGTGAGGTTGGTGTATCGTTGCACCCCTATGTCTAACAAAAACTATTGTTATGATGCCTGTATGTTGTCCCTCCACAAAGTTGATAACTTATAGTAGTATGTGCTATTATATTTATACAGACTGAATGGCCTGCATAAAAAAATATAATAAAAAATATAGATTCAACTTACATGTTGCCTCTTGCTTTGATTTTTATGTTGAATAGCTTCCATTTTTAATCTATAATAAGCAAGACACATTTAATATTTTACATGTGTACACAAGTACAAGTCTACAAGATGGTAAAAAGTATTTGGCTTTAAGTTGCATATGAGTAAGATTTTACCAAAAATACAAGGTACTAATTTAGACTTAAGTACATTGAAATGCTAGACTGTATGAACCACAGGGGCATCTTATCTGCTCTGTCCTCTATTTCACACATAATTAGCACATGTGAAATAGAGAACAGAGTGGATAAGATGCCCCCGTGTATGTAGAGAACAGAGTGGATAAGATGCCCCTGTGTTTGAACTTTTCAATCTTACCTCTCACTTACAGCTGACAGTTTTTCAACATCGTTCAAAAGTTTACCAGATGTTTTCTTAATTCTAAAAATAAAACCCTTAAAATGAAAATAAAACTTCAGAAAACCAGAATGATGTCTTAAAAAAAATAATTGTGAAGAAAATCTTTCAATTTTTGAAAAGTTTGAAGCTTCTTGATAATGTTTGCAATGACCTCTTCATACCTCAAAATCTTTAAATCTTCCTCTGTAATTTTCTTCACTTGGTCATCATCCCGTGAACAAAATTTAACAATCTTGTAAAATGTAGGGGGAAAAAATGTTAAACAGATGTAAAGATAATAAACATTCTTATAATCAATTTCTACTGTATTTTCTTTAATAGAAAAAAACGCTTGCAAAAAAAATTTGATGTAGTTTAAGCTTTCCTGACCCAGTCATTCTGAAGAAGATTCATTAAAGGGGGGGGGGGATTTGCTGGCATTATGAACATTTACAGTTTAAATATAAGCAAGATTGAAGAAACAGTGATATTTCATAAGTGCAATAATTATGTGCATCAATGAGGACATTTTTAGTGACTAGCTTTAACAAAAATCCAAAGGATGCATAAATTTAAACACCAGTGAAATTAAACACCTACAAATTGCTGACATTTTGGCACAATTACAATCATATATCTATGGATATATGAATATATATGTATCATGAAGAAAATATCTGATAAAATGAAAACATTTCTTCAGCTGAACTTACAACAGTGTCTTGATCTGAACTGATCACTGCTTTGTTTTCTTTTACGAGCTGTTGTAACACGACCTTAAATTCCAGTTCTGAGGAACACAGATCACCACACTGAACGTAGAGCACAGAGTATTCCATAATGTTGCTGACAATGTCACAATACACCTGACACTGATGCCTCTGTAGAACTTTGGTGCACTGATCCTGAAATTAAAAGTATAATCTAATCAAGAGTATTCATGGTAATTGCTCTTGGTCTTGTAAGATTAATACTTACAATATTTTCATTTTTACAGAATATTATGTATCTTATTTTTATTATTAAATTTTCTTGAAAATTTAGAGAGGTAAGCATTTAAAAAAAAAATACAGACAAACATAAAACACCTTATTATACCAGCTGCACATTGAAAGACTTGCAAATAAAACCATTAGTACAATTAAATTGTCCACAGATGGTTGGAAAGACATTGAAAACATTAAAAATAGGGAATATCAAAACATTAGTCACTGACAGTGAAACATTTAATGCATACTTTTAAACACTCCTCCAATATGTATTGTGTATTATCCTCATTTTTCTCGTCTTTAGTCAATGCTTTCCAGCTCCAAGTGATGGGTGACTTAAGTAGGGTGTCATATCCCCACGTCAGCCAGCCCTTACCACTGGCTTCTGAAGGTGGCTGGAGAATGTCACTGTTCTGAAGTTTTCGAATCTTTCCAAGGCTGCACAAAAGAAGAGAAAAAGGAAGTTTCAGCCATCAAACTTGCTTACATAACTTTTTATAGTCATATAATATACCCTGACAGACTTTTAGAACTTTCATTGCAAATGCTCTGAAGGAAACACTTTTTGAAAAGTTATTTGTTCATGCATTGTTTCAAGAATAACATACAAGTAAACATCAAACTGTGACTTTTCTTATAAGCTGAAATATTGCACACTTAAAGCTTTATAGGGTGTATATTTGATAAGTTTAGAAAACCAAAATTAAACAGATCTATTTGTTTCAATACTTTATATAAAGAATGGACTTTTCTGTAAATTACATAATTTAAATCTATCACGTTTCAAAGATATCAAAAATTTAAAACAAGAACCGATTTATTTACCGACTCCACAAAAATAATGGAGATGTGCATATTAACACCACCTTAATTTGACAGTGATGAGAATGAGGGGTAGACCAGCAAACACAAGCAGTTTAACAGATTCAGAGAGAAATGCGAGAAAGAGATATCATAGGCAGACATGGGGAGTCATAAAGAGAAAATTATGTTATATTAACAATATCAAGTACATTATACCTCTTCTCCATCATGGCTTTAATGCTGTATTTTCCTGAAGTCATGTGCTTGGCAGATCTTATTAATATTCAACACAATTACAGCAAAATTTAAAGTCAATTTAACTACAGAAAGTGAGGTTATCTGAGTTCAGAATCGGTGAAAATTGTAATTTTAATGTACATAACATATATCATGCATATCTATACACTCAATTTCCTTTTTTTTTTTAAGCTCAGATACACCATATATAGCTTTCAAAATAAATGAAATATATGGAGATAACGAACAGTATTCAAGCTCAAAAGTCCATTATACAATACAAAATAGGAACAGAGCAAACACGGACCTCGCTTTCAAAATAAAACATTTATTTAATTAAATGTATCAAAACAGCTAAATCAAGCCTTTCTATATTATATAACTAAATACATTGGTGGATTTAAGGGGGGTGGGGGGAGTGTGGGGGGCGCACGCCCCCCCTTAAATGCGAATACTATTAATAATGCCCTACTTTGGTTTTACAATCAATGGTCAATTAAACAAGAGGCCCATGGGCCACATCGCTCACCTGAGTAACTTTGGCCATGCTGTTCATTACCAGACTTCCCCCCTTGTAATACCTATTGTTGCCCCGCCCTACCCCCAGGGGCCATGATTTGAACAATTTAGAATCTACAATACCCCAGGATGCTTCCACTTAAGTCTCAGTTTTCTGAACCAGTGGTTCTTGAGAAGAATTTTAAAGATTTTTCCTATATATTTCAACGTAAAACTTGGATTCCCTATTGTGCCCCCCCCCCCATCCCCGGGGTCATGATTTGAACAATTTAGAGTGTACACTACTTGACGATGCTTCCACATAAGTTTCAGGTTTTCTGGCTCAGTGGTTCTTGAAAAGAAGATTTTTAAAGATTTTTCCTATATATTTCAATGTAAAACTTGGATTCCCTATTGTGGCCCCGCCCTACCCCCAGGGGTCATGATTTGAACAATTTAGAACCTACATTACCCCAGGATGCTTCCACATAAGTTTCAGCTTTTCTGGCTCAGTGGTTCTTGAGAAGAAGATTTTTAAAGATTTTTCCTATATATTTCAATGTAAAACTTGGATTCCCTATTGTGGCCCCGCCCTACCCCCGGGGGTCATGATTTTAACAACTTAGAATCTACACTATCCCAGGATGCTTCCACATAAGTTTCAGCTTTTCTGGCTCAGTGGTTCTTGAGAAGATTTTTTTATGACCCCACCCTATTTTTGTCTTTTCTTGATTATCTCCCCTTGAAAGGGGACTTGGCCCTTTATTTTAACAATTTAAGCTCCCCTTCCCCCAAGGATACTTTGTACCAAGTTTGGTTAAAATTGGCCCAGTGGTTCTTGAGAAGAAGTTGAAAATGTGAAAAGTTTACAGACGGACGGACGGACGGACGACGGACAACAGGTGATCAGAAAAGCTCACTTGGGCTTTCAGCTCAGGTGAGCTAAAAATGGTAATTTTATTTAATGACCAAGTATCGGTTTTCTAGGTTAGAAAGACACTGGATATTCCTGGCATGAAATTTATCAACTATGTTTAATTTTGCAACTTAAATTGCTAATATGGGCCAGATAAGGAGGGGGGGGGGGGGGCAAAAAATTAACCATCAGATATAACTTAATCTTTTAGATATGATATCTTAAGCTGTCAACTATCATTTGGCGAACAAAAATTTCACACATTTTAGTTTTAAAATTTGATCATTTTTGCATATCTTTATATGGAGTTCTTCTTTTAAAGGAGATCAATATAGTCTGAAAATGGCCACAACCACCCAGCCCTCTTAAGTGACAGTGTACTTTGAAACACATTCTGATTTTTGTGACTTCTTGTATACCTAAGTAAAATGCTATTTTTAAAATCTGATCTTGTTTGTTCGTTGTTTTTTGGTTTGTTTGTGTGTGTGTGTGTGTGTATGTGTTTTTCTTTTAAAAAGTGAAATATCATAGTGTACATAACTAATCAATACCACTATTTTTGTACCTGGTTTTACTCTTAAAATCACAAAAATCCAGGAGCTGTCTGAACGAATTTATCCACGCCCCCCCCCCCCCCCCCAATCAAAAATCCTGTATCTGCCCATGAAATACACAGCTATAAAGCTAATTCATGATCAAGCTAAATGAAGAGACAGTGCCGGGCCTGTTGACTAAGAAATCAGGCCTGCGTTCAAGATTGTTGCAGTTACTTAGCTAAATGTAGCCACTACCACAGGGGTTGAAATTTTTCCGGAAAACCCACTAGCCCAGGGGCTACTGATCAGTAAAAATTTACTAGCCCAAATATCAGGGTTCGACATTCACGCTCGTCACCTCGTCATTTCCACCCCTGATTGATTTTGGACGACCTGATTTTCAGTCTGGCTCGCCCAAATGACGACCTGGGACGAGTTGGGAATTTTCAATAATGATGTTTAATATTTTAAAATACACTTTATAAGGCCTTGAAAACATTGTTTCCTGTAACCCGACCGACCCATTCAACTAGCAGCCGCGTGGATTTTTCTTTCTGTCAAATCTGTGTTTGATCAATCAGCTGATGTAATTTTTACCAAAAGTGTTAAATTAAGTTTTATTTGAGATATAAAATATGTAAACCTAGTCAACAATCACCATAAATATAAAGAGTAATGATCATTATTGTAACATCCAGTATTTCCCCCACAACTTTCTGATGTTCGTTTTCTGCTGCTAGACAGCCATGTAGGGTGTCCACTGTAAACATCACACCTGGTTAATTCAGTCCAGGGATGTTTGACCCCATTTATTAAGGCCTTTTTGTTAAGTGAAAATGAATGTTTTAAACTAGAAACTTTATTTTGTGTCAATAATGAATATGTGAGGTGAGATTGTATATTAGCAAAAAATAAATAAATAAATAAAATCCCATCCTACTAACCCTTGATTAATTGGGAATATTATACATGAAACAAACATAATTTTTTTAAAGTCTAATTAGCATTCTGATTCTGCTTATTAATATTTGTTGCTTGTTTTCTTTGTTTGATAATATACTGGAAGACAGCTTTTGATATTCCAAAAATATTTGGTTCACATTTTATAATAGCATAACCTCTGTTATTTTAACAAATTTTAAACTATTGTACATTTTTGTTTCTTTTGATATTTTGTTCGGGCGACCTGAAATTCAATTGGGCAACCTGAAATCAGTACCAAGGTTGCCCAAATGGCGAGACCAAATTTTAACGAGTGTCAAACCCTGAAATATTAAACTAACTAGCCCAACAATTTTCATGCAAAATGAAAATGTAACAAATTAAAGTGTCACACACGTTTGACTTTGGTGACAGGAACAAATTAACTTAGTTCTCTGTCAAAAGAAACCAGTCTACATAGAAAAGCTATGGTAAACTGATGATCTAGAATTTTTTTCTGTTCTGCTAGTCCGATGGACTATCGTTACATTTAAATTACCTAGCCCGAGTCTTAAAATGACTAGCCCCGGGGTCGGGCTACCATATATTTCAACCCCTGTACCATCTTGAACAATATGCTATTCTAGTCATAACAAGTGTTAATTCATACAGTGCATTCAATATGACTTAGATATCTAAAATAGCATCAAGACTAGCTGCTACGATCTTGAATGCAGCCCCAATATAATTTTCACATCAAATATGAATATGTGCAAATTTTACCTTAGCATTTCTGTAATCACAGTATCTAAACAGCTTGGCATTTTTCCTTTTCTCTTGAAAACGAATGGTATGGATTTTCTTTCTAGAATACACTTGTTTGAATGTTTAAACTCGTCTTCTATGACTTGAATCCAAAATTTCATTTTCTGATTCCACGATGAAGGGTTTAAATTCTTTTCTCGAAAAGGCGAAAACAAGACATTCATTCTTGTATCGTCTAGCCATACTGCTGGCCTATGAGGTTCCATACTTCAAATGTCTTAGTTTTAATTATTTATCAATATCCTTTAATGGTTTCAACGGGTTTGTCCCATGAAAACCGAAAGCAGAACAATATTCAATGTTACTTAGTTGTTTCAGAGGGACTTACTAAATCTTCGTGACTTCAAACGTGCAGTTGATTAAGACAAAATCCTCAATTAAATATGAAATATATTCGGTAAAATCTGGATATTCCGAAATAAGATGCCAGATTTTTTTCAGTAAGTGGAATGAAATAGGTGAAGATAACGAACAGTGATCGATCTCAAAAAACCTACAAACAATACAAATCTGTAAACAGAGGACTCCTGGGAATATTCCAGAGGTAGGAGTGAAGATCTCCTGTTGACCGTTTAACCCGACCTTGCGTACTATGTCTATAAACATCATGTCCAAACGCAAAAAAAACAAAAAAACAAAACAAAACAAAACAAAACCAAAACAAAAAAAAAAAACAAAAAAAAAAACAAAAAAAAAAAAAACTATTTATCAAGGAGGGGAGAGGGATCTTCTCATGATAATGCACAATTTAAGCCGCCGGCTTTCCTTCATATCCATATATATCCATATCTGCATCTATATGAGTGACTCTTCTTCAAATTTACGAGGAGTTCAGTGTTTCCTGTTGGGAGGGTTTAAAGGTCTTTTATTTCTCCAGAGGGTGCGGTTGTGGTGGTCCCGACCAACTTTTCTATTGAAGGTTGTGGTGGGGGAAGCTACTTTTCTTCTAAGTCTAAAAAACGGTTAGGCTATATATCAAATGTGTTATACAGATACCCTACTGCTATAACAGATTGTTTTGTTTGGTTAATTTTTTTCTAAATATTTTAATGACATTGTCGATTAATTATAAGGTTCTCTATTAAGAAACATAAATTCACAACAGTGGGTGATCCAGGAATCTTGAAAAGGGGTGGGCGACCAGTTTGAGGTCGGGATAGGGGCCTATAGCCACCCCCCCCCCCAAAAAAAATATTTATTAAATCTTATGTATATTTTGGACCCCCCCCCCCTCTAAATCCGCCACACAAGCACTTGCTTCAAATACATGATGTTTCTTGTATATTAATCCTAACATTGACATTTGATTTCAGACCATCTTTTTAAAAATGTTTGCTTGTCCTCTCCCGTCCCAGAATAAAAAAATGGGTGGGTAGGTAGATGGGTTGTTTTTTTTTTATTCCAATACACTTATCAATGTGAAGTTAAAATAGTTATTAGTGAGATGAGAAAATTTTTCATCTCACTAATAACTATTTTAACTTCACCAAAACTTCGAAATGAAAAAAAATGTTTCCCGGAGGTTAAAAAAAGTTTTGAGTGGGGCCGTTTTTAGTCAGTCGGTCGGGAGAGGGTAAACAAACAATTTTTTTAAAGATGACCCCAACGAAAGTAAAATGCTGTTCCAAACTAGAGTTATCTTTCTTGTCATCTGCAAATGGACATGGATTCTTGTTCCAACTTACACTCTCACTCAAAATTTCATTGGAAACCGTTGAAAAATTCGATAATCGAGGCAGGAAAAATGAAAAATTATTCAGCATCCGCATCTTTTTAAAATCCATTTCAAAAACTAAGATTCAGAAAGACTGCTGTGCAAGTGATGAAGGAAATAAAATAAATAAAAAAAATATTTTTTAAACAATCACGCAATTATTTTCAGTATCTAAATTAATTTGTAAAACTATGTGAAACTGCTATATAAAGAAGTTTTTATGATAAAATATATAATTTCAATATTTATTTTCATCTTAATTAATACACAAACCAACTAAGATGATTTCTTATATATGTATTCACAAACTCACAGCTCAGCTCTCCGGGAAAAATATTGTTGACAGACCGGAGAGCTAAGCATGTTTAAAGAAAATGCGTTGGTTTTGAACTTATTTTACTAATTAAATCCGTGGAACAGCCAATCGATGTACATTTTATTTTATACCAAAAAAATCTTAAGGTATTCTTTTAAAGCTCCCTTCGTCAATCTCGAAATGTCAGCGAAATGTATCAAATTTTTGTTCCACGATCGACAATCTCCATCTTTTTTTTTTTTTTTTTTTTTTTTTTTACTTTAAACCATTCACTCTCCGGCGTTAGTGAAGGTGCAATATGTTCAAATGAATTTCTGAGACAAGTAAAGTAAAAACTTCAGGAAGAACCGTTGCTATGGGCATGAATGGGGAAGGATATATTATTTTAAGCTCTAGAATACTTTGTAAAATTTTCAACAATGAAAATCACGAGAGATCCTGAACTTCGCGCTGGATTAGCCAGAATTTTTCGAATCCGGATAATCCTTTTTTACTCATATTGGTTTCTCTATCTATTCCACTTCGAGATGATCGCGAGACTGGGAAGGTAGAAAATCCTGTTAGGAAAGAATGAACAATTTATTATGACTAATGTACCTTCAGGTGACAAATGAATGTGATAATCTCAATCTGATTATGTTATCTAACCAGCCTAGAGATGAATTCTCTTCGAAAATGGTTCAACAGACCGAAGGTAAATATAGAGCCCTAGTGTTTTTATTTTGTCAGGTTTAGAAATCCCTTTGTTACGCATTTATCATAGCATGAATCCGCAATTTGTGTCATCACCAGTCACGATATGTCGTCATTGCAGTGGACTTAGGAATTGTTCTGACTTTTTACGCTGTTGATATGAAATAAAGATTGCGAGAAATTTTATGAAAAGGGAAAGGATACACATTATTCTTGTTGATACCTGACAGGTTCAGTATATTGTAAAGATTGTTTTCACCTGTGTAGCTATTTTTAGATAACTGGGTATTTAAATCTATCGAAAGTAAGATTTTATACATATTTCTAAAAGAGAATTGTTTAGGGTGGAATTTGTATGTTGAGAATGAGGTGCTAAGACCTGTTGTCAGTACAGCCAAAAATTTACAAGTCTAAAACATGTAGACAGACAAGAGTCTCATATATTATTATCATTTTCTACTTTAAAAAATATGATTTCAAATGATACAATTTGACTAGATAGGTAAGAATACTCAGCCTAAGCAGTGTCTGGGAAAGTCAAACAACAGATGGGGCCAATGGCCCCGTTATTCATAAAATGATGGGGTCATTTTGAAATTCGAGGGGCCAAGAGGAAAATATTGGGACCATTCTAAAATATATCATAGTAAGATGCTATGATAATGCATACATCTCTGACAACAAAATTTAGGAAAACAAAGAAAAAATGCAATAGGAATTGACAAATCATGACATTGACTAGTGGAAATGATTTTTCTATTGCTAAGAAATTCTTAATTAAAACATTCGTCATCTAACACAGCAAGTATTAGAAAAATTATACTTAAACCAAATGCACCAATTCTAAATAAAAAATGCTGATTTTATCATTTAGAGATCAAGGGACAGGCCAAGATAAGTAGATTTGGTTGATAAGGTATTTCATTGTAAGGTAATTTTTTTCCATGTGCATGACTTTTGAAAAGCTGTGGTCAGTCGTCCAAAAAGACTTGATGCTTATGAATCACATGGGAGGAAAAGTTTGTTTCTTTGCCAGTGAATGTCAATATGTTGAATGGTGGTTCTGATTTTATTATATGATACATTGCAGATTCCATCTAACTTCGATGAGGAATACCAATAGTGCCAATTGCGATAAACTTACAAAGTAGAAAATCATGCGTGCCTGCATTTTGCAGGGCATGGCACATGGCACAGAGACCATAAGGCATTGCACCATTTTTTGAAAGTATGCGCATATAGCGCACAGTGTTCGAAATTAGCGTCGGCCCGTCGGTCCTGCGCCGACGTACAAACGGAAGGACTCACGAATAGTATGACTAAATGGGTCCTTGAAATAATTTTGGGCCGATGATGATATCTTCTTTTCATGTGCATTTTAAATAAATACTGAAGATTTAATTTTTTTTCCTGCGTGGAATAAATTTACGCTATATGTATGCGGTTACAAACTTTCTACGGAAAATTGTCCAAGTATACTTATAAGTACATTTTAACAACATATTGTGGTAATCTAAGAAACCTGTGTAATTTTCTACCCGCCGATTTTAAAAACAGAAATTGTAATTCCAAGGAAAAATCTAAACACATGTTAAGCTCTTTACATGTTATATATGACCAAGTAAGACTGTTTGACGATTGATGTTTTACCGTTTCATATTGTTAATACTTGCGAGTTGTAGTTACCCTTTATTAAATTGACATATTTCATATGAAGCAATAAACTTACCGAGATCATCAATACGTAAAAGTTTATTTTTCCCAAATATTTTATGGTATTAATAATTTTTGGGCCTACGCTGCCCTGGAAGGACTCATGTGGTCCCTTTCTCTGTGGGTCCTTTGGACCCATAGAAAATAATTCTGAATTTCGAACACTGATAGCGCATGGCGCGGCCCCTTCCCAGGCCCTGCCTAAGTATAGTTTGATATGTATTGTACTTCAGTGTTGTCTTGTTATTGCAAAAGTGAAGCCAGTAACCTTACGCACACATATTTTAGATTAATATATTTACCTTTAGAAAAGAAGATATGTGTCCTAAATTCATGATATTCCATTTTGTTTATATTTTTTACTTGATTTGTAAGATGAATTCAAACATAGTTTTCGTACATTTCACTTCTTCTGCTCATGCCAAGTATTGCCCACAATCAACAAGCTGATTATTATGGCAAATGTGGTGCGCATGATATAACCAAAATTAAAACTTTAAAAGGTTAAAAGATTAAAATAATATTTCTTATTTATGGCTGGAAGGCGATCACCTAAGACCTAAAGGTCTCAGGTGTATTCGCCAAGACTATCTCTGATGGTAGTTTGTTCCACTCTTGGATGGTATGAGGGAAATAGGAATACTTATGATAATCGCTCTTACAGGATGGTATTTGGTGGGCTTTATGATGAGTATGTTGTGATTGACATAATGATGGAATGCATTTGCATTGGATCTGCTAAGTAATTTGTCTATTAGATATTAATATTACAGAACAAAGTAGATTAAAAATTATATGAAACATCATCATTATTTTCATTCAGTGCTTTCCATGGATACATTTTTAGTGTTTATATATTTATTTTTTGGGCCAGAGAGGGGAGGTTTATAACCATTCACAATTGTGAAGATCTGTCCAGGTGTTTATAAAGTCAGCAAATTTCAATAACTTTAAAGCATGCCAAATATGCCAATGAACGAGATCAAATTGGTTTTGACAGTGTGGCACAATTTTAGAAATAATGTCATCTACCATCAGAAATTAGTAATTTAACAAAAGACTACAATCAGACTGAAGGTTTTAATACCATGTAAACTACAGGCAGATGACTAGAAATAGCTTTCTAGGTAAAACTAGTATTTGGTTTAAGTAACCCTGTTAACAAGTTCCATCTGGTTTTATCTCCTGACCATACTGTTTCAGTATAAAGATATAAAAACAGTATCCATCTGCAAGAAAGGTTATCTGTATCAAATTTTGCTCAGTCTTGTTTGGATTATCTGTGGTTTATCATATTAAGGGAATGTATTAGAAGTTCATTTAACTGTACTGTACATTTTAAAAACCCCTTTTGTTTTGGAAAAAAAAATACATGTAACATGTGAGAAATGAACACCCATTAATATAAAGTTAAACATTGACTTAAAAATTCAGTTCCAATTTATCGCATTCTTTGTAAATTAGGGCTGGGATGATCATGATGATAAAGGTATCCTATGATATGATACATTAATGATCTCAAGATACAGTGGTTTGGATATATATGATATATAATTATATTTTCATATTTTTTATAGTACAAATTAAATATACAAAAAGTGTTAAATATGCCAACCCTGGGTGTATACTTGTATAATTTGGGTAATTTGAATTCATTCCTGAAATAAACCTTTCTCAAATAACAAATTAAACTAAGTAGAATCAATCACAGACTGTTTTATATAATTACAAACTAAACAACCTGATAATGACATCATATTTCATTTATCTTCTTCTATGTACCATTACTACCTTATAAATATAAACAATTAATTGCGAGTTTATAAGGAGAGGGATAAATAACCCATGTTCACATATAAATTATTTATAATGTCTCTGGATAAATGATGCTGCAATGAAATTTCCTTTGTGAGATAAGCATTAATATTTTACTGTATTGTGAAGTTTATGTTAAAATACTGACGTGTTGGTTAGACACTGTCATTTTGGATGAATATCTTGTCTTAGGAACACCATGGTAAGGGTCTTTAATGGTTTAGAAAATTTTGTATTAATGGAATGTATTAAAATCAAGCTAACCATTTGTAATACATGTAATAGGTAATTTAATACTCATGGAACCAAAAGAAAGTGCATAGTGCAAAGTATATAGGTTATATAGTATTCCATAATACAGAGTGAAGAGCTCTTTTGTGATACTGTCTAAGAATATCTTATGGAACAGTTTTGTTAGTCTTCTGTTTTGAGAGAATGTATACATCTCTAGAATATGTGGAAAGGCACTATTTTAAAGAAATTTTGCTTCAGCTGTTTATTGTAAGAATTTTTAAATTGAAGGACTCATTGTAAACTACTCCAAGGGCTGCATGTATTTTCCTGTTGAAAAAGGAACTTATTACGTGTATAAATATTATACATTTATTGACTCCAGGGTTCATGGGCAATATGCATTTTGTCAGATCCAAGAACCAAACTGTTTGCCTTAGGCCATTAGGCTAATGGCAAGCAGTTTCGTTTAAGGTTTCAGGAAAAAAAAATTTTGCTCGAGAACCCTGTTAAAAAAAATTTTTTTTTATACCTTTTACTTTTATTTTATTTACTTACCTAGCGCTGACTTCCATGTTTATAATAAATATAACTTAGTCATTTCTGTATCTGTCAAACACCAAAAAATGCAGATAAGATTTAGCTGACACCACCTACATTGAGGAATAAAGTGTGATGTAAAAAATGTCATAGTGGTCCAACATCTCATCAACCAGTCCAACATCTCACAGAACAGTCCAAGATCGATTTTTTTTTTTGGTGAACTTCTTGGTTAAACATTGCAAATGTTAGACTTATTTTAGTATAGATTTATATAGCAATGAATTTTAAAAGGTTTAACAAATCTTATCAAACAACACTTCATTTCTCAGAATCCTCTTTTTCAGAAAAGTGACAGTTCTCTGTTAGCGCAGTTTTTCTTTGCTGACGAGGAACTCAATGAGGTGGCAGCGGAATTGGATAGTTTTGATGGCAGAAAGGACCCAGAGAGATGTACCACTCTGGTTAATAAGTTACGAACATGTCAGGACAAAGTCCTAGTGGTAGTGCAGAAAATTATCGATGAGGCCATAGGAAACCAGAAGGCAAACCGGGATTTCCGGGTGAAGTTCCCAGATGATGTTTTGCAAGAAAACTTGGCTGGACAGCTGTGGTTTGGGGCAGAGGTAAAATTTGACAATCCTTATCTATTTTAAATGTATAACAGATGAGCAATGGGATTGCAGTTGTCAATTATTGTGGTTGAAAGAAGTTTTTTTTTATTTGCTGCATATGCATACTGATCGTGTTATGTTTGCACAAATTATTAATTTTCATTGTTGCAATCAACATTTTTTTTTTATCTTGCTAATCGCAAATTAAATTTTGTTTAATAAAAAAAGTTGAAAGCAAATTTATATATAATTATAAACTAAGAGGTGACATGGTGCAAAGTGCTAACCTATAGATTTTTTGGATGCCAATAGGACATTTATTTTTACTTAAACAATTGTCATGTGTTGATACACTTCATTAGTTTCTGCTTCCAAGTATAGCTACCTGATAGATCTTCTTGTTTCATTTTATTACTCGCTGGCTGATCAGAGGAAGCAAGCATTGATCTTTTTGAAAATGAAAGTTCATTAAGTCATTCAGTTAAATTAAACAAAAGGTTTTAAAAAAAATCTATAAGCACACCTGAATTTTGTAAAATAAATGAGTCCTTTGGGGAGTGTATTTCCCACAAGGTATGTGGGATGAATGGTAGAATGATTCACTAATTAGATGTAAATGTATCTTGATCTTTTGGCACACTTTCTTCTACCAGAGGCCATTCAACCCAAGATAATCAATCTCCAACAAAAAGCATGACAATTACAATTAGGTCATCAGTAATGAATTGAAATAGTTATAGTAGGATTACCCAGTGACACATGAGAGAGGAGGTTGAGAAAAAGTGAGAAAAAAGGACTTCTTGTATATTTCAAGCAGTAAACAGAAAAGTTACAAATATATCATGTACAGTGGACATTCTAAATGCACCTGTATTGTATGTTTATTTTATATACAAGGTAATGAATTTTTTCCATTTACAATCATTTGTCCTTATTGCAGTTGTAATTTTTGTAAGTAACATTCCCTTCTTTTTTTTTTTTGGAGGGGGGGGGGGGGGATGTCTTTTCGTTTTTGAGAACTATCAATAGCATCATATTCAACATCTTCTAATTTGTATAAAACCACAAATTTATCAACTTTGAAATAAGGGGGATATTATTAAGCTTATATTTTAAAGGGGGATGGATATAATTATAGTATAATTACAGCATATATACAATTCTGTTTAATTATATACCTATTTTACATGGGGAGAAATTAAGACCAATTTTGTATTATTTTTCAAGTGTCTGGCTGCTGGGTCCAGCATTATGAACAGGGAGATAGAGAGTGCCTCAATGAGGCCCCTGGCCCGGGCTCTGACAAAGAATCTAGACAGTCTTCGTACCTTACTGAGAGAACAGTGCCTAAGGAACCAGTCCATAGATTCAGATAGGGTAAACAACTTAACATAATTATCATCTTGATTGGAGGAAATTGAAGCTGAGCTAATTTAATAAGCATTTAGCTTTGAAGGAAGCAAAGAAAAAATCACTTGGTAGAAACAGTTTGAAGCAAAAAATTCTCTAGTGCAATAAGTGGATATAGAAATATATACAAATGTTGTTCATGTATATGTGAAAGAATAGTTTTAAGCCCCTCATTATTTTTTTGTCAGTCTTGTGCTGTAAAACTGTGGAGAGGTATATATGTACAGATTTTATTTCAGGTCAGAGAATCATTAACCATTTTTGACAAGTTGTTTGCAGAATTTGAATTAAGGTAAATGACCAAAAAGGTATATAATACTTTTAAAAATATAGTTTATAACAGAAAGAAGTAAGGCAAACCTAGATATCTCAAATATGAAGGAACTTTGTGTTCATGGTAACTGGTAAGGTTGAAAAATATACTCACTTTGACTTATCAAGTGTCGACATATATAGTGAGTAGAAATTTTTCATTGCATTTTGTTATTGGAAGATTAAATGATAACTACTTCACTTTCATAGTATTTTGCTAATGTGATGAATCACAAATGTATTCTTTTTTTTCCAGCTATGTCAGCACAATGGTTCCTGTGAAAACAATGAAGGAGTATGATCTGTCACAGGAAATCACCATTCTCTTCTCAGAAACTGTTCAAAGGTACTATATTGTTTCATATGATGTAAAAATTATCCACACTGGTCATTAAATATAAATAAATATTCTGTATTATGGAATATTTAGTGGATTGATGCCTGTATATTGTTCAAGTCATGTGTTCTTTCATCAGAAAAAAAACCCAGTTATCCCCTTACAACAAAGTTAAGTACTGATTGGTGTTGGAGAGAATTTAAATTACCTTGGTTTTTAAAATAAATCATTCCCAGGCCCTTGACCTAATCATGAATGTCGCTTTTAAGTTTTGATATTACAGACCTATTTACTCTTATGATTTGCTGTATTTTATAGGGATTTTGAGTCCAAAATACGTCTAATGTTTTGCTATTATGAAAATATGGAAATCGGAAATCCGTTCGTTTGGATTTTAGCAGTTAGTTTTTCGTTATGATCTGTCTCAGTTTGATGCTTTTTAATCAAAAAAAAAAGAGAAAGATTTCAACCTCTTAAGTAATGTCGGGTTGCCAAAACGAGGTGGTTTAAAAAATGACAGAAACCCCTTGACAGAAAGCATGGTACATGTATGATGTTTTTCTTTGTTATTAAACCATGTTTTGGTAATCAGAAATGTAGTTGTTCTCTAGTAATATTTGTAAAATCCATGGAAAGTGAATTCTTACTGGCAAATGCCAAATCTCACTGGCATATCTAATAAAAAAAATACTGAGAGACAACAATACGGGTAAACAGGTCTGATATTACTATAGAATTCCTTTAGCAGACACATGCTTCTTGAACACTGTACACCACTGCATTAATTTACTGTTTATATTTGACAACAAACTGTCTTTTCTGTCCAAGTGAACTTAAGTATGGAGTTCTACCCCTTGCATTAAATTAAAAGAGTATAAATCATGGATTTTTTTTTCTTGTTAAAGGGTGTATGAATACATGTAGTACTAATCTGTTCTTTTGCAAGGTTCAGTGCATCACCAGTTTTCTTATAGTTTCATAATTCTCTATCGTATTTGCTGTAACTCTTTAGTCATATCTCTGTTTTATTTTACAGGGCATTGAAAAAAGGCCTGATTGAGCAAGAAATGATTGATGATTATGATCCAGCACTCATGTTCACCATTCCGAGACTGGCCATTGTATGGTATGTTTTGATGTTTAGGCTTACGTATCTGTATTAAATCAGGCACTCAGCTATCCACCCAAAACTGGGTACACAATATAAAACAAGGGTCCTGGTAGTACATTTTTCAGGCACACAGCTAGCCACCCCAAAACTGGGTACATAATATAAGAAGGTCCTAGTCCCCTCTGTGCCCCAAGTAAGCATGGATCAAGGAGAAAACCAGGTGTAGACAGCTGCCTTCTCTGGAGTGCAGATTCCAATTTTTAAAACCTACACATGGTTAAGTTATTGAATATTACAATGTAGTTCCTATAATTGAAGTTGCCAGTTCCTGAATTTATAATAAGGAAAAAACAAATCATAAGTATGTTTCAGAGACTATATATGAATAAAACATGTTTTATATAAAGATACACTTATGAACAATTTCTTTACTATTGAAGAATTTTAACACTAAGTCATTCATATTTCAGTGGTTTACTGGTGTATCCTGAGGGTCCACTGAACCCTGATTTAGAACCTTCCAACATATCAGAAATGTTTAGACCATTTCAGACTCTGCTACAAAAGATCAGGTAGGGATTTATTCAGCATGCATATCTGTGTATAGGTTACTTTGTTTAAAAGTTCAGAATGTTGTAAGTACCAGTAGATGATGCTTATATCAAAAGTTTCAAGTTAGCTACTGTGCACAACTGTTGTTTATATTTAGAAGTTATAATTAATGGTATAAAATTTACTTCAGGATCAAATAAATAACTTGTATCTCTTACTGTAGGGAGCTTCTCCACACGCTAAATGAGAAAGAATTAAGTGCTTTAGAGGGTGCATTGTGTAGTGCTGAAGAACCAGAAAAAATTCTGTCTAAACCTGAGCAGAAGGATGAATCCTCCCAGGTGGACCCTGGATTTGAAGAGGAAACAGAATGTAGTACGTCCACCACCCTGACCGAAATCACTCGGCGTCTGGAACAAGAGATGACCCAGATCTCTGACACTTCTATTGACCTTTTGACCCCAGAACAGGAGGCATTAAATGTATCAAATCTCCCATTTGATGACTATTCCCCCACTAACACACTTGTGGATTCCTTAGAGGGTCAAGAGTCTCTGAACTCAAGTCTCAACAAGTCAGAGAGCCGAGATTCGGGGCTTCAAAGTGAGAATGTGAGCACTTCAGAAACAGTTATGTGTGATGCCAGTACTGTCAGCATCTCCTCAGATTCTACCGTTGTTTGTACAGAGACTCCCAGTGCCGATTCTAATTTAGCCGACCATGACGTACAGTTTTTTTGTAGAGATATTGTTAATGAATTAGTGAATCGTGCTACCAGTGGAATTCCCCCGTACAGTAGACAAAGTAGTCAGCAATATAACTTGAATCTGGAAATTCCTCGGATTTCCGCATCATCTATCAGCAGTTCACCTTCGACTTCCTCTCTTTCTTCTGACAATTCTGTTGTTATTTCTGAAAAACCACCACAAACCTGCCCAGACCAATCCCATTTTAATTCTGACGTCCACCAATCAACTATATCTTTAGAAAACAAAGATGCCCATAGTATCTGTGATATTGCCAGTAACACAAATCTTGTGATAGACACCATTGTTTGTGATAAATACGAGGGCCCCTCAGAGCCTCGACCTTCACCAGGATTACCGAATGATAGTGAAAATAGTGACAAAGACTCAACCAAAGCCGGTACAAGTGGAACCAGTAAAGGAAACTGTACTGAGGAACCTCGCTCGAGTGAGAGCACTCGTAATCTTGAGCATCCTCGCATACAAAGACTAAGATATACAACTGACAGTGTGAGTTCCAGCTTTTCTAGTTGCCATAGTAATACTTATGATGCTGAGTGGGATAGAGAAAGGTAAGGACATTGAGTGGTTCTTTGTGCTGTGCTGTGTTGATTACTTTCAGTTACTGAATACTGTATACAGGGTTATTTTCACCCCGTGTTATTTTCACCCTTTCACACAAACAATTTTGCCCCATTTTAAATTCACCCAGTCACAATTCTATTTAAGAAATTATACTGTGTTTTTTGAATTTGCCCAGTTCTAAATTTGTCCACCTGTGAGTAGGGCGAAAATTTCCTTGTATACAGTATTATTGATTTTTTTCCCTTTGAATTTTTTAAATGATTTATTTTTTTTTTAATTTTTCAGTGATGAAAGTTGTGAGACTAGTTCCTACAATTCTGAAAGTAACGATGATGAAGAGATCACCCTTGCAGTTCAGGCCGCAGAACTCGCTTCTCGGAAAGAGGCTAGGGCCAGGTTTAGAAGCAGCAGTGACCTAATTCATAGACTATTTGTTTGCATATCAGGTAAGGTATAGAGGATCCATCTTATGTGTGTATTTCCCAATTATTCAGACACGTACATTGTAAGAAAAAGATTTTAACAGAATCGGCAAAAAAACTTCGATGTACTTGAGGACTAAAGGTTTTGAGATTTAAATAAAGAAAAAATTAATGGAACTTCAAAATCACTTTGACATACCCATGGTATTTGAAATTTTGATATTCAAGATACCAAAGTTCAATAGTAGATACTTTGCTGAAACTTGCAAACTAGTCATTTTGAAATGATACACTTTTTCATCACCTGGCCAAAATAGTTATATTTTTTTATACCCAGTCATCACTCATAAAATGTATAATTATTATCACAGTATTAAAGTTACAGTAAAAATCACTTATAAAGAATATGCTTATAAGGAAATCTCAGTTATTGGGAACTTTTGATAAATCTGGAAGTAAAATTGTTACTTTGTTATGGAATATAAAGAATCCCAGTTATAAGGAAGTAAAATTTGAGGTTCCAGTTACTCCCTTATAACTGAGTTGTACTGTACATGCATTTAAAGGTACTTCTCAATAGAAGAGTGATTGATTTTCAATAGAAGAGTGATTGATTTATTGATTGATTAATTAACAGGAGTAGCAGATCAGTTACAAACAAACTATGCTGGTGACTTAAGAAACATCCTGAAGTGTGTGTTTGACATGAACTGCTCTGATCCCGTCATAGTGCTAGATGAAAACCCAAAGAAGAAATTCGACAGACACCCCAACTTCATGTCACGTAGAACCAACAGATATGGACATCGATCTACTTCTAACAGACCTCGAGGTAAAGTGCTCGTATCTGGCATGAGTGTTTCATATATGAAGCACTAATGTACAACTCTTTAATAGTATGTTACATGTCACTATCTAATTGTTTTACTTCCTGAATCATGGGAATGGATTCCTGCAGCTTGCTTTTAATTTGCTTTCATTATGTATTTGCATGTAAATGCTATTAACTTGATCTCCATTTAATATTATTGGTATCTTTAGACATTTGCTAAACTGTTTTACTGTTTGCTAAATTGTTTTTTAATGTGACATACATTTCCTGAAAAAAATCTTGTCTGTACATTGAGAAATGTAAGTTGAAGTTTATTATAACCCACACAATGAAAATATTGGAGGGTTGTTAATGAAGTTGTCCTGTCTGTCTGTCTCTCTGTCTGCTTATTTATAGATCATGGTCAATGTCAATGTTCAGAAAATTTCCCATGTAATATCTAAACCAACTTGTATATATAGTACATCTTTGAAAGCCTAGTGTGGTGCACCCTTTAAATGCTGTACCAGATCTACATTTACACATGGATGACTCTAGTTAAGGACAGCATTTAAGAATATTTTTATTTTATTTAATACAAGTGATATACAAACCAGATCTGAACGTATAGTCAATCTGATTAATATCAGATCTTTGTTACGCTCCGAAATTCTGATAGTCGCTTTGTACAGCGACTATCTGAATTTCGGAGCATAACAAAATTCTGATTTTAATCAGATTGCACATATAGTGTATCTTTGAAAATTGCATACATCATATGCTGCATTTTACATAATTTTATGCTTCAAAACAAATCACAAGTGACATACAGTGTATTTGGTGTATATCTTTGCTATTGTTTATGCTTTATATTCATTCAGTATTTGAAATGTAACATGTTTGCAATATGTCTTCGTTGAGACCAGGGGTATTTGTCCCATTAGGTCTACTGTAGTTTAACATGAAATTCTCTAAATGAATTGAACAGATGAATTTGAAGTTAAAAGTTTTAACAACCATTGCAAAAATCTTTAATCATATGTTACATGTATATAAGTTAAAGTACATGGAGATTTTGCTGTTTTTCTAATAGCATGTAGAATATGTTTATTGTAGAACCTCCACAATGGGTACCAGATGATCAGATGGAGAAGTGTATGGCTTGTGAGATTCCTTTTAACTTTGTGAGAAGACGACATCACTGCAGAAACTGTGGAAAGGTCAGTGAATGATTATCTCTGACATGTAAGGTCATTTAATCAGTCATGTATGCTTGAAAGGCTGTTTTGGTAAACTTTTTGTTGAATTTTGCTATCAATTCACAGTTGTAAAAAAATTACATTGCAAATATTCTCTTTTTCTGATATGATAAACTGAAAAAAAAACTTTGAAAGGTAATGTGCCCTTGAGTCAAATTAAGAAATTTCCAACTACAAAATTCACAAATTTTCATGAGCGTTATTTATATTTTAATCATCCAGATCTTTGCTACTTTGATAAAAGATAAATGTTTTAATCTTACTTTTATGAAGTCTTTATTTCTATTACAGATATACTGTGGCCGATGTTCCTCCAACTTTGTTCCTCTTCCTCATTTTGGCTACATGAATCCTGTCAGAGTGTGTAATCACTGCTTCCTGTTCCAGGTCACGCCCTTTACTGTCAACGAATGAAAAATCACCTTACTTTTCAATTTCAAAGCTTAAATCTCTGTTTTTTGTGAATTAAGGCAAATGTTAGTGTGTACATTTTTTTTTTTCTTTCTAATTGCTGAAAGCAAAGCTTTCACTTGGAATTTTTAAGCTTTCTGTTAATGTCTGTCAACTGCCAGGAAAACCGTAGTTGTATTTTGAAAATTTAAATGCTACAGGCCAATATTTTAAAATTAAAAGCAATATTTGCTGTCCATACAAAAATTGTTTTGAATGTTTTCAATCATTTAATACCAAGTTGTAAAATGTGTTTTCCTTTAATATACCTGCTAAAAAGTTTTAACATATAACTACGTATTTTGCAGGGTCCTATGAAATATTTGACCATTGCTGTATACTATGAAATCTATGACTATTGCAGTATCTTATAAAATCTATGACTCTTGTAGTGTCCTATGAAATTTATGACTATTGCAGTGTCCTAAGAAATCTATGACTTTGCAGGAGCTTATGAAATACAGTTTAATCTTAATTTCTGGAACATTGTGGGACTGTCAGAATTTTATGACATCTTCATGGCTTTTGAAAGAATTCAACATACTCCTGATGTACAACATATCAATGCAATAAAAACAAAAACAAACAAAAACAAAATTAAACTGTAATTATATTGATTTATTAGGTTACATTGTAAAGATAACTTAAATGGTAGCGTGTCTTCCTTATTTTAAAATCCTTTTTTGGGAAGGTCACATAATTCATAATAATGCAGCAAAACCTGATACCGTATACAGCAACTGTTAAAAAACAAATGATTTATAGGTGGGGAAGCCTATCTTTTATAAGTTTGTCTTATATTATAGCATTTTTAATCAGTTATAGAAACCATAATATAATTTTCTGAAGAGACATATTGTTTTATATTGTAATCCATATATCTTGAATACATGTTTTGTATTCAGTTAAAAATTGTGTGATATGTCTAACTAATGTGACACTAAAGATGGGGGGGGGGGTAAAATGAAGAGGATAACAGGTTAACAAATATTGCAAGAATTTAAAGATGTGGAAAAATTTCCTTGTCAAGTTCTTTACTAAGATAATAGAGGGTCTACAATCATTGAATTCTCAATACGTGTGTTCGGAGTCTGGCATAAATATGAAATAAAGATTGAAAGAAAAATGTTTTTATCATGGATTTAATTAAATCAAATGGGAAGTTTATAAAATAACAAAAAAGAAGCAAAAAAAACCCTACAAAATAAATTCCCTATTTTGAGGAATTGAATCACTAAAATTTTGAAGGGCAAAGATGACCCAGTACATGTATGCATGTTTATGGTTTTAAATTCAAATAAGGATGGATAAGTGGTAGATTTTACTAACATAAGGGTGAATATCATTGTACAGTGTATTAATTTTTGTGTATTCCTTGATTTGGAGTACATTCACTTCTTATAGTTGGACTACCTCATCACAGTAACAGTGGGCTTTTCTGAATAGTTTGAAGCATTTATAGAATACAAATGTACATGTTTTTTCAAAGGCATTCAATTTCGTGTAGAATCGTCATTGCAGATAAGTTAGAAGAAGATAGGATGTAGTATAAAGCTGTGTTTATTTAGGGAATTCAATCTTTGATGCATTTATAAACACATCACAAGTGCAATTATGTGGTAAAAAATGCAATTTATTTTCATTACTTCCTTCATGTATACTAGGTAGTAGGTACATGTCAATTTCATTTTCATGTATGGAGTGATATCGTTCTTGGTTAAAGCTTGGTCTGCTCCAGCCACTAAGTGTAATTGATGGCTTAAGTATATAGGGTTGTACATGTAATATTTATTATTCAAGAGGTTGTATTTTTAATTGTTTTTTTTCACTAGCACCCTGATGTTAATTAATGTAATTAAGAAGTCAAATTGTACTTATTTTTCAATTTCAGTCAAAAGAAAATTACACTCTGTGAACTACATGTATATGCTTAACAATAATTGACAAGAATTGAGCATGTAAACCATGTTCTTGGGCATGAGCAAAGAAGTGTTTAACTTAATAAATTAAATTTAGGCAGGCAAATTATGAAGCTTGAATCATTATGCTTCTATAATTATTTGATATTGAAATGGTTTAAAATGGTTATATAAGATATGTCATTTATAAATTCAGTAAAACCCCCACAAATATTGAATTCATTTATGTTAGGTAGAAATATGCTAGAATTTGTGTGCTTTTAATTTTATTGTTCTCCTGAAGAACATACATGTAATTAATTTGTATTGATCACTAAATAAAGTAATCCATAATGTATATTAGAGCAATACATTACCAGATATCCTATATTGTACTTGCTTGCAAGTAAAAGAACTTTAAATGTTAACAATATAGTGTTTATTCTGATATTAATGCAAGATCTGCAGATACACATTATGTCTTTACCCAAATGTTCCATTAAAGTTTGATCACAAATTCTCAATTTTTCTGTTGTTCTTTGCATTCATTGTCATAGAGTGTTTCTCTTATAAAAACCACTTTCCTTAAACAATCCATTAACACAGCTAAACTAGTTAGAACCAGTTTTTCAAGGCCACCTATGTGAAATTTTTTTTTTTTATATAACTTCCCTTACTTATATAGCAATATATCCATACCACCTGCATATGGGGTTTGATTTGACATGCAAGAGCATGTTCTATGAACAATTTCTAAAACGAGACAAGCTATTGACAAACAAATTGATGAAACAAGGATATCAACAGTCTCGTTTGCAGTCATCATTTCGCAAGTTTTATGGTCGATACAATGACCTTGTCAGCACATACAACCTATCATTGTATCAAATGCTGACTGACATTTTTCATACTAATTGTTAGGCCATTATTTATACACTGAACTGTCGATGGATTTTTCCGTTTCTTTTTTCTTCCGATCATGACAAGGAACACACAGCGGGTTTATCACGTATATCTACACTCAATCTCGTATTATCATACTTTAGCTCAGATACGCTATATATAGCTTTAACCCTACTTTATACAATTATTTATACAGACATAAATATAAACAATAAAATGTCTTTCTTTGTTAATGCAGAATTACCAGTTGTAACCATTGTGGAAAAAAATTACATAACCCATTTAAGCAGGTTATGTACTTTTTCTGCAATATTCATGAACATTTGTTCCAAGATACATGCATATGTTAACTGTAAACCAACTTTTATTCGTGTATGAGAAAAAATCTGCAAGTTTTGCAACCTTATTTTACTCACAAATGTTTTCAACTATGAACCATTTTCACCCTTTCCCACTTGCAAGAAATTTCGCCCCATTTTAAATCCGCCCAGTCACAGTTCTGTTTAAGAAATCATACTTAGTTTTTTGAATTTGACCTGTTTTAAATTCGCCCACCCATGAATAGGACGAAAAGGGCGAAAATTTCTCAGTATACAGTATCAAACTGAAGAATTGCCAATAAAAGTTGTCGTGAATAATAGTTAGTTTACAGTACTAGTATATGATTGTCCCCTTACTGAAAGTTTTACTGGTAAAGCAGAAGAAGGAAGAAAAACTACAAATGCTTTTTACAGTTTTTAGGCAGATATAAATTAACTGAAAGCCTTCTGAAAATAAGATAAAATGTACACTGTTGCTTTCATTATTTTATTAGGTGTGATCCATATGTAGTAACATGTGCTACAAAGTATCACTAAGCAGTCAAACAGTAGTGCCCATCTTCAACAATGCACAAAAATATATCAGTATTTTATCACAATGAAAAAAAAAAATCTTCATAGATTCAAAGCTATTGTACAGAAAAATGCTTTATACATTATTGAGGAATATAAGAACACATCTGCTTATAATTGTAGCTTACACATTTGTGTTTTAAAATACTTCTAGTAGTTTGCCATCACAGATATCAATTTAACATATAGTACAGATTTGGATTTCTTTTTCAACACGAGGCTTATGAGTCTTAATGGTCACCTGAGTATCAAATAGCAAATTTTTCTGCCATCTACTCCTTTGAAAAATTTCAGAGCATTTGATTTCCCAATTTAGTCCAAAAAGATGTAAACAAAACCTTTCATACTAATTTTTGAGTTCTAACAAGGGAAGTAATTCAAAACTAGCCCATTGGCCGAGGGGTGCAGGAGACTATTAATGATAAAGGATAAAAAGTGGACAGCAATAAGTTATCTGAGTGACTCAGGTGACCCTAAATTATGGGTGAGACAGGTTTTATCAATGTTAATAAAAAGCAAATACATGTACCGGTAATGCAATGTTAATGCCATCTGCTAATCACTTTTTTAAATCCTAATTGCTAATTTAACCATAAATTGCAGTATCTTATCAATTTAAATATAAAATTCTACATAAAAATAGAACTGATGTACCAAGTACAGCACTTCTGAAAATGCTTTATACATGAACCTACATTGTATAGAGCATTTATAAAGTATATGTTAAAAAGAAAAACAACCTGATTCCCATCTCTGCAAATTATTATTAATTTTAAAAAATGAATTGTAGAATTTAGGTTACTGTAACTTTGTGTATCTTTCAAAACAAAAAATACTTTGCATACAACCCCCCCCCCCCCCCCCCCAGTTTTGATATTATTGATATTTACAAAATCTAAATCCTCAGATCTCATGGAAAAAGGGAAACAAGAAAAACCAGTTTGAAGACATCAACAACTCTGATTATATACATGTATTTATTAACAGGATGCCAACTATGTGTGAGCGGAAATAAATTCAAGAATGAACAAAATTTAAAACAGGTTTCAATTTAAAATGCAATAGAAAAGCTGTGACACTGAGTAACACCTATACTTTAAATTGTTTGGGAGGCACAGGAGAGCATCTGAGATCTTTCTATGATGAATATTTGTGAAATTTTTGTTTACCAACATGCTTCTGTAAATCATTATATTGGCATTTCTTGAAATAACAAGAGGCCCATGGGCCACATCGCTCACCTGAGCACATTGGCAAAGGGGGGGGGGGGGGGGCTTCAATATTAAACTACCTGATGATGCTTCCATGTCAATATATAATTTGTTTTAACAAATGGCTTTGTTGTACTTGAGAAGATTTTAAAAAAAAATTCCCATATATTCTTCTGTAAAAATTTGATCCCCCATTGTGGCTCCTCCCTATCCCAGGGGTCATCATTTGAACAAACTTGAATCTACACTACCTGAGGATACTTCCATATCAATATGACTAAACATAGCTTTTCTGTTCTTGAGAAGAAATTTTTTTCTATATGTTCCTATGTAAAACTTTTGATCCCCTTATTGGGCCCCACCCTACCCTCGGGGGTCATCATTTGAACAAAATTGAATTTACACTACCTGAGGATGCTTCCATATCAAATGACTAATCATGGCTTTGCAGTTCTTCATCAGAACATATCTTCCTATATATTTCTATTTCAGACTTTTATCCTCCATTGTGGCCCCACCCTACCCCCGGGGGTCATGGTTTGAACAAACTTGAATCTACACTACCTGAGGATACTTCCACATAAATATGATCAATCAGGGCTTTGCTGTTCCTGAGAAGAAGATATTTAAAGATTTTTCCTATATATTTCTATGTAAAACTTTGATCCTCCATTGTGGCCCCGCCCTACCCCCCGGGGGGTCATGATTTGAACAAACTTGAATCTACACTACCTGAGGATGCTTTCATATAAATATGACCAATTAGGGCTTTGCTGTTATTAAGAAGATTTTTAAAGGTTTTTCCTATATATTTCTATGTACATGTGAAACTTTGATCCTCCATTGTGGCCCCGCCCTACCCCCAGGGGGTCATGATTTGAACAAACTTGAATCTACACTACCTGAGGATGCTTCCATATAAAAATGACTCATCATGGCTTTGTTGTTCTTGAGAAGAAGATTTTTAAAGGTTTTTCCTATATATTTCTATGTAAAAATTTGATCCTCCACTGTGGCCCCGTCCTACCCCCGGGGGTCATGATTTGAACAAACTTGAATCTACACTACCTGAGGATACTTCCACATTAATATAATCAATCAGGGCTTTGCTGTTCCTGAGAAGAAGATTTTTAAAGATTTTTCCTATATATTTCTATGTAAAACTTTGATCCTCCATTGTGGCCCCGCCCTACCCCCAGGGGGTCATGATTTGAACAAACTTGAATCTACACTACCTGAGGATGCTTTCATATAAATATGAAAATTAGGGCTTTGCTGTTATTGAGAAGAAGATTTTTAAAGATTTTTCCTATATATTTCTATGTAAAACTTTGATCCTCCATTGTGGCCCCGCCCTACCCCCAGGGGTCATGATTTGGACAAACTTGAATCTACACTACCTGAGGATGCTTCCATATAAATATGACCAATTAGGGCTTTGCTGTTCTTGAGAAGAAGATTTTTAAAGGTTTTTCCTATATATTTCTATGTAAAACTTTGATCCTCTATTGTGGCCCCGCCCTACCCCCGGGGGTCATGATTTGAACAAACTTGAATCTACACCCTGAGGATGCTTCCATATAAATATGACTCATCATGGCTTTGCTGTTATTGAGAAGAAGATTTTTAAAGGTTTTTCCTATATATTTCTATGTAAAACTTTGATCCTCCATTGTGGCCCCGCCCTACCCCCGGGGGTCATGATTTGAACAAACTTGAATCTACACTACATGAGGATGCTTCCATATAAAAATGACTCATCATGGCTTTGCTGTTCTTGAGAAGAAGATTTTTAAAGGTTTTTCCTATATATTTCTATGTAAAACTTTGATCCTCCACTGTGGCCCCGCCCTACCCCCGGGGGTCATGATTTGAACAAACTTGAATCTACACTACCTGAGGATGCTTCCACATAAGTTTCATCTTCCCTGGCTTTGTGGTTCTTGAGAAGAAGATTTTTAAAAGATGCTACTAATTTTTCACCTATTCTTCATTATCTCCCCTTGAATGAGGGCGTGGCCCTTCATTTGAACAAACTTGAATCCCCTTCACCCAAGGATACTTTGTGGCAAGTTTGGTTGAAATTGGCCCAGTGGTTCTTGAGAAGAAGTCGAAAATGTGAAAAGTTTACAGACGGACGGACGGACAGACAGACAGACAGACAGACGGACAGACGGACAGACGGACTACAGACAAAATGTGATCAGAAAAGCTCACTTGAGCCTTCGGCTCAGGTGAGCTAAAAACAAAATAAAATAATTTTCTAAAGAAAGCCATGCTTTAACATACATGTACTGCAGTATATCAATCAGACATTATTTTTAACCTTAATCACATTGTCAAAAATATGCCGAATTACACACAATATTTCTTTAAATATGAATGTAGTTTACAGACAGAAAGTAAACTTTCCATGATTTATAAAAATAAAATTCCACCAAAATACATGTATATCATAAAACTCTGTACATCTTTTACACAGTAATATCACCTCTGAATCCATAACAGATTATTTTTTCATGATAAATCTACAACATACAACATATAACACACAAAACTGTGTGTAAATATTGCACTAAGATTAATGTGCTAAATTAACACATCATAACACATTTCCTTAACTCTCCAAGTCATTGGAGTGTATAATGTAAAACATGGCAGAGAATTAAAAACCCTTCTTTTGTTAAACCCTGTTAATCAAATTCACTGCATAAACATCATCAATAAGGAAAATGTGCTTAAATACAGCATTTAATTTCAAACTTAACAGGATATGGCCATGTAAATATAATGTACATTCAAATTTAAGAATAATGATTTAAATTTATATTTGATATGCAAATTAACAGTCAACAAAATTTTCAAAATACTAATGCCCAGTGGAGGCAAATTTCTATTTTATCTTTTCCCCTCCAAGTATGAACTTGACCTGTTATGTTACAAATCTATATTTGGTAACTTAGCTTCATTTGTAGACTATGAAATACATGTACAAACATAAAGTTGCCACCTTGTTTTGTTCAAAGGTTATGTCACTCTAAAATGTTAAAACAAGGACAAACAAACAGGCAAACCAAAACTATGACATACTTTCCTCATGGATCATTGTATATAAAAATAAATTCAATATTTCTCCTTCAGTAAAATTATGGTCAAATATGATTCAATATTTTTCCAAAAATATACTACAAAGACATCTATCATGAACACCAATTGAAAATGGCATACAGGTGCTTTTGAAAAGCTTTATCACATGAAATTTGGCAAAGATTGGAAAAGCACACATTCAATACCTACCTTGTACAAATGTTGCATAATGTAAATGTACAATGATATATGAAAAAGATTGTACAGATATCCTGTACAAATATCCAAATGCCTTTTGGCATAAAACAAGTGTGTACAGTTCAAATGAAAATACATGTAGTTTTGTTCTCCAACAAACTTGGAGGATAAAAGGGGCATCAAAATATAATATATAAAATTTTACAAAGTATTTCAATATCACCTTTTCCCTATAAAATTTTTAAAATACAGTAGATAGAAAATGCAAATTAATCTGTGTTCTGGAGTTATTCTTGGGCCAGAAAGGTCAGTGGAAGAGGCTTACTAACAGCATGGCTAGAATCCCACCACATAGACACAGAAGCTGCTTCAAAGATTCCCTAAAAGAGAAGAATTCCATTAAGTACAGTAAACTGGCCTGTATAGATTTATTTTCTTTACTGTAAAGATGGAAATGTACATTTGTTGGTAATGTATTGTTAAAGTACATGTGTTATATATACCGACATAAAATAGTAATATGAGGGGATAAGAGTAATAGAAGTCTAATTACATTGTATGTTTTTCATCTAGGAGATCTGGGACTACAGTGACCAAGGCAATATAGATGAATCCCCCCGAGGTAAAAGGAAGGATCCATGCTGTACTTTCCCCTACAAAGAAAAAAAATTCCCTATATGTTTACATCCTTTCACTATTGTATAACAGATGAATTAATTTTTTTTTTTTTGATAATATCAATCAAATAAGCCCCATGAACTTTTTTAAAGATAAGAACTTGGAATCCGAGTAAATCTCTAAGTGCAATACTTTTCCCTGATTCATACCGGCAGATTCTGCTGACTCTGCAGTTAGAGCCGTTATCACTCCCAGAATGCCTCCTGTCGCTGTCATCATCTGAAAAATAAAATAAATTAAATATCGACAATTACAGGCAGTGCTCTCGATGTCATCCAACAGTTATAAATATTGATTACTGCCAGTCTAATTACACCATTCTCTTCTGCCTAAGTGACCCAGCCAAGATTAATTGTTCATTTTTCAGAATTGAGGCACAATATTTTTCCAGTATGGACGTTACAGAAAAATCAATAAATAAAATACTACAAGTGGCCATATGATTAATTCTCAGAACATTTTTCCCCAAAGAGTAATGAATTCTTGAAAAATTCCAAATGAGGAAATTGATATAGTACAATTTATTTGAATCATTACTTGAACCATTTTTCATCTATGCTGACTCAATTAACACAAAACAAGACAATTTGCAACTCTTCTAAGACTATATTTCATGCTAGTGCATGAATTTGGTCCATTCAACTGCAGTAATAGTACATGTACACTACAAAATGTTAAATTAGCATAACATATATTACAGCTACAGTGTATAAATGCTACTAGAATGTATCCAAAATGCTCATTTCTGCAGGACTTTGTCAAGAAAAAGTAAGTATTATAGTCAATTTGGTACTTGCACATTACCTTCAGAACAGCTAAGTTTTTTTTTTCTTTAATTTCTTTTTTAATTTATATATACCCAATCATTAAGGTGACCATTCAAAAAGAAGTCACTGATCAAAATACTCTGCATGTGGGTTAACAATATGGGCAGTAATTTTAATTACAGCAGATATTATATGACTACTATAATTGTAAAACATTTATACTGCTATGTACAGACATCCTTTGCAGTTTTTTTTATACAGTACATGATATACCTTTTAAACAGATTGAATTAATACAATTAGACAAATTAAAACAAGTATTTCCTTTTTACAAAATGGGGAGGGGGGAGGGGGAGGACTTCATGCCCTGATCACTTCATTGTGCAGTGGCACTTCTGAAACAGAGACTGCACAAAATTTCCAATCACCTTTGTAGATCCAACAGTGAATGACTTACAGATACTATAAATTACCTGTGCTTTAGCAGCTTTCCACCTGTTGAAGCCTGATCTCAACAGAATGGCAAAATCCCCCACCTCATGTGGAATCTCATGTAAAAGTATGGCTAGTGTGGTCACAAAACCAACCTAAAAATGTAAACATATGCATGTATTAAAAAGGCCTGAAAATTCAAATAGGTAAGCAACATTTAGTCCTGTGTACATTTCAATGCATTTTAAAAATGTGCATGTCATGAAAATTATAGGAAAATCTGTAATGCAGATATGTGATGCAATCTTGAACTTCAGCAAAATTCTGAATATATATTATGATCAATCAAATAGATTAAAAAAAAAACTTAATGATACATAAAATCGCACTTTATAAGGTAGACTGCTCCCCTAGCCTACATGGGTTCCCCTTAGATATATACAAGAGAGTAAATCTTATCTATAAAGTAAAAATCCTGACTGAGGAAGATGAAGTTTCAGTATATGTCATCAGTGATTCAATGTTTTATCTCCTCCATGATTTAGAGGTATACTTTGTATCTCTAGAATGGTTCAGTCTGTAACTGACTTCCATTTCAGTTACAATTCTACAATTATTGCTTCCTGGAAAATATTTGTGATAATTTTCCAAATTTTCCAAGTTCTCTGGTAAATATTTGTTGCAATTCTCTAATTCTTACTCACTGAAAACATCGTAAAAGTATGTCCTATATTTTTCACCTTGATTAAAATCATTACTGAGAGGCATATGAGAAGTGTGCCTGTGTCTTAATTTACCATCATCTTTTTTTATATGAATCCAGGTTTCTGCCAAGAACTAATTAAATCTGAACGTAATCTTATTGTATTCAATTACAGCCTCCTGTAAATACAAGCAGTGTGTTGTTTACCCATCTGCTCTCTGTCTGTTAATCATCATCAAGTTTTGTTTTACATTACGCTACTGGCCTATCCCCAAGATTCTAATTACTGCAGTTAGCACTGACAATACGGAACTTCCGAGATACCGGGATATAACGGTTTTCGTTCTGATTTTATACACCATTGTCACGTGATAATGCTGAAATGTAGGGCATATTTTGTTGACATCGAAACAAAATGGAGCGTAACGTGGCAGACGAAAACAAGCCCCAAAAGAGAAAAAGTGAGAAGAATGGAGACGAACCAAGTCATTATTGGTGTTCGGTGCCGGGTTGCACATCAGATGGCAGGAAAAAGGCCAATTTAATTAAATATCCGTGGATGAGAGGAGTACAGTTCTATCCATACCCAGGAGCTAAACGTAAGGCAAAGCTAAGAAAGAGGTGGTTGCAGCAGGTTTTCAGGGATGAGAAGTATGCTCCAAAACGCTACCATTCGGTATGTTCACGACATTTCATAGATGGTTGTCCAACAGAAGAAAACCCCGTTCCTACTTTATTTCCGCGCAATAAAATCGTCAAACAGTCCAGAACTACAACCTCTATAGAGAAACGTCAACAGACCAGGTGTAATTCTTTGTCGGATTCAGCTATAGCAGCGGAGAAGTCAGATGTTCATTCTACCCAGTGTACACCAATAGAATGTTTATCGGTATTGTAAATAATTGATTTTATTTCTACATCGAAAATTTATGAATGTAGGCCTATATATACACATGTATCATGATCAGACTCGGAGACATAATATTAAATGACTGTCTCTGCATGACATATACATAACTCATAAAAGTTAGGCTTAAACATATAATAAATATATTAAAAAAGCATTACATGTATATTTATATAAAAATGAATTTTTTAAATGTGTACATATACAGGATAATTAAGAAGCCAGGATTGCTTGAGGCTATATTTTATGTGTGTATCAATGAAACAAATTGTTTGAAATCAGAAATCAAATAAACAAAATATACATACAATTATGTGTAATCTTGGGTAATACTATGTAATATTAAATTTAATATTAAAAAAATATAAATGCATTATTAAGTTTAGTACCAAGAGAATCATCTGAATTGATGATATGTGAAATTTCAATGCATATTTTTTTTTCAGATGGAGGATATCACAGTTTCATGTGAAGGGAATGCAGATGTACATATACCTCTCCCTATAGCACATGAGTGTGTCATAGAACACACATCAAACGAAAACTGTTTTGAGGAACCTTGCTCCAAGACTGAGGACATTTCTTATGGAAACTGCAGTAAGTGTAATGAATTGTATGTTTCATTAGCATAATTCTGAAATGTTCTATGCAATTTAACTTTTTTGTTTTTGTAGTATACATGTATATCAATTAAACTTATAATATAAGTTATTATTATTATAGACCATGACCATGTATACAGCAAACGGTCTGTGGAACCTAGGTGCAGTGAAGATTTTGTTGAGTTTGCTGTGCAGACGGACCTGACCATGGAGGATATACATCATATGGAAACTATGACCAAAGAGACAGAACATATCCACAGGGAGCAATTTGTCAATAGAATTACACGGTCCGACTCGGCAGTCAGAAGATATTTAGGAGTGCCTAGCATAACTATGCTGTTTGGATTGTTTGGTAAGAAATTTGAAGATATAGTTTAAAATTGACCTAATACTGCTTAATATGTATTTTCTTAATTGCAGCTAATATTGATAAGTACAATATTTGAATACTTTGCAGTATTTTGTATGTTTGTTTTTGGATAAAATTTTATTTCTGCTTACAGCAATACTTGACAAAGTATGCACCAAACTCAAGTACTGGTCAGGAAAGAACAGCATAGCAAACATGAATTATGAAACCTCTGAAGCCAGAAAACCAGGTCCAAAGAGGAAGTTGACAAAGTTCCATGAGTTTTTATTAACCCTTTTTCGACTAAGACTTTCTGTCCCAGCCTTTTTGATTGGTGATTTGTTTGGTGTATCAGAGACACGAGTTTCACAAATAGTGTGTACATGGATAAACTACATGTTCCAGGTTTTCAGACCTCAACTGAAATGGCCATCACTACAGAGCATCAGAAAACATATGCCAAGGTCTTTCAAACAGACATTCCCCCGTACAAGAGTTGTCATAGACTGTACTGAAATATTCATTCAAAAGCCAAGGACACCTACTGCTCAAAGCCAAACATACAGCAATTACAAAGGACATAATACATTTAAATGCCTTGTTGGTATAACTCCTACCGGTGCATTTTCTTATGTGTCTGAATTGTGGGGCGGCAATGTGTCTGACAGGTACATTACAGCCAATAGTGATTTCTTGGATTTGATATCTGCTGGAGATGAGGTGATGGCTGATCGGGGTTTCATCATAAGAGACTATCTATTGGAGCGAAGGGCAAAGTTGGTTATACCACCATTTACACATAAATGTCGATGGGGAAAAGGGAAACGGTTAAATGCTAGTGAGATTCGGCGAACAAGACAGATAGCGAAACTACGGATTCATGTGGAACGTGCTATACAACGTTTGAAATCATATAAACTTTTATCGGGAATCCTACCAATCAACTTAAAGCCAATTGCAAGCCAGATTCTGGTTGTTGCTGCATTTCTATGCAATTTATCTAAACCTCTTGTGAAAAATTAACAAGATGCTTAATATTTTTAGTCCCCTACCGGTGAAACCGGAGGGGACTATAGGTTTTTCAATTTGTTATTTTGATTGTTGGTGTTACCTGAAAACTTTAGTTGTTGTTTTTACATATATTGTCTCATCATTGTTAATTTATCAATGTTCCATATTATACGTAAAGTATTTAATTATATTGTTAATTTATCAATGTTCCATATTATACATAAAGTATTTAATTATATTGTTAATTTATCAATGTTCCATATTATACATAAAGTATTTAATTACTGCATTTCATTTTTTTTATATTTAAAATATAAGTCAACAACATAAAATCATGAGTGTGTGGTTTTTATTGCTATCAGTTGTCATAATTTTTCAACCATTAGACAAAAGAAAAACAATACAGTGTACCATACATGATACAGCTTAATCTAAAGGGCATCAAAGTACAGTCGAGAATTTACATTCTAAATTTTAGCAAGCAGTGCAGGATGAACATAATTTATGAAAAAGGTGCTGCACTTGTTAACAATTTCATTGAAGAAAGATTCATCATAATGAATTCTATCACTTATAAAACCCATGTCTGTATAAAACACAAAGTCACACCATCTAGCATTACAAATACCAAGCTGTCCTTGAATTTGCACATACCACGGTGAATCTACCCTAAGCTTGACAACATCATTAGTGTCTCTATACAAATGATAATGACGGTCACTTGCTACATCATATGGTGTGTCACTTCTATGGGAGTAAGAGCATTTAACCTCAATTAAACCTTTTCCACAACATTTGCAAGACAAATATGCATCTGGTGATGCACCTAAAAATGGATGTTGCTGAGATATGTTTAAGCCACAAGGTCTCATTTTGGCATTTACATGATAATGGGAATACATGTCAAAAAACAATTGTTTAGCTACGATTTCATTCTGTCTTCCATACTTTATTGCATCAGTGTGTAAGGCATTGGAGTTAATATTCAGAATTTCACGTGTGATGTAATTATCATGACTACCCCCTCTAAAGTGGCATACTTTTGAAAACAAGGAAGATGTAATTCTACCATATCTGTATTTGTACCACAATTCATTTTCACTCTGACCACAAGTGATTTGCTCAACTTCTTGAATAATATCAGAATTAAACACATTTCTCAGATAATCTATCAAGGACTCTCCACTCTGAATTGTGTGTGTCACAGCATCTATCATATCAGGCGGATTTTCATGAAGATCTTCATCCTCATTTGAGGGTGGGTCTAATGTGTGTAAGAGAAGAGCACCTGTACCGTGACACATCCTATACAGTTCTTTCTCAACTTCTCTGTTAACCTCAGTGGTGGGTGTAGGGCATGGTTGGTAATCCACTTTGTTTGGCATCAGTGGAACTGTCCTGTGGGAAAAACAAATTTCCTTAACACGACAAGGCTTACTTTCCTTACGGGGCTTGTCCCAAACACACCTCACATCTGTCCCCACCTCTGTATGCCTGTCCTTATGGCGATCGCAAAAAGCTGCAAGAGCAAATGAAAGGGCCGTGCAGTGCTTGCAAGAACCATCATCCCTAAAAAGACAAAAAGTAGCATGTTAATAATTACTCCAATTTTGGGATTGACATTAATTAAATGATAAATACTATGAATATCATAAATAATAAAGCACAGAGCTGGACTTACGCAACACAGGAGCAGCCACCTGATATGATATAGCCATCAGTCTTCACCAGTAACCATGTCCTATAAGGATCCTCCGATTGACGGGTTTCTGGAGTTGTATTACACATGACATAAGAATAATCCGAATCTAATGGACACATTCGAACACTGTCAACATGGTTGTTCTGATACAACAAATAACCCTTGTCTACTTTGTAGGAATGAAGGCGATTTTGATCCCAACCAATATTAATTAAGTATACAAAAACATCAGCAATGTCTATGTCTGGTACCTTCTTTAAATCTCCATTCCAGTCACATAATTTAACCTGAAAAATGTTGTAAAACTCCAAATAAAATTCTGGATATTATAAAATCTCATATATTTGATGGTGGTGACAATTGGTAACGTTGATGCTCTCTCTCTCTCTCTCTCTCTCTCCCTGCTACAGCTTTAGTTCTGAGTAAACTCATATTCATTCAATTTACTTATTGTTGTATAAGATATATATGAGATTATTATGATTTTTTTCCAAAATAAAACTGTACCTCGCTTATGCTTGGTAACATCCGGTCTCCGACAGTTCTACGACGAACATCCATATTCACGTAATCATCTTTTGTTTCTATATCTTCTAGGTCTATTTCTCTTGCCAATTCACACAGTCTTATCAAATGAGCTTTTCTGTACATGGATGTTGTTATACCTTTCGTACTTAAGTAATACTTTAACGCTGGGACTTGATAACTATTGAAGTCTTCCATATTTGTTTACACGTTGCGTTGGAATGCGGAAGTGAATTATGCCCTACAATTACGTCTGTTAAGCGATAATATTCGAAGCGGATCCGTAACTCGAAAGTTCCGTATTGTAAAAGATAATTAAACTTATTTTGGTTATCTATATCCATTATTATTATTGACATCTAGACACTTTGATATCTAATGGTAGTATAGAGATGGAAAAAATGACAAACCCACTTCCGAACCTTTTTAAAATCAATGAATTCAACAAATTTCCTATGAGTAACCTTCCCCCTTTCTTAAATACTTTCTCTATTTAATGTTACATATTCTAATTTTATTTTTTTAATCTTCATTGCAGTAGTAGATAGAACAAGCCAGTATGAAAGATAAGTACCTGTATGTGTATTAACATTCCAGTTACCCCCCCCCCCCATAAACAGATATTGATGTATACCTTATTGCTGACTAAAAAGCTTCCACCTACAGCTAGACCATGGGTAAAGTTGTCTATGACGTTGGCCAGCAAGTTCAGGTATCCACTAACCTACAAAAGATAAAAACAAATATACTGCTTACAGTAAAAGTATTCTAAACATATGTAGTGCCAGTATAATTTTTCCACTTTCCACAGTTTAGACTTTTCCAATTCATGCATTATATTCAATAATCTGAAAATTAAAAATTCATGTAATATTCCTCTTCTTCTGACATGTTACTTTTCCTTCAATAAATGGTATGCATTTTAAACTGATCTGGACCAGCCAACCAAAAATAAGAATACATATTTTTCCTTAAAAAAAAAAGAAAAGAATTTCTTGATGTTTTTTTTTCTAGACACTGGAATTAAAAACATGTCAAAACATATGGCAGATATGATAACATTCCCTGCACCAAGCTCTTCATCAAAATCTAACTGGCATGCTTTCAGCGAATGCCATCTTTAATATATACCTTGATATCAGACTCCCCCTCTTGTTTCCCGCTGGTGTGCTGTTTGGATGATGCTGCAGAGGCTGTTTTTTGTGATGATGTAACTCTATGATTTTGCTTTTTGTAATTTGTTTTATGATTATCTGATGTACTAGTCCTTTGTTTTAAATCACAACCATTTATTTTTGGCAAATCTGAAATCTGTCTATTGTAGTTGTCTTCTTCTTCATCATCCGAATCACAATCATCATGCATCTAAAGAACACAGAAAAAAAGGCTAGTCAGTTTGATTTTTTTGTACACTGCACTGAGACTTAATTCAGGGCAACATGCACTAGACCAAAGAACATTTAAATTCTAAGTTAAGAACAGTAAAATCCATTTTATATTAAAAAAAAAATTCAAATTACACTGCAACATCTACTTTAGAAATATATAACTATTACAGTTAAAACTTTCTTAACCAGGACCTGTGCAATCTGTTTCACTGTAAATACAGAACCCTTATTTAAATTCCCATTTTACTGTTTTCTATGTTTTTTGCACTGTGCAATCTGACACCCTGTCCATTCCAACACAAAAGTTGTCTGCCAGTCCATGTTTGATTAGACAGTTTTCACTGTGTAATCATCAAGGGCAAGATATCATTCATTATCAACATTAGATAAGCTTTAATTACTACAGTATACATTGTAATTTCTATATGTATGACTATTTAACTGACAAAACCTGTGCTTCTGATCCTGCAAACAACCACAAACAGCAATTTTTCAAATATCATTCTGAATGGGGTAATTAAGAACAAGCCTGAAGTTTATCTACATGTAACAACCATGACCACACAATTACCTCACCAATACACAACCTGTTACCAGATGTCTGATGGCCTTTAATTATTTATCATGTTCACACTCAACAGTAACTGAACAGCCTTACTGAACATCCTTGTCTTGCACCATATCCTTAAAAATCAATGGCCTCTTCTTGTCTTCTTCTTTTACAATTTACTTATACCTCAATATTTGAATGTGTTGAATATCTCAAATAATATATGGTATAAATATTTACCATTTCAAATCATATCAGACTCGATCAGTGGCTGAATATGCAGTACTCAAATTAAAATCGATCATTACTACAAAAGACAATTTTTTATTCAGAACGTCTTTTTAGAAATAAGTATGTCACTTTCTTCTAGCCATTTTCCCCTGGAAGCCTGCATGCATGCTTTTACAGACAGTATTATCCCCATGAGGAATCATTCATTTAAAATAGAAAAAAAAAACTCAGAATATTTATAATGGAAAAAAGCCACTGTATGACATAAAATGAGATATATTTGTTAACACTGCATCCCTGATGGTATTAAATTACATTTCCAACCTTTTAAGAATCCATGATGAAAGAAAAGTTTAAATCCTCTTTAACCTAAAGCAGTGCAACATCTTTGAAGTCACTTATTTATCTTAGCAGACTCTAATGGACAGATTAATATAGAGACAGGTAAATTACTGTATCTTCATCAGAAAGCATTAAGATCAATATAAACATGCTTTCTGTAAAAACAAAATAACTCATAACCCAGAAGCCAATATCAATATGTGAAGATATTTCTGTTTTATACCTACATGATCAAATTCTCCTTCTTTGGCAAATACTTTTTCAATGATAAGAAATGAGAGAATTCCTGCTAAGACCCACAGGCCAATCTTTGTGTGTCCAAAATGATCATGATGTCCTCCTAAAGAAAAATAAAATCCAAAATTACTTCTCTTCATTTACACACTTCCATCATTAAAATCCTTGAAAAAAAATATTTAATTTGATATTAGACAAGAGATTCATGGTGCTAAAGCAGCTTCTAGAAAACAGGTCATTGGACTCAAGGCATATAGCTTATTTGTAAAAAAAAAAAAAAAAAGTGAGGGGTGAATTTATATTCCCACTAAAAGACAAAACACTTCCAGCAAAACAAGACAAAGTGTAAATTCCTTTTAATTGATGATATACATGTACAACCATTCTGAAGAACTAGTTTTTTTTTGCAGTCTATCAGAATTCAAGGTATTCTCAGTATCCGATTAGCTCCTGAAAGTAACATTTTCTGAAGCATAAAATGAAGAAAAAAGTTTGGCAACAAACTGCCATTTTGGGGAAATTCTTATTTTAAAAAAAATTGCTCTTGTAAACTCATTGTTCTTATAAGTGCCTTACATAGTTTGATTTTCTAATTGTGTTTCTTGAACAATAAAATGACAGGGCATTGATCTCTTTAGAGAATTACTGAAACATGTCTGTCTTTGTCATCACTCTAATGTTTGCTTTCCTCTGCAAACTAACACCATTGATTTCATAAACGTGCTAAAATGATAAAAGGATCAGCCATTACAACATTCTAAGGTATGCTCTCTTATTAATTTTTCAAAACTTATAAAGTACATTTGATGCTTATGATAGATTTTCCAAAAACCATTACTTTACTGCTCAAAAAAGTTTTAACAGGACTCCTTTTTTGCATTGAAAATTGAATCAGATGTGGATACTACGTAAAATTATCCTCTAAAGTTCCCATTCAATTTTAACATCTTGCAAACAGATAGCAACAGCTCTGACCTGTAGTTCACGTAATATAGTTGTACCCAAAAATGTTTATTATGCACATTTGTGCAATATTGATAGTTAAGTGAAAAAGTAAAGTCAGGATATATCCTAGTATTGTATTTACCTTTGTCAACAGCTGCCCATGCCTCCGGTAACAGATGCAGAAACACATCCCCAAGCAGTCCTCCTACAGCAAAACTCAACAGTAGTTTCAGTTTGTTGGCCGCTGCTGTAAAATATATATATATATTTTATTATTCCAACTGTTTTCTCTTTGATAACTCTTCCAAAGTTAAGTTTGCTAATTTCTACAAAGTTATATTTACAACTGAATGTAAATTTCGTGAGGTTAAAGGTCAAGTGACTAAAATGCATGTCAATCTCATGGGCTCTCGTTGTGTCCATCATCAGTGGTCAGGGACTATGCAAATAACGGAATCTTTAAGTATTTCAATTCTCTTAGACAGCATTTTAGATTGACCTTTTTTTTAATGTCATTTCACAAGTAAGTTGATGCATTCTTCATTCATCCTGAGATTCACTGATAATTTTAAGACTATAAAAGGGGGAAGGGGGGGGGGGGGGGCTCTGGCTATAAAACCTTGTTCTTTGTCTGAAAATGTCCCGGTATATGATTATATTTACTGAAATGACAGTTCAGACTAGTATATACCACTCAAGTGGGTGGGAATAGGGGCAAAAGGGGGTTTCAAATATATGTACCTTAAATTAGTATAATTGCTTTTTTGTGATTTTGGTGTGACTCATGTCAAATTGCCATTTTGCTCTTTTACCAAAAACTCTCATACAATCATGCTTGGAATTGTATAGATTAAATCTTCAAATACTATATATAAAAAAAAATAGATGCAAGTATGGCCATGTCCATGAGATGTTCACCACATATAACACATTCATGAATCTAATGTCTTTATGCCCTCTCAGGTCTCTCAGAACCTCAATAATGGCATCTGTTATAAAGTAACATATTCACTGAAATTTGAACACTTTCAAAAATCAATTTCTATACCATCACAGTGAAATTAGTTTGTGAATGATTGATGACGGGCATTGTTAAAATGCTGCATTTGTTTTGGATTATTGTGTATTACCCTTATGACCAGACAGACATGAATATATATGCAATTCCCAAAAGAAAATTAAATAACTGAAGCTGCATTTTACGTCTTTAATAGAACTTAGCAGTTGGAGTACACATTACAATTGTACAAAAAGATCTCCAATGCAGCAAAAAAAAAAAAAAATGCAACCATTTATCGAGGAACAAATGAATCATTAATTTGCTCTTCATTTAATTATTGGCAGATACAACACAAGGCCAATTTTCCCTAGCTTTAGGTATGCTCTCTCAAAAGGCCCATTCAGTTAGGAGCCCAGGGAAAAAAGCTGACATTAATATTTAATATTCCAAAGGGAGATAAAATACAAACATACATAGAATAATAATGTGAAAGCTGTTTTATCATTGTGCAGATAATAACCAGACCTCACAAAATAGAGAGAAAAAGATAGAGATAGAAAGAGAGCCACCTCAGCACTGAACTGGCAGCCAGAAATACTGGGGCAGGAATCAGCTGATCAGAAGGATCTTATTACATTACTGTACCAAATTAGGTGTGCTTGTTATCTATAGTAGCTATAGAAATCTATCAATGAAGGTGAACGATTAATTCATTGACAGGATACAGTGGGGGGACCAGAAAAGATGCATCTCACCATGGCAACAGAGGAGGACCCACACCACCATCACCACTCTCCCCACGCTACTCTGTCGGTAAGTCAGGGGGGAAGTCACAAAACTATTTATAGAACCCAAACTGGGCAAAGGGTCAAACGTCTTGGTAATTACTGTCTAATGACTGTGATAATCTGATCCTTCTGTGAAGAAAGTCTTCAGCATGTATATCTACTAAATATTACTGTGATCATCTGGTTTTCATTAACATTAACTGTATATATTATTTTTTTCAAAGTTATGATATAGTTTAGACATACCTACTGTTACATATGTAACAAGATAATCAAAGTTGAACATGTTTGCTTGTAAGCAGAAGTGCAATTTTTCTTTGGATTGAGAACATTCCATTATATTTTTTTTAAAGTGTATATAATATGTGCATCATGCTGAGCATATATATCCTTGCATAAGAATCTGTATGCAAAGGAATTCAGAATGAAAGTTCAGCATATATTTCTTCTGTTACAGAGTTCTATCAAATGTCAATAGGAATGCCACAGAATAAGTCTGCAGTCTACTTAAAAGATTTCAGTTGAATAATTCATATTTGTTAAGAACATTTTATGTGCAAGCATCAGCTAAGATGATATACTTCACATTTTAAAGCACTTTGTATAATTCATGAATGAAACAAAGACATCAGTGACCGTGTCATTAATGAATAATATTCATCCTGTTGCTATGCAAAATAGGGAATTTTTGTGAAAAAAAGTCATAATTACAAGATGTTACAATGAACCACAAAAATGTTGGTCTTCCTAAAGGCAAACAGGATGAGCTTCTGCTTGTTGACTATAAGGCCCAGTCCTCATGCTTTTTTCATTCCATATAATGATAGTTGTAGCCTTAAATTTTGATCACATCTTTTATAAGAGTTACATTAAATTTCTTGTACACATAAATGACATCCCCCATCCCTTTTTTAAAAAAAAATTTGAACTACCCCATTAAATCTTTTAGATTTTTAAAATGTGAAATATGGGAAGGGACAATGAAGAAAATGCTTACTGGTAAATAATTTATAGACCTGTATGAGTCCTCTTTAATTAATTGTATTGTAATGGAAATACATGTATTAATTTAAATGTCTTCTATACTTTCAGGACAGACTATTATTAAAATTGTTCACTGCACACCAAAGAGTTCTAATTTTGTGGCATTTTTATTTTGTTACACTAAATTGAGATCAATTACTCAATTTGTAATCAATTCAGCATTCTCAGCATTTTTATTTGGCCTATATAAATCAACTGATGTATATATGTATTTGAATGTTTATTTTTCCCCATTTTTAGAATGATTTATGTTCATTCTTAAGTCTGAGTATATTGTTGTCTTTAAACATCATTTTCTCAGTGCCCCAAAAAATATTTTCAAGTTTGTAAGTGTTTTTAGGGTCCTTCAGTTCATAATTGACCATGTGTTACAATGACTTATTACTGTAGATGTACTTTATCTGTGTGGGATTAATTTTGGCTTTTCCATGAAAATTTAAATGTATATTTAAATAATATGATGGCAGTCATAGAAATCTGTGTAATTTTCCATCTGTGGTTTGAACAGAAATCCTGATTCCACGAAATTTGACCCTGTGGAAAAAAGTATGCATATAGTTTCGCATATTAGGCAGTTCAATCCACACAGGAGGGATGCCAGAGACAGGACTTAAAGGGATAGCCTTATCTAATTTTATAGGGATTTTTAAGGGGATCTCCCCAAGATATAAATGAATCTGTCACTTGAGACATTTTCTTTTAAACTACAAAAATTACAAGTTAAAATTTTCTGCCAGAACAAACCCCCTCCCTTGAATCTGAAATTGATCTGTAAGTAATTGTCAGTATGAGACTGAATGCTTATTTATAATATAAAGTAAAAAAAAAAAATAATAATAAATAATACATAGTACCTATATAATCCAATATATGTTAAAATATATATAAAAAAAAGAGGTAGCATGGTCGTAGGAACTGGGGGGGGGGGGGCTCTGCCTCCCCCCAGTAATTTTTCTGATACAGTCTATATAGTATACTATAGAAAATATAGCTACTCTATCCTCATGCCTCCTTAATAATAATAACTGATGACATTTTGGTGGTGGTGGTGGTGGTGGTGGTGGGGGGGGGGGGGGTTTATCAATAATTTTTATCTGGTAGTGCCCTTCCCACCCCAAACTGAAAATGTTTTGATGTCCCCCTCCCCCCAAACTGAAATTTCTTCCTACAGGCCTGTGGTAGGGACTTCCAACTCCCTTTGACATATCCATGGTATACAGTGTTCAAGATATCAAAGTTCAACTATATAATATTTAAGTAAATCAATGATAAACCATAATCCCTTGACCTCTGAGTAAATAACCAAATCCAGCAGTCATTTTGACAAGGGGGAAATGAAATAAAGAATTGATGGATCAATCATTCCCCAAAAAGAAAAAAAAAAACAAGAACATTATTTCACTCTTTGATTTATAATTGGATTCTAGCAGCTTAAGAATAATATGGCATAATAATTTTACCATAACCAGGATTTGGGTTGAGATTTTGTAAAGAATCAATAAATATTTTCAGAGAAGCTTGCTGGGAATGATGCATGATGAAATTCCATTTGATATTCTTCTTACAAATTACACTATACTTGAAATGATAGGAAGAACAATTTTTTTCCCCTGACATTAACAGATTATTCACAAGAACAGTGTACCACATATCATAAAAAAAAAAGATACTGCATGCATGCATGTTCTGCCATGTTATCTGCATTAATAGAGGCTTGATATGTTTAATCAACAACTAGCTGATTCGCTCCATTTCCATTTAACTTCTTCAGCTGTTCTAAATTACTAAAAAACATAGGAACATTTTAGGAGATGAGCAAATACAAAGTATGTCTCTGTGGGTCTGTCTGTAATTTTGTCTGTTGCTGTTGTCCCTGAGCAGGATTGCATAGAGACACTATATTTTCAAAAAATACTATAGATACATATTTACTTTCAAAAAAAGGTATTAAATGAGTTAAAATAATTGCTGCTACTGATAGTTTTCAAATAAAGAGATGAACTGTATGTAAAATGTACCCAGAATGGGATTGAAAATTATGATCTTTTTCTTGTTTTTGTAACAAAAAAAAAACAAAACAAAACAAAACAAAACAAAACACACCCACCCACCCCACCCCCCAAAAAACCCAGTGAATTTGAACTATAAAGTATTATTGTACCTATTGTGAAATTAATGTAGCAAATCTGAATTATGAGCATACCTGCCATTATATTGCACAATAGATACCACAAAATAATAATAATTTTTTTTGCTTGTTGCTCAGTTATATAATTATTATACTTTCCCGATTATCTTTTAGCAAATATGACAATGAGTAAATGTTTTGCTCACTACAAATATACAGCTAGAGTACATGTACACTGTAAAAATGCTTTGAATCAAATATTCCATAAAGCAGAATTCCATAACTTTGCACTAGACATTCAAGTACAAGCAGATTACCTTTTAATCCAAATGTAATCAAGCAGTACACAAGATGTTTCAAGTCATCCCACTCAAAATGTTTGTAAATGATAACACATGTCTTTCATTGTGTATACATAACACGAAAGACAGAAATGGGGCCAACTTCCAGGATAAGTTAAAGACAGCATCCAATCCACCGAAAAAAACATAATTCCACCTGATTAATAGTAATTGTACAGGACAGAAAGTCATCTTAAGACAAGTAAGGAAGAAAAAAAAAGCTAATACAAAACAGTAGGGACTAGAGAGTTGAGTAAGGATGATTTATATCTTGCACAGAAGAGCTCTTTGTAAAAGGGATCTCCAGAGAACGGTCTCAAACAAATCAGGTTAATTCGGGGTTCAAAACCACATATCACACAAGGTTTCACCACATCCTTGGCCTTGACGTTTTCCAATAAAGAATATTGCTCATGCTGAAGGAGGGAGACAAAAAAAATATTCTTTGCAAAGGAAATCGAGACAAGCTGCTTCATGTAATTTAGTGAGCCAAGCTGTCAGTGAAAGAGGAGTCATTATTTTGTTTTAAGACCGGCATTTTGTCATAAAACATGTGATTCTGGGTTTTTACTGATAATGTCATGTAAAAAATCTGCGGTATCTGGGTTGATAAATTCTTGTTAGCAGCTGCTAAAACTCCAAGGATACATGCAATTAACACATTGTGCATAACTATACTACAACATGACATCTTTAAAAATCCAGGAGAGTTTCAGGGATTTTAAATCCTCATATACTTCGGTAAGAATAGCCATATTTTGATTATATTCATTAAAAATTCATATTTTTTTTCTCTATGTTTTTTATGTAACCCTTACTTTTACAACATGGGTATTGCACATTTACATGTATTCCTTTGGCTGCAAGTATGAGTTATGACATCACAGAAACAAATGATATGAACATTTCAACATAGACAACAATGGTCATTCAGCTTTTCATGGTCAGACAGTGTCTTTAAATTCAGAGTGCTATAGTTAAACGTAATTTAAATTATGAAGTTTTTGATATAGACAAGGGAATACTGTAGCTATATCTAGTGATATCAAAGGGACAAAACTCTTCAGTTAGTAGAGTACTTTATAAATTCAATAAAATTAAATAGTTATTATTGGCCTTATCTTCATAATCTAGAGTTTGGTCCAATTTGAATCCTCATGCTTATCCACTTAACTAATGAAATAATTAATTAATATTTAGATATATAAGAATTTGATAATACATTTTTTTTCTCCTTTATTTATTAGTACACATTGGATCACTTTATGGATTTCAGCTCAATGACTACAAAGACTTTTTATCTACCAAATGAATAATCATAAGTCAATCAAACTGATCTGAGTTAGAAAGATTAGTATACAAGGAATATATGGAAAATAAAACTAATATCTTCATGAGAAGACATTTTTAACAAGGATGATATAGAAATATAAACTGAAATTACATCTTCACAAAAAGATATTTGGACTTGACTCTAAAAGAATATAGTCTTTTTATATAAAGTTTTGATAATTTTGTTATTTCTCTTAGGTTTTTGCATGTTTAGAGGTGCACAAAAACTTAGAAAAGCTACGAAAATGTAAATTTATTTTAAATGTGAATAAGTATAAAAGGCCAACAAAATACCAAGGCTATATACTAGTATGACTTTTACATTTCTGAATCAGTTCAATGACATTATGAATTTTAATCATTAAGCAAATATTTGATAATACTTATCTACACACTACAATAGTATCAAGTTTTTATTACCATTAATATGTTCACCTATACACAGTCCTATAGCTTGTATAAGAAAATGTGCTAACAAGTCTATACAGATAAGATGTTTTCCTTATTACATTTAGTATAAATAATTTTGAGTCTTGCTCAATATTTTGTTTGAGCAACAAATAGGACACAGGTGACAAACATGACACCGTTATGTAATGATGAATAACAATATTACATCTAAACATGTGCTATAGCTACCGGTATAGTTATTTTTATCGAACCAGGATGGACGTGCACTCTACCTTTGAAAATTTTCTTCTATTATTAAGATATTGAAATTTAAAGGAAAATTATACAAAAAAAAAAAACTTGAATAAAGTTATTTTTGATATTCCTTGTAGGAGAAATTTTTCACAGTTGGTTATGACTTTAGATAATAAATATATTTTATAGAGATTCTGTGAAAAAGCAAGTCTTAATTATCCCAATGAGTAAAGAGTATGTTTTAAATCAGAACATTAAAAATCAGTACATTTCAAAATCTGATCTATAGTTGGATAATTTACATATTCATCTTATTGAAGATGTCATTAAGAAGGATGCACTGTAAGGTAACACTTGAAATTAAACAGTATAACACTATCTGATTATTATCACTGTGGGATATTTGTGCATGGTACAAATACATTTAAATGAAACAAAGACATATAATTCAATTCAATCTTACATATAATTCCTACATGTACATCAAAAATTATATGTCCTTTTTTGTAGTCAAACACACATTTTGGTGTCAATGTCTAAGCTCTTTTAAAATACTTCCAACATGAAAGAGAAAATAATTTTCATTAACAATGATTAATTGAATTAGTTTTGCAACATTAAGGACACAGAATTAAAAACTTGTTTTGTTGTACTTGTACTGTCAAACTAGCCAGCTAGAGCATTAAGTTATAATGGCCAGAAGAAATCTTTATATGCATACAGGATCTTTGATCTACTCCCAAATGATGGGAAAATCGGGTATATGAAAATTTTGCACTAATCATTGAAAATCCCTAAACCTGACGTACCATCCTCAGGTTGCTAGTTCTTTAGCTTTATAACTTTGGAAACAATAGAGATAATTCGAGACATTCTTTAATGAACTACATGCACCTACCGCCATGTTTAAGTGCAGGACCAGCCTCTATAGGTATAACAAGGAGAGGAAAGATGCCACTGAGGCCTACAAGCACAGCGCCTCCTACTGAATAAACCAGAACTTCATAAAAAGTTCTCCCAGCCTCTGGATCCGACATCGCGGATCGAGTTTCACTTGCCACGTCCTGAGAGAAACGATTCGGTACTCCTGTTTTTAACGTTGTTCTATGTATCTCCCCATCTGCCAGTGGTATCACAAGTAAAGTGATAACGATGACTGTCAACGACAGCTGATAGACTGCCATCGTATACATAAGATTATAGGGCCAAGAGTCCAGTGATCAAATTGGCCTACATTGTTTTTAACGTCTGCATTCGTCCTTGATCTTATCAGGTAGATCCAGCACATATTTTAGTTTCGAATTCAGAACATACACTGAAAGAAACTTGCCAGAAAGCTAAAAAAAATTGATAAAAACAAAAAAGAATGTATCTTATTGATTATTTTATTTAAATCTTAGATTATCTACATACATAAATTATTTGATAAGTCATAGTTTCGAATTTCACTTTGACGTCACTAGACAGCTCGCGGGAAAAGTGGATGTAATATTTATCAATTCGTGCTATATCAGAAGCCGAGTCAGAGATCAACGTGTGTAGTACCGAATACACAACCGGCGAGCGCTCTTCTATTTTTAAGCTTGGTGTCGATGGCTTGTTATGATGCGGTGACGAAAAATTATTGGCTTTTTGGCTTAAGAAATTGTAAAATAAGAGATTAAGATTTTTTTCTTATTTTTGAATGCCATGGATATATACGATGTTGCTCAGGATGCTACACAGATTGCAACCGCCACAAATAAATCAGATTACTGGTACATTTACCCGGTGGGTATTAAACGTAGCTTAATTAACCCTTCAGATTTATTAGACTACCTAGCATGTTTGCTAATTATTATCATTTTTATGTAGCTAAATCAATAGAAGGTAGTAAACAAACATGCATGTAGTTAATTCTTTTAACATTTTTTCAAATATCAAATTTTATTTTATCAATTTTTTATTTTCCTCCATAAAATTACCACATTTATAAAAGGTTGAAAGCCTAAATCTGATATTCAATAACTTTATGAAATACTTTTATAAAAAAAAAAAATCACCGCATAAGATAGAATGATTTTTTAAAAAAGTATTAGATTTAACATTTTGAAAATTCAAACTAAGAGCAGCACTTTATAATATAATCCATGTGTACGTAACTAAAAAAAAAGTTTTTAAAAAAATGTTGTTAATTTTCTTAACCAAGTAATTTCTAGCAGAGCATGAACTTGGCAAAAAACAACCCCATTTTCATTCATTGGGGTACCCACTAAATCCCTGTTGTTAATGTTAGAATGCAGGGGTTCAACACAGATGTAGATTAGCTAAAGAGGGTTTAGATAATGCCCCATACATGTGGTAATGTTATTAATTTTTAATCTTCAGAGGGGTCATCATGCAACCCGATTATAGATAAGATAAAATACTTTTCAAATAACTCAATGTTTTTTATCATCTCTTTTTTTTTCCATTTTTGATTCTACCCACTGTGATTGTTTCAGGGGGAAAAAGATATCTTTATCTTCCTTGACCTCCCTCCATCACTGATTTGAACTTTTAAAAGATTTTCATCCTTCCACTTGCCACCTTGAAGGGCTTTGATTAATAATCTACCAGACATGAAAGTCTGATAAATTGATTTTAGGCAGTGATAACTCTTTGCATGCAGTAAGAGATAAGACAAAAAACACAGGTAGCATTTTATATTGATCCTTTTTCTTGCTTTTCCCCTTGCATTGCAATTGAATTTAATGATCTCTTATTGTGTTGAGGATAGTGCAGGATTTCCTTTCATTTTATTTGAAGATGCAGAGTTTCTGAGATTATATTGATCTCCCTAATATCTGTTCATATCTTCTCTCCTTTACTGACCCCAGCAGTGTAAAAGGTATATTATCGTCAGTGTATCAGATTCTGCACTGGATGAGATAGGGCTGGGAGGGTTGGGATAATGAATGGAAATTGAATGGTAGTGAGAGTTGATAATAATAACAAGCATATGTGCCCATGGTTGCTCTCATCCTTTTTTTTTTTGTATCCCAAATCTATTTACTCCATACTGTGATGCACTAGTCTTTGAAAACAGATTACCAATTAATGTTTCATGTAAAAGCTTAAATAAAATGTACCTGTACTGAAATTGATTGACTTACAGTCGTCCGAGAGCTTAATAGATAGGAACAGGAAAGAACAACTGTTTAGCATATCCACCAATTCTGTTTGCAACAAACCACATTATACAAGAAAAAGTTCAATTCCCAAACATTTATTGTCTTACAAGCAAAAAAATTGAATACTTGGCTACCTCATTAACTCCGAGTGCCTCTTCATTACTTTTCCATTTTGTATGCTAGTTTAGCAATAAGTTAGAGAAAATGAACACGTAATTGAATTTAGTATTTTGCTAATTGATGCAATTCTGTTTTTATGTACATGTTCTTGTAACATATATTTCCAATGTTTCTGAGTTGTACATTGACTATTTTGCAGTTAAAAAAATTAAAACATCTTTGTTTAAAGGTCTTAGAGCAAGGGGGATGATCTCATTATTTCTGCTTTATAATAATGAAAGGGGAACATGTTTTTCATATAAAAACATTGACGTAAACATGTAGCGAGATTTTTTTTTCTTCAGCACAATGCTCTGAGAGCTGATTAAAAATATATATAAAGTGGTATTTACCAATTTTTTTTAAATTGTGGGAGAAATAACATATTTGTGCTGAGGGGGGCATGGATGCTCTTTGTAGCAGTGTTTTTTTTCCCTCCAATCATCCTGGAAAGTTATTTATCTGAATTCCTTTCAAAGCACTTTTTTTTCTTGTTGTATATCTATAATGCTCTGTGATCTTCTCTTTTTCCCTTTCAGAGTTTGACAATACACAAAATACCAGACAAGCTTCTGCTTCACATCTTTTCGTTTCTGAAGCATCAAGAACTTGGAAAAGTGGCCCGCGTTTGTAAGAAGTGGCGATTGCTTGCCTACGACCCTCGCTTGTGGACAAGCATATCTTTACGGCCAGAATATGGTGGACTGCACGTTCAGAACGTCGACGCATTACTGACTTTAATAGGCATAAGATTTGGGCCTACCCTGAAGTACATAGAACTACCCTGTGAACTGATTACTTCCCCTATTTTACATGAATTGGCAAACAAGTGTCCAAATCTTGCCTACATGACGTTAGATTTTGCCAATGCCATGCAGTTACACGACTTCAATGACCTGAACGCCTTTCCCTGTAACCTTCGGAGCCTTTGTATATGTTTATCAGAGGTCATATTCCTGGAAGGGTTCATGAGAAGGATATACAGCTGCCTCTCATCTCTAGAAGTTCTCCATCTAATTGGTAAGCTAAGGTTATGGACGAGGTAGCACAAATTAACTTGTATTATTACATTATTACCTCTCATCAATTATTGTTCTCTGTTAATTGCTTACATAATCAAAGGAATATGACCCAGCCCTATCACCTCAGCAAGGGCATAAATGTATAGCCTACTAAATAAAGAATGGACAATAACACTAAAAACATATGCAATGGAGCAAAATATTGCTGTCATAAAATATACTGTTGGTAAAATAATTCTTATGAATGCAATACCAATTCAACATCTGCTTTTGCATTAGAAATATATTAACTTACATATTAAGATTTTCACCAACTGATAATTGGTATTAGATCAGTGGATCTTTTAAGTTTGATGTCATAGATAAGATTGATGTGAACTTAAGATTTCTAAACTACACATGATTCCTTTAAATCTTTTTTTTTTCATGTTGAAATTCACAGTTGCTGCAAGCTCATGAAACTGTGATAATGATGTTTGTACATCTACTTTTTAATGTGAAAGCTGCAATGAGCCCTAATTCTAGAAATACTTTTAAAAATTAAGGCATTGATAAAATTTATTCTTCCTTTGATGTTTTCAGATGTTTTTACCAAATTATTTAAAGGATTAGCCTCATACCAAACATTTAAAACCTGTGGAATTAGCTCTTAATTATTAACTCGTTACAAGACCTCCACTTGTTCTCTATGCATGAAGGAGTCTGTGGATATCATTGATCTCAAGTATAAACCTTTACCTATAATTGTATCACTTAATCAGTCTAATAAAATCAAATTGTAATGAATTTTAAATTATTTTTTTTCGAAGAAAGAATTAAAATCTGTTGTTAAACAATCCGCAGTAACTTTATTGTGCAATGAAAATTTGATTTTGAATTGTTTCCATTTGTACTCACAATTCCTAGTTGGCATTTGAAAAAAACTAGTTAGGAGAAAATGTGAAATATTTCAATAACCCTAAAATTAAATGGATTTTTTTTTCCCACAAAGGGAAAATTACCTGGTAGATTTAAAGTATTTTTATCTTTGCATACCAATAGCTATATACTTTGACTTACACAGTCAAACCTCACTATCTTGAACTCAATGGGATACAGAAAAAAAACTTTTAAGATATTGAGGTTTATTAAAATACATTAAGTAATAATGTGTATGACTTCCAACTCACTTTGACATATCCATGTTCAAAAGATGTGGCCAACATTAAAGTTTTTGAAGTCAGGCTTTGAGGTCTTGGTCATGAGATCAAAAATCATTGTACATTCTGAAAGATCATGCACATGTGAAAAAAATATGAAAGCTCTTTTTTTTTTGGTGCAAAAGTTACAGCCAATTTTGAAATTTTTCAAAAGTTTAAACTTGAAGGTCAAGGTCTTGAGGTCAAAGAAAGGTCTTGTCACAGGAAATGCAAGTGTAACATATGAAAGCCCTGTCTGTTCAGGTGCAAAGCTATGACTAATGTTAATTTTTTTGAAAAGAAGGTCAAACTTTAAGGTCAAGGTCATGAATTAAGGTATATATGGTAAGGTCTTGTCACATGTTATGCACATGTAAAATATGAGAGCCCTGTCTCTTAAGGCGCTAAAGTGCAAAAGCTATAGCCAAGGTTAAAATTTTTGAAAAGTAAGTAAAATTTCAAGATTAAGATCACAAAATCGAAAAATCACAGTAAATTGGTAAGGTCTTGTCACAGGTAATGCACATGTGAAATGTGATAGCCCTTTCTTCTCTCATTCAAAATTTATGATCAAGCTTGGTTTAAGTTTAATGACAGACTGACAGAAGGATGTATTCATGAACAAATGGACAGATGAATGAAATTTAATGTCCCCTCACTTTCAAGAAAGTGGGGGACAATAATACAAATGCTAACTTATGTTATTTTAATTATCTTTATATTTTTTGCTGCAGCTCACTCAAATTTATTTGATATTTAATTAAAATTCAGCTAACAGAACAAGAATTCTCCCCCACATATTTTTCTTTTCATTTGGGTTTTGGTTAATAATATTTATTATCTTTTTAGAAAAAATAGTCAGAATAAAAATGATATCTCAAATTGGAAATGACTTGAAGTGCTGTTTTATTTAGAAAGAAAAGACACGAAAATAATGAACTGCATTATATCTCCACAAAAATAGAACAGCCCCATCATTGGCCATCAATCTGTGTTTGCTTGAAAACAGACAATTCTTAATTATATGTGTATCATTTTGAAATGAAGAGCTCAGACCTAAGGTGTCTTGCTAAGCTTACAATATCTGATTTTCCCAAAATACAGAAGATTTTTTAGTTTTTTCTTCTTTTTTTTTTGGGGGGGGGGGAGATAAACCAACCCTCCAATATCCCAAACCATTTTGATGTTACATGCTGCATTTGTTTCATTATTAATACATGCAAATCTGTCTCAATGGGAAGCCTCAGCTTTTTATTATTGCTAAATTATGGTCAAAATACTCTCAACAATGACATATATATGTGCAAGAGAACACAGATTATTTTCAGTACATAAGTAACACAAGAAATGAGCTACACCAACTGGAAAATGCCTGGGGTCATGGATATTAGATCAAGGTCACAAAAGTACTATCAAGGTTACTAAAGTTCTATCAAGATCATAAAAGTACCATCACAACTGAAATGTTATGAATATTTATTAGTACATAAAAAAGTATATTAAAACGTATCTGATTATATATTGTACTATATATTATATAATTTAAATTACCAACTGAGCTATGTACATATACATGTGTAACTTCAACAACATATATATTTCACTTTCATGACTAATTAAAAGTAATGAAAAATATAACAAAGATAGGGAGTGGGAAATAAGAAACACATCCTGAAGTAATGTGGGAAATTTTGATATACGTCACATTATGTCTTGGATGTCTATCAAGTTGTGCTTTAAACATTTAGCCTGCAGACAAATTTTAAGACAATTATAACATTAATAAAATTCCTCCTCCTCCTACCCTCTGTAAAGCTTAAATACAGTGTATTAAGAATGTAGAAGATATAAATTAAGTTGACAATTATAAATATTAAAGTGCTTAAAATCCTTAAATGAATTCTAAATGATGTGCTAGTAAAATTAATTATTCACATCCTGTTTTTCATAAACCACATTGACATAAATAATTTAAAAAAAATCAGGATATTTTGTAGATCTTAATTAAAATTAAGTAACATTACATAAAGCCATATATCAAGAAAATGTGTAAATATTGTGCAAAGGTAGCTATATGGTGGATCTATATTAAGTATAAAACAGAGTCATTACATCTCAAATCAATTCACTTGCAAAGACATAGTTTGTAACTAATTTCAATGTAACACAGTGATAAGGATGCTGAACAAAGTGCTGCATGTAAAATATTGAGAGGCTGAGATGAGAAGACTTGTTTGCAGACAAGCAGTTGCCCTGTGAAGCTTTGATCAAACTCCAGGAGGCTGAAGGAGAAAGCAGGATTGAAAGCAGCTGTTTTTATTATCATTACTTTATGACATATGGGGCTACTGAAGCTGCACTGCAGCCAAGCATAGGAAAAAAAAGCGGTGCAAAGACACTCACACAATGGCACATCATTATTGCTGTGAGAGTTTTCAGATTATCTTTGCTTTGTGCTCCATAATGCACACCTATTAACTGTTTCATTTTGTTATTTACTTAGTTGCCAATCTTAAATGAGCAGTGAATTTACCTGACTTGCCAAAATATCAAATTGCGTCGCTGATAATACCAGCTTCTTATAAAGAAGTATTTTACAACATAATGTCTATTCTAGATGGTTGTGAAAATTATATACAGTTGAACTTTGGTATTTGGAACTTAAATATATCTTGAATATTATAGATATGTTGAAGTGAATTAATTGGAAGTCCCATTCACCATTTCTTTTTGTATTCCTGAATACTCAGATATCACAAAGTTTTTTTTCTTGGTCCGATCGAGTTCATGATAATGGGTTTTGGCTCTATATGGTATTCATTGAAAAAAAGCACACAGAGTGCTAGAAAATTAAAAATTTTGTGCATGGGATATAGGTGCCTCAGATTCAGTTCACATAGATCACAGTGATGGACACTTTAAGGGGCACATGTATAAATGGCAAATACATGATGCATTTTGATTGCTTATACAGTATAGCAGCCATTTTAACATGTGACAATGTGACAGATAGATGCTCGCATTCAAATTTTTCTTGCCTAACAACCCCCCCCCCCCCCCCCCCAGCTCCTCAGAAACAATATTAAGCTATCATACACTCTTACAGGAACATTTGAAATGTCAATGGAGGCTGAGGAGGATATATATGAAGTCATAAACATCGGGAAGATCAAGGCACACACCCCTAACCTGAGGATTGTCAACATGTACGGAATCACCTTTATTGATGACACCCACATTGAGCTACTCACCTCCAACTGTATCCACATTGAAACATTGGCTCTGAATTTCTGTCTCAGAATAAAAGGGTCCTCTTTCAAATCCTTGGTGCAAAGATGCAAAAAGTTGAAAACTCTTTTACTGCAACATACAGGTATACATCATTAACAACTTTATGACTTTTATGATTGTAATATTTAATATTGTAAATATTATTCAGTATTCATAAATTATATAGAAATATACCATAAATATTAGCTGTATCCTGATGCAAATACATTCAAACTTGATATCTGAACATTGTGAGACAGTTAGGCCAAACAAAAAAATATGTGTGGTTCCGGTTACACCTCCAAAAAAATTAGGGTAGGTAGGTAGGGATTTTTTTTTTTTTTTTTTTACAAAATGATTTTCTTGATTTTTCTAAATAATACCTATCACTGTTTAGCAAGTGGCATTTAGATGTGGCATTATAATATACTAGTCAACGTTGGTAAGGTACACCTACATGCTAGATTGCTTTGGATTTGACACTATTAAAAACTTGCTTGTTGAAATGATGTTCTGCAAGGAAGCCAATATTGCTGAAACTAAAACTAATACCGGAGCCCATGATGGAAATCAGGGAAAATTCTGGAATAAATATGAAAATTGCGGAAAAAAGTTTAGGGTCGGGGGTATAAAATAGGGACTGTCGGGTAACCGGAACCACACATATTTTTTTATTTGGCCTTATATCTTGATACCAAGGTTGCAATTGAGATTTTGTAATTTACAATAAGGCCAAGTCCTCCAAGGTAATATTCGACATATTTATATTCACTAAGTTACTGTTCACAGAATGTATACAGGTCCAAAAAATTGGACTTGGGACATGAAGATGCGGGCTACAAGGAATTTAATGTTATTTATATCAGCCCTCAAGGAAGTAAAATCCAGTAGAGATTTGGACTTCCATAAAGTGCAAATCTCAGATTTGTTTTTTTGTTTTTTTTTTTTATAAGAACATGATCTTTATGTTATGTATAGGTGTTGAGGATCACCACATGATTGCTGTCCCTTGGGAGACCTCCATTATCTCGGAACTCGATCTCACCTCTACTGAACTGTCAACGGAATGTCTAGAGAATATTCTACTTCGCATGCCAGGCTTTACCTACTTAGCTTTAGGATACTGTGAATTCTTTTCAGATAGAGTATGACTTTCAGTATAATAAAATAAAGTAAAGATTATAGTGAAGTAACATTAATACATGTATTTTCTTGCCATGCAGTCAGGATTTAATACTAAATGTCCTGTTTGGAAATAGCTGTGAAATTAATTAGAATCCGTTTTATTCATGTATCATTTAACATGCATTTGAAATATAACACTTACCGTATTCTATAATGTAATTGAATATTTTATAGATTTTAGATCAGCTGTCACAGAAAGGAAAATTTAACAAGCTCCGAGCACTAGATATCAGCCACACCCATGCTCTCTCTGAGAATGCCATCTACCAGTTCCTGCAGTCTCATGGCCACCATCTGACAGGACTCATGTTGTGTGGAAAACCCAAACTGACTGAAAACTTCTGGTTGAATGTCATAGGATTCCTAACAAGCATCAGGTAGCAATTGATGACTACTTCATAGTAGAATTACTGTGTAGGCCTACATGCACGATAATTTTTTTTAGCCCCCGTTCTGTTTTCGCTCCTTTCACATGTAGTACCCTCATCGCAATTGGGCAAATTTATAACGAGTCAAATTCAAGAAAGACTGCGTAAACTCTGTAACACAACTAAGTCTGGAAAAATCTAAAATGGGGCAAAATAAGTGGTAAAGGGCAAAAATAAGATGCCCGGTAAAAAAAACCCCTGTACCTACAGTATGTGGAGATTTCAGGCTGATCATCAGTGCCATTCAGTTAAATCTCTCTTCTGGTGTGTTTGATTTACTCCAGGTATATTTTACTCAGATATTAGTGTTTTAATAGTGAGTATTGGTTGCAGTTACAGTTATTGACCTAACGACCTTTAAAGGTCATCTCATCTCCATTTGGATCATTTCAGGAATATAAGTCCACATATAGAACTAGGCTTGACTAACAAAGTTAGAGAGCTCTCAAAATGGGTAAAAAAAAAAAAAACTGTCCAGAAAAATAGGGTTAGTGCATATTCTTTGAATATATAATGCACATACTTACACCCCTAAAAAAAAAAAAAAAAAAAAAAAAACATTGATTCCAAGTCAGTTAGGTTTAGAAACATGTATTTAAAGTATGTCCCTCCAGCAATCTGTGTAATTAACCATGCATTGGGAAATTGAGTTTGGAAGGCTCCACTGAGTGAGATACATTCCTGTTTTAGAGGCACAATTACTCTCATCTTATTTTTCTCAATATGCTTAGAATATTCACAGAATCATATGTTGAAGTCATTTGTTGGTATATTTCTACGAGATGGTTGGCTTTTGTTCCTGTGATGTGAGAAATTCTTTTGGCCATATTTCAAGATCAATCTCTGTTCTATTGTGTTCCTCCTCCGATTTCCCTCTCAGGCAAACAATCTCTTCTGTATATATTCCAATAAGGTGTTACATTTCACATTTTGGCGTCTTACAATGTCTCTAAAGACAATTAAGGAAGAACTGTTTGCTTTTATATTAGCATTACATAATATATTAATTGCTAATTAGCTAAGTGACTTAAAATAGGTAAGGGAAAATGGGTACCGGTAATTGATTACAAAATATTGCATTATGGGTTACTGGAAAATATATATTGTACAATTGATTAATTCAGATAAGATTTTCTTCTCTTTGTAAATTGTAAGAAATTTTGTCTTCTCTTTGTAAATTGTAAGAAATTTTGTCTTCAAATTTCTAAATGTTGATAATTTTGTATTTTCTCTTGTCTGCTTGCATAAAACTAGAACTAATAAAGCTCATAAGAACAAACTTAGCCAAGGGCTATTTTGTCTAATGACATTTTTATATACATGTAATATGTATAATTGCAATTAAATCAAAACAGCACACAACCTCACCTAAATAACATTAAATTTAATTTCCCTATTTTGTTAAAAAGAAAGAAATAGTTCTATGTTCTTAAATTTGTATATACAGTCAAACCTCGTTATCTCGAACTAGATGGGACCAAGTAAAAACTTCGAGATATCAAAGGGTTCAAGATACCAAAGTTCAACTGTATCTTATGAACTCAAGTCCTTGATCAACAAATAAAATGATGAATCACTGAAAAATTGCTTGCACTTATTGAAATTGTAGCAATTACCCCAGTGCCCAGTTTTATTATTACCAGTACAATGTATATACCATATATGTTCATTGACAAGTTATTTATAGTAACTGCATGAATTTTCATTAGTATTTGATTAGCATTATGATGAACTTTATGTAGTGAGGCTTTAGTTTGAAAGAGTAAATTGGATTCCCAATTTTTTGTAGCCAGTCTTGCTAACGAACTTCATGATAGATTGTGGAGTAGATTATTTTATTATTTCTAAGGCAGAAATTGTAACATCACTTCAAGTAGAGCATTTAGTTTCAATCAAATTTTCAAACTGATATATCTTGAGTATTTTATCACTGTAATTATACATTTCATGACCAAATTTGTTGAAATCATTTCTTAAATAAACTAATAATATACATGCATGTGTAAAAGACTGAAACTGACAGATAAAAAGAAAGAAGATATGCATTTTGATGCAACTATTTGCTTGCTCAGTTGGAATGATCCGAGTTGCTGATTTAAGCAATTTTGCACTCACTTGCCATCAATAATAATCTTTATTAATATCTAACATCTGTTCATCAGTGCTGCAAACATTGATTGTGCATTATAAATTTTATTTCATTTAATTTCCATGAAAAAAAAAAGTCAATAAAATATAGATTATTGAGCATGTGTGATTAAACGAGAGCAAAAGACTGCAGCTTCAATTTATCTATGCATGGCTGTGGGTTTAATTTTCCTGTTTGTTAGATACATATAAATTTAAATCCTCAAGTACTAAAATCTTGAATCAGATGCTCTGAATGCTGTGAAATATTGATCATTAATTGTAAAGAATCTGCCTGCAGTAGCAATTTCTGCGAGAGACTGCTGGATACAAATAAGACTGCATGACAAAGAGGGTAATACCAAAGTTATATCCTTTGGTATCATGTTCCATTAAATGCTTATTCTTAGCTTTATAATCCCCCTGGCTTGTTTTGCAAATCCAAAATCAATTTGACCATCTTATTTTTCTGTCATCTTTCATCAGGAGGAGGAAATGTAGTGTCTGGGGAGGAAGAGAGATTTTCTTTTTTTAGCATTTGTAGGCTTGATGGTCTGTCAACCAACTGGAAGGTTAATGTCGGTGACTTGATTGCAGTGTATTTTAGGAATTGAATCACTCAAAATAAATCTGAATAAAGGTGTCAAACCTGACTTGAAATGATTGTAAAATTATCTGTCCATTTCCAGATAAGTATCTAAATCTTCTTAATGTCTAGAAGGATGGGTTGTCTATAAATTAGATTTATTTAAAGGTGACACCATCCTCACTCAATTTAAAGAAAGAAAAAAAAATTTGAGCAATATTTTATGGGAAAACTTTCCCAATGAAATATGCAATTTCAATTAATATCCATGATATTTAAATTATCAGGTCACTAGCTCAAAAATGAAAGATTTTGTAGAGATTAATGTTTTAAAACTTGGAATTTATGTTACTTAAAACTTAAATATTACTAATATCCCAACATTTCAATTCAGAAAAATAAATAGCGACCATTCCCCCCCCCCCCCCACCGCCTTCTCTCTCTCTCTAAAACTCGATCAAACATTTCTAGAGATTGGCTACTTAATAGTCACAGGTTATTACAATGCACTGTCAGATCAAGTAATGCTTCATTTTCAATTGTCTCAAAATTTGCCTCATGTCTTTTTTGACCCCCTTTTGTGTAAGAAATTGTTGAAAATTTGGAAAATTTCATTAAATGAGTACAGGGTTACTTCCCTTTAAGAAGATTAACATACATGTATACTTATTTAGCTACTTGACCAGTATTTTAATTACAGTCAAACCTTGTTATCTTGAACTCAATGGGACTGAGAAAAAATTGGGAAATCTGAAAGTAAGAGATATTGAGGTTAAATTACCATGAGAATATAGTGGTTGGGACTTCCAAATCACTTTGACATATCCATGGTATTCAAGATATTTGAATTCAAGATACAAAGTTCAACTGTATATAGACATTTACTCCTCTATTGCAGAGTTTGTGTACTAGGCACAGCCAATGGTTGGTTCCTTAGGATCCAGAGCAAGGTGCACATAGATCAGGTGATTGAAGGCTTTGCCCAGAATTGTCCTCGACTGGAGAGACTTGAGATTCAGTGGGACCCCGACACGATCAGGTTCAGTGACAAAAGCAACAAGTTTGTGGATCACATTAGGTGAGCTCATCGATCAGTGGCATGAGAGTCTGATATTGGGAAGCATTTAGAATGTGTACAAGAAGTTTACTGGTGTTTTTTTTTTTTTACTTTCACCTAAAATAGAGAAATGAGACCTCAAGCACCTGCATACTTTTTGGCTCACCTGAGCTGAAAGCTCAAGTGAGCTTTTCTGATCACCCATTGTCCGTCATCCGTCCGTCTAGCTGTCTGTCCGTCCATCCGTCTATAAACTTTTCACATTTTCAACTTCTTCTCAAGAACCACTGGGCCAATTTTAACCAAACTTGGTACAAAGTATCCTTGGGTATTTAAGGGGAGTTTAAATTATTAAAATAAAGGGCCAAGTCCCCTTACAAGGGCAGATACTGGTAATCAAGAAAAGACAAAAATAGGGTGGGGTCATTAAAAAATCTTCTTCTCAAGAACCACTGGGCCAGAAAAGCTTAAACTTAAAATATGTGGAAGCATCCTGGGATAGTGTAGATTCTAAATTGTTCAAATCAGGACCCCCAGGGGTAGGGCGGGGCCACAATAAGGAATCCAAGTTTTACATTGAAATATATAGGAAAAATCGTTAAAAATCTTCTTCTCAAGAACCATTAGGCCAGAAAAGCTGAAACTTTCGTGGAAGCATCCTGGGGTAGTGTAGATTCTAAATTGTTCAAATCAGGACCCCCGTGGGTAGGGCAGGGCCAAACTAGGGAATCCAAGTTTTACATTGAAATATATAAGAAAAATCTTTAAAAATCTTCTTCTCAAGAACCACTGGGCCAGAAAAGCTGAAACTTATGTGGAAGCATCCTCGGGTTGTGTAGATTCTAAATTGTTCAAATCAGGACCCCAAGGGGTAGGGCGGGGCCAAACTAGGGAATCCAAGTTTTACATTGAAATATATAGGAAAAATCTTTAAAAACCTTCTCAAGAACCACTGGGCCAGAAAAGCTGAAGCTTATGTGGAAGCATCCTGGGGTAGTGTAGATTCTAATTTGTTCAAATCAGGACCCCCGGGCTTAGGGTGGGGCCACAACAGGAAATCCAAGTTTTACATTGAAATATATATGAAAATTTATTAGAAATCTTCTTCTCAAGAACCACTGGGCCAGAAAAGCTGAAACTTTAGTGGAAGCATCCTCGGGTAGTGTAGATTCTAAATTGTTCAAATCATGACCCCGGGGGTAGGGCGAGTCCACAGTAGGTATTACAAGGGGAGAAATCTGGTAAAGAACAGCATGGCCAAAGTTACTCAGGTGAGCGATGTGGCCCATGGGCCTCTTGTTTTTTTTAAATTGTTAAAAAAAAATTCCCTTTTAAAATACTGTATAGCCTAAAAACAATATAGAAAAAATAGTCAAGCAAATTATAAAAAGAAAATATATTTTAAAAATATAACATAAAAAATGTAAAATGATGAATCAGAGAATGTTTTATATCCTTGTGTCAGTCAGATATTACCGGTACTGATATTTGATACATTTATTGGTATTTAAATACTAAAAATTTGAGATCATTGGTGATTGCCAGCAGCTGTTGGTGTTAATTCTCTGTTTTATATAAGTCTGGTGTATTGTGATACATTGTATCCATTAAATATCCATTAACCAAACAATTGATTTTCTGTAATATATAAGTACTGAGTAACAAATAACAAATACTAAAAATCATTAGAGTTTCTCTTGTATGTTTGTTTTTCGTTCATCATATGCACTCGTTAAATAACGTACAGTTAATTGTCACGTAATTCTGATAATGCTAGCAAGGAGTAGGGATAAAGTTGGGTGGATGTATATTGCTTTCATTCATTTTCACTTCTAGAAGTGTGAGTTTCTTGACTTCATATAGAGGCAAGTAAAATAAATAAGGCAAAATAGTTTTCACATGACAATCAAATACTAGGGAAGTCAAAAAATACAAAAAAAGGGCAGCCTCTTCCCTCAAAATGGCCCTAACTCTCACTGCTAAGGTCCTTAAGAAAACTTCATTTAAAAATTTGAATCTTGCAGAAGATACGGCATTTCTGATTTTATCAGGAATTTGTATAATAAATATCCATCTTTTTTTTTTTACCCCAGGTTGAGGTGTCCCTACCTTAAGTCTTTCACCCTGAGTGATGGCGAGTATTATGAGATGGTGAAGTCCAATTTCGAAAGGGCAGACAGACTGAAGGTTGTAAGGACGACAACCAACTACTGCACCAGTATCGTGTGCCTACTTCATTGCTACAAAGATCTCTTATTTAACTGAATCCACTCCTGCTTCATTCACCAGTCCACTGCCAGACAAAAGATTTAGCCCACTCCACCAAGTGCCACACAGATCTCTAGTTCGATTCTCTTCACCAACTATAAAATTCAACAGATCATTTATAGTTTCAAATAGGCAACTGCCCAGAAAATAACTACTGTACATTGTAAATGTAAACCATAAGGCTTAGATAAATTTCTTATCATTATCAAATACCTTGACCATTGTAGGATTGATTGATATATGCAAAATCTTGCTGTATTATCTACAATTAAAGAATGTATTAGATACATGTAAGAATTACTGTATCTATAATTTATTTTGGTATTCAATACCATCTACAAACACTTCAAGAATTATATACATGTACATGTAAAATGGACTCTAGCTGATACTTATCTATTAATAGATCTGATATATTTTATGGGACTAAATATGTAAACTTTCCTTCCCCTAATTCAGATTTTAAACTTTCAGAAAATATATCAGATCAGCGAAACTTTAACCTACATTTTCATGACAGAAATGTTACTGTTCACTTAATGTTGATAATGGATTCTGTATGCTAGTTGGATTTTGCCAGCACTACTTGATATTCTTATTGATCTTTTATTGTATTGACTAAATAGTACTGTATGTTACTACATGTACCTGGTAAATATATAGTTATGGCCGCCACTTATCATACTGAAACATTCAAAATGAAAAAAAAAAAAAAAAAACTATGTGACATATTACATAGCTATAAAAAGGATGCTGCAATTCAAGAAAAAAAAAGGATTTTTATCTATCACATTTTAAAAGGAGTTGTTGCATGCTTCAGGAAGCATAACTGTTAGTGAGCTTGTTTTACTCCTGTCTGAGTCTTCGCCAATCTCCACACAACATGACTTATTTGTAGTCTAATGACTACCTGTAATTGCTTATAAAATCAGAGAATTTTTTTCTTCTTCATAACGTCTATAATAAACAAGTTTATTTCATGACTTGTAAAATTGGTTAGTCACAGCCAATTTATGATCAAAGCCCCCTTCTCCCCTTTTCAAAGATTAGGTGATAAGTTATAGAAGTGGTGAAAATTTTGGAATTTTAAAAGATGCATTCTCAACAACAGAGAAAACTTTTAAAAAGCTCATTCCTGCAGCCAGCAACCAGATACATGTGTATATAACTTATATCATTATGTACATTTATATTTTGATAAATGGGAAGATAGTTTATTTTGAAACAGCTGGACTGTTTAAATTTACCAAATTAGAAAATGTTTTATTTACCAAAGAGTGCTGTAAATGCAGTGAGAAGTTGATGTATGTTATGTATGGCACTGTGTAATATTGATTCCTTATAAATTGGTACTATCAAAATTACTATGCAGTTTATTCTGTGTGTCAGATGGAATGTTGAAATAAAGAGGAATTATTAAAGAAATTAAGACTTGTTATTTAAACTGCAGTTGGTTGTATGATTGAAATTTCTTAACCAGAATTTCCAGATGTAAAAAAAAAAAAACAACAAAAATAGAGGAAAAATATTGCTTTTAAAGTTAATTTTTATTTTTTTAATAGCTGAAAATAGTGTTTACAAAATACATGTACTTGTCGGCTATTATCACCTTGATCCATGGAGGACCACCACTATGAAAGTTTTCACAATCCAAGGGCCATAACTGCATGACTAGTTCAAACTTTATTTTATGCAAGTAAAATGAATAAATTTAGCCATATAAAGTTTCATTTTTCATTCAAAGTTTCTCAATGTCCTATAAAGTGATAAATATATGGGTGATGGCAGAGAGGAATAAATTTGGACATCATGGAACATTTACAGTTTCTTAATGGTTTGGTTTGAACATATTTTATTGTCTATAAACTTTACAAATGGGATTGGGCAAAAGTTCTTTTAAAAAACTTAATACGCCCTCTCCCTACATATGAATTATACCAAACATATTTACATATATGGGTTTCAGCTTAAAATGAATAAAACACAGAAAAGCATAATAATCAGAGAAACATTATACAATACACAAGCTGTATAGAATTTGCAAGAATTAATTATTGCATCAACCAAAACGACCTGACTTTTTAATAAATTTTTGTACAATGGAAAATAAGTATTCATTTTCAACATTATTTAACGTTTCATCTCCCCAGAGTAATGTATGAGTATCAACAGTATGTAATTTTCCCATTTGTAGAAATCTATCGAAAAATTCTTTTCTAGCTTCTGTTTATTTTTTGCACGAGAAGAAATAATGATGAGTGTCCTCCACTCTTTCACAGGAACACAAGGGACTCAAAATTATATTACATCGAAAAAGATCGCTATTAAGTACACAGTTGTTTTGAAGTCTTGTATGTAATATATTTAAGCGTCGATTTCCGTAACTGAAGTAAGAGGGTGGCATAGTTTTATTATAAGAAAGAGACTTTTTAAAAATAGATAATGAGGAAGAATTTCTTACAATAAGAGGTAATGAGTTCCATTCATCAACAAGGGGAATGAAAGTTGACTTATAGGTTTGTAATCTGCATTTGGATATGTTATAGTTATGTGAATTTCTCGTACTGCAACTTGATGAATTACAACGCAAATTTGGGATTATATCAGTCAGATATTCAGGAACTTGATTATTATAAATTTTGTACATTGTAGTTAATCTAGTATTTTTCCTTCTTTCATGTAATGGTTCCCATCCAGTTTCAAAGTAAAGTGCATCTTTAAAAGCTAACAGAGTTAAGCCTGTGACAATTCTAGCAGCACATACCCCGGTAATTGTAATTTTTCTAATTTTTCGCTATGACCTACATTACACCCACCCCACACCAGGGAAGCATATTCTAATTGTGGCCTAATAAAGGTCATGTACATGAGTGAAAGAGTTTTCCGATTTACTACAAATTTAAGTTTTTTTAATAAGCCCAATTTTTTATACGCATTAGCTAGAATAGTATCAATATGTGTAGACCAACTAAGATCATGTGAGAAAAAAAATCCCTAAATGTTTATGCGAAGAGACAAATTCTATCTGACTTTGCTGGAAAAAGAGTTAAGGATAATTAACACTTCCTCTCAAGTTGAAAAATATTGCTTTAGTTTTAGAAGAGTTGAATTTAAGAAGCCATTTTTTTGACCAAATTTCTAGCTTGTTAAGATCATAATTCAGTTTGTTTTTGATAGTATTGACATTTTTAATATTTATATATGCAAAATTAACTACCAAAATATGTCCAAATATATATACCAATCCAAGCATCCAATTTTGTTGTTTGTATCATGTATTATTGCTTCCAAAAACACCTTCTTCAAATGACCATGAATACAAAAATTTATATAATTCTCTCATAATTAAATGCTTCCACTGAAAGTTTATGTCTGTAAAGTTAAAAATATGAATTATATGTATCAACATTTGGAAATACCTGTATATAATAATTTTTATTATTTCATGTTGGAGCTCTTTAACAAAACAGGATAAAGCAAGATACCAAAAGAACATTCATAATTATTTTATTCCTCAAAGGATTCTCTAATAAAAAAGATATAATGAAATTGTTTTATCAAAAACCATCAAATATGACATATATTTGTTGCCAAAATATTTTTTCCCATGCATTATAAAATTACCTTGCTTAAAGCCAGGTAGCTGGGAGAGTATAATTATGTCACTCAATGGTGAATTATTCCATCTGAAAGAAACCGTAACGTCTAGATTTGTAGCTACAGGTGTTTATTATAATTTGTTAATATACCCTTGGGCATTTTCTTTTATTCAAATTTGCCACCCAAAATTATTTTTGAAAATTGTAAACTATTAAGTGTGAAATATATTAATTTACAAAATTTAAGTTTGCTTGAGGGACATACAATTTGCCAATCCAAAGGTATAAATGCAAGATGAACATAAAATCTTGTCAATGGTGTTTGAAGACATACCAAAGAAAGAATATTTCTTGATCATATTATATATATGCATTTCATACTGCAGGGAGTTAATGACCATAATTGTGACTCACTATTTTTCACTGGCTCTCCTGAGATTGGTTTTGTAAAAGATCATAAAGATGAAATTAACTGGAGTGACCACTTCACTATGGAACTCATTTGAATTGTGACATTTTCATGGTAAGTTCCAAGTTTCTTTTATTACTGCATGTACCTACTTATTTCAATTGAAGGGGGGGGGGGGGCTTATTGTGAAGTCAGTCATTGATGGTAATCAAATAATCTTTGGAAAGCTATTTATCTTCAAAAACAATTATTTATATAAAAGATATTAAATGTTGTGTATTAATTAATTAACTAATACATTCATTTCAACATCTTTGATTAAATTTTGAAACACAAAAGATTGTAATTTAACAGATATTTCATTTAAAAAAAAAACCCAAACATTTTCAACATTTTAAATACAATTTAAACAAAATTACTTTTAATTTTTCATTTATAATCCAGTCAGATACTATTATTTATTTCTTTTTTCTTTGTTTTTATCTAAACAAACAACACATAACTGATTTCAATGACATCTGTATAATTGGTCTGGGACTGTAAACAAACAGGTGTGAGTGTATATACAGTAGAGTATTGCCACTGTCTAATTATTGTTTTGACAAGTTCAGTACACAAGGAACTCATGGTGTCATCACAATTATCACTCAGGGTCTACTCAGCCCTCAAGTCAACAGATGACACCAAACAAACAATATAAATCCAAATTTCTCTCAACATTCAGCAGAATAACTTCCCATTCATTGCAGGACTAACACTAAAAATGTGTGCTCTAATCCTACTTTCTTAATTTTAACACTTGCAGTCATAGTGATTATGGATGGAATCTTAAAATTGAACTGTTAAAGAACTACATGATTCTTCAATGCAAAATAAGGAGACAGAATACATAAGGTAAGTACAAAATGTTATGCATCGATTTTTGAACAATCCTTTTATTATGTATGTAAAATTTGTTAAAGAATTTTGATTTCTCTTTGATAATCATGCACAGATAGCAATCAGTCACACCTGAATAACTGTACAAATGGTACACCTGTCTATCAATCCAATTAAATATCTTTCAAATTGTGTATTGGTTTGGAATCCTTTCAAAAAGAATTCAAATTAACTACCTTTACATTACTGCATCACCTTAGCTTCTGTTCTGTGCTAGTCTTTATTGTGCACCAGCACTATAGTCTGCTGACATGGGAATATAAGCATACCAGTAAATATAATTTAACTATCATGTAAAGGTTTTCTTTCCCCTTCCCTTGTACTTGCTATGTTCTGGTAACACCTGATCACTAGCACTAGCCTGTGCTGGGATAGGAGTTACATTCTCATCACTTCAGATAAAAAGAAATGAGTTACTTACCTTGTTCTCTATGGGACTTTTGGTTTCCTGGTACCTGTTAGGTGCTTATGGGAGGTCATCATTAGCACTAGCCTGTGCTGGGAAACCATGTCCTTGTTACATGTACCATGCTGGAAGAAAGATAGAGTAACTATGGGTACAGTGACAATATTTCTAATCAAAATAATGTTTGTGTATATGTAATTCAAATATTGGAAAAATGAATTCAAGAATATTTTTTGTGTATAAAAATTAAATTAATTAAAAAAAATATGCAGTAAATTTCTTTTTGTGTGAAAGTATTTTTACTTAATTCTGACTGAAAGTTATAATGCTCCATTGATTGTATAAGCATTTTGTCTTTCTCTAATTAATTACCTCTTTTGTGTATTGGCTGGGATTAAAAAAATCAAACATAATTATTTATTCTTTAATGCCAACTCAAACTAGCTGTGCTCTCTAAGTGACAAACTCTTGTGTCTGAAAAAGATTCTCAGCATTCTCAAAAATATTCATCAGGGTGATAACCCCTAAAGACCCACTGAAGAAGACAGAATCTCTCTACTGCTACACTATCATCTCAGTTCATGCTCTGTGCTTGTCTTTATTATGCACTAGCACTAGTCTGTGCTGGGATGGGAGTGTAGCCCATCACTAAGAATTTAAAGCAAGGATTGTAAGCACCTGCTATTTCCTTTGAAATACTCTCCTTGCACATTTTATGTGCTGGTCTTCATCAAGTTACTAGCACTAGTCTGTGCTGGGAGAGAAGCCTCATTCTCTAAACAATACATCTCATTCCTCTTTTTCTCCTGAAAATCTTGGTTTCCTGGTACATGTTATGTTCTCATGAGTCAAAGTCATAAGCACTAGCCTGTGCTGGGAAACCATTTTTTTCTACATCACCATTGGTGATACGATATGCTGAGTACCAGTAAGATTTTCATAGAAATTCATAGCTGTAGTGTTTGCCTATTTCTAGATCCTTTCCTTGTACTTGTTGTGTGCTTGTGTGCATTTGGTCACTAGCACTAGCCTGTGCTGGGAGAGGAGTTTCATTCTCGTCACACAAATCAAAGAGACATAAAAGTCTTTCTCTGTGGACTTCTGATTTCCTGGTACCTGTTTTGTGCTAATGAGACATAATTATTAGCACTAGCCTGTGCTGGGAAACCATGTCCTTTCCGCAACTCTCCACATGGAATTTAATGGTAAGGAAATACAGCAACTGCAAGGTTAAGTTACCTGTCATTTCCCTTGTATTTTCTTCAGCTGTTGTCCTCAACAATCAGAGTACCATTTCCTATTCCTTGGAAACTGATTTTCTGGTAGCTGCTAAGTGCTTGAAGGATATATTCATTAGCACTAGCATGTGCTGAGATTGGAGTGTAGTCCATCATTCAGGATTTAAAGCAAGGATTGTAAGCACTTGTCATTTCCTTTGAAATACTCCCCTTGCACATTTTATGTGCTGGTGTGCATCTGGTTACTAGCACTAGTCTGTGCTGGGAGAGGAGCTTCATTCTCAATACATCTCAATCCTTTTTCTTTCCTGAAAATCTTGGTTTCCCGGTACATGTTATGTTCTCACGAGTCAAAGTCATAAGCACTAGCCTGTGCTGGGAAACCAGTTTTTTTTTCTACATCACCATAGGTGATACAATATTCTGAGTACCAGTAAGATTTTCATAGAAATTCATAGCTGTAGTGTTTGCCTATTTCTAGATCCTTTCCTTGTACTTGTTGTGTGCTGGTGTGCATTTGGTCACTAGCACTAGCCTGTGCTGGGAGAGGAGTTTCAATCTCATCACACAAATCAAAGAGACATAAAAGTATCTCACCTCATTCTCTGTGGACTTTTGATTTCCCGGTACCTGTTCTGTGCTCATGAGACACAATTATTAGCACTAGCCTGTGCTGGGAAACCATGTCCTTTCTGCATCTCTCCACATGGAATTTAATGGGAAGGAAACACTTGAGAAAAAAGCAACAGCAAGGTTACTTTACCTGCCACTTCCCTTGTATTTGCTTGATTTTTTGTATAAATCCCATATTTAGGAGATTTATTCTCAACAATCAGAGTACTAATTCTTATTCATGGAAATTTTGATTTTCTGGTAGCTGCTATGTATTCATTGGTCACAGTCACTAGCACTAGCTATGCTTAGATGGGAGTGTAGTCCATCACTCAGGATTGAAAGCAAGGATTGTAAGCACCTGTCATTTCCTTTGAAATACTCTCCTTGCACATTTTATGTGCTTGTGTGCATCTGGTTACTAGCACTAGTCTGTGCTGGGAGAGGAGCTTCATTCTCAGTGCATTTCATTCCTCTTTTTCTCCCAAAAATCTTGGTTTCCTGGTACATGTTATGTTCTCATGAGTCAAAGTCATAAGCACTAGCCTGTGCTGGGAAACATGTTTTTTCTACATCACCATTTGTGATACGATGTGCTGAGTACCAAAAAAAAAAAAAAACTTCATAGAAATTAAGAACTGTAGTGTCTTCCTATTTCTTGATCCTTTCCTTGTACTTGTTGTGTGCTGGTGTGCATTTGGTCACTAGCACTAGCCTGTGCTGGGAGAGGAGTTTCATTCTCATCAAAGAGACATGGAAGTATCTTACCTCATTCTCTGTGGACTTTGATTTCCCGGTACCTGTTATGTGCTAATGAAACACAATTATTAGCACTAGCCTGTGCTGGGAAACCATGTCCTTTCTGCAACTCTCCACATGGGATTTAATGGATAGTAAATACAACTTTTGAGAAAACAGCAACTGCAAGGTTAAGTTACCTGCTATTTTCCTTTATTAGTTTGATCTGTTGTATAAATGCCCATGCTCACATTTATCCTCAACAATCAGATTTAAGACTTGAAAAGTACCTTAATTATCTCATTCCTTGAAACCTTGATTTCCTGGTACCTGCTAAGTGCTTGTGGGTCATATTCATTAGCACTAGCCTGTGCTAGAAAACCATATCTCCTCTACAGTGTGAATGTGGTACAATCTTCCGAGTATACTTTTCACAGAAAAAAACCTTCACTTACTTTTCTGCCATCTCCAAATCCTTCCCTTGTACTTGCTGTGTGCTGGTGTGTATTTGGTCACTAGCACTAGTCTGTGCTGGGAAAGGAGTTTGTAGTCACCATAAAGCACTTAGAAAACAAAATTTCTGCAGGGCTCCTGGTTTCCTAGTACATATACCTTTTATGTGCTCATCAGTCACAACCTTAAGCACTAACCTGTGCTAGGAAACTTTTGTTTTCTCTGCAACTCTGCAAGTGGGATGCAACCTTGTAAGCACTTTGGCAGAGAAGCGCACTTTCTGGTAGTTTCATACCATCTGCACAGTCCCTTCCTGGTACTTGTTATGTGCTGGCGTGCCTCTAGTTGCTAGCACTAGCCTGTGCTAGGAGAGGAGATTTATTCTTATCCTTCAGGAACTCTGTGAGCAACATAAATAACATTATATTCAGAGGAATTTTACCATTTCCCGGTACCTGCTAAGTGCTCATGGATTATGTGCATAAGCACTAGCCTGTGCTGGGAAACCTTTTTCTCATACCTATCCCTTAAGCTAGTAAGTAATGCATCAATTCATAAGTTAAACAAATTATTGTGTATTCTATGTTCAAAATTGTATAGACTGTTGTGTTGTCCCAAAGTTATTACCATCTCCTGACATTTTTTGGTAGGGGACAACACTAGTTATAATAATGACTTCTTCAAGTTCATTAATTTCTGTCTCTTTCCATCACAAAAGAATCAACCCACTCTCTAATTCTGCACCAACCTCTCTGCTCATGTTCTATGCTAAGGCTTCCTCATGCACCAGCACCACCTAGTGATTAGATGGGAGTACAGTCCATTCACAAAGACTGCAATTACTTGCCATAAATGTGCATTCCTTTGCTATCCTTTCCCTGTACTTACTATGTGCTGGTGTGCATCTGGTCACTAGCACTAGCCTGTGCTGGGAGAGGAGATACATGCTCACCACCAGGACCCAAAACAAAAGGATAACCTCACATTCAGGGGACCTTTGGCTTCCTAGTATCTATCAAGTGCTCATGGGACAAGTCTGTGCTGGAAAACCAAGACCTCATTACCATCCTGAAGCAAGAGACAATCATGTGAGTACATTGTAATTATAAATATTGCAGAAATAAATAAGTTACCTGTAGTGAAATGCAAATTAATTATCACAAAATAAAATTACCTGGTAATCTCAATGGAGACTTTAGTTCATGAAAACATTCAATTACTGTTGGTAATTCTTCCTGTTATAACAATCTTTTGCTCTTTTCTCCTTATTCGTCAGCAGATGATAGCATTAAGGACTAGAAAAAGGACCTACTTATCATTGTGGCTGTCTAGCCGCAGTCATAATGTGAACATACCATCAATTTTATACTGCTACAATCATCTCAGGTCATGTTCTGTGTTAGTCTCAGTCATTCACAAGCACTACCTGTGCTGAAATGTGAGCACAGTCTCTTCAGAAAGACAGCAAGCACCTGCCAAATGTGTAACTTCTTTTTTCTATCCTCTCCTTGTACCTACTTTGTGCTGGTGTGCATCTGATTACTAGCACTAGTCTGTGCTGGGAAAGGAGATTCATTCTCATCACAAAAATCTAAAGACAAGTGTCCAGCTCCCCAGGGGATCTTTGGCTTCCTGGCACCCATTAGATGCTCAAATCATAAGCACTTGTCTGTGGTGGGAGACCATATCCTCTCGTCTGCATTCATGAATACTGCCATGCAAGGCAAATTTTCAGAAAACAATTACAGAAAGCTACAAGTAGTTGCCTACCAGTTATATATAATTATCAGTATTTTTACGTTGAAATTGCTAGAAGCTGATGTGCATCTGGCCACTAGCACTAGTTTGTGCTGAGAGAAGATGTAAAGCAAAGAACCAGATTTATCCATCCTGGAAGACCTTTGGTTTCTTGATACCTGCTTGTGGTCATGTACCATATTCCCTTTACCAAGAAGTCATGTTTGATCTGCATCATTTTATTTCAGAAATAATGTAGTTCTATTGTGTTACATATACTGCAGCCACATACTATGTGAATCATTCTTACACATGCCATTTTTACATGCCGTGTCTGCTGTAAATTTGGTCATTTGAACTTTCCTATGCTAGGAAAGGAGTTTCATTCTCATCACACTTGTCAAAGACATGAATGTATCTTACCTTATTCTCTGGGAGCCTTTGATTTCCTGGTACCTGTTATGTGCTAATGAGACACAATAATTAGCACTAGCCTGTGCTGGGAAACCGTATCCTTTCTGCAACTCTGCTGCAAAAGTACAACTTTAGAAAAAGCAGCAACTATGGGTTTTTTCTCCTCTCTCTGCATCACTTTGTTTCAGATTCAATGTAGTTCTGCTTAGTATAATTTAACACAATGCAACAGCCAAATGCTGTGTGAATTGTTTTAATCCTTTCCTTGTACTTGCTATGTGCTGGTGTGCATCTGGTCACTAGCACTAGCCTGTGCTGGGAGAGGAGAGAGACACAGTCACCACCAAGACTCAAAACAAGAGGCTTACCTGATATTCAGAATGACCTTTGGTTTCCTAGTATTTGTCAAGCGCTCATGGGACATGATCATAAGCACTAGTCTGTGCTGGGAAACCAAGTCATTGTTACCATCCTGAAGCAAGAGACAATTATGTATATAAATTCAAAATACATTATTGCTGAAATTTTTGAAAAAAGAAATAAAATTATTCAATTTTATGCAAATCCATATTTGATTACCTGCTAATAATTTGAAAAGTTGAGTTCATGAAAGTGGTGCGTTAACTAAATGTACCAGCTGTTGTTTGTGCCTTTGCACCTTTCTTGTCTTGTAGGTACTTGGATCTGTCAAATACCACTAATGTATAAGGAGTTGCACTCTCAACACTTACACCAAAGACATGAAAAACCCACTCTGACATACCTTTGGTTTCTTGGTACCTGCTGTTGGTCATGTATCACATTCATTAGCACTAGCCTGTGCCAAGAAGCCAGTTCTTTCTGCAACACATTATTTCAGATACATGTACATGTAATTCTGCAAAGTAAAACTTTCACAGGAAACTGTAGGTACATGCTATGATTGCCATCAGCATTTTTCCTGATATCCTTCCCGTGTACTTGCTATGTGCTTGTGTTCACCGAGTCACTAGCACTAGCCCGTGCTGGAAAAGGAGATAATTCTCATCATCCAGATCTCACAAAGTATAAATTGCATCTTCTGTTGGAAACCTTTTGCTTCCTGGTATCTGTCAAGAGCTACTGGGTACCACTCAAGCACTGGTCAATATTGGAAGTCACATCCTTTTACTTACAAAACCAAAATACATTAAGAGTGCCTACCAATGGACATCTTTTTTTTTTTGCCACCAGTTATCCCTATTTTTTCCCCCAACTTATTTCTATACACACGTAATTTTAATAGAGAAATTATCATCTCTGATTGGACCTTCCCCAAACTTAAATCTATTCTTACTTGCTCCAATGCACTCTTTTCACCCAAATATCATTGAAATGTGCCCAAAACCTCTAGAGATATTTTGCAAGAAACTGGAGTTAAAATGTTGTTCTTTATTAGTGTATTGGCTGCAAGTCAGCAAGATTTGTTGCTAAAGACTGAGCACTGATGTCACCATTTTCAGATGACCCATTCTGATGCCTATTCTCAATTCTACTCTCAGCACATTGGCAACAGACAAAACGAAAGAAGCTCCATTGGTTCCAAAATCCTGATGAAGCAAACAAAGATAAAAACTAAAGGTACCACTAGTAACAGCACTTCTATACAACTCTCCATTACCATTTGTTTGGAAGCAACAAACTTCTGAAGATCTCAACTTTCATCTTTGTGTGTGACTATACCGACCTCTATGATTAATACACCATGACTGAAGCATCCAGTAATTACTCCACATATGCTTTCTTATGTTGAAAAAGTCCGAGAAAGTGAAAGCTTTTGATATAAAACAATTCATGAAATCACTTTACTCACCAGTATTATGCCTCTTACAACATTTTTACATTGAAGATTGTTGTTCGGAGCAATACCAGCAATACTAGCATAAACCACCTGTACTGAAATACTGCACATATTGTACAAAAATGAAATGGCATATGGAGGATATTTGCATTATTTCTCCTTGTGCAGTTAAGCTAGCACAGATAACTTAAATTTCAAACTTAAGTCATTACCTAATAATTATAGTTCTCCCTAACTTTTCAATCACACTTCAGAAGTCAATTTCCTACAATTTGATACATTAACCTTTGATAACAAAAGTAAGAAAATGTGTGGTTTTCATTTTTAATAAGTTGCATATCATCATAACAGTATATAATTCATTTGTTAACATTTTTCTGCCATTTCCACATACTGCAACTCCTATAGTGTCAAATGTCAGTGAAACAAACAAAAGCAGTTCCTCAATGTTCTAAAGATGCAAATCTTGGAAAATTAGTCAATTCAAAGCTACGGTATTCCTATTTTGTTTTCACAAACAGCTACACATAAAAACATTCAGCAGAAGTTATGAAATTATTAAAATCTTCCAAGACATTTCAAAATGGTTATTCATTTGAAATCAATGATCAAATAGTATAGTCTATACTTGTTTAAAAAATTATTTTTAATAAAACCTATTTCCAGTAAAAATTGAACCAAATATTTGGAATATGGCAGATTTGGAATATGACAAAAAGTATTGCTACGACAATGTACTTAACAAGGGTATGTATTTCCACCAAAAATATATATGTTTTTAAATGTAATAAAACCAAGAAAGTTATGTACTGACAAAAAAAGATTTTTTTAAAAACTGCTTTGTACAAGTATAATTAACCTTCAAAATTTCAGATACTGAAGATAAATGGAGAAAAAGTGGTTGGGACTACAGCGCACTTTGACATATCCATGGTATTCGAGATATCAATGTTTGTAGATACAGAAGTTCAACTGCAAATAATAACAAGTACATTTTCACAAGGATGTTCTAAAAAACAATCCAAAACAACATAAGCATTTAACAAAGGCGACAAATGGATTGCAACTGATATTCATACAAGCACAGTATTATAATCTCCTAAATAAAATTCATTACTGGAATGACAATCTTTTTTTTAAGAATACAGAGGAGAAGTGATATAACAAAAGGATATTTTGACAAAAAGAAGTGCTTGAAACTTCTCAAAGCTTTCACTCAATAATACTTTGATATAGATATATATACACTACCAAATCATCTACTTCTATAAAAGAAAACAACCTTTTCTAGCATTTAGGAATTGAATTTATCATGAAGCTTCACACTTTTGTGAGGAAACAAATATTTTCCTCCTTCATACTCCTGCAGCACCATGCAAAATGAAATTCTAAGAATTAAAACTCCTATAAACAGAGTCTGACTAATCTCAAACTGCGTTATCTCAGTCTAGATGTCAATTATGCCTAGAAGTCTAACAATAACAAGAGTCTGGGAGTTCACATTTCTCTCTCCTTAAGTTTGACAGGCTCAGTAAAGGGGTGGGGGTGGGGTGTATCAAACTTTGAAGAAAGCAGTATGTACACCTTTGGGTTTTGAAAAAGGTCACATTTCATCAGTAAACACACACTCACACATTCACAGCATTGGTAACAATTGCACAGAATATAAAGTTTGTAGGATCGAATCCTGATAGTTTATGAAAGCCCTGGTCTTCAGCAATGGTAAAAGCTAAGCAGTTTATCCAAGCTAGATCACAATGTCTTTCCATATTTTGCCACACACCACCAAGATAAAATGTCTGGTATAGGGACTAGTTTGTTCAAGGTCAGCCCTTGGACAAAGCTTCTGATAATGCCTCCTTCTGTTCCTCCGATAATTGTTGTATACAAGCCTGGAATAACTCTTGGTTTCCCTGCAGGATACAGAAAAAAATGACACTAATTTTAACTAAGTAGCCCCCACTTTTTTTTTTTTTTTTTTGAAAAGATAGATATATCTAAATCTACCTCATGTGTAAAATTAACTGTCCAAAGTCAACTTCATTGGGAAACAGAGATAAACTTTGGTCACAGACATATGACACGAATAGATTGACCATTTGCAGACTAAGGCATTTGCAAACTACAGCATTTTCCTCTCCTGCATAAATGCTTCCAGGATAAAATACAGGCTTTCATCATGTTTTATCATTCCACTGTAATATCGTTCTCACCTGCACTTGTCTCACAATGTTCAACATACGGGGATAACAGTCATCTTCTGAGCTAACAGCTTCCCGACTCAACGCCTCCCCAATGATGCTGATAATACGAGGCAGGTTTTCAGTGTTATTTCCTAATATTAAGGGGTGGTTTCTACAAATGGCAAACAAATGACATTGATCAGTTTAAGTTTGAATGAAGTGCCACATTTACACTTCTGAAATGAACAAAACATTTCTTCACAAATAAGAATCATTTATTCAAAGAAGTTGTATATCTGTTGTACATCTGTTGTGAAACAAAAATATTTTACACAAGTGGTGTTAATTATTATGTATTTCATATTTATTTCATACATTAAACCAAAAATAATAAGTAAACAAAGAAAAACTATGTTAGAATTTTTTTGTTGATATTTCGATATTTCTTCATACGTATCGATATGCGTATCATCCTCACAAAGAATCTATACGCCTCGAACAGATAACAGAGATACATGTAATTGTATGAATGTAACAAACTTAAGCCTTGATCAGATCACAGAGATAATTCTAAGTATGTAACAAACTTACCCCTCATCAGAACACAGAGATAATTGTTTGTATGTAACAAACTTAGGCCTCATCAGAACACACAGATAATTGTACATATGAAACAAACTTACTGTAACAAACTTAAGCCCCAATCAGATCACAAAGATAATTGTACATAACAAACTCACGCCTCAATCAGATCACAGAGATAATTGTACGTATGTAACAAAATTAGGGCTGAAATGATATGCCCCCACCACGATACGGTACGTATCGCAATACTTGTGTCACAATTCAATTTTTTCAATACGATACATTTTAAAAAAGAAAGAAATCATAAGGTTAAGGAAAACGTATTCAGATTTCAACAGGCAAGTAATAGGTGGTGATATAATAAAGAGCACTACTTGTGCTTCTGCAGATTAAAAGAGCACTTTGTTCGTGTCAATACTAGCAGTGGCAGCCTGCTCTGAAACTTTCTCCATCGCAATTTTCTCCCTTGTGTGTGTCAAACTATTAAAATGAGGTTGAACCCGATCTATTTCAAGGAGTAACCAAACCCGATTATAAAAGAAATGTACTGAACCAAAAATCGAGATAGTGAATTGAACATTGAACAGAGCAGTAATATTGAAAAATATCAATATTTCGGTGAATTGTTTCAGCCCTAAACAAAATTAAGCCTTGATCAGATCAGAGATAATTGTATGTAGACTTACGTCTCAATCAGATCACAGAGATAATTGTACATAGCAAACTCGCGCCTCAATCATATCACAGAGATAATTGTACATAGACTTACGCCTCGATCAGATCACAGAGATAATTGTACATAGACTTACGCCTCAATCAGATCACAGAGATAACTGTACGAAAACTTATGCCTCAATCAGATCACAGAGATAATTGTACGTATGTAACAGACTTACGCCTCAATCAGATCACAGAGATAATTGTATGTATGTACAGCCTCGTCTTCATCCTCCCACACAGGAAGCCAGCTGAACCAGACAGGTAGGACTTCGTTCGGTTTAATCTGACTGCTGTTGTATTTACAGATCTTTGTTACAGCTGCTATGGCATTCTCTGTAGGGTTGATGTTTTCTACAGATCGAGATTCTGGGTCCTGTATCACCTTTACAAGTAAGGGCAAGGCCTCTGTAAATGAAACAGACTTTTACTCATTTGAAAGTTCTCATAAATCTTATGACATGAAAAGTTTCCAAAAACAAATAGTTGCACTTCACTGATTATATCTGCAACAAGAGGCCCAGGGCTTGACATTCACCTGAGTGCCATGAGCTTCTCAACTTTGTCCCACCCTGAACTGAAACTCTGGATTCATGTGCCATGAATTTTACAAAATTGGTTGAGGAATTTTGTTTCTTATCACACTGCACAAAGTTTATCTCCAAGATGCTCAGATGTAGTAGAGTGAAGAGTATTTTAAATAGATCAAATTTGCTTTGACCCACTGACCAAATACTATAAATTAGTAAAAGGCTTAAGTTTATAATTTTCACTCGTATAGTCTGCTTGCTTAACATCTAGGAATAAGGAACATTTTCATATGCATGATGAATTTTCAATGTATGCCCAATTTAGCCCCACCACTGGGCCTTAACTGTTGACCATGTTTTTCACAACTTGACTATGATTTTCACAATTTCGGGAGAGTGACTCTCATGACCTACAACTTTATCTAGGAGCCACAACAATTCTATTTCTTTAAATTATGTCTTCCTTTTTTTCCAACCATTTCAACTATTGCTGTCTTTACCTGCACACGTAGTTGCATATGCTTCAGTGCCAAACTGGGCCATAACTCCAACACCATATGCTGCAGCCTGCCGAACCTCGGGCTGCTTGTCACAAACATATTCCATCATGCTCTTTAAGAAGTACTCCTGATATTTCACAGAATGCTGAAAATACAAATACATACGATACATATATGTATCACAATAAAAGGCTATATATATTCACTTCATAGAGAAAATGAATTCCACACTTTTCAGTGAAATAGCAATGGTGTGATAAGTCATACAAAACTAATTTTCTTTCTTTTGGAGTGTACTTACACCTCCACAATGCTCTATTACATCATCCCAGATACAGAGTCCCCACTGTTTGTCAGGCCATGGCCTATCAGCACCCTGAAACATTGGGAACTTAGTCTCTACCATGTTCAAGCATCAAATTTATCTTTTAGGTATTACAGTAAAACATGCTAATAGGAAACATGCTTATATGTACTGATGCTTACAGTGAAGTGACTTTAATTCTCTGTGGCTTTAAAATATGTTGTGAACTTAACGGATATAACGAAATATGTTTGTAATGAAGTAAACTTGTCTGTCCTTGGCACTTAATTATAAGCATGTTTTACTGTTAATGCAAAATAGCTCAATTTTATGGAATGCACTTTGATTGAAGATACATGTATGCTTACCAGTAATTTGACAAAATGATGGAGCAGTTGTTCAAAGACTGGGAGGAATTCTTCTTTATGTGTTCCAAATAAGGCATGAATGGTGTCCGAAATCTTGCTCAAAATGTATACATCTTCATCATCCTACACATAAAACATTACTGATGAATGAAACATACACACTCATAAACAAAAATATGAATGCACACTTATTTTAATCAATAATTTAATTAAGCTTGAGGAACCCAAGGTCAGAAAACATCGCTTACAAAATTTTTCATTTATATGCATTAAATTTTTCAATGCGCAATTGATATTCATCATGTCTTGGGTCATTTAGCATGAATAATTTGATCCTTAAATTCTGGTGCTTATGTACAATATTTGTTTAATGAGTAATGGTTGCACCTTAGTTTTCTTATAAATAACCAACTTTTAATAAATGGGAGGAAATGCAAAAGATAATCAGTATATACATGTTTAAATAATAGATTTCTAAAGTATCCACACTGGAAATAATAGAACTTCCAAAGTATCCACATAGCAAAAGGGCTTGGAAGTGTATTCTATGTCAGTTTCACTGGATTAGATTAAAGCCTTCTCTATTTGTTTTGTACAATTGTTTTTGAGTGAACATTAAGTTTTGCATTATCAAAGTTCCTTGTGTGTTATATTTTATAAGATTAATATACATGAGTGTCTGTATAATTTGTCCTTTCATTTGCAGGTCATAATTCATTGAAATAACATTTATTTAACATTAAGACACAGAGTTGTGAACATGAAGTTCTACTGCACTTGTTCACTACAGCTTGTCAAAAAGTTTATTTTTTTCCTCTTTTATCAGGAAGAAATTTGAGGTCAGAAAACATCGCTTTAAATCTTTTCATGATACATGTATTTATTTTTTTCAATGCGCAATTGAATAATCATCATTCCTCAGTTTCTTCTGAACTCTTTTTTTTAAATTCAAAATATAAAAACATCAGTTTTGCAGTCCGACATGCTCTTTTCCTTCAACATTAACTGTGTGATGGTGCAACGTATAACAGGCATTTCCCCTTCATGATTCAATACTTGCTATATCCCAACCATTGCTAGAGTTATGTCCCCTATATGATTCACTGTTGGAGATAATGTACTCACAAAGCAGAAAATCTTTGGCATTACTAGTTATGATGTTAACAAGTATGTATTCTCTATTTTTCTAGTTCCTGTTCAAAATGCCATGACCTTTCAGGTAGTTACATCAGATCTGTTCCACGTAAATTAAGTTATTTTCTCAAATTTGTAATATCCAAAGCTAGAAAGAACAGTTTCCTATAGCATTCCTAGCCATTGTTGTTGACATACATATAAAATAATGATTAGAGAAATAAATTTCTTTTTTTTCACAATTCTTTTTTCTCTTAAGTTTTGAAATAAATCTCTTTAAATTGTATACAAATACACCAAAGCATCTTAATTTCTTTCCTATTTCCTTTAAAACCTTCTCTGGTTTATTGTACCTCATACAAAACACCACTTTTTCTTTAAAAATACTTTTGAACATATATGTGGATTTTTGCAAAGGCTAAAATGAAACAATTTACACTGCATTCAACATTTATCATAGCAGAGTTGGACAAACAAAGAGCTTGTTGAATTCACTCTGAGACCTGCTTTTACTGAGTTTTGTCTCTCTACTAGACTACTAATGAAGTCTACTTCATTCATACATGCCAACTTTTGAAAATTCCCATGGGGGATTTTGCGCGTGACGACAATTTTCAAAGCTTTAAATTCGCGACATTTTGTCGTGAAAATAAATGTTTATCCCATTTTTTTTTTATTATTTATAATATCAATATCACTTGTTAATACAATTTAAGAATAAATAATACAAACAAATTTTTTCCTTCCAAAATTCAAATATCTTTTGCTTAAATAGGTACCTCTCTCACTAAAGAAGTGATATCTGTTTAGTTTAACAACATTATGTTTGAAAAGACACAGAATTTGGTGAAAAATGTGAAAATGTACAACTTTCAGTTCAGTAAATTTTGTTGTAAAGTTTTAGAAATATATGAGGTTTTGTTACTGTACAGTTTCTGGGAAACATTTGTAAAATTCTCTATTTACATTTTACACAATTAGAATTTCCTAATTAGACATTAGATTGAAAGAAATATTGAAAAATTACAATGCACTGTGTGTGTGAGGGTGAGAGAGAGAGAGAGAAAGATAAGAAAATTTGTTTGTTTTGAAGTGTCATTTTATTCCCTTTTAATAAGTAGACATCATGATGATTAATTTAATCACACACACAAAACAAGTTGAAGAAATAAATTTACTCTTGAGATCATCAATTATTTAAAACAAGGATACCCCTATCCCAAACAAAAATTAAAATTGTTATAAACATGATGAACTTTTGCATAACATTGGCAGTGTCATGTGGGTATTCCGTTGTCATATTACATTGGGGGCAGGGGGGGATTCAGTGTACTTGAGGGTATAAGACTTTGTTGTTTCATCTAAATTATTTTCATCTTATTTTAACCGGTAAACTTTACAATATCTTAAAATCAGCAGCTATGCTTTGTTGTTTTCTACTTTCGTTTTTAAAAAACGAAACATGGATTAATTCCGATTTTGTTGTTAGTTTATCATATCACTGTATTCAATTTTTGTTTTTAATAAAATGATATTTAATTATACCCTAAATCTATGTGTTTCACTATATGCATACCCCTTCTGACTGAAAAGTTTAATCCTCTAACTGCTCCAGGCTATGTTACCTGTACCTGGACAGCTGTGTGCGTTCAAGCGAGAAGTGATTTCCTGTGGCTAATTAACACCTCTGCATGCGTTAAATAAACAAAGAGACTAATCTGTGTGCATTGAATAAACAAGTCTGATATTCTACTCCCGATTGACAAAATATTGCGGTAGGGAAACTCAGAAAATCGGAAATTTTAGGTTGAATATTTTCAAATCGGGATTTTTGGGCAATTTTGCTTTCCTGATCGGGAGAGCGGGATTAAAGGGTAAAATCGGGAGGATCCCGCCTAAATCGGGAAAGTTGGCATGTATGTTCATTGCTATACATTTATCAGAAGTCAGATATACTATCTAGCAAATTGGGAAGTTTCACGAAGACAAGCCTTCAAATGTAATGCAAAAGTATACATCATTCTTCTGAAATGTACATGTATGTTAAATTAAAATCCACTTCAAACATCACTTCATTTTGAGCACTCTGTTTTTTTTGGTTTTGTTTTGGGGGGGGGGGGGGGGGGGGATGGAGAGTTGTAATTCACATGCAGAACGTGGTATTTCTATTATGTACATTACTTTTAAGGAATGGAGAGGTACTTGGACATTAACCTATGCATAAATGAACTGATCAACCTCTCATCTGATGACTAAGTGACTTGGTGGAAACCAGGGTGATCACAACATCTTATTTAATGACCTCATGACTTGGGGGAAATCAGGATGATCATTAAGAGCTTGGCCGGGGAAAAAAAAAGCATGTTGAAAAGTTTATTTCTCTGTCAGAGACAATAGAATGAGAGTCATTTAATACTTTAAAGTTTGAAATTGTCTTGTTCATTTCAGCAAACATATTTTGACACAGCAGATATCATGAAATATTTTGACCAGCACAATTCCTATCAGTGACTTGATGACTATATAATATACATCTAGCTTATTCATTTATGATAAATTGAAGCAAAATGAAAAATGTTCTACAAAAAAAAGATACAGAGTTATCTGTGACAAATTTTTAAAGATAGACACCATTTCCAAATGGCATACCCCAGGATTGTTGCTATCTACAATGTACATATAAAGGCCAGAAGTCAGATACTATCTAGCAAAGGGGGAAGTTTCATGAGGACAAGCCTTCAAATATATGCAAAAGTATACATCATTCTTCTGGCATTTATATCAATGTAACTTGTCAAAGGCTGAAACTTAAAATAAATCCACCATACTATAAATGACTTTGCAGTCTGGAAACAGTTTTTAAACATACCTCATCTAATAAAGTCTCCTCTACATCTTCATCATAGTCTTCATCTCTCCGTTTTTCTATTAATACACAAAACCTTTTACCATGACTTAACAAAGTATAAAAGACACGTTAAAGCAAATAACCAGATTACATGTAATAAGGGTATACTCGTTCTGTAGGTTTACTGACCATGTCTTTCTTCCTGTCTTTTAAAGTGTGCCACTAACTGTTTCTCCATCAGCTGGACCAGAAGTTGTAAATTTTCTGCTGATAAACAGCCCCTGCCTAGCTTTTCAATGCACTGTAAAATAAACATGTACAACATAAATCTTTGTATTGATTATTCCTTTATGTCATTTCTTAGCATGTATGGGCTCTGACATTGTTGTATATAACCATACTTGCCAATCTTCAACATGTAAAAATCTGGTCATGACCAGATTTGGAAAGTAAAAAATCTGGTCATAGCGCGTAACGACATTCACGACACATTTACCATGATTAAATTAATATATATGTATATATAAGTATTTGTGTATTGAGAATTATTTTATTAAAATAAGGCTTTAGCTTACAATGACAAAAAATTATTATATATTGATTAAATTTAAATGCTAAAAGAGCACTGAAGGTTTCATTTTTTCAGTATTGACCTGAATTAAGTGTGCTTTTTTTTCTAAAGGAAAGTTTTTTAGAATCTGCATTGCTGATTTGAAGCACATGGAAAGTTTGTGTTAAATTTGAAAGTATTCCAATCTTGGTTTTGAAGTTACTTTTCCTTTCCCGAATTCATTTAATTAACAAGTGCTATTAAATTTACAGTTATGCCTACACTATCTTCAAACACTTTATTTTACCTAATGAAAGTTGTTTTCCAAGATTCCTTGATATGTACATAAATATCGTTTCTCTTTTTCTTGGTTCAATTTGTTCCTGCTGGCCCTGATAGCGATCTCGTTCTATCTGAAGCCATTTTAAATTGACTTCAAACTTTGATTTGTCAAAACAACTCTTGGGTAATTGTTTACACCTGCACTGGTACACGGCCTACTAAACATAGCCATCGGCATTGCTTACGTATATCGAAGCTTGGGTTGTAACTGGAAGTTAAAAGTGCAACCTAATTTACAAACCAAATCCGAAAATCGGGAGATTTTCGGGTTGTTTGGCAAAAATCGGGTGAAAAGCATAACCCGCCGTGTCATATAAAACATAGGTAATCAAAGATTACGAAGCTCACCTCGGCGAATGTTATCTACATGTAAGGCAAATTTCACATCATATTTTTTTTCTAGTTAGGGTACATCCCAAGATCAATGTCCATGCAAGTTTGATTTAATTATAGACCTGCTCAAAAAACTTTTGACCTGTTAAGTAATCAAGAAAATTTTGGTCAGTTCCAACATCCAAACCAAGTCTGGAAGTTTTCATCCTTAGATGCACCATCTATGCAATTTTAATCATAACAGGCCATAATATTATATAGCTACTCCAAAAAAATTACCCTGGTCACTCATCTGGAAAATGTACGTCAGATTCAGAATCCAAGGCAAGTCTGGAAGTGTCCATCCCTAGATACATCATCCATGCTAATTTGGTTAAAATATGGCTAAAATTCACTCATGTGGAAAATCTAGGTCAGATCCAGCATCCGAAGCAAGTGTGGTAGTGTCCATCCCTGGATGCATCATCCATGCAAGTTTGGTCCGGGTAGGGCTTATAGTTACTTGGGAATGGACCTGCTCCTTAAATTTAACCTGGTCACTCATCTGGAAAATCTAGGTCAGATCCAGCATCCGAAGCAAGTGTGGTAGTGTCCATCCCTAGATGCATCATCCATGCAAGTTTGGTCCAGGTAGGGCTTATAGTTACTTGGGAATGGACCTGCTCCTAAAACTTTAACCTGGTCACTCATCCGGAAAATCTAGGTCAGATCCAGCATCCGAAGTAAGTGTGGCCATGTCCATCCCTAGATGCATCATCCATGCAAGTTTGGTCAAGGTAGGGCTTATAGTTTCTTGGGAATGGACCTGCTCCTAAAACTTTAACCTGGTCACTCATCCGAAAAATCTAGGTCAGATCCAGCATCCGAAGCAAGTGTGGTAGTGTCCATCCCTAGATGCATCACCCATGCAAGTTTGATCCAGGTAGGGCTTATAGTTACTTGGGAATGGACCTGCTCCTAAAACTTTAACCTGGGACGCCGACGCTAACGCCGACGCCGACGCCGGGAGTATAGCATAAGCTCATCTCGACTTCGTCGAGGTGAGCTAAAAATAATCGGGTTAAGGGTCGAAAAATCGGGTGTTACCCGACGAAATCGAGTGAGTTGGCAACTATGTATATAACAAGCTATTTCTACAATCTCGGACTACATCATACAAGGCTGAAACAGATATACAGATTGACTGCTTAATGTTAAATATTATAAAAAGTTGGGGGCAAGAAATAACAACATACATGTAAATATGGAAAACAGATTTTACCTTGGCAAGTGAGTTCATATGCTCTGGTAAAACAGTATTTTCTGGTTCTATTTCAATGGCTTTCAGTAAACTGGGACAAATAAACTGCCACATCTCCGCAACATACTGGTCACCCTTGATCTTGGCACATTCAATCAGGTACGGCAAACTCTCCGATGCAGCAATTCGTATATCTATTTTAAGAGCATAATCTGAATTACCTCTGAGAAATTGATGTATAGATGATTGAATTCACTTTACTATTCCTGCTTAAACAGTAGAGAAAATGATAACTGATACAAAGAGAGTAAAACTAACCATCATGGAAGTAAAACTTGAGTAATGGGACCATGATTTTCACTACCTCCTCTGCATACTCTGCAAAACCCTCCTTTAACTCCCTAGCATAACATACCAACATCTGACAAGCAGTAGCCTTTTCTTCAAGACCAGCAGTTCGAATCCCAAAACTTTGCTGCAAACAGAAATCACAGTCAAAAGCTATATTTGCAGTTCAAATCAGGTAAAGGGAACCAAATCAAGACTTTTGATACACAATGAAATTACAGTCTATGCAAAAGTCACCGGACCGTCGGTTTTTACCGGTAAAAATTGGTTCGGGTTGGTAAAAAAATTCAGGGTACAGGACCAAATGTCCGATGAAAAAATAAGGCCTAAAAATCTGAATTTACATGTTCATATGGTCTTATTTTCCACACATATCCTTTATTCGATCCATTTAGCAGTAATGCATGATTAATTTTAATCTATATCTCGTTTATTTCTAATTCGAATTTCCTCTGTCATGGAATATAGATCTATAGATAGCTCATACGTAGATTCGGTTGGGTAGATTATTTTCATTACTAAACAAGAGTAACTATTATGAGTTACTTCAGGAGATAAATAAATATATTTTAAAGTGCATTTTCTTAAGTTTTATTAGAAAAAAATCTTTGACACTGTATATTTCGTCTGTATGTATCAAATAACCAGAAAAAGAAAAATTGTTTGCATTTGTCATATGTACTACCTTTAAACAAAAAAAACAATAATAAGTTTGTTCATTTCAATAAAATCATTTTTTTTAATAATCTCAACTCTGGATCTATTTAAGGTTCAATTTAACAGTGAGAATACACCCCCCCCCCCCCTTTTCAATCTCTGAATCATAATGATGTATGAATTAATTTAAAGAAAAAGGTCAGTCTGGTAAGTAAATGCTTGGTCTGGTAAAGTATATATTTTTACCAGACCGTATGTCCTGTAAAAATTTTAGACTTTCGCATAGACTGAAATTACCAGAAATAGTGACAAACCTGGACATACCTGATCACCTACAGTAACAAACTGCCATTCAGTATCACTTTCCATGTCTTTAATTTCTTCACCTGTAATTCATCATTGCATTTATTTTACATTCATTCATTTACACACCCATGAAAATACACAAAGAAACAGATTTTTTTTTTATATTTTACTCTTTCAAATTTTGAAAGTTGAAGATCACATCTATAGAAAATATCCAATTGATTTCAGAAGTTTATTTTGTTCATTTTTTCCCCAAAGTTTACAGGGGATACAAATCATGTTAAATGTTGATTTTTTTCCCTTTTTATTCTCACTACATTTTATTGACTTTACAATGTACAATGTAATTCTTACTGTCTAACAAGGCCACTTCTGGTTTGAGTGATGCTGCTTTGAGAACAGGGCCCATGACAATAGGAAGGTACTGCTGAAATTCCTTTCCCATGATTTTACACATTCTAGCCCAAGCTGAGATCATGTATGAAAGCTGAAAAGTACATATAATTCCCAAATTTTTAATACTATAACACCTATATGTTCTCCCAATACTTTGACAAGCATCCAGAATTCCTTGGCTTACTTAAATACTTTCCCAAAAACCATATTTCTGTAACTGCAATATTATCATGAAATTTGTGTAAACTGCAGTTTTCTGCATTGGGAAGTTCAACAGGATAACACAGGTACAGCTGTGCCTCCCATTTTTATCAAAATAAAATATCTTTAGAACTCACCTGGGGGTCATCGTCAGCCATTTCCTCCTGGGTTGTTTGATGTTTTAGAAGAAGCTGCATGACATCACTGCAGTCTTGTAAAAACTGAAGGAAAAAAACTCAAATATAATATTTATTGATCTCCCGGGTTAAAAATGGAAAGATTGTCAATGCCCATATTTTTTTTACCCTCAAAAAATGCATGTACATGTATCTTGCATGAAAGAACATATTAAACTTGCTATAAACTTAGAAGCACTTCTATTTTTTTTTGTTTTGTTTTTTTTTTGGGGGGGAGGGGGGGGGGGGGGGGAGGGGGGACTTTCAAGTTGACAAACATATAGAAATCAGCCCACCTTTTCTTTTCCAACAGCCAATCCTATCAGACTTATACACTCGATGGTTTTCCCCCTCAGTAACCGTAACTCTGGCTGAACAGCATTCTGTACAATGTACTTCAGACAGGGCATGAACCTGTCATAGTGAGATGTGAATTTCTCCTCAGCTGTATCTGCTACAGATGCTAAGGTAGTCACAATCTGCTCTAAAACCATCTTTGTTCCTTTTTCCATCAGCTAAATTCAAAGTGTACAAATCTAAATACCACTTGAGTTTTTTTCACCCCAAAGATAACATTAAATGATACAAAACTACTATAATTTTCTTTTTCTCCTTGTGCCACAATGATCATCAAAGTTAGTAGCTGACTTGAGCTTGTAGTTGCAAACTAGTCAATCACTTTATAATAGAAGTCTCAATGGATCATATAAATATATGTGAACAAATTTTCCTTCGTGATTTGCATAAAAAAGATGTCAATTGTTGGCATGCAAAAGCTAACAAGTAGATACATGTATTTAGCAAAATGAAGTTAAGCTACATTCTCACCTCTTTAAATTTGCTGTTGAGAACTTCTTCCAGTTTAAGGATGATGACATCTAGATACTGTGACAAGATAGCTTTAGGGCATTCCTCACTGAAGTTTACCAGTGCAGCGGCACCATGTGCTTGGACTCGAGGATTTGCATTGTCATCCAGCACTTGAAGCAAACTAGGAACTAACTGAAAATTTAAATATTAACCATTAGCTTCAAAATGCAATTTCTTAATTTTGAAAGAGAAACCTTAGGCTTACTTCTAAGAAACATTCAATTCATTCATTCTCTTATAACTTTCTCATAAGTGCAACTTTGAAAAATTAAGTTACACCCCACCCCCCATCGCCAACATTCAAAATTTGAATTCTATATGTAGAACTTGCCTTGTCATGGAACTTCTTTTGAAAGACTGGACCAAAATCTGTACACAGCTGTCCTAGGGCATTACAAGCTGCATACCTGACCCTTGGGTGCTACAATGATGAAAACATTACATAACTTTTTTTCTGAATTTAGTAGACAGAGAACAAATTAACTAAATCATGAAAATTAAAACTTTTATGTGTAATTACACTCTGACTTAGCATTTAAAATTATTGACATTCCTGCCAACAAACACAACCTACTCTACAGCTTTGTGTCTATCATGTATAAATATATACACATTACTTTTGCCCAAGTCTTACTGGATCTTTGAGGAATGGCATTATGGCTTCTAACACGTTTCCCAGCATGGTTTCCATCTGTTGATGACATCCCTCACCACAAGCTGAGATGGCCATAAGTGCTGCATGTCTGTATCGCCAGTCATCTACAACAGTCAGTTATATTTCATTTTAATGTGTGAAGTTGCCTCAAAATATTCATTTCAATGATGCTAACTTTTTGTTCATAAATCCATCTTTAAATTGCAAGGACTTAAAATCTATACAGTATATCTTGAAATTTAACCATAGGGTTATTAATAATATAACTCCTACAACACTTGCTGGTGTAAATCATATGTTAATATCATTTTCTTTAGTACATGTGTGTGTTATAAGCTCACTATTTTGTAACATCTGAGGAACATTTGACAAGATGTGAGGCAGCATGGTCTTTCCTCCAAGTGCACAGGCCAACCGATCTAAGGCACTCTCTGCTGCTATCGCATTGCTACAAAGCAATTCAAGATTTAGAAACTTCAACATCTATATTCTGTTCTTAGCAGAAGTTACCTAAATTCCCTACCAAAGAATGGATTATTTGTTTTTTTAATAACAGTAATAATAATTATCTGTGAAAATGTTTTTCTGAAAAAATATAGACTTGAGTTACAAACAAATAATGAACTCTTTTCTGAATTTAACAGCATAAAACTTCTAAGTACACCTGTACTCACCTGTCTGTGTCGTCTTCCTCAGGCTCATCCTGGACGGACCAGTCCGGCTCCTCCTCCAAGTCCACCATCATGGCCAACACCTGGGGCACTGTATCAAGATATCAGGAATTACAATTCTATGTTGCAAGCTTTCTATGTTGACATAAGTAGTTATAGGATATAAAATTTACCTGCACAATTAGCCTTAGGGGAAAAGAAAGTTTTTCTGTTTGCCCACTTGAACTGGATATATTTTGGAGGGAATAATGTGCACTGTACATTATACTCTGCAGTAAAAGCAGTTTCAGGACTAATCACACAAATACCTAGAAGTGGCATAAACTTGGCATTTTTCCGCACCATTGCTGGTGCCGTCTCTGACAAGGTAACGATGACCTCCAACCCCAGCTGTCTCCAAGAATCCTCCAAATTACAGTCTGAAACAATCTAAAAAGAACACAAATATCCAACAATTTTATTTATACTTTCAGCAATTCCATTTATGATAAAATAGAAGCTAACTGATTATGCAATGATCTCTTGGTAATAGAAACATTGGGCAATATTCTGTGGAATTGCTGGAATAATCATAAAGAATAAGTCTTGGTGCAAACTGAACTTCTGATCCAAATATTGGTAACCTATAGCACTCACCACAAGATTTACACTAATAGATGTAATTTTTGGGTAGTGTACATGTACTTACCTTCAAGCAAAATGGGAAAATAGATTCCATATGAGATCTCAAAACTTTTGGCACATTTTCTGCCAATTCAATCAAGCATTTCAGCAGGGCATCATCTTCCTGAGAGCTCACACTCTGATTAATTAACTGTTAAAATAAACAGCTTTATCATAAGCTTGTCCTCACAGAGCCTTCAACCAATCAAAACTTGTTTTACAGATCAATTTCAATCACTGAATGAGTATATTAACAAGTGAAGTCCATTTCCTTTACCTGAATCATGGGTGGAACGAGGTCTTTGAACAGTGCCAAGAGAGTTGGAGAGTTATCATTGGTTGATAGAAAAGCCGTCATGGCCTGGACGGCCTCCGACTGCACCTCGAAATTCCCTGTGTCATTTAAACACCTCGTCAACATCTGTTTTATAACATCTAAATAGTGAGCCTGTTGGTTTCCAAATATCCCTGGGACCTGACTGGAAAACACAACATTGAAATAGTGTAATATGCACACATTAATGTACCTCTGGAATATATCTGTCTCGTACTTTGGAAAAACATTGACTTGTCTGACCATCAGTTGTAATAATTTAATGATATCACATACTTTTAATCATTAAAATGTATTAATTTTATTCCAATACCCATGGTGCCATTTAGTGAAGTTCATAACACTATACAACGTCCTAAACAATGAAGGTAATCTCTGTTTTTCACACATACTTACCCAAAAATGTGGAGAGCACAACTTCGCAGACCTGGATCAGCAGAATTAGCACATTCAAACATGTACTTTAGAACCTCTGGCCAAGTTACATTGTCTTCATCATCTTTAAACAACACAAATAATAAAATCAAACATTGTCTCTTGAAGAGATCATAAACATTAAAGTACAAGCGCAAAATGCCTCACAAAAATTAAAACTAGATTTTCTTCGTTATCTCTTCCTTCATCTGTTTGAAATTCATTTTACCATATATACATGTACTCACGCATAAGTCGGTTGTATTTTTTGCAGTTATTTTGGAGCGATTTGCCATTGACCCACTTATAAGTCGGTACAAGTCTTTGACAGAATCGGATGACAATATCAAATCAATGATCTTATGTTTTACCCTGGTTTCAATCAATATTTTTTTTTTTTTTAAAAATGACATCGATATATAATTTTAAAGTTGCATAATGAGTCAAAACCATGTGTTTCTTTTAAGAAAATTGTATCACAAAACAAAAGATTTCTGTGAAATATGAATATAGCGAAGTTTTGTCAACTCAGCTGCACTGTAAAGCAAGAAAAAAACTGCAAAATATAAGTGCCGGAAAAGCAAATGTAGTATCTATTGCTTTGTTTTTATCGTCAATGTCAACAATGTCAAGGACACGCGTCCTTTATTTTTAGCATGAAACTTGTAAACAACATTGAATTGGGGCAAGCAGAAGTAAGGAATAAGTTATGATCATCTTTTTTGAAGATTGTATCAAAAGTCTCAGTCTTCCAACATTTATATCTATGGAATTGAAACCACGGTAAATTCTTCAACTTTTCAGCGCATGCGCACAATAAAGAGGAAGAAGTGAAGCAATATTTTTGTGATGGGTTATACAAAGATTTTGTTTACTTTTATTTTTCTCCATTAAATTAGATTTTTTAGGTTCTGAAACCTGTAATTATTTGAAACCTTAAATCTTGAAGAACTGAACAAAATTTGCATGTGTCATCAAAAATTCTACTGTTGTCAATTTTCCCTTTTGTCCGTCACAGTGTCACTTTAAATCATTAAAAAATAAGTAACGCACACTTAAGATAAAAATAAAACTATTAAAATTTATAAATACATGTAGTTTATGCATAATCTTACAATACATAAATGATTTAATATATAAAGACTTTGGTCAATGAACGGCGGGATTGTTTTCTACCTTTCATCGTCCAGAGAAATACAGATCTTTCTATGACTTGCCCTTAAGTCGGACACAGAGTTCTGGACCAAAATTATAGTATATATATATATATATATATATATATAATTAATAGTATACCTATAAGATTCCTAGCCAATTCTGCAACAGCATCACAGATTTTTTTCCGGACAGGTGGCGAAGTTTCCTCTTGGATGAGTAAAAGGACTTGATCTTTGACAGCATTCTGAATATCTACAGGAACCTGTGGCCAAAATTCCTCGAAATTGTTGGCAAACAAACGTCTTAGCAGCACTGCAGCAAGAGTCCTAACCTGTAAGAACAGCTCTCTCAATGAACTTATTAAACTCTGTTTTGATGACGTTTATATGAAATAAATTAGTTTAGAATGTTCCAAGACTTTTAGTCTTGTAGTACCTCCACAGACAAATTTTTGTTTTTCAAGGCTGTTACAAGGAATGGTAATTTGGAAACTGAAGGTACACCATCATATGCTTCCTGAAAGTAGAAAAATCAAATCTTACTAAAATGTTAAAAGGGGCACAGATAAACTTGCATTGTCATTTTGTTTCTAACTTTAAATTTCACTAAACCTAAAAAAACTTCAGTTTAATGATTTTAACTATTAAAAGTCTTAATATTCTATGACAAGGGCATTCTTCATAACTGTATACCAAAAACCTGTGTTTGTAAATATGAGCTCCAGCTCTGTTATTGTTTTTGTGTACGTTTTCCTGGGTGTGTTTGATATTTGCTAACTCTGCACATATCATTATGATCATTGAATACAAATTGACAAAATGGTGTGTTGGTTTTACTTTCGTGCATTTCTAGTTGGACTGTTCTTGATTATTATTATATTTTCTTGTCTTTTATAAATATACAACAGCTCAATTCTCCACTTTTCTTAAATATTAAGGATAAGTTTTAGTACTTCTGATAGCATTAGGATGTATGATGTGCTAGAAGTTCTTAATGTTGATAATTTTCAGATAAAAGAAGTTCCTAAACATATTTTTATAATAGATATCACCCTAAAACGCTCTCTCAACATTTAAGTCATGAAATTTCTACCAAAAAAAAATCAAAGCTGTAATTCTGTCTGGCTCTTTAAATAATGATTTTGTCGAAATTAAAGTGTAATCGTACAGTAGAAGCAATTTGGAAGTCCCAATCACCAATTCCTTAAGTATTTTACCCTGGATATCTAACCCTCAGTTATCTCAGAGTATTTTCTTGGTCCCGTTGGGTTCGAGATAACGAGGTTTGACTGTATATGATGTGCCAGTAGATAACAAATGCAAGCAATATTACAGGATTGTATACAGTATCCTGTCTTAACCTTAAAGAAATATCATATGTAATAACTGGAGTAAACCATTAAATTAACATTGGCCTAGAAACAAGATACTATTCTCTCTGCCTAAAGATAAAAAAATTCTTCTGATCAGCAAGTCACTGTATCACTCAAGTTTGCAGGTGTTTTCATTCAAATATCTGCAAATTAATATCACACTCATACATTTTTCATAAAACTTCTTCCTAGAATATTGTAAATTGTTTACATAACATTCATGCTATGATTCATATGTTCAGCAATTCCTAGGGATTGGGAAAGAAGGGGGGGTGCTGACCGGAAGTGGAAATAAGCCATTTGACCAAAACTTTCGAATTATTCCCACCACACTCACATTCTAAAACTACCAACTTCAAGTATTTAGTGATCATATAAGCCACATTACTGACACCACTATATTGTACAACAATCTATCTGTTCGTCGTAATAAAAGGTATTCTTCCGAATGTGACATGTCTCCATTCATTTCCACGTGGTATGGCGAATAAGGTCGTCGCGAGTGAAAAATGCACGATTCAATCTTTTCTCTCACAGAGACAAACAACGTAATTGTATATTACCTCTGCTTTAACTCTGATGTCGTTTTCTGGATTTAATAAGGTGTTCAAAAGTGTTTCAAACTGAATTTGATCGTCGGCCATCTTCTCTCACAGGGTATACAAATGGCATGACCTTTAACCCTGCTATTCCCGCCTTATTTTTAAAGAAGTTCTCTCCCTTCCCCTAGTATGAAAAATTATGAAATTATATTTTTTAATCAAGAGCAAACTATGCTGCTGAGCCTGGTATCTAGACAGGTCCCAATAAAATGCTAGTTGGCGGACTGGAGATGGTGGGAGGGGCACCTGGGGGAAAAATGGGGGAGGGGGAATACTCAGATAAAAAAAAATGAAATGAAATTTATTTGCAGTCGTGCAAATAAAAATATTAAATAACAAAGTTATCAGTTTGATTTTTTTGTTTGTTTGTCTGTTTTTGATTTTGTTTTATTTCTAATGAAATAAAATGAATAAAAGTAAAATGCTTCTTTCACACCCCCTCCCGGTTTCTACATTGTATTGCCATAATTATCAAAATCAAAATTATCATATCTCGGTAATCAAATCATTGCTGATCACATATAGCGCACATAATTTATTTGATTCTAAAAACTTTTGCAACGTATAATTATAACGTATAACGTATAACTATCAGGCCTAAAGCTATAAAGATTTTTTTCTTAAAATTGAAATTAATTGAGGTGGTTCAAATATTAGTTTGCAAGACATTTTAGCGGGAAAAATCGACGTTTTATCGGAAAATTTGTGGACATAATTATCATACTGCAGGACATTTTAGCAGAATTTCAAATAGGACATGGACAATTTAGCGAAAGAGTTAAATTATGTAAATAAAACTGTCATAATTAGCCATCTACACCTCTGTTAAGGTTCATTGACCCTCTGATAAGAGAGATAATTTTTATGGGATAAATGACTATCTTTCCTTTAGTTAAATAAACAAGTTAACTGGCCATTTCCGTCAAATGTTTGCCCTGCCACTGCCAAGCTATGTTGAAATTATGTGCATTTTAATACGGAACTTTCGAGTTACGGATCCGCTTCGAATATTATCGCTTAACAGACGTAATTGTAGGGCATAATTCACTTCCGCATTCCAACGCAACGTGTAAACAAATATGGAAGACTTCAATAGTTATCAAGTCCCAGCGTTAAAGTATTACTTAAGTACGAAAGGTATAACAACATCCATGTACAGAAAAGCTCATTTGATAAGACTGTGTGAATTGGCAAGAGAAATAGACCTAGAAGATATAGAAACAAAAGATGATTACGTGAATATGGATGTTCGTCGTAGAACTGTCGGAGACCGGATGTTACCAAGCATAAGCGAGGTACAGTTTTATTTTGGAAAAAAATCATAATAATCTCATATATATCTTATACAACAATAAGTAAATTGAATGAATATGAGTTTACTCAGAACTAAAGCTGTAGCAGGGAGAGAGAGAGAGAGAGAGAGAGAGCATCAACGTTACCAATTGTCACCACCATCAAATATATGAGATTTTATAATATCCAGAATTTTATTTGGAGTTTTACAACATTTTTCAGGTTAAATTATGTGACTGGAATGGAGATTTAAAGAAGGTACCAGACATAGACATTGCTGATGTTTTTGTATACTTAATTAATATTGGTTGGGATCAAAATCGCCTTCATTCCTACAAAGTAGACAAGGGTTATTTGTTGTATCAGAACAACCATGTTGACAGTGTTCGAATGTGTCCATTAGATTCGGATTATTCTTATGTCATGTGTAATACAACTCCAGAAACCCGTCAATCGGAGGATCCTTATAGGACATGGTTACTGGTGAAGACTGATGGCTATATCATATCAGGTGGCTGCTCCTGTGTTGCGTAAGTCCAGCTCTGTGCTTTATTATTTATGATATTCATAGTATTTATCATTTAATTAATGTCAATCCCAAAATTGGAGTAATTATTAACATGCTACTTTTTGTCTTTTTAGGGATGATGGTTCTTGCAAGCACTGCACGGCCCTTTCATTTGCTCTTGCAGCTTTTTGCGATCGCCATAAGGACAGGCATACAGAGGTGGGGACAGATGTGAGGTGTGTTTGGGACAAGCCCCGTAAGGAAAGTAAGCCTTGTCGTGTTAAGGAAATTTGTTTTTCCCACAGGACAGTTCCACTGATGCCAAACAAAGTGGATTACCAACCATGCCCTACACCCACCACTGAGGTTAACAGAGAAGTTGAGAAAGAACTGTATAGGATGTGTCACGGTACAGGTGCTCTTCTCTTACACACATTAGACCCACCCTCAAATGAGGATGAAGATCTTCATGAAAATCCGCCTGATATGATAGATGCTGTGACACACACAATTCAGAGTGGAGAGTCCTTGATAGATTATCTGAGAAATGTGTTTAATTCTGATATTATTCAAGAAGTTGAGCAAATCACTTGTGGTCAGAGTGAAAATGAATTGTGGTACAAATACAGATATGGTAGAATTACATCTTCCTTGTTTTCAAAAGTATGCCACTTTAGAGGGGGTAGTCATGATAATTACATCACACGTGAAATTCTGAATATTAACTCCAATGCCTTACACACTGATGCAATAAAGTATGGAAGACAGAATGAAATCGTAGCTAAACAATTGTTTTTTGACATGTATTCCCATTATCATGTAAATGCCAAAATGAGACCTTGTGGCTTAAACATATCTCAGCAACATCCATTTTTAGGTGCATCACCAGATGCATATTTGTCTTGCAAATGTTGTGGAAAAGGTTTAATTGAGGTTAAATGCTCTTACTCCCATAGAAGTGACACACCATATGATGTAGCAAGTGACCGTCATTATCATTTGTATAGAGACACTAATGATGTTGTCAAGCTTAGGGTAGATTCACCGTGGTATGTGCAAATTCAAGGACAGCTTGGTATTTGTAATGCTAGATGGTGTGACTTTGTGTTTTATACAGACATGGGTTTTATAAGTGATAGAATTCATTATGATGAATCTTTCTTCAATGAAATTGTTAACAAGTGCAGCACCTTTTTCATAAATTATGTTCATCCTGCACTGCTTGCTAAAATTTAGAATGTAAATTCTCGACTGTACTTTGATGCCCTTTAGATTAAGCTGTATCATGTATGGTACACTGTATTGTTTTTCTTTTGTCTAATGGTTGAAAAATTATGACAACTGATAGCAATAAAAACCACACACTCATGATTTTATGTTGTTGACTTATATTTTAAATATAAAAAAAATGAAATGCAGTAATTAAATACTTTATGTATAATATGGAACATTGATAAATTAACAATATAATTAAATACTTTATGTATAATATGGAACATTGATAAATTAACAATATAATTAAATACTTTACGTATAATATGGAACATTGATAAATTAACAATGATGAGACAATATATGTAAAAACAACAACTAAAGTTTTCAGGTAACACCAACAATCAAAATAACAAATTGAAAAACCTATAGTCCCCTCCGGTTTCACCGGTAGGGGACTAAAAATATTAAGCATCTTGTTAATTTTTCACAAGAGGTTTAGATAAATTGCATAGAAATGCAGCAACAACCAGAATCTGGCTTGCAATTGGCTTTAAGTTGATTGGTAGGATTCCCGATAAAAGTTTATATGATTTCAAACGTTGTATAGCACGTTCCACATGAATCCGTAGTTTCGCTATCTGTCTTGTTCGCCGAATCTCACTAGCATTTAACCGTTTCCCTTTTCCCCATCGACATTTATGTGTAAATGGTGGTATAACCAACTTTGCCCTTCGCTCCAATAGATAGTCTCTTATGATGAAACCCCGATCAGCCATCACCTCATCTCCAGCAGATATCAAATCCAAGAAATCACTATTGGCTGTAATGTACCTGTCAGACACATTGCCGCCCCACAATTCAGACACATAAGAAAATGCACCGGTAGGAGTTATACCAACAAGGCATTTAAATGTATTATGTCCTTTGTAATTGCTGTATGTTTGGCTTTGAGCAGTAGGTGTCCTTGGCTTTTGAATGAATATTTCAGTACAGTCTATGACAACTCTTGTACGGGGGAATGTCTGTTTGAAAGACCTTGGCATATGTTTTCTGATGCTCTGTAGTGATGGCCATTTCAGTTGAGGTCTGAAAACCTGGAACATGTAGTTTATCCATGTACACACTATTTGTGAAACTCGTGTCTCTGATACACCAAACAAATCACCAATCAAAAAGGCTGGGACAGAAAGTCTTAGTCGAAAAAGGGTTAATAAAAACTCATGGAACTTTGTCAACTTCCTCTTTGGACCTGGTTTTCTGGCTTCAGAGGTTTCATAATTCATGTTTGCTATGCTGTTCTTTCCTGACCAGTACTTGAGTTTGGTGCATACTTTGTCAAGTATTGCTGTAAGCAGAAATAAAATTTTATCCAAAAACAAACATACAAAATACTGCAAAGTATTCAAATATTGTACTTATCAATATTAGCTGCAATTAAGAAAATACATATTAAGCAGTATTAGGTCAATTTTAAACTATATCTTCAAATTTCTTACCAAACAATCCAAACAGCATAGTTATGCTAGGCACTCCTAAATATCTTCTGACTGCCGAGTCGGACCGTGTAATTCTATTGACAAATTGCTCCCTGTGGATATGTTCTGTCTCTTTGGTCATAGTTTCCATATGATGTATATCCTCCATGGTCAGGTCCGTCTGCACAGCAAACTCAACAAAATCTTCACTGCACCTAGGTTCCACAGACCGTTTGCTGTATACATGGTCATGGTCTATAATAATAATAACTTATATTATAAGTTTAATTGATATACATGTATACTACAAAAACAAAAAAGTTAAATTGCATAGAACATTTCAGAATTATGCTAATGAAACATACAATTCATTACACTTACTGCAGTTTCCATAAGAAATGTCCTCAGTCTTGGAGCAAGGTTCCTCAAAACAGTTTTCGTTTGATGTGTGTTCTATGACACACTCATGTGCTATAGGGAGAGGTATATGTACATCTGCATTCCCTTCACATGAAACTGTGATATCCTCCATCTGAAAAAAAAATATGCATTGAAATTTCACATATCATCAATTCAGATGATTCTCTTGGTACTAAACTTAATAATGCATTTATATTTTTTTAATATTAAATTTAATATTACATAGTATTACCCAAGATTACACATAATTGTATGTATATTTTGTTTATTTGATTTCTGATTTCAAACAATTTGTTTCATTGATACACACATAAAATATAGCCTCAAGCAATCCTGGCTTCTTAATTATCCTGTATATGTACACATTTAAAAAATTCATTTTTATATAAATATACATGTAATGCTTTTTTAATATATTTATTATATGTTTAAGCCTAACTTTTATGAGTTATGTATATGTCATGCAGAGACAGTCATTTAATATTATGTCTCCGAGTCTGATCATGATACATGTGTATATATAGGCCTACATTCATAAATTTTCGATGTAGAAATAAAATCAATTATTTACAATACCGATAAACATTCTATTGGTGTACACTGGGTAGAATGAACATCTGACTTCTCCGCTGCTATAGCTGAATCCGACAAAGAATTACACCTGGTCTGTTGACGTTTCTCTATAGAGGTTGTAGTTCTGGACTGTTTGACGATTTTATTGCGCGGAAATAAAGTAGGAACGGGGTTTTCTTCTGTTGGACAACCATCTATGAAATGTCGTGAACATACCGAATGGTAGCGTTTTGGAGCATACTTCTCATCCCTGAAAACCTGCTGCAACCACCTCTTTCTTAGCTTTGCCTTACGTTTAGCTCCTGGGTATGGATAGAACTGTACTCCTCTCATCCACGGATATTTAATTAAATTGGCCTTTTTCCTGCCATCTGATGTGCAACCCGGCACCGAACACCAATAATGACTTGGTTCGTCTCCATTCTTCTCACTTTTTCTCTTTTGGGGCTTGTTTTCGTCTGCCACGTTACGCTCCATTTTGTTTCGATGTCAACAAAATATGCCCTACATTTCAGCATTATCACGTGACAATGGTGTATAAAATCAGAACGAAAACCGTTATATCCCGGTATCTCGGAAGTTCCGTATTGTAAATTAGATCTCTTTTGGAAAATAATAAACGTTGAAGCAAATTTTTTTTGCAAGTGAGCAGAAAGGATGAGGAACCTTAAAGTTGGAAACTTAAGTCATAAATCTGCTGACCATTGGTCAATTTTTGCTAACTTACCATTGGTTGTTTCAAAAAAAAAAAAAAATTAATTTAAAAAGAAATTCTGCTTAAATTTCCATTGAATTTGTGCGATAATCAGTTTTTCTTCCGCTGAAAATTCCACTTAAGTTTTCGCTAAAATGCCCATTCACATTTTCATAAACTCCGCTATTCAAAATATTCTGAGATGGGGGTTGGGAATAGCTTCATTGTACGGAGAAGTGGTCTGTCTGTCCAGTGCAGTCGTCTGTAAACTTTTCACATTTTCGACTTTGTTTTCAAGAACCACTCTGCCAATTTCAACCAAACTTGCCACAGAGCATCCTTGGGTGAAGGAATTTCAAGTTTGTTCAAATGAAGGGTCATACCATCTTTCAAGGGGAGAAAATACAGAATTAGTGAAAATTTAATGGTATTTTTAAACGATCTTCTTCTCAAGAACCAATGTGCCATAAAAGATGAAACCCAAGTGCAGGTTTCAGTTTGTTCAAATCATAACCCCGGGGGCTGAGTTGGGGCCACAACAGGAGATCAATGTTTTATATAGGAATATAGTTAGGGATAAAGAAGATTTTTGAAGAATTTATGCATTTGCACTATATGATCAATAGATCCCAACCCTACCACCAGAACCCCTGGCCCTGGGGTTATGAATTTCACTCCAGGGATCAATTCTTGTTACAATCATGCTAACAATTTGACTGCTTGATGTCCAGGAGGGAAGAAGAATTTTAAAGACTGCCAGGGGGCAGGGACCATGAAAATTCATAATTCCCCCCTTCACCCATAGATGCTTTATGCCTAAGTTGGTTGAAATTAGTTCAACAATTTTCAAGAGAAGAAACTGATATTGTTCAAATGTTTAAAATACACAACACTCGACGTACGACGCTGTACGAAAACAGATAGCAATAGGTCACCTGAATAAGTCACGAAATGTAAGAAATTGAGACAATCACAAATAAGGAAAAAGCCACAAAAATTCCAGAGTATATGGCTAGTTAGCATAAGCATGTGGCTTAGGTATGATGGTGATAACTGGCTATAGGTCACTTAATGAAAATCTAGGAGAAGCATATGTTAACTTAAATTTTGAAGAATCTTTGGAAATTGGAAAACAGAAAACACAAGAAAACTTTTCCTAAATGCATGATTGACTGTTACACTTGTTCTGTTTTATTTGTGAGTATTTCTTTTCTTTGCATTCATCTGTCTTCATAAAATTATGAGGTGGAAGAGCGGAATTTTTTTTATATGTATGATTAAGGGTCTATATTACTTTTCTGATAAACATGCTAGGTGTCCTGTAGTTACTTATTCCAATCTGAAAACATGTATGTACTTACATAAACATTGTTGGATTATTTTTTGGGTTTCCAAGTCTTTATTTAACGTTCAAGTCTAAAGCCACATTTATCCATTAAAGGTATGCTGCAACACATATACCCTTTGAAATCTTAATAATTAATTTATTAGGCTAAATCATGTGCACACAATTTAGACACACCTCTGGTCAGTCATTATCACCCCTCTGGGCAATGACAGTTATGTTTTCTGGTTACAGTTAAAAAAAAAGGGGGGGGGGGTCGGTATACTGAGGTGAATTACCTAAGTTTTGTTTCTATAAAAATGGCCAGTGTCCAGTTTTCTGGGATGGCCTGTTTAGTGAGAATTTATTAGGTTGTTAAGATTTCTACCAGGACCTGAAAAAGTAGACTGAAATTTATAGGGGAACACAGATTTTGAGACGTTTTCACTGTTAATGTATCGGCTTTCACAATAAAAACTGTTTAGAACAAAATACTACATACGAAGAAAAATTAAAGAAAAAAAAAACACACACACCAATGACCTAAAAAATGAAGTTTCTGTTTTAGTAAGGCAATATAGAGTTAAGTTTTTCTTTTGAATTGGGAATTTCGGAGTAACTGCCCTACTAAAGGGAAACTCCAATAAACAAAGTGCCTCTCCTTCTATATAGATGCAATAAAATCAAATAGTCAGATACATTAATAAATAAAAATTTACATATAAACAACAATTTTTAAGGAAAAACAAAAATAATATTATCTAAAAATACAAATAACTCATGTGAACAAATAAGGGACAAACAATGTTTAAACTTGTTTCAAATACAGAGACACAGCTTTTAGAATACAAGGTCATCACTTGAAAAAGTTGTTCCTTCAAGCAAAGGGAAATAATGAAAATAAAGAAAACATTAACATCAATTATTTGTACTACACAAGAAAATTGATTTTATATGCGATCGCTTATCTTTTCTTAAACCTTTAAATCTCTAGTTAGTATAGCAATTTTTTCTTTACAAAGGTAACTCTGTTTAAAATGCAAACACTAACTGATGGAAAAAAAAAATACTCCTTACAATTTATGAATCACGATTAATAAAAAAAAAGATACTGTGTATGTGTTTTAAATTAAGCTATATAATTATCTTTCCATAATTTAAGAATAAAATATGCGATTACATGTAGACTAAGTAATTAATGCATACTCAAAAAAAAGAAAGATTTAAACAATCAATAAGTACTGTTAAGAGTAAAATGTTGTTAATTTTCTATTAAGATATTTCTCCTTATTCTTACTTACTCAGCAGTTTGAGTTTATCAACCAGATATGAGTAACTGAATCCTACAACTTTCCCAGTTTTATCGACTCTCATGACTTTTGTTTCAATGTAATTTTATTTATGTGTATCTTAGCTTCATTCACATCCTGTCCCTGGGGACTTTGTAACTTTCTGTAAATTTCAATTACTCATTTATAGCTTCTATATAATGCCTGTAAGTGAATTTTTATTCAGTCTTCTGTCACTCAAGGGACCTGTTGCAATCTGTTTTCGTCCGTCGTCACGCGTCATCCGTTGTTCGTCGGTCGTAAACTTTTGAACATTTTAAGCTTCTTCTCTGGAACCGCTGAACCAATTTCAACAAATTTTGGTTTAGAGCATCTCTGGGCAAAGAGGGACCAAAATTTTGAATTTTATGGTCCCTCCCCCCCCCTTGGACCTGAGGGTGGGGCCAAAACCATAAAAATTAATGCGATTTTCAAACATCTTCTTTACTCCTGGACATCAAGAGTCAAACTGTTGTCATGATTATAACATAAAATGAGTCCTTTACCTAAATTGTGAAATTCATGGCTCCAGAGTCAGGAGTTCTGGAGTTAGAGTGGGGATCTATTGACCGTATAGTGAAATTGCATAATATTTTTAAAAAGCTTCTTCTCTCGATCCCCCTTTATATTAAACAAAGAAACTATGATGAACAAAGGTGCCTCTTCTAAAATTGTGAATATCATGACCCCTGGGTAAAGGTTCTGGTGTAAGGGGTTCTGTATATCAATTATGTAGTGAAAATGCACTATTTCTTAAAAAAAATCTTCTTTGCTCCTGGGTATTTGGTAGATATACCACGTGCATGGTTATTTTTAGCAGGGCTGCTTTTTCCAAAATTGTGAATATTATGGCCCCTAGGTAAGTGTTCTGGTGTTAAGGTGGGGCACTATTGATTATATAGTGAACAAGCAGATATTCTTTGAAAATCTTCTTATCTATTCCTGTGTATTAAGCAAACAAACTAAATGCATAGTTATGATGAGCAAGGGCGACTCTTCCAAAATCTTGATTTTCATGGCCCCTGGGTTAGAGATTCTAGATTAGGGTGGGGCTCTCTTGATTATATAGTGAAAATGAATAAACGTTTTGAAAATCTTCTTCTGTTCCTGGGTATTAAGCAGTTAAATAAGTGTTTGGTTATGATGAGCAAGGATCTAAAATTGTAAAATTCATGGGCCCTGGGTCAGGGGTTCTAGTGTTCGGACGGGGATCTATTTATTTTTATAGTAGAAATGTATAAATTCTTTGAATATTTTATTCTCTTCTCCTGGATGTTTAGCAGATTAACTTAAAGCATGGTTATGATGATCAAGGGTGTCTCTTTCAAAATTTTGAATTTTGTGACCCTTGGGTCAGGGGCTCTGGTTTGGGGGGGGGGGGGTCGCCTTACTTTTATTTTCTAGTGAAAATGCATAATTTGTATTCTACTGAGAGATGTTATTCCCCTTTGCTATTCACCTTTGATAAATTGAAAGGTCAAATCTATTGAGAGATTTCTACAAGGATTTTTATAACATATAATACAAAAAGCACTTTCATAGTTCGTAGTCATCAGGAAGACTTGTTAATTATAGAAAATAAAAATGAGACAACAAAAATCCCTTATCTTTGTACATTAAATGTTCTTCATTGACCAGGAGAGGTCAATGTTCGAGAGGGAATGAGATGGGTTTTCTGATAGTGCTCAAGCACTATTGTTTTCTTTAGTTTACAAGATAATTGTTAGGATTGGGAGCAGATTTGTTAAGGAGTAGTAGACTAGTTATTTTGTTGATCCCTAATCATGATATTTCTCTAGCTTTTGGGCAACATACCTTCATCTATCAGTTTGTTGTATTTCATACTCCTATGGATTATACTCAGGTGACCGTTAAGGACCTTGGGCCTCTTGTTATTTATATTACCTGTTGCTTTGACTCAAACATTCAATTAAACAGTTTAGAGATTCCCAAAATTAAAAAGAATATCATAATATATTCCATAAACTTCTTCCTCTTATTTAAGCAACTCAGATAAATGCAAAAATACAAAAAGTTTATGCTATAAAACACAGTTATTTGAGTATGCCATTGCATATGTGAAGCCCACTCTAGATTCACCATTGTGAATTGAACCCCCCCCCCCCCCCAACACCACCCCAGTACACTACTGCATCTTCCGTTTAATAATTAATCGATTCAGCAAACTAAACAAATGGTATAATGGCTACAGTGCTGGCTCACCTATCTTTTTAAAAGAAATTAAAGCTTGTAAACTTTAAATCACCCATTATTGCGCAACCCTACCCGAAGGGGTTCATGATTTGTATAAACTTTTGAAAGAACCTACAGCAACTGATGATTCTTCCATTTTATGTAAATATCTAGTGTTCCAAAGAAGGCATGTGTCGCCTGCTTTGTAGCTTCATTAAAGATGCAAATAAATCTAAGAGTGTCCAGCTATTAATTTACTACAAGCATGGTAGTTCATTCATTTGCCTGCAAAGAAAAAAAATCCAATAGTATAAGACTGGGATAGAATCTGACAATCAAAGAAAATATAGTTCCCAAACCCTCAAATGAATAATTAAATTGAAATTATTAGAAATAATTATTTATCATTTTATTAATACACATGTACGTGTTTCCACCAATCCTCCAAAAGTGGATTTCAGTTTCTTTTACTAACCTTTATTGACCAACAATGTAAAAACAGCATTTAAATGTTACATTTATTTATCATTCCATACATTTTTTGAATTTTGAATTTATTGATATTGTTTAATTTTATTGTCTTTTACTCTGTTTAAACAAGTTGAATAAATTGAAAAACTATAATAAGATAAATTGATTCGTTTCACAACTTGCAGGAATGACCACATTAACATAAAAAATATCCCACCCCCACTCCGGTAAAAAGAATGCCGGTGACATCATAGTCTAAGGGATGTTACAAAGCTATTAGCGTCATTACTAACATTTCAGTTAGAAACATTGCTTGTTCACAGCAAAAAATCAGACTAAATATTTTTGAAGATGGGAGCGATAGAAAGAGAGGTAGGAATCATCTTTGTCGTAATTGAATATGTAAATTAATGTTTATGGCGTGCTTACCATTCATATAATTGCATATCGATCGAGTCATAACTAGAAAAAAACATATTTTTTCCCTTAAATTTAATTGGAGGAGGTTAATACATACATCTAGACAAACTTATTGAGAACTGTATATGCCTTGAACTGGTAATTAATATGAGTGCTATGGTTATAATCCCTTTTATTTGTTTATTGAAGAGAGGGCATTATCTTTCCCATTGAAAATACTTTTTAATCGAATGACTTCACAGTATCTATGACGTCACTATATCAAGGTCGTCACAAAGCTATTAGCATCACAACAAACATTTCAGTTAGAAGCATTGTTTATGCACAGGAAAATTTCACATTAAATATTTTTGAAGATGGAAGTGAAGGAACGAGAGGTAGGCATTATCTTCCTCTTAATTAAAAATATATCAATGTCTGTTACTTAAACGTTCTTGCAATTCATACAATTTCAAATCGATCTAGACATAACTAGAAGAGACTGAGTTTTTTTTTAATCTATATACCGCAGGAGGGTGTTTATACACACTTATTAAAAAAAACATGATATATGCCATCAACTTCTACGTAATTATAAGAGTCATTGTTACATGTATGATCCCTAGTTTTATTGGAGGGATGGACATTATAAATTTTCATGCTGATATTGTTATAATGTTTTTATTTAATCGAATGACGTCACAATAACAATGACATCATTGTATCAAGGTCGTCATCATGCACGCTACAAATTTTAAAGCATCAAGAATTCGTTGTATCGTTACGAAAGCCTATAAGGATCAAACTACGGTAAAAAAATTTAAAAGGCGTTATAACTCCTTTTGAAAAGGCGTTATAACGCGAAAAAAAGCGTAATGACGCCTTTTGAAAAGGCGTTATAACGCAAATAAAGGCGTAATTACGCCTTTCCAAAAGGCGTTATAACGCGAAAAAAGGCGTTATTACGCCTTTCCAAAAGGCGTTATTACGCCTTTCCAAAAGTTGTTATTACGCCTTTCTAAAAGGCGTTATTACGCCTTTCCAAAAGGCGTTATTACGCCTTTCCAAAAGGCGTTATTACGCCTTTCCAAAGGCGTTATTACGCCTTTTAAAAAGGCATTATTACGCCTTTAAAAAGGCGTTATTACGCCTCTTTTTTTCAATACATGACTTACTTAGCACACCCTGGGGGCTGATTATTATTAGATTTCCAGGAAAAAAGATTTTTAAATGTGTAAAATATTTTCAGTGTTAAACCAACTTAGTCCTTCTCTGATGCCAGACGCCTCTACCAAGGTGCATGGATTTCAGAAATTTGGTTGAAGGCTAATTGCTCATTATACCTATGCAAATACGTTGCCTGTTTTTTTACCAAGAGGAGAGAAAAATATTTCAAATTTGTCATGAATTTTTAATACGTGGCTAGCAAAGCCCAAAGCTGGTTCTGCCTACATGTACTAGTATATCCTGGATTTTCAAAAGTAGAGTGTTGACTTCTCTTAATATGCATGCAAAATGCAAACAACTGTCTGCGAGATGTGCAGGAATATAGAAAATACTATAATTTATAATATAATTTATAATATTAAAACTATAATCTAAATATTGCATAAATAAAGATGGCTTTGGTTCAATCTTTCATATATTTACTATTTTAAAATAACGCCTTTCCATTTTTGGATATAACTCCTTTTCAAACAGGCCGGTAGTACGAATGCGAGTGAGGGGGGGGGGGGGGGGCTCCCACACCCCACTTTTTGAGAGAATAGTCTTGCTATAGTTTAAATGTAAAAAATCATTTATTGATTGCTTGGTCCCTTAACATTTTGTTGCAGTATGGTTAAACTCGGGCAAGTCATTGCATTTTAAAAAAGTTTTACCGAAAAATTAGAATAAGTTTCCCCTCAAGTTTAGGCAGTTTATTTTTTTTCGGGAGGCTTGTCAATTTTATGGGACCCCCCCCCCCTCCCACTTTAAAAGCACGGGCCTGTCAAATACATAATAATGGCCCTTCAAAAGGCATAATAACGCCTTTTTGAAAGGCGTATTAATGCCTTTTTGAAAGGCGTTATAACGCCTTTTGGAAAGGCGTAATAACGCCTTTTGGAAAGGCGTAATAACGCCTTTTGGAAAGGCGTAATAACGCCTTTTTTCGCGTCATAACGCCTTTTGGAAAGGCGTAATTACGCCTTTATTTGCGTTATTACGCCTTTTTCCGCGTTATAACGCCTTTTCAAAAGGCGTTATTACGCCTTTTTTCGCGTTATAACGCCTTTTAATTTTTTTTAACTGTAGTTTGATCCTAATAGGCTTTCGTATATCGTTTAGTAGTATATTTTCCTTGGTTCTTTTTAATAATGGCAAGTTCATTTGAGGTAAGTTATGTGAACGGTTGAAAAATATTTTCATTAAGTTTTTAACTGCAATCAACATATCATATTAAATTCTAAATACTATATACACCATTTTATTATATGATTGAATAATTTCCCTCTTTCTGATTGGCTGAGATCCAACAATGTTAGAAAAATACTACGTTATATTGACCTACACGTGACCTTCCAGGTCAATATAAGGAATTATTGCAGGTCAATATAATGAATCACGTGACCTTCCAGGTCAATATAAGGAATTATTGCAGGTCAATATCATGAATTATTCCTGTTCCATTTTTTCATGTTACAATGTGTTCTTGTTGAAATTTCTCGTTAAAACTTTCAATTAAAGCAAAAAAAAAAAACAGTCTTGTAGGAGTTTGCTATCATTTAATCATATAATAAAACAGTTATTGCTGTTTTTGAGGTCAATACGATGATTTAGACACCTGAGGAGTACAATATTCACCTCGCCCTTCGGGCTCGGTGAATATTGTACTCCTCAGGTGTCTAAATCATCGTATTGACCTCAAAAACCAGCAATAACTGTATAATATTTAGATAAGAAGTCAAAGAAGGAAATACAATTAAAAGATAATCTTAACTTAATGGTGTCTATTGTGATTTTATCATAGAACTCGGAGAAGCTGAGAGAATGTCTCAAGAATGGCTCATTGACTCTGAGAGACTTAGACAACAAGGTACGTATACATTAAGGAATAATTCAATTAAAATTCATATCAGTGGACTTTGTAAAAAAAAAAAAAAATAGTGAGCACGGGGGAGTTGAAAGAGTACCGAGAAAAAAAATTAAGAAGAGATTTCTTCCGAACTTTTTAAAATAGAAGAGGGGGTCCTCGAGAGGCAGAAGACGACGCAGCAAAGGCAAGAGTGGAAAAAATGTAACAACAGATGATGCGACAAATACACAAGCGATTGATAAACCACAAAGCACCTTGAAGGCTTCCAAGATTACCAGACAACCAAAAATGGAGAGCAATTCGAAAACTGCAGAAAAAAGTCTTAAGTTGAAATCTCAAGACAAGGAATCAGAAAAGGTAAGATTTGTAATGGTACATTTATATATTTTAATATGACCAGAAAAAGACCTTTCTGCTGTTTGATACTAAATAGTTTGAATCTTACATTACCTATTTGATATCGTTCTAGGTTGTACGCAGCATCCTTGATGACGTAATTGATCAGGTTTCCAGATATTGTTCTGCTACTAAGAACAGGTTTGTTAAAAATTAAATAGACTTAAATTATTTTCAAGGAGGATTTACTTACGTCTTCTACAATTTTAATAATTCCAACTTAATTATATTGAGTAGTTCCGGAGATGTAGGCTTGGTTGTTTCTTCCTTTCAGCATTGCCAAAGAACAGACAAATATGACCCCCACCCTGATGGGAGCTTCCGACGAGAGAGTAGTAGCTATCCGAAATTTCTACGCAGACCAGAAAAGAGCAACACAGCAGGTATAATAAATACGTATTATAATATGATGTTTAAATGAAGATGAATGTACTGTGTTTTCCTGGCATAACAAAATAAAGGTACATCCACATACATGTGAAATAATAACAGTCAAATCTCGTTATCTCGAGTTAATAGGACTGAAGAAAAACTTGGAGATATCCGAGAATTTGAGATATCGAGGGTAAAATACTTAAAGAATAAGTTGTTGGGACTTCCAAATCAGTTCGACACATCCCTGGTATTCGAGATATTGGTGTTCGAGATACCGAAGTTCAACTGTAATTTTAATTAGGATTAACACAATTTTATACCTAATGTCTTTGGGTGCTGAAGAGCACAATTAAATAAATTTTAATTTCTTTATCGACAGTTATTATATAAAGCAGCAGAGGAAAATGTGAAGGACTTGATCATGCGTGCAACTACACGTCGTCGCGATATTCCTAGGTAAATACAACCTGGAAAGCAAAAACTCCTTCCTATAGATAAAACAAATTGTTGTCTTGGGGGGTTGGGGTGTCATAGTCGCACATTAGAAGATGAAGTTCAATTTGCAATGCATTTAAGCAGATTATATACGTGTAATTTAGAAAAGTTCCATTCTTTAAATCAAGGGATTTTCCTTTTGCAATTTTAAACAAGATGGAAAATGCAGAGTTGAAAAAATGGGAACGGCTGTATGACAACATTATATCATTCGTACATTTCTAGAGCATAAAGGTTCAGAAGAAAAATAGGGTTACATTATATATATTGCTATGTTGTATTTATATATATATATATATATATATATATATATATATATATATATATATATATATATATATATATATATATATATATATATATATTAGGGATGGCAATTTGTAACCGGTTAACCGATTAATCGGTCGGAACGATAGTAATCGGTTAGGAAATTCGTAATCGGTTAGTCGGGAAAAAAAATATGAAAATATGTGTAAATTTCCTTAAAATTCAATATGCAATTTAAAAAAGCTATGAATGTTGTTAAGTTATAACGTTTTCACATAAACATGTATTTAGATATAACTCATTAAGGCTCTTCGGACTGAGGTGTTGGGGTAATTAATTGGTCAATTTGTGAAGTGTTGATTGCTGTTTAAACACCATGTCGTTACCCAGCCTGTCCTATATGTTTTTAATGACAATAATTAAATCACCGTTGAGTATTATAAACTGATTACATTGTGTATCTTTTGCAGTTATCTGTCAAATTATATTTTTATGCAAACATTGTAAATTAAGTAATAGTGTATACTTTGTTTTTAATTATGGTGACAATGCAGAATAACCGTGTGTAATGTCTGGGCCCCGGGGTCGTCAGAAAGTTATCAATGTCCTACATGTATCCCGTGGATGTTTTATGTTTTCCCTTTCGAAATTGAATTAAAATACGTAAAGTATAAAGATCAAGCATAAATAGATTATCAATAATGCCGTATTTTAATTTATGTATTAATTTATTGCGAGGGGGAGGGGTATGAATAGAATTAATTAAAAAAAAAACATGTCCGGAAATGTATATTATTTTGTTACGATTAACCGGTTAATCGGTCGGAACGTCTTGCGGTTAACCGATTGACAATTCTGTATTCGATTGCCATCCCTAATATATATATATATATATATATATATATATATATATATATATATATATATATATATATATATATATATATATATATATATATATATATATATATATATATATATATTGAAACATGTAAAAAAAAAATGTTTTTCAGCCCCGACAAGGGACAGTTATCTAAAACTGCCCCACTCATATTTGCAATTTATGGCGCACGACAGAGGGCATACCAACAGTGGATGATCTCTGAGAAATTGAAAATGCGAAAGGTATCTATTGAATAGAGAAATATTTATTCTGTATACCTTTAAATTTAATATTGTTTATCGTATTCTTTACACACATACTCTGAATATTGTGTTTACTGATATAATATCTCGAATACGAGGAATATGTTGTTAAAAGTAGCTGTCTCAACCACTTTTTCTTCACGTTTTTTATCCTCGTTATCTCGAATCCTCAGATATCACAAAGCCTAAACTTGGTCCGATAGAGTTCAAGATAAAGAGGTTTTATTGTATATGAAGACATTGTACATTTGAAAGACAAGGGAGGAGATTAAATTATCAATTTTCTTCATTGACAGTTATTGTATAAAGAGGCACAGAAAAATGTGGACGACCTGATAATCCAAGCAACTACTAACTGCGATATTCCTGGGTATGTACAAAAAGTAAATCAGTTTCTTGTAACAGCGTGATTTTATTTTCATTCAAACTAAGGGTAACGGAGAAGATTCACTCAAGAATAACAATAAATACCAGAATTTTATTCTGCTAGTGCAAGTTGAAAGAAAAAAAAACATTTTGCTTCTATTGTCAGCTTTTTTTTTTAGTAATCTATAACAGCTGTCAAGGAAGAGATAAACATAAATTTTGCCTAACTATTCACCGAGTTATTTCCTTTTACAGACCAGTCAAAGTAGAAGTGGATGTGCCTAGCTTGCTACGATTTGTTTACAGACCAGTCAAAGTAGAAGTGGATATGCCTAGCTTGGTGCGATCTGTTTACAGACCAATTACAGTAGAGGTGGATATACCTAGCTTGGTACGATCTGTTTACAGACCAATTATAGCAGAGGTGGATGTGTCTAGCTTGGCACGATCTGTTTTCAGACCAATTATAGTGGATGTGCCTAGCTTGGTACGATCTGTTTACAGACCCATCAAACTAGAGGTGGATGTACCTAGATTGGTGCGACCTGTTTACAGACCCGTCAAAGTAGAGGTGGATGTACCTAGCTTGGTACGACCTGTTTACAGACCCGTCAAAGTAGAAGTGGATGTACTTATTTTGGTACGATCTGTTTACAGACCCATCAAAGTAGAGGTGGATGTACCTAGCTTGGTGCGACCTGTTTACAGACCAGTCAAAGTAGAAGTGGATGTACCTAGCTTGGTGCGACCGGTCAAAGTAGAGGTGGATGTACCTATCTTATCACAATCTGCAGAATGTGATTCCAGACTGAGGGCACTCTTTGAAAAGAGGAATGCTGAGAAATTAACATTGCAAAAGGTGTTTATATAATGGAATAATAAAATATGTCCATATTGTGTATTGTAATAACTCCTATTTAATACACCTCAGTAAAACTTTATCATAATAATACCTTGTTACAAAGATATTAGAAAATTTGTCTTTTCGTTATTTAGACTATGAACAACACAGCCTCGGAGGTCGTTGAAGACCTATTTACCTGTGCAGCCACTAACACAAGGTTTGTCCAATATTTGTACTTGAAATGATTTATACATAGTAATATATTCATTGATTGCAGAAATAAAGCCGACCAAAAATTTTGTCCATTATTTGATTTCTTCCATCTTTCGTTTATAGCTTAAAGACTTTATCTGAACCAGATGTAAGCAACGAAATGGTACGTATTTCATATCAAAAAGCACTATGTAACGTTATTTATAGTTTACCTTTTTTAAAATGGACAAGTGTAGCTTAAAAATAAATAAGAAAACAACAAGATCTGAAGTGAATTTTGACTTTTAGGAGGATGATTCTGTGCCAACACAGAAAGGCTGGAGAAGATTCATTTGTTGTGTCAAACCAAAGAAACAACAGGTAAACGTCCATCATTATCACATCATATGCATTTCAATTTTCTTTTTTGGTCATGTGTCCTGGTGTACACACAATGATTGAGTCCTACAAACGTTTGACTACGCACTTATTATTTCAGCAGAAGAAAGAGAAGAAAGGGAAGTTTGGATTGCTTACCAGACTGCGCCGCTTGTTTAACTGCCGCTAAATTGTCTGAAAGTTCTAGTTTATCATTAGAAGATATGTGTATATAGAAAACATTTTTTTGATTCAAAAAAGTTACATATAATTTGGTAGATGATTTGGACAATTCACTTACTATAACCATTATTTCGAGAATGGAAGGATGTAAACGTTATTTTATAGAATAAATTTTATATTCATGTTTTTGTGTACTAGTATTTGTTTAGTTTTTATTGCTTTCCTCAAGTTTCCCTAATGAGAAGTTACCGCCTAAACATTAATCTATGTTTTAGTAAAATGGCAGATGAACACAGTTTCATCATCCCCTCTCCATATATAGTCCTCAAGAGTCTGCTTGCAATGGCCAGTACCTGTAAACCTAATTCCTTTTTGTCCTGAAGTAGCCTCTGATGTCAAGTAAATTTAGCCTCCACTTAAGTACACTTTCAGGTGACATCTTTGAACAAATTTGAATCTTCGCTATTTGAGAATGTTTCTGTACTATAGGACTATAAACATGGCTTTCCTGTTCTTGAGAAGAAGACTGTTTTTAAGTATATTTTCATATATATTCCAGTGTATAACTTTGATCCCCTGTTGTGGCCCAACCCTGTCCACGGGGGTCATATCCCTTACATACATCAAAACCTCCATCCAGGCGTCTGATCCCCACGAGTGATGAGTAAAAGACGAGATCACCCGTGGGTATGGATCCGACGATGTACAATTAATTACCCAAAATGTACTTTGATACATTGGATTAATCCACAATGCTAAATCATACAGTTGTACTCATCTTAGACATACCACTGGTACTTATGGACATAACCCCCTCCCCCAGATATTCAACCCCGGGACTTGTTAGGCATTTTTTCACAAATTATATTTATTACACTTATTTACCATGTGTACCATAGGTAAGACCCTAACATAATCGTTCCACCCAAAAATACCCCCTATATATTATAATAGAGAGATTTAATGGAAAGAGAGGTATTTTTTGTATGGAACGATTATTTAGGGGTTTTCCCCAATTTTTTTCCCTATAATACACATGATAGATAAGTCTCATAAATAAGTCCAACAAGTCCCGGGTTGAATATTGGGGGGGGGGGGGTTGCTCCTGTCCACAAGTACATGTGAGACTTACAGAGACTTACCTCTAACCAGTCATTAAACCTATTAGCACTCTTCTGGCCAATGGCAGTTATATTTCCTAGTTACAGTATTTAAAAAAAGTGGTCGGTATACTGAGGTGAAATTACCTAAGTTTCTTACCTTTTGTTTTGTAAAAGTGACCAATATCCAGTTTTCAGGGTTGGTCGTTTTTTTTTTCCTGAGAATTTATTTGTAAAATGAATATTAAATATCCGTCGGAATTTTAGAAATCGGCCTATTTTTTTGAGAAGTTTCACTGTACATGTATAAGCTTTCACAACGAAACATTAAAGCAAGAAAATATATTTACATAGGAAAAACCACTTTCTACCATCCGCAGAACCTAGATTGATGAAAAACATTAAAAACAACACAAAATGATTTTAAAATGAAGTTTCCGTTTTAGTATGGCAATATGATGCAATATATTTTGAGTAGGGCCATTTTTGAAAGATTTGCTTAACTTGCCTTACTAAATGGAAACTCCATAACCAAATCTGCCTCTTCTTCTATATAGATGCAACAATACCAAATAGTCGGATACAAAAATCATTAGAAATTTACATGTGAACGACAATTTGTACAGAAAACAAAAATATACTGCTGTAAAAATATGAATAACTTATATTTCCAAGTAAGGAATAGACAATGTTTAAATTTGTTCCAACTCGAGAAAAGACAGCTTACAGAATACAAGGTTATCACTTGAAAAAATGTGTATCTTCAAACAAAGGGAAACAATGTAATCTGAAAACAGTAACATCAACTATTTGTATTATGCATGAAATTTGCTTTTAGATGGAGTTGCTAAATCGGTTATATAAAACCTTTAAATCTCTGGCTAGTACATGTATATATAGCATTTTTTTCCTTTACAATGGTAACGCCGTTTAAAATGCCAACACAAATTGATGGAAAAATTTTACTCTTTGCACGAATTCATTTAGGGGGTTTCTTTATGAATCACGAATATTGATTAATTTTTTTAAAAGTTACTTTTCTTGAATTATGCAACTTTGTTATCTGTCCATAATTAAAGAACACAATATACAATCTGTAATGCATACTGAAATAAAACTTAAAAGATTTTTAAAAACAATCAAATACACATATTGAAAATAATGTTGGCATTTAAAGTGAAGTGGAGACTACTACATATATCGATCTTTTATCTTCAAAACCATGTTCTAAATTATTCTTCTTGTGTCAGCATTCATGTTGTTCTGATGTTATAATATATGAAGCCTTCTGCTTGGAGCAAAGTAAGGAAGCTTGTCTGTAAGGCAGAAATTTATACACAGTCTGCGCGTTTGCAAATGTTCAAATTTCTTCAAAATGCTTAATATACGTGTATTTAAAAAATAATACTGAGTAATTGTATATAAAACAATTTTATCTACCATGAATAAAGTGATGCAAAGTACACTGTAAATCTACCTACTTTATAGAAAGTTTTTCAATATCTTCAGCATTTTTGTTTAGCATTAATGTTTGGATTCTCAAATTGTAGAATCTTTTCGTATGTCGTATATTTTGTAAATATTAAAATCTTTGGATATTCACATGCCATGGAACAGTCTTTGGCAGAGATATGACAACAGCACATCCTTTAACAATGTGCTTGGCAGAGATATGACAACAGCACATTCTTTAACAATGTGCTTGGCAGAGATATGACAACAGCACATCCTTTAACAATGTGCTTGAATTGAATAAAACGTATACTTAAAACTCTCTCTCTCTCCCCCCCCCCCCCAGGTCCGTGATTTGATGTTCTGAATGCCGTAGCTTTCTGCACACTTTATAAACAAAATACATGTTGGATGTAAAAATTATACCATAAGATATGCTTATGGAAATTTATTGTATAAGTTATTTTTTTAGGTTAATATTTGATTATAATCTTTATTACAATGTATTTTCCCCTCCGTAAATAGGACCAGCTTGCAGAACTTACAACATTAATGACAGATGAGGAATTTCGAAATATACGTATGCCTGTACATAGGAGAGACTGAGAAATTAGAAGAATCACAGGAACGCGTGTCTACAAGAAATACCATCTAGGAAAACGATTCAGTTTACCTCAAGCAATCCCAGAAAAGATAAGACACCGAGAAGCGACAGACGGTAAAAGTAGTTATGGTAAAGAAAAATTAAAGAGGAAATCAAACAGGCGATTTGGCAACAAAAATGCCGAAAAAGAGTGACGAAGAATCGAATAAGGGTGAATTCACAAATTAGATGAGAAAAAGTATTAAAATAGGAGTAAAAAGGAAGGTGGTACAAAAAAACCGTCACTTAACAAAGACGCATCAAAAAAGGATTGTTAGAAATAGGGAAAAGGTTGATCTTCCCAAACGAGTTCTCTATAGGCAGTTATAGCAATTTTTTAATTGATGTATGGGATTATCATTAGATAACACGAGGAACATTGATATTTGTAGGAGCATGGATGAAAATACAGCATTTGGGCAAATGTATAAAGATACAAAACGGTTGGGCAAATGTATAAAAATATCAAAATATTATTACATGTATATCAAAATGCCCATTGTTTGATTTTATTTTGCTTCAGTAGAACCCAAGGATGACGTCGTTAGGCAACAACTAAATGATGATTTGGATAAGGATTCACTCTCCGATCCCCATGGACCATCCAGAAAAAATCCGTGTTTGAGGCATGATTCTGGAGAACAGTGGAAATCCATGGTAGTTCAATTTTCTGCTGGTTTTATGCAGTATACTGCATATTTGGAACATATCTGAGAGGATTTATTAATTAAATACACTCCAAGCAGCACTAAAGAATGTCAATTCCGTGAATCAAGCAGAGCTCAAGCTTGATATTTTTACCCAACATGAACTTAAATACCAAGGCAGTCGAACATGGAACGCATTCTACGAAAAATGGTTCTCAAAGAACAACATACACGCTGCTATATTTGTCCTTGACTGTTGGAATCCAGTCTAGAGAAGGATGCATTTGACATCGGGCAAATTGCTGTCACTGTACAAAACTTGATTCCAATCCCTAGATGTGTTTACTTAGTTCTCTTCGTGCCTTGAGCATAGAAGACCTGCACAGAGGACCTCCATCTCTGCCTGTCTGCCGATATTTGCTGCACCATGCCCCAAGTCCATCCCTGATCTTCCATCCACTTTCATCCTTGTCTCCTTTGGTCGCCCTCTTTTCCGATTTGAAGTGTTCATCTTAATGCTACCTTTGGTATATCTGATGTTTCCATTCTGCGGACATGACCAATCCATTTCTATTGTTTTTCTTTAATCTGGTCAAATACCGTATGGCAGCTGTTGTGTTCTTTCATACAGCTCCTCATTGTTGATCTTGTTCGGCCAGATTATCGTTTGTTTGTTCGTTGTTTAACGTCCCTCTCGAGAATTTTTCACTCATATGGAGACGCCACCACTTGCCGGTGGAGAGCTGCAAATTTTGACCTATGCTCGGCACTCAGAGACATTGAGCAGTGAGGGATCTTTTTCGTGCCAGCACCTACTGCGACAAGGGATCTCGGTTTATACGGTCTCATCCGAAGGACCGATCTCCACGTCCCACAGTGGGATTCGAACCCGCGACGTAAGGATTAACTCCTTACTCCACGACTCTAGAGCAGACGCTTTTACCACTGCGCCACGCGGGCGACGCCAGATTATCGTAAGTATTCTACGGAGGCATCTTGTTTGGAAGGTATCTAGTTTTCGGGTGATGTTGTTTGTCATCTTCCAGGATTTCATAAAGGAGGACTCGAATAACAATTGTTTTGATTATCCTTATTGTCCCCCGCTTTCGCGAAAGCGAGGGGACATTAAATCTCAGTCGCCTGACAGTCTGTCTGTCAATAAAACTTTAACCTTGGTCATAACCATAATTAAATGAGAAGAGATAGGGCTTTCACATTTCATATGTACATTACCCGTGACAAGACCTTTCCAAATATGCTATTATTTTTCACCCCGTGACCTTGACCTTGAAGTTTGACCTACTTTTGAAAAAGTTTAACATTACTTTAAATTAGTCATAACTTTTGACTTTTAACTTGTGACAAGGCCTTTCCAAATACACTATGATCTTGGATCCCGTGACCTTGACCTTCATGTTTTACCTACTATTCAAAAATTTTATCTTTGCTGATAACTTTTGATTTAGAAGAGAAAGGGCTTTCATATTTAACATCTGCATTACCTATGACGAGATGTTTCCGAGCATGCTTTGAATTTTGACCCTTTACCCTTGACCTTCCATTGACATAATTTAAAAAAAAAATTAACTTTGGTGATTGCTTTTAAATGACATATGATATAGGGCGTTCATATTTTACAAGTGCATTATCTGTGTCAAAATGTTTCCGAATGTGCTATGATATTTGTCCCCGTGACCTTGACCGGCATCTCCCATCCACTAAGACACCAAAAGGGGGGACCACCATTCTTTGAATCTGCTTGCTTTTGGTTCTGGTAATCGAAGACTAATTGCAGATATTCTGTAGTTTTGCAAAAGTGGCATATTCTATTGGCTATTCTATTTTCAACGGTGGAATCTCAGTTGGCTGGTACCAATGCAAGATATATAAAATTGTGTACTTTTTCTAATTTGTTGTTGTATGTTGTAGCCTCCTTATCTATTGGTTTACCACTGAGGCCATTCTGTTTAAAATGACTCTGCCTAGGACTTTGCTGGTAACTGAGAATAACATGAATTCCTCTCCAATTATTTATGTCAACTTAGTTCACTTTCTTGGATAGCTTCATTATGGACCACCCTTTCAACCAACTTGTGCTGTTTCTGTCTCCCAAATAGTTTGCAGGATATCGGTATATATCAGCCTATAAAAGTTTTGCATGCACTTGATCGATCCCTGGGCTCTCCCATTCTTAAGAAGTTTGTAGTCTGTTTTACTTCCTCTATTGTTGGTACGTCAGTATCGATGTCCAAAGTGTCAAAACCTTCACTTATTTCAGATTCTGTTGATGGACATTCCTGAGGTCTGTTTAACAGAGCGAACGTTCGCGAGAGCTCGCCAAAATTCCTGTTACCTCCAACAGAAATGTTCGCGAGCGCTGTTGAACACGCCTCTGGTTTAATACTCTCTCAACGTGATTTTCCAACAGGTAAGCTTTTCTTCTGTACTGGAGGCCAATTCTCCATCTTGTTTTCGCACTGTTGTACCAGTGCTTCTGGATCCCCCACTCAGAGTTTTTGTAGTGCGATATAAGATCTCCATGTCCTGTTTTGAGGTAGTCTCTTCTACGTTTTGTGCTAGCTTGTCAACGTAATCTTTCTTGACCGTTCGAGCACATTTATTGACTTCTTTATCTTGTTACTTTTAGCTGGTCTTTTCGTCTGGCTCCAACCACAGCCTTATTTTCCCACTGTCTTCTTTTTCTTCATTGTTAGTCCAACAAGTGTGAGGAGTACCGGTACATGTGAGGAGTACATCATGAACTTGCCGGTGGAGGGCTGCAGTCCTATACTCGGCACTTAGGGTCATTGAGCAGTGATGGATCTTTTTCGTGCCAGCACCTACTACGATATGGGACCTCTCATCCGAAGGATGCTATATTGTCAACAGAACATTGTTTTAAAAGCCCTGGGCCCGAAAATCACTTTGTTCACATTATGAATATATTATTTTCTTTCATTGTTGTGTTACATATTATTATACATTTACATGTAAACTAATACCAGAAAGGTGTTTAATTGTTAACACTTTTTAGCTCACCTGAGCTGAATGCTCATGTGAATTTTCTGATCACCTGTTGTCCGTCGTCCGTCCGTCTGTAAACTTTTCACATTTTCAACTTCTTCTCAAGAACCACGGGGCCAATTTTAACCAAAGTTGGTACAAAGCATCCTTGGTCGAAGGGGAGTTTAAATTTTTTAATGAAGGGCCAAGCCCCCTTACAAGGGGAGATAATCAAGAAAAGACAAAAATAGGGTGGGGTCATTAAAAAATCTTCTTCTCAAGAACCACTGGGCCAGAAAAGCTGAAACTTTTATGGAAGCATACTGGGATAATGTACACTCTAAATTGTTCAAACCATGACCCCCGGGGATAGGGTGGGGCCACAATGGGGAATCAAATCTTTTTCATTAAAATACATAGGAAAAATCTTTAAAAATCTTCTTCTCAAGAATCACTGGCCAGAAAAGCTGAAACTTTTATGGAAACATCCTGGGGAAATGTACATTCTAAATTGTTCAAATCATGAACATCCCCCTCCCCCCCCCCCCCTCGATAGGGTGGGGCCACAGTAGGGAATCAAATTTTTACATTGAAATATATAGGAAAAATCTTTATAAATCTTTTTCTCAAGAGCCACTGGGCCAGAAAAGCTGAATTTTTATGGAAGCATTCTGGGTAGTGTAGATTCTAAGTTGTTCAAATCATGACCATCGGGGTAGGGTGGGGCCACAATGGGGAATCAAAGTTTTACATTGAAATATATAGGAAAAAACTTTAAAAAATCTTCTTATCAAGAATCACTGGGCCAGAAAAGCTGAAACATATATGGAAGCATCCTGGTGTGATGTAGATTCTGAATTGTTCAAATCATGACCCCCGGGGTAGGGTGGGGCCACAATACGTATTACAAGGGGGAAATCTGGTGTAAAACAGCAGGGCCAAAGTTACTCAGGTGAGCGTTGTGTCCCATGAGCCTCTTGTTATTATAAAGATCACTTTTAAAGGCTTTGAGCCCTTTGCTTGACACGCTGTATTTTATGTATATACGGTTTTATATGTTTATGTACATCATGTACCATTTACATGGTTTTGAGAGAATAAATTGATTGGTTGTCAATGGTGCTGATTTGTCTCATTAATCTGCATTTAATTTGTTTTTTTTCCGTTAAATTAATTAAAAGTTAATTGTAAATCAACATAGCTAGTCAACTTTTAATTATAAGATTTAAAAAATGCACCTCCGCCCCAAGCTTGCAAACAAAGTTTTGGGGACGGGTTGGTACATGAACAAAAATTATGACCTGAGGGTGGTTCATTACCTTGACCCGAGGTCATACCAGCAAGTTCAAGGTCACTGGCAGAAAAGGTACAGTTTGAGCTATATTATCCAAATATTGCACCCATTTATCCATATGCATTACACGTTAAAAAAAATTAATGTAAATATCGAGTTTTGATGTCGCCGCAAAACAAATATTTTCCCATCTGAATACTCATATGGGCTTGTAGCTTCAATTTGCTTAAATGACGCAATAATATTATGCTATTTAATGTAATGGTATAAAAGACTTAACAAATACTAGAATTACTTCCCTTTTATTATAAAGCTAGTGGTTATAGATTTCATTCATACATGTAGTTATGTGTGTCAATGGTGCTGATTTGTCTCATTAATCTGCATTTAATTTGTTTTTTTCTTTCGTTAAAGTTATTAAAAGTTAATTGTAAATCAACAAAGCTAGTCAACTTTTAATTATAAGATTTAAAAAATGCACCTCCGCCCCAAGCTTGCAAACAAAGTTTTGGGGACGGGTTGGTACATGAACAAAAATTATGACCTGAGGGTGGTTCATTACCTTGACCCGAGGTCATACCAGCAAGTTCAAGGTCACTGGCAGAAAAGGTACAGTTTGAGCTATATTATCCAAATATTGCACCCATTTATCCATATGCATTACACGTTAAAAAAAAATTAATGTAAATATTGAGTTTTGATGTCGCCGCAAAACAAATATTTTCCCATCTGAATACTCATATGGGCTTGTAGCTTCAATTTGCTTAAATGACGCAATAATATTATGCTATTTAATGTAATGGTATAAAAGACTTAACAAATACTAGAATTACTTCCCTTTTATTATAAAGCTAGTGGTTATAGATTTCATTCATACATGTAGTTATGTGTAAGAATTTTTTCACCGAATTATGCAATTATAAGAGATCAACACTGTTTCTTAAAGGCTCAGATTAACTTACACTCAAGTAGCAAGTACACTGTACTTAAGTAACACTGAAATAATTAAACAATAATATTTAAAGATACGATAAAGTTAAGAAAACTATTTACATTACCGATATTTCTCTTACCGTGTTTTGAATTTAAGTTAAATGAGTAGAGATGGAAGTGCAAGAGTTTTTTTTTTTTTTTTTTTTTTTTTTTTTTTACTGAATATTGTTTTTTTTTGGGGGGGGGATACGCGTAAAACAGTTTATTAAAATTAATCTAAGGACCCACTGAGAGAGAGAGAGAGAGAGATGTTACATTGAATCTATGTTTATTTATTTTCAGGAACCCCCCAAAAATTAATTTTTTGGTACTGGTGTAATGCTTCTTTTTAAATAAATATTTAATCAAGCTTCATCTGCAATTTTTTTACCACCAAAGTCAAAATCATCCTTGTCACTCATAGCATCTCAGCATTGTATATAACTTCTTCTATTGTGCTTAATTTTTTTTTTCTATTATAATTATTCAATATAATCCCAGTTATCAGTTTGGAATAATATAGTTTAACTTGCTGTTGAATTATATAAACGGACTTATTTTATTGTTTTGATTTAAATTTATGTTTTATTTATACATGCATGCAATCAGCAAATTAAATTAAATGCTGAAAACAAACTGCATAAAAGATGAACATTATGCTTGCAAGATTTTATTTTAACGGCAGGGCATGGGACCGGAAAAGGGGGTTGTTTTAATATATAAGTGGGACCTAACTGCTGTATCGTGTATCTGTAAAGCTTTACAAGGCTTTAGCATATTCAAGTCTCTGGCAAGGGACCAGAATGGAATTCATAAAATACACTTCATATACAATAACATTAGAATTTCATACAATAAAGAAACTGCGAGAAAGGGGGTGGGGGATAGAAATTCTAAACCATCACATAATATTATACCTTCCACCTCGCAAAAATCTATATTTCAAAACTTGGCCAGTCAGGAAATAAGAAGAACCAGTCGCATTTAACTAACTGTACATGTAGACATTTCCAATTAATCTTTAATCCCCCCCCCCAAAAAAAAAAATTGATTAAACTGGTGATCTTAAAAACAACATATACATAATTATTTATGATTTATTATTTAAAAATCTATTTGATATTAAAATAGAATAAAAAAACCAAATCGGTTTCATTCGAAATTCATATTGAATTGGTTTAAATAATAATGAACATGTCCGGTATCTATTAATACCCAGAGTATACTTCTAAAAATATTTAGTCATACAAAATTAAAACAAATTCTTATTTTAGGGTGCCGTTTTACTCATGATTAACAAGAATTAATAATAGCTAAGGTCCAAGTTCCAGACATGTGGAGCCCATGATTGCCGTTTGTTTTTGAAAATGACCTTGCTCATATGAGTAGGAAGAGAGATAAAGATGGAAAAAAATAACGCGGAATAATATTCCAATATTATTTTAAAATTAACGAACTTGCGTATTTGGAGGTTGTGGGGTTGGTGGTGGAGTGTGATTGAGCATCCCGCCTGTGCATTCAAAAAAATTTGTTAGGAAGTTTTAAAATAATTATATGCCATTAAATTCATGTTAACTACAAGTACTGCAAGTTTCGATTGTCATTTAACTTTTCAACACCCCCCCCCCCCCCCACGATCCCACCACTGATAATCCGGGTCTCTGTCTGTACGTTTGTTAGAGCATGTCAATTATAACTCTTTTAGGCTATTTGTTTATGGTTTTTAACCCGTTTAATAAGTAAATAATCAAAATGTTCATTGCTGGGACTGAAAAGAAAATATGTATCGTTTCAATTAAAAAAAATAGTAGTTTTATAACCCCAAGCAAACAGAAGTCCTTTACTATGACGTCACGATTAATCCACTTGGTGCTATATATTCCTCATTGTTACTTCATTCTATTATAATATCCCTCATACAGAAGTAGACAACATGATTGCTACAACAATCATTTTGTTTCATTCAACTAAATGGCTTTATGAAAAATTTCTAGGTAAGAAATGTTTGAGGCAATATAAAAAAAAAATAAGCGAAAAACTTTTACTCAGTGAGATTATGTCAAAAACATTCAGGCTTTTTTCTACATTTATTATTTATTAGCACCACGTCCGCGAGGTCGGGTTATAATCAATCCTGGTGATATAGGGAGTTCAGTGGATCCCCCATACTTCAACAATCGGCGGGTTCGCGGAGGCCCTGATGGAGACCACTAAGGTATAATAAATGATCAAAAGCGGAGAGAGAGAGAGAGAGAGAGAGAGAGAGAGAGAGAGAGAGAGAGAGAGAATTTTATAAATATTTAGCACAGTATTTCACATCATTGATTGAATTTGGTGTTTTCTGTAGTGAGAGTTTTATATAACAGTACAAGTATTCCTCATAGTTCCGTATTCATTTACCTGATCTCATAATAGCTGGATACTCACTCCAAATTAGAAACAGACTATACTATTAAAGGGAAGTCACTCTGTTCCTATCGCGATCAAAACATTTACGTGTGCGTTGGAGTACGGACTGGGTGCTGTTTTCGTAAAAGAGATCGAATGACTGAGATTATGGAATTATCGCTGGGTTGTCCATTATGGTCAATCGTGTTAAAGAATTCTTAATGAAGTGTAAAATTTGACTTGGTTTTGATCTCTAATGGAAAACTCAAAGTTTGATTTTGACTGGACTTGGATACACAGATTTTAGAAATTGTCAACTTCGGAACTGGATTTATATTGTAAGAGAAATGGCGTCTGCTAAAGTTTCCAAAGTTCGTCTTAGGTCTTCTGCTTCTAAAAAGGATGTGACTGATGGAGACGGCAAACCTACCCCTAATATTAACAATTACGATCTTCTAAGTACCGTTGGTAAGTCAGATGTTTTTTTCCTGCAGCTAATATTCATGGTTGTGTGTGTTTGTGGAGTGTAGGCGGATCCAAGTTTTGTTTCTACGATTTTATAAAACGTGGTTAGATTGTGAATGTAGGAAATTTTTAAACTTGGAAAGAGATTTAACAGCCATGGAACAGTAATAGTATTTAAAAGCAGTTGATCAGATTTTAGCAAGGACCTATATACTTGTTAGTCACCATATATATAGGTCCCTGATTTTAGTTGGATTTTGATCAGAAACATGAATATAAGAATTTTATTATATTTCTGTTTTGACCAAGTTGACAATTTTAATTATATTCTCATTATTTCTGAGAAGAGTTAGATCATTTTAAAGAGAAATCTAAAATCTAAGATATAATGCAAGGTTACAGAGAGTTAGATATTTAATCACCTACACCCACATAATTAGTGGTGATCAATACCTTAATTGCTAAAGTGGGGTGCAAGCTTAAACTTGAGAAAAACCAATCAAAACTAAACCAATTTTAGGTAAAAGTTATACATCATATGTGTAACACACCATATGTACAATACTAAAATAAAAAAAAAAACCTACATCATTCAAAAAAATCTCTTTGTTTTCTAGTTATATTGAATTGGGCTTTTGGTCTAGACAGTTGCAGGACAGCTGTTTTCTATTTTTATTCCACATGTAATTGTGTAAGACAGTCTATACATATGAAGCATTTATTTAATACAATATTTATGGGCTTTGTTTTTAAATTGTAGCAGTATAACTGATGTTTTTGGGAGGTGGGGATAGGAAGGGGGGTGGGGGATTTAATTAAAAGGTAATGATTCATGAGGCACAATTATTGCAATTTTTTTTGGCTATATTGCAACAGTCTAATTGATCCAAGATCTAGTATGATCTAGACATGACAGTTACGTGATCAAATTTGAGTTAAAAAAATCACCCTACTGCCAAGAGATTCTTTTGACATATCAAAGCTACACTGTGTATTTATACTAAACAATGACCTAAGTTCTATTTGACCAAGCGTCTTTTGTCCAAATATATAGCTGTGTTTAACAATGGAGTACTTTAAATAATGACATGCAATAGACCTTTATCCGATATTTACGATTAAGTACCTTGACTAAATATTTGTTTGAAATTCTCACCATTTGTAAGAAGAATTTCAAACCTTTTAGGGCTAGAAAAAAATGTTTATACATACAATTTATGTTTATAATTTCCTGTGACCCACCTCTGTGAAAAGTGAAACTTTTGACTTTGAACTAGTATTATTTTATTAACTATTAGTACATGTAGATTTACATAAAAAAGAAGGCTATAAGCACTTTTACAGCATTATTTTGTTCATGTGTTTAACTTTTTCAGGTAACCAAAATTGACTTTTCATATATATCACCCTATGCTATTCATATCGAGATCAAATGATTTAATAGTTTTTGGAGTATACTATCAAAGAAGTTTGAAGTCATTAATGGGAACTTTGTCACACCTTTAAGTTTGTAAGATCGACACATTTAGCAATTGTGGTAAACAAGTTAAAAACACCTGATAACCCTGAAGGCTCTACTAATAACTTACGAAATACAGCTTTAAATCATGATACAATTATATATATTTTTATAAAAGAAGTCAATCCTTCAGTGACAATCAGTGTTGTTTATCTTAAAGAAGTAAATGTTTGTGTTCAAAACATTAAATTAAACTGTTAACATTTCCTGGAGCCTTACCAGTGGTCATTGTACATGTATTGATAAAGATGTTCCAGTGATCTAGACAGAGGAGTTTTTTCGGACATGCAGAATTTTCTCCTACGGACTTAAGCTCCAGGTTGCTCCAATTCCAGCCTCAGGTCACAGGAAAGATGAACTCTAGCTGTCATGAAGAAGTTGTTATACATTTAGTAATTCTCACTTTCAATATTGCTAATTATTACCTTAATTTTAACATAGCAAATATCACTTTGTACCATTGGTTTCGATGGGGAAGTTTTGCTTCAACTACTTGTAGTTGATAGAGGCCAAGACAAAAATAAGTGATGTTTTTATATGAGTCTCAGGCTCAGATCCAGGAATTGAAGTTAGGGGTGCGCAAAAAGTAGGCAGGGGGTGGGGGCCTAGGGGGTGAAGCCTCCGGAAGCTCCTGGGTTCTTGAGATTTTGTAGGGTAAAAACAAGGTCTTTTTACATTTTCTTGACAAATTAAACTATGATTTACGTTTTGACAATTTTAAGGGGGGGGGGGGGGCTCGCCAGGTGTGCCCCCCATAAATCTGCCACTGAGTTTTGACCATTGCTCCTTAATTTTTGTACTGTTCCTTTTTAAAAGCTGCTTGACAAAAAGGCAAACATTTACAATTAAATGGATGGATTTTGAAGGAAATTTATAAAGGAAGAAATTGTAATATGCAAATTATATTAGTATAATTATTCACTTAATTTTTGCAAGGCTGGAGTTGGTAAGTGGGATATATAGGAAAAAGGTGTTTTGGAGGAAGAAGATTGGGCTAGTGAGGGAGAAGGGAGGAGGGAGAGGAATATGAAGTGGAATGGGCAGGGGGAAGAGGGGTGTTAAATGAGAGAGAAAGTGAAAGAATAGGGGAGGGAGCTAGAAGAGAGAAGTGAGAAAAAGGGGGATGGAATAAGGGTACCTCTTCAAACACACACAGCACAGTTTTATGAGACCCTCTCAAGTGTTTGTCAACCTGACTAGAGAAGATTGGTTTTATCTGCAAGAAGGACATAAAAAGGTCATACAAGTAAACAGGTACAACATATATCTTGGATAAGTTTCACTTTCTCATATTTATAAATAGAACAAGTCACTGGTGAATGTCTTCTTTGTCTATGTGGAGTGGTTCTTGATATAATCCTAGGGACGGGTGCCACATTATCCTCTGCTATAGGAACAAATTTCAGAATGAAAAATTTATTAGTATTTTTTATTTGGAAAATGGGGGTGGGTGGGGTAGGGGGAACTTGAGAGACAGCAGATGCTGACAATGCATCATAAACATATATGCCCCCATAAACATGATAAATCTACTGCATGCAATTTGTTGTTGAAACCATCTAGAAGTGCTAAATAAAAGAAAATGCTACCAGATCAATGCAGATAGATCATAAAAGAAAAAGCAGAAGATTTGTAAACTCACTAAAAAAAGATGAAAGTAAGTCATGAGTTAAAATATAAAAGCCCGCCTGGTATATATATATACACAGATGAGTTTTTATTTAGCCGAGTATGAGTCATTCTGCTGCAGGGGTCACTACCAGAACTGCCTGTACCCCCTAACTCCTCCATCGAGGGCTAATTTTAGTAATGTTTTGCCAGGAGAACAAGACACTAAGCTCAACCTGCTGACGTTCATCTTCCATTTATATCTACACTTTCATAATCTGTCCGAGGTCATCATCGTTTGCAGACAGAGCAAAGGTCGAAGAAAAATCGCAGCAGGCCAGACTCAGCATATTGTGCAGCTTAATTTTGCTTTGATTTTCAATAAGTTCTAAAAGCTCAATCATCACACTGTAAGGAAGATCAAAGAAGGAAACACATGCATTTAGCTTTAATTTGTAATTAAATGAATTTTGATGTGTATGTTACATATGCACTCATTTTTATTAATCAAATGAACTTTCGCTGATTTAGTGGTTATTTAATTAATCAATGGTTGTACATGCAAGTATACAGTGACCAAATTTTACCTGAATGACATGTCAGGTGTTAGTACTGGGTTGGCAAAGACAGTTCTGTATACCTTTTCAATTAAGGTCAATTCATGCATCTAATAATGAAGTCGTCTTGTTATTCGTCTGATTTCAATATTTTATTCCTGTTGATTAAGGGATTTAAATTAATATTATTTCTTTTGTGGATTAAAATAATATTCTTTAACTTTAAAGTGTCAAACAAAAGTCCTTAATTCACATAATCCCTCTCCCTATGAAGTAACTTAACCTATTATCACACCTTTATAATTTGAAATCTTTGAACACCACAAGCTTTCCATGTATGTCACTGATGCACAACTTATAATGACTATATAGCCTTTTATATTGCCAAAGTAAAAAAAAAAAAAAAAGAAAAAAAGGAAAATAAAAAAAAAAAAGAAAAAAAGGGAAAAATTCTCAACATTTCCTGTTGTGCAAGTTTATTGTTGTAATAACTGAAAGGGATTTAGGATTAAAAGTACACCTTTTTCAATTTTCAAAAAAAAAAAAAAAAACTTCCTTAAAATGAGATTGAAAAAAAAAATTACTTTCCAATATGAGTAGAATTTATCATCTAGTTGTAGATACCTTTATATTAATTCTTAATTGTTCTCAGAGAGAATGAAAACCAGCTGTCTTGCCATGAAGTTTTTGTACATTAATGTACCAGATCATGTAGTGAAATTATATGTAACGGCATGACGTCAAATATCACAAAAACTACATCATAGTACCCAGCTCACTGGGGTTAAGTACATACAAGTATTGCTATGTTTGAATATATTCGCATTTCTTTCAACACAGACAGATGGTATTTATTATTCTGTATTTATGAGAAATCTATTTTTATGTACAAGAATGCTTTCTAATTTGAGAATGGTCACACTAATGATAAAAGCAATGTTTTAACACATTTCCTGGTGTACATACCTAAAATACCTATTATAGTGACAGGTACTTTTTATATACCTATAATTAGTATCTTAGTACACTGATGACTATGCAGTATTAGTCAATATGGCACTTACACAAACATAATATTCACAGATTTCTTGGCACTAGTGTCAGCACATAACTGTATAATATGGCTTCATCAATATGGAATACAATGTAGAATTGTTTAGCAATACTATATTTATTGAGCACTCCAATAAATGCATTAATCAAAATATGGAAAAGGGGGAAGTTGTTAAAGTTGATTTATAATTAAGGTACTTACACTCGTTATTCAGTACATTTTAAGATACATTAAAATTAAAGGACATTTATGTGTGCTGTTAGGAAAGTCTCTAGACATTGCAGAACTTAATTTATGAAATAATAATAACTCCTTTTCAAAACAAAAACCTAAATTGCATTAATTCTAACTTGATATCGATGGCTTATGACCCATATGTTTTATATTTGACAAAGAATAATGAATTTGAATTATTTTTTGGAGTAGTAGTAGCCTTTTGCAGCCTTTCATTGGTGGTGTCCCAGCATGAATGAATATTCTTGAAGGGACATTATAATTAAGCAATCAAACAAACAAAGTTCTTAAAACCCATATCATGTAACACATTAAAGCCATGGGAGCATAATTATTAGTTAAGGATCAATAAAAATTTAGTCAAAATACAAATTAGTATGCCAAAAAAATTAAATTTTTTAATACATTAAATAAATATTCTTCAATGGGTGTTTGAGGGATATTGAGTCCATCTAGATAATGAAACATAAACATTAAATTCAATCAACCATTATGTGGACTAGGTGACCATTTCATACTCCCCCATACTAAATACTAGTCTAATGTAAGTAATTTGAGAAGCATTCAGATGATCTATAATAATAAATTGCTTTGTCACTGCATAGAGCTCTGTACCCAGCTTTGACGTCATAGGCAGTCTCGCTTTTAAACTCGGCCACTATCATTTATTTCTCTGTATATTACACTGAACCCGAATCACAAGATTCTTTTATTTTTAATTGATTCAGCAGACATAAACTCACAAAGCACGATTTGTTAAAAAAAAAAATGTATGAATACTCTAATCAATATCTGCTAAATCTTTCCATGGGGGGGAGATATAGCTGGAAGCTAATGTAAACCTCTTTCAAACCTTTCGGAATAATTATAGATTTCTGTTTTTCGAACATTAAATTATCAGTAGGTATAACTGTTTTGCTAACCCTGTGCTCCTTGATCCAGTGATAGCAAATGGTTGATTTTAATCCCTATTTAATTGAAGGTTGTTCACCTATAGTTCCAAGGATATGGCAATACGGGATTGTCTATGGGCCAGGGGTATTTGGTCTGTCATTGATAAATAATGATTGCTTGTCATTGGAAAGGAGTGAAATTCTTTAAATCGAGAGAGAAAAAAAATGGACCAAAAAATAATTTCCGTACTTGGAACATTTTTTTCTTCACTTTTTCAACCTCATAGGCCTATTTTTCTTTTTATGCCACACAATAACAATTAATTTCATTTTTATCACATTTAAGACATGAACAGGTAATACTATTGAAATTGGCCCAATCGAAAGCAGAAATACATCTGTATGGTATATTCAAGCAAAAAGAAAAAAATGTAATTTTGAGGAAGATTTTCAATTTTATATTATTCATAAACAAGCTCACATTTTTTTTATTAACAGTTTTTTTGAAGATCAGAATGAAGCAAATATAGAATATCATGATGGAAGAAATGGTGGGGGGGGTCCTAAATAAAAATCTTGATACCTTATAGATATAAAGATTTTTTTCTGTCACAACGCATATACATCATTTAATTCTCAAATAATTTTTTGCCCAATATAGAAAAAAAAATTTAAAAAAGCCTAAAAATCTTCTCCTTTTGAAATTTAAGCATGGGAACCCTTTGTAATTCTAAACTTAGATTTCAAACGGTTTTTGAAAGATAATGACTATAGAATGCCTTAATTAGGGTATATGAACTCTTGTTTATATATAGTTCCTCCTCAAAAATGTTTCATTTCCCCATTTTGTCATCCCTAACACCAGTATTGGTTTAGAAGTAATAAATCAAGACGTGTTATTATTTTAGAATTTAGTGCGCAGATCTCAAGACAAAGCACAAGAATCATTAGCATTGTAATGATTCATGGAGGGAGGACATTAGTTTCTGCAGTTTGACATTATAAATATCGTTCATCTCATTATGACTTTGGCCTCATATATCACATCAGAGTATGATGCCATTATTACGTGAAGTTTTGTCATATTGCTGATGGTGCCAACTGATATATATACCTTGGGGTAAATTTTTTACCCCACGATATCACTCAAGTGGGTAGGTGTCATATTGAAATCAGCTGTTTTTTCCTTGACCCATTAGCAGGACTTCTTGTGACTTTGACCTTGGTTAATTTTTACAATGACAAACTATTTTTTTCATTATTGTTCTTTATATTTTCCAAATTCTGACAATCGATCTTATCTTTTGCATTGCTCCCCTAACAGTTAAGTTTAACTTTATCACCAGAATCATGAATTTAATTCAGAAGAGGGGGACATAAAATGTAACTATTTTTTCAGAGACAAGATAGCATTTTTGTTGTTGTTATTTTTTGCGAGTTTGTGTTTGTATAATAATCAATCATGAACAAGCGTTAGAATAAATCTATTATCTTTGTTGAAACGTACAGTTTCTTCCTGCTGCAACATTAGTAGACTGAGTGAGCTCGAGTGCTTTCTGAGTCAACAATAACTTACATGTATGTGTACTGCTGTCTCAATGATTTATATATACGTTTACCTATAAACATCAATGTTATTATTGTAAATTTATGTACTATAATACAAATGGGAGATAATTCAATAATCGTATTTTGTAAGACATGTTTCTCTTTGCTAAACCTCATAAACAAGTTGTTTTCTTTTTTCTTTGTACTAAGTAACTTTAAATGTCTATGCACCCTGCTTTGTGGCAATTTGTTTATTTGTCTATCATCAATAGATCATGCAATTGCAAACACAAGTGAATACATTTTGACTCAAAGATAAAATTTATTACAAGAGACCAGGGGGCTTAGTGATTTTATTGGATTATGTGTTTTCTATCTGTCAGAAAGCTTTAACAATTTGCAAATGATTTTGAAACTGGGGAAGAAAGAGTCTATATCTCAAACTTCAATATTTACATCCACTGAATATTTCCTCCTTTATGTTTCTTATGAAAACCACTTCCCTTAATCAATCCATTAATGCTAAACTAGTTAGAACTGTTATTTCAAGGCCACCTATCTGAAAGATTTCTTAAAGAGTGGCCTCTTCCATCAATGAAACGTAACATATGACTTACAGATTATTAATACGATAATTAATGTACTTAAACCTTAGACTTTAAATGATTGTTCATTAGAAGACTTAAAATGTCTTTCTTTCTTTGTTAATGTGGGATTAATGGTTGCAACCATTGCAGAAAAAGTTTACCTCTTGCGTACATGGGTTTTGTATTTTTTCTGCATTATAGTTGCAACTGTTAATTCCAGTCTTAACAAACAAAGAAAGCATTTTATTGTGTAAATAAGTTGAACATCAAGTCTCAGACTTCATATTAGGTCAAGGTCAAGTATAAACTCACCAGCTAGCTTAAATGATTTAGTTTGTTATACCATATATGGTAAGCAGAATTTTTAGTGAGGTTCAATTTTGGCATTATTAGCGAGGGTTTTGGGATCGCTGAAATTGAACATCGCTATTCCCTATAGGTTGTTTAAGCTATCTTTCTTGACATTATAAATTTGCTAAAATTACTCCTCGCTAAAAATATATACCAATTTTGGGGGATAAATCGCTAAATTTGCATCTAGCTAAAATTTCCAACTATACGGTACTTTCATGTTAAACAGTCAAATTTGATTGGTTAAAAAACATTTGTTAAAAAGTACTGTTCACCTACTGCATGTGTAAACCACGTCCTCCGGGTAGCATTACATAGCAACGGTTGACAATGCATGACAACGTGTAACAGTATAAAAATTGTTAACTGTGCTGAATGTCTGTGCGTACAGTTCAGGCCAAGGTAAATAAATATTGTGTTTCCTATTCCAACCCGAGAAAAAATAGGGTAGGTAGGTAGGGAAAACATTTTATTTTATTTTAACATTTTATTAGTTAAAATTCAACTTTGACAATAAACAAAATGGGAAAAACAAAGAGTTAATTTCTTTTTCCCCAAAGGGCGGCTTAGTAATTGCATTTCTGTTTAATGTGTATCTCTCAAACACAGATGTGATCGAGATTAGGAATTCTAATAGTGAAAATGGAATTGTTTATCAGCGAAAAAAAATTTCAGGGTCGATCAGCTCATATATTTTAGGGTCAGTCGGGGAACCAGAAACACACAATTTATTTATATAGGCTTCACTATGGCTTTTTCTTTTAAATGCATTCTAAATACATTCAGTATATCAAAATAAATATTACATAATTATGTTCATTTAGGGTAACATGTGAAATTGTTATCCTTTGAAAACCACTGCTGTTTGCTGATCTCGGCTTTCACCTTGGTCAGCAATGGTTTTCGCGGAATAACAATTTCACATTACCCTAAAAAACATGTAATATTTTTATAATGTAGGATATTTAGTAATCCACAATTGTTTTAATAAATACAGTTGAACTTCAGTATCTCAAATACTAATATCTCGAATACCATGGATATGTTGAAGTGATTTGGAAGTCCCAACCACTTATTCTTAAAGTATTTTACCCTTGATATCTCGAATCTTCGGAAATCTCAAAATTTTTACTTGGTCCTGCATCGAGTTCAAGATAACGAAGTTTGACTGTAAGATAGACTCATATTTCATGCATTACTATTTATAATTTCACAATAACTTCAAGGTTATATCATACAATTTATTAGTGTTAAAATTTCCAATAACTTCAAGGTACCATAATATCATATGTTTCATTTATAGTGTTAGAATATTTATATCTTTAGTTAACTTATAGATTGATTCTTTTCCCCCAGGAACCGGTACATTTGGTCGTGTAGTCCTATGTCGAAATAAAGAATCTAAAGAGTACTGTGCCTTGAAGGTCCTTCAGATCTCGCTGGTGATTCGACTGAAGCAGATAGAACACGTCAAGAATGAGAAAGAGATTCTGGCAGCCGTGTCGTGTCCCTTCATTGTTAATATGTGAGTACACTGTATACAGTGGAAGGTAGCTGTGTAAATATATATATTTCTTCTTGCGATTCTCTTGTGATTTATTTATAAACAGAATTGGGGGATATTACTCCACAGATGGGGATAAGAAAAGATCCTAGCGCTTATTTTGTACTGTATTAACTGGCAAGAGATTCTGTGCTCATATAGATGTATATTTCGTGTGTAGTGCAATGTCGAAATATTTATTCTGTTTTTATTTTATGTGTGATAAAATGACTATTCTTCTGTATTTGGATCTATATAGCTAGCTGCTTATTAAGAAAATTACTAATGTAGCAGATAAAAACCACAAAATTCAAGTGAATCCCAAAGTAAGCTTGAATAGGGGAGATAAATCATGGTTTTAATATTACATAGATCTGAAAACTCTCTGCTTTTGTTATTAGAGGCAGCTTTCAGTGAATGTGATTTTTTTTTTCTTTTGGTTATCAAATAGTGTAAAACTCATTTAATCTTCTTTTATGGAACATAATGCCTGACATCAAAGAACATTAAGAACTATTTTTCCCCTTCTCTTTAACAAATTTCTCCATCTAAATGTTTTCAAAGAAATGGGGTGAAGTTGGCCCGGATAACTTTTAAGTTGAAAAGGACAGTCAAACAAAGCATTTTAGTTCTTATATATTACATTTCAGTGTCTTAATTCTTTTTTAGAGTTTTCAATAGATTTCTTCCTTTATCAGATCTCTGATAGGTTTTCAAGGACCCTAACATCTGTTTGTGATTGATAAAAAGAAAAAAAAGATAATGATATTTAATAGTTATATTTCAAAATGTGTGATAATATGATTAAATGCATACTAAGAATGCTATATATTTTTACTTATAAAAAACTCAAATCATAACATTTTATATGCCATTATTTATTTTTATATGTGCATGAGCTCAAAATATATCTTAGTAATCTTTGATGGTAAAAGGTGAAACTGCAGACAGGTTCGGTAAATCTGCAAGGTGGTAATGTTACATCATTCATCTTGATTCAATGCATGTTTTGACATAATTGCTTACAGCAATAATAACAGCAGGGAGAAAAAACTTCTTGTCCGCAAAAGAAATTTGCAGGAACAAATTTCAAAGTGTTTTCTAAAGATCAAGTAGATTTCCAATAAGCATGCGAAATTAAAATATAGAATAAAGAGAATATACTTTATAGGTTTTCTGCCAGTTTCGTGAGAGGGGTAAATTATTCTAATGCTGTGTATATAACTACCTTGTCCTTGAAAATCAAATTTGTTTTAGTTCTTGAAGATTTCAAGATTGAATTTATTACCTGCTACTGTAAATCACATTTACAGCCCGGCATTTTTATAGCAAATGCCACCATATAACAAGGACATATTTTTGTATTTGAAGATACAGTGCAAAGTAATGAAATATTAATTGATCATAAAATGAATTCTGCCATTTGTGATGTCAAAAGTGATTTTGGTTAGTTTACCCTTGGAGATTTGATATGATCAGTATTCTACCAGATATTTAAAAGCTCATGCACTAAATGTATCAGAGAAGGCTATTAAAAAATGTCAGTTGATACAAAGTACCAGGGTTGCAAGGTTGTAGCTTTGCCTATTATGAAGGCACTAATATGAAATAATGCTTTTTATCCCTAAATAGCAGCTAGATTAGAATACTGTTAATGATTGCTGGATGTAGAGCTATGTGTAACTGGTACATAGTATTTTATTAGCTCACCTGAGCTGAAAGCTCAAATGAGCTTTTCTGATCACCCGTTGTCCGTCATCCGTCTGTCTGTCCATCCACTTGTCCGTCTGTAAACTTTTCACATTTTCAACTTCTTCTCAAGAACCACTGGGTCAATTTTAACCAATGTTGGTACAAAGCATCTTTGGGAGAAGAGGAGTTTAAATTGTTAAAGTGAAGGGCCAGGTTCCCTTCAAAGGGGAGATAATCAAGAGAAGACAAAAATAGGGTGGGGTCATTAAAAAATCTTCTCAAGAACCACAGGGCCAGTAAAGCTGAAACTTATGTGGAAGCTTCCTGAGGTAGTGTAGTTTCTAAATTATTCAAATCATGGCCCCTGGGGTTAGGGTGGGGCCACAAGAGGGAATCAAAGTTTTACATTAAAACATATAGGAAAAATCTTTTAAAAATCTTCTTCTCAAGAACCACTGGGCCAGTAAAGCTGAAACTTATGTGGAAGCTTCCTGAGGTAGTGTAAATTGTAAATTGTTCAAATTATGGCACCCGGGTTAGGGTGGGGCCACAATAGGGATTCAAAGTTGAAAAATATAGGAAAAATCTTTGAAAGTCTTTTTCTCGAGAACCACTCACCGGGCCAGAAAAGCTAAAACTTACATGGAAGCTTCCTGAGGTAGTGTAGATTGTAAATTGTTCAAATCATGACCCAGGGGTAAGGGTGGGGCCAGTAGGGAATCAAAGTATTACAAGTGGAAAATCTGATGAAAAACAGCAGGGCCAAAGTGACTCAGGTGAGCGTTGTGGCCCATGGACCTCTTGTCTATAATATTATAACAGTATTGATCCGAAGAGCCGTACCATGTTGAGTTGACAGAAGCAGATCATCAGATCAAAGGAGACACGATCGAAGTGTCAAGTTTGATGTGATGATCTGCGTCTGTCAGCAATATGTGGTACGGCTCTTTGGATAAAGTTACTGTTATAATGTTAAATTTATTTCATACCCCTCTATAAATAACAAAATATAATAAAAGTAAACTTTTGGAATCAATTATACAACTTAATCCATTATACAAAACATTCTTTTCAAGGAACTTTTTAATATGCAAGAAAAAAAAAACATCATGACTATAGTATACTGTGTACTACATCATCAGTTTAAGAGAGGGGTGATATGGATTCAGAAAACCACGATGTGTTGATCCAGAAAGTTGGATCACATCTTCACATGATTGTGTGAAATCAACATTATAATTGAGTGATACACAGTTAGGTATATAATAAAATCTTGAACTCACCACAGCTTATGGTGACCAGTTTCAGTGGAAGGACTTGCCTTTATTTAAAAAGAAAAAAGCATTCTTTCAAACTAAGGCCAAATACGAAACGATGGGCTTAAGGCCCCATTGTAAATTGATGCTATATTTTATATGATTGTCTTCTTTTTGCTGTAATCATGTACTATATTAAATTTTATTTTGTACCCCCCCCCCCTTTCACATAACACAGACTAACCTAGTGTCCATCAATAATAATTAAAAAAAAAAAGAATTTAAGTTAAACCCTGTGTTTCAAGATGCACACATTTATGAAGTATGTGCCAGTATATTTGTAAATCACTGATGCAACTGAACTTTTTTAATCTCTGTTTTTAATTTCTTACAGGCAATGGGCATATCATGATGAGCGATTTCTATACATGTTACTGGAATATGTACCTGGAGGAGAACTTTTTTCATATCTAAGAAACCATGGCAGGTTTACAAACAGTATGGCAAACTTTTATTCATGTGAAATTGTGTCAGCTTTAGACTATCTACATAGCAAACATATAGTGTATAGGGACTTAAAGCCAGAAAATCTGCTTCTGGACCGCAATGGACATATCAAAATTACTGACTTTGGATTTGCCAAGAAGCTAGAGGACAGGTAATTTAAGTTAATGAAATTACATGTATTAATGTGTGATGCCAGTTATAAGTCTTGAAAATGGTTCCTTTATATCCCATATCACCAACTTTAACACACTTTGCAGCAAATATGGTTCTGTTAACAGTTTAATGCTTTAGCATATTTAATTTTCTGAGAGTGTATCTTAAATACAGTTTGACTTATCCGATAATCACCATAAGATCCCTTCTGTAGAATTTTATGCCTGTTGTTCACCGATCAGTGTTCTTTTTAAGTTATCAGTTTGTCCATCTGTCTGTTTGTAGTTATAAATCTGTTTAACTCACTATAGTACCCAAAGGGAATGAATGTGAAAATCAGGCCATCATCACCATATGCTGCTTTGCAAATGCATCCTCTTTTTTGTTCAATTAAACTTTCAGAAAATAATACCAAACAAAATATTATAATAGATTTAATGATGGATCAAATATCATTTGTGGAGCACACTGCTCAGTGGTTATACATGTATGTGTTTGGCTTTAGTAACGGAATAGTCGCTATTTCAGATGTTCTTGTCTTGGACAGGGCAATTTACATGTATAGGTCTGCATTGTCTTAGTCCACTCATCTGAAAAATATGCATCCGCTTATGCTTGGAGTTGACCTGCTATGGACTGGTGTCCCCTATTGGGGGGGGGGGGGTCAAAACTCATTTGCTAAGCACCACATAAACCACTTTTACAGGAATATAAGCACCAGCTCCTATTTGGCCCCATGGATTGGAAAGATTTTACTATTGTAGTATATACAAGTGAAAATAATAAAGACGGGAACATAATTTGTTTTATATGACAAAGCTCTGCAATTAAACTAGATTAAAGAATGTTGGTATGTAGAATGTAAATATTTTTTTTAAAAGCCATATGAGACTTAATACCAGGACATTGAATAATGCAGAAATGCAGTTTCTTGACTTGTATTTGTTATTCAGAACTTGAAGTCATTTTTTTCTAAATAAAGAGAGAAAAAAGTATAGCTTCCTTGTATTCAGGTTTATTATATCCCTAGAATGTTAAAATTTCCTGTTTAGATCATGTCGGGTTATCTGACATGGGTGGGAACAGAAAATAAAGATCCTTATTTAAGAACAGGAAAATTGTCTCAGATGTTAGATACCTATGAAATATTTCAAGGTTTTGTAAAATTACTATAAGTAAAAGCAGGCAGTGTCGGTAAACATTCCACGACTGTGTCTCAGTTCTTCACTGTCAACTTATAGAGATATTTATTTGTTGTTTTCAAAGCTCAAACACAACAGTCTGAGAGCAAATTTTAAATAAGAAATCAAGCCAGTCATATTTCTTTATAGGCATAATATATCGGCATTGGGAAATAAATTTGACATCTTCTTTTACACACGTTTTCAAACATTGATTGAATAACCTTGAATGAAAACTCTTTTTCGACTGTAATGCAATGTAAACCTAAGAACTTGTAAATACGTAGGACATTCACGCCAAAGTTTTGAGTCAATAGACATTGAGATCGAGCTGAACTGACATTACACTCTATAGATATTCAGTAGTTCTTTGGTTCCAATAAGTTTGGTTTGACCTCCAACACAAAAACCCAGGTCCCTGAGATAAATACACCCTAGGAAGACTGCAGGGACTAAAGAAAGATTTTTGGCGTGATAAGGATTTAAACTATGCCCTCATTCTTTTGTTTAAGGACCCGTCATATTGAACGTCTTTAAAGCTATTGTCATCGTTCAATAATTGCTGTGCTTCTTTGGGGTCATGATTAATTTGATATATTTAAATTTAGCTACAATTAGATTGCTGACAAATGTAAAGTTTTGACACATGTTTGGACGACGCAGAATTTACTTCTATTCTGAAAGATTAAATATAATTATAGCCAAAAATTTAGTTAATTAGGGTCATTAGCCACAAGTATATATTTTAAGTTATGAATATGAATATCAGTACATATGTACCACAAAGAACCTAAAAACTGTTATTGTACAAGCCTGAAAAATACTGTCAAACCTTAGTATCAAGGTGAAATAATTGGCTTTGTTTTTTGTTGCTTTCTTTTTTTTCTAGCTCTTGATTTTTTTTTAATGTGTATTGATATTTCAATTTGATATTTGTTTATTGATATTTGAGGTTATGATTCAAGGTTAGAGGATAATAAATGGATCATCAAAAATGAAAACTGTCCAATATACCTCACCAAAGAAATTGATTTGTGTATTATGTACCCAGTTTACTGAAAACTGAGATGGTAATCTGCCTTTAGTGCATTGTTGCAATTTTAACCACACATGCAGGTTATACCTATCTGTTTCCACTCCTATTGGTAATTCAATTCAATTCATTTATTTACCCAAGCTCCATATCAGTATCATACAAGTGGGAGTGGATACAAAACCTCAGTCAAGAACAAAGAGGATTCAAAGTTGATGCGCAAAATGTGGGTGCAGGGGGGGATTGAATTTCTTGCATAGGTAGATCCATGGGGAAATTGAAGAGCTCATCCAATAGATTGAGGTGCTATACAGTATACATGCTATGCATGCGTTGCTTGTCATCTAGAACAAACAAGTGGGACATAAACAGGGTAAATGTTTTGATGCCGAGAGAAACTGAAGATTTTTTGTTGATAAATAAATATTAGTTTTCCCTTGTCTACTGACAGATACCAGGATGTACCATAAGAATTTGTTGACATAAATTTTCATTTTTTGTCCTTGCAAAAAAAAAAAAAAAAATTGCAAAACAAGAGTTTTCCACTAACATCGATTTATGCTATGGGAAAGTATATAGCATACAGCTAATACCTCAGATGTACACCGTGGGTAACATTGTATGAATACCACACACACAGGAGGAGAGCCTGAGTCAGTTGGCTTTGATCTAGTTATCTCTTCTAATCCCTCTCCCTGCTCTGCCAACAGTGCTTCACTTACTGCTTCATCATATATCCCCCTGTTGACACATGCAGACAAATTGCTAATTAAAATTCCACTACACAAAAACCGAGATTCTTCAGATATAGACATTCAAAATCAGCTTAGAGTTTTTAAATACAGAAGAAAAATTTAAAGCATTACTGCATGTGCCCATATAAAAAAAAAAAAAAATTAAGATAACTGTAAACTTAAAATATTCTTGTTTTCTCTCATTTCCAACTTTTCTGTATCTCTCTTTGCAGGTGAGTTTTAATTTTTTAATCTTTACATGAAAAAGTCAAAACTGGGGGGTATGAATGTTAAAAATGATTATAATATTTCTTCTATTACATCCATTGTCTCTCTCCTTTAAAGCACTTAGGCACCAGACTGATAAATGAATTTACAAATGGTATAGTACACCCGAAGGCAGTTCATTGACCTGGTTATTATCAGTTTTTAATATAGTTACAATGACCCTGTATCTCTAAAAGTAGGTCGATGCCTTCTAAATCAAAGAAGATACCAATTATGTCTGTCTGTAAGTGTTCTGTCAATCTAAGTGTTGGCATCACGATCTGTTTGCTGCAGTAGGTGGAATCCTATTTTTTTGTAAAAAGTGGGACTTGTTAAAAAAAAAAACCAATGTAGTCATCTTGAATCAATTATTGTCTTTATAATTCATATAAAATGTGTGGTTTTTAAACATTGTTCTAAATTGATGCTTTGAACATAATGGTAAAATATGAATATATATTGATTTTTTTTTTTATACAATAAAACACTTTGTATATTTACAAAATTTTGATAAATTTTTTTAAAAGTCTAATGTTTGCTTCTAACATTGAGTCAGGATCACCATTTGTTAGTTAGAGTACATTTTTTTTTTCATGACAAAAATGTTCCAAATGTATCTTTCAGGACTTGGACATTGTGTGGTACCCCCGAGTATCTGGCCCCAGAAATTATCCAGAGTAAGGGTCACAACAAGGCAGTGGACTGGTGGTCCCTGGGTATCCTCATCTATGAAATGTTGGTGGGGTAAGTGCACTGGTGGTCCCTGTGAAATGTTGGTGGGGTAAGTGCACTGTTGGTTCCTATGAAATGTTGGTGGGGTAAGTGCACTGGTGGTCCCTAAAATGTTGGTGGGGTAAGTGGACTGATGGTCCCTATGAAATGTTGGTGGGGTAAGAGAACACAAGACAGATAATACTCAAGTAACTTAATACAGTTGAACTTTGGTATTTCAAACTCTGATATCTTGAATACCATGGATATGTCAAAGTGACTTGAAAGTCCCAACTACTATTTCTTATTGTAATTTAATCTCAATATCTCGAACCTTCAGATATCTCTCAGTTTCTTCTCAGTTCCATTGAGTTTGAGATATCAAGGTTTGACTGTAAAGGGTATTGCTATTGTTTAACTAAAACATGTAATGCCTTACCTTCATTCTAAAGCCAACTGCATGAAATTACAAGAAAACTATTGAATACATTCATTTATTACATTTTCAACAGTGAAATACTGTGATTTATTTATTGAATAAAAGTGATATTCTCTCACAGTGTGAAAGGATACCAAAATGATATTCTCTCACAGTGTGAAAGGAAAGTAAGTAAAAAATAATTTCTGGCCTGTCATAAGATAGAGATAATAACTAAACATCTTAATAGAGCTAAAACTGCAAATTTCTTCCCAAATATATTTGTTAAAATCCATGCTATGTAATGTTTTCAATCTCACAACTGCTAAGTTATGACGTCTCAACCGCTCAACTATGTTGTCAAGCCTAGCTATGACACTGTGTTAAGAAAAGACAGAGGCAAAGGGAAAATCAAAGAAAATGTAATAAACAGAAAATTCAATGTTTTGTAGATGAATATGGAATTTATTTCATAAGTGAGACAAGATTTTTTTATATTTTCACTCGTGCTTCGCACTCGTGAAAATATCAAAAAATCCTGTCCCACTTATGAAATAAATTCCATATTCATCTACAAAACATTGAATATCCTCTATTTATATTCAAATGGTCACCCTCCCAAATATTCATTTACATTCAAAGGGTCATCCTCCCAAATAAAATCAATCTGCAGAAATTATATGAAATAAGGCATGGATATGTCTTTAAGCATTACTTAATGTGCTCCTGAGATAAACGTGAAATAAATTATATAAAATATTAAAATGAAGGTAATTTGAAGTAATTATTCTTTTTCTTGTTTCAGCTACCCTCCTTGGTTTGATGACAATGCCTTTAGAATATATGAAAAAATCATTGAGGGCCGCTTGGAGTGGCCAAAGCATTTAGATCCAGTTGCTAAGTAAGTGATAATTTTAGTTGAAGGAATATAGCAACAAGAAAACACATGTATGAATAAAAAAAACATGCCCCCACACCCCCTTCCTAAATAATAAAAAAAGTATAGAAGCTGATCCTACTTTAACAAACACTTTCTGGTCAATATGTCAAAAGGTTTTTTACTTGTATCAAGAAACAGCCTTGTGTATTCATCATAGCATGCTTGACTTTCTCCATGCATGTTTGCCTTGAAATCTGCAGGTTTTTCAAAGATTATAAAATCATTAATTTTACTCTCAGCTGATATGTGTGAATATGCACCTGCTCGAATTTATTTTCATTTGAATTTTTTTTATTGAGCATGAGCTCTTTTTTTTTTAATTACATATTAAAAAAAAATGATTTTGACTTTTTTCTGGCAGTTTGTAGAAAGTTGTGTAGGTTGAATTTGTGTGTTCTTTTAATGTTTTAATTGTCATGGTGAACTTGAAGTACATGTATTAAATTTTTTTTCTTAGGTATCCATGTTTAACAGTTCTAGAAGTATATATTTAAAAAAAACTGATGCGTCCCAATGGCATAAAATCTTCATATATAAAAAGTTACATAAATGAAATTAGATGATATGGCTAATAAATACATGTACATGTACATGTACATGTATATGTAAATCTATAACTTTAAGATTGAAGTGATTATGTTGTATCAAGTGGTGAAATCTACTTGGAATTCTCATTGATAATTGTGTACATCATTGTGATAATATATAAATTAGATAAAATTTATAGTTATGGAGATCTAGAATTGAAGCCAAACATATCAACATTTAATAAAAAGGTTAATACGAAACAGCTTCTAGGTGACCTGATTCCCCACAAAAATATTTAAAATTATTATACCCTTGACGTATTTCAATAACAACAACTCAAGAAAATTTAACATTTATGTAAATAAACAAGAAAATTTAAGCCACTTTGGATTAAAGCCTCTGCTCTATCTAGAGTCTGTTTCTAATCTTGCTATAATTCCCTGCACAAGTTGAGGTGTATGGGGGAGACAGGGGGGATACATGAAATGATTTAGCGCTAATTATGAGCATCGTTAATAGACTTAATCGTTGCTCCTCACTGTCTGTGGGTTGTCTCAGACGTTAATCCTCACCTGAATAAGGTGCAAACAAATTGGCAGGCGCCCAATCCGTAAATAGGTGTGCTGCAGACAAGGAACCAGTAATCAGTGTTGTAGGGAAACAGTAAAATATAAAGCTTAATGTACTGAATATTCTTTCCACTGATTACAAAACTCGGGATAATCTCCTAATGCTTAATTTGTGCGACATAATAATCTCTCACAACAAATTAAAGTCTTAACCTACAGTTTGGGGCAAACTGAATTTAAATAATAGTCAAGTTATATAAGTCTCAATTAATAGAACATTAATGTAATTATATAAGGAGAGAAAATATGCAAAGTGAAATGTATGATAAATTGACATAATATGTCTGCATGTTCATTTATGACATTTTTCGTTTTTACTGATCAAAATGAATATAAATGTCGATCAAAATCTTGAAAGCATTATGTTTTTTTTATTGTTAGATAAATGCCTTGCATCTCCATAATGGCATTTTTGTAACAATTCAACACAGAGCATCTATAAATACAAGCTTTCTATGGTCTGATACCTATCTCGAACCATCCTAGTTGTATAATGATGAGCTTTTGATTTTTTTTTTCACAGGGATCTGATAAAGAAATTATTGGTGCAGGACAGAACAAGGAGACTGGGAAATATGAAGGTATATACACCTTGTCTTGTGATTCAGTCAATCCTGCAGGGGGATTAAAGGGCATATTCTTGAGGAACTGTCTATCAAGTACTTGTGCATGGACGGAGACAAGAGACAAACAGTTCTGAAAAAAAAAATAATCACCTCTTTGATGGCTGAAATATGATACAGAATTTCATAATTTCAGGAAAAAGCTAATTATGCACAGACTGCTTTTAAAATTAAATATTTATATCTTGATAGTTTCTTAAAGTGGAAAGCAATTGGAAACCACTTTCTGCAGTTGCAATAATTAGTTAAGTGATGAAAGACAGATGTTTAAAGTGTGTATTTGAGTAACAGGTAAATTGAATGAAAAGCAGTGATGAAATGAAGAAAGAAATAATCAGGGATTATTAGCAGCTTCTGAAGATTTTTTTTTTTTTGATATATAGATATGATTTCATCAGATGTTAGATATTTATGTAATATTGAGGACTGTTGCACTTTTTCTAAAAAGTATATTACACAAAATACATAATTTGAGAAGTACATAATTTGGCTCCGCATTCATCTTCATGCATAGACAAATATTTACATATTATTTGGTTTCAATGCTTATATAACTTTGGTAATTTTAATGAGAATGATGTAAAGAATGGAATTGCAATTCTTTTTTGAATTAAAAACAATTTTTTTTAATTTAATGGAATGGATTTTTTTGAGTAAGGTTTTGTAATTTGGTTTATTTTTTATTATTTTTTTTTATTTTTTGCAGAATGGTACAGAAGATGTGAAGAAGCACAAATGGTTTAAGGGTGTTATTTGGGAGGATGTAGCTCTACTCAAATTAAATGTAAGATTTTAAGACGAAATATGTTTGGACCATGGCACAATTAAGGAACTTATTGCATAAAAACAAGGACAATGCAAACTACTTTTCTCGGACTTATTGGGTCCCTAAAAAAACTTCAAGATATCTCAGATGAACTCAGTATTTTAGATATTGAGTTAAAATACATAAAAAAAAGTTTCTTCACTTCCCATCCATTGTATTCAAGATATGAAAGTTCAAGATGTGGAAGTTAAACCGTACTAGTAACTACACCAGATTTACATTGTTTTAGCATTGGCAAGGATGAGGCCAGAGGGAATTTTGGACAAATTCTGTAGCAGATTTTTTTGAATTGTTTTTGCATTACTGAAACCAAAGAAGGATTATAAATATTTTAGGATGATTTTTGTAAAACAAATAAAAAATTCTGATGACAAAATATTATAAATTCATAGTTCACAGTAAAGATATTTTGGTTAATCTTTTTTGTGACAAAATAATCTAAAACGTGTAGTGTTACTTAATTTTTTTTTATGTTAAGAGTGTAGTATATGTGATAAATCTGTATATATATAGATCAAAGAGAAATTCAATGTGATGAAATTGATTTTGTTTCTGGAAACCCCTCATTTTTTAGGTGTATGGTGAATTGGTGATCAAGATTCTATAGACAGTTAATGACACTGCTGTTGTTAACTCATTTATGTGGATAATGTGCCAAATCATGTGTTGATATACAAGTTACAATCAATACTGAATACTTTGGTTTTACAAAATGCATTGGAGAAAGGCTTTCAAAAAAATCCATCTATATAAACAGATTTGTCTATTCATAGAACAATATTGATTTTCTCTTCTTTTTTCTTTTTACTTTATTGATTATTTTTAAAAGAATTCTCGGATATTTTTTAAATGTGTAATCTATAATTCATTGAAATGCTAGGTATTTGGTGCAGAAATGGTAATATTAGTTTAAAAACACAAATGCTAAAAAAATTGAATTCTACATAATTTTGACTGTTAAAGACAAATCAGTTACAATGTACAGTGAAACATGTCTAATCCAGATGTTGTGGTATCCGAAATCTTGTCTAATGCGATGTAAACTTTAAGTCCCTTGCAGTAAATTCATTTGTTTTAAGTGTTAATGTATGTCTTATCCAGAATGCTGCCTAATCCAGCCCATTTCTTCTGAACCATGCAGTGGTGTCCGGATTAGACAAGTTTTACAATAATTGAATTGGTACAAGTCAAAATCACTTGCACTCTGTTTTACAAAAATGTACAAAGAACTTAAAACAGTAATTTAATCCTTTACAGCCCCCCATTGTTCCCAAAGTCAGCCATGCGGGGGACACCCACAATTTTGAGGAGTACCCTGAAGACGGATGGAAAGACGCACCTCCTGTTTCATCAACTGATCTCGAGAATTTTGCAGACTTCTAATGCTGTCACTTACTTCTGATTCAAAGGATTCCTTTCAAATTAAAATGCCAGGGATTAAAAGTCATGTAGATTTTTTTCAAAGTCCATTTCAGCAGCACAATATGTTGAGTGATACAATTGAAGTGGTATATTCATTCAGAAAGGAGGAAAAGAAGTTATGAGCATCCACAAGTAGAAAGTAGAATAAGTATTATGAGATTATGCACAGGGAAATTTAAAATTGAAAAGGATGTTGCTGGGCATGCTATGTGTGATATTCTGTTATAAATGATTTGTGTATTAGATGTGTTGTGTTACTGTTTGGTTAAAAGTAGTTTGAGATATACATATATAGCTTTAATATAAAACCTCTTTTGTAACAATATTAAAAAAATCCAAAATTCTTTTGAAGAACATGTGTGTACTCACCAATGCTCATCAAAGAACTATAAATATTTTGCGACAATGAAGTGTCCATTTTTGCCCTAGAATGAAGGTCAGGTTTTATCATTGCAATATCTCTAAACTTCTCATCAGTTTGTTTTCAAATTTACACTAAGAAAATTTAATTTTTCCAATTCTAATGAACAGAGGCAATTTAAAAAAAAAAATGGTATTTTGATGAGCCATTGTTTCTTTAGGATATTATTTGATAAGAATTTGATCTGTTTTGTGTGTGTTTTTTAAAAATATAGACCAGGACAGGTATTTGGCTTTACCATTCATTTCTAATTCTGATTCATTTACTGGTAGTTGTTAATAGGTTTACTTAAAATTTTTATCTAGTAGGTCTACATAGAATGTGCCAAATATGAAGAATATTGTACAACCACAGAAGAATTAAATTTATCTGTGTGAAGATTTTCTCACATTTTTACATTTTTATCTACATTTTTTGTAGATTACCTTAAGTCTTTTAAACCCTGGAACATAGGCTTATCAGTGGAATAGTTTCTGACTTTTATTTTGTTTGTTCTTGTATGAGAAAAAAAAAGACGACAAATCCTAGCCAGGTCTGTTCATAACAACTTCCATTGTTGGAACTCTTTAAGAAATGAAAACACTTTTAATATCTGAATTTTAGCGATGAGGGAGGGAAAACAGTAACTGCAACTAGGTACAAAAAATGTATATTGCAGGGGGAAATACTAATTAGAATAGTATTTAAAGTACAGTAACATTTTTTATTTTTTAAATAAATTTAGTTGTTTAAAATTTTAATTTCATTCAATCCTGTCTATTTAATAAAATCAATAAATGATATTCTTTGCAATTGTTCATCATAGTTTATATCTTTATTAACAAATCAAATCTTTTTCTGATCATGCTTTGAATTTTTTTTTAAAATTTATCAGAGTTATTTCCCTTATCAGACCTTCATGGGCATACTTCTTCTGCTATCTTTACAAAAGAGTTATGACAAGAAAAGAATTTTAGAAATGGCATATTGCTTTTTAAAACATTCAGTTGCAAATTAGAAAAGAAAAAAAAAGTTTCTTACTCTTTCTATGTACATAACAAGGGCTATTTTTTTTTTTTTTTTAATAATTTTCTAATGTTACTCTTAATATGAAAATACCACTAAGTGTAATTTAATTTTGTTTTTAATACTGAATAATACTATAAGCATAATATTTTAGCCATCATATTTTTACTTATTTTTATGTGACAGAATTATATTTTCTTATTTTGCTATCAATCAAAAACTTATATTTATTTTTATGATGTGTTACCTTCAGTTTTATATATATATGTGTGTGTGAAGTTTACATCATTTTTTCAATCACTGGTTTTCATAACAAATTTTAATATTTTTCAACCAAAGTGCAGAAATCCACCATGCATGTACATATCTTTTTTTTTTTTAGATTGTTGTTTTTAATTTATTGTAATACATACATAGACTCAGTTTTATGTGGAATTCTTGTGAAGTTTATATTATTTTTTCAACCACTGGTTTTCATAGCAAATTCGATATTTTTCAACCAAAGTGCAGAAATCCACCATGCTTATACATATCTTCTTTTTTTCTTTTTATAAACTGTTGTTTTTAAGTTATTGTAATACATATATAAACTCAATTTTATGTGGAATTCTTGTTTATATTACCAAAATGAAATATTTAAAATTTAATTGACATTGCTATTATATTTTTTGACTTTGATACTTTTTTATATTTAATTCTAGGAAGAGTTTTGATAAGTATTAATATTAGATAAGAGTGTTAGTTATACCGTAAATCTGGAAATTTTTACGTCAATTTATTTTTGCAAATTAGGGTCAAAAAGCTGTTGATTAATTTTACGTTTCAAAATTTTGCGAATTGTCATTGGCGCTAATATTAAAAAGCGCTAAAAATTTCAGAACATTTTATAAGTTACGCATGTACATGTACATACAATAAATCACACATGTACATACAATATTAAATGATGCCAACGTTGAATAATCAGATAAAAATATTAGAAGATATAATACATCTAAACTATTTAAAGATTTCTTACACTTGATTAAATCAAATCTTGTTAACAATCTGTTGTAAACAGGCTTCTTAAAATGACCACTGCTTACAAACACTTGTTCACCGGGTTAAAAATGCTGTCAGCAAAAATTTTGTTTACATTTTTTGTTGCTGATTTATTTTTAAGAAATCTATTTTTGCGAATGCACTGCACGTGCAAATTTGCTAAAAATTTATCTACAGTAAAAATTTCCAGATTTACGGTAATATCTTGTTCAGTCCAAGGTTGACAACAGGCATCTTTACTGTACGGTATTGTACAATCTTTATTGTACAGTATTGTACAATCTTTACTGTACAGTAATGTACAAGTATACAACTTTACCTATATTTGAGTTTAGTCCTAATATATCCATGACCTTTTGGTCTCTGTATAACCTTTTCTCTTACAAGAGACACTTAAAAAAAAATGAAACCATATATTACATCAGAAAATACCGGTATGTTTGCATTTATTTTGTTTTTATTTGCATCATGACTGGTGAATAGACTTGACAGAGGTTCATCAGAGGTTCATAATTTGAGATATTATCATTATTAAAATCAAGTTGGAATTGGTACGTCTATCTGAAATAGAATGTTAGATATTTTGTGTAGTTTTTGTAAGGGAGGTAACTTCTTTTAATCTTCCTTGGCTTTGAAGTGGATGTGACATTTGCTCAGCTTGGTACATATGAATAACAAACACTGTTTATATATGTAAACAATTCTTTGAAATGTTGACATTCCTTTGTGAGTAGTAAAACAACATTTGTGAATATTAACCATTTATTGGATTTAAATTCACCCAATTACACTTCTGTGTAAACACTTTGCATAATGGATGACATCAGTAATGTATATTTTTATACCAGATCATTTTATTTTTTGCATTTCATTTGTTGCAATAAGAACAGCAATATTAGAAATTGTCATAATTTAAGATGTAAATAATACCGATGCTGCAGCATTTGTACCATTTTTTTCTACTCTGAGCAAGAAAAATTTTATTTATGAAGTTGATGTTTTTCGTTTTCAAAGCTGCAGATAGAATTCTTTGCTAGAGAAGGAGTGTTATGGAATATATTTCTCAGATATTTTTTTCCATTCAATTTTTTTATCCATGCATTTATTTGAATCGATGAAGTACATTGTACATCTTTTTGTATGATTTAAATTTCAATTATTTTGAATGTCATTTATTTTCTATCAGATTGTTTTGTACTCTGAAGCAATTTTTTTTCCTTTACATTCGTTCAAGCAGAGAGCATATAGGTGTGTATGAATATTTGGTTAGAGGTTTGAAAATAGCAATAAAATGAACATTAGTTGCTGTTCTTAGTCTCTACGCAGCCCTGTATGCACCGTCTGTGAATATGAAATATTACCATTATGTATGTAATTCACCATATGATTTTGGCAACAGCAATGAATCTAGAGGAAATTGGCCACAAATCTGAGAGAACAGAATAAATGTGGTTTTCTTCATACTAATCAAGAATTTCAAATTGACACAAAAGGAATGTCTTTTTACCTATTCAAATCTAAAAATACTCACTGTCAAACATCAAAACAACAAGTTATTAAAAAAGTCCCAAAAGTTGCTGTTTTATATATATTGCAAATTAAGTCCCAGATTAGTGCATAAAGATGGAGTGTATTGAGAGATATACATATCTGTTTTGTTTAACAGAAAAAGTTAATTTAGTGGTTGCATGCTAAATTTTCAATGAAGAGAATGATAAAGATGTATATTTATGCAAACATTGACATTTATTGCAAGTTAGACTCTGTGTTTGAAAAACTGAATTCTTCTCTCGTAGAAGGAATGTATACGGTGTGTGTTTGACAATCATCTCATATGATGTATTCATTGTTAGTGTTTTGTGATTCGTTTTTTTACAAGACTTAGTAATTTATTTCATTTGCATATGAGACTGAAGGAAATTTAATGAATAAATATCTTTGAAAAAGAAAGAATGAGTTAGTTTTTTTTTTTTTTTTTTTTTTTTTTTAGGTCACCTGGGTCACACAGATTTTCAAAGAAATTATGCATTTTCACTATGTAATTAATACAGCACGCCCTATTACCACGACCCCTGACCCAGTGGCCATGAAATTCACAGTTTTGGAGAAGGAGCTGTTACTCAAAATCATGCACTTAGTTTCATTTGTTTGCTGAATACCCAGAAGCAGAAAAGAAGATATTCAAAAAAGTAATGCATATTCACTTTAATATCAATACAGCCTCACCCCATGAAATTCACAATTTAGGAAGAGGCATCCTTGTTCATCATAACCATGCACTTTGTCTGCTAAATATACTGGAGGAGAGAAGAAGCTTTTTAAAGAATTTATTGCATTGACATTATATGATCAATAGAGCCCCATCCTAACTCCAGAACCCTTGCTCTGGGGCTATAAATTTTACAATTTAGGTATAGGGCTCAGTACTTATTAAATTTATTCCAACATTTGACTGCTTGATTTCCAAGAGTAAAGAAGATTTTTAAAGATTGCATTAATTTTGATGGTTTTAGTGTCACACTTCTCAGGCCCAGGGAGGTGGGGGCCATGAATTTCACATTTTTTGTTCTCCTTTACCCAAAAATCCCCTTTTCCAAATTGGTTGTGATTTGTTCAGCAGTTCCAGAGAAGAAGCTGAAAATGTTTAAATGGTAACTTACGATGCATGTCTTATAACGGACAACGCACGCAACGACTGACAAAAACAGATATAGCAATAGGTCACCTGAGTGATTGAGATGACCTAAAAAGCTTCTTTAGCCAAAAAAGAGCATGCATTGTTATGATGTACAAGAGTGCCTCTTCCAGAAATTCATAGCCCCTGGGTCAGGAAGTCTGGTGTTAAGGGCAGCTAGGGCTCTATTGAATTGTGATTACAATGTATATACTAAGTATTAAAATGCATTAATTCTCTGAAAATTTTCATCAAAGAGGCAAATAGAGTACAAAGTTGAAATACGCAAGTGTGTTATTTTTTCCAGACTTGTGACTTCTTGACAACTGGGTCAAAGGTCCTGATGCTAGGCAGGGCTCCATTGATCCTATAGAGAAATGTATGCTCTTCTTTGAGAGGGTTGATTTCGATCCCCTTTAAACTAATTATTTTTAATCCTGATCGTCCAGTTTCTCTTGTTTTGGAGCAACTTATCTTCATCTATCAGTTTTATTTTGTTTAATTATAGAATTCTATGGATCCCATCCAGAATGGACTTATATTTAGGCGACTGTTAGGTTTAAATAGATGTGTTGACCAGAAATAGGAATTGTTGACCAATGGAACACATCTAGGAAAATATTTTGGATACCCCCCCCCCCCCATCCCCATTTTGGTAGGAATGCAGAAAATTGTACACTGCCACGTCTTATGCACAGGCACTTGTTTCGTATACGGGGCACCCCTACTTATTTTTAAAAATAAGTAGGGGTTCCCCGTATACGAAACAAGTGCCTGTGTTTGAAGTGCTCCATCTGATGCGAAGATATAGTCACACAAAAAGACTATTGTTTCATTGTCTGAGTATTTTGAATTGATTAAGCAGTAATTGAAGAAAAGGAGAAATGAAATATATGCTTAGTCTATAGTATTGTGCTGAATATGATTCATCCATAGTTGCAAAATGATATTGACGACACTTAGATTAATGCTCTTCCCTTGCATGGCCGTAGGAACCGGTTGGGGGGGGGGCACTGGAGGAACGTGCCCCCAATAATTCTGGCGATATATAGAATACTAGAACACTATAGAAAACATATCTACTGTACCACATGTATAAGCTAGTGCCCCCTCAATAAAAAACGTCTGATGACCTTTTTTTGCTTGTCAAGGAATTTTTGGTTGTAAGTGCCCCTCCCCCCCCCCCCCCCCAAACTGAAATTGCTTCCTATGGGCCTGCCTTGTCTGACCTATTGTGATCTATATTTACTACAAGTGTAATATCAAGTCTTGGTCTATATTCATTCACACAGCTCCAGCATTGTTAACCAACACACCATAGGTCCCAAGCAGATTTACTGTGTCTCTTGTATGTCTTGTCTCTCCCTTCCACCCCATCCCCCCTCTTTCTGCATCTGTTTCTGGTAGTATTGCTTCAAAATTCTACTTGCAAAAGAGAAACTGAAGCAATAATAATTATAATTGAAAACTGGACAAGCAGTAAAACAAACCATTTTAACAAAGTGAGATTAAAGTGCAAAGAAATCGATGAAGCCAGTTACGCGCTGTCAAATGCAGAAATTGATTTAATTATGAAACAAAAAATCTTATAAAAACTCATAATTATTCGGACATTTCTGTAACCTTTAGGCCGAATGTGATCCGATTGAAACAATCTTCGCTTTTTCTGGATGATCCAGATTTTGTCGCGTAAAGATTAACTTAGAAAAAATATTTTAAATAGGACAGGAGAGGTGGTGGGGTGGATCAACAACCATTTGTAGAGGAACGTTTCTGACCAGTGTTTTCAAAATTAGCTTGAAATCCTGCGTATTCTTCGAATTGCACCATTGCAGATTGGTTCTCAGTTCTAATCCTTGCTGCATAGATTCTATCCTTCAAATCTTCTTTATTAAAAAAATCACTGCTTCTTTTTCTGGACATAAAACCTTTCTAAGTCTAGTTAAGAGAGGAGGACTGGATTCAAACTTGGTGCTTTTTACAATACGACAATACATTACACTAAATGCAAGTGAATTGATCGATTTTTTGGTTTGTTCAATTCCTTATTTCAAAATCATAATTAAATTAAACCCTTATACATGAATTTTGATTTGATTAAGTGGATTAAAAAAAAAACCAAAACAAAACAAATTATCTCTCCTTACACTATGAACTGTCACCTCCATTGTTTTTTATTTAATTTACCAGGTTCATGTATCTGGTGGGTTAACGCGACAAGAGTCATATTTTAATTTTCTCATCTGCACCTACCTAGGTAAATCCATGTTGTCATTTTGGAATATAATAGCTATATATATTCAAACTGTGTCTGAATCGTATTTAGCTCTCTAATGAAGCCTGCATGGGATTATCACTTTGGCAGTTAATACAATCTTGGGTTGGGTTGGGGGTGGGTGGGTATGTGGCATTTTGGAATTTTATGGTCATATATACAAATTCAAATTCAGACGAGCAACGTTCCCCAGCGTTGAACTTTATTTTCAGCTTATTCCTAGCGTGAGAATGAAAGCGACTTCTGTTTGCTGATGGCAGAAGTTGGAAATGATCAAATTAATGTTGGTGGCGGTTAAAAGCACAATATGGAGAAATAAGCAGTCAGTCTGGTTCGACGGGTTTATGTGCTTATAAATGAATATAATTTTAAAACCTGGCTTTATCAATTGATTAATTTATGTATACGTAAATACTTTTTCCTTCCTTATTTATTCAGCAACATACCATTATCACCTGCATATGAAGTTTATGCTTTCCAGTTGATACAATACGCAAGAGCATGTGCAAAAAAAAGAAAAATTTTCCAAACGAGACAGGCTATTGACAAGTAAGTTAATGATACAAGTGTCCTCTACAAAAATTTAGAATTTTTCAATCTAAATTTGTAAATAACAGTTAGGCCAATACTTTCACCCCAAATTGGCTACGGATTTTTCTGTTTACCCGATGATGACAAAGAACACTCGGCAGATGTGACCACTCGACAGGGGATGCTTACTTCTATATGGCACTTGATCCCATCTCTGTTTTCAGAGGTCCTTAATGGCTCTGATCATAAATGGACTTCTGAGATGAAATATGGACATAACGAACAGTATTCAAGCTCAAAGTCCATTAAAACAATACAAATCGGAGCAGAGCAAACACATATCTCCAAAAACATCAGAGGTGGGATCAGATGCCATGGAGGAGTGAGCATCCCCTGCCGACCGATCACACCTGCCGTGTTCTCCTTGCCGTGATCGGTAAATAACGGAAAATCCATCGACAATTCAGTGTGTAAATAATGGCATAACAATTAGTATGAAAAACGTCAGTCAGCATATGACTCAATGATAGATTGTATTTGCTGACAAGGTCCTTGTATCGGCCATAGAACTTAAGAAATGATGACTTTAAACGAGACTGTAGATATTCTTGTTTCATCAACTTGTTTGTCGATAACTTACCTCGTTTTAGAAATTGTTCATATGTAGATCGTGCTCTTGCGTATCGAATCAACTGAGAGATATACACCCCATATTCAGGTTATAAGGATATATTGCTGCATGAGTAATTGAAGTTGACGATTGAAAAGTTATAGTCATCACGTTTATCATAAAGCTTTGTTGTAAGATTATACCATTAACGTCTTTTTCTAGTAAAATATCACAGGTACTTGTGGACAGGATCCCCCCCATCCCCCCCGAATATACCCCACAGGTCAAAAAATATTTTTATGTATTTTTTTCATAAATTATTCTTCTAGCACACATTTACAATGTATTCCATATGAAAAATCCAAAAAATAAAGCAGAACTAACGTTTCACTAAAAAATCATACACGCGGCATTATAAAATAGAGAAGGTAAGTCACTTCCATTTGTTTACACTTGACCCCTCTTGGATATCAGGCCCGAAATATCATTTACCAAAATGTGTCATGATATCTTGTTTCGGCAGATATTTTTGTCTTTAATCGTGCTATTTAATTGCCCAGGCATTCCATAATAATCCGAGTATTCATCGTCAAACATGAAAAATGCTACAAGATTTGGAAATCCGAAATGTCAAAGTAGAAATTACGGAAGTGATGCAAAAACGACACCTAGCGTGTAACTCTCGAGTTCCGAGTGTTATAGAACTAAGGGAAAAGTCAGAGGTCTACGAAAAAGTTCGGGAAAGTCGAAATTGATTCATTAGAATTAAGAGCCATTCTCTGTAATGACTTGAACTTTTATATAGGAGCTGTGGCACGCATAGTCTCAGAATTTCTCCAAACTCACTATGATAAAAGTCTTTGATACCGTAAACTCAAATCAGGCAAAAACTGGTTGCTACGTGTCATGGTTACCATAGCAACATGTCCTAAAATTTGAAAAATGGCATTTTTCAACATCTTCAGAGTCCCACAGTTAACGTTTGCAGCAAAGCAAACAAATGGCAATGACTGTTTCTGAAAGTTGAAGGCCTGGTGTCTTACATGCATGATAAACATGTTTGGTAAATCATCTATAACATACGTTACTATGGAAACAAAGTATTCAAAAGTAATAATTTTGTTTATTTAATTTTATAAAGTCATACACTTAAGAATAAAAACAATTATAGGTTGAAATGCAAGCAAATAATAGAGAAGAGATCCTTGTAACATATACCAAGGACAAAATATGATATTTCTTATAGGTTGGCAATGGTTGCCATGGTTTTAATACCACGAAGGGATTTTAAATTTATTCTCTTAGTGATTTAATCTTATCCTATCTTTTTAAAAAGCATATTTCTATATAACTGATGATCAGTTTTTAAAGGCCTTGGTGTGACCCTAATTTTCACATTTCAAAAAATTCAATTTCAATTCTTTAAATAGTGCGTTGCTATGGAAATAAGGCGAAAAAACATGCATAAAAATCTGAAAAATAATCTGTTTCCTTGGATACGTACCGTTGTATGTAGATTCCCAAAACTTTAATGACTGATATATGTGAACAACTAACCTGACTTTCAATTTTGACTATCACCCAATCTCTAACTGGATGCAAAAAGCTGGTACATAGGGTCTAATATTGACAAAAAATTAACAAAATCGAACATTTTCTCTTCTTGGTAACCATAGCAACAGTGTTGTATTTTTCAACAACCTTTATCAATATATGATATTCAACTTTAGTTCTACGAGATAAGTACTATTCAAGGTGATTCAAATAATATGTTTTTTGATTAAAAGGTTAGTAAATTCCTAAAGCAGCAAAAAAATATCACTTTAAACAACTAGTATGTTGTTTCCATGGTTACACTGCAAAGTAACAATTAATCTCAATTTTCCATATGTTGTTCGGTGTTGCAAGGTCCTAAGGATGCATATATGCCAGTCATGAATTTTATTGTTTTTCCTCACGATAGTAGCATTAACCCAATCATAGCAACAGATTTTGCATGGTGACACTGTGTTACCATGGCAACCATGAAAGTTATTTTTAGAATTATATTGCCAATACTTAATTACATAAGGTCAAATATTTTTCATTGTTTTTCTTACGTTGCTGATTGAGTTTGATCATGTAACATCTGTCATTTGTGACTATAGAGCCTTTTTCAGCATTTTTCAGCATCTAAAATGTATTCCTAATGTACCCATGGTTACCACTTACTTAGAGATAAATTCTAAATAGTTTCTTTATAGCATAAGTGGCAACAAGGTGTCATGTTTTTGGGAGAATGGTTTGTTTGTTTTTCTTAGTCTTTATTAAGGTTTAATAAAGATTTAAAGTAGATGAAAATCTCAATTTTTTCAACTTTTCTGGCTGTTACCATGGCAACCAAGACACATAGCAACAAAATTTTGTTTGATATATGTTTCTGGAGTCAAGTTGTAATAATGGGCAAAGTTTCATCAAAATCGGTGACCATGCGTGGCAAAGAAGTTTAAGTGGTTACAGAGAATTGCTATTAAATTCTGCTTAAGATTTTCGAGATGAGCGAGGGTAGTCGTCAATATTCCCTTTAAAAGATGTTATCACTGATACCAAATAGCGGTTTAAAAATCGCTTAAACATTTATTTACAACTTACAAGACATGTACCCCCCCCCCCCTTCCCCTTCTACATGGACATGCTTGCAATTAATTCCGATAATATTAAGCTTAATAATTATGTGTATTTTTTAAATATTCTTATGCGATGATTATATTTTGCCAAGGAATTTAAGTGTGAGTCTTTCCAATATTAATTCTTAAGAATGAAAATCAGAACCCCATTTTTTAAAAAAATTTCTTGCTCTTCTTTACTTTCGCGTCGCACTGCTGAGTTGATTTCTGGCCTTGATTACATATATATCAAGCTGCTATTATTTTAATTGAACAAACGGAAGCCTAACTTCTATAAAATAAAGACTTTTAAAAAAGTTCTTTAGGTACGTCTTATCTAACAGTCACAGTTAGATAATTGCCATAGGCGTCGGAACCGGGGGGGGGGGGGGGGCTAGGGGGGCTTAGCCCCCCCCCCCCACTTTTTTGCAAAGATATACATAATATAGGCATTGAAAATTGGAGCTTACCTTTTTTTGTTGGTTTAGCCCCCCCCCCCACTTTCAATTAGCCACCCCCACTTTTAATTTGCTTCCGACGCCTATGATTGCAACTTGTATTACGTACCTTTTGACGTTTAAATATTGCATGGGTTGTACAACCATTCATCAACCGGTCAATTGTTTTTCTCCAACACTGTAACTTGTAATGCCGTGCACAGCCCCCGTCCCCAAATTAATCAATATTGATTATACATGTAGCGAATTCATAACAAATGGAAAAAAAAAGATTTTTTGTACAGTTTTAAATAATCACATTTCTGTCTTTACTTATTTTTAAAACTAGTTTATCATTCTAAATATTATATTTACTACCACATTAATTTAACGGATATCCACCTTTCCGCAAAAACAATTTAATGAAAATTCCATGTCCACGCAGAAGGGGAAGGCGGCCGTGTGTGTGTGTGGGGGGGGGGGGTACATGTAAGAGATTATAATGTTTAAGCGATTTTTAAACCGCTATTTGATATCAGTGATAACATCCTTTAAAGGGAATATTGACGACTACCCTCGCTCATCTCGAAAATCTTAAGCAGAATTTAATTCTAATGAATCAATTTCGACTTCTTTATCAAAATTTTCCCGAACTTTTTCGTAGACCTCTGACTTTTCCCTTAGTTCTATAACACTCGGAACTCGAGAGTTACACGCTAAGTGACGTTTTTGCATCACTTCCGTAATTTCTACTTTGACATTTCCAAATCTTGTAGCATTTTTCACGTTTGACGATGAATACTCGGATTATTATGGAATGCCTGGGCAATTAAATAGCACGATTAAAGACAAAAATATCTACCGAAACAAGATATCATGACACATTTTGGTGACATGTATTAGGTAAATGATATTTCGGGCCTGATATCCAAGAGGGGTCAAGTGTAAACAAATGGAAGTGACTTACCTTCTTCTATTTTATAATACCGCGGGTATGATTTTTTAGTAAAACGTTAATTCTGCGTTATTTTTTGGATTTTTCTTATGGAATACATTGTAAATGTGTACTAGAAGAATAATTTATGAAAAAAATACATAAAAATATTTTTTGACCTGTGGGGTATATTCGGGGGGGGGGGGGGGATACTGTCCACAAGTACCTGTGCGCCCATGCAGCGAGCACCAATACAGTACTCGCTCTATGAACGCGTCACAGGTACGAATAGCCAGACTATCATCTGCGTAAAAAGATGTGGTACTGTACTTCTACATGAAATTAAACATCCCCCACCATCCTACCTTCAAAGACGTCTTCTTTATAGAATTCATTCTTGTGATTGATTGTATTTTGTGAAATGCATAATGTAACGTTCGATAACTCAAATTATGTCCCTTTGATCAACGTATACATAACGATCATTGTTTTCTATTTTATTTTATGCAAATATTAAGTCAATGTTAAAAAATAGCAAGCGTGTATACTATTTAACACTTTAGTGTCGTTCATAGATCTAGAGTAGCAAGTGTTAACCTCAGAGTGACCAACTGTAAACTCTCTTGTTAGTGTGAATCTATCTCACTAAATATGCGCTACTAAATAGGACTTTATAGAGCATTTAAATTCTCCCCAATTCTAATCATTGATTTGACACGTTCCACGAACAACTGAATACACTTCACATGTACCCATACCTGGTCATTCGACAAAAAATCAATTCGCCATAAAGTCTTTTTGACATTTTGATTGATTGCTATTCGGATTTTATAAAGAGGACCATCATATTAAGATAAATAGGCAATAATAATTCCATTCAATCTGTTTTTGTTCAAAACAATTTTTAAAAATGTGATGTAGAAAAGGTGATAATCTTAACTTTATTATCAATTAGATCATGTAAAACAAAAATTGACTAAGTTTATCTTAGTTAGCTACGTTATCGTATAGTATTTATAGTCTTACGTCAACTAAAGACTAGATGTAAACTAACGACTGTTTTTGACGTAACCTCAAACGTACAATTTTTTGTGAATAACCAAAAATCTTAAGAAAAAAGCTTATGACAATCTTACGACTACGACTGATCGTAAGATATTTTGTGAATAGATGTCCTGGTCTCCAAATGTTCTCTATTCGTTATCTTCACAATTCACCATAGACAAATCAACCAATTTCTTTTTTGGTCACATTTTAAATTTTGTATCAAACGCCACTGGTAAATTGTGACGAAAACACTTGCAAGAACTTGCTCAAACGTTTTGAATTTTGAAATCGTAGACTACTAGTATTAAGAATTTATTATTAAAAAAGAACAGGTCCATGTCCTCACGACACAAAACAAATCTGAATATGTTGAACAATATATATAGTTTTTATTAAAATAAAACAATACATAATAAATAATTGTTCAAATCACAGAACAGCATAAATATTGAACAAGGATGACATGGACTGGCTCTGTGCATGTATAACAGCAAAATGTGTAAATATAATTACATGTATGTGCCTATAGTACATAGTACTAAATAAAGGAATGAATGATATACATGTAATGGAAAACGTACAAGTATGTGACTAAAACTTGCAAAAACAGATGGAATGTACCCTGCTTATTCAAAAAAAAAAAAAAGTAAAATGTTCATGATATGGAACTATTAAAGCTCTTAATAAATTACAATATTTACAATATTAAAAATGCCTGTGTTGGATTATAAATGGCGATGTAGAACTCTGTACCGGAATATAACCCCGTACTTTTCACAGAAATACTTGTGGACGACAGATCTTTCTATACACATCCATAGTCCTTCGTTCTGGTACTGCTTCATAAGGGGTTCCAGGCTATCGGCATATTCCGGAATATTCAAGTATTCTTCCCTCATCACAATTATCACCATTCCACCTAAAACAAAAAGGTTAAAATGCTAAAATGTATGAAACTTTGAAGAATGGTATACACAAGTTCAAAGAAGATGTCTTGTAAACAAATACATTTATATATATGTAATATTAGAATCTGAGAGGATGCGACTTTTAAAGAGACCCGTAAATATATATCATTTTAAAAAGTTTTTGGAAATGTTGGCAGAGTAGTAAACAGCATAAAACGTAGATGGTACCTGGTTTTGTTATTCGTATCAATTCCTTTAGAGCACCGGAGGGGATATGCCCGCTTCCAAATCCGCCCGAACAAACAACACAGTGGTATGCATCTAAACATATCAAATCAAATCATAATAGAAAGAAGTTAAAACAATGATTAAAAAAGGTCTAAAATGCAATATTTTCACTAAAAAAATCCAATTACCGTTTTCGATGTTTGGAGATGGTTCTGGATTCACAAATTCGCATAAATACTTTTTGTAAACATTCTTCTTTTTGGCTTTCATGAGCATGCTTTCACTTGGGTCCAGAGCGTGGATTTCTTTGAATTCTCGCTTGGCCAACTGCAATATATGGAATATATGTACTAACTTTAATTGTGTATAGTTTAGTATCAATAGTAGATCAAATTTGAAATCATCATTAATCATTGAGAGAGAGAGAGAGAGAGAGAGAGAGAGAGAGAGAGAGAGAGAGAGAACAATTGACACAGATCTAATTTTTTAAATCTTTTTTTTCTTCATCTTGAATATTGAAATAATACTTATGATACAGAATGAATTATTTTTTTCTGACGAGATTGGTCAGATGTTCAAGATGTTCATAATACGAAGCATCGATATAATGTATTGGTGTATCGCAATATTACTGGTGTAATGCAATATAACATGTATGTGGTTAATCCGATGTATCGATACTAGAATCACTGAATGAAAATTTATGATACTTAAGTTTGTTTATCATGGTAGTTACCTCTTCTCCAACCAAACCAGTACCAGCTGCCACATCTAAGATACGAATCTTATCTCTGTTGTCTGGAAAACTTCTCTGAATGGCTTCTGCAGCATAAGATGGGCCATTGTAGCGACCAGGCTGTAGATCCTAGGGAATTAAATACAAGATCGTTGAAATTGTTATATAAGTAAATAATGCAGTTAATATATCTGTATAATTATACAAGCAAAAAAAGTTTGTTGATTGTTTGTTGAAGTATGAGTACTTGAAAGTATGTAAAATATTGTATAATTGATCTCTGCATTATTTTGCCGGAAGACTCATGAATTATTCCAAAATGAAGTCTTCCAACAAACTGCTTGAATTGCGCTGGACACTAATTGTGCTCCTTTATTAACCAACCTTTTTTTATATTCCCATGAAGCAGAATTTTAAAAAAAGAAAACTTCTACATGAGAAGGAAATTCTTGCTGTGGCCTTCAATTCAACATTTAGAAATGTATCGACGACATTTTATCAATTAACAATCGTTACTTTCATTTATACGTCGACTGGATATATCCCAGTGAAGTAAAAGACACCACAAAGTCTGCCACTTGGATATTTTACAAACTATGGGCGATAATGTCCAGCTAACAACTAAACTATCTGACAAACGAGATGACAAATTTTTCCATCGTCAACCATCCTTATTTATGTAATAATATTTCACTATCACTTGTATATGGTGATTATGTCTCCCAACTTAATTTTAACTGAGAAACTACTGACAAATAAGTTGATATTACAGGGATTTCAAAAACATCGTTGAGGGTCAGCGTTTCGAAAATTTTATGGTCGTTATAATGACATTGTTCGCAAATACAATCTATCATTGGGTGGTATACTGACATGTTTTATACCAATTACTTGGCCATTTTTTAATACTTAATCTGACTGCGGAATACTCGGTACTACGTCTACCTGATCAATACATAGGTTGACTGGTAGTGCCTACACCTCCTAAACACCTGATCCCACCTCCAGAGTTTCCAAAGGTCCATATTTTATGCCCAGTTCACAAATTTGTATAGTTTTTAAGAATTTTGAGATCAATCACTGTTCGTTGTCTTCACAATTTTCTTTGACTTTTGACACTCAAAATCGTTCAAACAGATGCCTTTAAAAATCAGATCTAAACATGTAGTTTAGAAATTGTAGTTATTGCGTCAGATAAACATCGATCAGTTTTCATGAGGAGAACAAATATTCAGTGGTTGGAGATTTTGTTGAATAAACTTTCAGAACATTAATGATTTTAATCAAGTATTTTGGATAAAAATTAAAAATTTAACAATGTATCATGATCATGTACCAACCTGTTCATATCCATCCCATGTGTTGTAGTAATCGATGACTTGTATTTTATTCAGACCACCGGAGAAAACCTTGGCATTGGTTTGAAATGCTTCATGATCCTCGGAATTCATTTCTGTAAGTTACATATTTCAATATATGATCTTTTATTTTGAAAATCCTTTTGTAATTTTAAATTAATTCCTCCTCATAATTCTGTTGTTAATGATTTTACAACCTATGCTTAATTTATAAATAGATTTTTGAACTATTTATAAGAATCAACGTTTTATATCATTTTTTGAAGCTTATATAGGTTGAAGAAGATTCATCTATACTGTACATTCCTCATTTTACCCGAGTATACTTAATATCGACTTGACTTGAAAACGTCAAAATCTCGAGGAGATAAATTCTCGTGTTGACTGTTGATAAAGATATTATATGTGTATTTTAGCTAACTAGAAATAAAAGCGAGTATTTTTATTTCGCGAGTGACGCTTCTCGCAAAATTACGTGATAATATATTTCCCGTGTATATTTAGGAATTTACAGTATGTAGTCAGAAGTGTGCATGTAATAGTGCATTATGAAGAGTGTGAAATTTACCGATTTGAAAATTAAAGTATGCCATAAATTTAAGCTTTCATTACAATTTAGGAAATCTGAATATTACTGAAGATGAGAATATTTTAAATTGTCTGGTGGCCTCAGTTATAAAAAAAACAGCAATCAAAAATCAGTCTGCAAAATAAACCAAAATAAACAGCTCACCAAAATAATATTATAATTGATTATTTTATTGGTTTATTATTAAATGATTGATTATAAGTTGTATGAGATAGATATTTCTAATCTAAAAGTATAGCTATACCGGTATATTATTTTTTTGTTTTAAAGTATCTTTCATAAATATTCTTATGAAATATAACAGTAGAATCATAATAATAATAATAATTAAAATTAAATTGAATTATTAAAGAAATAGATAAAAATTGACAAAATTACAGACAACCAAATAGTCAAATTAAATGAATTAACTTTGACAAATCTGTGTATTTCCAAACAGGCACGAGGAGTTCTCAAAATTAAAATTTAATTTTGCTCTGGATAATTGTTTACCACAAATGCAGTTCAATAAGCTTTAAATTTCGTTGAACTTTTCTGATATCTGTTCTAAGTTGAAGCAATACAATGCTTATTTGAAAGACAAAATATGAAAATTAAACATATTCAAATGCCTTTTAGTTTAAACTACACTCTAGAAAGCTTTATCTTTACATATTGTATTAAATGAAAAAGAATACATTAAAAAAAAAAGTTATTTTGATATTTAAGAAAGCAGCATGACACTTTTTGAATTTAATTTAATTAAAAAAGGCATAATTTTACTCAATTTATGACAAGGGAATCTCTAGAATGAAACAAAAAAGATAAAAAAAAAAAACCCATACGGGTCCATCTAATAATTGCTATTTAAAGTACCCTATGTTACTACGATTTCCTATCGAAAATACGCAAAAACTCGTAGGAATCAAAGTAAAAAAAATGTATACACAAAACACCACATAAAGAAATATGAATTTTAAATACTTGAAAAACTATACCGAGACATTATAATAATAATTGTAATAGTAATATTACAAAAACACGTATGAAAAATAACTACCTTTTCCTGCGTAAGACGTTTGTAGACTGTGGAAAAGCAAGGTGTACTGTGTTGAGATAGAAGAGGGTTCTCCCTTTTTATACGTTTCAAAAACCTGACCTTTTATCTCTACAGACGATGAGCAAAAATAACTACCGCAATTTTCTGCATGTAATTGCAATTTATTTAGATGTTCTAGAACACGACTTCAAAAAGAGTTTAAGAAACTGTCTTGTAAACAATGTGAAGGCTTGCGAAATAAATTTGTCTGAATGCGTTTTTTAGATAAACAAAAGAAAATAACTCAGAATTATGGGACAGTCGATGTTGATTGGTCATTGTAAGAGCAAAATGAATCTAAAGAGGTGTCGTGTCTCTTGGTATTCTGTTAAATCAATACACTGTAAGATTTTGTATTTTAGTTTACTAATGTAGGGATATTTTTGAGGTAATTTTATGTTAGTGTTATTAGAATAAAGTCATGTAGTATGAGATACTTAACGGATAAAGGCCAGATACCCGGTAATCACAGATTCAAAATTATGGGGGAAAAGGTTTTATTTTAAAAAAAATTTAAAAAAATTCAAATTTCAAAATTGAGGCTTTATACAGTATGTTGTTAAAAGAAGTTTTCTGTCATCGGTCTCCTTAATTTCGGTATGTTTTTTTTCGCTCATTTGTGAAAGATAAGTTGTTAGTGATGTAGAAAATCGAATCTCATGTAAGTTTTCGTCGTTTTATTCGTCAGAGTATGACTATTTGAGTCAACTACTGTTTTGAACAACAAAGGCAAAAAGCACCGTCTGTTCTGTGCTATACCTTTAAACCTTTGTCATTATTTCGTAAGTAAATACATAGAAATCATTTTATCTGAATTTAACGTTAAAAGATAATAAAAAGATTAATGAAAACATTACTGGAAAACAGTATAACACTCAAACAGCTTAAAACTCGTATAAAATTTTGATTACAACTGTAGACTCATCTTTATCTTAGCCTGTGCCGAAATTTAAACCTTGCATAATTATTACGCATTTTCATTCAGACAAATATAATGCACAAACTACTTTGTTTAAAAAATGGAGCATTCCACAATTACTCCCATCAAATACTATATTTATAAGTATGTTAAAAACACCGTCATTTATCAATCTGATTCTGCAGAAATAGGCTTGTTGACAACATTAAAAACGAATAAAGGGCATCGTGTTACAAACTGGGACAGGGTTTGCACCATAGGTAAACCAACTTAATGACATACTTTCAAAAGTCAATAAAACGTCTGGGAATGGCGTTGCAAATGACTAATGTCCAAGGTAACATTTTCATGTGACCAAACAAAGTTTGAGATTGTATGTAAACTCTGAAATTTATATAATACACATACAACAAACACTCTTAAAAAATGACACATATTTTGGACAAGATTAAAGTAAAAATACATCATTGTGAATTTCGCTTGCTGTAATACACATTATAAGGAGATCAAATCTCATCGTTGGTTCCTGTATCTCATTTCTCGTCTGCTCGTATACTCTGTGGTATGACAAGAATTTGAAACATATACAACAATGTAAACGTATTATAAATCTGTATAATTATTAATATATAAAAAATATATATAATAAATAAACTATAACCAATTAAACTGTAAACAGACTTATTGTTAAAATATTTGTTATGGTATGTGTATTTTGATAATTAATGTCAACATATAAGCAGAAACTTTGAAAACTATTTTATTGCAAATTTTTCATAATTACACTTGCTCATAAAAAATATTTATTTAATAGTAAAGGAAATCAGAATTCGAATCAGAAAAATTACCGACATATTTAACACCGCAAAAGCAGTGTGCATTCATTCAGAGTAAGAATGCAAAAGGTAGAACAACAGACAGTGTTTGCTTTTATATACTGAGTGACGTCACCGACTAGATAACACAGTCCTTATATGGTAAAATAGGCGGAGATACAACTATCGCATTTTAAAGATGATATATACTGAAACACGTATGAAAGCATATTGTTAAACAATAATAATTCCATCCTAAACATGTAGATGCAGGAAAAAAATATTACCTTAAGTGTCGGAAAAGTAAAAGACCAACCATATTGTAATTATTCTCAATGTATAAAGACTTAGTATTAAATAAATACAACTTTGCAAAACAAGAATCGTCGTCGTCGTTGTTTTTATTAAAGACTAACTTTTGTGCATTACTATTACATGCATTAAAAAAAATGAAATTCAGTATCAATCGACTCAAGAAGGTATTGAAATCACAGTCTTTTTAGGGGAATCTGATTTAATTTTCATGTCTTTAAATGGTCCAAACATTTATCTTTCACGTATGATTTCAAAATATTTTCATAACATCAAGCTATGTTTTAATTTACTTAAAAAACTTCAAGTAGAGTAAACTAGAAATTATCATTAACTATTAATGTTTCACACAAATTCTGAGTATGAGAGATATTTTTATAAAGAAAACAGTAAATAATGAGCACAAAAGATTTAAAACAACGAAAGAAAATGATCATGAGCAGTAGTATTAAGAGAATTTTCGTAAATAAAAAAATGTAGTACTAAACAGTAGTTCATGATAATTTCAAACTTTTGAACTGACAGTAGATCAATTTAATCTTGAAATAAATATATATATATATATATAATGATATATATATATATATATATATATATATATATATATATATATATATATATATATATATATATATATATATATATATATATATATATATATATATATATATAAGGTAAATCTCTGATTGAAAAAGAAATAGAATAGAAGTTCAGTTTTGACTAAATTTAGACTGTTTGAACTAAGATTAGAGATATACTCAGATAAGATTATTTAACAACATAAATAGCTTTTGGCTATGTGATAGCAAGCTACCTAGTATTACTGTTACCCAGAGTTATCTTTATTTGTCTAGATTTTGACATTAAGGTAGCAAAAGTTTCCGGTAGCTTTAAAATATAGTTTTAAATTGTAAGATATCTAGCATTCAGGTTTATATATATATATATATATATATATATATATATATATATATATATATATATATATATATATATATATATATATATATATATATATATATATATATCGCCGGTAGTGTTGATGTGTTAATTATGTGAACTTTAAGATCTCTAGCATTATTGTTAACTAATGTTATCGCTAGGAGCTAAGTTTAGGTTCCAAGATACCTAGCATTATTGTTATAGCTATAACGCGTCTAAGATAAAAGATATACGAGTCTAAGACGAAATACATTAAGTTGTCCTTTGGATGGGACAGTATTTGTCATATTCTGCAAACCAGTTGATGAAAATGTCAGAAATACTAATGATAATTAATGAATTGATTAATAAATATGACTTGAAACAACTTTAAGGGGGAAAAAAATAAATGCATTTGTTTTATTAATGAAATCAAAGAATAACTTAACTCCACCTTTGTAAAACGGCTTTAAAAGAATGTCAATATGTATTTGATTTTAATCATCTCACATTTGTTAATTTCTTGTGTTATACTAAATGCTCTTTGTCCAAATTTATGTTTAAAAAAGTGCCAAAATATTATTTGAAAGGAAGTCCCATGGTGTTGCTTCACTTGCTTTGTTTCGAGTAAGGAAATTTCATTGAGAAAGTAATGAAACGTTATAATTCTGATCTATACCCAAGTTTCTGAGTGGGTGTAAAAAATGACGAAAATCTCGTTTAGGACAATTTCAAGTATTGTCATTTCGCAGCTAAAATCTGCAACCCCCTTATTACAGAAACAGTCAGTTACCTGAGATTGTTTCTGAGCACTTTATTACTACTATTAGCCTACATGTAGGTAAATTTACCCAAGAGTAAACATTTGTGACACTCTTAATTATCATGAATTTATTGGTTAAATTTTATACAGCTATCGTTAAATGTTCGATACTGTTTTTACCTTTGCACACTGTGACAGGATAAGGAAACGGGTAACAATATGAATAAGGTGAGATTTTGTCTTTATCTCTATTATGTTTGAAGATTCTTATAACAATCAAGGGATATGATTAAATGCAATTTCTTCAGGAAATCTATGTAGAATTTAAAATAAAAAGATAAAACTTCTCTATGATTTATGATGCAATCAATGAAATATAAACAAAATTTATTGTAATTCCCATACATAGTTGTCTATTAAGTATGAAATAGGGATACTTTTAGTTCGAACTTTTTTTAACTTCGTGTTTGTTTCGAAAAAAAGACCAAAGGGATTGCTGTTCATAGCTTCTTGAAACACCCGCTCTTTGTCGAAACTAATTTTCCCCAGAGCATGATTAATGTTTAATACATGAACAATATTGTTTATATTGTTTCTTATATCCTTTTTATCCTTTTTTTTAGTTTTAAAATGTGAAATACTATGCAAAGGTCAAAAGCCTTTAAGGAAGTTCGATCCTCAGGTTCTGAAAATCAGGACTTGAGGAATTGAAAATGCTCACAAAAATGTCTTTAAATTCTCAAAGTATTGTGTTTTTACCAATGGTATTTCTTCGAAGTTCATCAACATAGGTAATCATGTTATGTAGGGAAAATTATCAAACCTCAATCTCAAATATATTTTCAGGAAACACGAAATAAAACACCTACCATGCATTTTCAAATTGAAATTTGATCAAAAAATTTATTTTAGAATCATGTGTAGGTATTCAGGCATTTGGAGAAAACTGCATATTTTTCATACTTATACGGTACTTTAGTTCTTCTATTTACTTTAATTGTTATATAGTGCATAGTGTAAAAAACTTGTGCTATCATTGCAAGACATCACAGATCTTTTCTAATTTCATATCATGCTAATAAACATTGATATCTAAGGCTATAGATTAAAGGAAATTCGATTTCTTTAAAAATATTTATTTTTGTACTTTTATGTGGTACAATGTGAACTTTTTACAAGACCGTTTCAAGGACTTCAAAGCATATTGAATCATATTGAGATGCATGAAATGAAAATTGCTGGAAGAAAAGATTTCAATTTTAAGCTTCATTTTGAGACTTTTTAAATTAAATAACAATTTTAAGGCTGAGGAGCGGATATCCTTAAGAAGTTTCTATAAAGGGTATTAAATAGAAGTTTTGATTTTTTTTTTTGGTTTACATCATCACCAAGATCTACAGATGTTAACAAATTATGTACATTTCAGATTGGGATATTCTTGCTGGCCATTTCTGTGTTTGATTTAATGATATTTGGAAAAGGTAAGCTAATTTGTAACAATATTTTTCATTGTCGATGATATTTCCATGTACAAAGTAATTTTCATTGGAGTTCTACCCATAAATCGTACAAGGTAGTTTCAGTTTGATATATTTATATACTTGTAGCTGTTTACAGCCATTATAAAACTGACAAAGGTAAGCAAGAGGTTGTTGAGTACCCAGTATGATAACTATTTAAGAATGCTTTCATGCATTTTATAAATGAAGTTTCTGGCAGATGACAATAAGGAGGGCTCTGATAAATTCTCATATTAACATTTGTTATTTTTAATGTAAAAGTTAATCCGGAGACAGAACTTTGTTTTAAGAATTTGACAATAATAATAATAATAATAATTCTATATTAATTATAATAATTATAATTATATTAGAATATTTTTTTTTGTAAAGTTTATCTTTTAACATTAGAAATTATTCACTTAAATATAACTCTAGCGTATAGTTTTAAATACATAATACAAAATGTGCATATTGCAGTAACTGAAAAAATTTAAAACCTAGATTTAAAGAAACTTAGAAAAGAAGTTAGCATATTAGGAAATACAAAAGTATATTTTTCGTTTATAGCTGCAGTAGATACGATTCAGAAAATACAGAAAGAATATTGGTCCTGGCGTATGGAGAACGAACCAGAATATGGTACTTATATTGGACTGTACGCCAATAATGATCGAGTTTATTCCTACGACATAAGCATGTTTGAAGTTAGAAAGGTTCGTCGGCTTATACTTATTTAGGGTCTAAATATTATTTGAGCTCTTTGAGAAAATTGAAGGTTTCATGATTGAGTTAAAAAATCTCCCCCTTACATTTTGGCCATCAAATAGATTAAATATGTCAAATAAGATATGAATATCTTTTATGCAAAATGGCAGCATGAGAGTAAGGCAACTGTTTTTGCTGTTTTCAGAATAAAACACAAGGATTTCTAAACAGACTCAATGCTATAAGCTCAAATATATCCTCCTCAGAAAGGATCAACTACCTCATTCTAAAAGATACGTTTGAGACTTATATTAATGGATCTCAATGGGCCTGGTATGTAGTCATTTAGGACATATGGTAGCAGACATGCTCAAATATGTTTAAAAGTAGGTATTTCTATATTTGTTTGGTAAAATCTTACAGAAGCTTTCTTCCATCATAGGAAAAATTCTTAAAAAAATGAAAATGATGCCAAATAATTCTTGTTTCACATGTTTATTAATAACAGGTATGGCGCGCTGAATCCGATGAATTTTCTGGAGGGTGTCCAGCTATACACAAGTGCTGTAAAAGCGTCATCAAACTCCAGAGGAGATTTCGAAAATTATATCGCTAGACTGAATGCAATACCCCACCAGGTTAAAAGCTCCTGTCTATAAAATATGTTCATTATGTTGTACGTTAACAAGGTCTATTTTCCCAATTTTCATGAAAATTAATATAAATATTTGTAGTAATTTTCGAAAGAACTTGAAAAGTATGATTTATGAATATATGCACGTCGCTTGTTCAGCTTCATTATTTACTGAATCTGTTGCATCTTTAGATTGATGAAATAGAGGAAACATTTCGTGAAGCAATTCGACTGAACAGAACGTACCACAACGTATCAGTTGTAAGTAACAGTGAAACATTTTAACATTATAGAACAACGCTTGTCGCAAATATTTTTTTTTTTCATATAAAAGAAGTAATTTCTGTCAAAAATAGTAGGAAAAAAGGGAGGAAATAAACTGTATATAACAAAATTACGGATTCAGGATTCATCTCTTCTCATGAACAGCTTAACCATTTCTAACTTATTTTGGTACATTGCATCTATAAGTCAAGAGAAACCAAAATTGGCAATTTCATGGCCCCTCTCCCTTAGGGGTGGGGCCAAAACCATAAAGAAATATAATTTTTAAAAAGCTCTTTCTTTACGCCCAGTCATCAAGCAGTCAAACTGTTGGCATGATTATAACAAGAAATGAGTCCTTACTTAAATTGTGAAATTAATGGCCCCTGGGTCAGGTGTTTTGGTGTTAAGATGGAACTCTCTGATAAATATGGAAAATGTATTATTTCTTTTAGGTATTAATCAAACAGACTAAATACATGGTCCAAAAATTGTGAAATTCATTCCCCATTGGTCATGGGTTCTGGTGTTAGGGAGGGGTTCATTGATCATATAGTAAAAATACATAAATTCTTTTAAAATCTCTGCTGGGAATTAAGCAGACAAATTACTTGCATAGTTATGATGAATAAGGATGCTTCTTCCGAAATTGTGAATTTCATGGCCCCGGGATCAGGGGTTCTTGTGTTAGGGAGGAGCTCTATTGATTGTATACTGAAAATGCATTTTTTTTTTAAAATCTTCTTTGCCCTCGAGTACTAGTATTAAGCAGACAAACTGCATGGTTATAATGAACAAGGATCTCTCTTCCAAATTTGTGAAATTCATGGCCCCTTGGTCGGGGTTCTTGTGTTAGGGCAGGACTCTATGGATGAAACATGTATAGTGAAAATGCATTATTTCTTTGAAAATCTTCTCTGCTGTTGTGTATTTAGCAAACATACTCATTAATCAATTTATTTTGTTTTTATTTCATACTTCTGTGGATCCGTTACAGTGATGTATTATACTCAGGTGACCGTTAAGGCCCTTGGGTCTCTTGTATATAACTAAAACGAAAAAGGAGGAAATCATTGAAAAAACAATGTATCTCTTCGACATCTACATTAATTTTGCATTAGGAAGATGGCAATGAAACTGTTCAAAAATAGACAGATGACGAATAGTTCACTTTTGTTAAAGTATTTTTAACTGCTGATTTTCTAGCATTCTGATAACAAATTACATTCTACTTTGCATTTTACTTAAAACTAATCATAGGTATAGATCAGCCAAGGATAGCCTGTTCTTAATAAATTTTGTTTTTAGTCAAAATATTATCGGGACACACGGGAGAAGTTGTTAATAGAAAAATCATAAAACTTATAAATCCTTTTCAGGCAGGTGTTCCAGCAATGATAGATAAGTTTTTAGTGGAACCAATACAATCCTCATTTTACTCACCCTTTAACAACTCCTTAACGAATGCTGCTAGTATACCAGAAAATGAAAAGTGAGTGGCAATAACCGTCTTGAAATACTTAACCAATGATCAGATTTAAAATAACGATACTTTTACTTATAATATTTGATTACCATTAATATTCCATTCAAAATGGTTATTCATATTTTTAATTGCACAGTTGTGTCTTTTGCGGTCTAGTTTCATATAGAATTAATCTTTACCATTTGTAGAACAGGAATTAGAGAAAGAGGGCTCCAAGCTGTAAATAGGACGATTGAAGCATACCGAAAAATCAAAGAATTTATAATTAATGTAAGAAAGACAGCTTCACAATGCAGGTTTTTTTGAAAAGAAAATTATTGATAGATTTATTATAGGAGACTTGCATATAATAATTTCAAAAGACATTGCGATAACATGTCCATTACATTACCCAGGAATACATGCCTAATACTCGTTCACATTATGGTGTCAACAGTCTGCAAGGCGGTTCTGATTATTATCGTGCATGCCTGACTTGGCACTTGTCTTTCAACATGACACCGGAAGAAGTTCATAAAGTGGGAGAACAGGAAGTGGAAAGAATTCATGGAGAGATGAAGAAGGTATTCCGTTTCCGAACGTTTAGCACATTGTTAACGTATGACATAAGAATGCATCATGTAATAAGTTTTACATGTATTAAAAACTGATTATTTAAAAAAATGAAATTGAGAACTTTTCCCAGCAAAGGATTTTCTAAGCTATAAAAATATATTCTTTCAATTTGGAAACTCTGAATGGTTCTTCTTATCGTTTGTAAGTTCTACTTTCATTTTATTTCTGCAGACAATGCAAAAACTTGGTCATACTGGCACGGTGAAAGATTTCTTTAACAGTCTTGTTAACGACTCTCGGTTCTACTCAAACAATTCTGTAAGTTTGATTTTAATATTTCTTATAGAGGGACAAACTGCAAATGTAAGCTAACTGACACTTGTGTATCGTTATATTATACGTTGCAGATTTTTGCTAATAAATATCAACGAAAGGCATCACTTAATAGAATAACGTATTTTCTCCATAGCACAAGCCAAAAAACAAATTATAAGTGATATTTTTATTTTCATTATCTCTGATGCCAACAAATAATCAAAAATATGTCACTCGTCATTACAGGAGACTATTTTAGCAGAATACAACGATATTGTCTTCAACAGAATTAACCCAAAGTTACCGGAATTCTTTAAAAATATACCAGATGTACCCCTTGAGTAAGTACCGATTGCTTCTGATTATTTTTATGCATGGCTTTATTAAATTATTTCGAGTTTTTATTTTATCTATCCCTTGCTTTGTGATAACGGTTTATAGTTATTCCTCCTTAAAAGAATAAGGAAGATGACGTATGATGGTCCAGGGGGAGGTTACTCATCAGCGACAGAGGAATATCCTGGCGTATTTTCCATCAACCTATTCAGGCCACTGGAGAAGTAATTATTCTTCAAATGATCATGAGATTGAAACATATTATTTTAATACCAAAGGAAAATATGATCTAATGATCTTGAATTGGTTTAAAATAATTTTTATTTTCCAGCCCTTTCTTTGATTTTATGGCTCTGAGTCTTCACGAAGCTAGCCCTGGACATCATTTACAGGTGATAATATTATATCTATGAAAAATAAACATTATATCCATGAAAAATTCCTTTTTCTTTGATATGTAAGAATGTCACTAGATAAATTTTACACATTCATTTTTACTACAACAGCACAGTTACGCACTGAAGGCAAATCTACCGGATTACAGACGGCACACTCCCTTATCTTTTTACGATGTTCCTGTTTGGTTTCCATGGTATTCCGCCTACTCTGAGGTACACGGTTTATCATATCATTTATAAGTAAATATAAATTTTAAATGGCTTTTTCTTGTTTTTATCTTTCGAATTGGAAAAAAAGTTGTAAATGTAACTCGTCTACAGTTCCAATGTCATCACTTTAAAATACAAAATATCGGTCTTCAACCTAGATTCGATCAATGAAGTATCCCTAAATTTATTTGCTTTCGTCAAAACTGAGGTCGCATGCATTCGAAGCGCTTACTTAAAACAGAATAAGAAACGTCGATTTCTAATTTCATTTACCAAGCAACCAAACAATACAAACATGGCAATGCAGAGATGCATTACATATACAAGTCAAAGTAACCCAAAACGTAGGTTTTTGTCTAAAAAGAAAGATCGTAGGCTGGTCATCGAAAAATGTTTTGATTGAAAATATATACATGTATACCACAATATCTGTTTAGGGATGGGCGTTATATTCAGAATATCTTGGAGTAGAAATGGGATTATATAAAGACGACTATGAGTTGTGAGTAGCTTCGACTTTTATTTTCAAAAATTCAGGAAAATAATATTTCATTCATTGCTTAAAATTAAAACGACAACAACAACAATAACATGAATTGCTAAGCTATTTCTTTAAGGATGGGACGGTACAGTGCAGAAATTCTTCGAGCCTGCAGACTTGTTGTTGACACAGGGTTACATTACTACAAGTAAGTATAAACATAAGCTCTGGCGAAAATATTCATGGCCGTAGGAACCGGGGGGGGGGGCACGGGGGGGAGGGGGCGTGCCCCCATCCCCACCCCCCACCCGCAATAATTTTGCCGATATATAGAATACTGTAGAAAACTTAGCTACTATATGCTTGTGCCCCCTCAATAATAATGTCTGATGAACTTTTTCTTGTTCTTTTTTTTTTTGCTTGTCAATGAATTTTGGTAGTTGTTAGTGCCCCCTCAACTGAAAATGTATGGATGTGCCCCCTCAAAGTGAATTTGCTTCCTACGGGCCTGAATATACAGTTTTCAAGAAATAAAAATGTGTACAGAGGAGGTTTTGTTTTATAAATTATATATTGTCATTTTTATCATTGTTAGTTGGGACAAGCAGAAGGCTATTGATTACATGCTGAACTATACAGCTTATTCTTACGAGGCTACGGAGATAGAAGTCAATAGATACATCACGTGGCCTGGACAGGCATGTGCGTACAAAATAGGCGAAATTAAGATCAAGGATCTCCGAAAAAAAGCAGAGACTGAATTAGGTACTCCAGTTACAATCACCCCCACATTTAATTAGCTGCAAATCAGGTACAATTCGATCATATTTAGATTGTTAATCTTTATAAATCTTCTTTGAAATGTCAGGAAAAAAATGTCATTGTTACAGGCACTAAATTTGACCTCCGAGATTTCCATTCTATTATTCTTAACAATGGAGCTGTTCCTATGTCAGTGCTAGAGATGATAGTCGAGGAATGGATTGAAGAAGTCAAGGCGACTCCTCTCTCATCTGGAGCTTCCAATGTGAACAACAAACATGTGGCACAACTATGTGTTATACTAGTTTTCTTGCGTTTTTATTTATAAATGAGATCAGGTAAATTTATCTTGAAGAATGAACGTACTCTGGTTAATTGTTTGTTGAACATTCAATAGTGAGATAATACGTATTAAACTGAGAATACTTTAACAGAGATCACAAAAATAAATAACTAAAAAAATCATATGTCTTGACTGGGTGCTTGCCTTTAGTTATCTCAGAATTGGTTGCAACATTCATATTAATGATTAATAATAAGCAAGATGTCGTACATTGGCTTCATTCTTTCAATGGACTTGTTTGTTTTTCTTTACAATGAATTCCATGAATTGTGTTGTCTTTCAATTATTATATGTATACAAAGTTTTGCACGTAAAAGTATTTTGTAAGGAATATACATGAGATTATAGAAATATGCATCATGTTACAAGAAACTTGTAAATAAAATAAGATAAAATGAATGATATGTAATTATTGTAGAATATTGCTGTTAACCCTTAATTTTGAAAAATTGACCTTATTCAGCTAAAATGTTCTTTTGTCACATAGTATTTACTCAAGTTGAGTTTGAGCCTTCATGGCGGTAGGGAGATTAAATATTGAACAGCATTACAAGAATTTTCAGTAACAAAGCATGAAGAACTTAACTATTCCCTTCGTTATAAAAAAGAAAGAGCATATTCTAGTAATTAAGGAATGCGGATATAAAGAAACAGTTCTATATTATTTAAGAAATAATGACTCATAATGAATGTAAAATTATCTGAAATTTCTCAAGGTAAGCATCTATTCTGAATCCACCGGAAGTGCAATGATTTGTTGTTTCTCCCTCTTTTTGCTTTGCCATTCTAATCTAATGATCGACTTCGTTTTCTAATATATTAAGAGGAAGGGTACTTTCTTTCAAAATATACAGAACGGAAATCTCTTCAGTCAAAATTTGAAACTTAAAGTAAAATAAAATTAATGGCAAAAATCAAAACAATTCTCGTAAACGTTACCCTGTATCTTTTGGGCCTAGAATCACCAAATTTTATGCTGTTTTTGCATTTTATTTTGAACCTTTTCAAGCAAGATTTTTCTTTATTTGCTTTAATCAGTTTCTATTTTCCATGAGGAAAAGAGCTTGATTATCGGTTTTCAAATGAACATTCACATTTGAAAAAAAAATCTTTGCGGATAAAATGTAAAATAAGACATATATTTCAATACAATTTTGTTTAGAATTGCCTTGCCTCATATATAGATAATATAGAAACAATGAATGAATTATGGTTATACAATTACTCCATATATCCTGAAAACAGATTAAATGCAGAATATTTTCAATGAAAACAATTTGCACAATGTGTTATACATGTACATGTCTGCTTACACTATTGAATATTAAAGCTCTTTAGACAAAGTTGGTAAATTTGGTTTGATTTCTTTCTGAATTACGTTCTTTTACCACTCTATAAAGAAACATAGAAGATCCTGTCACACACACACACACACACACACACACACACACACACACACATATATATATATATATATATATATATATATATATATATATATATATATATATATATATATATATATATATATAACCTTAAAATGACATTGCAAACTTAAAGTTGTATGATTATTAGTCATGCAAAGTATTCTTACACCGCTTTGTGGTCTGCTTTAACTTTATCAAAAAATTCTTTCACAGAACCTTGGTGTTTTAAAGTTTCAAATTGACCTGTAATTATAAAATAGATAAAATATTAAAAAGAAGAGTACTTTAACACGATAATGTGTGTATTATTCTCAATACATTAAATATGCCACCTTCTTTTTTAATTGCATAAAAATCCTTTCCACTTCTTCACCCTGTGTTATGAACTTCTTCTGGGGATAAATCCAAAGATAAATGATGTCTTAGACATTCTTTGTAGAATTCTTCTCCTTTATCCCACCTACTTTACCCAACATTAGGTCTGATATTGTGAAAGTATACCTTGAAAATTGCATAAGGAAAGATGTCTATCTATATCTCCCACAAAATATAAATGATTTAACTATATTGTGATAATATTTTGAATAGAAATCACTTATTTTGTGGGTCAAATTTTCGTGTTTGAGGAAAAAAAAATGAGGTTGTGGCAGGGTTGGGATCAATTACTTTGAAATGTAATTAAATACTTTCGAATACATTGATAATTTTGTCAGTTACTTGCAATTACAATTAAATTGATTTTAACAAATGTAATTCATTACCCTCAATAACTTCGAGGAATGTAATTAAATACATATCAATTACTTCATTTTTATTTCCAAAAATTTTGACGAACAAATACATGAATATTTTGAAGCAGCGATATTATTAAATTTGACCTTTCTTATTGCCCTGGGCAGTGTGTTTATGCTGTACATTTAGTTATCGAATAAACATAAACTGGTATGCATTATGATAAAACACCTTTTTAATATGTAACTTGAAAAATAAAGTATTTGAACTGTAATTGAAATGACATTTTTGGAATGTATTTAAATACATTCAATTACTTGTAATTGAAAACAAACTCAATTACAAATACTTTCAATTACTTTGAAAAAATGTCTTTAAATACAGTAAATTACAATTACTTATTTCAATTACCCCAACCCTGGTTCGTGGGGATTTTACTTCAAGGTAAGTAGATCAATATTGTGATTTAACATTTCATAAGAGACATGAATTCATGGGTCTTTCCATAACTTAAAAATAACGAAGCTTAATCGCCCATGAAAATTAGTGACTTCTCTCAAATTAATTTGTGAACAGAAGTGCATACATCCGAACAAACAATTAAACAACACACATACACATGATATAACTTACGTCCTGAAAATATGTTTTTAAGCTCATGTATTTTGGAGAACTAATTTGATAATTGGTTTGACTTTTGTCGCAAGTCCTCTCTGACAAGGTAATTTCAGTTGCACATTTGCTTTTATAACACACAAAGCTTGTTCGAAAGTTGGCATTTTTAATATGTGGGTTTGGTGCCAGACTGTACGAGTATAATGTATTGAGAAACTCATTTTGACGTTACAATGCTATTTAGTGTGCCATGGTAACAAACGTGTTAGTTTTACAATTAAGTAACACTATTTCCATGTAATCGTTTATTTAGGGAATGGCACTTCACACATCAACAAAATAAATATTTTTACATAAGATAATGTGCTGATCTTGAATTTCTTGAATATAATTAAATATTGATAATGTCCGCGAACTTTTCGAACAGCCCTTGTATAATAAATTTGTAAAGACATTCCTTTACAATTTAGATCCTTCAGGAAAAATAAATGCACAAACTTGACATTGACTATTGTTAAAAATTGCACAAAATGCTGATTTATTGGGTTTGACATTTAAAGTTGAACAAGAAATTTTGATTTTGAGCATTGAGGAAGACGGGCAATTATCCCAGAAAAACGTTGGGAGCATATGAATGCGTGTAATGCTAATTTGGGTTAGAGATATAATAGAGTGTCCTTAAAAAGCAATTCTGATGCCCAAAGGAACTTTTGCTTTGACCTAAAGCAGGTGTAATCAAGATTAAAGACAACCATATCAATAATTGTACAAAGTGGGCCATGTTTGGTTACATTTAAAAAAAAAACCAACATTTTATAATTATTCACTGGGAAAGTTTTTTCTCTAATTTACAAACAAATGACATCGAACTAAAAGATGAAATGTATAAAATGTATGTACGTGTATTTCAAACTAGCTTTAGACTTATTAGCTTAAGTGATGTTTAATTTAAAAAAAAAATTCTTGAACCAAATGCAGACTGTAATATCAAATGTTTAGATACTCGTGTACCTGAGCTGAAGAGTTCGATATGTACCGAATCCTACTTTTTGGACTGTTCAGTGATTTAATGGTTTGTCAATTGATCCAGACACGGTCTGTAAATGGGAAAGTTTGTATCATCAACGCCTTCAAGAATGTTGTCAAACTGCCCTGGAACTTTATTCTACGATGAAATTCTCAAAATAATTAACTCTTTTAATAACAAGTAGTAAATAAACATATGTACAATTCATATCAATAGGCTGTCAGAATTAATGTCTGGTTTTAAAGGTTCTTATGTTTAAAATTAAAATGCAATATATAAAATAAATATATATTGATTCTTTTTGTCTTTACATACGACTGATACGTTATGTTAACTGTGCTTTTTTCTATTGCTATATCTAATCTTGTTATCATTATATAAATCTGATATGTTAAAAAAAGAATGGAGTACACAGTTTTTACGCTGAAAAAAATAAGACAACAAAAGTACGATAAAATTTCTTTTGTTTCTCCCATTGAAACCAAAAATTTCATATTCAATAATAAACAATTGCTGAAAATACTGTACATGTACATAAATTGGTGTATTCAAAATTTAGCGCAATGACTGGGTATGGAGTTGTTGGCGAAATTATGAATTAGCGCTGTACATGTCCTTGCCGTATATTGTATTTATTAATGATTTCTTAGCGGTATTCATGAATTAGCGCATCGTTGTCTGCGCCAAAGCCGCTAAAATATGAAGCCCGCTTTTTTAAGTACACATACAGTAAATCGTTATTTAATTTCGTCTTATTAATTGAAACAATAGTTTACAACTACACACAGTATAAAGTAGTAACCTGATTTATGTGAAACTATGTAAGCAGAATCTAGTAACTTGACACTTAAACGATTTGGCAAAGGACTCGCAACATAGTTATATGTCAGCTTGGCATTTATAGGTACACCCAAGGGGTGTCATTCCGCAAATTACAAAAACATTTATATTGGAAAAATATGACACTAGATAGAACACAATGACATCAAATTTTCATTATAATTTATTTACTTAATAGCTTTTGCAATCTGCTTATAAAAATAATAAAAAACCATATGTTGTCTTTACCATATTCTTCACAAGTTTTCTTGAAGAATTGATTATATCAATGTTAGAGCAATGTCAGTTCGAATTTTCACATAATGCATGTAATTACATATGCAAGGGTTGAAACAAAAGAAATGTCTCAACTGCTATAAATCTTAAATAATCAATCGTTATAAACAGAATTGACTTCCTAATACCCCTATCTATCTAATTGTTTGCCTGAACATTTCATTCGAATATATCTAATACTTTTTTAAAAACATTATGACAAACACAATGATTGGTTTTGTCTATCGCTGCATGATTAGAATGTTTCCATTCAAACGTCATTATGATGTAACTTTTCGGTACTCATTTTCAGTTCATCCACATAATTTTTTTTAACCTCCCACATGCTTCAGTTTTATAATCTTAATTGCCATAAACCGTTGTGTTTTGAGTTGTACTAGTATTAAAATCATTTAAACTTTGTTCAAATGTAATTTCATTTCTTTTTTTGCGTAAATCTTGTGTATCATCAGATTTAAAACGAGCTTCGAAGTGAATCGTCATAACGACTTCGGTACATTCATGCTTTGCCGCGATAGACGAGACACAGTGTTGAGTTTATTTTAACATTTCATAAAGTATTGCATATATCTGAATGAAAATTTAGGGCAAAAGTCCAAATAAATTGAGATAATAGTATACAAAGTTTTGATGAAAACTTTTCATTATTAAAGATTTTATTGTCTTTGTGATATTACTTTTAAATCAACCCTCGCATGTAAAAGTTGCAATCTACTTATCAAAAAATTTAACTAATTGAAAGATTTTATTTCTAGTATTATGATATTCTTGCTTAAAAATTCATTCATGTCATTAAAATGATACGAAATACTTCCTCTTCAAAAATTCTCAGTCTTGTTAAAAAAAAAAAAAAAACATTCGACGGTTGTTTTGCATAAGAACTTGAATTAAATATGCTATCATTATCCGTCCACAGAACGGATAATCGTAGGGTTTGAGATAATTGCTTATGAAAATGAGGTTTTAGATTTGAGAGTTAAAAAATGGCAAAATTAAACATGAAATATTATTCCATTAACGTTACGTTTCGAAAAATTGTTTGTGAAAATTACGTTTTAGATATGTAGTGTAAAAAAAAATAAGCGTGAAATACTATCATTTTTTAAAGTTTATATGCTTTAAGCAACACATCTTTCATACAGATTCTCATAGCAAGAAAAATGTTCTATACTATATAACATGTTACAACACTTTTAGCATTATATCTAAAAAATACTTTGGCATTCAAACTAGATTCAATTAATAAGATGTATCCCCCTCCCCCATACTCAACGTTCTAATTTGAATAGTGTATTTGACACTATAGCAAATGCAAAGCTTGGGTATTTAATATTACGAAAAGGCCTGCCATTTCTGAAAGTGATGTTCTTGTGCTTTCACAACGTTCGTAAAGCAACGGCATGTAGACACGTGCAGACTCGATCTGGAAAACAAACAATGGTGATCTTTTAGAAGCTCTGCTCCTTTCTTAACCGATATTACCATTTTAGAGATCATAAAATTAAAAAAAAATAACGTCATACTAGTTTGTTTCAAGTTGTTTCTACTCATGCTTTGGAAGTAATAAAACTTCATTGTTCAATGACGTTTTTCATAAAAGAGTTGTCAATTTTTTTCTGCTAACGACAAAATTTGAGGATGAAGACAGACTACAAGAACTTGCCACTATTTTGTTTACCTAGCAACCATATAATAAAAACCTAGCAATGCAGAGATCTGAACTGAAACTGAAAAAAAATTTAAACATCGTAAGAATTTCGAATTTATACAGAAGAGATGATCATTAGACAAAGAACCTATTATTTTTATAGTCATATTCTTTAATTTCTCTGTGTGAATGACCATCCAATCTTTAAATATTTGTAATCCTAACACAAATAATATTTTAATGTCACTATTCTTATGTGCCATTTTTTCTAATCATCTAAAAAAAAGATGCATCTTCTTCATTGCACAGGCGCAGATTTAATCTTCTAGATATGCTCTCCCTTATTCTTAAGAAGGGATCTGTTCCGATGTCACTACAATAGATGTTAGTTGAAGAATGGTTTGTGAAGTCAAGGCTACTCCCTTCTCATCTGGAGCTTCCAGTGCGAACAACAATCATGCTTTCACGAATATTTGCCATATCTATTTTCTTAATTTTTTTTATAAATAAGATCAAGTTAAATATCTTAAAGAATGAAACATTTCCGATTATTTGTGTATTAACATTTTAATACTAAAACAATAGATACTACAGTGTAAGCTGACCGCACTTCAACGAAGATCACAAAAATACCTGTTTTTCGAAAGAGCAAGATTCACTTTATCCATACAATGCCCATATCCCTGCCCATATACCATTAACTGGTAATATACCAAGACCCTAGGTCCCATTTCAAACATCAATAAAAGTACATGTAAACATTTAGTGCTTTCATTTTCTATAAAAAAAGTGTCCTCTGAGAGTCCAGGTATTAAAAACAGGCTTTGTGAAATTGCAACATTCTTCGATTTTGAAGAAAATAGATGTATTTGAGAACCTTTAGCAAAGAATTAAAATATGAGCCCACCACTCGATCCAAAAAATTAAACATGGATTATAATTTTCACAAACAATTCTTGAATCATATAATTGCACATTCTGGATCAGAGGTTGGGCTCAAAGCAAAATATTGAAAACAGCTTAATCTTTTGGCTATTTTAAAGAAATTTTCAGGATTAAAGGATAATGACGCATTTCATGACGTCATAATACATAGACTAGCTAGAAAAATACGTCATTTTGAATAAATATGCAGTCTCCAAGAGTCAAGTGAAATTTTAAAGTTTTGATTTTTAAAAAAAAAATCCACAAGGCCATAAAAGCCCATAAGTAAATCTTGTTCTCTCCTGGAATCAGATAGAATATTCTTTGATCACACAGTTTTACTTTTGCCAGAGCCTTCATCATGGCACTGGGAAGATTAAATATTCAATATCTAAAGAATGTAATAAAAAACAAAGCAGCTAAGACGTATCTATTCACTTCAAATCATTTAAAAACACAAAAAATATACATGTACATGTATTCGAATAAAGAAATGAATTTACATAATTGGATATTCAAATAAAAATAACGGGTATTTTATACACTGAAACCATCAATTGAAAAGTACAATAATACTTATGATATACATCACATACCTGATTCTATACTTTTTAATAGAAAATGATGATGTAAATAATCAGAAATATTTTAAAGTAAGAATTTATTCTGAATCCATCCGAAGTGCACTGATTTGTTGTTTCTCGTGCTTTTTCCTTTGTTTTTGCAATCCAATGATTGACATTCTTCTCTAGAATATGAAGAGGAAGGGCGCCTTCTTTCAAAACAGTGGAATGGAAATCTCTGATGTCAAATTTTGAACCTTCAAGGGAAAAGAGACATTGTGAACTTTGACAATGATGATATCTCGATCTGAGTGTAACTTTCGTGTTTTGATACAGGGAGTAGGGGTGCCAATAAGATTAATTTAGCAAAAGTCTTCAAGTATAATAATTTATAAAAATATATAGATAATCAAGGAGAAAATAGAGCAAAACATGGATGAGTATTTCAAGCTTACAGGAGGATGCAATGATGGCAGGGGCGGTTTCTTTTAATGTCAATCATGTCTCAAGAGGGTAGACATATATATATATATATATATATATATATATATATATATATATATATATATATATATATATATATATAGAGAGAGAGAGAGAGAGAGAGAGAGAGAGAGAGAGAGAGAGAGAGAGAGAGAGAGAGAGAGTAAATGAAATAGATGTTGGGACAATTTTGTTAAGTGCTAATTAATTGCATTTCATATATCCATAGCTCAAACAATATGTAAACATATAACATGTAGTCTACATTTTAGCACAAAAATGCACCTGGGACCCCTCAAATATCAGCTTCTTTTTCAAGATTTGGGCCTCATCCGCAACCATACTGCCAATCCCAGTTTCAAGCGAGCGTGATAAAACAAAATTCAGTAGATCATTGCATGCCCTAATGAAAGAAACACCGGGCCAATTTTAACAAAACCAGCCACAAAGCATCCTTGGAGAAAGAGAGATTCAGTTTCTTCACGATTGTGGATTATGTATGTACAAGCAAGTTAAAAAATACCCAAAAAAATGTGATTAAGATAACAGTAAATGTTTTCTTAAAATCTTAAGATTCAAATAATAATAAACAATTTTATTTTTAGACAAATGGTTAAAGTTCAAATTTATTTTTTTCATTTAATATGCCCTTTAAAATATACACAGAAACTTGTCTCATTCACTTATCAATTTTCAATCATAAATATACTGAAATGCAAAAGAAACGCAACATCCTAATTTTAGGGGAGAAATTATATACAGTATACAACTTTGTACTTAAAAAGTTAGGACATCTTCAACTTTGCCAAATCAGTGATTTAACGATTAAATGATTTCCATTCCATTACCGAAAGTTGGTTTTGAGCCCTCTTAACAGAAAAAAAAATGCATGTTTAATAAACAATTAACAATAATTAGGGGTTTCAAGGGTTTGTAGCTGTTAATCATAAGTATTGCACTAATATTCCGAAAAAAAAAATCCTTCTTACTTCCCGATGTGATGCCAATATTTCCTCAAATTGACTGAAAGCACGCATTTTTATTGCTCTTCCTGGAAATTCTCAAAATAAAGGTAAAGGGGAGTTGCAGATGCAAATATGCACTGCATAACGATTCATCAGGTTTAAAGATAACATTCAACGTTTAAATCAAATATCTGATGTTTGTAAATTTACTTTTTACCTTACTGTATTCATTTTTGAATATTATCTTTAAACCTTAGAGAGTAACATAACTCTTAAATCATTCCCCCTTCTGACCATTCAATTGCAGCTCGATCCCTACGATGCATTAGGTTTATCAATTTCTTGATCTGAGCGAAAGAAATATTCTTAAGCATCTTTACATGAGTGATGGCAGTGTTCTTAAAAATGAATCCTGTAAATCAACCAATCTGTTGGCAGTAACATATTTAAGGTGTCTCAAAATACCATACCTAATTCTTCTTTGGCTTTAGCGCGTAATTCTTTTATTTTCAGCTCGCCGATCTTGTATGTGCATGCTTGACCTGGCCATGTTATGTATCGATCAACTTCGACGTTTATCTTAGTCTCATCAAATGCTGTATAATTCAAAAGATATTGTATTGCCTCTTCTCTTGTCCAGCTACAAGGGGAAAAATGAAAGCAAATTTAACTAGGAAATCTTAATGCATATATAGAGATTTGTTTCACTATGAAGTATGTTTTTGTATTATATACTCGTGTATATGTATATATCTATATCATACATTTAATAGAAACAGGAATTATGCTATTCGAATATATTTACAATTGCAAATATTTTCTAAGATGAACTTATTCCAGAGAAAATATGTTCAATTCTGTATGAACTTATCACGAGGTCAGAGGTCATAGCGTGACCGATTCACAAGAGATAATATCTTGCCTACAAATTTCTGTCACAGAGAATTCTAATTTGTTAGCGATGACAAGGATAAAATAATTGAAACGTATGGATATTTGTTGTTCAATCAACAATTGTCAGTTAGATCTTCCTTCGGTGTGAATAATGATTTGAATGATATTATTAAAATCACGCTTACCTCTTTAACCCGATTTTCCTTTGAAGGTATGTAAACTGAAACTTATGATACCACCGCTTTTGACTTAACATATATGAAGAACTCATAAAATAGTAAGATTATTCTCAATAACGATCTTTGTTCTATCATTATAAGCACGTGATCAAATCTACTGAGAAGCCCTTAACCTTTAACCTTGTTTTTTATTTCTTAAGTAGATAGGACTCGCATGATCCATCAAGTACATTTATTAATGCTGTTTTTTTACAATGAAAATTATTAAGCTAAATTTCGATGACTTCAGTATGTTTCTGGTTTGAATCGCAATGGGATATTTATGTAAAAAGATTTTTGCGTAGCACAAATAACCACGTTCGAGGATTCGATAAATAATAATGTCCTACAGTGTATCGTAACTGTGTATTATTTTATCCAAGTTAACGATCGAGATATACAATCGTTATATCAAACCTTTATTTATTTAATTAAAATGTATCTCATTTTAAAACGAGATTACGAAAAGAACAAATATATACAAACTTGAAATTATGCAATCCCGTATCGACAACAAGGCGACAGGCTCTAAACATTTCCATTCCGTATCTTCCCAGACTGAAAATCAATCATTTTTCAGTTTAGGCTTGCCATGTAAACTCACAAACTCAAAGTATCCTAGTATATTAAATTATGGGGGACTGAATTGTAATAGTTCTACTGCAGATCTATGGGGTAGTTGAAAGGGTACTAGTAAATAAAGTGGGATCGAGAAAGAGAATGGAAAGGGTTAATAAAAAAGAGAGAGTGGTAATAATATTCACCATAATTGCTTACAGTTCATAATCTGTCTTGTACAACTGCATATCCTCACCCAAGGATTCAGCATACAATGCCCATCCCTGTGAGAAAAATTATCTAATTATGACAAAGACAAAAGGTTAATAGGAACACTGCCTCCTCTTACATTAATACAATAAAATTATTCCCACGAGATAAAGAATCATTGGACTGATATATAAAAAAAATCAGTATATATTATTCCAATGTAAAATAATCTTTAAGGTACTTACACTTAGTATATAAATAAAAGTCTGAATATACATGCCCAGCCAGTAAAATTTTAAGAACATTACAACACTAGATATCTTACAAGTGTGTACCTCTGTAAACGCGGAGTGTCGGGGGGGAATTGCTGGAGGCGAGTAGTAGTAACCACCCCTAAGTTTTCTGTATTTGGGTAGTTTAGCGGAAGATGCAATAGAAATCTAAAATTTAGGAAAAAAAATAATTATAAGCAGGCTTTTCTGATTGAAAATTTGTTGTTTTTATACTGTTTGAAAGTCTAAAAGTGAGTTATGGGAACTTAGAGAGAAAAGAATATTTGAAGACGTAGGAGACATTTAACTAGAGTATTTTAAAAAAATCCTTGTTTCGCATGCAATTGCCACATTTAATATATAAATAAACCATGATGGGGTCAGTTTCACTTTGCCAAGCTTCTTTCTGTCTGCCTGACACATCTTTTATCTTAAGAACTGTTAAAGACAGAGACTGAATATTTTGCTCATGTTTTGCTTGGATTGATTGATTGTATGTTGTTTTACTTCCTATTTGAGAATTTTTCACACATTTAGAGACGTCATCACATACCAGTGAAGGGTTTTGAATACGCGACACTCAGGGCTATTGAGCAGTGAATGTTCTTTAGTGACACGGGGCCTCCGTTTTTAAGGTCTCACCTGAATAATCCAAGAAATTCACTTCTAATGCTAGGATCGGTCACGGCAGCCTATTGGTAGGGCGTTCTCTTTGTCATCGGGAGGTGCGGGTTCTCGATCGCCGGACCGCGTGAAATCTAAGACGTTAACAAAGGTAGTGACTGTTCCTTCGTCAAGCGCCCGACATTGGAAGTGAAAGTCAAGGGTCTTTTCGATGAAACCTTAAAAATCTAGGGCACGTGTCACGATAGGCGATGGCACGAAAGAGAACGTTCACTGCTCAATGGCACTGAGTGCCGAGTATAGTTCTAAATTTGAATCTTCACCGGTATATGATGACGTCTCGAGTGAAAAATTCTTGAAATGGGACGCAAAACAACATAAGATCAATGAATCAATGAATTAATCATTCTGATGTCGGGCGCTTGCCGAAGAAATGTTCAATACCTATGCTTACGTCTTAGGTTTGACGTCCTTGGCCTCCCGATTTCAATGCGAACGCTCTACCACTAGGCTACCGTGACGGGTTGTTTTGGTTGGATCAATTTCTTTTCTATCAGACCTTTCTTTATAGTGCCGATATATAGCATATTTTTGACTTTTGAAAAAGTATGCGCTATTTAGCATGTGCACTGCGTGTGATATTCAGAAAAATATAGGCCTTACTCTCCACTTGATGTCGACTTTTGACCTATTTTAAAGAAAACTCTAATCCGTAAATTCAGCTTATGTCTACTGAATTCTGTGAGGCAGTGCTTAGATACTTAGCATATATACAATAAAACTAGACAAATTTCTGGCGCATCATTCAATATTTTCCTCTGTAAATAAAACATTTGCCTATAGAAACAAGTAAATCTAATATGCCTTCTTGCTCATTGCAGTTGAAGTTGCCGATATCTTGGTGTCAACACAACGTCGTAAAATTGTCTTCTTGTCGCAATCAAAGAGCTAAAGCCACGAACCATCATTTTTGGCCCTGTGTTTTTCACAAAAATAAACTAAGTTGAACAAACTATCTTCATTTGAAGCAAATCGTATATTGCTTATGATTATCAATACTCAATACTTAACTAGGAGCGAAGCATCGCTCAAAAATGTGTTCAAGGGATAGTAAAAGAATGTTCCTTCTATAAAATAATATTAACATAGGAACCAGGCGGAGTGAAAACTTTTCGAGACAGTCACACACATTATTTTTACTACATGGTATCTGTAAAATTCAATCAGTTAAATTCATACATGTAAAATTGCTTTTTCCGCCCTACGACGTTACGCTACAGAAAAATGACGTTCTACTAGCATTTTTCTTTTAAAACACCGTCATACTTCAAACTCTATTTTTCACGAAATATAATCGATATCGAAAAAAGAAAAAGGCAAAGAAAAGCTAAAAGACTACACTATCAACTGACAAAAACCCGTTAATTTTTTTTAGACAGGGCCATTTTTGATGGTTCGTGGCTCTTGCTCTTTACCGGAAGCCGATTGTTCACCATTTGTTGCACGATCTGAAGTTGCGGCTACCGAAGATGGCAATTGCGGCGGTGTCCCTTTCTCTCAAATGACTTAGAGCGATATGTCTTACAAGTCACCTAGTAGTCATTCAGTACTTTTGCATTCGTACCCAGTCCATCACACTTGCCACAGATTTACGGTACAACCATGCAATAGTCGTGTGGTGTCTATTGAATGCCGTGTTCACAAAAAATATACAGTATATGTGTTACTATAGTAATCTAGAACAGCATTTGTAACCAGAGGAAACATCAATTATTGAATTGTTTCACTTTTAACAAACCTCTACAAAGGAATACCATAAAGACACCACCGACTACCCTCCCAGACTTTTCTATGGTCAAATGCTGCATAATCGGTCACGCTTTTTCTGATTTTTTTTAAGAATGCAAACATTAAGAACGTAAGCACAATAAAGAAAATGGAAATTTATCTTTCTAAATAATGTGAGCACAATTTCCATGCATTTCTAAGGAATTGTTACGCTTCAGTTAATATTGGGTCCATTTTTTTTAGTTTGGGCATAAACATACTTACTTTTAACAATAGTAACATATTTATACACCGGATACGTCTTAAACTTAAACAAGTATTGAAAAGGTGAACATTTATTTTCTATGATGGGCGTTAGCAATTTTTCTAAGTATATGTATTGTATAATGCATTGCTATGGGTTTCCCTAGAAGGTGTATGCCAAATTTGAGTGTGTCGCACATAATGCTTCTTAAATGCTTGTCTGACATTTGTAATCTAAACACTTATTAAAGCTGCAGCCTATATTATCCAGAAATATATTTTGTTATTTTTTCGGAATATTTTATGACCTCATACCGCTTTTTTAAAAAAAGCTTTATTATATACCTCTACCACCCAAACTAAAATTTTTAAAGTACATGTACATTCTGCTATTAATTTAAAAATAAGCCGGGATCAATACATCAACTTGGGTTCGTAATTCAAGCAAAGTTGAGGATTGACTTTAGAAGTGAAGACGAATTCAGTATAGCTTCAGTTTAGCTTCGAGGGCCGAGGAAACATTTCCATTTGATTTTCGCATTTAACAATATAAATAAATACTATTAGAGCTCATTCTCTCTATTCGAGGATATTTTTTTTCTTTGTAATAACTATAATGCTAATATGACAATAAAAAATGAGCATACTTTAGCTCTATTCATTCATGTCTTTATTTATGCTATAGCGACACATGCTTTTATTGAAACACTCTACAGTTATTTATTTGCATACTAAAATTATAGATTATTCCTTTGACTGCAAAGAAAATTTTTTAAAAAAATCTCTGGTTAGTAAGACTGTATTAGAATAATATATTTAAAAAAATGTGACAATCAAATTGATATATGATTCTGCAACACTTCAAGCTAAAATGAATATTTAATTAAAATAATAATTCATTAAATTATATGCGTTCAATTCAACAATATCTAAGAGTCTTCTTCTGTACTACAATTGTCAACCGACGACTTATCTTGAATTATAAATCCGAGTCAATATACAGATCCTCCTTTATTTTCATACGATTAAGCAAATACATTTAAATTTTAGTTAATGTGATGAATGTATATCAATTAGTTAGAAAGCACAGTTTCATGAGATCATAAAAATACAGTATATATGATAGCTATAAATGCCCCACCTCTCAAAATCTAAAAGATATATTTATTAACAGTTAGTTGTGTTCTTGATGGTAAACAGATGTAGAAATCAATTGGATAGAAACATAGCTATTTTTCTTTTTCAAACTGTCTTACAACAAGCAGTGTACATCAGACTTATTTTCACCGTTCAGAGAATTAAATGCGAGTGGCATAAACAAACTATTTTGAAAAGCAGCTCAAAGGCAAGTTCGAGATCATAAGGTCAGTAGCCCTGCTATTTAGCAAAAGCCATTGTACCAAGCAATGCATGAGCAAAATATCATATCCTTACCTCTTACAGTTCTCAAGATATACGGTATAACAGACGGACAGAGAGGGTATAACAGACGGACAGAGAGACAGACAGACAGATAGAAAGACGGAGAGACAGAGAGAAAGACGGATAGACAGATGCCATGCCAAATGATCCCAATGTGTCGTTCTGCTATGCAGGCGACTCAAAAACATCTATACATGGAAGAAAAAAAAATCCTTGTTTGACAATTCCTGTCACCTGCAAATGATGACCTGGATTAGCTTCATGGAGAGCCAAAGCCATAAAATCAATTGTTGGTCTGTAAAGAGAAAATTATTAAAATTTTTAAAAATATGAGTAGTTCATACATTTCATAGTTACTTTTTTCCTTGTCTCACAATTTTTAGGTCATACAGCTACAATTGTAATACGACAGATCGAAAATGCTAAATACTAAAAGTTGTTGAATCTCAAAACAATCGAAGTAGGAGGTTGCGGTTCGTACATAAACAAGATGCATATAAATTATGATACTAGGGATGTCTATGGCAGGCCCTGTCTCTCTAATATTCAGAGATATCTCTCTCGCTTAAAGAGATATCTCTCTAGCTTAAAAAGATATCTAAGTAAAAGAGTTACATCTCTTGTAAAAAGAGATATCTTTCTTGTGAAAAGAGATATCTCTCTTGTAAAAAGAGATATCTTTCTAGGTTATAAAGATATCTCTCATAGTCAAAGAGATATCTCTCTAAGCTAAAGAGATATCTCTATAAGCTAAAGAGATATCTCTCTAAGCTAAAGAGATATCTCTTATTCAAAGAAATTGAAAGAATTTTTTTTTCTCGAATAAAATTAGAAGGGCTTGCCATAAATGTCAGTATTTCGGCTTGAAGAATCTTACAATTTAGTGGGATGATGAACATTGACTTGAAACACTCCTGGCCGGGATCCATCTGAAGGCCCTGCAAAATACTGTCCAAAAATTCCATCAACTGGGTTTGGTTTCACACTGTAAAGCAAAAAGTCAACGTTCTAGGAATTATACATGTATGTATGCAACACACTTCGGGAAATTCATACCAAAACAAATTTTGTATAGCAATGCTACAATGCAAATCATACATTTAAAACCAAATGAATTAATGCATTTTAGGCTAAGATCATTAAATTTTATGTCGTTGATAAGTTATGAGTTTAAAGTTTTAAACTTTCTTTTACTTTCCTCAATATAACCATTTTAATTTTTTTTTTACAAGGGAAACCTGTATTTTCAATGTTAAATTATCAGCCCAGTTTGAAAAAAAATGTTGAAGGTAAACATAAGTTAATATGAGGACAAGAAATAATGTCATCGTCTAGTGTGATACTGTGGAATCAATAAAATTCGTGGGGCCAGTTTTCGTGGATTGCTTGAAATTTACAGGTTCGTGGGGACGTAATTTCATTTACTCTCTTATATCTACAAAAGGAAATATGACTTTGTAATCATAGTTTATTAATTCCTGGAGGATGTTAATTCGTGGATGAGTGGTACTCACGAATTCCTTGAAAATTGAGCCACCACGAAATCTAATGATTGCACAGTAGCCAAAAGTTGAACTATGTAGGAATCATGGCAATACAAAGTCTGCATGTATTTCACTGAAATCTCCTAAAACGAATTACATATGTATATGTGAAAAGTAGAACAATTTTGATAAGAAAAATTTGCATTCAACAAAACTTGAACATAATCTTCAAAAACAGCATCTGCATTAAGGATATTTACACTAATGGTAAGTCTGGAAGATTTTTAAACAAAGTTGGTAATTTTGGTTTGATTTCTTTTTGAATTGCGTTCTTGTACCATTCAATAACTTCATCCTGAAACGAACAATGAAAAATTGTCAATAAACTCTCTCTCTCTCTCTCTCTCTCTCTCTCTGTATGAAGTATCGACACGGTTAATTTTGATAATAATGGCAAAGTATTCTTACCCCGCTTTGTAAAAAGAACCGGGGATCTGCTTTTACTTTATCAAAAAAATCTTTCACAGAGCCTTGGTGGTTAAGTTTCATCATGACCTGTAAAATATTAAAAATGTTTAAAGAAAGTAAAAGTCATTTGATATGATGTCTACTTCATTATCAATATATTAAATGCACCTACCTTTTTCATTTCCATATAAATTCTTTCCACCTCTCTTAATCCTATGTTATGTACTTCTTCAGGTGATAAATCCAATGAAATGTACCATCTTAGACATTCTTTGTAGAATTCTCTCCCTTTATCCCAGCTACTTACCCCAACATTAGTTCTGAGATTATGAAAGTACACCTTGAAATGGAGGAAAAGAAAGCTATCTACTCATAATATCCAATGAAATGGGAAACAGAAAGAGTGCTTTTTTTAAAAAAGATATTTTTCACAAGATATACAGGTTCTCATACAAGAAAAAAAACTTAAAAGACGAAATTTACAAACACAGATACAAATAAACAGACATACAGGCAATCATGGAGACTCTTGCTATAACTTACATCTTGAAGAAATGTCTTTAAACTGTGATATTTTTGGATAATTAACTTGATTGCTGGCTTAACTCTTTGTCGCAACTTCTTCCTGTAATCGAAAAATATTCATAAATATTTCAAATGAAAATCAGTACGGAAAGATTAAAGAGTTCACAGGACTACTTCGTCGAAAAAAGTGTATGAACAAATTGAATATTGACTGTGGTTTACATTACATAAGGGACTGATTTTATATGCATTGAATTTAGGGCTGAACGAAATATTTTGTTTAGGGTATTAGAGAGAGGATTCGTATATTCAGATGTTTTTGTTTGGGGTATTAGAGGAGATTTGCATTTTAAGTTGTACGTCATTGCAAAACTAAGAGGATATGTACCTGTGTGCATGTAATGCCTATTTGAGAAAGTTGCCTAAAACACAACAAAAATGCAATTAAATTACTAAAAGAAACTATCGAAAAGCGTAAAATACATTTGCTTTTGTCATGGCCATAGGAACCCGAGTTAGGTGGGGAAGGGGGGGGGGTAAGTGGGGTGGGGGTGGGGGGGTGGGGGCTTGCCCCTCTCGCCAATAATTTTGCTGATATATAGTATACTATAGAAAACAAAAGTACTGTCACATATTTTCGTGGAGTCAAATTTTTGTGCTTTGAGGAAAAAATATTGGTTCGTGGGGACTTGATTTCGAGAAAGAAGAAGTGTTGACTTGTTATATGCACAAAATTTACATTTCGTAGAGGACATGAATGCATGGGCCCCTTCATACCATCGTAGAGGACATGAGTTCATGGGTTCCCCATATACCATGAAAACATTTTGTAGAGGACATGAATTCATGGGTCCCTTCATATCATGAAAACATTTCGTAGAGGACATGAATGCATGGGTCCCTTCATACCATCGTAAAGGATATGAATTCAAGGGTCCCTGCATACCTTGAAAACATTTCGTAGAGGACATGAGCTCATGGGTCCTTACATACCATGAAAACATTTCGTAGAGGACATGAATTCATGGGTCCCTTCATACCATGAATATATTTCGTAGAGGACATGAATGCATGGGCCCCTTCATACCATGTAAACAACATTAAAAAATTAGTGATTTCACAGTACTTACTTTATGAATCCCCCCTTAATAATTACATCAGATGACCTTTTTTTTGCTTTTGTAGGAATTTTTGCTTAGTGGTGCTCACGCAAACTGAAAATGGTATTTCCTCCCTCCCCCGAACTGAAATTGCTTTCTACGGGCCTGTGTGTTGTAAATCAGGCGTTAACAGGTTAAAAGAAGACCAAATCAACTTACCTTATTTGCATTTTCTATCATAATCAAAGCAGTAGTTTAATTATGAAACATGTTCTATTATTTCTTTTTCATGTGCAGAATAAATGGGGAATAATCAATTTTACAAAGGTGGTAATCTTTTGCATATATTACATAATTCTTAACATGTTTTTTCTTGATAAACTTAAAGATTTATTATATAACATTCAAATTCTGGCAACAAACTAAAAGATGAAGCATGGGCATGTGCATGAGAAAATGTGTCAACTCCATTACTTTATTTCTTGTCTAATTAAAGTGACGATTTAAATATTTTAGGATTCTCGAGCACTTAAACTGAAAGATTCGTATTTTATTAAATCTTACTTTCTGGACTCTTGTATCGTTGTATGGTTTGTCAATTGATCCAAAAAAGGTTCGTACAAAGGAAAAGTTGTAACATTTACGCCTTCAAGAATGGCATCTATCTGACCTGGAACTCTGTTCTAGGATGAAAAAATGAACAATTCTAAGTCATTAACTCTTTCTACAAACACGAAAGGTAATATTCTACAATTTTCTAAATATTCTGTCAACATAATTTGCTCATCTTTATGATTCTTATGTAACAACAAAAAGATGATCAAGTGATTAATAAAATACACAGTCTCTACTTACCACTGATACATTATGATACGTGTGCTTCTTTTCTATTGCTGTCTCAAATCTTGATATCATTTCATCAATCTGACATGGGAAAAATGACAGTATTATACACTATTTTTACACTGACTCAATATAGTAAGCCAAAGCTAGAAAGGTAAAATGTGAAATTGTTTATATTCTGTTATATTCTGTTTACCTGCTTTGTGGTCGCCCGCGTAGCGCAGTGGTTAGAGCATTTGCGCTAGAGTAAGGAATTGATACTTACGTCGCGGGTTCGATTCCAATGTGTGAAAAATTCTCGAAGGGACATTAAACAAAAAAAAAAAAATAAATAAATAAACCTGCTTTGGGAACAGCTGTAGTCGTCTGATGTAGTTTTCATAGTCACCTATCGTATCGAATGGCGTTATTTTCGGCAGATCAGATGGATCAACTTGTGGACCTTCTAGGAAATTTACTGGATTCAAAGAGCTGTATCTATGCAATGCATAAATTATGCTACATGTAAATAAATGATTAATTCTGCATCAAATATGAAGTTCAGAAACTTAATCGCATGTATCATTTTAAAATTACTTTCATGAGATAATTGTTTTTCTTAGCTCTGAGTATACTTTAATTTGAAATCAAAGGTAATCATTCGTAACATGTCAGCCATGTTCAAAATACATGTATTTCTTTTACGTCTGTGATTAAAGTGATATGAAATAATAAAACGTTGAACGGTACATTTCCTTGCCTACTTCTGATACTTCTTATAATGTACAGAGGAATTTAGAAAAAACCATAAAAATATACATACTCTCGCCAGTCATATCCTTGGACAACTGTCATTAATGTATCATTGAACACATCAAAATCTATCTGTTGTTTCGGTGATAGTTTGTTGTAATCAATGCTCTTCAAACGATTTAGAAGGTCTAAACATTTGTTCTAAAATAAATCATATTTTAGCAAATAAAGCTCATTTTTAATTTTCCTGTGTAACTGTTTAATATTCAGATCTAAAATCCTCAAATGCATTAAATTAGGATTCATTGTATACAAAATATAATAGTTTAACATACTTATGTATGATCAATTTTTAGGGGATCAAATTTCGTAGTTTTGACAAAAGATACAATTTTTTGATATGAAAATTGGTGGACAGCTACTTCGGCTTATTCTATCATTAGTGAAAGTTGATATTCTTTGGTCACTTAATTTCGAAGTCTTGATCAACCATGAAAACAGCAAAAATTGGTGTTCAACGAAATATGATGAAGCTACAGTATGCTTTATAATTAGCAAGCCATCAAAAAATCAAATGTAGAAAGTTTATAATTTATTACGTTATTTACAATGATTTTTCCAGATGGCATTAGATTGAAAAAAAATATGAGCATTGTGCATGATTCATACAAAATTTTCTTCGAGTCCCGATGATGCCAAATTTCCCAGTCTGTCGTTGAATTTGTATATACCAATATTCGTAGAATACTCGGGAGAACTCTGTAATCTCCATTCTGCATACTCTCTCTGCAGGGAATCAAGGTCTGATGACAAACACTCAGCTGTCAAAAGTCAAATAGCACTCTACTTTTACTTGACTTAGGGGTCACTGTAAGACAGCATGTACATATTTTTTTCTGGAACTTAAAACGTATGTTCACGATATGCCAACACACTCCATCATTTTCAGACAATGTCGATCTAGGGTATCGCTTCACCTAATCAACATATTCGGTAAAAACCTGATGTCGTATATAGAACCATGCCAACAGTTTTGGGAGACTGAAGTTATTATACTACACCACGCAATTTTTTTGGCAGAATACATCATAGACGTCTCATCGTATTAAATGATGCAAGAGTACACCCAAGCGGAGCATTCGTGTTCAGCAAATTACGATTACAGTGGAAAAAATAACAAGACAGATACAAAAAACCTGAAATCACAGTTTTAGTATCATTTATTTACTTATTTTTCAGTTATTTTCTGATTTTTAACCATGAAAAGCCATTTTCTTTTTAATATATTCTTTATCAGTTCTCTGACTTCTCTTTCATATTAAAATTAAAGGAAATTAGATAAAATACTGCAAAAACATCTTTTACTGGTTCTAATGATGTCTTATAATCTCATGCTAATATTTCATCATTTTCTTTCTATCTATTCTTTGCATAATAGCCCTTTTTGATTATGATTGAATAATTCTAGATTTCTGATTTTTTTTGGCTATTCAAAGATTTTTTTTCAGATAAGTTGTCATCTTTGTGCTTATAATCCCTCCAACTTTCAAAACTGATGCTACGCACCGGACTTCAGCAAATGCATACAAGAAAGATGACATTTTTGCTTAAAGGGTTTGTGTCATTAAATAATTGAATCATATAATAAAACATTAATTGCTTTTTTCAATCAATGCGATGATTTAGCCACCTTCAAAGTACAATATTCACCTCGTCCTTCGGGTGCGGTTAATATTGTACTCCTTAGGTAGGTAAATCATCGTATTGACCTTAAAACCAGCAATAATTATGTAGTGTTTAGCATAATGGTAACCTGGAACTGATTATGATCCATGTAAAGCTTCACGATTTTTCCTGTATTTATGTATGCTATGAAAATGAATGATTGACTTGTATACAATGAAAAAAACCCACAAACGATAGAAAGATTTGAGAATCATTGATTGAATTGACTAAAATCATCAGCACTAATTGATTGTTGATCCAAAAATTTAGCCATAGTTGGAGACTTGATAAAGTGTAACTACTAGATAAAATATTTTCATGCCTTGGAAAATAACTCAAACGCGAAATAGCTTAAGGATGATCAATTTTATTTCATTAAGTAATATACATGTAAATAATTACTTCATATTAAAATTTATGCTATGCCTGGCTTGAAATTATAGGAATGTACTGTAAAAGAATATAACAATATAACCAGAAGGTTATTTTCTCAATTTACCGTAAAAATTACATAATATGAATTCCTTTTTGCGAACAACCTACCTTCTGTCATCAGTAATACCGTTAAAACCAGCACAGATTTCCAATACATCTCCATTTTTACCACAAATAATGTATCACACACACAGAACATAGGATGCTGCATTCACAGATTGTTTTGTAAGCTACCACTGATAGAACGATGTTGATTATGCAGTACAATTTGTTGCATCATGCATACTCATATTTGGGAGGGTATATAATCCTGAAGAGTCATTTTCATAATATTCTGTGAAAACCAAAGACTGTCCTTAGGAAAAAAAAAAGATTTGAAAAAAACTATGCAGGTACAGAAATGAAGATTCATATACTTGATAGTTTCATTACCTTTATAAATGTAAGGAGTACTTCTATCATCTAGGAGGAACTTTTTACATTTAAAAATCAACTAAAGCTGTCGTTTCATCTAAATGGATTACGACCAGAAGGCTAGTCATGTATGACAGATATAACAGAATTAAAACAAATATTACCCCTGAATGAAAAAAAATGGTGACACTTTACACTAAAAATTAATACGCTGCAATTTAGTCTTGATTTTTTTCTGTGAATCAACATGAAATGCTATGCTTTGTGGGGTCAGTGATAAAACATCTGTAACATTGATATTTGTATGTAATTTTAACCAAAATGTAACATAAGTTCTACATAGAATTCGCAATAGTATTTCCATGTTGTCTAATAAAATACACAATTTAAAGATGTATTTCTTAGGCTGTATTTCTTAGCTAAAAACATTTCATCAATTTTAAATTCATTTTCATAATGTGTTAAACATTGATAGCAACCGTCTAAAATGTTCGAAAATTGCAACTTCTGTTTAATTCAAACACTTTGGTGAAGAAAACCTGTCGACACCAAAAAATGGTGTCTTAAACGCCATATTGTACAACATTCTGCCTTTTTTAAAAATTGACTGTTAGAATAACAAACACAGAGTAAATTGATGACTGGTAATTAAATTAAAATGCTAGTTTCATAATTTACAAGTTTAACTTGTGCGAACCTGAAAACTGACAAGTGACCTACAATATGCATCAATGATATCCAAAACATTTCTTTTTCATCCACTTATTTACAGTCCCTGAAACGTTCTACTTTCCCACTTGAACGGTGAGCGAACGCTGAACGAACGGTGAACGAACGGTGAACGAACGCAGAGCGAACGGTGAGTGAACGACGTGTGAACGCTGAACGCAACTTGGTGAACGATGTGTGAACGCTGAACGGTGAGCGAACGCAGAACGCGAACGGAGCGCAAACGGAACGCAAAGTGAACGGTGAACGCAAGATGAACGATATATTCGGAATGCCTCTGATCTTTTCCTTGCATTGAAACGAAACTATTTTATTGTTTTATAATGTCAGGTGCCAAAAAAAAAAATCAATAATAAATAAGTGAATCAATAAATGAATGAATAAATAAGTCAATAAAATAAATTCTCCAAAATTGTCCTGAGAAAGACGATGCATGCACATTAAGTTTTTAATCACACGATTTTTATCGCATTAAAACATTGCAATTGTTGTCGAACGCTGAAGTATAAGAGATATTTTTTTTAGTTGGAAAATAAAAATGTTCTTATTTTTTCTTATTTTGTTCTTATTTGATAACAAATCAGAGATATTTGATAACAAATCAGAGAAAACTTCTGACTAATAGAATAAATTAAAGTGGTTGTAACATCCATTCATATATCTCCGTGTTAAGGCGATTTCGTGTAAAGTAATAAAAAAAATTAATTACAAAGGTCAGTGGACGTTTTGCATTTATATGCTCGTATTTTAAATTTTTAATACAATAATATATTATATGTCATTTCTATTTTTCATGATGATTTATTCAGGCCCGTAGGAAGCAAATTCGGTTTGGGGGGGGGGGGGGGGGTGCACAGCCATACATTTTCAGTTGATAGTTGAGGACTACCAAAAATTTCCTGACAAGCAAAAAAAAAAAAAAAAAAAAAAAAAAAAAAAAAAAAAAGAGAAAAAAAAAAAGAAAAGGTCATCAGACTTTTTATTGCGGGGGGCACAAGCATATAGTATCTATGTTCAGCATAGTCATCTATATATCGGCAAAATTATTGGGGAAGGGGGGCACAGCCCTCCTAGCCCCCCCCCCACCCCCCGGTTCCTACGGCCATGTTTATTGAGCAGCATTTATCTGTAGATGGCCGTGATTATACTCGGACAAGATAATACAAAGGTACATATTGATATTATTTGTTATAAATTCAATTTTCAGAACTTGATATTCAAGTAATGTGCTGTTATAGTTTTTATTCAACAGACAAATGAGAGAGAGAGAGATTCCGTTTTAGCCCCCCCCCCCCCCCCCATTTCAGGCTTCACTAAATGTTTGTACCTATATCAAACAAAAACTCTGAAATTTTTTTCTAAATATATCAGACAGTGAAAGTAACTTTTTTTTTTTTATCAACAAATCATATCCATTTGTTTGACAGTCATACTCGTTTTTATTTTCCCGCTTCAAGTTAACACGAAGTCCACGTGCTTGTCCTGTCAATCAAAATCATTCGACACTGTGCAGGTGTGAAAGTTTCGTCACATCGAAGACGAAGTGCGAGTATTTCCAACAAGCTATAACATTTATTTTTATCATTTCTAGATTTGATTCCAACATTTGAATAATAATTGAATGAAATACATTGGGCATTAGCACTTGAATTTGAAACATACTCTCTGCCAATTCCAAATACCACCGCTGACACGTGTACATTTTGAACTACTATTGTTTTGTGACTTTTTTAGATGCATGTTTGTTTTGAGACTGAAATTTTTGTTCTAAAAGAGACCTTAATTTTTTTTTAAAATGATAATTAAAATATTCTGGAAATACAATACTGACTAAGTAACCGATTTAGGGGGAAAAGGGGGGGGGGGAGTATTAATCATATCGAATGGCAAACATATAAAGTTACGGTGAAGAAAGATTTTTTTTCTCTATAACTATAGACTTTACATATTACAGTAGGGAAAATTCTGTAGTACATAACATTTTAAATAAATATTTCCTTTAACCACACTATCAATTTAATTCGCTCCAAAGATAATAAATTAACACGATATCCGCAGTACTATGTATAACTCTCAGAACTAGTTCTATCATATTTTCTGTAGTAATTGAAAAAAAACGTGTTAGAAATAAATATTTTCGTAATTTTGCAGCGTAATTATTTGACTTGGATAATTATATCTCCATTCACGATTTGTCGTCTTTAACAAAACAACGAAATGTTGCAGTGCTTGAAGTATTTGCACATTGCCCTAAGTTAAATATTTCAGCATAGTTCTACATAGGTACAGAATGTGCTTATAACAACATTTATTTTCCAGAGTAATTTAATAAATAACCTAACAGCTAAGTTAGAATAATAAAAATATATATCATAGATATTTTCCCCATGAAATAATGATTCTTCAAACACGATATGTTAGTTGTTAAATTAAAATCTGTGACTCCTAACCTACAAAAAGATAAGTCCTTTCACTTCGGAGTTCCGAATGACAATGAAAACTGAACGATAGGTGAACGCTGAACGCAAGGTGAACGCAAAGAGAACGGAACGAAGAGCGAACGCTGAACGCTTTGTGAACGGTGAACGCAAAACTGTGAACGAAGAGCGAACGGTGAACGCACGGTGAACGAACGGTGAACGCACTCTGAACGAACGGTGAGCGAACGGAAAAATGGGAAAGTAGAACGTTTCAGGGACTGTAATATGAGCTCGTAAATGTCGTCCATGCTGTTTTAAATGGCAACCACTCCGAATTTTTCCATAATGGTCGTTATCGCTTAAACCCCAGTCACACTGCTAAAAACGAGCAACGTCCGCAGGGTTTTGAGGAAAAAATGGGATCTTTGGGCTTCAGTCGGCAGTTCATCGGATGTTGTCTTGCCCGATTTATGCTTTAAAGCAGTCTTTGATTTGACCGCCGATCAACTGTCGATCATCGTCGGACTGTCGGAAAACGGACTAGTAAGTCGGTCGTTCGACAATTAGGTATTGGATTTTCCAAAATGTCGGTCGACGTTGAAAATCAAACTGTTGCTCAGCGCTCGATGATCGGGTGATGATTGTGCGATTTATTAATATTTAAACTTAAAATCATCGGTGTTCCCAGGAATTAATGTGACTGCTCCGCATCGCCCGATAATGTCGGCCGATCATGTTTTTTCATCCGACGATACGAGAAAAATTTGGTCGCATGACCATCATCTTAAGTGTGACTCAGCTTTTACTCTTCAAATTCCCGACAAAAGTCACTTTATTCAAGAAGAAGACAACAATGCAGAGAAGGCGAATGTGCAGGATTATCTTCCCGTTTGGTTTCAACCGTAATATATTTTTCCGCTAGCATTATACATTTATTGACTGGGTTCGAGGGCAACATGCGTTTGGTAGGACCCAAGAACCAAATTGATTGCTTGAGGTCGTTAGGCCAAAGGAAAACAGTTTGATTTGAGGGGTCGACAAAACGCATTGTACCCGAGAATAGTCAATAAATGTGTTGTTATACTTTTTATTTTTATTATTAATATATATATATATATATATATATATATATATATATATATATATATATATATATATATATATATATATATATATATATATATATATATATATATATATATATATCTATCTATCTATCTATCTATCTATCTATCTATCTATCTATCTATCTATATATATATGTTTTGCTGGTTTTCATGATGAAAATTTTCTTTACCCTCACTGCAGTAAAACTCGATCAATTCTGTCTCTCTAGAACGCCTACCGGTAAGATTTAGCTGATTCCGCCCATATTTTGACGTAAGCGGTCCAAAATTTCATCGACAGATCCAGTATCTCACTCTGCGATCAAACATCGATTTTTTTTTAACTGTTCAGTAAAACATTGGAAATGTTAGACTTTTTTAAAGTATATATTTCTATTAGGATTTTTTTTAAAATGATATAACAACAGCTTGTTTTTAGAGGCACATATGTATATAGATTAATGAAATGTTTTATATAATATATTTGGTATTACTTTTATATATAATTAACAACTAAATTGATTATATTATCTTTTCAGTGAAATAATGTTCAACTTATAAATACATGACGATGTATAATTAAATTCATTTTTATGCTTCATTCCAACAAATACAATGCAATTATATTCAGTTTATAAAGAGTTATGATTTAATTGTCATATAGACATGATAAGACTCTATATACATCTGTAAAAATAAAATTATCAAAGCTTCTCTGAAATTGAAATACTAGATTATACATAATGATGTAAACAAATAAGTTTACCTCAAGATTCGTTGGAGTTAGTTGAAAACATGGACATATAAAAACAAGATGCTGTAATTAGACAGTAAAACCCGCACGCACATGTACAAGTTCGCTTCCAAATATCTCCTTCGTACTTGGGTTACTAGTGAAAAAGCCATAATAGTTATTCTATAGTTCACATAAATATTCATGTATCAAAATGAGCAATAATGCTCAACAAAGAATGTGGCCCTTGGGCATCTCATATTAGTATTTCATATAACAAAAAATTTACCAGTCTAAAATTAAATAATTTTATGAAATATAAGTTGTTAAAAAGGAGTTTTGAAAACAAAAATACAGGTTGGAAATTTTCAAATTGCCTTGGATAATAAAGTTTCAAAAGTGCTGATAGGAACACATTAAGAAGATGGGGAATATTTGTAAAATAAAAGTTGAACTTTTGCAAAACAATTTGAAATAGTCTGTGATTAAAGGATAACTTTTAATAACTTTTTATACTTAAATATAAAGAAATGCGCTAAATAGATAAAAATATATTTTCTTTTTTTCAGTGATCATTTTGAGATTTTGATGATCTTTAATCCAAAAATAATGAGACATGAATTAAATATAACTTTTATTGAATATAAGCAAATTAATTGTTACCTGTAGCCCAGCATTCTACAGACAACACGAGTGGCTAGTTCATTCCAACCAGAGTCACAAATTGTTCCCCATTCCCCTCGATAGTAGACTTCTACCCTTCCACCAGAAGAGTTACCATCGACGAGTCGAACCATATATTCATTACAACTGAAAAAAATATTAGAGAGCTATTAACTGTTTACATGTATATGCCTCATACTCCTTCCAATGTATATTACAACCATTATACGGGAAAATATTTTAGTAAAATGGGAATTGCCTGTGTTTGGTACTAAATTCGTTATTAGATATCAATTAAAAGTGATACACTTGTTGATCACAAGGGGTTGAAACAATAAAATAAATTGTTCTATTAATTTTATTTTGGTCAGACCAAAGACTCCCACATTTTATTCTTGAAATTTTGCTTTGTATGCCTCAAAAATTGGATCAACGTTTACGAAGATAAATTGAGATGCCCCATCTCCTGTCTAGATGGGTCAAAGAAGATTACAATGAAATATATCTGAGCTCGGAGATTTTTTATATATATTGTTTCAACTGTTTTCAAAAATGCAAGGTCATAAACATCAATTTTGCATAACTTTTTTTCAGTCTTATTGCCTTGGTGAATGTAGTGTTCTATGGCAAAACATTAAAAAACAAAACTTGATGGAACTAAAGAAAGACGAAACATTTAAGGAGGCCTCTCTTTCTCTGACACGAAAAAAATGATCAGATGTCCTTGTATAGATTTTGGGAACCTCTTCGGTCTGAATCTGAATTGCCATTCCTTTGTGGTAACGGATTGACATGTTCAAACAGGTAAATACTTACTATAATGATAGTGATTACATTAAGACATTTAAAAACTCATCGATAATAATTGAGGCTCTAATGAAGGAATGATGGAATCTGTAGTAGTTCGTAATTCTATGGAGACCACTATTACAATACTTCAGTGAAACAACTTACCTATTCAAATTTATTTTCTATTTTACTCTCTAAATTATAAAATTAATACGTACTGAATGTTTCCAATTCTGTCGACAGGTTTGCAATCGAAACATTGTTATTTCTATACTGTGATTCCATTAAATTCTGCATGTCTAAAACACTCTGTGAGAATGAATGTATGACTTGTTGCGTCGTATTTACATCTGCACCAATTGAGTTCAACTTATTTTCAGTGTTTTTCAACTTCAAATACATAGTCAAATTCAGAGTAGATAAATTTATAGAAACTTGACTAATGTGCGATTTTGTTATATTATGTAAAACCATACACATACTAAGTCCTTCAGTTATTTTATAATCCAATTTGCCCTCAACTATGGTGATGTCTTTTTGCAATAAATACATATATGTCTTTAATTCATTCAACCGGGTTTCAAAATCCTGCAATTTCCTTTCGTGTTTGTTCTGAATGATGCTATAAGTATATTCCCGCAAATCCTGAAAATTTCGTTCAAGTTGAAAGATACGTTTTTGCAAAGAATCCTGTAAGTACTTCTTATGACTTTCAAAATCCGCCTTCATTTTGTCTTCAAATAGAGAAATTCGAGAATTCAAATCTACCATAATTTTCTTATAAGTTGGACTTTTATGCTCCCCATTGGTACTAACGTCTTCACATTCCTCTTGATAGATTTTTTGTGATTGGCATAGAAATGGTAGACAAGTCAGGAAAGTGAGAAAAGAGAGGATGTTGGTTTGCATATCTTCATTAACTCTCTAATCTCCCTATGTCAAATGTTAAATTAAAATGACAAGTTTTATATGGGTATTTATACGATCGTTGTATGCATAAACGTCGATGCAAATAAGCTCTCTCTTCTTTGGGAACTCTTTTGATTGCTTTCAATATTTTGTATTTATGTTCAGTATCGAATATCCTTCCTGATATTGCAGTGATAACAGTTTAAAGAAAACACTTCTTTGAGATGAATAAGATATTGATAAATAAGGACATTTCTCACTAGTGTAATCGAAAAGACTTTATATCGAAATTTTCAGTCTTGACATACAGCTATTAATCACAACCAAATTCAATTGGATAAAAAAAAATTATATTTACAGGGAAGATCAAGAAACACTCAAATAGCAACATAAAGCAATAAATATTTTACAATATAAAACAAATACATTTTAACAAATTGCTCGGTAATTGAGTACAGAAAAAAATCGTCCTTAATTTCAACCTTTCCAATATTACTAGGACACCGTGAGGAAGAGATCCTTGCCATACAAAACATACTTAGCTTATATAAGAACAGGAGAAGAGGAGCCAAGACCGACATTTTCATCACAGTTGACACCAAAGCTAACGCTGCTCACGCTTGCAGAAGTTACCCTACTTCAATATAGATTGTTATGCCTTAAAAATTGGTTCCTATATAAATATATACTAAAAAGTCTAACATTTCCAATGCTTTACTGAGCAGTCATAAAAAAATCGATGTTTGACCGCAGAGAGAGATATTGGGCCTGTCGATGAGATATTGGATCGCTTACGTCACACTCTGGGCGGTATCAGCTAAATCTTATTTGCATTCGTTAGTGTTCGACAGTGACAGAGTTAACCGAGTTTTAGCGCAGGTAAAGGAAATTTACATCATGGAAGCCAGTGAAAGATACACGTATATATATATATCCATATCTATATCTATATCTATATCTATCTATATATATATATATATATATATAATAACAGGTATAACAAAACATTTATTGACTGTTCTCGGGCAAAATGCGTTTTGTTGACCCCTCGAACCAAACTGTTTACCTTCGGCATAACGGCCTCAGGCAAACAATTTGGTACTTTGGTCCAACAAAACGCATATTATCCTCGAACCCAGTCAATAAGACCTAAAAAGACCTAAAACAACAGCAACAGCAATCAATCAATCTTAAAAAAAAAAAAAAAAAAAAAAAAAAAACTTAGTTAGATTAACTTATTAATGATCTTGTAACATAATATCATTTATTAATGTTAAAACAGAAACAAAGTTAAACATCATGATGCATACTTTACAAAAAAATATGATAAATGTTGTTAAATCTTATATACATTAATTTGAAGAAAAGTAGTCCACTAAAATATTGTGATGTCACTTTAGAAAAAATTCTTTTTTACTGGGATACTGTCTTCCCACAAATTTTTATAAACACATAATTGTCAAATACAAATTTAAATTGAAATATTCTAAATTTTTGTAGAGGACAATACTCATAGATTTTAATTGTTACGCATTTTGTTTATTCTATTATTCAAGAATACAAGGCAATTACTCGATCAACTCATGCCATCAGCGGACTGCAATGTTTTTACATTATTGGTGTGTGTGTCTTAAATGATATTTGTCGTTTAACTTGAGATCTGAAGATTTATAATGTCGGAAAAAAGTAAGTTAAAAATTCTTATGGAATTTACAAGTGAAATACACAGCGTGCATTTAGCATTGTAGAATTATAAGTTATAAATAGTTGTTATGCAGTTAATGTTAATGTTACCTCTTAATTTTATATATACGTTTATAAAATTGAAATGTTGCATAAAACTGAAGATCAACCTTAACTTTCCCAAAAATCCCATTTCATACGGCTTTGGTACTTACTTTTCCGCATGACCTATAAAATGCATATAGTCTGTAGGATAAAAATTAATATATACACAATCATGCTTTCTTGTAATGCGTTAGATATTCAAACAATTCAATTTCTTGTACATGCAATCTAATGACAGTTATTAAGGTTATCTAAAAGTAAATGGCCGTCTTTGGTAAACCTTGAACGGCATGATATGTATGCGGCGTATGTTTTGTATTTTGCAGCTGCTGTTTACATATTGGGTCTGCTCTGCTTGGGGACCCTTTGCTGTTTTATTATGCCACGCCCAACAACTCCAATCTTTAAAAGTTTAATCATAAACACAACTTGATGTTTGTAATTTCCTCTATTATAGTATATCGATAATTAGATATGCTGTTGGCATTACAATTTTATTTCCTGGACCTTGCATTGTTGTTGTTGAATGTTTTTTGAGCTTGGGATACACGTAGCATAGATTATTATTGGCCTGTCTAATCTCTATACATTAAAATACAATTTAAGAACCAATTTCGCTATGCCTAAACATTTAAAAGTTACATTTGTGATATACACTTTCAAAAATAGTACAAAACAGCATTTACAAATTAAATTTAAAACTACTACTATTCAAAAAACACAACATTTTTGAAAATCTCTATTCGGAGAATAATTAATTGTCAATTTGTGCATATTGAATACAGTGATGCTATTTCAAATGTTACACAACGTTACGCAACTTTAAAAGATAAGAACATATAAGCTTCGTATAAATTCTGCAGCGATCTTACCCACATTCATCAGAAATCGCTTAATGATCAAGACAAGCTTCCATTATACCTTCATTTTTGCTGCAACTAAAATATTTATCATACGACTCGAAATCTCACGGGGAGATTGACGAATACAATATAGCGTAGGATGATCCAAAATGAAAGAAAAAAATCTATGATACAGAGTGATGACCTTCATATTGATACATTTGTAATTATGCAAAAAGAACTTGCAAAAGTGTTTTCATGCTAACATCTTCATATTCAATGAAAGAAATTAAAGAGAAATATATCGTTGTTTACTTTCAGTGAGTATCAGGAGATGCAATCTATAGGTGTAGGACAACATTGTGACGGTAGTGTGCCTATGAAACGGAGCCTAGTGAATGAAAGAAAAATGTCTCTCTATTGTAAATTCTATGGACTCAATGAAGAAATTCTGTGACTTAAGATATACAAATGGTAGTATTTACAAAGGTAAAGGACATTATAATTGAGCTGATAATTGGAATATAAACGAGATAAAATAAGCACAATATTTAACACTTGCATATTAAACATAAAAACAATACTTCTTTTCAATTTATCCCCCTGTGGATTTAATGTGAATTGACGTTCCTGTAATGTTTTGAAATTTAGATATTTGTATTGTATCTATACACAAACACATAAAATGTAAAATTTTAGTGTTTCTGAAAAAGAAATAAAGCCTTTTATCTTAAGAACTATATTATTCAAAATAAACAAGTCTCAAAATTTATAGATAAAGTAATGTATGCATATATATTTTGTGTAATTTTTAGTTCTTTTAACAAGAACTACTATTATCAGCCAAAGCTTGATATATCCAACATTGTGGGGTTGTCGAAAAATCGTAGGGTTCATGTGTTCGAGACATCAGAATAACTGGCAATAGACACTCACTTCGACATGTCCTCTTAATCATAATAGCAATTTTTGGACAAGAAGGTTCAGCGGATAATATTTATAATTTATATTCTAAAACTAATTTAACAAAAAATGCCAAAATAATCTTAAATGCATGAATAAGGGAACTTTGTTACAAAACAAAGCAAAACTGAGCAACATAACACTGTCAATTAGATATTGCATATAAACTTTCGTGAATTCTTGTTGATAAGATATTTGTGTGATTCTAGGGCAGCAAAATTACGTATACAAAAATGAATAACAAAATGAATTTTAATGATAAAGAAGTTATTTTGAAAATATTACAGTATGTGCATTAAATGATGAAAAAGGGAGTTGGAGTTAAATCTATGATTTTACTGTTAAAGTAAAGTAAATAATTAGAAACAATTTCAAGTTAGTATCAAGAAAAGAGAAACTGGAAGTGCACTGCTCTTTCGTTTCTGTAGGCTTGCTCTTTGTTTCGGCGATCCACTGATTGATATTCTTTTCTAGGATACGCAGAGGAAGGGCGCCATCTTTCAAAATTGTCGAATGGAAATCTTTGATTTCAAACTTGGTTCCTTGAATGAAAATAATATTAATATTGAACCATCACACTAAGGATAGTGCTATCCCAAATTAGTATAATGCATAACCTATCTAAAATAAATAAGTATTAAACAAATAATGAATAAAGCACGGCTGCAAATATTTTTAATACATGCGTCCATCTGTAATTGTTATATCTGGTTCTATACAGTTTACTAATATATCGAAAATCTAGATTTCATCAAAATGGTTTAATCTTAAAATTTCTTTAAAAGACTGTCTTGTAAGAACTGCTACAAATCAATTTAACTATAGACAAGTTGATTAAATAGATAGAAAAAATGTGGAAGAGTGGGGTCAACCATTTCCTACCAGTGATGTTTCGATAATACTCACAGCAATTAGAAATTCAAGGAAAGTAGTCTTCCTTAAAACTTAATGTAGAAAAAATCTTGTTAAAACTGTACCTAGTTTATCTTGGGCCTTTTTTCATAATTCTTTTATTTTGAGCTCCCCAATTTTGTATGCGCATGCTTGGCCTGGTCATGTTATATATCGGTCGATTTCGGTTGCAAGAATCATCTCATCAGCTGATGTGTGGTTCAGCATGTATTGAAGCGCCTGTTCTCTTGTCCAGTATACATTATTGAGGAGCATTAATTCATATATATATATATATATATATATATATATATATATATATATATATATATATATATATATATATATATATATATATATATGATCCGTTTGTTTTTTTTTTCTTGGATTTTGGGTTTTGCCTCATCGGATTTGTTCCGAAAATGATATGTGTTTCTGACTGAATACTTGTTTAGAATAGATGTTATCGGGAACCATTTTAAAGGACAAGTTTGTGGCCGGGCGCATACTTCAAGATTAAAATTTGTGCCCGCATTCAACCTGCCTCCGCCTCAGCTTTTACATCAGTTATTGGATACACCAATGCATTGAAACAAAAAAAACTTATTGTATTATTATTTTAGACAAGGAAAAATTTAGAGAAAGCACGGTATATGAAGCGTCCAATATGGAGATGTTATCATTAACTGTAATTACTGTTTCATTTTTAATAGCATGTATTATCTTTTGTCTTCTTTTAGGTTCATTTATCTTTATTTATAACATGAATATTACATGTATTACCCCCGCTCCGAAGGAAATGGTGGTATATACTTTTTACTCTGCGAATCTCTCTGTTGTTTGTGGGGGTGAGTGTTTGTGTATTCCTGTCTGTCCGGAACAATTTTCTCTGCAACAACTCATCGCAGATGCTCGAAATTTTAACACACTCTTTGGTTCGGCATGCTATACAGTGGTATTCATTTTGGTACAAATCTTTATCGTCTGTCTGTGCGGGTGGGGTATCACTAGAGAGCACTGGCTCATAGATTTCTTGTTTCCCCTGTAATCTGTGTACTTACAATGCATTTATTGTCTGTAGAATTATATTATTTGTACCGTAGGAGGGAAAACGAATGTATCTAAATAATGTTAACTATGAAACACTATACACATGGATATTGTTTGTATCAGGATCGCTATATGAAAAGCAATAATAGTCTCTATCAAAAAGAAGAAAAACAACTATAGTTTACCAAAGTAAACAATAGTTTAATGCAGTATCAAAGTTTTTACTATAGTAAAAAAATATATATATATTTATGATATATGATTGTTATATTTTATGTTCTTAAATTTATGTGTGCACATGGGAACTACGAGGGGTGATGAAAAAGTTCGTAAACTATTTCTTTATCTACAAAACCACACTTCAGAACAAAATGAAATTTGGCACACAATTACTCATAAACATGTTCTATAAGTTATAACAGATGTTTGCTCCACGTTTGTGACGTCACAATATAAAAATGACTCAATATGTAGATGACCTGACAAAAAATAGTTGACTCAGTCGTACTTGAGCAACAAACGGCTTTAAAGTTTAAACTTTGCAGTTACTGTAGCATATAATAATTTGACAAGATTTATGAAGACAAAAGACTTGCCGGAACTTCAATCTTTAATTGGATTGATTGTTTTAGTGAAGGAAAGGAGGTGGTGAAAATGAGGTTTGTTCTGCAGCCCAGTGAAAATAAGCTGGAGAATAATATAATTATTAAATCCGTAAAATATCGTTTACCTTAGATTTTAAACATATCATATATGATAAAAAGACGGCGTCCACACTTTATCCACAATGGATAAATGACGCACCCAATACAAAAGAGTCGGGTTGTGATGGTCACCATACTCATTCTAGGAAAAGATACCCTAATCCGCCAATCCTATTTGTGACAAATGGGCTATTCTTGTTATAAAAAATAACTTGCATGGTAAGAAATATAAGACTCGGAAAAATCTTTTAATTTCTGTGAACAGAAAGCTACGGAGCATGTCACGTGACCGCCTGGATCACGTGATTCGTGTACTCAAATCGGAGAGGACCATTTAAAAAAAATAATAACCATCGAAATCTGATTTTATTTCTTTTATGGAAGTAATTCAATTAGTTCGCGAACTTTTTAATTACCCCTCGTATTTCTTGCTCATTAACATATCATCCCAAAATTTTACACTACTGATATCAATTTAAGAAAGTTTCAGCTTTGAAATCTAAAAAAAGTTCCAAACAAAGTTTCATAGTAATTCAAAGTATCAAAGTATTTACTATAGTTAATAATAGTAAACTATAGTTACTATAGTAAATGTTTGTTAGGAGTGCCCTTAGATTGTGATAGAAATACATGTACTGGCAATATACTCCCCCTCCCTGATCATTATATAGATACATATATAATCTACATCATAATGCACATATGCATTATGTAACTCCTTATAAGGATTTTTGATGTAAGAAAAATAGTTTTTTGTTTACTTTTATCCTAAAAACTCTTATATTTTTAAAACCTCTTATCATACAGCAAGATCGCTTAATTTGTGTATAGGAAAGACATGGCCAGATTTGTTTTCTATAGGCTAGCAAATTTAAAGAGTGGGTTAAATTACATCCTCGTTAGCCACTCCCTCAAAACTTACCACTATAGATACGCTGACACGAATCACGTACTTAATTCGAACGCAATATGTGTTACAATATTTTTTTGGCTCAGTTCTATGTAGTCTTGCAAACGCAACTTCAATTGTGCTAATATTGCCAATCATACTTAGGGAAAAAATAATATGTAAATTAAATTAGACAGAGAAGCTTTTTCAGAATGCAACATTCGGTTTTTTTCTATTGGTAAACATTATTATGTGTAAGTAAAAAGGGGAAATACGTACTACTGTGTATAAACTTGTGTCAATTCTTCATACGAAACACGTCTTTTATTAATTAATCAATTTTTTTAATGTAAAAAGCCTCATTTTGTTTAGGCTTTGTTAACACTAGCAAACGACAAAATATATTGGTAAAGATTTTGGGCTAACCATTTTTTTGTCTCTGAGAACGAATATCGCGGGAATTTTGATTTTGTCCTGTCTGTTAGTTTTACGCAAATTTAATCTTCCTTATATTTTTATGAGAAGTTTTTTTTTACTGGAAAATCAAAGATATATATGAGATCTAATTTTCTTAACATTTTTTTTCACGCAGATTTATTTGGGTAGGGTTCGAAAACATTAATCTTTCTTGTAACTTCTGAAGAAAAAAAACGCTGTAGACTTTATTTTCATTCTTTTTTTTTTTTTACATTATTTACCAAGAGTAAAATTTAAAGAGGACCATTACAATTATACACAGACACCATGCATTTTATTCATATATACATGTAAGTTTCTCTCTCTGACACCAGCTAAGTAAATAATCTTTTTTTTTAAATGACGACTCTGGAAACTTTTTTTAATATAGAACAAACACGTGTATTTTTGCTCTTATAGTCATCGAACAGCATAATAGCCTAGAGTTATTTGTTTTCCTTTTATTTAATGGGATAAAACATCTTGTATTATTGATGTACATGTAAGATATAGTGTAACCTTTTGATACTTAAGCTTTAAAGCTTTTAGGCTGCATGATTTTACCTCTACGTATTTGTCTAACAAGAATATTCCTACCAAAACCAGTTTTTTGTATAAAAAAAGAGACACAGGGTCATTATTCTACGGGATCATTTTTCTACAACCCACATGGAGAAAAATGACCCCCAGGCCATAATTTCTACGAAAAAGGGGGTCATTTTTCTACGTAGAATATTGACCAGGGGGTCAAATTTCTACGTAGAAAAATGACCCCCGGTCAATATTCTACGGGGGTCATTTTCGTCGTTACACCGGCCAAGCGGTCGTATTCATATTTTGTCCTCAGTATTTTAATTCTATGGCAACGTAAATCCTTCCTCATACCTTGAAATGAAACTCAAGTTTATCTATTCTACAATTTATTTAAACATATCGCAATTATATACAATCACTAAATTAACGGCAAGATGATTCCAAGTAATAATCAATATATAATCCAATAAATCAAATAATAAGAGCATAGTTAACGGTCCAATTGCAAAAATCAAAGTCATCCCTAACACAATTTCCGTGCGGTATTTATACTATGGGCGCTCCTGACAATAATGATGTCTTCTTCATTTTGCCGATTCTTTGCTTAGAACCTTACATGAGTTAAGCCCATTCCTCTATGGGTACTGACCTACTATTGTTACTATCCTTGTTCATCACAAAGCATGAAATAATATGCTACTGGCTGACTTTCTAAGCTTTTTTAAAAACCTAACCTTGTAACGTACATTATTAATAAATGTAATATTGAAATTAAAGGTGGGAAACAGACTGAATCAAGAAGGGATGTCCCATTTACTAGGTCGAGGGAGTTTGCTTATGATTGGACTAGTTCACTTATGGGATAAATAGTAAGAATAATCAGCAAATCCATTGCTTTAGTGTTGCCTGCCCATATACAATGTGTTCTTTTAAAAATGAGATAAAAATTACTGTTAATAAAAAATCTGAAGCTTAAGAATCAGGTTAAAAGAATAAACCTTATTTATTTCCATAGAAGTTATCCCACCCATTCAATAGAACAATCCAAGAAAAAGGCGCGAAGATAATTTACATGTGACATTTGTCGCGAAATGATTGTGTCACCCCTTTTGTAGAAGGCAAATGGACTGATCCAGTAGTTTAGAAAAGCAGAAAAAATGTTACACGGACATGCCCGTACAAAGAATCGCAAAGAATAAACATGTGCATGCCAAAAAACTGAAGGAATTAAACACATCATTATTTTGCATCAGTAATACGATTATTTCTTAAGCAAACTGTATTTGTTTAAATGCAGGTAACAAATTCCAGTGTAAATCAGCTTCCAGAAAATCTAGTTCATTAAGAATGATCGCTTAGTTTCGGATCTTGAAAAAATTAATCCTTATACTGCCTGACGCACGTGGCGTCAGGCAATAAAACATTAAAAGAATCTGCACTGAAACTGCAGGAACACATTTAAACTTCAGTGGATGTCATCAACATTTCCATTTAACATTTAAATATTGTTTTGAAATTTGAGAGGATAAAAACTTGGAAGCAATCGATTACTAATCGATTATATCATCCAAAGTAATCGATTACAATCGATTACAGGACAAAAACGAGTGTAATCGATTAATAATCGATTACAGAAAATTCCTCTAAGTAATCGATTATTAATCGATTACATTTTTCAGTAATCGTGCCCATGCCATCTTTCATTATCCGTCCCCAGAACGGACAATCGTAGGATCACCATAATAAAAAGTTTGAGAGAATTGGTTTTGAAAATGAGGTTTTAGATTTTAGTGATAAAAATGGAAAAATTAAACATGAAACAATTACTCCATTAAAGTAACGTTTAGAAAAATTGTTTGTTCAAATTACGTTTTAGATATGCAGTGTAAAAAATAATAAAATTAAGTGTAAAATACTATTAATTTTTAAAATTTTATATGCTTTAAGCATTACATCGTTCATACATATTCTCATAGCAAGATAAATTTTCTTTGCTGTATCCCCAGCACATCCCCAGCACATCTCTTTTAGCATTATATCTCAAAAATTTACTTTGGCATCAAACTAGATTCAATCAATAAGATATATCCCCCTCCCCCATACTTAACGTTCTAATATGACTAGTGTATTGACACTACAGCAAATTCAAAACTTGGGGATTTAATATTACGAAAAGGGCTGCCATTTCTGAAAGTGATGTTCTTGTGCTTTCACAACGTTTGTAAAGCATTGGTGTGTAGACATGTGCAGACTCTACCTGAGAAACATTCAATTGTGATCTCTTAGAAGCTCTGCTCCTTTCTTAACCGATATTACAATTTCAGAGATTATAAAAAATTAAAAAAAAATAAATGTCATACTGGTTTGTTTCAAGTTGTATCTACTTATGCTTTAAAAATAATAAAACTTCATTGTTCAATGACGTTTTTCATAAAAGAGTTGTCAATTTTTCCTTGATAACGCAAAAATCTGAGAAGATAAACTACAGTACTTTTTTTTTACTTAGCAACCATATAATATAAACCTGGCAATGCAGAGATACATTACATTTGAAAGCACAATGACCTAAAACGTATGGTTTGAACTGAAACTGAAAAAAAAATTAAACTTGTCAGTCGAAACGCTCATGGATTCTAAAATTTTCATCGTAACAATTTCGAATTTATACAGAAGGAAATGATCGTCAGAGAAAGAACCTATTATTTTAATGGTTATTTCTTTTATTTCTCTGCGTGAATATCATTCCAATCTTTAAATTTTTGTAATTCTAAAACAAAATGTTTTAATGTCACTTTTCTTATGTGCCATTTTTTCTAAACATCTTAAAAAGATGCATCTTCTTTATTACACAGGCGCAAATTTAATCTTCTAGATATGCTCTCCCTTATTCTTAAGAAGGGATCTGTTCCGATGTCACTACGATAGATGTTAGTTGAAGAAAGGTTGGATGAAGTCAAGGCTACTCCCTTCTCATCTGGAGGTTCCAATGCGAACATCAATAATGTGGCACGACTATATGCCATATTTATTTTCTTATTTTTTTTTTTAAATAAGATCAAGTAAAATATCTTAAAGAATGATTATTTGTGTGTGAACATTTTTATACTAAAACAATAGATACTACAGTGTTAGCTGACCGCACTTCAACGAAGATTACAAAAATACCTGTTTTTCGAAAGAGCAAGATTCACCTTAACCATACAATGGACCTGCCCAGATACCATTAACTGGTAATATACCAAGACCCAATGTCCCATTTCAAACATCAATAAAAGTACATATAAACACTTAGTGCTTTCAGTTTCTATAAAAAGTTTCCTCTGAGAGCCCAGATATTAAAACAGGCTTTGCAAAATTGCAATATTATTCGATTTGAAATATGAGCCCACCCGTCTATCCAAAAAATAAAACATGGATTATTATTTTCAAAAACAGTTCTTAAATTATGTAATTGCACATTTTGGATCAGAGGTTGGGTTCCATGCAAAATATTGAAAACAGCTTAAACTTTTGGCCATTTTAAAGAAATTTTCAGGGAGTAAAGGACAATGACACATTTCATGACGTCATAATGAAATGGATAGCGACAAAAGTTCGCCATTTTTTAATAAATATACAGTCACCAAGAGTCCAAGTGAAATTTTAAAGTTTTAATTTTTTTTTTTTTTAGAAATTCACAGGGCCATAACAGTCCATAAGTGAACCTTGTTCTTTCCTGGAATCAGATAGAATATTCTTTGATCACACAGTTTTACTTTTGTTAGAGACTTCATCAAGGCAGTGGGAAGATTAAATATTCAATATCTCAAGAATGTTCAACAACAAAGCAGCAACGACTTATTTATTCACTTCAAATCATTTAAAAACACAATAAATATACATGTATTCGAATAATGAAGAAATGAATACAACTATTGGATATTTTGAAAAAAAAAATATAACGGGTATTTTATACAATAAAACCATCAATTGAAAAGTACAATTATATTAATAATATACATCATATACCTGAATCTATACTTTCTAATTGAAAATGATGATGTAAATAATCAGAAATATTTTAAAGTAAGCATTTATTCTGAATCCACCCGAAGTGCACTGATTAATTGTTTCTCGGGCTTTTTCCTTTGTTTTTGCAATCCAGTGATTGACATTTTCCTCTAGAATGTGAAGAGGAAGGGCACCTTCTTTCAAAACAGTGGAATGGAAATCTCTGATGTCAAATTTTGAACCTTTAAGGAAAAAAAGACATTGTTAACGTCGACAACGATGATATCTCGATCTTAGTGCAACTTTTGAGTTTGGATACCGGGAGTAAGGGTCTCTATTACATTAATTTAGCAAAAGTCTTAAATTAAAATAATTTTTATTATCTATAAGTAATCAAGGAGAAAATAGAGCAAAACATGGCTGAGTATATCAAGATTAAAGGAGATTGTTACTGTGGCAGGGGACGGTTTCTTTTAATGCCAAGCATGTGCCTGCCAAGGGGGTAGACATATATATGAGAAGTAAATGAAATCAGACTTTGGGACAATTTCTTAAGTGCTAATTAATTGCATTTCATATATCCAAAGTTCGAACAATAAGTAAACATATAGCATGTGATCTACATAAGAGATTCAAGTGTACCAAAAATTGCACTTTGGGCTCCTCAGATTTTAGCTTCTATTTCAGGATTTGGGCTTCACCCGCAACCATGCTGCCAATCCCAGTTTCCTACGAGCAGGATAAACAAAATTCAGTAGATCATTGCATGCCCTAATGAAAATTTACCTGTATTCATCTGGGGCATTTCACTTTCTCTCTGAGATACAAGCCTTTTTCTTCCAAGTCCTACTGCTTCCAGCTGAATTTTCTTGGCAACTGACAGTATGTTTTAGTTTCGCATTTACAACTCTGTATATGCTAGGCATCATAGCGACGCCTACATGTTGCACATATTTTTTCCTCAACAAGCACTCTGGTACACTGGACACATTTCCCATAATTATTGTTATTATTAACTTTGCCAATCAGTGATTTAACGGTTGAATGATTTCCATTCCATTACCGGAAGTTGGTTTTGAGCCCTCTTAACAGAAATCAGAAAATGCATGTTTAATAAAACAATTAACAATAATTAGGGGTTTCAAGGGTTTGTAGCCGTTAATCATAAGTATTGCACTAATATTCCGAAAAAAATCCTTCTTTCTTTTCCTGATGTGATGCCAATATTTCCTCAAAATGACTGAAAGCACGCATTTTCATTACTCTTCCTGGAAATTCTCAAAATAAAGGTAAAGAGGAGTTGCAGATGACTCATCAGGTTTAAAGATAACAATCAACGTTTAAATCAAATATCTGATGTTTTTAAATTTACTTTTTACCTTACTGTATTATTTTTAAACCTTTGAAATTAACATAACTCTTAAATCATCCCCACTTCCGACCATTCAATTGCAGCGTGCTAGTCCGCCATGTACAGCAATTGCAGCTCGATCTCTACGATGCATTAGGTTTATCAATTTCTTCATCTGAGAGAAAGAAATATTCATCTTTACATGAGTGATGGCAGTGTTCTTAAAAATAAATCCTGTAAATCAACCAATCTGTTGGCAGTAACATATTTATGGTGTCCTTTGAAAAGAAATTTTAGATAAATGAATATATGCTACATTAAAATACCTAATTCTTCTTTGGCTTTAGCGCGTAATTCTTTTATTTTCAGCTCGCCGATCTTGTATGTGCATGCTTGACCTGGCCATGTTATGTATCGATCAACTTCAACGTTTATCTTAGTCTCATCAAATGCTGTATAATTCAAAAGATATTGTATTGCCTTTTTTCTTGTCCAGCTACAAAGGGAAAATGAAAGCAAATTTAAAGAGGAAATCTTAATGCATATATTGAGATTTGTTTCACTATGATTGAAGTATGTTTTTGTATTATATACTCGTATATATGTATAAATCTATATCATACATGTATAACAGAAACAGGAATTATGCTATACGTCTATATTTACAAATGCAAATATTTTCTAAGATAACTCATTCCAGAGAAAATATGTTCAATTCTGTATGAACTTATCACGAGGTCAGAGGTCAAAACGTGACCGAATCACACGTCGAGATAATATCTCGAATACAAATTTCTGTCACAGAGAATTCTAATTTGCTAGCGATGACAAGGATAATTGAAATGTATGGATATTTGTTGTTCAATCAACAGTTGTCAGTTAGATCTTCCTTCGGTGTGAATAATGGTTTGAATAATCTTATTAAAATCACGCTTACCTCTTTACGGTCCTTCGGATGAGACCGTTTAAACCGAGGTCCCGTGTCGCAGTAGGTGCTGGCACGAAAAAGATCCCTCACTGCTCAATGACCGTAAGTGCCAAGTATAGGACAAAATTTGCAGCTCTCCACCGGCAAGTGGTGGCGTCTCCATATGAGTGAAAAATTCTCGAAAGGGACGTAAAACAACATACAAACAAACAAACAAACTTACCTTTTTAACCCTATATTCCTTTGAAGGTACGTAAACTGAAACTTATGATACCACCGCCTTTGACTTAACATATATGAAGAACTCATAAAATAGTAAGATTATTCTCAGTAACGATCATTGTTCTTTCAATATTAGCAAATCTACTGAGAATCCCTTCGGGCTTCACAGGATTTGATCAAGTGACCAACCAAGTTCATTTCCCTGAGAATTTTTTTTAACCTTGTTATTTATTTCTTAAGTAGATAGGACTCTCATGATTCATCAAGAACATTTATTAATGCTGTTTTTATAATGAAAATTATTAAGCTAAATTTCGATGACGTCAGTAACGGTATGTTTCTGGTTTGAGTCCTAATGGGATATTTTAGCGAAGCACAAATAACTACGTTCGAGAATTCGATAAATAATAGATGTACTACAGTGTACCGTAACTGTGTATTATTTCATCCAAGTTAAAGATCGAGAAATACAATCGTTATTTATATGGAACCTTTGTTTCTTTAATTAAAATCTATCTCATTTTAAAACGAAATTACGAAAAGGATAAATAAATATAAACTTGAAATAATGCGATCCCGTATCGACAAGGCGACAGGCCCTAAAAATTTCCATTCCATATCTTCCCAGACTGAAAATAAATCATTTTTCAGTTTAGGCTTGCCAAGTAAACTCATAGACTCAAAATATCCTTGTACATGTGTATATTAAATAATGAGGGACTGAATTGTAATAGCGCCGCTCGTCACTGCGAGCTCTTAAAGCAACGCCCGGGCGAAGAGAAAAATTCGGACTTTGCACCTTGATCCAAATGCATTTTTTTCTGCAGTTACCTGTGGTCCCATAATGCTTAGCGAATTGCATCTCGTCGCAGATTACGTTCTCGCGGTAGCAACAAAAATTCAACAAAAAATAAAATCACCTTGATTTAATGGATATATAGCAGAAAAATAGTAGATTAAACTTTCTTGATTAAAATAAGCATTGATCAGACTCCGTTTTGGTAATGCAACATACATATGACGTCAGAGTCTAGACGTAGCAAATATCACGTGCGATTTGACGAGCCCGATCTAAATTAAAACTGAAAGGTATCTGCGCTCGCCCTAACGGTCGCACCGTCAACATATTAGTTCTACTGCAGATCTATGAGGTACAGAATAGGGTACTAGTAAATAAAGGGTTAACACTAGATGGTACAATGTACAGGTAGGCGAACACGAGTTATCGCTCATAGTACGAGTTATCATTCATTATGTAGTAGATCTATTCACCCGTAGGTGGAATATTCGACATGTGTTAAAATACATGTATACGGAAATAAATGAAATATTCTTAATTAATATTAATATTCACAGGTAATTTACATTTATTTCACTGGCAATTTACAATTGGTAATTATATATTAAGTCGTACACGTAAAAGTAGAAATACTAGTCCATATAAACAATGTATCCATTTAAATTAATCATCAAATATGGATAAATTGATGACAAGCGTGGATTCATTTAAATTCAAAATAAAATTCGTTGAACTATATTATTAGATATATATATATATTTTTCCAATATTCATTTGTATTTCAATTGATGCAATGTTTATGTGTATTGGGAATAGAAAATCCGCGAGGGGGTGGTATTATCCCCTGGAAACAGGCACGTATCGTTACAAATGAATATTTAAAAAAAACATGTCTAGAGGCTGCCTTAAGACCCCTTTTTACAGCCAATCCAACCGTGATAACCTATGCACGGCACTTAAAGGTCCATTGAGCAGTGAGGGATCTTTTTCGTGCCAGCACCTACTGGGATACGGGACCTCGATTTATATGGTCTCCTCCGAAGGACCGGTCTCCATGGCCACGTCCCGCAGTGGAATTCGAACCTGCGACATAAGGATCGACTCCTTACTCCGCGACTTTAGAGCAGACGCTCTTACCACTGCCCCATGCAGGCGACGATTCCATAAGTGAAAGATGGATTATTTTTTAAAATCGACTCAAGTTGTAAGATAGAAATTACTGTATTTTTTTTTTAATAATATTTTAATAATATACTCATACCTAAGCTACTACTGAAAAATCTGCCTATATTAGTAAAGAAAACACATTTTCTATCTTTTTTTGATTGCAAAAGTTTTTTTTTTATTTTATTTTTCCTGAATGTCTTACTTAGCGCCGAGATTTTATTTTCTCACAAAACTCACGGTTTACCGAGGCATATCCAAACGCAATACAGCAAGACATTGGTTAATCTATCAACTTATATTCCTCGTCATTTGCTACTCCAAAATTTTCTAGCTCATATACATTTCACACTAGGTGATTTCGAGTTATTTTTCAATCGAAAGTACAAATGTATATATTTCTAAACAATGCACCTAATTTCTCTACCTATTTTTGACAGGTATCAGATTAATGTTAGACATTTGTTTGTTTGTTTAACGCCCCTTCGAGATTTGTTCACTCATATTGAGACACTACCATTTACGGGTGGAGGGCTGCAAATTTAGACCTGATAGAGGTCTAAATTAGGGATAGACTCGGCACTCAGGGCCTATTTAGCAGTGAGGGATTTTTTTTCTTCTACCGCGACTCGGGACCTCGGTTTATACCGTATCGTCCGAAGAACCAATCTCTAAGTCCTGTGAAGTGAATGGAACTCGTGACGAAAGGATCAACTCCTTTCTCCACGACTCAAGACTTAGTCGCTCTCACCACTGCGCCACACGGGCGACAATTTAAACTGATGTTATAGATGTCTTTATCCCAATATCCCTGAATTATGTATCATCTGAGAGTACCTCATAAAATACGCTTAACCTACATTGCACAAACATAGGGATATTGTCTTGATCCCAGATGGTTTTTTCCAAGCTATCCGTACCTTTAAACCAAAAACTAGCACAATATACACTTTTCACCTATATATTTTGGACAGTCCCAGATTAATTAACAATGCAAATATATACTAGATTTCAGATGATTTCATTTCTCTTCTCTACGCAGTGATGAAGCATCGTTTTTAAAAGGGGGGGGGGAGCCAGAGAAAAAAAATTACTTACCTGAAAAAGCTGACAAGCCGATAAAAAAGAAGGAAAATTGCCCAAACTCGAAGATCCTATTTCGTCGGGGGCGAGGATGGGGTGTATAATTACAACATCTTACAGTACAAATTTTATTAATACAATACTAATCATCCGTATTTGACCTTTACTGTTACAAAAAAGTGGGGGGGGGGGGCAACTGGCCTTTCAAAGAACATTTTCAATAGAAAGAAGTTATGTTAGGAAAAAAGGGGGGCAGCCCCTGCCACCCCCCCACCCCCTGTTCCTACGTGCCTTCTACGTTAGGTTGTACATGTTTCAGCTAATATTTCTGCAAAAAAGGCTAATATTCTTACAGACCTATGACAGTCAAATGGTTAATCAAACATAAAGATATTACGTTCTCTCAAAATGTTTCTCCCATGCATCTACGTAGAATGTGCATGCTGAATTCATTTTAGCATATCCTGGAAAAATTACGATCTGAAATCTCAGATCAGAATACACTTCTAATCAAAATACTTTTGCTTTTTACAAGATTAACATGAAAATATAGCCCTGATCGCAGATGATTGTAGCTTGTACCAGCTTAAAAAACTGTACAATATCCACCATTTCTCTACGTACTCTGTATGGAAACAATATTTATTTTATTTAAGAAAATAACCTTGATCCCAGATATTCTTTGTCACCTACCTCTAGTTTCACCAAACTAATAGTCCAAGACAATACCCTACCTTCTGTGGAGAGTCGAAAATAAATTTAACCTGAAGATATGTCCCTGATCTCAGAGCTTTCTCCCACCTACCTGTACTTTGTACCAGATAATAGCCCTGTTAAATATGCGCCACAATCCTATCTGCCATTGATACATGCAGAATATATTTGGTATTGATAATATTACCTTGATCTCGAAGTGTTTCCCCAACCTACCTGTAGCTTGTACAAGTAAATAGTCCAGGTCAAAACTCGGTAATACGCTATCTCCTATGGAAAGTCACTATGTAAATTTTACATGAAGATATGTCCCTGATCTCAGAGCTTTCTTCCACCTACCAGCCCATTGAACCAGATATTATCCCTATTAAATACGCCACAATCCTGCATTCCATTGATATATGCAGAATATATTTGGTATTAATAATATTACATTGATCTCGCAATGTTTCCCCAACCTACCTGTAGCTTGTACCAGCTAATAGTCCAAGTCAAAACTCGGTAATACTCTACCTTCTATGGAAAGTCAAAAGTTAAAACTTACATCAAGATATGTCCCTGATCTCAGAGCTTTCGCCCACCTACCTGTACTTTGTACCAGATAATATCCCTTTTAAATATACGCCACAATCCTACCTGCCATTGATACATGCAGAATATATTTGGTATTGACAATATTACCCTGATTTCAAAGGGGTTCCCCAACCTACCTGTAGCTTGTACCAGCTAATAGTCCAGGTCAAAGCTCGGTAATACCCTACCTTTTATGGAAAGTCACTAGATAATTTTTACATGAAGATATGTCCCTGATCTCAGAGCTTTCTTCCACCTACCTGTACTTTGTACCATATAATATCCCTGTTAAATATACGCCGCAATCGTATCTGCCATTGATAGATGCAGAATATATTTGGTATTGATAATATTACCTTGATCTCGAAGGGTTTCCTCAACCTACCTGTAGCTTGTACCAGCTAGTTGTCCAGGTCAAAACTCGGTAATACCCTGCCTTCGATGGAAAGTCAAAAGTTAAAACTTACATTAAGATGTGTCCCTGATCTCTGACTTTCTTAAAATAAAATGAAAAATGGAAGAACAATGAAGGAGACAATAGTGAGTCCCAGTTTTACCCCGACCCCTGACGGAGTGCCACGATTCCACTGGTTTCTGAGAGATTCCTGGTAATCGGAATTGTTTCTGTAGGAAATAAAACATTGAACTCCCACAGCTATTACACAGCATACGATAGACCACAAGGAATTGAAGCTGCTACTCTTGGGTTTTAACATCACCATGTTGACAACTTATTTCCACGCTACGCAGGTTGAGTTAACTTCCAAAGTGCCATTGCTCCGCCATTCTCTTTGCTGCAGTTTCGGTATCGCGCAAGCAGATGGTTTGCGCAAACTTCCGCCTGAGTTCGTATGGGTAGTATGATGGTTTGCGTTATACTGCACGTGGGGATATGCAGTTAACTTCTCCCGCTTTATAAATCAAATTTGTCGAGCTCGCACTCGCCCAGTCAGCTTTCACGATATTCCTTCCCTTTGTAGCGCTAAACTTCTACGGACAAGGCCTTCTGTTTGACAGTTAGTCTTTTACCATTCTTTGTATTTCGAGCTGATTATCCACAGTGTCTAATGTGAACCGACAGGAAATTGAGTTATTTTTCGCTGAACCATAGCGTACCTTTAGACGCCGTTGGAATGGCTTCCTGTTAAATAAAAGCAGTTACTTTACTGTATATACGCTTGTTTTGCCAACCCAAAAGCATATCAGAAAAAATGGATTTAAGATTAGAGAAATTTTGACATCAATGATGTATTGAAAAATTGACAAACTGGATACAACCAAACTACATGCCAGCTTTAGAATTCTCTGTATGAAATATTTACCACCGGAGAAAACTTTTCAGAAAGTTAATGTATCCAAACACATCGATCATTTCCGTTTAATACAGTCTTTAATGAGGTAGATACTCATATCAAAAAGGGGTGTTTAATGGAAAATACTGTTATATAACGGAAGAAAAGCCCAAAGTGTTTCATGTCTTTGTCAATACATTTTCAATCCCTGAATTGGTATGGTCAATACAATTCAAATCTCATGTATTATTCATACGGAGGGAATCTCACAGCAAAAATGGAATCAATTTTTGTCAATATATGGTACATGGATATCAAATATTTGTGTAAAATTCAATGCGCTGTTTAAGAATTTAGATGGAAGTAGTTAAAATTTTCTGCTTCCTTGGGCTGGAAACAAATTGATACACAGAACTATGATCAAAAGGAGAAGAGATGTTAATCATATTATACACTTTATTTTCTCGAAATTTTACATATGTAATAATCTTCCTTAAGGGACAGAAACAGTACAAAATGTAGTCGGAAAACAAAAGGAAACAAAAAAGTGAAATGTCATTACTTACAAAATCCTTGTTTTGGATAGGATAGTGCGAGTAACATGTGTTCAGAAGCCATTTAAGGAATTTCCAATGGGTTTAATATCGGTTTTCAATCCAAAATGCAGTCACTCCATACAAAGAATGCCGTTAACCCTTTTTGTCAATGGTTTTATTGAGAATGTTGCGCGGCGGTTCCAAATTTCGTTTCAGAAATCCTTCCTGATTAAGATCACCGAATTGGCGTTTTTATTCCTTTCTTATTGACATTTGACGACAAAAAGCATTAACACATCGTGTGTGTGTGAGGGGAAGTGAAACAAATTTCTCTCCAGTTTGAATGTGGAAAAGTTCAATAGAGGCTCAAAAGGGATGAATGACGAAAATTTTAATTCTAAACAGTTGCATTCAGACATGCCGATCACCCGGTGTTTTCTCAGTAGAAATGTGGAATGTACAACGCTCGACGTTCAAGAACTCTTGATCATTAAAAAGTGGAGAGCTTTTAAAAACGATTAAGCGTGTTTAATTTTCGAGAATTGTCACTCGCATGCTCTGCTTGGCGTCTGTATTTTACGTGTCAAAGTCAATATTTATGATGTTATCGGTAAACCCCAAAATATTGATAGGTAAAACAATTACACCCTACTCAGCAGAAAAAAATCTTATCAAAATTAATAAGTTGTTGGCTTCAGTGGACATTGATCTTTCCATATCTTTACATGAAATACTTACTTTTTCCCCTTTTCTCAATAAATAAAATATGATTGTAATTCAAATCTCAAAGGTGAAAAGAAGTTATCTTGATTTATATTATTTACTGATATATATTAATTTTCGATTAAGAATAACAAATTGCAAATGTTTTATTTTGAAATTCATAATCACTTTCTATATGGATTTCAAAATAAACAATTTTTTCTTTAATAATACTTTAAATACCAGGGCAGTAATTTAAATTTAAACTCATTACTAAACAACACCAAAAAAAAAAAAAAAAAAAAAAAAAAAAATTCGCAATTAATAAGGGGCGGAGATGCGATGAGATCTGGACGAACATTGCTAGTGACTTCAGGAAAACCAGTTTGTACTATCGGCACCATGTGGTGTTTTGTAGAAAGAAAATGATATATATACGATCAACTTTACTCCGAGTTCATTGATAATGAGTAGATATGTGAAAAGGCTTCTTAAAACAACAAGGACTGTAACCATAGTCATGATTATCTTTGATTGATCTCCAATCTGATGTAAATCAGATCCTTTCAATATGTGAGCGGATCTAAATACCATCTGTCCACAAGTAAAGAAGCATAACTCTATTTTCAATAAGCACTCTATATGGCCGAAGCTCACATTATCCTTTGCTTTAGCAATTATATATATACCCCAGTGGGATTGAGCCAGAATGTCACAAAGCTGACCCAGATATATTTATATGGTTGACTAAATACCGGTGTATTAGAGTGGGATTTCCACATGGTAGAATTCTACTCCAGAGTAGGATTTCCCCAAGGGGGAGAGATCCTACTCTAGAGCATACTCTCCACGGGGTGGGGTGGGTGTGGGATCCTACTCTAGGGTCATCCCCCCCTTTTTTATCAACCAGAGTGGGATCCCCCTTATAATTTCATATAAGTTCTAGCAATTAATTTAATATATTTTTATAGGATGTGGATACATGATGTATAATTTTTAGGAGAATTTTTCGCGTTCTAGAATCTATAGGGGAACTGCAACCGACCCCCCCCCCCCTTTATTTGATCAGGGACTGATAAGGGCAAAAAAAATTACAGCTATCAACGCTTGAATGAGCTGTAAGATGTGCATTGCATTTATATATTATCTAAATGTGTATATAACATAAAGCACCAAATCCAATAACTAAATATTGAGATTAAAAATGTGTACTTTAAAGACTTAAGTCTATTTTTAAAATTACCTTAATTTATTGTTAAAGTAAATCAAATGTTGGTCATAATAATTACGCCAGGTAAATATCTTTCTTATTAAATATTCTGATTTTCAATGTATGCAGAAGTGAAATTTACAATGATATGCAGGGCATTACTTAAAGGGGAGGATGAAAACTATAGCTCTAATGGGAGGGAAGGATGACACCCCCTCAAACCGGAAAGTTGACTCTAGAATGCGATTTCCATGGGGGAATTCTACTCTGGAGCCGTTTTTGTGGGGGGAATCCTAATCTATAGTTATTTTTCCGGGGGGCGGGGTAATCCTACTCTAAAGTCAGCTTTCGGTGGGGGGGGGGGGGGGGGGGGTTAGACCATCTACCAGACCGGAAGTGATTTATAAAAAAAATCATATTATGAGAATTGTTGTGTACTCATTATATTAATTTCTTACAATTTATTTTTTAGTAAAAGGTACTTGGAACCTACATAACGACCTTGACTCAAGGTGACACCTGCAACGACAAAATCAATGAAAAAAGTTGTCGTTTCTGACATATTTCATTTTATCAAATAAAATCTGCAACATGACATAAATAAATAGATAAAATTTCTTGAAATCATATCAAGATGTAGCTCTTGAACAGGTACTGCTATTAAAGTGTGTGTGTATGTGTGTGTGTGTGTGTGTATGTGTGTGAGTGGGAGGGTGAGTGTGTGTGTGAGAGGGAGAGAGAGAGAGAGAGTGTGTGTGGGTGTTTGTGTGTGAGTGGGAGGGTGAGTGTATGTGTGAGAGAGAGAGAGAGAGTGTGTGTGTGTGGGTGTTTGTGTGTGAGTGGGAGGGTGAGTGTGTGTGTGTGTGGTGTGTGAGGGAGGGTGAGGGGAGAGGGAGAGAGAGAGAGAGAGAGAGAGTGTGTGTGGTGTAGGGTGTGAGTGGGATGGTGAGTGTGTGTGTGAGAGGGAGAGAGAGAGTGTGTGTGTGTGTGTGGGTGTTTTGTGTGTGAGTGGGAGAGGGTGTGAGAGAGAGAGAGAGAGAGAGAGAGAGAGAGAGAGAGAGAGAGAGAGAGAGAGAGAGAGAGAGAGAGAGAGAGAGAGAGAGAGAGAGAGAGAGAGAGAGAGAGAGAGAGAAGGAGAGAGAGGGAGAGCGAGATTGAGAGAGTGTGGGTGTGTGTGTGTGTGGGAGAGAGAGGGTGTGTGTGTGAGGGTGGATGGGTGATTGTGACAAATTAAAGAAATACCATAAACCAAACAAAAACCCCATTACAATCAGGGCTTGTGACAAATTCCAAAAAAAAAAAAATCATATATAACGTATACATTCTGCTATACTACATATTCTCATATGTGATAAGAAGATCTTTCATCAGAGATAAGATACTAGAAAATATTTCCAGAGAGGAAAGATGGTATGTGGGCATGATCAGCCAGATGACGATTTCCGAATCTAAGCATTCGGCAAACCTCGCTGATTCCGTCACCTTCATCATTCATTAGATGACGATTTCCGATTCTAAGGTCTTTGGGGGTCAGAATGCGCTTAAGTATAGCTATTGAATCTATTATAAGTTGGGATTATGTAACAGATGATCGCTTCGAAATTTAAAAAGTTTTAAAAATATCTAACTATCAATTTTCTGACAGAATTCCTATCATATATCCTGGTTTCTTACTATAATTATTGCTATTTGATGTTCGGTAGTTTCGTTCGTTTGAAATCACTTCACGAATTACGTAATATATAGCTGACAGATGTTGGTAAAAGTCACCATAATTATCTTCTATTGAACGTACCCTAGCAATTTGTACAGCCGTTGTTTTAATTCTTTGTTCACGAGACAGGCTAGTCTATAAGAAAAATCGTTTACGTAGTATCTAAGATTTTGCTTGTGTGATATCTTTTTATTAATAAAGTTAATAAGGATCTACATGCAAGAAATTCAATGTTGACCGGTTGAATGTATTGATTTTCATGTAGAAAATTTAGAGAGCAGATTAGACTATAAACAAAGTTACTGCCTGTAATGTTCATATAATATTATAAACTTATAGTATATAGAATAGTATATATAAAACAACTCTTAGCCGATATGGCAGTCTACCTGTCTGTAAATGACACACACACACAAAGGAATTGATGGCTATCATGTGCAAAACAGAATATTAATTACTGTTCGTCACAATAGACCTCTAAGTGACCTCTCAATATCGCCGGGTATTGTTATCAATATACTGAAAATATAATAACCCCCAACAGATCATACGTACATGCTTATTACAAGTATCGCTGTACTTTATTGTTGGTATGGAGATGTGTCAATTAAATACTCGAAGACTACTTCTGCGGTTTATAAGGTACAAAGAAAATATGCTATTGTTGTCATGGCAACTGAAATCGAGATCAGTTTATTACATTACAGCACAACATAATGTGGATATGACAAATACTCGTATTCAACCATATTTTTATTGATATAAACCTGTAAAATATATACCCCAGATACATTTTATACAATAACAAATATATTGTTACTGTTAACTCAGTTTTTTTTAACTCAAACGACAAATAAGTAGTACATTTTACAAAAGGACTCACGACTATAAGACCAACAAATTTACCTGATAGTAAAATCCTATAAAATAAATGATTTTATTAAAAATTATATGCATACATATATCGTTCTTCATGCTTTTTAAATTCACGTAGAAAAGAAAGTAATATCCAAAAATAACAGTTTGATTTTAGTCATAAATTCTTATGTAAAACTGGACCACGTAATATACCTCCATACTTAAGAAATTTACAGTCTATAAGGTTTAGCATTTTTGAAATATAAAGATGACACCATTATTTTGGAAAGAGTAATTTGGTACAACTTTTCTCGCTAGTTTCCTCCATTTGCCTGAAGTCTCCAATTCTTTCATTAATGGTTCTAGTCTGTCTTTATAATCCTGGACATGTTCTAGATATTCTTCTCTCATTACAATGACAATGTAACCGCCTGAAAGTAAAAAACAAAGATGACAATCACAATGGAACCACCTGGAAATAAAAACAAAGATGACAGTCACAATATGTAACCACTTGGAAATATCATAAATCAAACGACGATGTCATCTCTTGGAATTGCCACAAACAATCTCAAAATCACGTGTCGGGAAAAAGAGCAACAAACAAACAGCACTATTTTTACAATTTAAACCGGAAAAAAAAACATTATTAAAAAATTAAAAAAAACTTAACAATAGAGCTCTTTGATTTGGTTATTACATGTAATAAGAAAGAGCAACTCAACAGATTCTAAACCAGCAAAAAAAAAAAAAAAAAAAAAACCAAAAAAAAAAACCAAAAAAACCCCCCAAACCCCAACCCCCACAACCCCACCCCACCCCCCCCCCCCCAAAAAAAAAAAGCATTTCACAAGGTTTTACTATAACTCAGAAAGAGCAACTCACAATGTTTACTGTTGTAAGCCAATGAGACAAATAGTCGTTTTCAAAGAGTTTATTTAACTGAGAGTTGCGAGTCGTACAGTTAATCCTATAGGGGCATTTTTTGGAAGAGCGCCGTAGATCGTATTTTATAATGTACAATAAATAATGCTTATTTACATATGAAATAGACAAATCCGATTCAAGTAAACAAGTTATTCAATAAATTTGTACAAAATCCTTGAATTTTATAAAATAAATTGTAATTGAAACATAAACTTTAATATTTTTATCAATGTTCCTTTACTGTTTTCAAAGACATATTGTATGTCTCTGCTGTTTCCCAAGATAGATAAACTTCCTGGTAGTTTACATTGTCCTTAATCCGATTACCAGGTTTGTTTATTCTTACGGCAAATTCTTACACTTTCATATCCCATGTTTATTTTCTGATTAAAATAATTGTCACAAAAAACTTTACACTATAAACCAGATTTCACCACTGAAAAACCATAAAGAAAAACTCATCAGGTTTTAATTTAAACCAATAATAGTGAGTCAAAAGATTTTATTATTAACCAGCAACTCACCAATCGGACTTTGCTGTAAATCAGAAAGAACAACTTACCAGGTTTTACTATACGAATCATCTCATACAGAGCATTGCATGGAATGTGACCCTCTCCCATACCACCAGCAATCGCAGCGGCATCATAGGTATCTAGAATTAAAAAAAAAGTCATTTTAAGGAAGCTCTAAACACTGCTCACTGAAGAGTTCTAATTCCATGATACATTTATGCACTTACAGTGATCTGCCCTTTGATGTAAAATAGAACAACTGGGAAATTTTCAGTAAATAAACAATTTGGAAATAGATTAAAATATTCTTAGCATTATATTAGATAAAGTAACTGAAAACGTTATTTGCAGGTAATTTCGTAATGTAAATTAACAACGGTGATTTCTGTTCGCTATAATAGATAGTTTTCAGTAGGCCCAAATTAGCAAGAGTTATTTCCCGTTGGTCGCCATATTGGAGGTCAACATGCTCATATTCCTTCATTATTCAACCAACTTTGACTTTTTATACTGGCCATTGTGGGGTAAGAAGCATTGTTTTTCTGAAAAATATACATTTGTTAAAGCCTCCTTTATTTCATAATTTTTATTCTATAAAGATTTTTCCCCAAATATTTCTGCTACACCCTCTTAGATTTGGTAAGACAAAGAGGAAAAATTATCAGGTTGACCACCAAGATGGCGGCCAAGGGAAATAACTCGGAGAAAAAATCTGTCATATGAAAACTATCTATACTTCAATATCTTTGAACATTTTTTCCAGGAGAAATATGGCAGGTGCGGCACCCTATGTTGAAAATAAACTAGATAAACTCAATATGTATACACCTTTATATAATTTAATTTTTTCAAAGTCCAAAAAACCTTTTTTTCATTTTAGTGTTTAGAGCTCAGGCACTTGTTTCGTATACGGGACAACCTGGTAAAAATAAGTAGGGGGTGCCCAGTATACGAAACAAGTGCCTGTGGTTTAGAGCTTCCTTAAGACAGATACTAATTAATTTTTTCCACCAATTTTAAGAATATTCAAAATAATCGTAAATATTCACATATACTTTTCGTGATATGATATGAACACATGTACCTGTTTGAATATTCAGCATTTTCTCACTCATGAAATCACAGATGAGATTGGAATATACATTTCTTTTCCTGGACGCCTCAATCATTCCCTCTGAAGGGTCTAAGCCGTCGATTGAGCGAAACCCCCTGTCCCAGAGCTACAAAGCAAGGACGCACTGTACTAATTAAAGAACAATACTAGTACTCTTTATGCATATATTTAAACATCTTTTCTTACAAAGATAATTCTTATATAATGAGATGTCTTGCACTGAAATCTCGAATATGTTACAAAAAAAAGTTCAGCACCTTCCCAATTCAAAGTTGTTAAATTTAATTTAAGACCATGCTTACTGTAGGAAGAATTAGTCAAGTTAATTATGGTTGAAAAAAATCAAAGTGTAACCTCTTGTCCAAGAAATCCAGTTCCAGAAGCAATGTCTAAGATTCGAACACTTTCACGATGTTCCGAAATCAGGTCACAAAGAGTCTCAGCAGCAAGCTTTGGTCCACGATATCGGTCTGGTCCCAGGTCCTATACACAATAAAAGTCATACAGGTCATTCTGGTTTTAATATAATGTAAATTACGGTCTGAGATATGAGTGAGTTATTCTTCAAATTTAATTTTACAGTAGTAAAATGAAATACTCAAAATTTTATGTGGGTACTATTTTTTTCTGACAAAAGTCTAAAGGCAACAATTTTCTGAATATGATTTAATTATGGGGTCAGAGGTCATTCCTTAAAGTTTTTATTTACACTCCGGAAACATCTAAGATTTTTTTATATACTAGTGTTGCATTACAATTTATGAACAGTATTTTTCTTATAACAAAAATCTTGGGGAAAAAAGTTTCTAATGGCAGACTATTAACCACTAATTACCACGTCATATTTATTAGAATTCGCCCACTCTGTGTAGTAGTCGGCCACTTCTTTCATCGTGATTCCCTCTCTGTGAGCCCCATAATTCTGGGCGTACGCAGCTACATCCCTCTGGTTGCCCTCCTGCTGGAATTTCTTTGCCTTTTCCGCCGCCATTATCTGTTCTAACACATCGTATATATCTTAGCAGAGCGTCTCAAAATGTCACTTAGATTCTTGTAACTGAATCAATATGTTTGACACCATCCTTTCAATTATCACATTTCATTCAGACTTCGTCAACCTGCCATCTCTATACTGTACTCACCTTTTCGTATTTCCATACTAATTAATGATTTTTTACACATACACTTATCAATAAGACATATTGGTTATACAATAAATTCCAAAAAAGACAGTCTACTTTTGAGCCCTCTGCGATTCTTTCAAGTGAACAGACTAAATTTCTATGCATGATGCAGGTACCACACTCCTGAAGAGAAATCCGAATTCTTTTGCTGATTATGGGAACATGATAAGGGGCTGGGTTTTCCCCACGCGGAGTTTATTTTCCTTCCGATTTTGCCTTCATTGATGTGCATTACTATGTTTCATAAAATCCGTATTTGTTTGTTGAATAAAACATTTCTCTGTTAAAACTGTAGCAAATTTGTTCCTTTAAAATATGAAAATAACACAGATCTCGAGGAAGTGAAATCTGAGAATTCTGTAAAACGGTTTGTATAATGTCTGTTTTCAAACGTGATTTCAGGTGATATATGGTTCATAACTTTGTATTTATTTCAATAGGGGGGATACAGATGACGTTCCTTCCAGAGTTACAGTGATGTGGATTATTAAATAATCTAAAGCCGGATCACACAGAAAATAGAAAATAATAATTAAGAAATCAATTACAATGCAGTTAAGCGACCTCGACAGTTCTACCTTTACAACATGTACAAAGACCAAAACAATGCACGAGCGTGTGTTGAACAAAGATTCCAGAAATAAGTAAATTCGTGAATAGAATTAAAAAGTCTCATTTTGTTCAGAAAAGCGTATTTATTTCATAAAAATTATCCACTTCGATCATCTAGAATGTCACTTTCATTTACGCTGCAGGTTTGTAGCTCAATGGTCTGATTAAAAAAAAAATAGCGCTGAACAACCATTTAAATATCGAGCTGCAGAGAACTGCAGCCAGTTTATGATGGAACAACATAACATGAATTCTGACGTATGAAAAAAAAAACAAAAATCTGGTGTAAAGTTTGTGTATTTTGAAATCCAAGGCGACAACATCGACAGAAAAAGAAATGAAAACGAAATAAAATAATTAAAAAAAAACTATTTCAAAAGGAGTGGTGTTAGAACAAGTCCCTTTCCTTCACACACATATATATAAATGATATTTTACCAGGGGTCCGTATTTTCTAATGGGGGAGGAGGGGCGATTACCTTAATATATAAATTTAAAAACTGAAAATCAATACCAGGGGGAATCCGGACTTATCCACAAACTTGGATCAAGAACATCAAAGGTATTGAATTTCATTTAATACCGATACATTTACATGTAATGCAATTTTTTATCATCCTATTTTCTCAGTAATAATCTGCTGCTTTATGAAGAATTAAAATCTTATAGGTATTAGACTAAGAGTCTTCCAACGTAATGAGTAAACAAGGCAATTCTTAGGTATTAGAGTCTGCAAACGTAACGAGTAAACCAGGCAATTCCTTAGTAATAGAGTCTACCAACGTAACGAGTAAACTAACGAGTAAACTAGGCAATTACTTATAGTAATAGAGTCTACCAACGTAACGAGTAAACCAGGCAATTCTTTATAGTAATAGAGTCTACCAACGTAACGAGTAAACTAGGCAATTCCTTATAGTAAAAGAGTCTACCAACGTAACGAGTAAACTGATCAATTCCTTATAGTAATGGAGTCTACCAACGTAACGAGTAAACTAACGAGTAAACTAGGCAATTACTTAGTAACGCCAACGTAACGAGTAAACTAGGCAATTCCTTATAGTAATAGAGTCTACCAACGTAACGAGTATACTAACGAGTAAACTAGGCAATTACTTAGTAACGCCAACGTAACGAGTAAATTAGGCAATCCCTTATAGTAATAGAGTCTACCAACGTAACGAGTAAACTAGGCAATTCCTTATAGTAATAGAGTCTACCAACGTAACGAGTAAACTAACGAGTAAAATAGGCAATTCCTTAGTAATAAGGTCTGCACAAGTAATGAGTTAACCAGGATATGTATTTTGGTTTGTTTTGTAGAAGGTAATTTGAGTGTCAATATTAAATAAAAATATGACATGTTGATATCAAGCAAGACAAATCACATTCTTACCTTATCGTTGTATACGCATACCCTGCCCTTTTCCTTGTCTTTTTTATCACGTGATGAAATCGTTGATCAATAAGATTATAAATCAGTGACATCGAGAAGTATATTAAAATGTAGACAAAATATTACTTAAACAATGGTTTTAGTTTGTTATTACAATTGTTCTAAATGTCAGTCCTATGTCATTTGATTCCGATCAGTTATGTAAAAATGACAGTAATATCTTTTTATTTTTATTTATTATATTTTCTTTAAAATTGACAAATGATATATATAAAGCGATGCATATATATATATATATATATATATATATATATATATATATATATATATATATATATATATATATATATATATATATATATATATATATATATATATATATATATATATATATATATATATACAAAAATGAATGATCAAAAAGCAACATACTATTCAACCATTAATGAAAAAAATATATCATCAGATATCAACTTACCACATCCATTATTTAAAGCAATATGAGCTGCATTTCTGAGCATTTTATTTTGCTTTTAAAACGTGCTGTTATGATAAATCTGTATGTTATTTAAACATTTAGGGACCAATAAGACTGAAATAAAGTATTAATTTTTTCCAAAAGAAAGATTTCTGTACAGGGGAATGTGTAGTATTATTTAAGAAATCAATGTTGTACAAGACGACAATAATGTAATTTTGCTTTAATTAAAGTTTATAAATAGTTCTTCCATCGCAAATATAAACAACAGAAGTTTATAAACGTTCTTTCTTCTGTCATTGAAATACTAGTAGTTAATTACAAATTTGCAACAAAAATTCCCCGACACCAAAGTTGCAGCTCATATAATGCTTTAATGTTAGATTTATATACAGTAATCATACATGTAAAGCACTATTATGCAAAAACTATTGATAGAAAATCACCGCCAAAAAGCACCAACCATACTCTATAAAGGAATTACATTGTATAGCTTCATAAACACTACACCATGCCATATTATATCACCAGAAAATACTATACCAGACAACATAATATGAAAAAACACGTGACATGCAACATATCACTTAGCCCACACCCATTCAATGATAGTTGTTTCACTGGTGGAGGAAATTTTGCCTACACATTGCTGAAAAATTTAGAGTACAATGTATATTCATCTGAATTTTCACTCACATCTATCGTCGATGTACTAATTGGAAAGATTATATTCTCCTGCCAAGAAATAGGGCAGTTTTAATTTATTTTTTTTTAAAATTTTGTTCAAAAATTTTCAGGCTTTTTTGAATGTTCTTTTCTTTTGCATATCAATTATTCTTTCCATCCGTATCCCCCTTTCAAATACTATAATACACTGCGTGTCCGTTGGAGAAATAAAACTTATACATTTAAATTTTGATCTGCTACAAAGCGAAATTTTTCCTTCCAAATGGTATAAGTAAGGATAATACGTGTGTTTCATCCAAGGAAAATTTTAACATGTTGCGAAAAAAGGGGAGGGGGTTATTCTGTACACATGTCCTTCTCATGAAATCAAAAATATGTACCATGTATATGTAATTTATCATCGTTTACCCCAAACTTAAATTGTAATAAACTTCCTTGATGAAAATCGGGAGAAAGTACTATCTAACGAGTATAAAACGGACGCAGACGACCATCAGATCAATCAACAGATTATATTTGTACCTGTATCAAATAAAATTGGTTGGTTGCCAAGATTTAGTCAACCGTAAGAAACTGTAATTAGCCATAAAAATGCTTTGTAATTTTCCCCCCAAAACATATGTTGTAATTTTGTGCATGGCCTATGTACGTCATTTTGCAACCAATGCCTTAACAGGATAAAGATTTTTTTCCTTTTTTTTCGTTTTATCAGATCTACATTACATTATCTTTTAAAAAACAACAGAGCATTAATTGTTTTCTTCCTTCATTGATTTAATCTTTTTTTTCCGTTCTTATAGACAGTTTGCTTGCCACCATTGTCGTGACTTACAAGAGCACGATCTATACTTATTAACAAGTATCAACTTTCAGTGCTAAAAAGCTTATCTGACGTGAGCAAAATTAATTCCCGTTAAGATTTTTAAAAAAGTTAAACCCAGCATCCTCAATATAATCTGACAGCGAGGCTTGATTTTTTTTTGTATTCATTTCTTTTTAAACATGGACATTTATACAGAAGTTGCTTAAAAAATTTAAACGTACATGACGATCTGAATACAGATAAAGTTGCTGTCCTTAAAAAAAGACTGAATTACATGGAAGATACGCATGTGTTTCTAACAGATATCTAAGAAAGTTTCTCAGCTTATTGAAAAACATTTCTTTTATCTAGACACATGTAAATTGTTCACCATGATATAAGAATTCTAATTGCTAAACTAACTTATGGGTACAATAAATAATAATAGCAAGGCCTTATGATATTGTATGTTGATCTAGATATATATACATGTAATTGTAATGTAGCCTTAATCAGGATGGAGAGAATACTCGAAATCGGCTATTATCAGTGAAATCGCGTATAGTCCCCGATATCAGGGTATCGTTGAATCCGCGAAATCGGGTATCCCGTGCAATTTCTGTAACAGCAAAAAATTTAAACAACAGCGCATAATGTCAGTTATCAGTATCTTGGGGATTTATTTATATAGTAAATATAGTTAATAATGAGGACCTTAGATCACTAATTTTAAAAGGTCCTAAATTTAGGGAACCCAGATCCTTCAACTGGCGTCGGAATTTCATAAATATTATGGATTCTGTAGAGGACTACGCCAGGCAATGGACAAGACATGAAAAAGAAGACCTTGACACTTTGTCAAAATGGATTAAATGTATCAGATGTATGTTAAAGGATTGAGAGGCAATATGAAAACCATCTATCCTTCTGTATTCAATAATCCAGAAGTGAAAAAAGAATTAGATAGATTACATGATCAGTACGTACTGGTCCCTGCTGACAAAGCAGGTAACAACATTGTCTTTGTTTGTAAGGCCCATTATATTAAATGTATTTTAGAGGAACTTGGATTTGATTCTACAAGTGGTAATCCAACTTATACTCATAGTTCCCTTTCTAAGGAAGATATTCTTCAAAATCATATGTCAGTTTTGAATATTTTTAATATTCCAAACAACCAAAATGAATTTGAATTACCATATTTATATTGGATTCCGAAACTTCATAAAAATCCTTACAAACAAAGATACATAGCGGGTTCCAGTAAATGTTCAACCAAGCCTCTATCTTTACTCCTCACTAAGATATTAACAGTGGTGAAGGAGAAACTTCAAGAGTACTGTGCAGCAATATATTCGAGAAGTGGTGTAAATCAGATGTGGATACTTAAAAATTCCAAGGAACTTTTGGAAAATTTGAAATCACAAGATTTTACCAAAATCAACAGCTTAAAAACTTACGACTTTTCAACTTTGTACACATCAATTCCCCACGATAAATTAAAGTCCAGGCTTTTTGATATCATTGACAGCTGCTTTTTCAATAAAAATGGAACTCGTAAATATACTTACCTTGTCATTGGTCATTTGCAAAATTATTTGGTTAAAAAACATTCTGATTGTTCACACAAGTACTCTGAAGTTGACATTAAAAAGATGCTTGAGTTTCTGATTGACAATATCTATGTGGTTTTTGGAGACCAGGCCTTCCAACAATCTATTGGAATTCCCATGGGTACCAATTGCGCCCCGTTATTAGCAGACCTTTTTTGTATTCATATGAAGCAGAATTTGTCCAAAATCTTGTACGTGAAAAGAAGAAAACACTTGCTGTGGCCTTCAACTCGACATTTAGATATATCAACGACGTATTGTCAATTAACAATGGCTATTTCCATTCTCATGTCAATACGATATATCCTTGTGAACTTGAGATAAAAGATACCACAGAGTCTGACACATCTGTTTCATCTTTGGATATTTAACGTGAAAAAGACGTTAATGCTCATCTAACAACCAAGCTTTATGATAAACGTGATGACTTTAACTTTTCAATCGTCAACTTCCCTTACTTATGCAGCAATATACCTTCATCACCTGTATACGGGGTATATATCTCTCAGTTGATTCGATACGCAAGAGCATGCTTTACGTATGTACAATTTCTAAAACGAGGTAAATTATTGACAAATAAGTTGATGAAACAAGAATATCAGCTGTCTCGTTTAAAGTCATCATTTCGTAAGTTCTATGGTCGATACAATGACCTTGTCAGCAAATACAATTTATCATTGAGTCAAATGCTGACTGACATTTTTCATACTAATTGTTAGGCCATTATTTACACACTGAATTGGTGACGGATTTTTCCGTTATTTCCCGTTGATGACACGGAGCACACGGCGGGTGTGACCGGTCGGCAGGGGATGCTTACTCCTCCATGGCACCTGATCCCACCTCTGATGTTTGGAGGTCCGTGTTTGCTCTGCTCCTATTTTGTATTGATTAATGGACTTTTGAGCTTGAATACTGTTCTTTATCTCCATATATTTCATTTTATTGAATCTAATTTATATGGTTGTCTGACAAGTTTTAAATCACACGACAAACACTGCTGGGGTAGCACAGAAGACACGGTGGCGTCATTATTTTTCAATACAATTTCTAAAAATAAATAATTACATGTCGTTTGTGTTTATTTCCCAATATATTATTCCGCAAGCTTAATTTCCTAACTCATGTATTATTCACAAAATGTAAGACTTTGTAGAAATTTAACGACTAACGCAGTGTTATGTTATTTTTACTTAGAAAAGTATGTCGGCCCTTTCACGTTAAATTAACATTATTCCTCAGTTGGTAAGTATTTCTCATCGATATAGAAAGCCGACGTTATCGTAAGGGGAAAATAAAATAAATGTTAAAAAAAAGAACATATGGGAAAGCAGGTCGAAAAATGATATAATATGAGACAAATTTTAATATGTACTTAAATATATTTTTAAAAATATATACAGTGTTTAATTTCTAAAAACAATAACTACATGTCGTTGTGTTTATTTCCCAATAAATTATTCCTCAAGCTTAATTTCCTAATTCGCAAATTATTCACAAAATGTAAAACTTTGAAGAAATTTAACGACTAAAGTAAATATTATATAGTAAAATCATCATTTCTTTCTATGATGTATGTATGCAGCGCAGTCCTGCAATTCCCGCGGGAAAAGAGGAGGCGCTAATTTTTAAAGAAATCAAATTAATGTCAATTTAGCATGGAAAATTTCATTCAAAGACACATTCAATGTTTTGCTTGCATTTTGATAGATGCAAGCGACATTACTTTACCTGTATGTGCTTGTGTGGAAATTGAGAGCAAGAAGTCATCTTAAAAGGATTTTTTTGGCTTGGGGGGGGGGGGGGGTCATATAAATAAAAAATCCAATTCGGATTCATGTGCTAATTTTACATTCCCAATATAGAGCTAATATTCAAATATGAATTTTATATGAAAGTTTTCACATATCTTATTTTGTAAATAATTATGAACAGACTGAAATGTAATTCCTCCTCGGATATTAAAATTTCATACAAATTGGAGCCACTTCCTTTTTTTATTATAATATTGGATAGACAGAGTAGATTTTCCCTTTTGTAGTATAGTTTATGGTATATCGCTTTATTATACCTTATTATAATATTTTACAAAAAACGCGTTGTTTGGTTCTAGACAGTACGTCACGCGACATGGAAATAAAACTTCATAACTCACTGTCTTTTTTCTATTCTTTTCATCATTATATTTAGCTATTTTCAATACTTGTTGTACGTGGTAGAAAATAACAGGTTGCTATTTTAACCTCGTATTGTTTTGGTATATAAGCAATTACTGCATGGAGTGTATTGGAGATATGAAGAATTCCATTCACTCAAAAGGGCAATATAGGGAATATGATATGATTTTTATTAGTTGAACAGATCTTCCCCCTTTATCATGCAATGAATATATAACATTCAATGACGTTTAGCACCAAACTCTGCGATGAAATTAAGGTCTTCCGCTCCAGCGGGAGACCTTCTACTGGTTAAGATTATTAAGGTGTTCCGTTTCCAACGGAAGACCTTCTACTGATTCTGATGATTAAGATTATTCTTATTTTTCTTTTTTTTTTTCCTAGACGCCAACTTGAAGCTTCATATCTTCCTCATTTCTGAACGGATTTTGTTCAAATTTTCAGAGCTTTTAGACTTTACAAAACACTCTCCGAATACTGTAATACAATTCAAAAATTACCTTCTGTTCACGAGTTATTCCCCTTTGATTGAAATTTTTATGCCTCTGGTTTCTAGACAAAGGCTCTGAAACTGTAATAATTGGAGCACAAAACCCTTTGAAATTGAAAAGAAGAAGCATTGAAGTTGTGCACATTGGTTTTTGTTTTTTGATTTTTGCATTAAAAATGGCGCTAGAGAGGGGTCAAAAGTTAGAACGCGGAAAAGAGCAAAAATTTTGACATATTTTCCTTTATATCTTTAAAACTAAAAATATTTTGTTAAAACATGTAGAATAAAAGTTGTGCATAATAGCAAGAGCTTTCATTTGATATAATTTAAAAGGGGCTGCCCCTAAAATGAGGGATCTAGAGCCCATGAAAGTTTTCGCTTTATAACTCAAAAACGGTAAATATTTCGATATGGCTTTCGGAATTAAAGTTGTTCTTTAACACCTTATTGATCTCATACAATTGTTGTTTTGTTCGAGTATTGCGTAATATGTCGTAATATGTAGGTTAAAAGCAGGTCCCGTAAACAGGTAATCGTTTTTATTCGGCAAGTAAATCAGAACTCTTCATGTGTATAACTTAAACAAACTTGCAATAAATTATATACCCTACTGTATTTAATGCTAATTTTCTTCTAAATAAGGTTTTAAACGTGTTCTGTGGTTCACTCATAAATTATTTTTAAAAAAATTTCTTTTCTTTTTTAATTTAGATTTAAAGGGAACACGTCTTCAAATAAAGGAAGGAACTAAATGTATCTATATAAATATACAAGTAATATTAAACTTTAAGCATCGAATAATTAATGATCATTAACTGTACGCATTTTACCAGTTTACGTTCTCCATGTTCACCTCGATGTTTATAATTATGTAACAAAACCCGCGATCCTACGATGCCAAGGTCACCAGTGTACCAGCCATGTAAACAAAACAAACATCTGAGAAAACAAATCCATTGTGTAGAAACAACGATTAATGAAACATTATGTTTTTTTTATCGCATCTTTAAGATAACTTAATCTTATCTTTATTTAATCTTAATTCCAAACACCAGTGCATAAAATCATTACGAATTTTAGTCGCTTTCACCGACCTGGTCACTGTCGACACAACGATACGATTAAAAAAAAGCAATTTATTTCTCTATCCCGTTATTGTATTCTATTTCAACTGTAATTGAAAGGTGCTACGGCAAAGAATTGCAATTAGTGATGAAATATTAAGTATTAATACTTGTGTAAAGTATAATTTTTACTGTCAGTCTCTTGTTTCTTCATTTAATTTTTCATTTAATATTAAATAAACTATATACATAAAATAATACTTTTAACATACAATTATTCACGCCTTCTTACAGCAGACAGTTTACATTCCGCTCTGTCTCTGTGTTTAGCTTCAAAATTTGTACACCACTCGTCGTTCACACGTGGCCGCAGAGATTAGCGAACCGTGGTTATACCGGTGTTAAAATGCAATGTGTACTCATAGCGAATAATGGAAAATTGTGTTTGAAATCATTTCAAATCTTAAATATTATTTTATTTCACTCTATCTCACGCTTGTTTTTATCATTATCTTATCCGCCTGTGTATTTATTCATTTTAAGTTTTATGCATTTTAATTGCCGACTTAACCACTAGGTTTGCAACACTTTATTTTTTATTGTCTCATGTTTTAAACTGCATGTACACATGCATAATAATTGTTAGTGGAGGTGACGTTTTCAATTCTCGGGAAAATCGAAAATTAAATTAATCACTTCTGAGTTTGCATTATTTGCTACCAAACTTATAATTGTATTGTACAGAATTATATACTTATGCATTTCTTTTATTTCGTCAAATAAACAGAATATCCCAATACACGATTTTACGGATACATGCTTGTAAGTACATGCTGTTTTACATGGAAGAGCGCCCAAACTAAATACATCCTGAGCTTTCAGAATAACATGCACAAAGCAAACGGGTAATTCACAGATAAGGAAAAACAGAAAAAAACATGTCTCCATAAATTAAATACACAATTGCAATGATGTTTTGATTGATCAGCGTACGGTATTTATCCTTCGTCCATGCATTTTGACTATACGGAAAAAAGATCCGATTCGGTAAAATTATAGCAAACGAGGTTGAAAATTGTCGGACTTTTTATTCAAATTAAAAAAAATGTGTTGGTCGTTTGAATGGCAAGATATCCGAATAGTAATTAAACAGCCTATCAAATATATCACGGCGTCCATATAAGGATGAAACTTTGTTTGGTAAATAAAGTGGTTCTTACAAATATGCCACAAATCTTAAACATCTAAAAAATTATTTAATATTTCTAACAAATACTAATTTGGTTCTAAGAAAGCAAGTAGTTGTATACAAATATTCCAAAATAATCTTTCATGTTTAATGGACTGACAGGTGATCAAATTTCCTCTCATCACGATACGTACACCCCCCCCCCTCCTCCTCCTTTAAAGAATACAATGTTTTTCGTTAGAGCTGAAAATGTCAATCGGTTGGTTTGTTCAGGTACGTATACATATAGGTTAGGGCTGGTGTTGAATTCCGAGAGAAATCCACAACCTATTTTAATGTAAACCAATAATCATACGCGACATTTGTTATTCGCGAATCGTCAAATGAATGAAAAACAAGGTCTGCAATGATTAATATCTGTGACTAAGCTTTCCTATTTTATAAACTTTTTAAGGTCTTTTATTTTATTTCTAAAACTTAAAAAATGTAACGATTTAATGTACGTGTTCATTGGAGTGGTCAATTGAGCGTCGAAGTGTGTACTAATAGTTTCTTTGGGTGGGGGGGGGGGGGGGGGTCATTTTCGGTGCATTTGATTTAAGGAATTTTGCATTGCACTTCCGACAGTTAATAAATTTCACTTTTAGCATTTATTATTTTCATTCCGGATTTTTTGACTATATTTCCAGCAATTTAATGTTAACAAAATAGATCGAATTAAAATTTTAATAGGATATAAATGGTGAATGGCTGAAAATTTATACATTTTATAATGTACATGGTACTTACGGCCTTTGAGCAGTAAGGGATGGAATACGGAGAAAATGATCAGCATTCCAAAGGTGAAATGTTAAGGAGAAATGTACTTTTTCTTTGTGGAAAAGAGTGAAAGAGAATAATCTAAATGTGGAGACTACACTCTCTTTATTTGATACATATGTAGGTTCTGTTCTTCATTATGGATTTGAGATGTGGGGATTTCATAAAGCCCCACATGCTGAGCAAGTACATATTAACTTTTTGAAGAAAATTATGTCGCTTCGAAAATCTACAAATAACTTAATGGTTTATTTCGAATTTGGTAGATGCCCAATGTATGTTCAAAGAAAACTTCGAATTCTGAAATATTGGACGGGTGTAATTTGCTCAATACAAATAATTGCATTCTCCACACATGTTATAAAGAATTGTTATGTGAGTATGAAGAACAACAGGAAAATTGTACGAACTGGTTAAGTGCAGTTAGAAAGCGTTTTTATAACGCTATTTGGTTTCAGTGATAAAATCCTTTAAAAAGAATATTGATAAGCAAAATTTAAATTCTAATGAATCGATTTCGACTTCTTTATAAAAATTTTTCCGAACTTTTCCGCAGACCTCTGGCTTTTCCCTAATTCTGTAACACTCGGAACTCTCGAGTTACTCGCTAGGTGTCGTTTCTGCATCACTTCCGTATAATTCTACTTTGACATTTCCAAATCTTACATTTTTTTACGTTTGACGATGAATACTCGGATTATTGTGGAATGCATAGTCAATTAAATAGCACGATTAAAGACAAAAAATATCTACCGAAACAAGATATAATAACATATTTTGGTGACATGTGAAAGGTATATGATATTTTAGGCCAGATATCCAAGAGGGGTTCAGGGTTAACAAATGGAAGTGACTTACCTTCTCTATTTCATAATACCGCGGGTATGATTTTTTAATAAAACGTTAATTCTACGTTATTTTTTGGATTTTTCATATGGAATACATTGTAAATGTGTACTAGAAGATTAATTTATGGAAAAAGACGAATAAAAATATTCTTGTACCCAGGGTGTATATTTGGGGGGGGGGGGGGGGGTCCTGTCCACAAGCACCTGTGCAGCATTCAAGCTTAAAACACCATTCAAACAATACAAATCAGGAGCAGTGCAAATCTTTTGAAATCAGAGGTAGAATCAAGTGCCATGGATCTGTCTTGTTGTAAATTTTTAACTTACCGGTTGTCAGTAAATACAAAATTTACATGTCATGTTGTAAATTTTGTGTTTACTGCCACCCGGTAAATTCAAAATTTATAGCATGAGAGATCCTTTTCTTGCTAGCACTTACCCCGACATGAGACCTTATACGGTCTCATCCAAATCCAAAGGACCGATCTGCACGTTTTACTGCTTATCCAAACTGGACATAAAACATTCTCAATGAATTTTTTTAAAATAAAATCATTGTGTTGAACCTTACAAATTATTCTGACTCGCTGTATGGTCTGAAAAAACATGGCTGAACTTATCCATTCAGAAACCCACAGATTGGGATTGCTCTTAACCAGTGTGTGTTATGGCCTTGATGCAAGGTCATTTGGTCGAGTCAAGGTCACTGACAGAGAAACTGTAATTTCGCTACCGTATGTGTACTAGTGAAACATTGCTGGTATCATGCAGAGTGTGACATGGCCTTGACTCAAGTTCAAGGTCACTAAGGATAAGATGTTTTGACTTCATGTATAGACTAAAAGAACATGACGTGTCACTGTGAACTTTTCAACACACAGATTGGGTTTTATGACGAGAGTGTGTCATGGCTTGACCCAAGGTCATTCGGAATTTTCAAGGTCACGTACATTCCTTCACAGTTTTTCCTAGCGAAATATTGTAAGTTGCTTCCCCTTTCAAGATTGCTTACATGTATTACTTTAGAATGTGATTTGACCTTGATTCAAGGTCACTTCTTCCTTCCGCAGCTCCAACGGAAGACCTATTCGTTGCTTTGTAACGAGATCGCTCTAGTTCTTATTAATTCTTTTTTTTCCTAGACGCCAACTTTGAGACCTCGTGTCTTGCTCATTTCTCAACGGATTTTGCTCAAATTTGCAGGGTTTATAGACGTTACAAAACTCTATCAGAATGTTTTCAAACATTTCAAAAATCCACTTCCGCTTTTCGGTTATTTCCCTTTAAATGAAAATTCGGGGGGGGGGGCTTCATTTCCAGACAAAGGCTCCGAGACTACAAAAGCTGGAGTGGAAATTCTATCGAATTTAAATAAAAGAGGCACTGAAGTTGTGCACATCGGTTTTTGTTTTTCAATTTCTGTATTCAAAATGACGCTAGAGAGGGGTCAAAAATTAGAACGCCTAAGAGAGCAAAAATTTACACATATTTTCCTTTTTATCTTCTAAACTAAAAATATTTTAATAAGACATGTAGAATAAAAGTTGTACACAATTTTAAGGCCTTTCATTTGACACCGGTAAAAAGGGTCTGGTCCCTAAAATTAGGGATCTGGGGCCCTTTAAAGTTTTTGCTTTATAACTCACAAACGGTAAATATTTCGAAAAAGCTGCCGTAACTAAAGTTGTTATTTAACATCTTATTGATCTCAAGAAAACGTTATTTTGTTTGAGTCTTGGGTTCTAAATGAGCTAGAAGCATAACACATATACAGGTAAGTGTTTTCATTCAGCAAGTAAACAAGAGCTCTTCATGCGTGTAATTAAAATAAACTCACTATAAATAATAAACCTGGCTACATTAGATGTTAATATTCTTTAGAATCAGGTTCTTGAAGTATTCTGTGCTTTATTTCCAAATTATTTACTGCCAACTTTCCCTTTTATTTCGTTTGTTTTCAAATTTGGATAAACCAGTCTACTAAACAGGGGGAAAAAGATAACCTTTTATTCTTATCATATAAAAACAAACAATAAAGTTAGAAAATAAAACAAAACTTTAAACATAGACTATTCACAGCCATTCAGTACACGCCTTTTACATTCACCTTGTGCGTTTACAATTATGTAACCCCTCCCTCGATAGCGCGTGGCAAAGGAGGTCACCGGAGATCAATCGGCGTATGGTTAATTAAGATGATACACAAAACAAACCATAGAATGGCCATTCCAAATACATTTTGTAAACTAAGTGATGAGTGGATAAATATGTTGAATCTTTCAGATTATTCCATAATATCTTTGATTAAGTCGCTAGTACATTTCAATTTATATTTTATTCGCTGAATTACAAGAAAGTTGCATATTTTTTTTTTATAAACATTGTATTTCTCGATATCGAGATAATTTCACTTTGTGGAAAATTACTTTAAAATCATTTCGAATCTTTCATATGATTTTGTCTTATTGTATATCACTCGCTTGTTTTAATCAGCTAATCTTAACTGCCTTTCACTTATTCACTTCAAATTCAATGCATTTTGAATGCGGAAAAGACCACTTTAAATTGTTTGCGTATTAAAGAAACAGTTTATTTTTCTCTCTAATGTTATTATTTAATGAGTTGCTATAATTTCTTTCATAAACATTAAACAGTATGTATATAATTATCACGATAATTGTACGTAGATGTCACATTTTTAATTGTCAGAAAAATCGAAAATAAAATTGAGTACTTTTGAGTTTGTATTATTTTCTTCCTAACTTACAATATTATTGCATACAAAATACTAGGTCGGACACAAGTAACCTAAATATTTCACTTGTATTTGAAAATTCTATCGAGCGTGGAACGAATTTTACCCGTTAGAAAGTGTACAAAAAAAAAAAAAAAAAAAAAACAACCCAACAACTTCCTATGCAGTTTTCTTTGGGAATCCATTGGCTTAGATAGTCTACTCCGACCTATGTTGACAAAACTCGCGCAATGAGAAGCCATACATTTCAATCTTGTGACCTCTTGGTCAGTGCATGTGAAGATTACGCATGGCAATTAGTGTCTGGAAAACGAGGTATGTTCTATAAATGATTTGACAGGTTTAGATTTGTTCTCATTCCATATCAAATACAAACGCAAACCCGTTATTTTCTTTGTTATTTTATACCGTCAGTTATATTAGATAGATTGTTTTAAAAACGTGTTGTTTAGGAAGATTAATTTTATGCATTTGTTTTATTTCATCTAATAAAGTGAATTTACCCATGATACGAATTACTGGTACATGCATGTAAATACGCGTAAATGCTATGTGGAAGCGCGCTCAAAATAAATGGAATTTCCCCATTTTACTGTTTAAATCATAGGTCCGCTCCGCTGACGAGTTGTTTTAATAACGGTAATAAATTATATTCACGTTCTGGTCAGCGATCGTTACGGTTGGTGACATTGCAATTAAACAGGTAGATACAAAGGTACTAAGATACTAACGGGTATATATATATATATATTCACCTAATATGTTTTCATTGAGTGTTTTCATAAGAAGTAAATTGCTGAAGGATATCATGTTCTCCCTAATCACATCGATAGCGCGTAGAAACAGCGGTACACGAACACACGCTTTTGTGTACAGATGTTAAAAAAAACCCCTTATAACGGCTAAATAATTATTTAATTCATCTAACAAATGTTAGTTTAGTTCTTTGCTTACATAATCTAACTTTTATAAATTAACACGAAAGTCATGCGATCGTATACAAATACTCGGAAGCAATCTTTCATATTTAATGAACATATAGGTGAATAAATTTCCTCTCATCAAGTGCTATACGTATACCCCCATCCCCGAAATAAATACAATGTTTTCCTTCGCAGTCGGTTATATAAGTACAAGTGAGGATGGAGCTTTACAGAAGCAGGTGATGAAATCCGAGAGAAAGGCACTGCCTATATTATATACATGTACATTCCTAGAGACCTGGTTTTCTGAACCGATGTCAATGTTATTCAAAGACCTAGCTAGAAATTCTCTCTCTCTCTTCGAAATGCAGGCCCGTCGATCGTAAAAAAATGACACAATAATTTCAAATTTTAATAAGTATCTCATCTCCCAAGCCAAAGGCCCAAGTAAGCTTTTCTGTTCACAATTCTTCATCTTTGTTTGCTTTCTTGGTGTATATAAGCGTTATCGGCGTTGTCGTTCTAAAGCTACTTGTAAATTTTTCTCATTTTTATCTTTTCAAGAACCACTGGGCCATAACAACGAAAATTAACATAGAATATTTTTGGTAATTATGAAGGGTCACATCCTCTTTTAACGGATACATGTAGTAAAAATTAGATGGGGTCCAAGCGCGGATCAAGAAATTTTTTTCACGGGGAGAGGGGGGGGGGATCCCAGTAAAAAAAATATTTCAACCCAGAAATTTCTTGACGAGCCAAAAAAAAGAAACTCTTTTCCCAAACGTGAAAAACCTATGTGTGTGTTTGTGTGTGGCGGGTGGGGGGGGGGGTTTGACCTTTAAAGCTTCATACTTTTCATACCATTTTAACACAGATCTGCGTTTTCAAGGAAGGGTCCGCGTTTTATAGGGGCGGGGGGGGGGGGGTTTCCATGGTCACTTTTACTTGGTTTAGTATATACATTTAACTGCCCCCAACCCCATCTAGATCCGCGTATGGGGTCATTTGAAAATAGTATTCTCAAGAACCCCAAACCTGGACTAGAATGAGAAAATTTCCAACATAACATACATTCATTTTTTTTTCAAAACCTTGATTCCAGGGAGAAGGTTTGGCCGGAAAGAGTGTTCATATTTTAACATAGGAATTTATGTATCCCCCCAAACGAAGTGTGTGGGTTTGGGGTGGGGGTGTTTTGAGTCTTTTGGAATCACACTGTCCGTCTGCCTAGCTGTCCGTCTGTACGTGATAGTTTGCCCAGGATATAACTTTGTTATGAAGAAACTGGAAGGTCATACTTGGTACAAAAATTACTAATGATCCGAGGGTGTATCATGGTTTTGATCCAACATCATTCCGGCAAGTTCAAGGTCACTGGAAAAAATAGCAAAGTTTTGTCCGACCCATTTATTTGTAATAGAGAGTCACTGGAAGCTCATATTTGATACAGGAATTGCTTATGACAAAAGGTTTGCCAAGACCTTCATCCAAGGTCATTCTTTTAAGTTCATGTCACTGACAGAAAAGTGTAAGATTACTGTTTGTGCTATAATTTTGGAAGCTCATACTTGGAACAAAGATTGCTTATGATCCATCGGTTTGAGATAACATAGTACTAGACTGGCAGAAGAAGTGGCAAAATTCGTGCCTGGATTATAAATTTATAATAGGTGGAAGGAACACAGGAAACTTTTTCACAGATTGCTAGAGATGGGTTTGTCCTGACCTTGAATAAAGGTTATTCCGGCAAGTTCAAGGTCACTGGGAGATAAATATTTTTTTTCCATGCTATATCTTTGTAATATAAAATCACTGGAAGCTTTTACTTGATACAGAGATTGCTTATGATCCAAGGATGTGTTTTGACCTTGATCCAAGGTCTTTCTGGCAAGTTCAAGGTCACTGACAGAAAAGTGCAATATTCTTTTTCAGGAATATCTTTGTCATTGAGTGTCACTAGAAGCTCATAATTTGTTCAAATGTTGTTTATGACCTTAGCATGGGTAATTTAGGCAAGTTCAAGGTTACTGATATAATAAGTGTAAAATTCAAAAAGGTCTAGTCGCCCACGTGAAAAAGATCCCTCACTGTTCAATGGCCATGAGTGCCGAGTATAGGTTAAAATTTGCAGATCTCCATCGGCAAATGATGGCGTCTCCATATGACTGAAAAATTCTCGAGAGGGACGTTAAACAACAAACAAACAAAAAGGTCTATAATTTTGTAATAGAAAAAATTGCATGCATTTGCATTTCACTGAAAAGATGATAAATATATCATCCAGAGTGTGTAATGGCCTTGACTTAAATTCGAGGTCACTTAGGATATGATGTTTTGGATGAATAGTCTGAAAGAATACATGACTGTGAATTTTTTATGTCGGTGACAAACAGATGGTGTTTGCTATTAACCAGCTGCAGAATGTGTCATGGCTTGACGCAAAGTTATTTGGACAAGTTCAAGTTCACTGACAGGGGAATTTTACATTCTTTTACTGTCTTTCTACTGTTGAAACATTGCAAGTTGATGCCCCTTACAGGATTGTTTATAACCTTAAAATTTTGCATGACCTTGACTCAAGGTCGCTATGTTCTGTCCAGAGGTCCGACGGAAGACCTATTCGTTGCATTGCAACGAGCTTGGCTCTAGTTTTATATATTTTTTAAAATTACTTTGAAAGGGGGTGTCCCTTGGACACATGCATAACACATTCGAAGTCGTTTTTTGCTTGTCTGAGATGGGCCGAATAGTTGAGATCGGACAAGAAATAATTGAAAAATGAATTTTTCCCTAGTAATCAGTAATACCCCCCCCCCCCCCCCCCGAAAACGCCGAAAAATGGTAAAATATTAATGGTTAACACTAGATGGTACAATGTACATGTAGGCGAACACGAGTTATCGCTCATAGTACGAGTTATCGTTCATTATGTAGTAGATCTATTCACTCGCACGTGGAATATTCAACATGTGTTAAAATACATGTATACGGAAATAAATGAAATATTCTTAATTAATATTCACAGGTAATTTACATTTATTTCACTGGCAATTTACAATTGGTAATTATATATTAAGAGGCAGTCCACCAGAAAAACCAGGCAGTATTGTATTAATAGGCGGCACATCGAATGTGACGAATATTTGATATTTTATTGAAAATGATATTAATGTAGTCCATATGGATTAATGTAAGTAAAGATTTGTTTGAAAATAGCTTATTTACTAAAATATCGTTTTGTTTTGTTTTTTGATTTCCCCTATATAAACCATTGAATGTAGGTCGGAAACAAAGAACTGTAAATTCTGATACATTTTCAACAGATCTATAATTCACTCCAAACTAAATCAAGAAATATTTCATCTTTTAATTTAAAAAATAAAATCAGTGAGAAAAATATTTTCAATAGTAATTTTCTTGCAAAATAGATAGTCATTTTTATGAAATTCTGTGATGAAAGAGTTATCTCCCGTAGCATCGGGAAATCGGCTAAACATCTTACTATCAGAACCCCTATGAAATATTTAGAACTGATACGCTAAAGAATATCATTCAACCAAAAATAATTGGTTAATTTTCAAAAACGGAATTAATTTTCACCTCCAAACATTATATTTAGTTTAAAATTTGCTTTATTATTCAGGTTGAATCCACGATTCCACTGATGTATCAGTGACGTCAAATACCTATCTAATATTGCGACACAATAGTTGCAAATATTCCGCGGAAGTTGGTAAATTTATGTAAACGTGCAAAGAAAAAGATTTTTAAAAAGTTAAGTTAAATAATTTCTCTTTTCTGTCCAATTACTTTTCCGAGTGCATTAAATAATATTGTGATCCAGAATGTATTTTATTCACGGGCGTTGCCTCAGCTATAGATGTTTTTAAACAAGTCAGTATTGATAGGTAATTCTATACATGTACAAAACGTCTTTACAGTTATCATAATAGATTATATAAATTGTTTTATTTTTTTAAATGAGTTAATAGCACATGCATATACTGTATTTTATATTTCCTAAAAATAATTTTTCTAGTGTAATTTATTATGAACATTTCTGATAAAACTGGGATGAGAAAAGATTAAGAATTATTTCTTATTATTCAGTAATGATGAATATTCCAGATTAATGCAACATTAAATTCAGCAAAGTTGAGATGTGCACTTCATGAAGTGTTGTTAATACTTGAATATGTTAACTAATATGCATTAATAACAAAAATGCAGTCAGCATTATACGATTGCTCACGATCGACTGTCGGACCGAATAAGTAAGAGCGGAAGTACTCGTCACATCCCACAACACTAATTAGCAATAATTGTTTACTATTAGTGTCGGTGGTTCAGATTCTGTTTAGACTGTGCAGATTTTGGTACATAAAGTACTTTCTTCTTAGCCATTTTGGTTGCAAATCTTACAATCCTGTTTCCACGGTAACAGAGAATGTTAAGGAAAAAATATTATTTCATATATTTTAGCTCAACCTACAAGGGAGATAGTTTTAGGAAACCGAAGACATGCCTGTTCAGTCTAATTTGAATTTGTTAATTTTACAGAAGGGGGACGGGGGTTTTGGTTGGGTGTTCATAGTTCTCTTGGTTTATATATATATCTATATATCTATATCTATCTATCTATCTATCTATCTATCTATCTATCTATCTATCTATCTATCTATCTATCTATCTATCTATCTATCTATCTATCTATCTATATAAGAAACCTTATTTAAAGGATACTGCATAGATTAGCATGAAGCAATGATACTATGGATTTTTCATGAATCATAATTCAATCCTTGGTCAATTCAATGCAGTTAACAGAATACACATTCTATTTAGGTCGATCATGTTTACTCATGTTATGGAGTGTGGAGTTGGACAGACAGACAGATAAAGTACATTCCAACATATCTTAATGCTTATGGAAATGGGATGTGAATATTTTCACATGACACATATCCATCTATATATACTACATTTACTATAGGTGACTTCAAAACAGGTAGAAAGGAAACATTTCTGTTCTATATTAAGGGGATGAAGGACACATGGTCACATGACTCTGTTTAACTACGTCATAGTCTCCGTTTATATAAGTGCAAAACGTGTAAAGCATCAGTTCTTGTATAATTTTTTGACAATTTTTTTAATTTTAATTGCCATCTTATATAAAAAGAATAAAAAAGTTTTAACATTCTTGTAAACATTAACAAATTATGAAAAAGATTGATCCACTCCTCTGTTTCCCTAAACTGCGCGTCCAACAAGTCGGTGACGTCATACACGATCTGTTAGTACAGCAAGATCATACTCAGTGAACATAGGGGCGGTATTATTATGTAAAAACAGGTCATAATCAGTATATGATGAAATATTTTGAGAAACGGGGAACACAAATATTATTTCTGAATGGCTGATGACGGAAATCTTATGTAGTTAATCTTATTTCGCTTATTTATGTGTGACGTCATAGTTGGTTTTTTCCCGTACTCGAGAAATGTAACATGACACGTTTTTGTCACGCTTATGTCCTCTTTAACGATGTCCTGTGAAATAATGAGGTCAGCTTCATCATTCGAAACTTTTACAGTTAATCAATAATTTGAAGGATTTGCATTTCAACGTAAATTAAAAAATATTGAATGATAGAATTTTTTGTAAATTACGTTTTTTATTGTTTAAGTTGTCTTAAAAAGTGCTTAATTTTCCCTATCCAGATGCAGTGTGATAGACAAAACTTGCTTTTTCGAATTTTAAATCCTAGGTATACTCTGAAATATTTTAAAAGATACATTTCCACTTTGATATTTTTTGATGTATGCTTAAAAATTCCCATTATGGACAGAGTAATGCGCCCGGAAACATGGAGAATTAAAACTCCACTTAGATACTGTAAGGCATAGTATTTGTCAATCAATATCTCTAAAATAAGGTTAGAAACCTAATGATATAACTGCTTTAAGATATGTGGGACATACTTAATTAGAAATATACAAAATATGAAAAAAATTGAATGACAAGTATTTTTTCAGCTCAAGGTCCTTCTCCTCCTTAAATGCGCAAATGTTCTTTGAGATATGTGCATTTTGTAGATCTTGAGTAATTTTTCATCAGCTTTCTTAAAAAAAAATTTAAATGTCCCATAAATATTTTCATGTGTTTAGACTAACTTATATTCAGTCTCTGTAATGCACTGCTTCATAAATTTCATATCAGTGTGCAAAGGTTTAAAAAATCACTTTGAAAAGAGGTCTGAAATGTAAATTTTCTTAATTTGGCAAAATTCCCAAATCACCAAATATAAGAGTTATTTTGACATTATGTAGAATTACAGTTCTTAGGAAATTCTTATGTAATACTAAAGAGAATGATAGTAGTTTTTATACAAAAGTAGGTTTTTTCATTCTCTTGTTTCTTATAAGTTCTGTTTTATTCAGTAAAACCTATAAAATCGCGTTTTTTGGTCATATTTTAGGAAGAATATACAGGGGAAAAAATATGTGCCGTTACCATAGCAACGAAACACTTTTTAAAATAAAAAATTATAAAATCATTAATGATGTGACAGTATGAATACACACAAAAAGTTTTATCAAAATTGAAAGGGTAGTGTGGCCAGGCATTTTTGACATTGTTTGATAATTACAGAGAACTGATACTAATCTTTTAAAAATGTAAAAACTGAAATAGAAAAAAAAGTTATAGAAATCTATAAATTTAATACTTAATGAGGAAAATGTTGCTAATACTACTGCTGGACGCCCCACTTCATGCTGACACTAAAACGACAGATGATTCAATGGAACTTTTTTTTATTTTCGTTTTTAAAATTTGACAATTGTTCCACATATCCTTATACTTTATATGGAGTTAAAATAAGTCAGTAGGTTGGTAAATTTCCAAAATATCTCATTATTATCAAACCAGTTACAAAACGGATGCCGCCCAGACGACCCCCCCCCCCCCTCCACCGCTTTTTTTTCTGGGCTCTATTATCATGATTATATGTATGTAAGTGTACAGGTTTTTTTCGTATTTATTTCAAGTTAAATTTCTTAGAGCAGGAAAATATTCCTTAATATGATGAATGGATGAAAAAAAAAATGGATTAAAGCCGAGGCTCTACACATAAAAAAAGATACTTGCTGGATTAAAGTACGTGCATGTATAATTTCGCCACTGCAAGACTTTTTTTTTTTTTTTTAGATTTTCTTTTTTTTCCAGATAATTTAAAAGATTATTTTTCTTGGAAATGAGATATCTTATTATTAAGCTTAAAATTTACTATTAATTGTTACATGAAATAAATATTTTTTTTTTAGGTGTGTATCAAGAAATCGAACAGATGTTTTACAAGTAATTCAAAAGATCTTCATGGACCTGAAAAACATTTAGTATTTAAAATATATGTAATCTATGGATAACATCGTCTAAAACCATGTAATATACAGAAAAGAAATAAAACACAGACATATTCTTATGATAAAATACAACGAAGAGCGATTTTAGAAAACATTTCTAATTTTTAATATAGAAACCAATCCCGATTGAAATAAAACCGATCCCGATCGAAATTAATGCATAATTATTAAGTAATAAAATTAATGGTAATTGCCACCTAGAAAACATGTTTAAAAATAAATCAAGCAATTTGTAAACCATATTGAAACAAAACAACCAAATTTCATGATGAAATCATAGTAGCTTTCTTCTTTATATAATTCCGGTCTGGATCGGTTTAATTTGGATAAATTTATAAAAAGTAGATAATTTGACGCCTCTTATTTCACTCAATATACCTGTTCTCACCATTTTTTTAAATTGATTCAATAATTTGTACTTTGATTTCATAATAACATGAGGAGATAGTTCTGACATTTCAATGTATTGGATTTTAGAACGTAATGAAAATTGGATAGTGACTTCATTAAGTCACTTGCTTAACTGAAGTTTAGACCACATAATTTTTTCTAAAGAAATATAAATTGGTGTCTTATTCATTGATATTATAAAAGATTAGGGTTTATACTATAAATAATATTTATTGACATATTCAGTTTTTGAGTATCTGTTTCAAATAAAACAAAACAAAAACGTAGCAAATTTTTAACCAACTTGTTGACCTTTTTGCACTGAAAATTAAGCACTTACCAAAAATAGGACTAGAGGAACACTAAAAAAAATCTTGATGTTGCCATGTGTAAACAATTGCTTTTATAAGTCTAAATGCAAAAAATAATTAAAATCCATGACATGTGATGTGCCACCCATTGCCTGGTTTTTTGGTGGACTGCCTCTTAAGTCGTACACGTAAAAGTAGAAATACTAGTCCATATAAACAATGTATCCATTTAAAATTAATCATCAAATATGGACAAATTGAAGACAAGCGTGGATTCACTCAAATTCAAAATAAAATTCGTTGAACTGTATTATACGATATATATTTTTCTCCAATATTCATTTGTATTTCGATTGATGCAATGTTTATGTGTATTAGGAATAGAAAATCCGCGAAAGGGGGGGGGGTGTTATTATCCCCTGGGAACAGGCACGTATCGTTACAAATGAACATTTAAAAAAGCATATGTCTAGAGGCTGCCTTAAGATCCCGCCCCCATTTTTACAGCCAATCCAACCCTGATAACCTATGCTCGGCACTTAAAGGTCCATTGAGCAGTGAGGGATCTTTTTCGTGCCAGCACCTACTGGGATACGGGACCTCGATTTATATGGTCTCCTCCGAAGGACCGGTCTCCATGGCCACGTCCCGCAGTGGAGTTCGAACCTGCGACGTAAGGATCGACTCCTTACTCCGCGACTCTAGAGCAGACGCTCTTACCACTGTCCCATGCAGGCGACGATTCCATAAGTGAAAGATGGATTATTTTTTAAAATCGACTCAAGTTGTAAGATAAAAATTACTGTATTTTTTTTTTATAATATTCTAATAATATACTCATACCTAAACTACTACTGAGAAATCTGCCTATATTAGTAAAGAAAACACATTTTCTATCTTCTTTTGATTTGAAAAGTTTTTTTTTTAATTTTATTTTACCTGAGTGTCTTACTTAGCGCCAAGATTTTATTTTCTCACAAAACTCACAGTTTACCGAGGCATATCCAAACGCAATACAGCAAGACATTGGTTAATCTATCAACTTATATTCCTCGTCATTTGCTAATCCCAACTTTTCTAGCTCATATACATTTCACATAAGTTGATTTCGAGTTATTTTTCCATCGAAAGTACAAATATATATATTTCTAAACAATGCACCTAATTTCTCTACCTATTCTTGACAGGTATCAGATTAATGTTAGACATTTTTTTGTTTGTTTAGCCCTGGCAGCCCCCCTGCCACCCCCCCCCCCCCCCGTTCCTACGTGCCTTCTACGTTAGTTTGTACATGTTTCAGCTAATATTCCTGCAAAAAAGGCTAATATTCTTACAGACCTATGACAGTCAAATGGTTAATCAAACATAAAGATATTACGCTCTCTCAAAATGTTTCTCCCTTGCATCTACGTAGAATGTGCATGCTGAATTCATTTTAACATATCCTGGAAAAATTACGATCTGAAATCCCAGATCAGTATACACTTCTAATCAAAATACTTTCGCTATTACAAGATTAACATGAAAATATAGCCCTGATCGCAGATAATTGTAGCTTGTACCAGCTTAAAAAACTGTACAATATCCACCATTTCTCTACGTACTCTGGATGGAAACAATATTTATTTATTTAAGAAAATAACCTTGATCCCAGACATTCTTTGTCACCTACCTCTAGTTTCATCAAACTAATAGTCCAAGACAATACCCTACCTCCTATGGAGAGTCAAAAATAAATTTAACCTGAAGATATGTCCCTGATCTCAGAGCTTTCTTCCACCTACCTGTACTTTGTACCAGATGATAGCCCTGTTAAATATGCGCCACAATCCTATCTGCCATTGATACATACAGAATATATTTGGTATTGATAATATTACCTTGATCTCGAAGTGTTTCCCCAATCTACCTGTAGCTTGTACAAGTAAATAGTCCAGGTCAAAACTCCCTAATACCCTATCTTCTATGGAAAGTCACTATGTAAATTTTACATGAAGATATATCCCTGATCTCAGAGCTTTCTTCCACCTACCAGTCCATTGAACCAGATAATATTCCTATTAAATACGCCACAATTCTGCATTCCATTGATATATGCAGAATATGCCAATATTAGTAAAGAAAACACATTTTCTATCTTCTTTTGATTTCAAAAGTTTTTTTTTAATTTTATTTTACCTGAATGTCTTACTTAGCGCCAAGATTTTATTTTCTCATAAAACTCACGGTTTACCGAGGCATATCCAAACGCAATACAGCAAGACATTGGTTAATCGATCAACTTATATTCCTCGTCATTTGCTAATCCAAACTTTTCTAGCTCATATACATTTCACACTAGGTGATTTCGAGTTATATTTCCATCGAAAGTACATATATATATATTTCTAAACAATGCACCTAATTTTTCTACCTATTTTTGACAGGTATCAGATTAATGTTAGACATTTGTTTGTTTGTTTAGCCCTGGCAGCCCCCCTGCCATCCCCATCCCCCCCCCCACCACCACCCCCTGTTCCTACGTGCCTTCTACGTTAGTTTGTACATGTTTCAGCTAATATTCCTGCAAAAAAGACTAATATTCTTACAGACCAATGACAGTCAAATGGTTAATCAAACATAAAGATATTACGCTCTCTCAAAATGTTTCTCCCATGCATCTACGTAGAATGTGCATGCTGAATTCATTTTAGCATATCCTGGAAAAATTACGATCTGAAATCCCAGATCAGTATACACTTCTAATCAAAATACTTTTGCTTTTTACAAGATTAACATGACAATATAGCCCTGATCGCAGATAATTGTAGCTTGTACCAGCTTAAAAAACTGTACAATATCCACCATTTCTCTACGTACTCTGGATGGAAACAATATTTATTTTATTTAAGAAAATAACCTTGATCCCAGACATTCTTTGTCACCTACCTCTAGTTTCATCAAACTAATAGTCCAAGACAATACCCTACCTTCTATGGAGAGTCAGAAATGATTTTAACCTGAAGATATGTCCCTGATCTCAGAGCTTTCGCCCACCTACTTGTACTTTGTACCAGATAATATCCCCGTTGAATATACGCCACAATCCTACCTGCCATTGATATATGCAGAATATATTTGGTATTGATAATACCACACCGATTTTGACGGTTTCCCCAACCTACCTGTATCTTGTACCAGCTAATAGTCCATGTCAAAACTCGGTAATACTTTACGTTCTATGGAAAGTCAAAAGTTAAAACTTACATCAAGATATGTCCCTGATCTCAGAGCTTTCTCCCACCTACCTGTACTTTGTACCAGATAATATCCCTGTTAAATATGCGCCACAATCCTACCTGCCGTTGATACATACAGAATAAATGTGGTATTGATAATATTATCCTCATCTCGAATGGTTTCCTCAACCTACCTGTAGCTTGTACCAGCTAATAGTCTAGGTCAAAACTCGGTAATACCCTACCTTCTTTGGAAAGTCACTATATAAATTTTACATGAAGATATGTCCCTGATCTCAGAGCTGTCTCCCACCTACCTGTACTTCGTACCAGATAATATCCCTGTTAAATATGCGCCATAATCCTATCTGCCATTGATACATGCAGAATATATTTGGCATTGAAAATATTACCGTGATTTCGAAGGATTTCCCCAACCTACCTGTAGCTTGTACCAGCTAATAGTTTAGGTCAATTCTCGGTAATACTCTACCTTTTATGGAAAGTATCTTGATAAATTTTACATGAAGATATGTCCCTGATCTCAGAGCTTTCGCCCACCTAGCTGTACTTTGTACCAGATTATATCCCTGTTACATATACGCCACAATCCCATCTGTCATTGATAGATGCAGAATACATATGTTATTGATAATATTACCTTGATCTCGAGTGGTTTCCTCAACGTACCTGTAGCTTGTACCAGTTAATTGTCCAAGTTAAAACTCGGTAATACTCTACCTTTTATGGAAAGTCAAAAGTTAAAACTTACATCAAGATATGTCGCTGATCTCAGTGCTTTCTCCCACCTACCTGTACTTTGTATCAGATAATATCCCTGTTAAATATACGCCACAATCCTACCTTGCCATCGAAAGATGCAGAATATATTTGGTAGTGAACAGATTATCCTGTTCTCGAAGGATTTCCCAAACCTACCTGTAGCTCGTAACAGCTGATACTCTAGGTAAATACTTAGTAATGCCCTACCTTTTTGGAGAGTCACACGATAAATAAATTAAAGTACATGTAACATCGAAAATGGTGTATGCCTATTTACGATTCGTATTCAGTTTAATGTAGTTTTAATGTAGTCTACTTGTGTACTAAGATCACAGGTCAGTAGATCGCTTATAAAAAATTGAGGTGTTCAAAAAGTTAAGGTATGGAAGTAATGGAACTATTTACATAGAGTACGCACTTTCGCCAATAAAATATTTTAAATCAAATGCTTTACAATTTTACTTTCTATCCATATCTATTCATATATAAACAATCTTCATAACAACCAAAGTTCATTTCGAAATCCCGTATACTTTCCGATATATTCTGAAACCCATTTAAAAATTGACCTTAGTTTTTTACTCGACATCAGCTGGGGCCTTTGAAAAGTTACACTAACTGTTATCGGGAACGACGGGACAAATTTTCCCCGGAATTCATTCTATATCCCGGTGAGCTTGAGATAAAAGATACCACGAAGTCTGACACTGTTTCATATTTGGATATTTTAGTTAATGGTCATCTAACAACCAAGCTTTATGATAAACGTTATGACTTTAACTTTTCAATCGTCAACTTCCCTTACTTATGCAGCAATATCCTTCATCACCTGTATACGAAGTTTATATCTCTCAGTTGATTCGATACGCAAGAGCATGCTCTACGTATGTACAATTTCTAAAACGAGGTAAATTATTGACAAATAAGTTGATGAAACAAGAATATCAGCTGTCTCGTTTAAAGTCATCATTTCGTAAGTTCTATGGTCGATACAATGACCTTGTCAGCAAATACAATTTATCATTGAGTCAAATGCTGACTGATGTTTTTCACACTTATTGTTAGGCCATTATTTACACACTGAATTGTCGACGGATTTTTCTGTTATTTCCCGATGATGACAAGGAGCACACGGCGGGTGACCGGTCGGCAGGGGATACTCACTCCTCCATGGCACCTGATCCCACCTCTGATGTTTGGAGGTCCGTGTTTGCTCTGCTCCTATTTTGTATTGATTAATGGACCTTTGAGCTTGAATACTGTTCGTTATCTCCATATATTTCATTGTATGATCTTGCTTTGTCACCAAGAACATTTTAGCGGTCTAATTTTTTTTTTTAAAAATTGAGAAGTATATTATACATTCTGGGAAAATTCGTTCAATCTTAGCTCTTTTTACATTCATAAACAACATGGCGGTGCAGTTGTTGATGCAGACGTTTTCTATTTTTTTTCGCGAAAGGAATTATTACGGACTTAACCTTATGATATGGAATAAGAAAAATCAACTTTAAAATGTTGAAAGATTGTGCAAGTACTATGCAGCTTTTCGTTGCACTTCAAACACCGTCTGTATACATGTGAATGACCAATTCAAGCTAATTTCGATTAAAAAAGTAGGTCAATTTTTGAAATTGATTATAGAATATCTCGGGAAGTACATGTATATAGAATTTCGAAATGAACTTTGGTAGTAATAAAGATTGTTTATGTATCAGTAAATTTAAATAAAAAGGAATTTTTTTTTAAAATCGGATTAAAGCGATCCAAAGGTCTGTGATTAAGATATATTGAAATCAGACCAAAACTGTAGGAGGAGTAGGACTTTGAAAAATTGTTTATAGACGGACGGACGAATGACACACACCTTACTTTTGAATAATCTCTTCTCGTCTTTGACCTGTAGCGCTAATAATGAGAAATGCTCAGGTCATAAGTACCGGTAATCTTTGAGTGAAATATAGACAACAATGTTTTTCCAATAGAGAACAATTTTTTGTTCGTGAAACACTGATGCTTCGTATGAAAGCTTTTGGAGAGGTTAAAGTTTCTCAAATGCAAGTCAAACTTTAAGAGTCAAGGGATGAAAAATTTTGTTACCCAAAGAAAGGACTTGTTCTCAATGAATATACTTGTGAAATATGAAAGCCCAAAGCACTAACCATTATAAAATTACGCCAATGTTTTTAAATGTGGATCAAACTCAAAGTTCAAGGTCAAAGGTCATTACTATTTTTATATCCTTGGAAAGATCTTATAATAAATACATGTGAAGTATGAAAATCCTAACATCTACAGTTCAAAAGTTATGACTACGCTTAAAGACTGGTAAATTCTTGCAAAATTGAGTCAAACTTCAAGGTCTATAATTTTTCTATAATTGACTTTGAACTCGATCAAATGACCTTAGGCGAAGATCATGACACAACTTCAGATCATAAGAAATCTGTGTATGAAGTAAGAAACTCCAATATTTCTGGACAAAGAAGTTCCAGACCAACCAAAAATTTTAAACATGATATAGCTTTTCTGTGAATGACCTTGATATTACCAGAATAACCTTGTGTTAAGGTTAAGACACTCGGGTTATAAACAATCGCTGTACAAGGTATGAGCAATATCTTGGACAAAATTTCAAGAACAGACGGGCAAGGTTATTCCTACATCTCACTAAACTTCGATTGTGGGGAGTACTAGTATTACAATATAAATATTACATAAAAAACTTGTCCAATTGTTTCTACTTCTTATGCCCCCGGATCGAAATATCCCGGGGGTATATGGTTTTTGTCCTGCCTGTCTGTCTGTTTATTTGTTTGTCTCTCTGTCTGTCTGTTGTCAACTTTAACCTAGCCCATAACTATTGAGTGGGTAGGGCTATGGCTTTCATATTTCACAGGTGTATTCTTTGTAATACCACACTTTAACCTTGGCCATAAATTTTGAACAGGTGGAAGTAGGGCTTTCATATTTCACATGTGTATTCATCTTGACAAAACCTCTCAGCTGGTATAAATATTTTTGACCTTTTGACCTTGACCTAAGAGTTTGACCCATTTTTTTAAAAACTTTAACCTTGGTCATAACTTTTGAACAGTTAGAACTAGGGCTTTCATATATCACAGGCGTATTCCTTGTAACAAAACCTTCCTTTGGGTACCAACACTTTTGACCTTGACCTTTGGAGTTTGACATGAATTTGAGAGAATTCAACCCTCGCCATAAGCTGCCATACGGGGGCATCAGTGTTTCACAAACACATCTTGTTTTAAAATTTTCTTTTCAATCTCTGTCCTGACAGTTGTCTCTGTTACTTTACATTTCTTAAGAGCAGCTCTATATGCGAGGCAAATTAACATTGCTACTCCCAAGACAATTGCCTCTTTCATCAACACATGAGTCAGATATTGCAGCCCCTTTCTACCAAACATTTGTTTATCATTCAACATAAATTTTGCCATATGATGATTGCTTATTTTATTATAAAGTATACTGCATAAACTACAAGTAATACGTACATATATATTTAAACCCTTGGAATTTGTGAAACGGTTTATAATTCAGACTAATTTAACAATTAATAAAATTAAGTATTGCATTGGAATACAGAACGTGTTTTTGTGAAACAGTATGCCCCCGATTCTAACACAATTCTGGAGTGGGACGTAGACTGAAGTGGTATCACAGTTGAGGTCACATGATCAAAAATTTCTGTACCAACGGAAAGGTCTTGTCATAATGAACACTCATGTCAAATATTAAAGCCTTACCCTTGACAGCGCAATAGTTATGGGCTAGGTTAAAGTTGACAACAGACAGACAAACAAACAGACAGACAGACAGGACAAAAACAATATATTCCCGGGATCTTTCGATCAAGGGGCATAAAAATCCTGATTGTCCTTCTTTGTTTAGTATTTCTTTTATCACTAAAACAATTCATTATTTTTGGCGTTAATAATTCCCAGTAGGTGCAATTCAAATGTAAACGTACAGAGGATACTCAAGGAGTAAGTTATTCATTTCAGTATTTAATAATCCTTGAGATGTAAATGTAGACTGCTTTACATATTCATGCAGGAAATTGGCAAATTAGGAAGAAATATTCTTATGTTATGGGTGTTTGATAAAATTTACAATTTAAATGTAAGATCATGGGAACAGGATAGAAGTACATTTAAAAAAAGCCCAGGTATGGGTTTGAAGCATTTGAAATGCTTATCAAGAATGTCACAAAGGTGGAGTGTAGTCTATAAAATGAAAATTTCAGTATTAATTATACATGCAGCAATTTAGCTCATTGAGCATAAACTAGACATCCCCTTGCTAATTACTAGTAGTTCAAAAGATGACGTATTATCAGTATAATAGACAGAGGAATGCCTGACAACTGGTCATCAACAAAAACAATAGAACTTCCATTGAACATTAAATTTTACCCGAGTGAAGTTTTGAGCAAATTTGAGTTATTCTTTGTTTCCATGATCTATTATATACACTACAAATCATAACAATCATTACATATGCAACGCTTCTTTACATGCAATGAACTTTACATGGGAATTTATAATTAAAATGTAGCTATGACAAGATTAGCCAATTGATTATGGCAGATACCTTTCCAAGCCCTCCAGCAGAACAGCAAAACATGAAAGAGATTCAAATAACTGGATGCTCAGTCCTAGCACTTCTTTGTAATAGACTTGTCACATTGAATTATTTAAATGTTTTGATACATTTAAACATTTCACAAGTGAATATGTCAATCACAGGAGCAGTTTAAACAAAATGTCAAACAAAATTATCATCAATGTGTAGGTGTTGCGTTTAGCAACGCACCTCCCCTTTAACTGTGAGCAAAAATGTTTTGTACTTTCTGGTCCCTGAATAATAACATGTGAAAGGTACTGACAGTGGAATTGATGTACTGAAAGTACATAAAAGGAGAAGCTGCAACATGACTGCATTGTCTGCATACATGTCAAAGACAAACAAAAGAGGATGATCAATCTTGCACCCCTTTCAGAAACACCCCTTTCTTATGAGGTTATTTGTATTTTGACATGAAGAGTTTATTGTTAAAGTTGGACATAAACAATTTTATTTAAAGAATTTATTTCTGTCGCATGGTCAATAAATTATTTGTAAACTAGAGGTACTGTGAGCACTGAGCTCACAAAATGATACCCCGCGCCTCAGATACATGTAGATTTATAATGGCAAAATCTATGTTATGCTATGGGAGACCTAAAAAATTAAAATAAGAGGTGCACAATGGCATTATGTATTAAAGAATCTGTGAAAGTATCATTAAATTTTATTCAGTGGTATAGAAGGAGTTGCGGATAAGAAATGGGTACCCTTCATTTTAATAGAAAGAATGGCAGTGTTTTGCCAAATGCACCCCTGCTAATGTTATTGTCCCCCGCTTTCATGAAAGCGAGGGGACATTAAATCTCATTTGTCTGTCAGTCTGTCCGTCCGTTACAAAAACTTTAACCTTGGTCATATCTTTTGAATGAGAAGAAATTAGGGCTTTCATATTACACATGTGTATTGCCTGTGACAAGACCTTTCTAAATACACTATGATTTTTGACCCCTTCACCTTGACCTTAAAGTTTGACCTACTTTTAAAAAAAATTAAACATTAATTTGAATTGGCCATAACTTTTGAATGAGAAGAGATAGGACTTTCATTTTAAATATGTATATTACCTGTGACAAGGCCTTTCTAAATACACTATGATGTTTGACCTCGTGACCTTGGTCTTGAAGTTTGAACTACTTTTCAAAAACATATACCTTGGTCATGACTTTTGAATGAGAATAGATAGGGCTTTCATATTAAAGCTGAGTATTGCTTGTGACAAGACCTTATAAATACACTATGATTTTTGACCCCTGGGCCTTGAAGTTTGACCTACTTTTAAAAAATTTTAAACATTACTTTGAATAGGCCATAACTTTTGATTTATTGGAGATATGGCTTTCATTATGTAGGTTCCAAGTACCTTTTACTAAAAAATAAATTGTAAGAAATTCATATAATGAGTACACGACAATTCTCATAATATGATTTTTTTTATAAATCACTTCCGGTCTGGTAGATGGTCTAACCACCCCACCCCCCCGCCCCCAAAGCTGACTTTAGAGTAGGATTACCCCCCCCCCCCGGAAAACTAACTCTAGATTAGGATTCCACCCACAAAAACGGCTCCAGAGTAGAATTCCCCCATGGAAATCGCATTCTAGAGTCAACTTTCCGGTTTGAGGGGGTGTCATCCTTCCCTCCCATTAGAGCTAGTTTTCCTCCTCCCCTTTAAGTAATGCCCTGCATATCATAGTAAATTTCACTTCTGCCTACATTGAAAATCAGAATAATTTAAATAGAAAGATATTTACCTGGCGTAATTATTATGATCAACATTTGATTTACTTTAACAATAAATTAAGGTAATTTTAGAATTAGACTTAAGTCTTTAAAGTACACATTTTTAATTTCAATATTTAGTTATTGGATTTGGTGCTTTATGTTATATACACATTTAGATAATATATAAATGTAATGCACATCTTACAGCTCATTCAAGCGTTAATCAATTTGATAGCTGTAATTTTTTGCCCTTATCAGTCCCTGATCAAATAAGGGGTTTGGGGTAGGTTGCAGTTCCCATATAGATTCTAGAACGCGAAAAATTCTCCTTAAAATTATACATCATGTATCCACATCCTATAAAAAATATATTAAATTGATTACTACAACTTATATGAAATTATAAGGGAGATCCCACTCTGGTTGATAAAAAAAGGGGGGATGACTCTAGAATAGGATCCCACACCCACCCCACCCCGTGGAGAGTATGCTCTATTGTAGGATCTCTCCCCCCCTGGGGAAATCCTACTCTGGAGTAGAATTCTACCATGTGGAAATCCTACTCTAATACACCGGTATTTAGTCAACCATATAAATATATCTGGGTCAGCTTTGTGACATTCTGGCTCAATCCCACTGGGGTATATATATAATTGCTAAAGCAAAGGATAATGTGAGCTTCGGCCATATAGAGTGCTTATTGAAAATAGAGTTATGCTTCTTTACTTGTGGACAGATGGTATTTAGATCCGCTCACATATTGAAAGGATCTGATTTACATCAGATTGGAGATCAATCAAAGATAATCATGACTATGGTTACAGTCCTTGCTGTTTTAAGAAGCTTTTTCCCATATCTACTCATCATCAATGAACTCGGAGTAAAGTTGAACGTATATATATCATTTTCTTTCTAAAAAATAACCACGTGGTGCCGATAGTACAAACTGGTTTTCCCGAAGTCACTAGCAATGTTCGTCCAGATCTCATCGCATCTCCGCCCCTTAATAATTGCGAAATGTTTTTTTGTTGTTGTTTAGTAATGAGTTTAAATTTAAATTACTGCCCTGGTATTTAAAGTATTATTAAAGAAAAAATTGTTTATTTTGAATCCATAGAAAGTGATTATGAATTTCAAAATAAGACATTTGCAATTTGTTATTCTTAATCGAAAATTAATATGTATCAGAAAATAATATAAATCAAGATAACTTCTTTTCACCTTTGAGATTTGAATTACAATCATATTTTATTTATTGAGAAAAGGGGGAAAAGTAAGTATTTCATGTAAAGATATAGAAAGATCAATGTCCACTGAAGCCAACAACTTATTAATTTTGATAAGATTTTTTTCTGCTGAGTAAGGTGTAATTGTTTTACCTATCAATATTTTGGGGTTTACCGATAACATCATAAATATTGACTTTGACACGTAAAATACAGACGCCAAGCAGAGCATGCGAGTGACAATTCTCGAAAATTAAACACGCTTAATCGTTTTTAAAAGCTTTTTAATGATCAAGAGTTCTTGAACGTCGAGCGTTGTACATTTCACATTTCTATTGAGAAAACACCGGGTGATCGGCATGTCTGAATGCAACTGTTTACAATTAAAATTTTCGTCATTCATCCCTTTTGAGCCTCTATTGAACTTTTCCACATTCAAACTGGAGAAAAATTTGTTTCTTCATCCGTGAACACTTCCCCTCACACACACACGATGTGTTAATGTTTTTTGTCGTCAAATGTCAATAAGAAAGAAAAAAAAGCCAATTCGGTGATCTTAATCAGGAAGGATTTCTGAAACGAAATTTGGAACCGCCGCGCAACATTCTCAATAAAACCATTGATTAAAAGGGTAAACTGCATTCTTTGTATGGAGTGACTGCATTTTGGATTGAAAACCGATATTAAACCCATTGGAAAGTACTTAAATGGCTTCTGAACACATGTTACTCGCACTATCCTATCCAAAACAAGGATTAAGTAATGACATTTCACTTTTTTGTTTCCTTTTGTTTTCCGACTACATTTTGTACTGTTTCTGTCCCTTAAGGAAGATTATTACATATGTAAACTTTCGAGAAAATAAAGTGTATAATGTGATAAACATCTCTTCTCCTTTTGATCATAGTTCTGTGTATCAATTTGTTTCCAGCCCAAGGAAGCAGAAAATTTTAACTACTTTAATCTAAATTCTTAAACAGCACATTAAATTTTACACAAATATTTGATATCCATGTACCATATATTGACAAAAATTGATTCCATTTTTGCTGTGAGATTCCCTCCGTATGAATAATACATGAGATTTTAATTGCATTGACCATACCAATTTAGGGATTGAAAATGTCTTGACAAAGACATGAAACACTTTGGGCTTTTCTTCCGTTATATAACAGTATTTTCCATTAAACACCCCTTTTTGATATGAGTATCTACTTCATTAAAGACTGTATTAAACGGAACTGATCGATGTGTTTGGATACATTAACTTTCTGAAAAGTTTTCTCCGGTGGTAAATATTTCATACAGAGAAATCTAAAGCTGGCATGTAGTTTGGTTGTATATAGTTTGTCAATTTTTCAATACATCATTGATGTCAAAATTTCTCTAATCTTAAATCCTTTTTATCTGATATGCTTTTGGGTTGGCAAAACAAGCGATTATACAGTAAAGTAACTGCTTTTATTTAACAGGAAGCCATTCCAACGGCGTCTAAAGGTACGCTATGGTTCAGCGAAAAATAACTCAATTTCCTGTCGGTTCACATTAGACACTGTGGATAATCAGCTCAAAGAACAAAGAATGGTAAAAGACTAACTGTCAAACAGAAGGCCTTGTCCGTAGAAGTTTAGCGCTACAAAGGGAAGGAATATCGTGAAAGCTGACTGGGCGAGTGCGAGCTAGACAAATTTGATTTATAAAGCGGGGGAAGTTAACTGCATATCCCCACGTGCAGTATAACGCAAACCATCTGAATGCGCGATACCGAAACTGCAGCAAAGAGAATGGCGGAGCAATGGCACTTTAGAAGTCAACTCAAACTGCGTCTTTGACTAGTGTGGAAATGAGTTGTCAACATGGTGGTGTTAAAACCCAAGAGTAGCAGCTTCAATTCCTTGTGGTCTATCGTATACTGTGTAATAGCTGTGGGAGTTCAATGTTTTATTTCCTACAGAAACATTTCCGATTACCAGAAATCTCTCAGAAACCAGTGGAATCGTGGCACTCCGTCAGGGGTCGGGGTAAAACTGGGACTCACTATTGGTTCCTTCATTGTTCTTCCATTTTTAGGTCACCTGAGTCACTCAGGTGACCTATTGCTATCTGTTTTCGTCCGTCGGCGTGCGTTGTCCGTCGGTCGTAAACTTTTGAACATTTTCAGCTTCTTCTCTTGAACCACTGAACCAATTTCAACCAAATTTGCCATATACAATGTAGCATCTATGGGTGAAGGGGAACAAAAATTGTAAATTTCATGGTCCCTGCCCCCCTTGGGCCTGAGGGGTGGGGCTAAAACCACCAAAATTAATGCAGTCTTTAAAAATCTTCTTCTTTACTCCTGGACATCAAGTAGTCAAACTGTTGGCATGATTGTAATAAGCATTGAGCCCTCTACCAAAATCGTGAAATTCATGGCCCCAGGGTCAGGGGTTGTGATGCTAGGTTGGGGCTATATAGATCATATAGTGAAAGTGCATTATTCTTTTGAAAATCTTCTTCTCTGCTCCTGGGTATTAAATAAAGTAACTAAATACATAGTTATGATGAGCAAGACTGCCTCTTCGAAAATTGTGAATTATCCCATTACCCCAGGGTCAGGGATTCTAGTGTTAGGGCGGGGCTCTATTGATTATATAGTGAAAATGCATTAATTCATTGACAATCTTCTTATTTGCTCCTGGGTATTAAATAAAGTACATAGTTATGATGAGCATGACTGGCCCTAGGATCAGGGGTTCTGGTGTTAGGGCCAGGCTCTATTGATTATATAGCGAAAATGCATTAATTCTTTGAAAATCTTCTTCTCTGCTCCTGGGTATTAAATAATGTAACTAAGTACATAGTTATGATGAGCAAGAGTGCCTCTTCCAAAATTGTGAATTTCATGGCCCCAGGGTCAGGGGTTCTGGTGTTAGGGTGGGGATCTATTGACTATATAGTGAAAATGCATTTATTTAATTCTTTGAAAATCTTCTTCTCTGCTCCTGGGTATTGAATAAACTAACTAAGAACATAGTTATGATGAACATGACTGTCTTTTCAGAAATTGTGAATTTTATGGCCCCTGGGTTCAGGGGTTCAGGTGTTAGGGTGGGGCTCTATTGATTATATAGTAAAATTGCATTAACTCTTTGAAAATCTTCTTCTCTCTCCTGGATATTAAATAAACTAAGTTCATAGTTATGATGGGCATGGTTGCCGCTTCCAAAATTGTGAATTTCCTGGCCCCAGGGTCAGGGGTTCTGGTATTAGGGTGGGGCTCTATTGATTATATAGGGAAAATGCATAATTTCTTTCCAAATCTTCTTCTCTGCTCCTTGGTATTATTCAAACAAAGGAAGTGCATGGTTATGATAAGGAAGAATGCCTCTTCCAAAATTGTTAAATTCATGGCCACTGGGTCAGGGGTTCTGGTGAAGGGGGGGGGGGGGGGGGAGTCTAATTGATTATATAGTGAAAATGCATAATTTCTTTCAAAATATTTTTTTCTACTACTGCTTATAAAGCAAAGAAACAAGTGTATAGTTATGATGAGCAAGGGTGCTTCTTCCAGAATTGTGAGTTCATGGCCCCAGGGTCAGATGTTCTGGTGTAAGGGTGGGGCTTAATTTATTTAATAATATAGTGAAAATGCATTTCTTTGAAAATCTTCTATGCTTCTTGGCATATTCGAGGCAAACAGAGTAAAAGTTTTAATATGCAAAGGTATTTTTATCAGAATTTTGAACACCTGGACCATTTAGTCAAGTGTTCTGGTATTGGCCAGGGCTCTATAAACTTGTATTCTGCTGAGCAAAGTTATTCCCCTTTGCCATTCACCTTTGATAATTAATCACTGTAAACAATGTATTTGAAAGGTTAATAGAACAAAAGAATTATGCAAGAATATTTATTGTATAATATAAAAAGTACTTTCATAGTTTTAATGATCAGGTAGACTTGGAAATAATAGATGAATAAAAACAAGACAAATATAACTTATCTTTTTAAATGTTCTTCAAAGGCCAAGAGAGGGCAATGTGAGAAGTAATAATATGGGGTTTTGTTAATAGTCTGCATGGTAATAGAGATAAATGGGGGACAGATAGATACTAGACCAATTATTTTGTTGATGCTAATCATACTATTTTTCTTGCTATTGGGCAACAAAGCTTCATTTATCAGTTGTTGTATAGTACTCAGGTAACCGTTAAGGCCCTTGGGCCTCTTGTTCATTTTATTTTAAGAAAGTCAGAGATCAGGGACATATCTTAATGTAAGTTTTAACTTTTGACTTTCCATAAAAGGTAGGGTATTACCGAGCTTTGACCTGAACTATTAGCTGGTACAAGCTACAGGTAGGTTAGGAAAACCCTTTGAAATCAGGGTAATATTGTCAATACTAAATATATTCTGCATGTATCAATGGCAGGTAGGATTGTGGCGTATATTTAACAGGGATATTATCTGGTACAAAGTACAGGTAGGTGGGCGAAAGCTCTAAGATCAGGGACATATCTTGATGTAAGTTTTAACTTTTGACTTTCCATAAAAGGTAGAGTATTACCGAGTTTTGACCTGGACTATTAGCTGGTACAAGCTACAGGTAGGAATTAGGTGCATTGTTTAGAAATATATATATTTGTACTTTCGATGGAAAAATAACTCGAAATCACCTAGTGTGAAATGTATATGAGCTAGAAAAGTTGGGAGTAGCAAATGACGAGGAATATAAGTTGATAGATTAACCAATGTCTTGCTGTATTGCGTTTGGATATGCCTCGGTAAACCGTGAGTTTTGTGAGAAAATAAAATCTTGGCGCTAAGTAAGACATTCAGGTAAAATAAAATAAAAAAAAAACTTTCAAATCAAAAGAAGATAGAAAATGTGTTTTCTTTACTAATATAGGCAGATTTCTCAGTAGTAGTTTAGGTATGAGTATATTATCAAAATATTATAAAAAAAAATACAGTAATTTTTATCTTACAACTTGAGTCGATTTTAAAAAATAATCCACCTTTCACTTATGGAATCGTCGCCTGCATGGGGCAGTGGTAAGAGCGTCTGCTCTAGAGTCGCGGAGTAAGGAATCGATCCTTACGTCGCAGGTTCGAATTCCACTGCGGGACGTGGCCATGGAGACCGGTCCTTCGGAGGAGACCATATAAATCGAGGTCCTGTATCCCAGTAGGTGCTGGCACAAAAAGATCCCTCACAGCTCAATGGACCTTTAAGTGCCGGGCATAGGTTATCAGGGTTGGATTGGCTGTAAAAATAGGGGCGGGATCTTAAGGCAGCCTCTAGACATGTTTTTTTAAATGTTCATTTGTAACGATACGTGCCTGTTTCCAGGAGATAATAACACCTCCCCCCTTGCGGATTTTCTATTCCCAATACACATAAACATTGCATCAATCGAAATACAAATGAATATTGGAAAAAAATATATCTAATAATATAGTTCAACGAATTTTATTTTGAATTTAAATGAATCCACGCTTGTCATCAATTTATCCATATTTGATGATTAATTTAAATGGATACATTGTTTATATGGACTAGTATTTCTACTTTTACGTGTACGACTTAATATATAATTACCAATTGTAAATTGCCACTGAAATAAATGTAAATTACCTGTGAATATTGATATTAATTAAGAATATTTCATTTATTTCCGTATACATGTATTTTTACAGATGTCGAATATTCCACGAACGGGTGAATAGATCTACTACATAATGAACGATAACTTGTACTATGAGCGATAACTCGTGTTCGCCTACCTGTACATTGTACCATCTAGTGTTAATAAAGTGGGATTGAGAAAGAGAATGAAAAGGGTTAATAAAAGAGAGAGAGAGGGGGGTTAATAATATTCATTATCCAACCCCACATGTGTGTAGGCAAGAAAAATATTGCTTACAGTTCATAATCTGTCTTGTACAACTGCATATCCTCACCCAAGGATTCAGCATACAATGCCCATCCCTGTGAGAAAAATTATCTAATTATGACAAAGACAAAAGGTTCATAGGAACACCGCCTCCTCTCATATTACCGTTCACGGTAGCTCAGTCGGTAGAGCGCTCGCTTCGTGATCGGGAGGTCGTGAGTTCGAATCTCGGCCGCGACAGACCTAAGTCGATAAAAAATAGGTAGCAACTGTTCCTTCGCCATGCGCTCGGCACTTTGAAGTGAAAGTTGCGGGTCTTTCGGATGAGACCTTAAAAAAACCGAGGCCCCGTGTCACGGCAGGCGTTGGCACGATAAAGATCCCTCACTGCTCAATGGCCCTGAGTGCAGAGTAAAGGTCAAAATTTGAAGCCCTTCACCGGTATATGGTGACGTCTCTATATGAGTGAAAAATTCTCGAATGGGACGTAAAACAATATACAATCAATTAATCAATCCTCTCGTATTAATACAATAAAATTATTCCCACGAGATAAAGAAGCATTGATCTGATATATATATATATAAAATCAGTATATATTATTCCAATGTAAAATAACCTTTAAGGTACTGACACTTAGTATATTAATGAAAGTCCGAATATATAAATTGCCCAGTAAATTTTTTATAAAATTACAACACGAAATATCTTACAAGTGTATACCTCTGTAAACGCGGAATGTAGAGGGGCATTTGTTGGAGGCGAGTAGAAGTAACCATGCCTAAGTTTTCTGTATTTGGGGAATTTGGCGGAAGATGCAAGAGAAAGCTAAAATTTAGGGAAAAAATAATTACAAGCAGGCTTTTCTAACTGGAAATTTGCTGTTTTTATACTGTTTTAAAGTCTAAAAGTCTAAGTGAGTTATGGGAACTTAGAGAGAAAAGTTTAATCAGAATATATGAAAAAGTAGAAGACATTTAACTAGAGCATTCAAATAAATGCCTGTTTTGCCTGCAATTGCCACATTTAATATTTAAATAAATCTATATGGAATCAACTTTTTGTGTCAACTGCAGAGCAAAGCGGCACTTAGGGATCACTTTGCCCAGCATCTTTCTGTCCGCCTGACACATCTTTTATCTTAAGAACTATTAAAGATAGAGATTGAATATTTTGCTCATGTTTTGCTTGGATTGATTGATTGTATGTTGTTTTACTTCCTATTCGAGAATTTTTCACACATTTAGAGACGTCACCACATACCGGGGAAGGGTTTTGAATACGCGACACTCAGGGCTATTGAGCAGTGAGTGTTTTTTAGTCACAGGGCCTCGGTTTCTAAGGTCTCACTTGAATAACCCAAGACTTTAACTTCTAATGCTGGAATCGGTCACGACAGCCTAGTGGTAGGGCGTTCTCTTCGTGATCGGGAGGTCCGGGTTCCCGATCGCCGCACCGCGTGAAACCTAAGACGTTTACAAAGGTAGTGACTATTCCTTCGACAAGCGCACGGCATTGGAAGTGAAAGTCAAGGGTCTTTTCGACGAAACCTTAAAAAAATCAATCAATCAATCAAATAATCAATTTGATGTCGGGCGCTTGCCGAAGGAATATTCAATACCGATTTTTACGTCTTAGGTTTGACGCGGCGCGGGAATCGAATCGTGGCCTCCTGATTTCAATGCAAACGCTCTACCACTAGGCTACCGTGACCGGTTGTTTTGGTTGGATAAATTGCTTTTCTAAAATATCAGACCTTTACTTTATAGTGCCGATATATAACATACTTTTGACCTTTGAAAAAGTATGCGCTATTTAGCATGTGCACTGCGTGTCATATTTAGAAAAATATGAGCCTTACTCTCCATTTGATTTCGACTTTTGACCTATTTTAAAGAATATATTTATCCGTAAATTCAGCTTATGTCTACTGAATTCTGAGAGGTACTGCTTAGATAATTAACAAATTTCTGACGTATCATTCAATATTTCCCTCTGTAAATAAAACATTTATCTATAGACACAAGTAAATCTAACATGCCTTCTTGCTCATTGCAGTCGAATTTGCCGATATCTGGGTGTCAACACAACGTCCGAAAATGGTCTTCTTGTCGCAATCAAATTTCCGTGAGCCGATTGTTCACCATTTATTGCAAGATCTGAAGTTGCTGCTACCGAAGATGGCAATTGCGGCGGTGTCCCTTTCTCTCAAATGATTTTGAGCGATATGTCTTACATGTCACCTAGTAGTCATTCAGTATTTTTGAATTCGTACCTGTGGTTGCCACAGATTTACAGTACAACCATGCAATAGTCGTGTGGTGTCTATTGAATGCAGTGTTCACACAAAAAATATACAGTATATGAGTTACTATAGTAATCTAGAGCAGCGTTTTTAACCAGAGAAACCATCAATTATTGAATTGTTTTCTTTTTAATAAACCTCTCCAAAGGAACACCCTACAGACACCACCGAGTGGCACCGACTACACTCCTAGACTTTTCTATGGTCAAACGCTGCATAACCGGTCACGCTTTATCTGATTTTTTGATGAATGCAAACATTAAGAATGTAAACACAATAAAGAAAATGGAAATTTATCCTTCTAAATAGTGTGAGAACATTTCCATGCATTTCTAAGGAATTGTAACGCTTCAGTTAATATTGGATCCATTTTTTCAGTTTGGGCATAAAATACTTACTTTTAACAATAGTAACATATTTATACATCGGATACGTCTTAAACTTAAACAATTTTTTTTTCTATGATGGGCGTAAGCAATTTTTCTAAGTATATGTATTGTATAATGCATTGCTATCGATTTCCCTAGAAAGTGTGTGCCAAATTTAAATGTGTCGCACATAATGCTTCTTAAATGCTTGTCTGACATTTGTTATCTAAACACTTATTAAAGCTGCAGCCTACATTATCCAAATACATATTTTGTTATTTTTTCGGAATATATTATATTCCAAATTTTATGACCCCATGACGCTTAAAAAAAACTTTATTATATACCTCTATCGACCAAACTAAAATTGTTAAAGTACATGTTTATTCTGCTATTTATTTCAAATAAGTCAGGATCAGTATAATTATCCACTTGGGTTCGTAATTCAAGCAAAGTTGAGGACTCACTTTAGGAGAGAAGACGAATTCAGTATAGCTTCCGTTTAGCTGCGAGGGCCGAGGAATCATTTGCATATGATTGTCGCATTTAACAGTATAAATAAAAACTATTATAGCTCATTCTACTCGAGGAAATTTTTTTGTTTGAAATAACTATAATGCTAGTATGACAATACAAAATGAGCATACTTTAGCTCTATTCATGTGTTTATTTATGCTATAGCGACACATACTTTTTCTTGAAACAGTTTACATTTTTTTTTAAATACTAAAATTATAGATTATTCCTTTGGCTGCAATGCATGAGCAAGTATCATATCCTTACCTCTTACAGTTCTCAAGATATACGGTATAAGAGACGGGCAGAGAGACAGACAGACAGATAGAAAGACAGAGAATCAGAGAGAAAGACGGATAGACAGACGCCATGCCAAATGATCCCAATGTGTCGTTCTGCTATGCAGGCGACTCAAAAACCATCTACACATGGAAGAAAAAAATCCTTGTTTGAATATTCCTGTCACCTGCAAATGATGACCTGGATTAGCTTCATGGAGAGCCAAAGCCATAAAATCAATTGATGGTCTGTAAAGAGATAATTATTAAAATTTGTCTCATAATTTTAGGTCATACAGCTACAATTGTAACACGACAGCTCGAAAATGCTAATTACTAAAAGTTGTTGAATCTCACAACGATCGAAATAGGAGGTTATGGTTCGTATATAAACAAGAAGATGCATATAAATCATGATACCATGAATGTCTATGACAAGCCCTATCTCTCTAACTTTAAGAGATATCCCTCTCGCTTAAAGAGATATCTCTCTAGCTTAAAAAGATATCTAAGTAAACGAGATATCTCTCTAGGTTATAAAGATATCTTTCTTAGTCAAAGAGATATCTCTTTTAGTTAAAGAGATATCTCTATAAGCAAAAGAAATATCTCTCTTAATTAAAGATATATCTCTTGTTCAAAGAAATTGAAAGAATTTTTTAAAATTTCACGAATAAAGAGTAGAAGGGCTTGCCATAAATGTCAGTATTTCGGCTTGAAGAATCTTACAATTTTTTAGGATGATGAACATTGACTTGAAACACTCCTGGTCGGGATCCATCTGAAGGCCCTGCAAAATACTGTCCAAAAATTCCATCAACTGGGTTTGGTTTCACACTGTAAAGCAAAAAGCCAACGTTCTAGGAATTATACATGTATGTATGCAACACACTTCGGGAACTTCATACCAAAAGAAATTGGGTATAGCAATGCTATAAGTGCAAATATTAACAAAAATCAAATGTTTTTATTTTATTATGCTGTATCTGTCACTTGAATTAAAATCTCCGACCGATGACGTCATAACTGTTCAACAAGTAACTTGAGAATCGATCATGTTGTGTAGCGAGAATTTGGCTAAGACGGCATGTGAAAGATAATTAAAAGGGGGTTTATAAGCAAAAGTCCGTGAATATTGTGTGTTATTCATGTGAAGTTAAAGTTTGTTAAAAAGGTATGTTGATTTATTTTCATCGATTATATCCTCTATTGAAGAAAGTCAGCTATTTACGTATCCCGATTGGCCTTTCCTCTGTCATTCGTGACAACAATAATGCAAAAGAACAACACTAAGCTGGATATTTAAAAACATAAGATTTGTACATATCGAAAGCCTTTGTTCTAAAATACTTGGAAAGTGCTGCTAGAATCGTGAGTTAAACATGGTTTGAAGAAATATCTCGGGTTATATGTACATAAATCAAAACATCGGGTAAGGTTTCGTGCAAATATGTGGAATAATTATTTTCCCGACCGGACAGTGGGATTCTAGCAGCACTTTTTAGGCATAAGAGATGTTTTTCAACTATATTACTTACTCAAAGAAATTATTAAACCCCGGGGTATTGTTGTTCTGTGAACTTTTTTATTAAGGAATATTTTGCTATTAATAGCAGTCACGTGATGACGTCGAGGTGATGCACTACTTGGCCTCAGACACTCCGTGTCTTTATGTAATAGTTAAAAATAGTTTACGTTTTATCGGCGACTTTGACAAATTATAAATCTTAATTTTCTTTAAAAAGTCTTAATTTCTGGAGAAATGATTTGTATGCTTCCTTAACATACCCGCGTACTAACGAAACAATTTCACGTTAAAATCTACATTTAGAACCAAATGAATTAATATATTTTAGGCTAAGAATCATTAAATTTTATGTCGTTGATACGTTATGAGTTTAAAGTTTTAAAATTCCCTTTACTTTCCTCAATATAACCCTATTAATCTTTCTTTTTTACAAGGAAAACCTGGATTTTCAATTTTAAATTATCAGCCCAGTTTGAAAAAAGATGTTGTAGGTAAACATAAGTTAGTATGAGGACGAGAAGTAATGTAATCGTCTGGTGTGATACTGTGGAATCATTAAAATTCGTGGGGCCAATTTCCGTGGATTGCTTAAAAATTACAGGTTCGTGGGGACGTAATTTCATGTACTCTTTTATATCTACAAAAGGAAATTTGACTTCGTAATCATAGTTTATTAATTAGTGGAGGATGTTAATTTGTGGATGAGAGGTACCCAGGAATTCCATGAAAATTGAGCCACCACGAAATCTAATGTTTACACAGTAGCCAAAAGTTGAACTATGTAGGAATCATGGCAATACAAAGTCTGCATGCATTTCACTGAAATCTCCTAAAACGAATTACATATGTATGTGAAAAGTAGAACCATTTTGAAAAGAAAACTTTGCATTCAACAAAACTTGAACATAATCTCCAAAAACAGCATCTGCATTAAGGATATTTACACTAATGGTAAGTTGGTTTGATTTCCTTTTGAATTGCGTTCTTGTACCATTCAATAACTTCATCCTGAAACGAACAATGAAAAATTGTCAATAAAATCTCTCTCTCTCTCTCTGTATGAAGTATCGACACGGTTAAGGTTAATAATAATGGCAAAGTATTCTTACCCCGCTTTGTAAATAGAACCGGGGATCTGATTTTACTTTATCAAAAAATTCTTTCACAGAGCCTTGGTGGTTAAGTTTCATCACAACCTGTAAAATATTAAAAATGTTTAAAGAAAATAAAAGTCATTTGATATGATGTCTACTTCATTATCAATATATTAAATGCACCTACCTTTTTCATTTCCATATAAATTCTTTCCACTTCTCTTAATCCTATGTTATGTACTTCTTCAGGTGATAAATCCAATGAAAGGTACCATCTTAGACATTCTTTATAGTATTCTCTCCCTCTGTCCCAGCTACTTACCCCAACATTAGTTCTGAGATTATGAAAGTACACCTTGAAATGGAGGAGAAGAAAGCTGTCTATAACATCCAATGAAATGGGAAACAGAAAAGGTGTTTTTTTAAGATATATTTTTCACAGGATATGCAAGTTTTCATAAAAGAAAAGAAATGGAATGAAAATACAAACGCAGGTGCAAACAAACAAAAATACAGGCAATCAATGAGACTCTCACTATGACTTACATCTTGAAGAAATGTCTTTAAACTGCGATATTTTTGGATAATTAACTTGATTACTGGTATAACTCTCTGTCGCATCTTCTTCCTGTATTAAAAAAAAATATTCATAAATATTTCAAATGAAAATCATTACGGAAAGATAAAAGAGTTCACAGCACTACTTCGTCGGAAAAAGTGTATGAACAAATTGAATATTGACTGTGGTTTACATTACACAAGGGACTGATTTTATTTGCATTGAATTTAGGGCTGAACGAGATATTTTGTTTAGAGTATAAAAGAGAAGATTCGCATATTAAGATGTTTTGTTTGGGGTATTAGAGGAGATTTGCATTTTAAGTTGTACCTCATTGCAAAACTGAGAGGATATGTGCCTGTGTGCATGTAATGCCTATTTGAGAAAGTTGCCTAAAATACAACAAAAATGCACTTGAATTACTAAAAGAAACTATCGAAAAGCGTAAAATACATTTGCTTTTGTCATGGCCATAGCAACCCGAGTTATAACTGGGGGGAGGGGGGGGGGGCTTGCCCCTCTCGCCAATAATTTTGCCGATATATAGTATACTATAGAAAACAAAAGTACTGTCACATATTTTCGTGGATTCGAATTTTTGTGCTTTGAGGAAAAAATATTGGTTCATGGGGACTTGATTTCGTGAATGAAGAAGTGTTGACTTGTTATATGCACAAAATTTACATTTTGTAGAGGACATGAATTCATGGGCCCCTTCATACCATGAAAACATTTCGTAGAGGACATGAGTTCATGGGTCCCTACATACCATGAAAACATTTTGTAGAGGACATGAATTCATGGGTCCCTTCATACCATGAAAACATTTCGTAGAGGACATGAGTTCATGGGTCCCTTCATACCATGAAAACATTTCGTAGAGGACATGAATTCATGGGCCCCTTCATACCATGAAAACATTTCGTAGAGGACATGAGTTCATGGGCCCCTTCATACCATGAAAACATTTCGTAGAGGACATGAATTCATGGGCCCCTTCATACCATGAAAACATTTCGTAAAGGACATGAATGCATGGGCCCCTTCATACCATCGTAGAGGATATGAGTTCATGGGTCCCTACATACCATGAAAACATTTTGTAGAGGACATGAGTTCATAGGTCCCTACATACCATGGAAAGATTTTGTAGAGGACATGAATTCATGGGCCCCTTCATACCATGTAAACAACATTAAAAAATTTGTGATTTCACAGTACTTACTTTATGAATTCCCCCTTAATAATTACATCAGATGACCCTTTCTTTGCTTGTGTAGGAATTTTTGCTTAGTGGTGCTCACGCAAACTGAAAATGGTTGTTCCTCCCTCCCCCGAACTGAAATTGCTTTCTACGGGCCTGTGTGTTGTATATCAGGCGTTAACAGGTTAAAAGAAAACCAAATCAACTTACCTTATTTGCATTTTCTATCATAATCAAAACAGTAGTTTAATTGCGAAACATATTCTATTATTTCTTTTTCATGTGCAGAATAAATGGGGAATAATCAATTTTGCAAAGGTGGTAATCTTTCGCATATATTACATAATTCTTAACATGTTTTTTCTTGATAAATCTAAAGATTTATTATACAACATTCAAATTCTGGTAACAAACTAAAAGATGAAGCATGGGCATGTGCATGAGAAAATGTGTCAACTCCATTACTTTATTTCTTGTCTAATTAAAGTGACAAATTAAATATTTTAGGATTCTCGAGCACTTAAGCTGAAAGATTTGTATTTTATGAAATCTTACTTTCTGGACTCTTGTATCGTTGTATGGTTTGTCAATTGATCCAAAAAAGGTTCGTACAAAGGAAAAGTTGTAACATTTACGCCTTCAAGAATGGCATCTATCTGCGCTGGAACTCTGTTCTAGGATGAAAAAATGAACAATTCTAAGTCATTAACTCTTTCTACAAACACGAAAGCTAATATTCTTCAATTTTCTAAATATTCTGTCAACATAATTTGCTCATCTTTATGATTCTTATGTAACAACAAAAAGATGATCAAGTGATTAATAAAATACACAGTCTTTACTTACCACTGATACATTATGATACGTGTGCTTCTTTTCTATTGCTGTCTCAAATCTTGATATCATTTCATCAATCTGACATGGGAAAAATGACAGTATTATACACTATTTTTACACTGACTCAATATAGTAAGCCAAAGCTAGAAAGGTAAAATGTGAAATTGTTTATATTCTGTTTACCTGCTTTGTGGTCGCCCGCGTAGCGCAGTGGTTAGAGCGTTTGCGCTAGAGTAAGGAATTGATCCTTACGTCGCGGGTTCGATTCCAATGTGTGAAAAATTCTTGAAGGGACATTAAACAAACAAACAAAATAAAAATAAAAAAAACAAATAAACCTGCTTTGGGAGCAGCTGTAGTCGTCTGATGTAGTTTTCATAGTCACCTATCGTATCGAATGGCGTTATTTTCGGCAGATCAGATGGATCAACTTGTGGACCTTCTAGGAAATTTACAGGATTCAAAGCGCTGTATCTATGCAATGCATAAATTATGCTACATGTAAATAAATGATTAATTCTGCATCAAATATGAAGTTCAGAAACTTAATCGCATGTATCATTTTAAAATTACTTTCATGAGATAATTGTTTTTCTTAGATCTGAGTATACTTTAATTTGAAAACAAAGTAATCATTTGTACATGTCAGCCATGTTCAAAATACATGTATTTTTTTGACGTCTGTGATTAAAGTGACATGAAATAATAAAACGTTGAACGGTACATTTTCTTTTGCCTACTTCTGATACTTCTTATAATGTACTGAAGAATTTAGAAAAATCCATAAAAATATACATACTCTCGCCAGTCATATCCTTGGACAACTGTCATTAATGTATCATTGAACACATGAAAATCTATCTGTTGTTTCGGTGATAGTTTGTTGTAATCAATGCTCTTCAAACAATTTAGAAGGTTTAAACATTTGTTCTAAAATAAATCATATTTTAGCAAATAAAGCTCATTTTTAATTTTCCTATGTAACTGTTTAATATTCAGATCTAAAATCCTCAAATGCATTAAATTAGGATTTATTGTATACAAAATATAATAGTTTAACATACTTATGTATGATCAATTTTTAGGGGATCAAATTTCGTAGTTTTGACAAAAGATACAATTTTTTGATATGAAAATTGGTGGACAGCTACTTCGGCTTATTCTATCATTAGTGAAAGTTGATATTCTTTGGTCACTTAATTTCGAAGTCTTGATCAACCATGAAAACAGCAAAAATTGGTGTTCAACGAAATATGATGAAGCTACAGTATGCTTTATAATTAGCAAGCCATCAAAAAATCAAATGTAGAAAGTTTATAATTTATTACGTTATTTACAATGATTTTTCCAGATGGCATTAGATTGAAAAAAATATGAGCATTGTGCATGATTCATACAAAATTTTCTTCGAGTCCCGATGATGCCAAATTTCCCAGTCTGTCGTTGAATTTGTATATACCAATATTCGTAGAATACTCGGGAGAACTCTGTAATCTCCATTCTGCATACTCTCTCTGCAGGGAATCAAGGTCTGATGACAAACACTCAGCTGTCAAAAGTCAAATAGCACTCTACTTTTACTTGACTTAGGGGTCACTGTAAGACAGCATGTACATATTTTTTCTGGAACTTAAAACGTATGTTCACGATATGCCAACACACTCCATCATTTTCAGACAATGTCGATCTAGGGTATCGCTTCACCTAATCAACATATTCGGTAAAAACCTGATGTCGTATATAGAACCATGCCAACAGTTTTGGGAGACTGAAGTTATTATACTACACCACGCAAATTTTTTGGCAGAATTACATCATAGACGTCTCATCGTATTAAATGATGCAAGAGCACACCCAAGCGGAGCATTCGTGTTCAGCAAATTACGATTACAGTGGAAAAAATAACAAGACAGATACAAAAAACCTGAAATCACAGTTTCAGTATGATTTATTTACTTATTTTTCAGTTATTTTCTGATTTTTAACCATGAAAGGCCATTTTCTTTTTAACATATTCTTTATCAGTTCTCTAACTTCTCTTTCATATTAAAATTAAAGGAAATTAGATAAAATACGGCAAAAATATCTTTTACTGGTTCAAATGATGTCTTATAATCTCATGCTAATATTTCATCATTTTCTTTCTTTCTATTCTTTGCATAATAGCCCTTTTTGTATATGATTGAATAATTCTAGATTTCTGATTTTTTTGGCTATTCAAAGATTTTTTTTCAGATAAGTTGTCATTTTTGTGCTTATAATCCCTCCAACTTTCAAAACTGATGCTACGCATCCGACTTCAGCAAATGCATACAAGAAAGATGACATTTTTGCTTAAAGGGTTTGTGTCATTAAATAATTGAATCATATATATAATAAAACATCAATTGCTTTTTTCAATCAATGCGATGATTTAGCCACCTTCAAAGTACAATATTCACCTCGTCCTTCGGGTGCGGTTAATATTGTACTCCTTAGGTAGGTAAATCATCGTTTTGACCTTAAAACCAGCAATAATTATGTAGTGTTTAGCATAATGGTAACCTTGAACTGATTGTGATCCATGTAAAGCTTCACGATTTTTCCTGTATTTATGTATGCTATGAAAATGAATGATTGACTTGTATACATTGTACAATGAAAAAAACTCACAAAAGATAGAAAGATTTGAGAATCATTGATTGAATAGACTAAAATCATCAGCACTAATTGATTGTTGATCCAAAAATTTAGCCATAGTTAGAGACTTGATAAAGTGTAACTACTAGATAAAATATTTTCATGCCTTGGAAAATAACTCAAACGCGAAATAGCTTAAGGATGATTAATTTTATTTCATTAAGTAATATACATGTAAATAATTACTTCCTATTAAAATTTATGCTATGCCTGGCTTGAAATTATAGGAATGTACTGTAAAGGAATATAACCAGACGGCTTTTCTCAATTCACAAGGGGTAGCCAATATTCAAAATTGAAATGCATCAATTTGTTCATTCTTTTTCAGCATTTACCGTAAAAATTACATAATATGAATTCCTTTTTGCGAACAACCTACCTTCTGTCATCAGTAATACCGTTAAAACCAGCACAGATTTCCAATACATCTCCATTTTTGCCACAAATAATGTATCACACACACAGAACATAGGATGCTGCATTCATAGATTGTTTTGTAAGCTACCAGTGTTAGAAAGATGTTGATTATGCAGTACAATTTGTTGCATCATGCATACTCATATTTGGGAGGGTATATAATCTTGAAGAGTCATTTTCATAATATTCTGTGAAAACCAAAGACTGTCCTTAAGAAAAAAAGATTTGAAAAAACTATGCAGGTACAGAAATAAAGATTCCTATACTTGATAGTTTCATTACCTATATAAATGTAAGGAGTACTTCTATCATCTAGGAGGAACTTTTTACATTTAAAAATCAACTAAAGCTGTCGTTTCATCTAAATGGATTACGACCAGAAGGCTAGTCATGTATGACAGATATAACAGAATTAAAACAAATATTACCCCTGAATGAAAAAAATGGTGACACTTTACACTAAAAATTAATACGCTGCAATTTAGTCTTGATTTTTTTCTGTGAATCAACATGAAATGCTATGCTTTGTGGGGTCAGTGATAAAACATCTGTAACATTGATATTTGTATGTAATTTTAACCAAAATGTAACATAAATTCTACATAGAATTCGCAATAGTATTTCCATGTTGTCTAATAAAATACACAATTTAAAGATGCATTTCTTAGGCTGTATTTCTTAGCTAAAAATATTTCATCAATTCTAAATTCATTTTCATAATGTGTTAAACATTGATATCAACCGTCTAAAATGTTCGAAAATTGCAACTTCTGTTTAATTCAAACACTTTGGTGAAGAAAACCTGTCGACACCAAAAGATGGTGTCTTAAACGCCATATTGTACAACATTCTGCCTTTTTTAAAAATTGACACTTGTAATAACAAACACAGAGTAAATTGATGACTGGTAATTAAATTAAAATGTTAGTTTCATAATTTAAAAGTTTAACTTGTGCGAACCTGAAAACTGACAAGTGACCTACCATATGCATCAATGATATCCAAAACATTTCTTTTTCATCCACTTATTTAATATGAGCTCGTAAATGTCGTCCATGCTGTTTTAAATGGCAACCACTCCGAATTTTTCCATAATGGTCGTTATCGCTTAAACCCCAGTCACACTGCCAAAAACGAGCAACGTCCGCAGGGTTTTAAGGAAAAAATGGGATCTTTGGGCTTCAGTCGGCAGTTCATCGGATGTTGTCTTGCCCGATTTATGCTTTAAAGCAGTCTTTGATTTGACCGCCGATCAACTCTCGATCATCGTCGGACTGTCGGAAAACGGACTAGTAAGTCGGTCGTTCGACAATTAGGTATTGGATTTTCCAAAATGTCGGTCGACGTTGAAAATCAAACTGTTGCTCAGCGCTCGATGATCGGGTGATGATTGTGCGATTTATTAATATTTAAACTTAAAATCATCGGTGTTCCCAGGAATTAATGTGACTGCTCCGCATCGCCCGATAATGTCGGCCGATCATGTTTTTTTCATCCGACGATACGAGAAAAATTTGGTCGCATGACCATCATCTTAAGTGTGACTCAGCTTTTACTCTTCAAATTCCCGACAAAAGTCACTTTATTCAAGAAGAAGACAACAGTGCAGAGAAGGCGAATGTGCAGGATTATCTTCCCGTTTGGTTTCAACCGTAATATATTTTTCCGCTAGCATTATACATTTATTGACTGGGTTCGAGAGCAACATGCGTTTGGTAGGACCCAAGAACCAAATTGATTGCTAGAGGCCGTTAGGCCAAAGGAAAACAGTTTGGTTTGAGGGGTCGACAAAACGCATTTTACCCGAGAATAGTCAATAAATGTGTTGTTATACTTTTTATTTTTATTATTAATATCTCTCTCTCTCTCTCTCTCTCTCTCTCTCTCTCTCTATATATATATATATATATGTTTTGCTGGTTTTCATTGGTTTTCATGATGAAAATTTTCTTTACCCGCACTGCAGTAAAACTCGATCAATTCTGTCTCTCTTGAACGCCTACCGGTAAGATTTAGCTGATTCCGCCCATATTTTGACGTAAGCGGTCAAAAATTTCATCGACAGATCCAGTATCTCACTCTGCGATCAAACATCGATTTTTTTTAACTGTTCAGTAAAACACTGGAAATGTTAGACTTTTTTAAAGTATATATTTCTATTAGGATTTTTTTAAAATGATATAACAACAGCTTGTTTTTATGAAATGTTTTATATAATATATTTGGTATTACTTTTATATATAATAAACAACTAAATTGATTATATTATCTTTTCAGTGAAATAATGTTCAACTTATAAATACATGACGATGTATAATTAAATTCATTTTTATGCTTCATTCCAACAAATACAATGCAATTATATTCAGTTTATAAAGAGTTATGATTTAATTGTCATATAGACATGATAAGACTCTATATACATCTGTAAAAATAAAATTATCAAAGCTTCTCTGAAATTAAAATACTAGATTATACATAATTACATTTTTACATTACTGCTAAATGAAAGAGCTTAAAAACATTGTACAACTGCAACCTGAAAACAGCTGTGGCTTTCGCTGAGTATTTTTGAACAATTTATTATGGAGGACTCTTTTCCTTCACATTTGACCTCTTCAAACCATATTCGCCCAGGAACCTTTTTTTCATATCTGTCTTCTATGGGTAATCCGCTTCGTGATCGGTAGGTCGTGAGTTCGAATCTCGGCCGCGACTGACCTAAGTCGATAAAAATGGGTAGCAACTGTTCCTTCTCCATGCGCTCGGCACTTTGAAGTGAAAGTTGCGGGTCCTTCGGATGAGACCTTAAAAACCGAGGCCCCGTGTCACGGCAGGCGTTGGCACGATAAAGATCCCTCACTGCTCAACGGCCCTGAGTGCCGAGTAAAGGTCAAAATTTGAAGCCCTTCACCGGTATATGGTGACGTCTCTATATGAGTGAAAAATACTCGAATGGGACGTAAAACAACAAAATTCTCGAATGGGACGTAAAACAACATACAATCAATCAATCAATTTATGGGTAATCCGTCCCTAAATTGAAACTCGTGGATATAAAGGCATGCGAATATATTTACCGAATCTTTTATCTGCTTTAGTTTGCTCTTGACTACCCAATCTTTATTTAACTAATTTAAGTATGGACCTTTTCAAAAATGAATGCCCCTATCATAATATAGGAGCAATGATGTAAACAAATAATTTTACCTCAAGATTCGTTGGAATTAGTTGAAAACATGGACATATAAAAACAAGATGCTGTAATTAGACAGTAAAACCCGCACGCACATGTACAAGTTCGCTTCCAAATATCTCCTTCGTACTTGAGTTACTAGTGAACAAGCCATAATAGTTATTCTATAGTTCACATAAATATTCATGTATCAAAATGAGCAATAATGCTCAACAAAGAATGTGGCCCTTGGGCATCTCATATTAGTATTTCATACCACAAAAAATTTACCAGTCTAAAATTAAATAATTTTATGAAATATAAGTTGTTAAAAAGGAGTTTTGAAAACAAAAATACAGGTTGGAAATTTTCAAATTGCCTTGGATAATAAAGTTTCAAAAGTGCTGATAGGAACACATTAAGAAGATGGGGAATATTTGTAAAATAAAAGTTGAACTTTTGCAAAACAATTTGAAATAGTCTGTGATTAAAGGATAACTTTTAATAACTTTTTATACTTAAATATAAAGAAATGCGCTAAATAGATAAAAATATATTTTCTTTTTTTCAGTGATCATTTTGAGATTTTGATGATCTTTAATCCAAAATTAATGAGACTTGAATTAAATATAACTTTTATTGAATATAAGCAAATTAATTGTTACCTGTAGCCCAGCATTCTACAGACAACACGAGTGGCTACAGTACCGACCAGACACAACCTAACACCAGAGCGAACCCAAAGCGGACCCCGGGTTCGCTTTCTGGGTTCGCTCGGGGTCCGCTGCGGGTCCGCTTTCAGAAATTTTGGGTTCGCTCTGGGTTCGCCTTGGGTGCGCTTCGGGTTCGCTCGGGGTCAGCTCTGGGTCCGCTAGAGCGAACCCGGCGTTCGCTTTCTGGGTTCGCTTTACGCACTCATGCGTGAAGCGGACCCCGCTTTAATCTTGCCGCCAGTAAGCCCCGCCCCTTGTATATTCCAAATACAGTAGTGAAATCGATCATTGTTGTTTCTGAGGCGATCGATACATGTGCATGTACAATGGCTGCAACGTTATTGTTGACAACATATAGGAACGATCACGTTACACGAACGATTTCGCAAGATTAATCCTTCAATCACACGATTCTTCATGTTACACGATCATTCACGACTGTTACCGCAAACGCACGATTTTTGTACGCAAAATAGTTAAAAATATTCAGGAGTGGATATTTTTAGGACGAAATAAGGCTTAATTTATTTAAAAGATATTTTAGATTAGATATATTTACTGGTGAAATTCATCGACTTTATAAAACTGAAAGAAAAATAAAATATTTAGAAATGAATATTATTGAAACTACATGTAAATAAGACTTAATAGTCATTTTAGATTACAAATGATTATTTGTGTAAATCTCAGACTTAGGAAATTTTTTTTTTTTAATGTTTTTGACATGTAAACATGTAATTTATGATCGAATGCTGCATTTTCTATCACATGATATACATGTACATGTAGGTTGGTCGTGAATTTTGATTCAATTGGATTTTATGATATGCAGTAAGGGGGTAGATTTTTAAAAATGGCCTAAAAATGAATTATACTATAATCATCTTTCCATTTATGAATTTCAAAAATCAGCAATCTGTTTTAAAAAATCATTCATTTGCAGAAATGATATATATATATATATATATAAAAAATAATAACAAGTATCAGGGATGAAAAGTAACCCCGACAATCATGTGTACATTTGCCGACTAAATATATGTAAGTATCGGGATTTGTTTGTTTGTTTGTTTTTTTTTTCTTTCTTTCTTTTTTTTTTTTAAATATACATTTTTGACGTATTGATATAAAAATACCATGACTACAATTAGCAGTTAACATGATTAACATCAGAGAAAAATCGTTAAACATCTTAAATACACTTTATCAGTAAAAGTTACGATATTTTAAGAGAATACAATATTGTACGACTTACTATTTTGCTTAGTTACTCCGATAATTAGTTCGTTCAATTATGTAAATCGCGCTTCAGTTTTCTTTTTATTTCAGTTTTTTTTTTTTTTTAAAAAAGCTAAATCAAGCTTTACATTATTTTTTGTAAAAGATTAATCAAATTAGTACCATAATGCAGTAGTTTGCGATTGGACATATTTGTACACGTACATTTATGCTGTACATTCATTTTTTTTTTATTTTATTTTCAATTAAGAAGATCAATTATTTTGATGTTGATCTGGATTTAAACGAAAAATGTATATTAGAATTATAAAAATAAAATAATTGCACGTAAAAAAAAGCACGTACATATACATAATCTTGTACAGTATCTTGAGATGATGAAATGCTATATTTTATCAGAAACCTTTTTTTTTTGTTTTATGTAACGATTGTAATAACCATTGCTTTCTTTTTTTATTTCTTTTATACATTAGGGTATGTTTTGTCTGATAAATTTACGCAATGTATATTAATGGATTTTGAAAATGAAAAATAAATAAATAAATGTGTAAATATAATACGCTACCTGGATAATTAAAATATATTAATTTAGTTTTTTTGATAATGTTAAAATAATTTCACACTGTACATTAACACGCTTTGCTTGTACAATGTTTTATTTACATCGAATGACAAACTGGCATGCTGATTGGTCGACCCGCTGATTGGTTAACAGTTTTATCGCTAATCCTGATTGACAGCTCTGTTACGCAACACCGAACGCGCGTTCGCTCTCTGGGTTCGCTACTGAATTTGGGGTTCGCTTTCGGCGTTCGCTCTGGGTCCGCTGCGGGTTCGCTCCGGGTTCGCTATAGCGAACCCCAAGCGAACCCAGAAAGCGAACCCGGGGTGCGCTCTGGGTTCGCTTTCTGTTAGGTTGTGTCTGGTCGGTACTGTAGTTCATTCCAACCAGAGTCACAAATTGTTCCCCATTCCCCTCGATAGTAGACTTCTACCATTCCACCAGAAGAGTTACCACCGACGAGTCGAACCATATATATTCATTACAACTGAAAAAAATATTAGAGAGCTATTAACTGTTTACATGTATATGCCTCATACTCTTTCCAATGTATATTACAACCATTATACGGAAAAATATTTTAGTAAAATGGGAATTGCCTGTGTTTGGTACTAAATTCGTTATTAGATATCAATTAAATGTGATACACTTGTTGATCACAAGGGGTTGAAACAATAAAATAAATTGTTCTATTAATTTTATTTTGGTCAGACCAAAGACTCCCACATTTTATTCTTGAAATTTTGCTTTGTATGCCTCAAAAATTGGATCAACGTTTACGAAGATAAATTGAGGATGCCCCATCTCCTGTCTAGATTGGTCAAAGAAGATTACAATGAAATATATCTGAGCTCGGAGATTTTTTAAATATATTGTTTCAACTGTTTTCAAAAATGCAAGGTCTTATACATCAATTTTGCATAACTTCTTTTTTCATTCTTATTGCCTTGGTGAATGTAGTGTTCTATGGCAAAACATTAAAAAACAAAACTTGATGGAACTAAGGAAAGACGAAACATTTGAGGAGGCCTCTCTTTCTCTGACACGAAAAAATGATCAGATGTCCTTGTATAGATTTTGCGAACCTCTTCGGTCTGAATCTGAATTGCCATTCCTTTGTGGTAACGGTTTGACATGATCAAACAGGTAAATACTTACTATAATAATAGTGATTACATTAAGACATTTAAAAACTCATCGATAATAATTAGGGCTCTAATGAAGGAATGATGGAATCTGTAGTAGTTCTTAATTCTACGGAGACCACTATTACAATACTTCAGTGAAACAACATTTTTCTTACCAATTCAGATTTATTTTCTATTTTTTTTCTCTCTAGAAATTTGCTAAATTATAAAATTAATACGTACTGAATTTTTCCAATTCTGTCGACAGGTTTGCAATCGAAACATTGTTATTTCTATACTGTGATTCCATTAAATTCTGCATGTCTAAAACACTCTGTGAGAATGAATGTATGACTTGTTGCGTCGTATTTACATCTGCACCAATTGAGTTCAACTTATTTTCAGTGTTTTTCAACTTCGAATACATAGTCAAATTCAGAGTAGATAAATTTATAGAAACTTGACTAATGTGCGATTTTGTTATATTATGTAAAACCATACACATCCTAAGTCCTTCAGTTATTTTATAATCCAATTTGCCCTCAACTATGGTGATGTCTTTTTGCAAAAAATCCATATATGTCTTTGATTCATTCAACCGGGTTTCAAAATCCTGCAATTTCCTTTCGTGTTTGTTCTGAATGATGCTATAAGTATATTCCCGCAAATCCTGAAAATTTCGTTCAAGTTGAAAGATACGTTTTTGCAAAGAATCCTGTAAGTACTTCTTATGACTTTCAAAATCCGCCTTCATTTTGTCTTCAAATAGAGACATTCGAAAATTCAAATCTACCATAATTTTCTTATAAGTTGGACTTTTATGCTCCCCATTGGTACTCACGTCTTCACATTCCTCTTGATAGATTTTTTGTGATTGGCATAGAAATGGTAGACAAGTCAGGAAAGTGAGAAAAGAGAGGATGTTGGTTTGCATATCTTCATTAACTCTCTAATCTCCCTATGTCAAATGTTAAATTAAAATGACAAGTTTTATATGGGTATTTATACGATCGTTGTATGCATAATCGTCGATGCAAATAAGCTCTCTCTTCTTTGGGAACTCTTTTGATTGCTTTCAATATTTTGTATTTATGTTCAGTATCAAATATCCTTCCTGATATTGCAGCGATAACAGTCTAAAGAAAACACTTCTTTGAGATGAATAAAATATTGATAAATGAGGACATTTCTCACTAGTGTAATCGAAAAGTCTTTATATCGAAATTTTCAGTCTTGACATACAACTATTAATCACAACCAAATTCAATTGGATAAAAAAAATTATATTTACAGGGAAGATCAAGAAACATTCAAATAGCAACATAAAGCAATAAATATTTTACAATATAAAACAAATACATTTTAACAAATTGCTCGGTAATTGAGTACAGAAAAAAATCGTCCTTAATTTCAACCTTTCCAATATTACTAGGACACCGTGAGGAAGAGATTCTTGCCATACAAAACATACTTAGCTTATATAAGAACAGGAGAAGAGGAGCCAAGACCGACATTTTCATCACAGTTGACACCAAAGCTAACGCTGCTCACGCTTGCAGAAGTTACTCTAATTCAATATAGATTGTTATGCCTTAAAATTGGTTCCTATATAAATATATACTAAAAAGTCTAACATTTCCAATGCTTTACTGAGCAGTCATAAAAAAATCGATGTTTGACCGCAGAGAGATTTATTTGGCCTGTCGATGAGATATTGGACCGCTTACGTCACACTCTGGGCGGTATCAGCTAAATCTTATTTGCATTCGTTAGTGTTCGACAGTGACAGAGTTAACCGAGTTTTAGCGCAGGTAAAGGAAATTTACATCATGGAAGCCAGTGAAAGATACACGTATATATATATATATATATATATATATATATATATATATATATATATATATATATATATATATATATATATATATAATAACAGGTATAACAAAACATTTATTGACTGTGTTCTCGGGCAAAATGCGTTTTGTTGACCCCTCGAACCAAACTGTTTACCATCGGCATAACGGCCTCAGGCAAACAATTTGGTACTTTGGTCCAACAAAACGCATATTATCCTCGAACCCAGTCAATAAGACCTAAAAAGACCTAAAACAAGAGCAACAGCAATCAATCAATCTTAAAAAAAAAAACAAAAAAAAAACAACAAAACTTTGTTAGATTAACTTATTAATGATCTTGTAACATAATATCATTTATTAATGTTAAAACAGAAACAAAGTTAAACATCATGATGCATACTTTACAAAAAAATATGATAAATGTTGTTAAATCTTATATACATTAATTTGAAGAAAAGTAGTCCACTAAAATATTGTGATGTCACATTAGAAAAAATTCTTTTTTACTGGGATTCTGTCTTCCCACAAATTTTTATAAACACATAATTGTCAAATACAAATTTAAATTCAAATATTCTAAATTTTTGTAGAGGACAATACTCAAAGATTTTAATTGTTACGCATTTTGTTTATTCTATTATTCAAGAATACAAGGCAATTACTCGATCAACTCATGCCATCAGCGGACTGCAATGTTTTTACATTATTGGTGTGTGTGTCTTAAATGATATTTGTCGTTTAACTTGAGATCTGAAGATTTATAATGTCGGAAAAAAGTAAGTTAAAAATTCTTATGGAATTTACAAGTGAAATACACAGCGTGCATTTAGCATTGTAGAATTATAAGTTATAAATAGTTGTTATGCAGTTAATGTTAATGTTACCTCTTAATTTTATATATACGTTTATAAAATTGAAATGTTGCATAAAACTGAAGATCAACCTTAACTTTCCCAAAAATCCCATTTCATACGGCTTTGGTACTTACTTTTCCGCATGACCTATAAAATGCATATAGTCTGTAGGATAAAAATTAATATATACACAATCATGCTTTCTTGTAATGCGTTAGATATTCAAACAATTCAATTTCTTGTACATGCAATCTAATGACAGTGAATACGTTTATCTAAAAGTAAATGGCCGTCTTTGGTAAACCTTGAACGGCATAATATGTATGCGGGGTATGTTTTGTATTTTGCAGCTGCTGTTTACATATTGGGTCTGCTCTGCTTGGGGACCCTTTGCTGTTTTATTATGCCACGCCCAACAACTCCAATCTTTAAAAGTTTAATCATAAACACAACTTGATGTTTGTAATTTCCTCTATTATAGTATATCGATAATTAGATATACTGTTGGCATTACAATTTTATTTCCTGGACCTTGCATTGTTGTTGTTGAATGTTTTTTGAGCTTGGGATACACGTAGCATAGATTATTATTGGCCTGTCTAATCTTTATACATTAAAATACAATTTAAGAACCAATTTCGCTATGCCTAAACATTTAAAAAGTTACATTTATGATATACACTTTCAAAAATAGTACAAAACAGCATTTTCAAATTAAATTTAAAACTACTACTATTCAAAAAACACAACAATTTTGAAAATCTATATTCGGAGAATAATTAATTGTCATTTTGTGCATATTGAATACAGTGATGCTATTTCAAAAGTTACACAACGTTACGCAACTTTAAAAGATAAGAACATATAAGCTTCGTATAAATTCTGCAGCGATCTTACCCACATTCATCAGAAATCGCTTAATGATCAAGACAAGCTTCCATTATACCTTCATTTTTGCTGCAACTAAAATATTTATCATACGACTCGAAATCTCATGGGGAGATTGACGAATACAATATAGCGTAGGATGATCCAAAATGAAAGAAAAAAATCTATGATACAGAGTGATGACCTTCATATTGATACATTTGTAATTATGCAAAAAGAACTTGCAAAAGTGTTTTCATGCTAACATCTTCATATTCAATGAAAGAAATTAAAGAGAAATATATCGTTGTTTATTTTCAGTGAGTATCAGGAGATGCAATCTATAGGTGTAGGACAACATTGTGACGGTAGTGTGCCTATGAAACGGAGCCTAGTGACTGAAAGAAAAATGTCTCTCTATTGTAAATTCTATGGACTCAATGAAGAAATTCTGTGACTTAAGATATACAAATGGTAGTATTTGCAAAAAGTAAAGGACATTATAATTGAGCTGATAATTGGAATTGGAATATAAACGAAATAAAATAACCACAATATTTAACACTTGCATATTAAACATAAAAACAATGCTTCTTTTCAATTTATCCCCCTGTGGATTTAATGTGAATTGACGTTCCTGTAATTTTTTGAAATTTAGATATTTGTATTGTATCTATACACAAACACATAAAATGTAAAATTTTAGTGTTTCTGAAAAAGAAATAAAGCCTTTTATCTTAAGAACTATATTATTCAAAATAAACAAGTCTCAAAATTTATAGATAAGGTAATGTATGCATATATATTTTGTGTAATTTTTAATTCTTTTAACAAGAACTACTATTATCAGCCAAAGCTTGATATCTCCAACATTGTGGGGTTATCGAAAAATCGTAGGGTTCATGTGTTCGAGACATCAAAATAACTGGCAATAGACACTCACTTCGACATGTCCTCTTAATCATAATAGCAATTTTTGGACAAGAAGGTTCAGCGGATAATATTTATAATTTACATTCTAAAACTAATTTAACAAAAAATGCCAAAATAATCTTAAATGCATGAATAAGGGAACTATGTTACAAAACAAAGCAAAACTGAGCAACATAACACTGTCAATTAGATATTGCATATAAGCTTTCGTGAATTCTTGTTGATAAGATATTTGTGTGATTCTAGGGCAGCAAAATTACGTATACAAAAATGAATAACAAAATGAATTTTAATGATAAAGAAGTTATTTTGAAAATATTACAGTATGTGCATTAAATGATGAAAAAGGGAGTTGGAGTTAAATCTATGATTTTACTGTTAAAGTAAAGGAAATAATTAGAAACAATTTCAAGTTAGTATCAAGAAAAGGGGAACTGGAAGTGCACTGCTCTTTCGTTTCTGTAGGCTTGTTCTTTGTTTCGACGATCCACAGATTGACATTCTTTGCTAGGATACGCAGAGGAAGGGCGCCATCTTTCAAAATTTTCGAATGGAAAACTTTGATATCAAACTTGGTTCCTTGAATGAAAATAATATTAATATTGAACCATCACACTAAGGATAGTGCTATCCCAAAATTATTGTAATGCATAGCCTATCTAAAATAAATAAGTATTAAAATAATGAATAAAGCACGGTTGCAAATATTTTTAATACATGCGTCCATCTGTAATTGTTATATCTGGTTCTATACAGTTTACTAATATATCGAAAATCTAGATTTCATCAAAATGGTTTAATCGTAAAATTTCTTTAAAAGATTGTCTTGTAAGAACTGCTACAAATCAATTTAACTATAGACAAGTTGATTAAATAGATAGAAAAAATGTGGAAGAGTGGGGTCAACCATTTCCTACCAGTGATGTTTCGACAATACTCACAGCAATTAGAAATTCAAGGAAAGTAGTCTTCCTTAAAACTTAATGTATAAAAAATCTTGTTAAAACTGTACCTAGTTTATCTTGGGCCTTTGTTCGTAATTCTTTTATTTTGAGCTCCCCAATTTTGTATGCGCATGCTTGGCCTGGCCATGTTATATATCGGTCGATCTCGGTTGCAAGAATCATCTCATCAGCTGATGTGTGGTTCAGCATGTATTGAAGCGCCTGTTCTCTTGTCCAGTATACATTATTGAGGAGCATTAATTCATATATATATATATATATATATATATATATATATATATATATATATATATATATATATATATATATATATATATATATATATATATATATATATATATATATATATATAATCCGTTTTTTTTTCTTGGATTTTGGGTTTTGCCTCATCGGATTTGTTCCGAAAATGACATGTGTTTCTGACTGAATACTTGTTTAGAGTAGATGTTATCGGGAACCATTTAAAGGACAAGTTTGTGGCCGGGCGCATACTTCTAGATTAAAATTTGTGCCCGCATTCAACCTGCCTCCGCCCCAGCTTTTACATCAGTTATTGGATACACCAATGCATTGAAACAAAAAATACGTATTGTATTATTATTTTAGACAAGGAAAAAATTAGAGAAAGCACGGTATATGAAGCGTCCAATATGGAGATGTTATCATTAACTGTAATTACTGTTTCATTTTTAATAGCATGTATTATCTTTTTTCTTCTTTTAGGTTCATTTATCTTTATTTATAACATGAATATTACATGTATTACCCCCGCTCCGAAGGAAATGGTGGTATATACTTTTTACTCTGCGAATCTCTCTGTTGTTTGTGGGGGTGAGTGTTTGTGTATGTCTGTCTGTCCGGAACAATTTTCTCTGCAACAACTCATCGCAGATGCTTAAAATTTTAACACACTCTTTGGTTCGGCATGCTATACAGTGGTATTCATTTTGGTACAAATCTTTATCGTCTGTCTGTGCGGGTGGGGTATTACTAGAGAGCACTAGCTCATAGATTTCTTGTTTCCCCTGTAATCTGTGTACTTACAATGCATTTATTGTCTGTAGAATTATATTATTTGTACCGTAGGAGGGAAAACGAATGTATCTAAATAATGTTAACTATGAAACACTATACACATGGATGTTGTTTGTATCAGGATCGCTATATGAAAAGCAATAATAGTCTCTATCAAAAAGAAGAAAAACAACTATAGTTTACCAAAGTAAACAATAGTTTAATGCAGTATCAAAGTTTTTACTATAGTAAAAAAAAAATATTTTTATGATATATGATTGTTAAATTTTATGTTCTTAAATTTATGTGTGCACATGGGAACTACGAGTGGTGATCAAAAAGTTCGTAAACTATTTCTTTATTTACAAAACCACACTTCAGATCAAAATGAAATTTGACACACAATTACTCATAAACATGTTCTATAAGTTATAACAGATGTTTGCTCCACGTTTGTGACGTCACAATATAAAAATGACTCAATATGTAGATGACCTGACAAAAAATAGTTGACTCAGTCGTACTTGAGCAACGAACGGCTTTAAAGTTTAAACTTTGCAGTTACTGTAGCATATAATAATTTGACAAGATTTATGAAGACAAAAGACTTGCCGGAACTTCAATCTTTAATTGGATTGATTGTTTTAGTGAAGGAAAGGAGGTGGTGAAAATGAGGTTTGTTCTGCAGCCCAGTGAAAATAAGCTGGAGAATAATATAATTATTAAATCCGTAAAATATCGTTTACCCTAGATTTTAAACATATCATATATGATAAAAAGACGGCGTCCATACTTTATCCACAATGGATAAATGACGCACCCAATACAAAAGAGTCGGGTTGTGCTGGTCACCATACTCATTCTAGGAAAAGATACCCTAATCCACCAATCCTATTCGTGACAAATGGGCTATTCTTGTTATAAAAAATAACTTGCATGGTAAGAAATATAAGACTCGGAAAAATCTTTTAATTTCTCTGAACAGAAAGCTACAGAGCATGTCACGTGACCGCCTGGATCACGTGATTCGTGTACTCAAATCGGAGAGGACCATTTTAAAAAAATAATAAACATCGAAATCTGATTTTATTTCTTTTATGGAAGTAATTCAATTAGTTCGCGAACTTTTTAATTACCCCTCGTATTTCTTGCTCATTAACATATCATCCCAAAATTTTACACTACTGATATCAATTTAAGAAAGTTTCAGCTTTGAAATCTAAAAAAAGTTCCAAACAAAGTTTCATAGTAATTCAAAGTATCAAAATATTTACTATAGTTAATAATAGTAAACTATAGTTACTATAGTAAATGTTTGTTAGGAGTGCCCTTAGATTGTGATAGAAATACATGTACTGGCAATATACTCCCCCTCCCTGATCATTATATAGATACATATATAATCTACATCATAATGCACATATGCATTATGTAACTCCTTAAAGTATTTTTGATGTAAGAAAAATAGTTTTTTGTTTACTTTTATCCTAAAAACTCTTATATTTTTAAAACCTTTTATCATACAGCAAGATCGCTTAATTTGTGTATAGGAAAGACATGGCCAGATTTGTTTTCTATAGGCTAGCAAATTTAAAGAGTGGGTTAAATTACATCCTCGTTAGCCACTCCCTCAAAACTTACCACTATAGATACGCTGACACGAATCACGTACTTAATTCGAACGCAATATGTGTTACAATATTTTTTTGGCTCAGTTCTATGTAGTCTTGCAAACGCAACTTCAATTGTGCTAATATTGCCAATCATACTTAGGGAAAAAATAATATGTAAATTAAATTAGGCAGAGAAGCTTTTTCAGAATGCAACATTCGGTTTTTTTCTATTGGTAAACATTATTATGTGTAAGTAAAAAGGGGAAATATGTACTACTGTGTATAAACTTGTGTCAATTCTTCATACGAAACACGTCTTTTATTAATTAATCAATTTTTTTTAATGTAAAAAGCCTCATTTTGTTTAGGCTTTGTTAACACTAGCAAACGACAAAAGACATCGGTAAAGATTTTGAGCTAACCATTTTTTGTCTCTGAGAACGAATATCGCGGGAATTTTGATTTAGTCCTGTCTGTTAGTTTTACACAAATTTAATCTTCCTTATATTTTTATGAGAAGTTTTTTTTTACTAGAAAATCAAAGATATATATGAGATCTAATTTTCTTAACATTTTTTTTTCACGCAGATTTATTTGGGTAGGGTTCGAAAACATTAATCTTTCTTGTAACTTCTGAAGAAAAAAAACGCTGGAGACTTTATTTTCATTTTTTTTTTACATTATTTACCAAGAGTAAAATTTAAAGAGGATCATTACAATTATACACAGACACCATGCATTTTATTCATATATACATCTAAGTTTCTCTCTCTGACACCAGCTAAGTAAATAATCTTTTTTTTTTAATGACGACTCTGGAAACTTTTTTTAATATAGAACAAACACGTGTATTTTTGCTCTTATAGTCATCGAACAGCATAATAGCCTAGAGTTATTTGTTTTCCTTTTATTTAATGGGATAAAACATCTTGTATTATTGATGTACATGTAAGATATAGTGTAACCTTTTGATACTTAAGCTTTAAAGCTTTTAGGCTGCGTGATTTTACCTCTACGTATTTGTCTAACAAGAATATTCCTACCAAAACCAGTTTTTTGTATAAAAAAAGAGACACAGGGTCATTATTCTACGGGGTCATTTTTCTACAACCCACACGGAGAAAAATGACCCCCAGGCCATAATTTCTACGAAAAAGGGGGTCATTTTTCTACGTAGAATATTGACCAGGGGGTCAAATTTCTACGTAGAAAAATGACCCCCGGTCAATATTCTACGGGGGTCATTTTCATCGTTACACCGGCCGAGCGGTCGTATTCATATTTTGTCCTCAGTATTTAAATTCTATGGCAACGTAAATCCTTCCTCATACCTTGAAATGAAACTCAAGTTTATCTATTCTACAATTTATTTAAACATATCGCAATTATATACAATCACTAAATTAACGGCAAGATGATTCCAAGTAATAATCAATATATAATCCAATAAATCAAATAATAAGAGCATAGTTAACGGTCCAATTGCAAAAATCAAAGTCATCCCTAACACAATTTCCGTGCGGTATTTATACTATGGGCGCTCCTGACAATAATGATGTCTTCTTCATTTTGCCGATTCTTTGCTTAGAACCTTACATGAGTTAAGCCCATTCCTCTATGGGTACTGACCTACTATTGTTACTATCCTTGTTCATCACAAAGCATGAAATAATATGCTACTGGCTGACTTTCTAAGCTTTTTTAAAAACCTAACCATGTAACGTACATTATTAATAAATGTAATATTGAAATTAAAGGTGGGAAACAGACTGAATCAAGAAGGGATGTCCCATTTACTAGGTCGAGGGAGTTTGCTTATGATTGGACTAGTTCACTTATGGGATAAATAGTAAGAATAATCAGCAAATCCATTGCTTTAGTGTTGCCTGCCCATATAAAATGTGTTCTTTTAAAAATGAGATAAAAATTACTGTTAATAAAAAATCTGAAGCTTAAGAATCAGGTTAAAAGAATAAACCTTATTTATTTCCATAGAAGTTATCACACCCATTCAATAGAACAATCCAAGAAAAAGGCGCGAAGATAATTTACATGTGACATTTGGCGCGAAATGATTGTGTCACCCCTTTTGTAGAAGGCAAATGGACTGATCCAGTAGTTTAGAAAAGCAGAAAAAATGTTACACGGACATGCCCGTACAAAGAATCGCAAAGAATAAACATGTGCATGCCAAAAAACTGAAGGAATTAAACACATCATTATTTTGCATCAGTAATACGATTATTTCTTAAGCAAACTGTATTTGTTTAAATGCAGGTAACAAATTCCAGTGTAAATCAGCTTCCAGAAAATCTAGTTCATTAAGAATGATCGCTTAGTTTCGGATCTTGAAAAAATTAATCCTTATACTGCCTGACGCACGTGGCGTCAGGCAATAAAACATTAAAAGAATCTGCACTGAAACTGCAGGAACACATTTAAACTTCAGTGGATGTCATCAACATTTCCATTTAACATTTAAATATTGTTTTGAAATTTGAGAGGATAAAAACTTGGAAGCAATCGATTACTAATCGATTATATCATCCAAAGTAATCGATTACAATCGATTACAGGACAAAAACGAGTGTAATCGATTAATAATCGATTACAGAAAATTCCTCTAAATAATCGATTATTAATCGATTACATTTTTCAGTAATCGTGCCCATGCCTGCTTTCATTATCCGTCCCCAGAACGGACAATCGTAGGATCACCATAATAAAAGGTTTGGGAGAATTGGTTATGAAAATGAGGTTTTAGATTTTAGTGATAAAAATGGAAAAATTAAACATGAAACAATTACTCCATTAACGTAACATTTAGAAAAATTGTTTGTTCAAATTACGTTTTAGATATGCAGTGTAAAAAATAATAAAATTAAGTGTAAAATACTATTAATTTTTAAAATGTTATATGCTTTAAGCAACACATCGTTCATACATATTCTCATAGCAAGATAAATTTTCTTTACTGTATCCCCAGCACATCTCTTTTAGCATTATATCTCAAAAAATACTTTGGCAATCAAATTAGATTCAATCAATAAGATGCATCTACCTCCCCCATACTCAACATTTTAATGTGACTAGTGTATTGACACTACAGCAAATTCAAAACTTGGGGATTTAATATTACGAAAAGGGCTGCCATTTCTGAAAGTGATGTTTTTGTGCTTTCACAACGTTTGTAAAGCATGGGTGTGTAGACATGTGCAGACTCTACCTGAAAAACATTCAATTGTGATCTCTTAGAAGCTCTTATCCTTTCTTAACCGATATTACAATTTCAGAGATTATAAAAAATAAAAAAAAAATAATGTCATATTGGTTTGTTTCAAGTTGTATCTACTCATGCTTTAAAAATAATAAAACTTCATTGTTCAATGACGTTTTTCATAAAAGAGTTGTCAATTTTTCCTTGCTAACGCCAAAATCTGAGGAAGAAGATAGACTACAGTACTTCTTTTTACCTAGCAACCATATAATATAAACCTGGCAATGCAGAGATACATTACATTTGAAAGCACAATGACCTAAAACGTATGGTTTGAACTGAAACTGAAAAAAAAAATTAAACTTGTCAGTCGAAACGCTCATGGATTCTAAGATTTTCATCGTAACAATTTCGAATTTCGGATTTCGAATTTCGAATTTATACAGAAGGAAAAGATCATCAGAGAAAGAACCTATTATTTTAATGGTTATTTCTTTTATTTCTCTGCGTGAATGTCATTCCAATCTTTAAATATTTGTAATTCTAAAACAAAATGTTTTAATGTCACTTTTCTTGTGTGCCATTTTTTCTAAACATCTTAAAAAGATGCATCTTCTTTATTACACAGGCGCAAATTTAATCTTCTAGATATGCTCTCCCTTATTCTTAAGAATAGATCTGTTCCGATGTCGCTACAATAGATGTTAGTTGAAGAAAGGTTTGATGAAGTTAAGGCTACTCCCTTCTCATCTGGAGGTTCCAATGCGAACAGCAATAATGTGGCACGACTATATGCCATATTTATTTTCTTATTTTTTTTAAATAAGATCAAGTAAAATATCATAAAGAATGAAACTTTTCCGATTATTTGTGTGTGAACATTTCTATGCTAAAACAATAGATACTACAGTGTTAGCTGACCGCACTTCAACGAAGATTACAAAAATACCTGTTTTTCGAAAGAGCAAGATTCACTTTATCCATACAATGGACCTACCCAAATACCATTAACTGGTAATATACCAAGACCCAATGTCCCATTTCAAACATCAATAAAAGTACATGTAAACACTTAGTGCTTTCAGTTTCTATAAAAAGTTTCCTCTGAGAGCCCAGATATTAAAACAGGCTTTGTAAAATTGCAATATTATTCGATTTTGAAGAAAATAGGTGTATTTGAGAACATTCAGCAAATAATTAAAATATGAGCCCACCCGTCTATCCAAAAAATAAAACATGGATTATTATTTTCACAAACAGTTCTTAAATTATGTAATTGCACATTTTGGATCAGAGGTTGGGTTCCATGCAAAAATATTGAAAACAGCTTAAACTTTTGGCCATTTTAAAGAAATTTTCAGGAGTAAAGGACAATGACACATTTCATGACGTCATAATGAAATGGATAGCGAGAAAAGTTCGCCATTTTTTAATAAATATACAGTCACCAAGAGTCCAAGTGAAATTTTAAAGTTTTGATTTTTTTTTTTTTTAGAAATTCACAGGGCCATAACAGTCCATAAGTGAACCTTGTTCTTTCCTGGAATCAGATAGAAAATTCTTTGATCACACAGTTTTACTTTTGTTAGAGACTTCATCAAGGCAGTGGGAAGATTAAATATTCAATATCTCAAGAATGTTCAACAACAAAGCAGCAACGGCTTATTTATTCACTTCAAATCATTTAAAAACACAATAAATATACATGTATTCGAATAATGAAGAAATGAATACAACTATTGGATATTTTGAAAAAAAAAATATAACGGGTATTTTATACAATAAAACCATCAATTGAAAAGTACAATTATATTAATAATATACATCATATACCTGAATCTATACTTTCTAATTGAAAATGATGATGTAAATAATCAGAAATATTTTAAAGTAAGCATTTATTCTGAATCCACCCGAAGTGCACTGATTAATTGTTTCTCGGGTTTTTTCCTTTGTTTTTGCAATCCAGTGATTGACATTTTTCTCTAGAATGTGAAGAGGAAGGGCACCTTCTTTCAAAACAGTGGAATGGAAATCTCTGATGTCAAATTTTGAACCTTTAAGGAAAAAAAGAAACATTGTTAACGTCGACAACGATGATATCTCGATCTTAGTGCAACTTTTGAGTTTGGATACCGGGAGTAAGGGTCTCTATTACATTAATTTAGCAAAAGTCTTAAATTAAAATAATTTTTATTATCTATAAGTAATCAAGGAGAAAATAGAGCAAAACATGGCTGAGTATATCAAGATTAAAGGAGATTGTTACTGTGGCAGGGGACGGTTTCTTTTAATGCCAAGCATGTGCCTGCCAAGGGGTAGACATATATATGAGAAGTAAATGAAATCAGACTTTGGGACAATTTCTTAAGTGCTAATTAATTGCATTTCATATATCCAAAGTTCAAACAATAAGTAAACATATAGCATGTGATCTACATAAGAGATTCAAGTGTACCAAAAATTGCACTTTGGGCTCCTCAGATTTTAGCTTCTATTTCAGGATTTGGGCTTCACCCGCAACCATGCTGCCAATCCCAGTTTCCTACGAGCAGGATAAACAAAATTCAGTAGATCATTGCATGCCCTAATGAAAATTTACCTGTATTCATCTGGGGCATTTCACTTTCTCTCTGAGATACAAGCCTTTTTCTTCCAAGTCCTACTGCTTCCAGCTGAATTTTCTTGGCAACTGACAGTATGTTTTAGTTTCGCATTTACAACTCTGTATATGCTAGGCATCATAGCGACGCCTACATGTTGCACATATTTTTTCCTCAACATGCACTCTGGTACACTGGACACATTTCCCATAATTATTGTTATTATTAACTTTGCCAATCAGTGATTTAACGGTTGAATGATTTCCATTCCATTACCGGTAGTTGGTTTTGAGCCCTCTTAACAGAAATAAGAAAATGCATGTTTAATAAAACAATTAACAATAATTAGGGGTTTCAAGGGTTTGTAGCCGTTAATCATAAGTATTGCACTAATATTCCGAAAAAAATCCTTCTTTCTTTTCCTGATGTGATGCCAATATTTCCTCAAAATGACTGAAAGCACGCATTTTCATTACTCTTCCTGGAAATTCTCAAAATAAAGGTAAAGAGGAGTTGCAGATGACTCATCAGGTTTAAAGATAACAATCAACGTTTAAATCAAATATCTGATGTTTTTAAATTTACTTTTTACCTTACTGTATTATTTTTAAACCTTAGAAAGTAACATAACTCTTAAATCATCCCCACTTCCGACCATTCAATTGCAGCGTGCTAGTCCGCCATGTACAGCAATTGCAGCTCGATCTCTACGATGCATTAGGTTTATCAATTTCTTCATCTGAGAGAAAGAAATATTCATCTTTACATGAGTGATGGCAGTGTTCTTAAAAATAAATCCTGTAAATCAACCAATCTGTTGGCAGTAACATATTTATGGTGTCCTTTGAAAAGAAATTTTAGATAAATGAATATATGCTACATTAAAATACCTAATTCTTCTTTGGCTTTAGCGCGTAATTCTTTTATTTTCAGCTCGCCGATCTTGTATGTGCATGCTTGACCTGGCCATGTTATGTATCGATCAACTTCAACGTTTATCTTAGTCTCATCAAATGCTGTATAATTCAAAAGATATTGTATTGCCTTTTCTCTTGTCCAGCTACAAGGGGAAAATGAAAGCAAATTTAAAGAGGAAATCTTAATGCATATATTGAGATTTGTTTCACTATGATTGAAGTATGTTTTTGTATTATATACTCGTATATATGTATAAATCTATATCATACATGTATAACAGAAACAGGAATTATGCTATACGTATATATTTACAAATGCAAATATTTTCTAAGATAACTTATTCCAGAGAAAATATGTTCAATTCTGTATGAACTTATCACGAGGTCAGAGGTCAAAACGTGACCGAATCACACGTCGAGATAATATCTCGAATACAAATTTCTGTCACAGAGAATTCTAATTTGCTAGCGATGACAAGGATAATTGAAATGTATGGATATTTGTTGTTCAATCAACAGTTGTCAGTTAGATCTTCCTTCGGTGTGAATAATGGTTTGAATAATCTTATTAAAATCACGCTTACCTCTTTACGGTCCTTCGGATGAGACCGTTTAAACCGAGGTCCCGTGTCGCAGTAGGTGCTGGCACGAAAAAGATCCCTCACTGCTCAATGACCGTAAGTGCCAAGTATAGGACAAAATTTGCAGCTCTCCACCGGCAAGTGGTGGCGTCTCCATATGAGTGAAAAATTCTCGAAAGGGACGTAAAACAACATACAAACAAACAAACAAACTTACCTTTTTAACCCTATATTCCTTTGAAGGTACGTAAACTGAAACTTATGATACCACCGCCTTTGACTTAACATATATGAAGAACTCATAAAATAGTAAGATTATTCTCAGCAACGATCATTGTTCTTTCAATATAAGCAAATCTACTGAGAAGCCCTTCGGGCTTCACAGGATTTGATCAAGTGACCAACCAAGTTCATTTCCCTGAGAATTTTTTTTAACCTTGTTATTTATTTCTTAAGTAGATAGGACTCTCATGATTCATCAAGAACATTTATTAATGCTGTTTTTATAATGAAAATTATTAAGCTAAATTTCGATGACGTCAGTAACGGTATGTTTCTGGTTTGAGTCCTATTGGGATATTTTAGCGTAGCACAAATAACTACGTTCGAGAATTCGATAAATAATAGATGTACTACAGTGTACCGTAACTGTGTATTATTTCATCCAAGTTAAAGATCGAGAAATACAATCGTTATTTATATGGGACCTTTGTTTCTTTAATTAAAATCTATCTCATTTTAAAACGAAATTACGAAAAGGATAAATAAATATAAACTTGAAACAATGCGATCCCGTATCGACAAGGCGACAGGCTCTAAAAATTTCCATTCCATATCTTCCCAGACTGAAAATAAATCATTTTTCAGTTTAGGCTTGCCAAGTAAACTCATAGACTCAAAATATCCTTGTACATGTGTATATTAAATAATGAGGGACTGAATTGTAATAGCGCCGCTCGTCACTGCGAGCTCTTAAAGCAACGCCCGGGCGAAGAGAAAATTCGGACTTTGTACCTTGATCCAAATGAATTTTTTTCCGCAGTTACCTGTGGTCCCATAATGCTTAGCGAACTGCATCTCGTCGCAGATTACGTTCTCGCGGTAGCAACAAAAATTCAACAAAAAATAAAATCACCTTGATTTAATGGATATATAGCAGAAAAATAGTAGATTAAACTTTCTTGATTAAAATAAGCATTGATCAGATTCCGTTTTGGTAATGCAACATACATATGACGTCAGAGTCTAGACGTAGCAAATATAACGTGCGATTTGACGAGCCCGATCTAAATTAAAACTGAAAGGTATCTGCGCTCGCCCTAACGGTCGCACCGTCAACATATTAGTTCTACTGCAGATCTATGAGGTACAGAATAGGGTACTAGTAAATAAAGGGTTAACACTAGATGGTACAATGTACAGGTAGGCGAACACGAGTTATCGCTCATAGTACGAGTTATCGTTCATTATGTAGTAGATCTATTCACCCGTAGGTGGAATATTCGACATGTGTTAAAATACATGTATACGGAAATAAATGAAATATTCTTAATTAATATTAATATTCACAGGTAATTTACATTTATTTCACTGGCAATTTACAATTGGTAATTATATATTAAGTCGTACACGTAAAAGTAGAAATACTAGTCCATATAAACAATGTATCCATTTAAATTAATCATCAAATATGGATAAATTGATGACAAGCGTGGATTCATTTAAATTCAAAATAAAATTCGTTGAACTATATTATTAGAGATATATATATATATTTCCAATATTCATTTGTATTTCAATTGATGCAATGTTTATGTGTATTGGGAATAGAAAATCCGCGAGGGGGGTGGTATTATCCCCTGGAAACAGGCACGTATCGTTACAAATGAATATTTAAAAAAAAACATGTCTAGAGGCTGCCTTAAGACCCCTTTTTACAGCCAATCCAACCGTGATAACCTATGCACGGCACTTAAAGGTCCATTGAGCAGTGAGGGATCTTTTTCGTGCCAGCACCTACTGGGATACGGGACCTCGATTTATATGGTCTCCTCCGAAGGACCGGTCTCCATGGCCACGTCCCGCAGTGGAATTCGAACCTGCGACATAAGGATCGACTCTTAACTCCGCGACTCTAGAGCAGACGCTCTTACCACTGCCCCATGCAGGCGACGATTCCATAAGTGAAAGATGGATTATTTTTTAAAATCGACTCAAGTTGTAAGATAGAAATTACTGTATTTTTTTTTAATAATATTTTAATAATATACTCATACCTAAACTACTACTGAAAAATCTGCCTATATTAGTAAAGAAAACACATTTTCTATCTTCTTTTGATTGCAAAAGTTTTTTTTTATTTTATTTTTCCTGAATGTCTTACTTAGCGCCGAGATTTTATTTTCTCACAAAACTCACGGTTTACCGAGGCATATCCAAACGCAATACAGCAAGACATTGGTTAATCTATCAACTTATATTCCTCGTCATTTGCTACTCCAAAATTTTCTAGCTCATATACATTTCACACTAGGTGATTTCGAGTTATTTTTCCATCGAAAGTACAAATATATATATTTCTAAACAATGCACCTAATTTCTCTACCTATTTTTGACAGGTATCAGATTAATGTTAGACATTTGTTTGTTTGTTTAACGCCCCTTCGAGATTTGTTCACTCATATTGAGACACTACCATTTACGGGTGGAGGGCTGCAAATTTAGACCTGATAGAGGTCTAAATTAGGGATAGACTCGGCACTCAGGGCCTATTTAGCAGTGAGGGATTTTTTTTCTTCTACCGCGACTCGGGACCTCGGTTTATACCGTATCGTCCGAAGAACCAATCTCTTAGTCCCGTGAAGTGAATGGAACTCGTGACGAAAGGATCAACTCCTTTCTCCACGACTCAAGACTTAGTCGCTCTCACTGCGCCACACGGGCGACAATTTAAACTGATGTTATAGATGTCTTTATCCCAATATCCCTGAATTATGTATCATCTGAGAGTACCTCATCAAATACGCTTAACCTACATTGCACAAACATAGGGATATTGTCTTGATCCCAGATGGTTTTTTCCAAGCTATCCGTACCTTTAAACCAAAAACTAGCACAATATACACTTTTCACCTATATATTTTGGACAGTCCCAGATTAATTAACAATGCAAATATATACTAGATTTCAGATGATTTCATTTCTCTTCTCTACGCAGTGATGAAGCATCGTTTTTAAAAGGGGGGGGGGAGCCAGAGAAAAAAAAATTACTTACCTGAAAAAGCTGACAAGCCGATAAAAAAGAAGGAAAATTGCCCAAACTCGAAGATCCTATTTCGTCGGGGGCGAGGATGGGGTGTATAATTACAACATCTTACAGTACAAATTTTATTAATACAATACTAATCATCCGTATTTGTCCTTTACTGTTACAAAAAAGTGGGGGGGGGGGCAACTGGCCTTTCAAAGAACATTTTCAATAGAAAGAAGTTATGTTAGGAAAAAAGGGGGGCAGCCCCTGCCACCCCCCCCCCCCCCCCCCCCGTTCCTACGTGCCTTCTACGTTAGTTTGTACATGTTTCAGCTAATATTTCTGCAAAAAAGGCTAATATTCTTACAGACCTATGACAGTCAAATGGTTAATCAAACATAAAGATATTACGTTCTCTCAAAATGTTTCTCCCATGCATCTACGTAGAATGTGCATGCTGAATTCATTTTAGCATATCCTGGAAAAATTACGATCTGAAATCTCAGATCAGTATACACTTCTAATCAAAATACTTTTGCTTTTTACAAGATTAACATGAAAATATAGCCCTGATCGCAGATGATTGTAGCTTGTACCAGCTTAAAAAACTGTACAATATCCACCATTTCTCTACGTACTCTGTATGGAAACAATATTTATTTTATTTAAGAAAATAACCTTGATCCCAGATATTCTTTGTCACCTACCTCTAGTTTCACCAAACTAATAGTCCAAGACAATACCCTACCTTCTGTGGAGAGTCGAAAATAAATTTAACCTGAAGATATGTCCCTGATCTCAGAGCTTTCTCCCACCTACCTGTACTTTGTACCAGATAATAGCCCTGTTAAATATGCGCCACAATCCTATCTGCCATTGATACATGCAGAATATATTTGGTATTGATAATATTACCTTGATCTCGAAGTGTTTCCCCAACCTACCTGTAGCTTGTACAAGTAAATAGTCCAGGTCAAAACTCGGTAATACGCTATCTCCTATGGAAAGTCACTATGTAAATTTTACATGAAGATATGTTCCTGATCTCAGAGCTTTCTTCCACCTAACAGCCCATTGAACCAGATATTATCCCTATTAAATACGCCACAATCCTGCATTCCATTGATATATGCAGAATATATTTGGTATTAATAATATTACACTGATCTCGCAATGTTTCCCCAACCTACCTGTAGCTTGTACCAGCTAATAGTCCAGGTCAAAACTCGGTAATACTCTACCTTCTATGGAAAGTCAAAAGTTAAAACTTACATCAAGATATGTCCCTGATCTCAGAGCTTTCGCCCACCTACCTGTACTTTGTACCAGATAATATCCCTTTTAAATATACGCCACAATCCTACCTGCCATTGATACATGCAGAATATATTTGGTATTGACAATATTACCCTGATTTCAAAGGGTTTCCCCAACCTACCTGTAGCTTGTACCAGCTAATAGTCCAGGTCAAAGCTCGGTAATACCCTACCTTTTATGGAAAGTCACTAGATAATTTTTACATGAAGATATGTCCCTGATCTCAGAGCTTTCTTCCACCTACCTGTACTTTGTACCATATAATATCCCTGTTAAATATACGCCGCAATCGTATCTGCCATTGATAGATGCAGAATATATTTGGTATTGATAATATTACCTTGATCTCGAAGGGTTTCCTCAACCTACCTGTAGCTTGTACCAGCTAGTTGTCCAGGTCAAAACTCGGTAATACCCTGCCTTCGATGGAAAGTCAAAAGTTAAAACTTACATTAAGATGTGTCCCTGATCTCTGACTTTCTTAAAATAAAATGAAAAATGGAAGAACAATGAAGGAGACAATAGTGAGTCCCAGTTTTACCCCGACCCCTGACGGAGTGCCACGATTCCACTGGTTTCTGAGAGATTCCTGGTAATCGGAATTGTTTCTGTAGGAAATAAAACATTGAACTCCCACAGCTATTACACAGCATACGATAGACCACAAGGAATTGAAGCTGCTACTCTTGGGTTTTAACATCACCATGTTGACAACTTATTTCCACGCTACGCAGGTTGAGTTGACTTCCAAAGTGCCATTGCTCCGCCATTCTCTTTGCTGCAGTTTCGGTATCAAGCAAGCAGATGGTTTGCGCAAACTTCTGCCTGAGTTCGTATGGGTAGTATGATGGTTTGCGTTATACTGCACGTGGGGATATGCAGTTAACTTCTCCCGCTTTATAAATCAAATTTGTCTAGCTGGCACTCGCCCATTCAGCTTTCACGATATTCCTTCCCTTTGTAGCGCTAAACTTCTACGGACAAGGCCTTCTGTTTGACAGTTAGTCTTTTACCATTCTTTGTTCTTCGAGCTGATTATCCACAGTGTCTAATGTGAACCGACAGGAAATTGAGTTATTTTTCGCTGAACCATAGCGTACCTTTAGACGCCGTTGGAATGGCTTCCTGTTAAATAAAAGCAGTTACTTTACTGTATATACGCTTGTTTTGCCAACCCAAAAGCATATCAGAAAAAAAAGGATTTAAGATTAGAGAAATTTTGACATCAATGATGTATTGAAAAATTGACAAACTGGATACAACCAAACTGCATGCCAGCTTTAGAATTCTCTGTATGAAATATTTACCACCGGAGAAAACTTTTCAGAAAGTTAATGTATCCAAACACATCGATCATTTCCTTTTAATACAGTCTTTAATGAAGTAGATACTCATATCAAAAAGGGGTGCTTAATGGAAAATACTGTTATATAACGGAAGAAAAGCCCAAAGTGTTTCATGTCTTTGTCAATACATTTTCAATCCCTGAATTGGTATGGTCAATACAATTAAAATCTCATGTATTATTCATACGGAGGGAATCTCACAGCAAAAATGGAATCAATTTTTGTCAATATATGGTACATGGATATTAAATATTTGATTCAATGTGCTGTTTAAGAATTTAGATGGAAGTAGTTAAAATTTTCTGCTTCCTTGGGCTGGAAACAAATTGATACACAGAACTATGATCAAAAGGAGAAGAGATGTTAATCATATTATACACTTTATTTTCTCGAAATTTTACATATGTAATAATCTTCCTTAAGGGACAGAAACAGTACAAAATGTAGTCGGAAAACAAAAGGAAACAAAAAAGTGAAATGTCATTACTTACAAAATCCTTGTTTTGGATAGGATAGTGCGAGTAACATGTGTTCAGAAGCCATTTAAGGAATTTCCAATGGGTTTAATATCGGTTTTCAATCCAAAATGCAGTCACTCCATACAAAGAATGCCGTTAACCCTTTTTGTCAATGGTTTTATTGAGAATGTTGCGCGGCGGTTCCAAATTTCGTTTCAGAAATCCTTCCTGATTAAGATCACCGAATTGGCGTTTTTATTCCTTTCTTATTGACATTTGACGACAAAAAGCATTAACACATCGTGTGTGTGTGAGGGGAAGTGAAACAAATTTCTCTCCAGTTTGAATGTGGAAAAGTTCAATAGAGGCTCAAAAGGGATGAATGACGAAAATTTTAATTCTAAACAGTTGCATTCAGACATGCCGATCACCCGGTGTTTTCTCAGTAGAAATGTGGAATGTACAACGCTCGACGTTCAAGAACTCTTGATCATTAAAAAGTGGAGAGCTTTTAAAAACGATTAAGCGTGTTTAATTTTCGAGAATTGTCACTCGCATGCTCTGCTTGGCGTCTGTATTTTACGTGTCAAAGTCAATATTTATGATGTTATCGGTAAACCCCAAAATATTGATAGGTAAAACAATTACACCCTACTCAGCAGAAAAAATCTTATCAAAATTAATAAGTTGTTGGCTTCAGTGGACAATGATCTTTCCATATCTTTACATGAAATACTTACTTTTTCCCCTTTTCTCAATAAATAAAATATGATTGTAATTCAAATCTCAAAGGTGAAAAGAAGTTATCTTGATTTATATTATTTTCTGATATATATTAATTTTCGATTAAGAATAACAAATTGCAAATGTTTTATTTGAAATTCATAATCACTTTCTATATGGATTTCAAAATAAACAATTTTTTCTTTAATAATACTTTAAATACCAGGGCAGTAATTTAAATTTAAACTCATTACTAAACAACACCAAAAAAAAAAAAAAAAAAAAAAAAAAAAAAAAAAAAAATTCGCAATTAATAAGGGGCGGAGATGCGATGAGATCTGGACGAACATTGCTAGTGACTTCAGGAAAACCAGTTTGTACTATCGGGACCATGTGGTGTTTTGTAGAAAGAAAATGATATATATACGTTCAACTTTACTCCGAGTTCATTGATAATGAGTAGATATGTGAAAAGGCTTCTTAAAACAACAAGGACTGTAACCATAGTCATGATTATCTTTGATTGATCTCCAATCTGATGTAAATCAGATCCTTTCAATATGTGAGCGGATCTAAATACCATCTGTCCACAAGTAAAGAAGCATAACTCTATTTTCAATAAGCACTCTATATGGCCGAAGCTCACATTATCCTTTGCTTTAGCAATTATATATATACCCCAGTGGGATTGAGCCAGAATGTCACAAAGCTGACCCAGATATATTTATATGGTTGACTAAATACCGGTGTATTAGAGTGGGATTTCCACATGGTAGAATTCTACTCCAGAGTAGGATTTCCCCAAGGGGGAGAGATCCTACTCTAGAGCATACTCTCCACGGGGTGGGGTGGGTGTGGGATCCTACTCTAGAGTCATCCCCCCTTTTTTATCAACCAGAGTGGGATCCCCCTTATAATTTCATATAAGTTCTAGCAATTAATTTAATATATTTTTATAGGATGTGGATACATGATGTATAATTTTTAGGAGAATTTTTCGCGTTCTAGAATCTATAGGGGAATTGCAACCTACCCTCCCCCCCCCCTTTTATTTGATCAGGGACTGATAAGGGCAAAAAAATTACAGCTATCAACGCTTGAATGAGCTGTAAGATGTGCATTGCATTTATATATTATCTAAATGTGTATATAACATAAAGCACCAAATCCAATAACTAAATATTGAGATTAAAAATGTGTACTTTAAAGACTTAAGTCTAATTTTAAAATTACCTTAATTTATTGTTAAAGTAAATCAAATGTTGGTCATAATAATTACGCCAGGTAAATATCTTTCTTATTAAATTATTCTGATTTTCAATGTAGGCAGAAGTGAAATTTACAATGATATGCAGGGCATTACTTAAAGGGGAGGATGAAAACTATAGCTCTAATGGGAGGGAAGGATGACACCCCCTCAAACCGGAAAGTTGACTCTAGAATGCGATTTCCATGGGGGAATTCTACTCTGGAGCCGTTTTTGTGGGGGGAATCCTAATCTAGAGTTATTTTTCCGGGGGGGGGGGGGTAATCCTACTCTAAAGTCAGCTTTCGTTGGGGGGGGGGGGGTTTAGACCATCTACCAGACCGGAAGTGATTTATAAAAAAATCATATTATGAGAATTGTTGTGTACTCATTATATGAATTTCTTACAATTTATTTTTTAGTAAAAGGTACTTGGAACCTACATAACGACCTTGACTCAAGGTGACACCTGCAACGACAAAATCAATGAAAAAAGTTGTCGTTTCTGACATATTTCATTTTATAAATAAAATCTGCAACATGACATAAATAAATAGATAAAATTTCTTGAAAATCATATCAAGATGTAGCTCTTGAACAGGTACTGCTATTAAAGTGTGTGTGTATGTGAGGGTGTGTGTGTGTGTGTGTATGTGTGTGAGTGGGAGGGTGAGTGTGTGTGTGAGAGGGAGAGATAGAGAGAGTGTGTGTGTGGGTGTTTGTGTGTGAGTGGGAGGGTGAGTGTGTGTGTGAGAGGGAGAGAGAGAGAGTGTGTGTGTGTGTGGGTGTTTGTGTGTGGGTGGGAGGGTGAGTGTGTGTGTGAGAGAGAGAGGGTGTGTGTGTGTGGGTGTTTGTGTGTGAGTGGGAGGGTGAGTGTGTGTGTGAGAGGGAGAGAGAGAGAGAGAGTGTGTGTGTGTGTAAGGGTGTGAGTGGGAGGGTGAGTGTGTGTGTGAGAGGGAGAGAGAGAGAGTGTGTGTGTGTGGGTGTTTGTGTGTGAGTGGGAGAGGGTGTGTGTGTGTGTGTGTGTGTGTGTGTGAGAGAGAGAGAGAGAGAGAGAGAGAGAGAGAGAGAGAGAGAGAGAGAGAGAGAGAGAGAGAGAGAGAGAGAGAGAGAGAGAGATTGAGAGAGTGTGGGTGTGTGGGTGTGTGGGAGAGAGAGGGTGTGGGTGTGAGGGTGGGTGGGTGAATGTGACAAATTAAAGAAATACCATAAACCAAACAAAAACCCCATTACAATCAGGGCTTGTGACAAATTCCAAAAAAAAAATCATATATAACGTATACATTCTGCTATACTACATATTCTCATATGTGATAAGAAGATATTTCATCAGAGATAAGATACTAGAAAATATTTCCAAAGAGGAAAGATGGTATGTGGGCATGATCAGCCAGATGACGATTTCCGAATCTAAGCATTCGGCAAACCTCGCTGATTCCGTCACCTTCATCATTCATTAGATGACGATTTCCGATTCTAAGGTCTTTGGGGGTCAGAATGCGCTTAAGTATAGCTATTTAATCTATTATAAGTTGGGATTATGTAACAGATGATCGCTTCGAAATTTAAAAAGTTTTAAAAATATCTAACTATCAATTTTCTGACAGAATTCCTATCATATATCCTGGTTTCTTACTATAATTATTGCTATTTGATGTTCGGTAGTTTCGTTCGTTTGAAATCACTTCACGAATTACGTAATATATAGCTGACAGATGTTGGTAAAAGTCACCATAATTATCTTCTATTGAACGTACCCTAGCAATTTGTACAGCCGTTGTTTTAATTCTTTGTTCACGAGACAGGCTAGTCTATAAGAAAAATCGTTTACGTAGTATCTAAGATTTTGCTTGCGTGATATCTTTTTATTAATAAAGTTAATAAGGATCTACATGCAAGAAATTCAATGTTGACCGGTTGAATGTATTGATTTTCATGTAGAAAATTTAGAGAGCAGATTAGACTATAAACAAAGTTACTGCCTGTAATGTTCATATAATATTATAAACATTATAGTATATAGAATAGTATATATAAAACAACTCTTAGCCGATATGGCAGTCTACCTGTCTGTAAATGACACACACACACAAAGGAATTGATGGCTATCATGTGCAAAACAGAATATTAATTACTGTTCGTCACAATAGACCTCTAAGTGACCTCTCAATATCGCCGGGTATTGTTATCAATATACTGAAAATATAATAACCCCCAAACAGATCATACGTACATGCTTATTACAAGTATCGCTGTACTTTATTGTTGGTATGGAGATGTGTCAATTAAATACTCAAAGACTACTTCTGCGGTTTATAAGGTACAAAGAAAATATGCTATTGTTGTCATGGCAACTGAAATCGAGATCAGTTTATTACATTACAGCACAACATAATGTGGATATGACAAATACTCGTATTCAACCATATTTTTATTGATATAAACCTGTAAAATATATACCCCAGATACATTTTATACAATAACAAATATATTGTTACTGTTAACTCAGTTTTTTTTAAACTCAAACGAAAAATAAGTAGTACATTTTACAAAAGAACTTGTGACTATAAGACCAACAAATTTACCTGATAGTAAAATCCTATAAAATAAATGATTTTATTAAAAATTATATGCATACATATATCGTTCTTCATTCTTTTTAAATTCACGAATAAAAGAAAGTAATATCCAAAAATAACAGTTTGATTTTAGTCATAAATTCTTATGTAAAACGGGACCAAGTAATATACCTCCATACTTAAGAAATTTACAGTCTATAAGGTTTAGCAATTTTGAAATATAAAGATGACACCATTATTTTGGAGAAAGTAATTTGATACAACTTTTCTCGCTAGTTTCCTCCATTTGCCTGAAGTCTCCAATTCTTTCATTAATGGTTCTAGTCTGTCTTTATAATCCTGGACATGTTCTAGATATTCTTCTCTCATTACAATGACAATGTAACCGCCTGAAAGTAAAAAAACAAAGATGACAATCACAATGGAACCACCTGGAAATAAAAACAAAGATGACAGTCACAATATGTAACCACTTGGAAATATCATAAATCAAACGACGATGTCATCTCTTGGAATTGCCACAAACATTTTCAATCTCAAAATCACGTGTCGGGAAAAACAGCAACAAACAAACAGCACTATTTTTACAATTTAAACCGAAAAAAAAAAATTATTAAAAAACTTTGCAATAGAGCTCTTTGATTTGGTTATTACATGTAATAAGAAAGAGCACACTCAACAGATTCTAAACCAGCAAAAAAAAAAAAAAAAAAAAAAAAAAAAACAAAAAACAAAAAAAACAAAAAACAAAAAAACCAAACAAACAAACAAACAAAAAAACCCCCCACAAAAACAAAAACAAAAAAACAAACAAACAAACAAAAAAAAAAAGCATTTCACAAGGTTTTACTATAATTCAGAAACAGCAACTCACAAAGTTTACTGTTGTAAGCCAATGAGACAAATAGTCGTTTTCAAAGAGTTTATTTAACTGAGAGTTGTGAGTCGTACAGTTAATCCTATAGGGGCATTTTTTGGAAGAGCGCCGTAGATCGTATTTTATAATGTACAATAAATAATGCTCATTTACATATGAAATAGACAAATCAGATTCAAGTAAACAAGTTATTCAATAAATATGTACAAAATCCTTGAATTTTATAAAATAAATTGTAATTGAAACATAAACTTTAATATTTTTAGCAATGTTCCTTTACTGTTTCCAAAAATATATTATATGTCTCTGCTGTTTCCCAAGATAGATAAACTTCCTGGTAGTTTACATTGTCCTTAATCCGATTACCAGGTTTGTTTATTCTTACGGAAAATTCTTACACTTTCATATCCCATGTTTATTTTCTGATTAAAATAATTGTCACAAAAAACTTTACACTATAAACCAGATTTCACCACTGAAAAACCATAAAGAAAAACTCATCAGGTTTTAATTTAAACCAGTAATAGTGACTCAAAAGATTTTATTATTAACCAGCAACTCACCAATCGGACTTTGCTGTAAATCAGAAAGAACAACTTACCAGGTTTTACTATACGAATCATCTCATACAGAGCATTGCATGGAATGTGACCCTCTCCCATACCACCAGCAATCGCAGCGGCATCATAAGTATCTAGAATTTAAAAAAAAGTTATTTTAAGGAAGCTCTAAACACTGCTCACTGAAGAGTTCTAATTCCATGATACATTTATGTACTTAGAGTGTTCTGCCCTTTGATGTAAAATAGAACAACTGGGAAATTTTCAGTAAATAAAGCATTTGGAAATAGATTAAAATATTCTTAGCATTATATTAGATAAAGTAACTGAAAACGTTATTTGCAGGTAATTTCGTAATGTAAATAAACAACGGTGATTTCTGTTCGCTATAATAGATAGTTGTCAGTAGGCCCAAATTAGCAAGAGTTATTTTCCATTGGTCGCCATATTGGAGGTCAACATGCTCATATTCCTTCATTATTCAACCAACTTTGACTTTTTATACTGGCCATTGAGGGGTAAGAAGCATTGTTTTTCTGAAAAATATACATTTGTTAAAGCCTCCTTTATTTCATAATTTTTATTCTATAAAGATTTTTCCCCAAATATTTCTGCTACACCCTCTTAGATTTGGTAAGACAAAGAGGAAAAATTATCAGGTTGACCACCAAGATGGCGGCCAAGGGAAATAACTCGGAGAAAAAATCTGTCATATGAAAACTATGTATACTTCATTGTCTTTGAACATTTTTCCAGGAGAAATATGGCAGGTGCGGCACCCTATGTTGAAAATAAACTAGATAAATTCAATTTGTATACACCTTTATATAATTTAATTTTTTCAAAGTCCAAAAAACCTTTTTTTCATTTTAGTGTTTAGAGCTCAGGCACTTGTTTCGTATACGGGACAACCTGGTAAAAATAAGTAGGGGGTGCCCCGTATACGAAACAAGTGCCTGTGGTTTAGAGCTTCCTTAAGATAGATACTAATTAATTTTTTCCACCAAATTTAAGAATATTCAAAATAATCGTAAATATTCACATATACTTTTCATGATATGATATGAACACATGTACCTGTTTGAATATTCAGCATTTTCTCAGTCATGAAATCACAGATGAGATTGGAATATACATTTCTTTTCCTGGACGCCTCAATCATTCCCTCTGAAGGGTCTAAGCCGTCGATTGAGCGAAACCCCCTGTCCCAGAGCTACAAAGCAAGGACGCACTGTACTAATTAAAGAACAATACTAGTACTCTTTATGCATATACTTAAACATCTTTTCTTACAAAGATAAATCTTATATAATGAGATGTCTTGCAATGAAATCTCGAATATGTTACCAAAAAAAAGTTCAGCACCTTCCCAATTCAAAGTTGTTAAATTTAATTTAAGACCATGCTTACTGTAGGAAGAATTAGTCAAGTTAATTATGGTTGAAAAAAGAAAATCAAAGTGTAACCTCTTGTCCAAGAAATCCAGTTCCAGAAGCAATGTCTAAAATTCGAACACTTTCACGATGTTCCGAAATCAGGTCACAAAGAGTCTCAGCAGCAAGCTTTGGTCCACGATATCGGTCTGGTCCCAGGTCCTATACACAATAAAAGGCATACAGGTCATTCTGGTTTTAATATAATGTAAATTACGGTCTGAGATATGAGTTATTCTTCAAATTTAATTTTACAGTAGTAAAATGAAATACTCAAAATTTTATGTGGGAACTATTTTTTTCTGACAAAAGTCTAAAGGCAACATTTTTCTGAATATGATTTAATTATGGGGTCAGAGGTCCTTCCTTAAAGTTTTTATTAACACTCCGCAAACATCTAAGATTTTTTTTATATACTAGTGTTGCATTACAATTTATGAACAGTATTTTTCTTATAACAAAAATCCTGGGGAAAAAAGTTTCTAATGGCAGACTATTAACCACTAATTACCACGTCATATTTATTAGAATTCGCCCACTCTGTGTAGTAATTGGCCACTTCTTTCATCGTGATTCCCTCTCTGTGAGCCCCATAATTCTTGGCGAACGCACCTACTTCCCTCTGGTTGCCCTCCTGCTGGAATTTCTTTGCCTTTTCCGCCGCCATTATCTGTTCTAACACATCGTATATATCTTAGCAGAGCGTCTCAAAATGTCACTTAGATTCTAGTAACTGAATTAATATGTTTGACACCATCCTTTCAATTATCACATTTCATTCAGACTTCGTCAACCTGCCATCTCTATACTGTACTCACCTTTTCGTATTTCCATACTAATTTATTTTTTACACATACACTTATTAATAAGACATATTGGTTATACAATAAATTCCAAAAAAGACAGTCTACTTTTGAGCCCTCTGCGATTCTTTCAAATGAACAGACTAAATTTCTATGCATGATGCAGATACCACACTCCTGAAGAGAAATCCGAATTCTTTTGCTGATTATGGGAACATGATAAGGGGCTGGATTTTCCCCACGCGGAGTTTATTTTCCTCCCGATTTTGCCTTCATTGATGTGCATTACAATGTTTCATAAAATCCGTATTTGTTTGTTGAATAAAACATTTCTCTGTTAAAACTGTAGCAAATTTGCTTTTAAAACATGAAAATAATACTGAACTCGAGGAAGAGAAATCTGAGAATTTTGTAAAACGGTTTGTATAATGTCTGTTTTCAAACGTGATTTCAGGTGATATATGGTTCATAACTTTGTATTTATTTCAATAGGGGGGAAACAGATGACGTTCCTTCCAGAGTTAGTGATGTGGATTATTAAATAATCTAAAGCCGGATCACACAGAAAATAGAAAATAATAATTAAGAAATCAATTACAATGCAGTTAAGCGACCTCGACAATTCTACCTTTACAACATGTACAAAGACCAAAACAATGCACGAGCGTGTGTTGAACAAAGATTCCAGAAATGATTAAATTCGTGAATAGAATTAAAAAGTCTCATTTTGTTCAAAAAAGCGTATTTATTTCATAAAAATTATCCACTTCGATCATCTAGAATGTCACTTTCATTTACGCTGCAGGTTTGTAGCTCAATGGTCTGATTAAAAAAAATAGCGTTGAACAACCATCTAAATATTGAGCTGCAGAGAACTGCAGCCAGTTTATGATAGAACAACATAACATGAATTCTGACGTATGAAAAAAACAACAACAAAAATCTGGTGTAAAGTTTGTGTATTTTGAAATCCAAGGCGACAACATCGACAGAAAAAGAAATGAAAACGAAATAAAATAATTAAAAAAAAAACTATTTCAAAAGGAGTGGTGTTAGAACAAGTCCCTTTCCTTCACACACACATATATAAATGATATTTTACCAGGGGTCCGTATTTTCTAATGGGGGAGGAGGGGTCGATTACCTTAATATATAAATTTAAAAACTGAAAATCAATACCAGGGGGAATCCGGACTTATCCACAAACTTGGATCAAGAACATCAAAGGTATTGAATTTCATTTAATACCGATTCATTTACATGTAATGCAATTTTTTATCATCCTATTTTCTCAGTAATAATCTGCTGCTTTATGAAGAATTAAAATCTTATAGGTATTAGACTAAGAGTCTTCCAACGTAATGAGTAAACTAGGCAATTCTTAGGTATTAGAATCTGCAAACGTAACGAGTAAACCAGGCAATTCCTTAGTAATAGAGTCTACCAAGGTAACGAGTAAACTAACGAGTTAACTAGGCAATTACTTATAGTAATAGAGTCTACCAACGTAACGAGTAAACTAACGAGTAAACTAGGCAATTACTTAGTAAGGCCAACGTAACAAGTAAACTAGGCAATTCCTTATAGTTATAGAGTCTACCAACGTAACGAGTAAACTAGGCAATTCCTTATAGTAATAGAGTCTACCAACGTAACGAGTAAACTAACGAGTTAACTAGGCAATTACTTATAGTAATAGAGTCTACCAACGTAACGAGTAAACTAACGAGTAAACTAGGCAATTACTTAGTAAGGCCAACGTAACAAGTAAACTAGGCAATTCCTTATAGTAATAGAGTCTACCAACGTAACGAGTAAACTAGGCAATTCCTTATAGTAATAGAGTCTACCAACGTAACGAGTAAACTAACGAGTAAACTAGGCAATTCCTTAGTAATAGAGTCTGCACAAGTAATGAGTAAACCAGGACATGTATTTTGGTTTGTTTTGTAGAAGGTAATTTGAGTGTCAATATTAAATAAAAATATAACATGTTAATTTCAAGCAAGACAAATCACATTCTTACCTTATCGTTGTATACGCATACCCTGCCCTTTTCCTTGTCTTTTTTATCATGTGATGAAATCGTTGGTCAATGATTATAAATCAGTGACATTGAGAAGTATATTAAAATGTAGACAAAATATTACTTAAACAATGGTTTTAGTTTGTTATTACAATTGTTCTAAATGTCAGTCCTATGTCATTTGATTCCGATCAGTTATGTAAAAATGACGGTTATATCTTTTTATTTTTATTTATTATATTTTCTTTAAAATTGACAAATGATATATATAAAACGATGCATATATATATATATATATATATATATATATATATATATATATATATATATATATATATATATATATATATATATATATATATATATATATATATATATATATATATATATATATATATAAACCATTGATGACAGAATAATATCACCAGAAAACACCTCACCTTACAACCACCAATGACAAAAATGAATGATCAAAAAGCAATACACTATTCAACCATTAATGAAAAAAATATATCATCAGATATCAACTTACCACATCCATTATTTAAAGCAATATGAGCTGCATTTCTGAGCATTTTATTTTGCTTTTAAAACGTGCTGTTATGATAAATCTGTATGTTATTTAAACATTTAGGATCAATTAGACTGAAAAAAAGTATTAATTTTTTTCCAGAAGAAAGATTTCTGTACAGGGGAATGTGTAGTATTATTTAAGAAATCAATGTTGTACAAGACGACAGTAATGTAATTTTGCTTTAATTAAAGTTTATAAATAGTTCTTCCATCGCAAATATAAACAACAGAAGTGTATAAACGTTCTTTCTTCTGTCATTGAAATACTAGTAGTTAATTACAAATTTGCAACAAAAATTCCCCGACATCAAAGTTGCAGCTCATATTGCTTTAATGGTAGATTTATAAACAGTAATCATACATGTAAAGCACTATTATGCAAATACTATTGATAGAAAATCACCGCCAAAAAGCACCAACCATACTCTATAAAGGAATTATATTGTATATCTTCATAAACACTACGCCATGCCATATTATATCACCAGAAAATACCATACCAGACAACATAATATGAAAAAACACGTGACATGCAACATATCACTTAGCCCACACCCATTCAATGATAGTTGTTTCACTAGTGGATAAAATTTTGCCTACACATTGCTGAAATATTTAGAGTACAATGTATATTCATTTGAATTTTCACTCACATCTATCGTCGATGTACTAATTAGAAAGATTATATTCTCCTGCCAAGAAATAGGGCAGTTTTAATTTATTTTTTTTTTAAAAATTTTGTTCAAACATTTTCAGGCTTTTTTGAATGTTCTTTTCTTTTGCTTATCAATTATTCTTTCCACCCGTATTCCCCTTTCAAAAACTATAATACACTGCATGTCCGTTGGAGAAATAAAACTTATACATTTAAATTTTGATCTGCTACAAAGCGAAATTTTTCCTTCCAAATGGTATAAGTAAGGATAATACGTGTGTTTCATCCAAGGAAAATTTTAACATGTTGCGAAAAAAGGGGAGGGGGTTATTTTGTACACATGTCCTTCTCATGAAATCAAAAATATGTACAATGTATATGTAATTTATCATCGTTTACCCCAAACTTAAATTGTAATAAACTTCCTTGATGAAAATCGGGAGAAAGTACTGTCCAACAAGTATAAAACGGACACAGACGACCATCAGATCAATCAACAGATTATACATGTACGTGTATCAAATAAAATTGGTTGGTTGCCAAGATTTAGTCAACCGTAAGAAACTGTAATTAGCCATAAAAATGCTTTGTAATTCCCCCCCCCCCCCCAAACATATGTTGTAATTTTGTGTATGGCCTATGTACGTCATTTTGCAACCAATGCCTTAACAGGATTAAGATTTTTTTTCTTTTTTTTTTCGTTTTATCAGATCTACATTACATTATCTTTAAAAAAACAACAAAGCATTAATTGTTTTCTTCCTTCATTGATTTTATCTTTTTTTCCCGTTCTTTATAGACAGTTTGCTTGCCACCATTGTCGTGACTTACAAGAGCACGATCTATACTTATTAACAAGTATCAACTTTCAGTGCTAAAAAGCTTATCTGACGTGAGCAAAATTAATTCCCGTTAAGATTTTTAAAAAAGTTAAACCCAGCGTCCTCAATATAATCTGACAGCGAGGCTTGATTTTTTTTCTATTCATTACTTTTTAAACATGGACATATATACAGAAGTTGCTTAAAAAATTTAAACGTACATGACGATCTGAATACAGATAAAGTTGCTGTCCTTAAAAAAAACCTGAAATACGTGCAAGATACGCTTGTGTTTCTAACAGATATCTAAGAAAGTTTCTAAGCTGTATTGAAAAACATTTCTTTTATCTAGACACATGTAAATTGTTCACCATGATATAAGAATTCTAATTGCTAAACTAACTTATGGGTACAATAAATAATAATAGCAAGGCCTAATGATATTGTATGTTGATCTAGATATATATACATGTAATTGTAATGTAGCCTTAATCAGGATGGAGAGTATACTCGAAATCGGGTATTATCCGTGAAATCGCGTATAGTCCCCGATATCAGGGTATCATTGAATCCGCGAAATCGGGTATCCCGTGCAACTTTCTGTAACAGCAAAAAATTTAAACAACGGTGCATAATGTCAGTTAGTGTTACATGTACATCAGTATCTTGGGGATTTATATATATAGTAAATATAGTTAATAATGAGGACCTTAGATCACTAATTTTAAAAGGTCCTAAATTTAGGGAACCCAGATCCTTCAACTGGCGTAAGAATTTCATAAATATTATGGATTCTGTAGAGGACTACGCCAGGCAATGGACAAGACATGAAAAAGAAGACCTTGACACTTTGTCAGAATGGATTAAATGTATCAGATGTATGTTAAGATCGCGCATTAAAAGATTGAGAGGCAATATGAAAACCATCTATCCTTCTGTATTCAATAATCCAGAAGTGAAAAAAGAATTAGATAGATTACATGATCAGTACGTACTGGTCCCTGCTGACAAAGCAGGTAACAACATTGTCTTTGTTTGTAAGGCTCATTATATTAAATGTATTTTAGAGGAACTTGGATTTGATTCTACAAGTGGTAATCCAACTTATACTCATATTTCCCTTTCTAAGGAAGAAATTCTTCAAAATCATATGTCAGTTTTGAATATTTTTAATATTCCAAACAACCAAAATGAATTTGAATTACCATATTTATATTGGATTCCGAAACTTCATAAAAATCCTTACAAACAAAGATACATAGATGGTTCCAGTAAATGTTCAACCAAGCCTCTATCTTTACTCCTCACTAAGATATTAACAGTGGTGAAGGAGAAACTTCAAGAGTACTGTGCAACAATATATTCGAGAAGTGGTGTAAATCAGATGTGATACTTAAAAATTCCAAGGAACTTTTGGAAAATTTGAATCACAAGATTTTACCAAAATCAACAGCTTAAAAACTTACGACTTTTCAACTTTGTTCACAACCATTCCCCACGATAAATTAAAGTCCAGGCTTTTTGATATCATTGACAGCTGCTTTTTCAATAAAAATGGAACTCGTAAATATACTTACCTTGTCATTGGTCATTTGCAAAATTATTTTGTTAAAAAACATTCTGATTGTTCACACAAGTACTCTGAAGTTGACATTAAAAAGATGCTTGAGTTTCTGATTGACAATATCTATGTGGTTTTTGGAGACCAGGTCTTCCAACAATCTATTGGAATTCCCATGGGTACCAATTGCGCCCCGTTATTAGCAGACCTTTTTTTCGTATTCATATGAAGCAGAATTTGTCCAAAATCTTGTACGTGAAAAGAAGAAAACACTTGCTGTGGCCTTCAACTCGACATTTAGATATATCGACGACGTATTGTCAATTAACAATGGCTATTTCCAATCTTATGTCGATCCGATATATCCTTGTGAACTTGTGATTAAAGATACCACAGAGTCTGACACATCTGTTTCATATTTGGATATTTTACTTGAAAAAGACGTTAATGGTAATCTAACAACCAAACTTTATGATAAACGTGATGACTTTAACTTTTCAATCGTCAACTTCCCTTACTTATGCAGCAATATACCTTCATCACCTGCATACGGGGTATATATCTCTCAGTTGATTCGATACGCAAGAGCATGCTCTTCGTATGTACAATTTCTAAAACGAGGTAAATTATTGACGAATAAGTTGATGAAACAAGAATATCAGCTGTCTCGTTTAAAGTCATCATTTCGTAAGTTCTATGGTCGATACAATGACCTTGTCAAAATACAATTGATCATTGAGTCAAATGCTGACTGACGTTTTTCACACTAATTGTTAGGCTATTATTTACACACTGAATTGCCTACGGATTTTTCCGTTATTTCCCGATGATGACAAGGAGCACACGGCGGGTGTGACCGGTCGGCAGGGGATGCTCACTCCTCCATGGCACCTGATCCCACCTCTGATGTTTGGAGGTCCGTGTTTGCTCTGCTCCTATTTTGTATTGTATAATGGACTTTTGAGCTTGAATACTGTTCGTTATCTCCATATATTTCATTTTATTGAATCTAATTTATATGGTTGTCTGACAAGTTTTAAATCACACGACAAACACTGCTGGGGTAGCACAGAAGACACGGTAGAGTCATTATTTTTCAATACAATTTCTAAAAATAAATAATTACATGTCGTTTGTGTTTATTTCCCAATATATTATTCCGCAAGCTTAATTTCCTAACTCATGTATTATTCACAAAATGTAAGACTTTGTAGAAATTTAACTACTAACGCAGTGTTATGTTATTTTTACTTAGAAAAGTATGGCGCCCCTTTCACGTTGAATTAACATTATTCCTCAGTTGGTAAGTATTTCTCATCGATATAGAAAGCCGACGTTATCGTAAGGGGAAAATAAAATAAATGTTTAAAAAAAAGGACATACGGGAAAGCAGGTCGAAAAATGATATAATATGAAACAAATTTTAATATGTACATGTACTTAAATATATTTTTAAAAATATATACAGTGTTTAATTTTCTAAAAACAAATAACTACATGTCGTTTTTGTTTATTTCCCAGTAAATTATTCCTCAAGCTTAATTTCCTAATTCGCAAATTATTCACAAAATGTAAAACTTTGAAAAATTTAACGACTAAAGTAAAGATTATATAGTAAAATCATCATTTCTTTCTATGATGTATGTATGCAGCGCAGTCCTGCAATTCCCGCGGGAAAAGAGGAGGCGCTAATTTTTTAAGAAAACAAATTAATGTCAATTTAGCATGGAAAATTTCATTCAAAGACACATTCAATGTTTTGCTTGCATTTTGATCGATGCAAGCGACATTACTTTACCTGTATGTGTTTGTGTGGAAATTGAGAGCAAGAAGTCATGTTAAAAGGATTTTTTTTGGCTTGGGGGGGGGGGGGTCATATAAATAAAAAATCCAATTCGGATTCATGTGCTAATTTTACATTCCCAATATAGAGCTAATATTCAAATATGAATTTTATATGAAAGTTTTCACATATCTTATTTTGTAAATAATTATGAACAAACTGAAATGTAATTCCTCCTCGGATATTAAAATTTCATACAAATTGGAGCCACTTCCTTTTTTTATTATAATATTGGATAGACAGAGTAGATTTTCCCTTTTGTAGTATAGTTTATGGTATATCGCTTTATTATACCTTATTATAATATTTTACAAAACGCGTTGTTTGGTTCTAGACAGTACGTTACGCGACATGGAAATAAAACTTCATAACTCACTGTCTTTTTTCTATTCTTTTCATCATTATATTTAGCTATTTTCAATACTTGTCGTACGTGGTAGAAAATAACAGGTTGCTATTTTAACCTCGTATTGTTTTGGTATATAAGTAATTACTGCATGAGTCTATTGGAGATATGAAGAATTCTATTCACTCAAAAGGGCAATATAGGGAATTTGATTTTTATTAGTTGAAGAGATCTTCCCCCTTTATCATGCAATGAATATATAACATTCAATGACGTTTAGCACCAAACTCTGCAATGAAATTAAGGTCTTCCGCTCCAGCGGGAGACCTTCTACTGATTCTGATGGTTAAGATAATTAAGGTCTTCCGTTTCCGGAAGACCTTCTACTGATTCTGATGATTAAGATTATTCTTATTAAGGTCTTCTATTCCAACGGAAGACCTTCTACTGATTCTGATAGTTAAGATTATTATTCTTTTTTTTTCTTCTTTTTCCTAGACGCCAACTTTGAGACCTCATATCTCGCTCATTTTTCAACGGATTTTGCTCAAATTTACAGAGTTTATAGACATTACAAAACTCTATCAGAATACTGTCAAACGGTTCAAAAAGTCACTTCCGCTTTTGAGTTATTTCCCTTTAAATGACAATTTAGGAAGTTTCATTTCCAGATAAAGGCTCTGAGACTACAAAAGTTGGAGCAGAAATTCTACCGAATTTAAATAATAGAAGGATTGAAGTTGTGCACATCGGTTTTTGTTTTTCGATTTCTGTATTCAAAATGGCGTTATATAGGGGTCAAAAATTAGAACGCCTGAAAGAGTGAAAATTTAGAAATATTTTCATTGTATCTTTAAAACTAAAAATATTTTGATAAGACACGTAGAATAAAAGTTGTGCACAATTTTAAGGCCTTTCATTTGACACCACTAAAAAGGGGCTAGCCCCTAAAATTAGGGATCTGGGGCCTTTTAAAGTTTTTGCCTTATAACTCAAAAACGGTAAATATTTCAAAATGGCTGTCGTTAGAAAAGTTGCTCTTTAACATCTTATTGATCTCATGAAAATGTTATTTTGTTCGAGTCTTGTGTTTTTAATGCGTCAAAAGCTTGACCCATATACAAGTAAATATTTTCATTCAGCAAGTAAAAGAGAGCTCTTCATGCGTGTAACTAAAATAAACTTACTATAAATAATAAACCTGGCTACATTAGATGCTAATATTCTTTAGAATAAGGTTCTTGAAGTGTTTTGTGCTTTATTTCCAAGTTATTTTTTGACAACTTTTCCTTTTATTTCATTTTTTTTCAAAGTCGAATAAACCAGTCTACTAAAAAAAGGGAAAAAAAGATAACCTTTTCTTCTTATCATATAAAAACAAACAATATAGTGAGAAAATAAAACATAACTTTGAAGCATAGACTATTCACAGTCATTAAGTCACGCCTTTTACATTCACCTTGTGTTTACAATTATGTAACACCTCCCTTGATAGCGCGTGGTAAAGGAGGTCACTGGGGATCAATCGGCGTGTGATCCAGCGACCTAGTCATACACAAAACAAATCATAGAATGGTCATTCTAAATTCATTCTGTAAAGTAGTCATGAGTGGATAGACATGTTGAATCTTTCATATTATTTCATAATATCTTTGGTTAAATTACTAGTGCATTTCATTTAATATTTTATTCGCTGAAATACAGGAAAGTTGCATAATTATTTTTATAAACAATTTATTTCTCGATATCGAGGTAATTGTCTGTTTTATTTAAAATAAAATTCAAAATATGTTACCTTAATTAATTCCTACTAGTAATGGAACTTTTGAAACTTAAATGTACATGTATGTAATCTAATATACGTTCTTTTGTCGACGCCCTTAAAATGTACAACTGTATATATACAAAGCGCCCCAAATATACGCATATCGAGCGTATGGAAATACAAAATCTCACATTCACACTCGCCTCCAAAATATGAAGAATGAGACATACATGCGTAACTGTATTTGAATATTACAAATTTATTAGACACCTAACCTTGAACAAATTATTTTTTCTACTAAATTTGTTATTGTATGTGAACAGAATGATAGACATGTAATTATTTATAGGTACCCATTATTTTTTCTGAAAATCAGAACACATTTATCAGCTCTCTTAAGGTTTTACGGACACATACAATGTACACGCTTGCAAGTACAGAACATTCAGATTTTATAAATGCATATGCAAGAGCGCCCCAAATATATGCGTATATATGCGTTTGAAATACAGAAAAAATTCTAAATCCCAAGTCTTTTTTTTCCCATTATCTTTGCAATAAAATATCGGTTAAACTGAAATGATTTTATTGATTTACAGCATATATTAAAGTGAATTATAGGCCCACTGAGGGCTTATTCCCCGAACGGCTACTCGCCAAAATCAACATCTAATTATCACACCCAATTAAGGGGCCCTCTAAGGGATACAGGTAGACTTACCTGTATGAATAAATTACCTGAATTTCAATGCATTTAAACAGAACAATCTATCAAGTCATTTTTAGTTCAATATATCCTGTAATTTCTTTTTAAATTTTTTTTTTTTCATTTTTTAAATTTATTTATATAGTTATTTATTTTATTTTATTTCTTTGTTTATTTATTTTATTTTATTTGTTTATTTCTTTTTGCTGTTAAATAATTTCTATTTTTATCTAAGGGTATACAGTTAAGGTATTTCTACCCTCACAATTTTTGGGTTTATAAGTAGAAAAACTGCATTTATTTTCACTGAATATAGTTTAAATTAATCAATAATCAATAATCCCAAAAGATATATAGATTGCCACATTTTTTCTAAGACGTGAGACAGAAAAAAACAAAAGTGTATGTTCAGCGTAAAAAATCGCACATTTTTTGTAAACATTATAAAAAATTATATTAAAACGGGTTCGTATGGATAAAACGGATGCTGAAAGTTCCAAAATAATTGTCACTTTCCAAATATGTTCTGATGCTAAAGGTCCAAAATAATTGTTACTTTGTAAATATATAATTTGAACTGTGAGTATCAAGGAACCATTTTACATTAAAAATACAATAAATAAAAGATACATGAGAAGGAGTTTTTGCCCTAAGCAACATTCTCTAAAAAAGAGTGAATTGTTGATTAAATAAAGAAAGTATTCATTTTTAAAATTATTTTCGTAAAATATTTTTTCCTTACGCCTATTGCAAAGCATTCTTCCAAAAGATGTATTTCTACTGGGTAAAAATTAAATTACTAATTAATTAATAGCAGTTTTGGCTAAAACATATGACGGGAAAGAGGAAATACTTTGACAAGCAATAATTTCCAGGCACGAAGTTTCAGGGGGCGGGGGGGGGGAGCTGTCTCCCCCCCCCCCTTTTTTTTCAAACATGACAATATACTGTCACACTTTTTCTTGTGGTAGTTACGTCATGGAGATTAGGTAATGTATTTTTTTTCTAAAAAAGTTGAGAAAAAGTTGGACCCCCACTTCAAGTTCAAAAAATTCCCCATCAATAGTATTTAACAGCTTAAAAAAAAAACCCATTAATTAAAGGTACAATGATATTAAAAGTGCAATAATACAAAGCAATGTATAAAGTAAGTTTTTGATAATACAGACCCTGAAACGTGCTACTACCCCACACGCACGCTGCACGAACGGTACACGCTCGCTACACGGTTTGCACGAAACGCTGCACGGTTTACACGAAACGCTACACGGTTTGCACGAAACGCTACACGGTTTACACGAAACGCTTTGCACGAAAGGCTGCACGGTTTACACGAAAGCCTGCACGAAACGCTTTGTACACGTTTCTCACACGCTTTGTACACGATTCTCGCACGCTTTGGCCTCGATCTGGATTTTCCATTCGGAATCTCTCGGACTTTATTTCAATTATTACGGATTAATCAAAGATTAGTTAAGAATTGCAATCATTCAGATTAAGATTAAAAGTCGCTACACCAGTACTATATTAACAGGTAAAATACTCAATCTTCGGTTGTAATTAATTAATACAGATGTAGTTATCATTGAGTATGTGCCCGCTCGGTGAAATGCTTATCATCGTCTATGTACAAACCTTTTTAAATAGACTCTAAATTACGCACTGAAAAAAAATAATTATATTTGTAATTCATAATCTTTTATAGCATCCAATGTTTTTACAATTATCCTATAGTTTGATATTAAAAAGTCGTTTCATTACTGACAAATAAACTCAGTTATTGATTTGAAAAAAAAAAATGATTAAATTGCGTATGGTTTTTGAAAGCGAATCGATTTTCTTTTCTTTCTTTTTTAATTATTGATTGATTTATTCATTTTTTGATTTATAAAAAAATATATATTCATTGGATTAGAATAGGTTCTGTTTATAATTTGAAAAAGTGACATGTAAACTACATTGTGCAGGAAGGGGGGGGGGGGTAGATTACCGAGATCTTGCTGTTGTATATTCAAATCTGTACACGGCTAAATATAACGGGCACTTGTTTCAGTTAGTATAACATTGGGGGAAATATTATCATAGAAACAGGTGCCCATTCTAAGAAAATAAAAGGATATCCTGAGGGACCAGATACATGTAATTCATTAAATGCACTTTATTCAGAATGATAAATAATCGTTTCATTACAGAGTTAAACTTTATCATAAAATTTTATACAATAGAGAAGCCGGGGAGAAAGGTATTGTAATTCTTTAGTTCTCGTTTGAAGCATTGTGTTTATCAAATAAAAACAATATATCCACCACCTTGTAAAATCCTTGATTTCAAACCCCCTCTGGACAATTAAAAAAAAGTAATCAAAAGTCGCGGCTTTTAGTAATACATTCAATATACATGTATGTACATGTCCTATAAACTAAAAATTATGTTCTGTAATTGCGTGATTAATAAAACAACTAATAATTATACTGTACTCAAGATTTATTTCTATATGTTTTTTTTATTCGCGAATACACTGGCAAATTAATTCACTGTTTACAGACAGTCGGATAAATTTAAGAAATAAAATCCACGGACCGTATTGATTTGTACCCATTAAATACTAATAAAACGATTTAATTTCACTAATCAAAATCAATCGTTATTGTCCCGTGTCATCTTAGCTATGATTGACAAGAGATAATAACAGAACAAGTTTTCAGTTCCCGGCACGAGGTGCCCGTGATCGCTTTTGTGAATGACCTTGATCACTGTCGTAAGAAGAGTGTTGGAAGTGTAAAGAAGATTCTAGTATATTTTTAAGGGGTGCATCGGGCGCACCCCGAAAAAAAGCAATAGATTTCTTTAAAAACAAAATTATATATAAAACACTTAACAACAAAAGCTCAGTTTGTGTTTTCATTTGAACATCCCCCCCCCGGAAATAATTTACCCTGTATTTGCCGAAGCATGTGGATTATAATTCATTTATGTGACAATTATTAATCAACTAATTGTATGCATAAAAAGACTATAAATAACTCTTCGTTTCAAAATTATTTGCAACACAATCTTGTGATATAAGAAAATTATGTTCGTTTATAAAGAAAATGAATTAACTGTGCTCCCCGGCCTAGAATTCCCATACTTCACATTTATAGCAACGCACTAAATTTTGTATTTTATTTTTCACGCCTGCCTTATCTATCTAGTATTATTTTGTATTAATCACCCATATGTTCCTGTAATCTTTATATACCATAATTGTAAAATGTGAAGAGACTCAAATGAATGAATGAAAAGGACAAGACCGGATTCTTGGTGAATTTTCTTTTTTTTAAAAAATGTTTAGTATTGCCCCCTTTAAAAAATGTATTGAATCAAATACCTCTAAATTGATGTACATATAATTAATTACTTTGAACATATTTTATGTCCATCTTTATTTTTTAAAAAAAGGAAGAAAAACAAACAAATATGTAATACATTACCGAGTAATTTTATTTAATTTGTTGTTTCCGTATTTTTATTTTACACCACCGGTAATATATGCGAATAATATTACTTACAAACAACACAGAATGACATGTTGATCCATCAATATCCATATTTAAAATAAGATGACTTCCGAATGAATCCTACACGTTTTTCACACGATTCTTGCACGAAAGTCGCACGTTTCTCTCACGGTTCTTACACGAAAGTCGCACGTTTTTCACACGCTTCTCGCACGCTCGCTACACGGTTTGCACGAAACGCTTTGGAGCTTACACGAAACGCTGCACGGTTTACACGAAACGCTATACGGTTTGCACGAAACGCTGCACGGTTTACACGAAACGCTACACGGTTTGCACGAAACGAAAAGCGCACGAAAATCACACGCTTTTTTGGGGTAGTAGCACGTTTCAGGGTCTGTATTTTGAAATTTTTTAGTTTAAATTTATTTATAAAATCTTGGGGTTTTTTAAAAAAAATATTTTGAATGGAAAAAATTGACATTTCGTAGTTTTATTTGATTTACCAAATATTGGTTATCCAGGTAAATCTACCAATACCCCATAGAGGGCCCCTTAATTGAGTGTGATAATAACTTGTTGTTTTTGGCGAGTAGCCGTTCGGGGAACACACCCCACTGAGTTGATCATGAGTTGTTTTTATAACGGGTAGTCCTCCTGGCCAGTCATCGTCACGGTTTGTAACATCGTAATTACACAGGTAAATACTAAGATGTCAATCTATATACTTTCCATAAGAAATGAATTACCGGGAGATGTCTCGTTTTCTCTGATCATATATTAATTGACAGCGTTTATGAACAGCTGTTAAAACACAGGCCTTTGTAAACCGGTAAATCACAAAAAAGAAAAATCCGAGACATAAAAGACAGAAAATATAAATGTCTCTAGAAATGACATTGTCTTTAGATAACTAAATTAAAGTAATGTCCGCCGATTTTTGAATTAATCCGAACATTCATTGATGTGTACCTGTACAGGCAGTGTGTCACTTTTTTTTTGAAGCCTTCGTCCAAACGAACAATATAATAAATCTTGAATGAATTAACTAACCCCTTCAGTACAGACACATTCGCCTACACCTGAAATCTAATCAAAATCAGATCTTTCTTAGGGCCCGAAATTCTGATAGTCGCTGTATTTCTAATCTGATTGACTATACATGTACCATTAACAAATATTCTTTTATTTTGTTCGGGATCCCTGCATCACTATTATTATTTATTTATTGTTTAAGACATACATCTTATCGCATTTCAACATATAATACTGAATATTACAAAATGGCATTGTATAGTGGTCCTTATTGATTACAAAAATATAATACAATATAACAATAATGATTTCATTGAGAATTACCGTATGAGAGAATGCTTTCTCTCAATTTAAAAGCAAAATGAATATATTAGTCAGGTGCTGTACCGATTGAGCTACCCAGGCCGATATCCACGACCCAAACCACTACAGTTTTATTAACTAATATCTTCATTTTCTTTTCTTTAAATCTTTTTTTAAATAAATTTTAAATTATAAGAAATCCATGCAGGTGCTCCACGTGTCAATTATTGTGATAGAAGTACTTACCACGTGACCTGATCATTATGCATTCATATTGGTCAACTCTGTGATACATGGTGTGTATTTATCAAACCTTTCAAAATCTTTCCTCTTGACCACATCTTTAAGTGTATTAAAAAGTCAAACGACTTCCTGTCAATTTTGAATATCGCCACCACACGTGTATTTTGAACTTTGATTACCAATTTCATTATTTTCATCAATAATACATATCCTTTTAGCCTGTCATTTTCGGATTTTTAAAAACTAAACTTCACACAAAAAGTCACGGACTTCTTGTTAAGTTCTAATGCAAACAAACGACTGAAGCATCTTGAACACAAGAAGGTTGGGTGAGGTGCATAACTACATGTATAAAATAAAGAAAGCAAAGACGGATGCAGGGCCGGCGCGCCGGGTGCACGCCCCCCCCCCTTCCGTTTGAAGTTTTTGTATGTAGAACTTATATGTCCATTATCCTAAAATCAAAGAAAAAACATCTCTAATTTGTAAGAATTTGTCATCTTCTGGGGGCTTCGCCCCTGGATCCCCACAGGGCTTTGTCATAGACCCACTAGGAGCTTCAATGCAGCCCCCCCAGACCCCTCCCCTGCCTTCTAATTTGTCCCCCGTTATGAAATTCCTGGATCCGCCACTGCAAGGGGCGTAATAAGCAAGAATAAGCTTTGAAGGGATGTGATCTTCGGTATAATGGTACTTTTACCTATGATGTATACACAAAGACCTCTAGATCTACACCACAGAAATAAAGCTTGAGCGGCAGCTCTGCTTTAAAACATGTATCTACTTTTCGGTACAATCATAGAAAATTATAAGTATTTAGCAAATCCTTGCTACAAAGCACAAACACCATAATATTAAACTTGACATGTAACTAAAATTATTCCATCAATGATCCACGAACATACATTAAAAGGATTATAAATATCTGTAGAAATTAAAAAGCAATTTGGAATTTAAAAAAAAACTGTCGGCGAGTTTCTTATTGCTGCTATTGCGTTGAACATGCCATTTGATTGACAATCTCTCTATTTATGCCAGGACAGACTTTTCAGGGACGTAGCATCGTTTTTGAAGGGGGGCAGCCAGAGGAAAAAATTAACTTACCTGAAAAGACTTCACAACCAAAACCATTAAAGGAAAATTGCCCAAAATCCTATTTCCTGGCGGAAGGGGGTGGGGGCAACGGGACTATACTGCAACAAAAAGTGGGGGCTGACAGGACTTTCAATGAACATTACTAAAGCAAAAAGTTAGGTCTGAAAAAAGGGGGGGGGGGGGCTGATGCTACGTGCCTGCTCTTATAGATCATGCTTTATTTGATCTGCAATATCATAAGTTTACTTGATTGAATACCTCGGAGTCTCTCTTAACTTTTCGACAGCCTTTTAGTTTGACCAACTATACAAAATTTAACCTTTTGAACAGTTGGAGTTACGGCTTTCATACTTCACATCCGAAATTTTTTGTGACAAGACCTTTCTTTGGGAATAAATATTTTTGACCTTGTGACCTTCACCTTGGAGTTTGACCCACTGTTTAAAAAAATTAACCTTGGCAATACCTTTTGAAAGGTTGTGACTAGCGTTTTCACATTCACAGGTGTATTTCTTGTGACAACGTCGTTCATTGGATATCAACAATTTTTACTATTTGACCTTGACCTTGGAGTTTGACGTACTTTAAAAAAAATAAAAGTTTTGACTTTTTACCTTTGACCTTAGAGTTTGACCTACCTTTGAAACATTTTAATCTCATTCATAACTTTTCAACGGTTGGTGTTAGGGTTTTCATATTTTTACTTGTGTGTTTCTTGTGACAAGACCCTCCCTTGAGTACAGGCAGTTTTAACTTTTGTCCTTGACCTTGGGGTTTGACCTACTTTTGAAAAAAAGTTGACCTTTGCCATAACTTTTGAATAATTAATGCTAGGGCTTTCATATTTCAAAGTCTATTTCTTGTGACAAGGCATTCCTTTGGACACCATTAATCTATCCTTGACCTTAACATTTGACTTGAGTATAAAAAAAAATAACCTTTGCCATACTTTTCAATAGTTAGTCCTAGCGGTTTCATATTTCACAGTTATATTCCCTGAGACGAGATCTTTCTTTGGGTAACATAATTTTTTATCTCTTGACTTTGACCTTGGAGTTGGATACGGATTTGAGAAACTTAAACCTTTGCCATAAGCTGCAATACCGGGGGGGCATCAATGTTTCACAAACACGTCTTGTTCAATATCCAAACTGGACAAAAACATTCACAATGATTGTGTGGAACCTGATAAATTATTTGACTCGATCTATGGTCTGAAAGAACATGGCTGAACTTATCCAGTAAATAACACACAGATTGGGATTTTTCTTAACCAGTGTGTGTTATGGTCTTGATGAAAGGTCATCTGGATGAGAAACTATAAATTAGTTACCGTCTTTTTCTAGTGAAACATTGTTGGTATCATGCAGAGTGTGACATGGCCTAAACTCAAGTTCAAGGTCACTAAGGATAAGATATTTTGACTGGATGTATGGACTGTATGAACATGTGTAAATTTGAGACGTCAGAAATACACAGATGGGGTTTGCTCATAACCAGAGTGTGTCATGGCTTTCGCAAGGTCATTTGGACAAGTTCAAGGTCACATACATTCCTTTATTGTCTTTTTACTACAGAGTGAAACATTGTTAGTTGATACCCCTTACAAGATTGCTTATAACTTTATGATATGGCATGACCTTGACTCAAGGTCACTTCTTCCTGCCTGCAGCTCCAACGGAAGACCTACTCGTTGCTTTGCAACGAGCTCTGCTCTAGTTTTTCTTTTTTTTTTTTCCCTAGAGGCCAACTTTGAAGCTTCATATCTTCCTCATTTCTGAACGGATTTTGTTCAAATTTTCAGAGCTTTTAGACTTTACAAAACACTCTCCGAATACTGTAATACAATTTGGAAATTGCCTTCTGTTCACGAGTTATTCCCCTTTGATTGAAATTTTTATGCCTCTGGTTTCCAGACAAAGGCTCTGAAACTGTAATAATTGGAGCACAAAACCCTTTGAAATTGAAAAGAAGAAGCATTGAAGTTGTTTACATCGGTTTTTGTTTTTTGATTTTTGCATTAAAAATGGCGCTAGAGAGGGGTCAAAAGTTAGAACGCGGAAAAGAGCAAAAATTTTGACATATTTTCCTTTATATCTTTAAAACTAAAAATATTTTGTTAAAACATGTAGAATAAAAGTTGTGCATAATAGCTAAAGCTTTCATTTGATATAATTTAAAAGGTTCTGGTCCCTAAAATGAGGGATCTAGAGCCCATGAAAGTTTTCGCTTTATAACTCAAAAACGGTAAATATTTCGATATGGCTTTCGGAATTAAAGTCGTTCTTTAACACCTTATTGATCTCATACAAATGTTTTTTTGTTCGAGTATTGCGTAATATGTCGTAATATGTAGGTAAAAAGCAGGTCCCGTAAACAGGTAATCGTTTTTATTCGGCAAGTAAATCAGAACTCTTCATGTGTATAACTTTAACAAACTTGCAATAAATTATATACGCTACTGTATTTAATGCTAATTTTCTTCTAAATAAGGTTTTAAACGTGTTCTGTGGTTCACTCATAAATTATTTTTTTACAACTTTCTTTTCTTTTTTAATTTAGATTTAAAGGGAACACGTCTTCAAATAAAGGAAGGAATTAAATGTATCTATATAACTATACAAGTAATATTAAACTTTAATGATCATTAACTGTACGCATTTTACCAGTTTACGTTCTCCATGTTCACCTCGATGTTTATAATTATGTAACACAACCCGCGATCCCACGATGCCGAGGTCACCAGTGTACCAGCCACCTGCAGTCATAAGCCATGTTAACAAAACAAACATCTGAGAAGACAAATCAATTGTGTAGAAACAACGATTAAATGAAACATTATGTTTTTTTTTTATCGAATCTTTAAGATAACTTAATCTTATCTTTGATTTAATCTTAATTCCAAACACCAGTGCATAAAATCATTACGAATTTTAGTCGCTTTCACCGACCTGGTCACTGTCGACACAACGATACGATTAAAAAAAAAGCAATTTATTTCTCTATCCCGTGTTATTGTATTCTATTTCAACTGCACTTGAAAGGTGCTACGGCCAAGAATTGCAATTAGTGATGAAATATTAAGTATTAATACTTGTGCAAAGTATAATTTTTACTGTCAGTCTCTTGTTTCTGCATTTAATTTTTCATTTAATATTAAATAAACTATATACATAAAATAATACTTTTAACATACAATTATTCACGCCTTCTTACAGCAGACAGTTTACATTCCGCTCTGTCTCTGTGTTTAACTTCAAAATTTGTAACCCACTCGTCGTTCACACGTGGCCGCAGAGATTAGCGAACCGCGGTTATACCGGTGTTAAAATGCAATGTGTACTCATAGCGATTAATGGAAAACTGTGTTTGAAATCATTTCAAATCTTAAATATTGTTTTATTTCACTCTATCTCACGCTTGTTTTCATCATTATCTTATCCGCCTGTGTATTTATTCATTTTAAGTTTTATGCATTTTAATTGCCGACTTAACCACTAGGTTTGCAACACTTTATTTTTTTTTGTCTCATGTTTTAAACTGCATGTACACATGCATAATAATTGTTAGTGGAGGTGACGTTTTCAATTTGAAAATCGAAAATTAAATTAATCACTTCTGAGTTTGCATTATTTGCTACCAAACTTATAATTGTATTGTACAGAATTATATACTTATGCATTTCTTTTATTTCGTCAAATAAACAGAATATCCCAATACACGATTTTACGGATACATGCTTGTAAGTACATGCTTTTTTACATGGAAGAGCGCCCAAACTAAATACATCCTGAGCTTTCAGAATAACATGCACAAAGCAAACGGGTAATTCACAGATAAGGAAAAACAGAAAAAAAACATGTCTCCATAAATTAAATACACAATCGCAATGATGTTTTGATTGATCAGCGTACGGTTTTTTATCCTTCGTCCATGCATTTTGACTATACGGAAAAAAGATCCGATTCGGTAAAATTATAGCAAACGAAGTTGAAAATTGTCGGACTTTTTATCCAAATTAAAAAAAAAATGTGTTGGTCCTTTGAATGGCAATATATCCGAATAGTAATTAAACAGCCTATCAAATATATCACGGCGTCCATATAAGGATGAAACTTTGTTTGGTAAATAAAGTGATTCTTACAAATATGTCACAAATCTTAAACATCTAAATAATTATTTAATATTTCTAACAAATACTAATTTGGTTCTAAGAAAGCAAGTAGTTGTATACAAATATTCCAAAATAATCTTTCATGTTTAATGGACTGACAGGTGATCAAATTTCCTCTCATCACGATACGTATACCCCCCTCCCCCTTTAAAGAATACAATGTTTTTCGTTTTTCGTTAGAGCCGAAAATGTCAATCGGTTGGTTTGTTCAGGTACGTATACATATAGGATAGGGCTGGTGTTGAATTCCGAGAGAAATCCACAACTTATTTTAATGTAAACCAATAATCATACGCGACATTTGTTATTCGCGAATCGTCAAATTAATGAAAAACAAGGTCTGCAACGATTAATATCTGTGACTAAGCTTTCCTATTTTATAAACTTTTTAAGGTCTTTTATTTTATTTCTAAAACTTAAAAAATGTAACGATTTAATGTACGTGTTCATTGGAGTGGTCAATTGAGCGTCGAAGTGTGTACTAATAGTTTCTTTGGGTGGGGGGGGGGGTACCATTTTCGGTGCATTTGATTTCAGGAATTTTGCATTGCACTTCCGACAGTTAATAAATTTCACTTTTAGCATTTATTATTTTCATTCCGGATTTTTTGACTATATTTCCAGCAATTTAATGTTAACAAAATAGATCGAATTAAAATTTTAATAGGATATAAATGGTGAATGGCTGAAAATTTATACATTTTATAATGTACATGGTACTTACGGCCTTTGAGCAGTAAGGGATGGAATACGGAGAAAATGATCAGCATTCCAAAGGTGAAATGTTAAGGAGAAATGTACTTTTTCTTTGTGGAAAAGAGTGAAAGAGAATAATCTAAATGCGGAGACTACACTCTCTTTATTTGATACATATGTAGGTTCTTTTCTTCATTATGGATGTGAGATGTGGGGATTTCATAAAGCCCCACATGCTTAGCAAGTACATATTAACTTTTTGAAAAAAAATTATGTCGCTTCGAAAATCTACAAATAACTTAATGGTTTATTTCGAATTTGGTAGATGCCCAATGTATGTTCAAAGAAAACTTCGAATTCTGAAATATTGGACGGGTGTAATTTGCTCAATACAAATAATTGCATTCTCCGTACATGTTATAAACAATTGTTATGTGAGTATGAAGAACAACAGGAAAATTGTACGAACTGGTTAAGTGCAGTTAGAAAGCGTTTTTATAACGCTATTTGGTTTCAGTGATAAAATCCTTTAAAAAGAATATTGATAAGCAAAATTTAAATTCTAATGAATCGATTTCGACTTCTTCATCAAAATTTTTCCAAACTTTTCCGCAGACCTCTGGCTTTTCCCTAATTCTGTAACACTCGGAACTCTCGAGTTACCCGCTAGGTGTCGTTTCTGCATCACTTCCGTATAATTCTACTTTGACATTTCCAAATCTTTCATTTTTTTTACGTTTAACGATGAATACTCGGATTATTGTGGAATGCATAGTCAATTAAATAGCACGATTAAAGACAAAAAATATCTACCGAAACAAGATATAATAACATATTTTGGTGACATTTGGAAGGTATATGATATTTTAGGCCCGATATCCAAGAGGGGTTCAGGGTTAACAAATGGAAGTGACTTACCTTCTCTATTTCATAATACCGCGGGTATGATTTTTTAATAAAACGTTATTTTTTGGATTTTTCATATGGAATACATTGTAAACGTGTACTAGAAGACTAATTTATGGAAAAAGACGAATAAAAATATTCTTGGACCCAGGGTGTATATTTGGGGGGGGGGGGGTCCTGTCCACAAGCACCTGTGCAGCATTCAAGCTTAAAAGACCATTCAAACAATACAAATCAGGAGCAGTGCAAATCCTTTGAAATCAGAGGTAGAATCAAGTGCCATGGATCTGTCTTGTTGTAAATTTTTAACTTACCGGTTGTCAGTAAATACAAAATTTACATGTCATGTTGTAAATTTTGTGTTTACTGCCACCCGGTAAATTCAAAATTTTTAGCATGAGAGATCCTTTTTTTTGCTAGCACTTACCCCGACATGAGACCTTATACGGTCTCATCCAAATCCAAAGGACCGATCTGCACGTTTTACTGCTTATCCAAACTGGACATTAAACATTCTCAATGAATTTTTTAAATTAAATCATTGTGTTGAACCTAACAAATTATTCTGACTCGCTGTATGGTCTGAAAAAACATGGCTGAACTTATCCATTCAGAAACCCACAGATTGGGATTGCTCTTAACCAGTGTGTGTTATGGCCTTGATGCAAGGTCATTTGGTCGAGTCAAGGTCACTGACAGAGAAAGTGTAATTTCGCTACCGTATTTGTACTAGTGAAACATTGCTGGTATCATGCAGAGTGTGACATGGCCTTGACTCAAGTTCAAGGTCACTAAGGATAAGATGTTTTGACTTTATGTATAGACTAAAAGAACATGACGTGTCACTGTGAACTTTTCAACACACAGATTGGGTTTTATGACGAGAGTGTGTCATGGCTTGACCCAAGGTCATTCGGAATGTTCAAGGTCACGTACATTCCTTTACAGTTTTTCCTAGCGAAATATTGTAAGTTGCTTCCCTTTACAAGATTGCTTACATGTATAACTTTAGAATGTGGTATGACCTTGACTCAAGGTCACTTCTTCCTTCCGCAGCTCCAACGGAAGACCTATTCGTTGCTTTGCAACGAGATCGCTCTAGTTCTTATTATTCTTTTTTTTTTCCTAGACGCCAACTTTGAGACCTCGTGTCTTGCTCATTTCTCAACGAATTTTGCTCAAATTTGCAGGGTTTATAGACGTTACAAAACTTTATCAGAATGTTTTCAAACATTTCAAAAATCCATTTCCGCTTTTGGGTTATTTCCCTTTAAATGAAAATTTGGGGGGCTTCATTTCCAGACAAAGGCTTCGAGACTACAAAAGCTGGAGTGGAAATTCTATCGAATTTAAATAATAGAGGCACTGAAGTTGTGCACATCGGTTTTTGTTTTTCAATTTCTGTATTCAAAATGGCGCTAGAGAGGGGTCAAAATTAGAACGCCTAAGAGAGCAAAAATTTACACATATTTTCCTTTTTATCTTCTAAACTAAAAATATTTTGATAAGACATGTAGAATAAAAGTTGTACACAATTTTAAGGCCTTTCATTTGACACCGGTAAAAAGGGTCTGGCCCCTAATATTAGGGATCTGGGGCCCTTTAAAGTTTTTACTTTATAACACAAAAACGGTAAATATTTCGAAAAAGCTGCCGTAACTAAAGTTGTTATTTAACATCTTATTGATCTCAAGAAAACGTTATTTTGTTTGAGTCTTGTGTTCTAAATGAGCTAGAAGCATAACACATATACAGGTAAGTGTTTTCATTCAGCAAGTAAACAAGAGCTCTTCATGCGTGTAATTAAAATAAACTTACTATAAATAATAAACCTGGCTACATTAGATGTTAATATTCTTTAGAATCAGGTTCTTGAAGTATTCTGTGCTTTATTTCCAAATTATTTACTGCCGACTTTCCCTTTTATTTCGTTTGTTTTCAAATTTGGATAAACCAGTCTACTAAACAGGAGGAAAAAGATAGCCTTTTATTCTTATCATATAAAAACAAACAATAAAGTTAGAAAATAAAACAAAACTTTAAACATAGACTATTCACAGCCATTCAGTACACACCTTTTACATTGACCTTGTGTGTTTACAATTATGTAACCCCTCCCTCGATAGCGCGTAGCAAAGGAGGTCACCGGAGATCAATCGGCGTATGATTAATTAAGGTGATACACAAAACAAACCATAGAATGGCCATTCCAAATACATTTTGTAAACTAAGTGATGAGTGGATAAATATGTTGAATCTTTCAGATTATTTCATAATATCTTTGATTAAGTCGCTAGTACATTTCAATTTATATTTTATTCGCTGAATTACAAGAAAGTTGCATATTTATTTTTATAAACATTGTATTTCTCGATATCGAGATAATTGCACTTTGTGGAAAATTACTTTAAAATCATTTCGAATCTTTCATATGATTTTGTCTTATTGTATATCACTCGCTTGTTTTAATCAGCTAATCTTAACTTCCTTTCACTTATTCACTTCAAATTCAATGCATTTTGAATGCCGAAAAGACCACTTTAAATTGTTTGCGTATTAAAGAAACAGTTTATTTATCTCTCTAATGTTATTATTTAACGAGTTGCTATAATTTCTTTCATAAACATTAAACAGCATGTATATAATTATCACGATAATTGTACGTAGATGTCCCATTTTTAATTGTCAGGAAAATCGAAAATAAAATTGAGTACTTTTGAGTTTGTATTATTTTCTTCCTAACTTACAATATTATTGCATACAAAATACTAGGTCGGACGCAAGTAATCTAAATATTTCACTTGTATTTGAAAATTCTATCGAGCGTGGAACGAATTTTACCCGTTAAAAAGTGTACAAAAAAAAAAAAAAAAAAAACAAACAAACTTCCTATGCAGTTTTCTTTGGGAATCCATTGGCTTAGATAGTCTACTCCGACCTATGTTGACAAAACTCGCGCAATGAGAAGCCATACATTTCAATCTTGTGACCTCTTGGTCAGTGCATGTGAAGATTACGCATGGCAATTAGTGTCTGGAAAACGAAGTATGTTTTATAAATGATTTGACAGGTTTAGATTTGTTCTCATTCCATATTAAATACAAACACAAACCCGTTATTTTCTTTGTTATTTTATACCGTCAGTTATATTAGATAGATTGTTTTAAAAACGTGTTGTTTAGGAAGATTAATTTTATGCATTTGTTTTATTTCATCTAATAAAGTGAATTTACCCATGATACGAATTACTGGTACATGCATGTAAATACGCGTAAATGCTATGTGGAAGAGCGCCCAAAATAAATGGAATTTCACCATTTTACTGTTTAAATCATAGGTCCGCTCAGCTGACGAGTTTTTTTTAATAACGGTTATAAATTATATTCAAGTTCTGGTCAGCGATCGTTACGGTTGGTGACATTGCAATTAAACAGGTAGATACAAAGGTACTAAGATACTAACGGGTATATATATATATATTCACCTAATATGTTTTCATTGAGTGTTTTCATAAGAAGTAAATTGCTGAAGGATATCATGTTCTCCCTAATCACATCGATAGCGCGTAGAAACAGCGGTACACAAACACACGCTTTTGTGTACAGATGTTAAAAAAAAACCCTTATAAATAATTATTTAATTCATCTAACAAATGTTAGTTTAGTTCTTTGCTTACATAATCTAACTTTTATGAATTAACACGAAAGTCATGCGATCGTATACAAATACTCGGAAGCAATCTTTCATATTTAATGAACGTATAGGTGAATAAATTTCCTCTCATCAAGTGCTATACGTATACCCCCATCCCGAAATAAATACAATGTTTTCCTTCGCAGTCGGTTATATAAGTACAAGTGAGGATGGAGCTTTACAGAAACAGGTGATGAATTCCGAGAGAAAGGCACTGCCTATATTATATACATGTACATTTCTAGAGACCTGGTTTTCTGAACCGATGTCAATGTTATTCAAAGACCTAGCTAGAAATTCTCTCTCTTTCTCTCTCTTCGAAATGCAGGCCCGTCGATCGTAAAAAAAATGACACAATAATTTCAAATTTTAATAAGTATCTCATCTCCCAAGCCAAAGGCCCAAGTAAGCTTTTCTGTTCACAATTCTTCTTCTTTGTTTGCTTTCTTGGTGTATATAAGCGTTATCGTCGTTGTCGTTCTAAAGCTACTTGTAAATTTTTCTCATTTTTATCTTTTCAAGAACCACTGGGCCATAACAACGAAAATTAATCGTGTGTGTGTTTGTGTGTGGCGGGGGGGGGGGGGGTTGACTTTTAAAGCTTCATACTTTTTATACCATTTTAACACAGATCTGCGTTTTCAAGGAAGGGTCCGCGTTTTATAGGGGGGGGGGGGGGTTCCATGGTCACTTTTACTTGGTTTAGTATATACATTTAACTGCCCCCAACCCCCTCTAGATCCGCGTATGGGGTCATTTGAAAATAGTATTCTCAAGAACCCCAAGCCTGGACTAGAATGAGAAAATTTCCAACATAACATACATTCTTTTTTTTTTTCAAAACCTTGATTCCAGGGAGAAGGTTTGGCCGGAAAGAGTGTTCATATTTTAACATAGGAATTTATATATCCCCCCAAACGAAGTGTGTGGGTTTGGGGTGGGGGTGTTTTGAGTCTTTTGGAATCACACTGTCCGTCTGCCTAGCTGCCCGTCTGTACGTGATAGTTTGCCCAGGATATAACTTTGTTATGAAGAAACTGGAAGGTCATACTTGGTACAAAAATTACTAATGATCCGAGGGTGTGTCATGGTTTTGATCCAACATCATTCCGGCAAGTTCAAGGTCACTGGAAAAAAATAGCAAAGTTTTGTCCGACCCATTTATTTGTAATAGAGAGTCACTGGAAGCTCATATTTGATACAGGAATTGCTTATGACACAAGGGTTTGCCAAGACCTTCATCCAAGGTCATTCCTTTAAGTTCATGTCACTGACAGAAAAGTGTAAGATTACTGTATGTGCTATAATTTTGGAAGCTCATACTTGGAACAAAGCTTGCTTATGATCCATCGGTTTGAGATAACATAGTACTAGACTGGCAGAAGAAGTGGCGAAATTCGTGCCTGGATTATAAATTTATAAGGGGTGGAAGGAACACAGGAAACTTTTTCACAGATTGCTTGAGATGGGTTTGTCCTGACCTTGAATAAAGGTTATTCCGGCAAGCTCAAGGTCACTGGCAGATAAATATTTTTTTCCATGCTATATCTTTGTAATATAAAATCACTGGAAGCTTTTACTTGATACAGAGATTGCTTATGATCCAAGGATGTGTTTTGACCTTGATCCAAGGTCTTTCTGGCAAGTTCAAGGTCACTGACAGAAAAGTGCAATATTCTTTTTCAGGAATATCTTTGTCATTGAGTGTCACTAGAAGCTCATAATTTGTTCAAATGTTGTTTATGACCTTAGCGTGGGTAATTTAGGCAAGTTCAAGGTTACTGATATAATAAGTGTAAAATTCAAAAAAGAGTGTCTGCTCTAGAGTCGTGGATAAAGGAGTTGATTCTTACGTCGCAGGTTCGAATCCCACTGTGGGACGCAGAGACCGATCCTTCGGATGAGACCGTATAAACTGAGGTCCCGTCTGGCAGTAGGTGCTGGCACGAAAAAGATCCCTCACTGTTCAATGGCCATGAGTGCCGAGTATAGGTTAAAGTTTGCAGATCTCCATCGGCAAATGGTGGCGTCTCCATATGACTGAAAAATTCTCGAGAGGGACGTTAAACAACAAACAAACAAACAAACAAACAAAAAGGTCTATAATTTTGTAATAGAAAAAATTGCATGCATTTGCATTTCACTGAAAAGATGATAAATATATCATCCGGAGTGTGTAATGGCCTTGACTTAAATTCGAGGTCACTTAGAATATGATGTTTTGGATGAATAGTCTGAAAGAATACATGACTGTGAATTTTTTTATGTCGGTGACATACAGATGATGTTTGCTCTTAACCAGCTGCAGAATGTGTCATGGCTTGACGCAAGGTTATTTGGACAAGTTCAAGTTCACTGACAGGGGAATTTTACATTCTTTTACTGTCTTTCTACTGTTGAAACATTGTAAGTTGATGCCCCTTACAGGATTGTTTATAACCTTAAAATTTTGCATGACCTTGACTCAAGGTCGCTATGTTCTGTCCGGAGGTCCGACGGAAGACTTATTCGTTGCATTGCAACGAGCTCCGCTCTAGTTTTATATATTTTTTAAAATTACTTTGAAAGTGGGTGCTATTTTCAATAGTAATTTTCTTGCAAAATAGATAGTTATTTTTATGAAATTCTGTGATGAAAGAGTTATCTCCCGTAGCATCGGGAAATCGGCTAAACATCTTACTATCAGAACCCCTATGAGATATTTAGAACTGATACGCTAAAGAATATCATTCAACCAAAAATAATTGGTTTATTTTCAAAAACTGAACTAATTTTCACCTCAAAACATTATATTCAGTTTAAAATTTGCTTTATTATTCAGGTTGAATCCACGATTCCACTGATGTATCAGTGACGTCAAATACCTATCTGATATTGCGTCACAATAGTTGCAAATATTTCGCGGAAGTTGGTAAATTTATGTAAAAAAGCAAAGAAAAAGATTTTTAAAAAGTTAAGTTAAAAAATTTCTCTTTTCTGTCCAATTACTTTTCCGAGTGCATTAAATAATATTGTGATCCAGAATGTATTTTATTCACGGGCGTTGCCTCAGCTATAGATGTTTTAAAACAAGTCAGTATTGATAGGTAATTCTATACATGTACAAAACGTCTTTACAGTAATCATGATAGATTATATAAATTGTTTTATTTTTTTAAATGAGTTAATAGCACATGCATATACTGGTATTTTATAATTCCTAAAAATAATTTTTCTAGTGTAATTTATTATGAACATTTCTGATAAAACTGGGATGTGAAAAGATTAAGAATTATTTCTTATTATTCAGTAATGATGAATATTCAAGATTAACGCAACATTAAATTCAGCAAAGTCGAGATGTGCTCTTCATGAAGTGTTGTTAATACTTGAATATGTTAACTTTTATGCAGTAATATCAAATATGCAGTCAGCATTATACGATTGCTCACGATCGACTGCCGAACCGAATAAGTAAGAACGGAAGTACTCGTCACATCCCACAACACTAATTAGCAATAATTGTTTACTATTAGTGTCGGTGGTTCAGATTCTGTTTAGACTTTTTAGACTGTGCAGATTTTGGTACATAAAGTACCTTCTTCTTAGCCATTTTGGTTGCAAATCTTACAATCCTGTTTCCACGGTAACAGAGAGTGTTAAAGAAAAAATATTATTTCATATATTTTAGTTTCAACCTACAAGGGAGATAGTTTTAGGAAACCAAAGACATGCCTGTTCAGTCTAATTTGAATTTGTTAATTTTAGAGAAGGGGGACGGGGGTTTTGGTTGGGTGTTCATAGTTCTCTTGGTTTATATATATATATATATATATATATATATATATATATATATATATATATATATATATATATATATATATATATATATATATATATATATATATATATATATATATATATATATATATATTTAAAAAAGAAACTTTTTTTAAATGATACTGCATAAAGATTAACATGAAGCAATGATACAATGGATTGTTCATGAATCATAATTCAATCCTTGGTCAATTCAATGCAGTTAACAGAATACACATTATATTTAGGTCGATCATGTTTACTCATGTTGTGGAGTTGGACAGACAGGCAGATAAAGTACATTCCAACATATCTTAATGCTTCGCAGCTCTGTTAAGGCTGCATAAAGGGGGCGGGGCCTAATCTATACGGGAAATGTCTACTGTGACATCACACAAGTATAGCATTTCCTCAAAATAACAGAAAATGAAATAATTTGCGGTTTTAAACTGCATAAGAGTGGTGAACTTCATCAAAACTTACCACTGCATTCATTTTTGTCGCTAGTTAAAACCCGCACAGCAAGATATAAACAAGTCACTGATCGCAATGCACCTGTCGACATGACGTCATCATGGTAAAATTTGACGCATTTTATGTGCAGTGAGAGGCGGATCAACTTATTTTACCAGAGTGAAAACGCATTTTATTATTAAACAGAATATTATTTGCAAATCTTAGGTAGACCATTATTACAAATCTGAAACTTTTGTTTAGTGCCATTATTTAAAAACTATCGAGAGAATGTATTGAATTAATTCTACCGTGTTTTTATGTACAGGGTGTGCATATTGCACTCCGAGGTGCCTCATTAAATCGACTTTTCGCAAGGGCATACACTTAATAGATCTTGACCATTTTTTGTATATGCATAACGGGAACATTCCTTAACTTGAAAAGTGCTGCTTTCCTAAAATCGAGAGCATTACTAAATAAATAAATACAAGAGGCCCACGGGCCTTATAGGTCACCTGAGTATCGCGTAACAACTTTCCAACAATTTAATTTGGTTTGTATTTTGCACCAGAGGCCATGTAATTCACAATTTTGAAAGAGGCACTATTGCTCATCATAACTATACAGTTAGCCTGCTTACTTTGATTACTTAATACCCAGAGGCACAGCAGAGGAACAAAAACAAGAGAAGTAGGAAGATCAGGATCAACAAAATAATTAGTCTAGTATTCACTATCAACTCAGAAATTGAGTTCTAATCTGTCCCCCACTTAACACTATCACCATGCAGACTATTAACAAACTATTAGTGCTTCTGTACTATTTTTAAACCCATATTAAGATCTCTAGCATTGACCTCTCTTATGGTCTTTGAAGAACTTTTAATAAGATAAGTTATTTTTGTCTCATTATTATTTATCTATTACTTACAGGTCTACCTGATTATTAAAACTAAGAAAGTACTTTTTTAATTATACGATAAACATTCTTGCATAATTATCTTATTCTATTAACCTTTCAAATACATTATTTACAGTGATTAATTATCAAAGGTGAATGGAAAAGGGGAATAACTTCTCTCAGTAGAATACAAATTAATAGAGCCCTGCCCAGGACCAGATTGCTTGGACGAATGGTCCAGATGTTTAAAAATCTGGTAGAAATACGCTTACTCATATCATTTAAACTTTTACTCAGTTTGCTTCCGATATGCCCAGAAGCAGAGAAGAATTTCACAGGTACAATGCATTTTCACTACAGATTCAACAAAGCCTTACCCTAACACCAGAACCCAAGACCAAGGGTCAAGAAATTTACAAATTTGGAAGAGTTACCCTCATCATCATTACTATGGACTTCAAAGAATTAACACTTTTCCACTATATTATCAAAAGCCCCCCCCCCCCTCGTTATGCCAGAACCCCTGACCCTAGGACCACAAGATTTAAAAATTCTGTTCGAAGCTCCCATTTTCATCATAGCTAAGCAATTTATTTATTAGCTCAACAACAGGACGACAGGATTAATTAATGATTAATTAATAGAATTAATGCTTTTTCACTATATAATCAATAGAGCCCCCCCCCCCCCCCTCAAGAACCCCAAAAACTGAGGCGATATATTTAAAAATTTTGGAAGAGGCATCCTTGTCTATCATAATCATGCACTTAGTTTGTTTAAATAATCTCCAGTAGCATAGAAGAAGATTTTCAAAGAATCAATGATTTTTCACTATATAATCAATAGAGCGACCGCCCTAACACCAGAACCCCTGACCCTGGGGCCATGAAATTCACAATTTTTGAAAAGACATCCTTATGCATCATAACCATGCACTTAGTTTGTTTAAATAATACCCAGGAGCAGAGAATAAGATTTTCAAAGAATTAAAGCATTTTCACTATATAATCAATAGAGCCCTGCCCTAACACCAGAACCCCTGACCCAGGGGCCATGGCTTTCACAATTCTGGAAGAGGCCCACCTCCTCATCATAACTATGTACTTAGTTTATCACCTTAATGCCCAGGAGCAGAGGAGAAGATTTTCAAAGAATTAATGCATTTTCACTTTATAGTCGATAGAGCCCCGCTCTAACACCAGAACCCCTGACCCTGGGGCCATGAAATTCACAATTTTGGAAGAGGCACTCTTGCTCATCATAACTATGTACTTAGTTACTGAATTTAATACCCAGGAGCAGAGAAGAAGATTTTCAAAGAATTAATGCATTTTCACTATATAATCAATAGAGCCCCGCCCTAACACCAGAACCCCTGATCCAGGGGCCATGAAATTCACAATTTTGGAAGAGGCACTTTTGTTCATCCTAACTATGTACTTAGTTACTGAATTTAATACCCAGTAGCAGAGAAGAAGATTTTCAATGAATTAATGCATTTTCACTATATAATCAATAGAGCCCCGCCCTTACACCAGAACCCCTGCCCCTGGGGCCATGAATTTCACAATTTTAGAAGAGGCACTCTTACTCATCATAACTATATACTTAGTTTATTTAATACCCAGGAGCAGAGAAGAAGATTTTCAAAGAATTAATGCATTTTCACTATATAATCAATAGAGCCCCGCCCTAACACCAGAATCCCAGACCCTGGGGCCATGAATTTCACAATTTTGGAAGAGGCACTCTTACTCATCATAACTATATACTTAGTTAGTTTATTTAATACCCAGGAGCAGAGAAGAAGATTTTCAAAGAAATAATGCACTTTCACTATATGATCTATATAGCCCTGCCCTAGCACCAGAACCCCTGACCCTGGGGCCATGAATTTCACAATTTTGGTAAAGGACTCAATGCTCATTACAATGATGCCAACAGTTTGACTGCTTGATGTCCAGGAGTAAAGAAGAAGATTTTTAAAGATTGCATTAATTTTGGTGGTTTTAGCCCCACCCCTCAGGCCCCAGGGGGGCAGGGACCACGAAATTCACAATTTTTGTTCCCCTTCACCCATAGATACTGTATGCCAAATTTGGTTGAAATTGGTTGAGCAGTTCCAGAGAAGAAGCTAAAAATGTTCAAAAGTTTACGACCGACGAACGACGAACGACGTACGACGTACGACGACGGACGAAAACGGATAGCAATAGGTCACCTGAGTTTACTCAGGTGACCTAAAAATACATGGTAAAGGTCACACAAATTTCGACTAGAGCCAAGTAACTTGAAATTTAAACTATTAAAATGCGAATTCTATATAAAGCAGCAGCACTTTTCATAAACTACAAGTTATGTAGATACAATTTATTACTGAAATTTTTAATTCTAACTAGGGTATGCCCTTGCGATATTGAAATTTGTTTATGACATACATACAGTACACATTGCATGCATTTATCACGTGACTGTCAAATAACGTGACCAAACCAAATTCCGTACAGAGCGGGGTATACAATGTTATTTCAATTAAAATTAAAGTCATGTGATAGTACCTTTACAAAAATAAATTCAGTTTAGAAAGGTATGTATTTATGCACGTTTATATTCCGTTGTTTTATTCGTAGTACGCCTTAACAGTCCTGCGTTATGGAAATGGGATGTGAATATTTTCACATGACACATATCCATCTATATATACTACATTTACTATAGGTGACTTCAAAACAGGTAGAAAGGAAACATTTCTGTTCTATATTAAGGGGATGAAGGACACATGGTCACATGACTCTGTTTAACTACGTCATAGCCTCCGTTTATATAAGTGCAAAACGTGTAAAGCATCAGTTCTTGTATAATTTTTTGACAATTTTTTAATTTTAATTGCCATCTTATATAAAAAGAATAAAAAAGTTTTAACATTCTTGTAAACATTAACAAATTATGAAAAAGATTGATCCACTCCTCTGTTTCCCTAAACTGCGCATCCAACAAGTCGGTGACGTCATACACGATCTGTTAGTACAGCAAGATCATACTCGGTGAACATACGGGCGGTATTATTATGTAAAAACAGGTCATAATCAGTATATGATGAAATATTTTGAGAAACGGGGAAGACAAAAATTATTTCTGAATGGCTGATGACGGAAATCTTATGTAGGTATGTCTTATTTCGCTTATTTAGCTTATGTGTGACGTCATAGTTGGTTTTTTCCCGTACTCGAGAACTGTAACATGACACGTTTTTGTCACGCTTATGTCCTCTTTAACGATGTCCTGTGAAATAATGAGGTCAGCTTCATCATTCGAAACTTTTACAGTTAATCAATAATTTGAAGGATTTGCATTTCAACGTAAATTAAAAAATATTGAATGATAGAATTTTTTGTAAATTACGTTTTTTATTGTTTAAGTTGTCTTAAAAAGTACTTAATTTTCCCTATCCAGATGCAGTGTGATAGACAAAACTTGCTTTTTCGAATTTTAAACCTAGGTATACTCTGAAATATTTTAAAAGATACATGTCCACTTTGATATTTTTTTTATGTATGCTTAAAAATTCCCATTATGGACAGAGTAATGCGCCCGGAAACATGGAGAATTAAAACTCCACTTAGATACTGTAAGGCATAGTATTTGTCAATCAATATCTCCAAAATAATGTTAGAAACCTAATGATATAACTGCTTTAAGATATATGGGACATACTTAATTAGAAATATACAAAATATGAAAAAAATTGAATGACATGTATTTTTTCAGCTCAAGGTCCTTCTCCTCCTTAAATGCGCAAATGTTATTTGAGATATGTGCATTTTGTAGATTTTGAGTAATTTTTCATCAGCTTTCTTAAAAAAAAATTTAAATGTCCCATAAATATTTGCATGTGTTTAGACTAAATTATATTCAGTCTCTGTAATGCACTGCTTCATAAATTTCAAATCAGTGTGCAAAGGTTTAAAAAAATCACTTTTGAAAAGAGGTCTGAAATGTAAATTTTCTTAATTTGGCAAAATTCCAAAATCACCAAAGATAAGAGTTGTTTTGACATTATGTAGAATTACAGTTCTTAAGAAATTCTTATGTAATACTAAAGAGGAATGACAGTAGTTTTTATACAAAAGTAGGTTTTTTCATTCTCTTGTTTCTTATAAGTTCTGTTTTATTCAGTAAAACCTATAAAATCGCGTTTTTTGGTCATATTTTAGGAAGAATATACCGGGGAAAAATATGTGCCGTCACCACAGCAATGAAACACTTTTTAAAATAAAAAATTATAAAATCATTAATGATGTGACAGTATGAATACACACAAAAAGTTTTATCAAAATTGAAAGGGTAGTGTGGCCAGGCATTTTTGACATTGTTTGATAATTACAGAGAAGTGATATTAATCTTTTAAAAATGTAAAACCTGAAATAGAAAAAAAAGTTATGGAAATCTATAAATTTACTACTTAATGAGGAAAATGTTGTTAATACTACTGCTGGACGCCCCACTTCAAGCTGACACTAAAACGGCAGATGATTCAATGGAACTTTTTTTATTTCCGTTTTTAAAATTTGACAATTGTTCCACATATCCTTATACTTTATATGGAGTTAAAATAAGTCAGTAGGTTGGTAAATTTCCAAAATATCTCATCATTATCAAACCAGTTACAAAACGGATGCCGCCCAGACGACCCCCCCCCCCCCACCGTTTTTTTTTCTGGGCTCTATTATCATGATTATATGTATGTAAGTGTATAGGTTTTTTTTCTTATTTATTTCAAGTTAAATTTCTTAGAGCAGGAAAATATTCCTTAATATGATGAATGGATGAAAAAAATTGGATTAAAGCCGAGGCTGTACACATAAAAAAAAAACGCTTGCTGGATTAAAGTACGTGCATGTATAATTTCGCCACTGCAAGACTTTTTTTTGTTTTAAATTTTCTTTTTACTCCAGATAATTTAAAAGATTATTTTTCTTGGAAATGAGATATCTTATTATTAAGCTTAAAATTTGCTATTAATTGTTACATGATATAAATATTTTTTTTTTAGGTGTGTATCAAGAAATCAAACAGATGTTTTACAAGTAATTCAAAAGATCTTCATGGACCTGAAAAACATTTAGTAATTAAGATATATTTAATCTATGGATAACATCGTCTAAAACCATGTAACATACAGAAAAGAAATAAAACACAGACATATTCTTATGATAAAATACAACGAAGAGCGATTTTAGAAAACATTTCTAATTTTTAATATAGAAACCAATCCCGATTGAAATAAAACCGATCCCGATCGAAATTAATGCATAATTATTAAGTAATAAAATTAATGGTAATTGCCACCTAGAAAACATGTTTAAAAATAAATCAAGTAATTTGTAAACCATATTGAAACAAAACAACCAAATTTCATGATTAAATCATAGTAGCTTTCTTCTTTATATAATTCCGGTCGGGATCGGTTTAATTTGGATAAATTTATAAAAAGTAGATAATTTGACGCCTCTTATTTCACTCAATATACCTGTTCCCACCAATTTTTTAAATTGATTCAACAATTTGTACTTTGAATTCATAATAACATGAGGAGAAAGTTCTGACATTTCAATGTATTGGATTTTAGAACGTAATGAAAATTGGATAGTTACTTCATTAAGTCACTTGCTTAACTGAAGTTTAGACCACATAATTTTTTCTAAAGAAATATAAATTGGTGTCTTATTCATTGATATTATAAAAGATAAGGGTTTATACTATAAATAATATTTATTGACATATTCAGTTTTTGAGTATCTGTTTCAAATAAAACAAAACAAAAACGTAGCAAAATTTTAACCAACTTGTTGACCTTTTTGCACTTAAAATTAAGCACTTACAAAAAATAGGACTAGAGGAACACTAAAAAAATCTTGATGTTGCCATGTGTAAACAATTGCTTTTATAAGTCTAAATGCAAAAAATAATTAAAATCCATGACATGTGATGTGCCACCCATTGCCTGGTTTTTTGGTGGACTGCCTCTTAAGTCGTACACGTAAAAGTAGAAATACTAGTCCATATAAACAATGTATCCATTTAAATTAATCATCAAATATGGATAAATTGAAGACAAGCGTGGATTCACTTAAATTCAAAATAAAATTCGTTGAACTATATTATTAGATATATATTTTTTCCAATATTCATTTGTATTTCGATTGATGCAATGTTTATGTGTATTAGGAATAGAAAATCCGCGAGGGGGGGGGGTTGTTATTATCCCCTGGAAACAGGCACGTATCGTTACAAATGAACATTTAAAAAAACATATGTCTAGAGGCTGCCTTAAGATCCCGCCCCATTTTTACAGCCAATCCAACCCTGATAACCTATGCTCGGCACTTAAAGGTCCATTGAGCAGTGAGGGATCTTTTTCGTGCCAGCACCTACTGGGATACGGGACCTCGATTTATATGGTCTCCTCCGAAGGACCGGTCTCCATGGCCACGTCCCGCAGTGGAATTCGAACCTGCGACGTAAGGATCGACTCCTAACTCCGCGATTCTAGAGCAGACGCTCTTACCACTGCCCCATGCAGGCGACGATTCCATAAGTGAAAGATGGATTATTTTTTTAAAATCGACTCAAGTTGTAAGATAGAAATTACTATATATATTTTTTTTATAATATTTTAATAATATACTCATACCTAAACTACGTATGAGAAATCTGCCTATATTAGTAAAGAAAACACATTTTCCATCTCCTTTTGATTTCAAAAGGTTTTTTTTTTTAATTTTATTTTACCTGAGTGTCTTACTCAGTGCCAAGATTTTATTTTCTCATAAACCTCACGGTTTACCGAGGCATATCCAAACGCAATACAGCAAGACATTGGTTAATCTATCAACTTACATTCCTCGTCATTTGCTACTCCCAACTTTTCTAGCTCATATACATTTCACCTTAGGTGATTTCGAGTTATTTTTCCATCGAAAGTACAAATATATATATTTCTAAACAATGCACCTAATTTTTCTACCTATTTTTGACAGGTATCAGATTAATGTTAGACCTTTGTTTGTTTAGTCCTGGCAGCCCCCCTGCAGCCCCCCCCCGTTCCTACGTGCCTTCTACGTTAGTTTGTACATGTTTCAGCTAATATTCCTGCAAAAAAGGCTAATATTCTTACAGACCTATGACAGTCAAATGGTTAATCAAACATAAAGATATTACGCTCTTTCAAAATGTTTCTCCCATGCATCTATGTAGAATGTGCATGCTGAATTCATTTTAACATATCCTGGAAAAATTACGATCTGAAATCCCAGATCAGTATACACTTCTTATCAAAATACTTTTGCTTTTTACAAGATTAACATGAAAATATAGCCCTGATCGCAGATAATTGAAGCTTGTACCAGCTTAAAAACTGTACAATATCCACCATTTCTCTACGTACTCTGGATGGAAACAATATTTATTTTATTTAAGAAAATAACCTTGATCCCAGACATTCTTTGTCACCTACCTCTAGTTTCATCAAACTAATAGTCCAAGACAATACCCTCCTTCTATGGAGAGTCAAAAATAAATTTAACCTGAAGATATGTCCCTGATCTCAGAGCTTTCTCCCACTTACCTGTACTTTGTACCAAATAATAGCCCTGTTAAATATGCGCCACAATCCTATCTGCCATTGATACATGCAGAATATATTTGGTATTGATAATATTACCTTGATCTCGAAATGTTTCCCTAACCTACCTGTAGCTTGTACAAGTAAATAGTCCAGGTCAAAACTCGGTAATACCCTATCTTCTATGGAAAGTCACTATGTAAATTTTACATGAAGATATGTCCCTAATCTCAGAGCTTTCTTCCACCTACCAGTCCATTGAACCAGATAATATCCCTATTAAATACGCCACAATCCTGCATTACATTGATATATGCAGAATATGCCTATATTAGTAAAGAAAACACATTTTCTATCTTCTTTTGATTTCAAAAGTTTTTTTAATTTTATTTTACCTGAATGTTTTACTTAGTGCCAAGATTTTATTTTCTCATAAAACTCACGGTTTACCGAGGCATATCCAAACGCAATACAGCAAGACATTGGTTAATCTATCAACTTATATTCCTCGTCATTTGCTACTCCCAACTTTTCTAGCTCATATACATTTCACACTAGGTGATTTCGAGTTATTTTTCCATCGAAAGTACAAATATATATATTTCTAAACAATGCACCTAATTTTTCTACCTATTTTTGACAGGTATCAGATTAATGTTAGACATTTGTTTGTTTGTTTAGCCCTGGCAAATACGCCACAATCCTGCATTCCATTGATATATGCAGAATATATTTGGTATTGACAATATTACCCTGATTTCAAAGGGTTTCCCCAACCTACCTGTAGCTTGTACCAGCTAATAGTCCAGGTCAAAGCTCGGTAATACCCTACCTTTTATGGAAAGTCACTAGATAATTTTTACATGAAGATATGTCCCTGATCTCAGAGCTTTCTTCCACCTACCTGTACTTTGTACCATATAATATCCCTGTTACATATACGCCGCAATCGTATCTGCCATTGATACATGCAGAATATATTTGGTACAGTACCAACCAGACACAACCTAACAGAAAGCGAACCCAGAGCGCACCCCGGGTTCGCTCTCTGGGTTCGCTTGGGGTCCGCTAGTGCTGACCCCGAGCGAACCCGAAGCGCACCCGTAGCCAGAGCGGACCCAGGGTGAACGCTGAAAGCGAACTCCAAATTCAATAGCGGTCCCAGAAAGCGATCGGTGTTGCGTAACAGAGCTGTCAATCAGGATTAGCGATTAACTCATCAGCGCGTCCATCAATCAACATGCCGAACAGGTCTGTCAATCAGGATTAGTGATAATAAAATGCGTTGACCATCAGCGCATCGATCAGTCAACATGCCAGTTTGTAATCTAAACATTGTACAAGCAAAGCGTGTGAATGTACAGTGTAAAAATATTATTGATATGATTTTTAAACATGATTTTATATCTATATATTTTAATTCTCCAGACAACATGCAATATTTACACATCTATTTTCATTAATTTTTAATTTTTATATCTATTAATACATTATTAATTTTTTTTTATCCAGGTAGCATGTTACATGTATAGTTACATATTTATTTTTTTTTTATATTTTTAAAATCCATTAATATACAAATATACATTGCGTAAATTTATCAGACAATAAGTACTTTAATTCATAATAGAAAAAAAAGAAGATAATAATGGTTATAACAATTGTTACTAAAAAATAAAAAAGAATTAAAAAAACTGGTCTTCGATAAATTATAGAGTTTTATTATGTCAAAATACAGTATATATTTTTTTAATTAATCTCTTACCAAAGTTTAATAAATAGCTTGATTTAAATACATGTATATAGGGAAAGATTATTTTGTCAATTCTAATTATCCTACATGTAGACCTTACATTGTATGTTTTAGAATTGTTGTAACTACTTGCAAGTCAGTCAGTCAAAAAAAAAAACAAAAAACAAAAATGCTTATCACTTTCCTTCGCGTCGATATATATATATATATATATATATATATATATATATATATATATATATATATATATATATATATATATATATATATATATATATATATATATATATATATATCAAAGACAGTAATGACTTATCCTACCCAGACACCCATAATACAGTACACAAGTCCTATGCTTGTATTTGTAACATTACCTATGGATTTTTAGAATTAAAAACACATTTATAGTTAATTGTTTATTGTATGGCAGATATTGGCCACAGTGGTCAAATAAACGTATTTACAACATCAAGTTTGGGGTCGCCAGACAACAGGGCTCACCCCCTACAACAACATTTTATGTGTCGTCCGAAACGGCAAGTAGCATGATGGGTTGATCACAATCATGCTAACGACACATCAACATATCATTTAGTATACAACTCTTTACTTTAAACTGTCTATATGAAAAAATTATTAAATCAACATCAACGTAACAACAGTCAACATCATATTTCCACAACCAACTTGAAGGTGACGATATGGCCACATGGGCACCTGATGAATGTGTGCATTTGCAGACATACAATCAGGTTGCCCACCGCCACATGGTGGGGGTAGGAACCTTCAAGATGACCACTGTGCCTCTGCCAAAAAGGCATACCTACTTTATGGACTAAATTACTTAGTTAATTATTTACATGGAAATTCTTTACTTTTACCCCCACTGGCAAAATACTCCAGGGCCCCCTGAATGTTGTTGAGGAAAATGTCATTCCCCAACTCCGACAAGTGTGTTCCATCTGAGTGATACAACTGTACAGGTTTACCTATAAATTGAGAATGCGTGATAATTTTCCCCCCATTTTGAAATACCTGTTTTGCTGCCCACCTGTTTAGCCTATCCCTTGCCTGCTCCATTGCTCTAATGTTACTTGAGTGTCTCCATGAAATGCGGGGGAGGAGAAAAGACCAAACGAGAGTCGTGTTGGTGAAGATTCTTGAAAGTAACTGGATGTCCCACTTAATTCTATAGAGTAATCTTGACAGTTTAATTTGACCCAGATCATTGGCCCCACAGTGAATGATTAGATATCTTGGAGGATCCTCTAATGTTGCTAAGTACCTAACCTTCTGAACTAGGTCAATAAATTTTAACCCACCATACCCTTGCCACCACATATCTACCCCTCTTTGGGTTAACCCAAGACTCCATCCCCCCGGTCTTAATCTTGCTGCCATGGATGCCCTTTTTATAATTGATGAGCCAACAATCCAAACTGTAATTCTGCCTGGCTTTGGGAACCCTGTAATATTAATTAACAAATACATGCCAGTTAGATTAAATGAGCTACTTATTATGTTAAAGGAGATGTTCGGCTAAGTGGAGATCTTATATAAGTCTGGAAGGCAGTTGATTTCCATCTTCCAGCTATTTTAATTTCTTCGTCTGAAAAACCCTTGTCTGCTGCCGTTGTTGCAGCCCCTATCCTGAAAGAATGAGACTTGTAATGCTTGCTTTCTAGTCCAATAGCTACAATGACTTTATCTAAAACTGCTGAAAATTGATATCTTGTAAGTGGCTTTCCTCCAAAATGACAAAATAAGGGTCCCGGAAAGTTTGGCCTTACTTCCAAAAACTTAGCCATTGCCTGCACTGGGCAAATAATTGAACTATGATTATTTATCACAACTTTTACCCCCTTTCCCAATTGATCAGTTTTAGAACACCTTATACACAATGTCAGTTGATTATTTTGTATGTACACATCACCAATTCCCAAAATGGTTTGAGAGTTGTTGCCCTTAGATATCGCTAATTCTCCCACTCTCAGAAAGGCGAAAAATGCTAATGCATATGCTGCTGTGAATAATTTAGCTTCATAAAAACTTGAACACACACTGCTCAATGCCCCTATTAATTTAGCCAAATTTTTTTCTGTAATTGGCAACCTAGTATCAACCCTAGAATTGAGACGCCTGAAACCCTCCAACACTTTGGAAACAATGAACCTGTTAGTTGAGTCTTCAAATCCTTTTATCTTGCACTCATAGCCAATAGCGCCTACATAGGCCCTAGCTGTAGACTCTGCATAGCCATTGAGTGATAGGTAAGCAATAAAGTTAACTATCTGCTCTACAGGAGGAGGCCAGATAATGTTTTCATCTGACATATTTCTAAACTTGTGGAATGCTATGAGCCCTGTTTTGTAGGTTACTGCAGTGTTGTAAGAATTGGATGCAATCAATAGTCGAGAAACTTCCCCTTTGACATCAGACTGTGAATTGCGGATGGAATAGGATCTGGGATCTGGTTTGCTGTTGGAGCGAGTTGTCGGAATCTTCCCCACTGTTTACGAGAGAGAGCATCTGCTATACCATTATCAATGCCAGAAATATGTTTGGCTTTAAATATAATATTATATTGCATAAGCATCAAAACTAGCTTCCTAATTAAAAACATAATTCGTGGAGACCTTGAGGACTGAGTGTTCAGAATGCTTACCAAGGCAATGTTATCTGTATGGAATTGAACCTTTTGACGGCTATGTTCCTCCCCCCAGATCATAACTGACAACACTATTGGGGCTAACTCCAGAAATGTTATGTCCCTGATGATATCATGATTTTCCCATTCTAAAGGCCATTCATAATAAACCCACCTTCCTTTAAAATAGCACCCACAACCAAAACCAATAGCTCCTGCGCTCTCTGTGTAGAGCTGGATTGCTCTTGAATTCACCCATTCCGAACATGGAAAGAAAGCTACACCATTGAAATTGTCTAAAAAATGAACCCACATTAACATATCATCTTTCAGTGCCCTAGTGATTCTAATGTGACTATTGGGGCGAGAAATGCCAATCATAGAATCATAAAATCTTCTGTTGAATGCCCTACTACCCCTGATAGCCTTGGAAAAGAAATTGAGGTTTCCGACTAGTGATTCCATTTCTTTCAACTTAACCTTTGACCTTTCCATAAGAATACAAAGCAGACCTTTGAGTTCCTGTATTTTGTCTTTTGGGATCTTTACAATTTTAAGCACTGTGTCTATTTCCAGCCCTAAAAATACTAAACAAGTAACAGGTCCTTGTGTTTTATCTACTGCTAAAGGAACCCCAAATTCTTTGCACACATCCTGGAATAGTGTCATTAGTTGCAAACATTCACCTGATCCCCTCCTACCCGCAAAGATAAAATCATCTAAATAGTGCTCTATTGTACTCAAACCAGATTTATTTGTTATAACCCACTGCAAAAATGTTGAAAACTTTTCAAAAATTGAACAAGAAATGGAACATCCCATGGGTAAGCACTTGTCGAAATAGTATTGATCCTTAAATCTAAATCCTAACAGTTCAAAATCCCCAGGGTATATTGGAAGTAACCTAAATGCACTTTTAATATCGACCTTTCCTAACTCTGCACCAGGTCCTAACTGATTTATCATATCGACTACTGTATCAAAAGCTGTATATTTAACGCTGCACTGGTCTGGGTCAATAAATGAGTTAATGCCAAGGGATGGAAGGTATGATAGATGTGTAATCATCCTCCAACCACCGCTTGACTTTGGCACTAGACCTATTGGAGAAATATGCATATTAGGTATAGGTGGGTGTGAAAACGGGCCCATTATCCTTCCCTCCTGTACTTCTTTTACAATTTTTTCTTGCAACTGATTTGGAAATTGCCGAGCCGAAAGCAAATTCTCAGATAAAATAAAAATTCTTGGACCTGTATAATTTAACTTAAACCCGTAAGTGAATCCTTGTAATATTTCATTTGCTACATTCCTTATTGGATATTGGTGCAAAAAAGGTGCCAATGCAGACGCCCTAATTGGGATTGAACCTAGTTCCCATATGTTTGGGTCCCGAGAATCGAGGATGTCTAGGGGTAAGCTGGGGGGTGGAAGCTCCATAAAGTCGACTGGATTGATGGACCCCTGGCCGGAAAGCCTGTCTTGGGCTGAAATAAGAAGCTTGCCTGTTAACTACATTTACAGAGAAGGGGCAGCTTACCATGGAATGATCTTGACCACACTTTATACAAATGTGCGTGTATGAGCATGCTTTCCTCACACAAAACCCCTGAAAGTTAAATGCATAACATTTGTTTACCCCTTGAGTTCCCGTAAGCGATACATTTTGACCCCCTGTCATATACATGACCCACAATTCTGTATCTACAGCTGACCAAGATTTGCTGGGATCCATAGCCAATTTTAGACGAAACTGCTCGTCGTAAAGTTTCCACCCTGAGGACCTACCCGCCCCAGCACGTACATCGTGCATGTATTTTAGTAAATCCTGATATTTACCTGTATGGACAGATGTATATATGCTCAAATAAATGAGAAAGGCATCTGTCCATTTCTCAATAGTTGTGATTTTTTGAGTATTCTTGGGTTTGCTTTGCATTTGCCCATCATTACCCAATATAAAAATTCGCTCACTAGCTGAGTCTTCAATATTTGAATCTCTTAGTAATAGTGACAAATCTACATATTTTCCTTCAATAATTTTTTGTCTGATAGTCTCGTTTACATTATGGCCCAATGAAAATTGAATTGAATTTAGCGGTGTGGGGATAGAACCCCCGTCTTGCGACAGAAAATTATTTGTACCTGTTGATTGGTTGGAATTTTGGGTCCCCATTCCGTAGCACGTCGGCGCCTGTTGTGTCGCCAATGGCAATGATCCTGTCGCCGATTCCCCCGGATCCTGAACCTGGGGCTGGGCCTCCCCTCCGACCTGTTTCTTACTCCTCTCTCTTCTCCGTCTTGTCCTTATGGGCGGCATGCTTACACAAATTATTAAAGTTAAGTTTGTTATTTCAAGAAAGTTATGAATCCACAACTGAATAATATCAATGCCGACACATTAGAGCATGCTGCACATTGTCATACAAGAATCTCCGAATATCCTAAAATTATGAAGCCATCGAAAGCGTTCCAGGTATACAAAGTATCCTAATGCGATTGATTTGACTAATTTTTTTTAATTTAACAGATGTTTTTTTGGTTACTTAACAGTTATTTTTAAAAAAAATTTTAACTCTCAATTTCTAAACCATCTGCTGGTTACAGGCCTTGATTGAAAAAGGAAGTACGGATGCTGTAATTTCAGAGTGATACACGAGATGCTTATAAATTCCCGGTCCAAATTTCCGGATTACGCAACAGGCTGATACACAAAATTATCAACAAAACAAACCAAATTTTAGATTTACACAATACATAAATCCCAATCAATATTAGCTTAAAGCAAAATTATGAGGAGAAAAGCTTTGATAACGGCATATATTTACAGACAAGCTGAAATATATGCAAATATATATATATATATATATATATATATATATATATATATATATATATATATATATATATATATATATATATATATATATATATATATATATATATATATATATATATATATATATAGGTTTACATGTTCACGAACCTCTTACATGTACTACATGTAATATTCGAAATACTTTATATGGATATAATACTAGACGGGTACGTTTTGTCCTTGTGCATGAAAAGTACACGTAATTCCAACATTAGTAAATTGAACTTGCAAAGATACCTTAATACGAAAACGGACATATATTTTTTCATTACATACACTGTAGGTACCTGTATTTGAACTTTGTAATTGTCATAATTATTTAATTAGAACACTTTAATAATTATAGTTTCAAAGTGAAGCCAAGGTCATCACGTGTCGGTAATCATCCACCTGCTTCGAAGATATTGCGGGTGCTAAGAGCAATTGCGGTGGTTTTTTTTTTAATTGACACTTGCTAGCTTGACGTATACTGTCTCCTTGGTCACGGTATACGTGAGTATATACTCCCCCTACATTCGATACCCCTTAAGGAATGTCAGACACCTCGGCCCAACGACACCTCGGCCCAACGACGTCTCGGTCCATTGACACCTCGGCCCCGACGGGTCGGCCCAAGATTTGAGACACCTCGGCTCACGTAAAAGACACCTCGGCACAAACAAAAATGTATTATTTTAAACATATTTATTTGATATTTTCTTAAGTATTTTATTATTATAGGGACTATATGCGACGCATTATATTATTATATATCCATGAAATAAAAAAGAAAATAATTGAATAATCTTCCGAGAGAGTAAATTGACGGTAATTAAAAAAAAAAGATTGTCCATCACATAGTGCTAATCGTTAAACAAACAAGAAGACGCAGCGCATCCTTTAAAGTCTCAAGCGCGTGTCATATGGGGCGCGTGTCATATGACATTGAGGAGTTAATTAAGAGCAGGCTAAATTAATCCAATTGTTGGGTACAAACCACATATCTTCCTTGGTTGGTTTAGGGAAATATATCCATTTTGCTCTAATATTACGCAAAGATCTATCAGGTTAACGTAACTTCTATCTGTGTAAGGTTATGTTGAGTTTATAAATAATAAAAAAAAAATCAATTAAGACATCTTATTGATCAGGACAGAATACCTCAGGACATATGCTACTGTGCACTGGTTTATACATATAATTATTATATATAGTTAAGTGTACAATACGCCCCTACTACAAAGTGATTTTTAAGTAAAAGAATTCTAAATATTATGAAATGAATAAAGGTGCATTTTCATAAGCAACAAAATAAATAAATAAATAGACCTCCTATCTCCCACTCAATAAATACAGCAGCTGACATCTATGCTGTCGTTCGTTCAAAAATTCTGAAATTATATGCCCCTGTTTATCGTATACATATCGTCATTATAAACATACATACATTTATATTACCATAGTGAATACAGACAACAATTCTAAAAAAAAAATTCCTTGGGCCGAGGTGTCTTAAGTATGGGCCGAGGTGTCAATAATTTTGGGCCGACCTGTCGACATGTACCTCGTCCGGCCACGTTATCAATGAGAGATTCAATTATTATTTTAATTTTTTTTTTTTTGATTTTTGAATTTGGAAACGTCATACACGTAGTTCTTTGGTACGTTGTATGAAGAGTACATGTTCATGTAATTTGCTGCCACCTGAATGCTGAAAATCAATAAAATAGCTTTACGAGAGAGAGAGAGAGAGAGAGAGAGAGAGAGAGAGAGAGAGAGAGAGAACACTGTATATTATTTGAAATTAAAATCGCTACAACCGGCCCATAGAAAACAATTCCAGTACGGAGAGGGAGGGGGGCTCACCGAAATAAAACAGTTAAAAATAATCGGGCGTTATTATCTTTATTTCATCTACTTAATCTTGCGAGTTTACAGTTATTGAATTCTTGTTTTGTTTGTTTTCTTTCTTGTTTTTATTTATTTTTAAACATTTAGAATTTTGCTTGTTAACATGCCGCTCCAGTATGTACATGTATGTAGTGGGGCGGGGGGGGGGGGATCATGAACCAGTAAGGAACACAGACTATTCAAATTATCATTTACAACATCTATTTGAAAACAGCTTAAAAAAATAATAGATTCTTATCAGTGGACCAGTTATTAGTTTTTGTTCGTTTGTTTGTTTTGGTTTTTTGATTGTTGTTCTTGTTGTTGTTTTTTTTATAAGTTTTCCGTTAAACTCCCCTTAAAAAAATGATTTATAGCATGGAAGTAAATTATAAATGATCTGTAAAACGAAACTCAAGTTAAACTGTATGAGAATTTTTAGTGATTATCACGACCTACATATACATGTAATGGACGACAACCTAGCTTAAATGTAAACTGCTAAATGTGAAAACTTACCATTTTACGTGTACAGTATATCTCAGCTATTTCATAGATAGGATCATAATTCAGTTGTTTGTCTTCAAACATTTAAATTACGATTTAGCAACTGCAATTACAATTGGAAGTTCCAACTTATTTTAAAAGGCATGAATAATGGAAACAAATGAATTTGAAAGCTTTTTTTTTATACTCATCAATTTCACTCTATCCGATACATCGAAAATAAATTTAACCTTTTCTTCTTTTTCGTTCGAGATATACTTAGCTTGTAAGTTAAGAAAAATAAAAGTGATAATTCTACGTCGAATGTACGGTGAAATTCTTGAAAATTTATCAACGTTCTCCATATTATCACTTACATGTACATGTTTCGATCGCCATAAAAGCAGTAATGATCGATTTCACTACTTTTTTTGGAATATACAAGGGGCGGGGCTTACTGGCTTACTGGCGGCAAGATTAAAGCGGGGTCCGCTTCACGCCTGAGTGCGTGAAGCGAACCCGGAAAGCGAACGCCGGGTTCGCTATAGCGGACCCAGAGCTGACCCCGAGCGAACGCAGAGCGAACCCGAAGCGCACCCAGAGCGGTCCCAAATTTTCTGAAAGCGGACCCGCAGCGGACCCCGAGCGAACCCAGGAAGCGAACCCGGGATGCGCTTTGGGTTCGCTCTGGTGTTAGGTTGTGTCTGGTCGGTACTGTATTGATAATATTACCTTGATCACGAAGGGTTTCCTCAACCTACTGGTAGCTTGTACCAGCTAGCTGTCCAGGTCAAAACTCGTTAATACTCTACCTTCTATGGAAAGTCAAAAGTTAAAACTTACATTAAGATATGTCCTTGATCTTCCACGTACCTGTACTTTGTACCAGATAATATCCCTGTTAAATATACGCCACAATCCTACCTGCCATTGATACATGCAGAATATATTTGGTATTGATAATATTACCTTGATCTCGAAGGATTTCCTCAACCTACCTGTAGCTTGTACCAGCTAATAATCCAGGTCAAAACTCGGTAATACCCTACCTTCCATGGAAAGTCAAAAGTTAAAACTTACATGAATATATGTCCCTGATCTCAGAGCTTTCGCCCACCTTCCAGTACTTTGTACCAGATAATATCCCTGTTAAATATGCGCCGCAATCCTACCTGCCATTGGTACATGCAGAATATATTTGGTATTGATAATACCACACTGATTTTGACGGTTTCTTCAACCTACCTGTAGCTTGTACCAGCTAATAGTCCAGGTCAAAACTCGGTAATACTCTAACTTCTATGGAAAGTCAAAAGTTAAAACTTACATCAAGATATGTAGCTGATCTCAGTGTTTCTCCCACCTACCTGTACTTTGTACCAGATAATATCCCTGTTAAATATGCGCCACAATCCTACCTGCCGTTGATACATACAGAATAAATTTGGTATTGATAATATTACCCTCATCTCGAAGTGTTTCCTCAACCTACCTGTAGCTTGTACCAGCTAATAGTCCAGGTCAAAACTCGGTAATACCCTACCTTCTATGGAAAGTCACTATATAAATTTTACATGAAGATATGTCCCTGATCTCAGAGCTGTATCCCACCTACTTGTACTTCGTACCAGATAATATCCCTGTTAAATATGCGCCATAATCCTATCTGCCATTGATACATGCAGAATATATTTGGTATTGAAAATATTACCGTGATTTCGAAGGGTTTCCCCAACCTACCTGTAGCTTGTACCAGCTAATAGTTTAGGCCAATTCTCGGTAATACCCTACCTTTTATGGAAAGTAACTTGATACATTTTACATGAAGATATGTCCCTAATCTCAGAGCTTTCTCCCACCTACCTGTACTTTGTACCAGATAATATCCCTGTTACATATACGCCACAATCCCACCTGTCATTGATAGATGCAGAATACATATGTTATTGATAATATTACCTTGATCTCGATTGGTTTCCTCAACCTACCTGTAGCTTGTACCAGTTAATTGTCCAAGTTAAAACTCGGTAATACTCTATCTTTTATGTAAAGTCAAAAGTTAAAACTTACATCAAGATATGTCGCTGATCTCAGTGCTTTCTCCCACCTACCTGTACTTTGTACCAGATAATATCCCTGTTAAATATACGCCACAATCCTACCTTGCCATCGAAAGATGCAGAATATATTTGGTAGTGAACAGATCATCCTGTTCTCGAAGGATTTCCCAAACCTACCTGTAGCTCGTAACAGCTGATACTCTAGGTAAATACTTAGTAATGCTCTACCTTTTTGGAGAGTCACACGATAAATAAATTAAAGTACATGTAACATCGAAAATGGTGTATGCCTATTTACGATTCGTATTCAGTTTAATGTAGTTTTAATGTAGTCTACTTGTGTACTAAGATCACAGGTCTTTAGATCGCTTATGAAAAATTGAGGTGTTCAAAAAGTAAAGGTATGGAAGTAATGGAACTATTTACATAGAGTACGCACTTTCGCCAATAAAATAATTTTAAATCAAATGCTTTACAATTTTACTTTCTATCCATATCTATTCATATATAAACAATCTTCATAACAACCAAAGTTCATTTCGAAATCCCGTATACTTTCCGATATATTCTGAAACCAATTTAAAAATTGACCTTAGTTTTTTACTCGACATCAGCTGGGGCCTTTGAAAAGTTACACCAACTGTTATCGGGAACGACGGGACAAATTTTCCCCGGAATTTATTCTATATCCCGGTGAGTTTGAGATAAAAGATACCACGAAGTCTGACACTTCTGTTTCATATTTGGATATTTTAGTTAATGGTCATCTAACAACCAAACTTTATGATAAACGTTATGACTTTAACTTTTCAATCGTCAACTTCCCTTACTTATGCAGCAATATCCTTCATCACCTGTATACGAAGTTTATATCTCTCAGTTGATTCGATATGCGAGAGCATGCTCTGCGTATGTACAATTTCTTAAACGAGGTAAATTATTGACAAACATGTTGATGAAACAAGAATGTCAACAGTCTCGTTTAAAGTCATCATTTCGTAAGTTCTATGGTCGATACAATGACCTTGTCAGCAAATTACAATTTATCATTGAGTCAAATGCTGACTGATGTTTTTCATACTTATTGTTAGTTCATCATTTACATGCCGAATTGACGATGGATTTTCCGTTATTTCCCGATGATGACAAGGAGCACACGGCGGGTGTGACCGGACGGCAGGGAATGCCCACTCCTCCATGGCACCTGATCCCACCTCTGATGTTTCGGATGTCCATGTTTGCTCTGCTCCTATTTTGTATTGTTTATTGGACTTTTGAGTTTGAATACTGTTCATTATTTCCATATATTTCCTTTATGATCTTGCTTTGTCACCAAGGACATTTTAGCGGTCTAATTTTTTTTTAAAAATTGAGAAGTATATTATACATTCTGGGAAAATTCGTTCAATCTAAGCTCTTTTTACATTCATAAACAACATGGCCGTGCAGTTGTTGATGCAGACGTTTTCTATTTTTTTTTTTCGCGAAATGAATTATTACGGACTTAACCTTATGATATGGAATAAGAAAAATCAACTTTAAAATGTTGAAAGATTGTGCAAGTACTATGCAGCTTTTCGTTGCAGTTCAAACACCGTCTGTATACATGTGAATGACCAATTCAAGCTAATGTCGATTAGAAAAGTAGGTCAATTTTTGAAATTGATTATAGAATATCTCGGGAAGTACATGTATATAGAATTTCGAAATGAACTTTGGCAGTAATAAAGATTGTTTATGTATCAATAAATTTAAGTAGAAAGGAAAATTTTAGAGCTTTTGATTAAAAAGTATTTTAATTAGCGAAATAGGGTACACAGTGTAAGGAATTCCATGCCTTTATATTTTTTATACACCTCGATTTTTTTAAAATCGGATTAAAGCGATCCAAAGGTCTGTGATTAAGATATATTGAAATCAGACCAAAACTGTAGGAGGAGTAGGACTTTGAAAAAATGTTTATAGACGGACGGACGAATGACACACACCTTACTTTTGAATAATCTCTTCTCGTCTTTGACCAGTAAACCTAATAATGAGAAATGCTCAGGTCATAAGTACCGGTATTCTTTGAGTTAAATATAGACAACAATGTTTTTCCAATAGAGAACAATTTTTTGTTCGTGAAACACTGATGCTCCGTATGAAAGCTTTTGGAGAGGTTAAAGTTTCTCAAATGCAAGTCAAACTTTAAGAGTCAAGGGATGAAAAATTTTGTTACCCAAAGAAAGGACTTGTTCTCAATGAATATACTTGTGAAATATGAAAGCCCAAAGCACTAACCATTATAAAATTACGCCAATGTTTTTAAATGTGGATCAAACTCAAAGTTCAAGGTCAAAGGTCATTAATATTTTTATATCCTTGGAAAGATCGTATAATAAATACATTTGAAGTATGAAAATCCTAACATCTACAGTTCAAAAGTTATGACTACGCTTAAAGACTGGTAAATTCTTGCAAAATTGAGTCAAACTTCAAGGTCTATATTTTTTCTATAATTGACTTTGAACTCGATCAAATGACCTTAGGTGAAGATCATGACACAACTTCAGATCATAAGAAATCTGTGTATGAAGTAAGAAACTCCAATATTTCTGGACAAAGAAGTTCCAGACCAACCAAAAATTTTAAACATGATATAGCTTTTCTGTGAATGACCTTAATATACCAGAATAACCTTGTGTTAAGGTTAAGACACTCGGGTTATAAACAATCGCTGTACAAGGTATGAGCAATATCTTGGACAAAATTTCAAGAACAGACGGGCAAGGTTATTCCTACATCTCACTAAACTTTGATTGTGGGGAGTACTAGTATTACAATATAAATATTACATAAAAAACTTGTCCAATTGTTTCTACTTCTTATGCCCCCGGATCGAAATATCCCGGGGGTATATGGTTTTTGTCCTGCCTGTCTGTCTGTTTATTTGTTTGTCTCTCTGTCTGTCTGTTGTCAACTTTAACCTAGCCCATAACTATTGAGTGGGTAGGGCTATGGCTTTCATATTTCACAGGCGTATTCCTTGTAATACCACACTTTAACCTTTACCATAAATTTTGAACAGGTGGAGGTAGGGCTTTCATATTTCACATGTGTATTCATTGTGACAAAACCTTTCAGCTGGTATAAATATTTTTGACCTTTTGACCTTGACCTAAGGGTTTGACCCATTTTTTAAAAACTTTAACCTTGGTCATAACTTTTGAACAGTTAGAACTAGGGCTTTCATATATCACAGGCGTATTCCTTGTAACAAAACCTTCCTTTGGGTACAAACACTTTTGACCTTTGGAGTTTGAAATGAATTTGAGAGAATTCAAACCTCGCCAGAAGCTGCCATACGGGGGCATCAGTGTTTCACAAACACATCTTGTTTTAAAATTTTCTTTTCAATCTCTGTCCTGACAGTTGTCTCTGTTACTTTACATTTCTTAAGAGCAGCTCTATATGCGAGGCAAATTAACATTGCTGCTCTTAAGACAATTGCCTCTTTCATCAACACATGAGTCAGATATTGCAGCCCCATTCTACCAAACATTTGTTTATCATTCAACATAAATTTTGCCATATGATGATTGCTTATTTTATTATAAAGTATACTGCATAAACTACAACAAGTAATACGTACATATATATTTAAACCTTTGGAATTTGTGAAACGGTTTGTAATTCAGACTAATTTATAACAATTAATAAAATTAAGTATTGCATTGGAATACAGGACGTGTTTTTGTGAAACAGTATGCCCTCGATTCTAACACAATTCTGGAGTGGGACGTAGACTGAAGTGGTATCACAGTTGAGGTCACATGATCAACAATTTCTGTACCAACGGAAAGGTCTTGTCATAATGAACACTCATGACAAATATTAAAGCCTTACCCTTGACAGCGCAATAGTTATGGGCTAGGTTAAAGTTGACAACAGACAGACAAACAAACAGACAGACAGGACAAAAACAATATATTCCCGGGATCTTTCGATCAGGGGGCATAAAAATCCTGATTGTCCTTCTTTGTTTAGTATTTCTTTTATCACTAAAACAATTCATTATTTTTGGCGTTAATAATTCCCAGTAGGTGCAATTCAAATGTAGCACAAGATACAAATAGGTAAACGTACAGAGGATACTCAAGGAGTAAGTTATTCATTTCTGTATTTAATAATCCTTGAGATGTACATGTAGCCTGCTTTACATATTCCTGCAGGAAATTGGTAAATTAGGAAGACATATTCTTATGTTTTGGGTGTTTGATAAAATTTACATGTTAAATGAAAGATCATGGGAACAGGATATAAGTACATTAAAAAAAAAGCCCATGTATGGGTTTTAAGCATTTGAAATGCTTATCAAGAATGTCACCAAGGTGGAGTGTAGTCTATAAAATGAAAATTTCAGTATTAATTATACATGCAGCAATTTAGCTCATTGAGCATAATCTAGACATCCCCTTGCTAATTACTATTTGGGGACGTTAAATCTCATTTGTCTGTCAGTCTGTCCGTCCGTTACAAAAACTTTAACCTTGGTCATATCTTTAGAATGATAAGAGATAGGGCTTTCATATTACACATGTGTATTGCCTGTGACAAGACCTTTCTAAATACACTATGATTTTTGACCCCTTCACCTTAACCTTAAAGTTTGACCTACTTTTAAAAAAATTAAACATTACTTTGAATTGGCCATAACTTTTGAATGAGAAGAGATAGGGCTTTCATTTTAAATATGTATATTACCTGTGACAAGGCCTTTCTAAATACACTATGATTTTTGACCTCGTGACCTTGATCTTGAAGTTTGACCTACTTTTCAAAAACATATACCTTGGTCATGACTTTTGAATGAGAATAGATAGGGCTTTCATATTAAAGCTGAGTATTGCTTGTGACAAGACCTTTATAAATACCCTATGATTTTTGACCCCTGGATCTTGAAGTTTGACCTACTTTTAAAAAATTTAAACATTACTTTGAATAGGCCATAACTTTTGATTTATTGGAGATATGGCTTTCATATTAATCCTGTATATTACCTGTGAGAAGACCTTTCTAAATACACTCTGATTTTTGATATCGTGACCTAGACCTTGAAGTTTGACCTACTTTTCAAACACTTTAACCTTGGTCACGACTTTTAAATGAGAAGAGATAGGGCTTTCATTTTAAACCTGTTTATTGCCTGTGACAAGACCTTTCTAAAGACACTATGGTTTTTTATCTCGTGACTTTGACTTTGATGTTTGACATACTTTTCAAAAATGTTAATTTTTCTTTTAACTTCTGATTGAGAAGAGACCGGCCTTTCATATTTGAACTCTGCATTACCTGTGACTAGATATTTCCGAGCATGCTATGATTTCTGACCCCTTGATCTTGAAATTCACGATTGACCTAATTTTCAAAAAGTTCAACTTTGGTGATAACTTCTGAACGATATGCCCTAAATAATGACTCCTCACCCACAAAGACACCGAAAGCGGGGGACCACAATTCTTTGAATTTGCTTGTTGTGACTTAAATTCAAGACACGTGCTGTAGGTTGACCCATTCATAGGTTATTTAGGGTAGAACCGGTTTTATAAATAAAATTGGCAGTAAACAGGAGATTGCTATAGTCTGTTTTCTAAGAGCACTGCGATCAGGGACATATTTTAATGTACAATTTATCTAGTGACTTTCCATAAATGGTAGATTACTACCGAGTATTGACCTGAACTATTAGTTGGTACAAGCTATATACAGGTAAGTTGGGGAAACCTTTCGAAATCACGGTAATATTTTCAATACCAAATAAATTCTGCATGTATCAATGGCAGGTAGGATTGTGGCGTATATTTAACATTGTAATATTGTCTGGTACAAAGTACAGGTAGGTTGGAGAAAGCACTGAGATCAGGGACATATCTTCATGTAAAATTTATATAGTGACTTTCCATAGAAGGTAGGGTATTACCGAGTTTTGACCTAGACTTTTAGCTGGTACAAGCTACAGGTAGGTTGAGGAAACCCTTCGAGATGACGGTAATATTATCAATACCAAAATTATTCTGTATGTATCAACGGCAGATAGGATTGTGGCGTATATTTAACAGGGATATTATCTGGTACAAAGTACTGGTAGGTGGGAGAAAGCACTGAGATCAGGGACATATCTTGATGTAAGTTTTAACTTTTGACTTTCCATAGAAGGTAGAGTATTACCGAGTTTTCAGCTGGACAAGTAGATGGTACAACTACAGGTAGGTTGAGGAAACCAATCGAGATCAAGGTAATATTATCAATACCAAATATATTCTGCATGTATCAATGGCAGATAAGATTGTGGCGTATATTTAAAAGGGCTATTATCTGGTACAAAGTACAGGTAGGTGAGAGAAAGCACTGAGATCAGGGACATACACTACTGGCCTAAATAATTACTGATAGTGCCACTTTTTACTGATAATTTCTGATATTTACTGATATTATACTGTAGATACTGAGAATTTCTGATATTTGCTGATATTTTTACTGTTGTTACTGATATTTGCTGTTGGTTCTGATAATTACTGATATTTACTGTCGTCTTTTACTGTGGGTTCTGATGATTACTGATATTTGCTGAGAGTTACTGTTGGTACTGAGAATTGCTGATAATTACTGAGATTATTTCTCTGAACCCAGAAGATGTGAAAACAAGCCTAACACTGACTGGAAAGGGAGGAAAATTGGTTGAAAGGAAGACTGAGGAAAGAAAATCTGTTTAAAATCGTTAAGAACCGTTCTTATTTTTAAAAAAATGATTTCAGAAAAAAGAAAAATAACTGGTAGATAAAACTTTTTCAAAGACTTTTTTAAACTCTAGCTGTTTTAATAATAGTTATGATTTAAAAATAATCTTTTAAAGCTTGTCTTCATTATTTTTCAATACAGTAGTTGTTACACTTAAAAAAAGTTCTGTTGAAAGCAGTTTCAGAATTTCTTGACAAGCAAAATTTTTTTAAAATAAATAAATGCATTACTTGGTAACAAAAAATAAAACCATTAAATACAAAAAGAAAGAGAAAACACGAAAAAGAACAGGGCGTTTTTAGAAGACACACGCATTTCTGTGAATGATCGTTGATGGAAATATTGCAGTAAAATTATTTGGACGTCACTCCCTCTTTCTCGCTTCCCACGAGCGTGTTAAAACAATTTTAAATTCAAATATTCAAACAAGGAACAGAGGATGTTATTTATATCTAATGCTTTCAATTAAAAAGAAATATTCTTACAGAAGTAAATTTAGAGAAAAAGACAATATCCCGATCTATTTTTTTTTTTTTTCATTTTGAAGATATTCAAGATTACTTACAAGTCTTAGAAAAGTAATGAATACAAATGTAAGTATTTATTTTCAATAATCACAACGGTGCCTGATGTAAATTGTTTTTAAAATAGAATTCTAAATTTCCTTCCAATTAGTCCATTACATGCAAGAGATGTGTGCTGGTCCCGGCATTATTCTTAAGCTACATGTACGTCTATATTGAGTCCATATTTCAATAAGTATTTTCAAACCAAAAAAAAAAACGTATTCCCGTCACCCTGTGATAATAAATATTCATTTTAAGAATCTGTTTATTATATCCCCCTTTTTCTGCCTTAAAATGTAGAATGCACAATAACATGTACCCACCCTCGAGGAAAATAAAAGGATTAGAACCACAGAAATTTGAGACTTGACACTGCATTTTTTAATACATCCCGAACCCTTGTTTAGATAAAAATAATTTCACCTATATCCCGAAGTAGACTTTTACAAGGATAAACCTTTTTTTTTTCATTCATTTATCTATCTGTAAATAAGTATTAAATTTATTTCTTCTGAAAAGAAGCATTCTTAATTATGAGTTTTACTAATTAAGCTTAGCCGGAAATATAAAAATAGAAGTAATTTTTTCCCCTAGAATTTTAGTTTAAACTTTCCAGCTTACAAGCATCGATAACATCATATTTTGATACATTTAGATTCTTTACTTTTCATGTTATTGTTGTCCTTCTATTCTTTTTACGCAAATGAATCCACCTGTCACTTCATCGTTGCGTAACTAGCTGTTTGTGTCCCGGCCGCCGAGTGCCCTTCTCTCTCACTCGTCGTGTCATACATGTATATATATATAACAGCGACACCTTTTGTGTTACTTTCTCGCTACCGTACAGTGTACATCACAGCGCTTCCGATTGTGTACAATACCCATAAAAGTCCTAGCTATAGGACCCCGTCACTGTGTTCAACAGTAATCAGACAAACTATACTTGTAACATTTGGGATGAATAATAATATTTTTGTGGTAAATCGAACAGGATTTTGATATTTTTCATTTAAACCAAATCTTATTTTAATATTCTGATGAATTTAATGAGCTAAGTGCAACAGGAAAATAAGTCACAGTGACTGTTAATGAGGAAAAGATTGTCAATTAAGTTAGAAATAGGCCATACTGATATCAAACATGCTGATTCTCTGTTAAATGACTTTGGCTTGTTTCAATTAATTCCAACAACACGCTAAACTTTGTATTAAAATATATTAGGTCTGTTGTTTTCCTTAAGTTTACAAATGAACTATACTTCTTTGTGCATTTTACCTGTACACTTTGTCCTCATTTATACATGTAAATGTCTACCCTTCTGCAAAAATCATAGAAACATTTTTCCACTGAAGACACCCAGCCCTACATAAGACACATCATTGATTAAGGGAGCGCTACTTCCAATATATTTTCAGGATGATTATAGATTGTCCCCCCCCCTCCTCTTGCTACAAACTTCTGGTTAAGTTTCTTGGTGTAATTAGCCCGTTTTAAGACATCCAGCAATTAAAACATATAAAATATTAGCATTAAAATTAATTTTATTTATTTTAAAGAAAATATATGTCTCTGGACATGTTCAGTAAAAATTGTACATGAATTATGTTTATTTCTCTAAGGCAATGAAATAATTACGCTGAGGTTTTATGTGTATTGAACATTTATTTTTTCCCATTGGTTGTTTTTACTGACAGTCCATGGAAAATCTCTATTTTTTAAACATATTTTTGACGACAAAAATGGAATCATGATCAATGTATGAAACATTATTATACTGTATGTGTCTTAACAAGTAAAGGTTTTGAACAACTTGTACATGTATCCGATGAAAATCTGTAATGCTGTAGAAAATGTTCAAACCATTACAATGTGTGTACGGACTGGTGGTGTATCGATCTTGACTTACTTTGATCCAGTCTCTTATAAGACTTGGGTGCGGCGTATCAATTTTCTGAAACAAATAACTATAGTACATTGTATCGCATTGAAATGAACGTTTGTTTTTTTTTTTTTTTATTATTATTATTATTATTATTATTATTATTATTATTTATTTTAACATGTGTTGTTTAGATAACTTTTCACTCATATTGTGACACCATTATTTGCCTGTTAAAAGCTGCGAATTTCGACCTGTACGCTGCACTTACATGTACATTTGTATGTCCGTAAATTAGTGGTAGGATCTTCCGTGTTCAACTTTTGACATGTACTCGGCGGCATTTTTTACCTATCTTTCTCCTGCAAATTTCTATCTGTACTCTGCACTTATAAACAATGACCAGAGATAGATCTTTCTCGTGACTCTGCACAATTTTATCACTGAGAAATCTTTTTTGTGCCAGTATCTACTGTAACAGAAGACCGCGGCTTATACATTCCCATGATCTCCACTTCCAACATGACCGCACCACATGTATATATTAAATATGAATCCAGTTTTTTTTTTCATTGGCTTTATTGAAATTGATTTATTATGTCCTTTTTAGGCCTACTTCATCGGTTGAAATAATATAAGTAAGTCCTTAAGAACTAAGAAACAGGATGAAATGTATGTGTGTGTGTGTGTGGGGGGGGGGGGTTGCAGGTTCAATCTTCTTACAAAAAGAGAAATTAAATTCAAATAAATGATTACTAAAAAATAATTTTTACGAGAAAAATGCGTACTTCCCCTGCTGTCACTCAAGTAAAAAATTCTAAATACCTACAGCTTAAAATAAGTTATAAAAAATAAATTATCAAATAAAATTAATTTGTTTAATTCATTTAATCCATCCACCCCAGTTTCTTTTTCCATCTCATGAACTTAGAAAATAATATCAGTAATTATCAGAACCCACAGTAAAAACGACAGTAAATATCAGTAATTATCAGAACCAACAGCAATTATCAGTAACAACAGTAAAAATATCAGCAAATATCAGAAATTCTCAGTACCAACAGTATAATATCAGTAAATATCAGAAATTATTAGTAAAAAGTGGCACTATCAGTAATTATTTAGGCCAGTAGTGATATCTTGATGTAAAGTTTAACTTTTGACTTTCCATGGAAGGTAGAGTATTACCGAGTTTTGACCTGGACAACTAGATGGTACAACTACAGGTAGGTTGAGGAAACCCTTCGACATCAAGGTAATATTATCAATACCAAATATATTCTGCATGTATCAATGGCAGATAGGATTGTGGCGTATATTTAACAGGGATATAATCTGATACAAAGTAGAGGTAGGTGAGAGAAAGCTCTGAGATCAGGGACATATCTTCATGTAAAAATTATCTAGTGACTTTCCATAAAAGGTAGGGTATTACCGAGTTTTGACCAAGATTTTTAGCTTGTACAAGGTACAGGTAGGTTGAGAAAACATTGCGAGATCAGTGTAATATTATCAATACCAAATATATTCTGCATATATCAATGGAAGGCAGGGTTGGGGTGTATATTTAACAGGGATATTATCTGGTTCAATGGACTGGTAGGTGGAAGAAAGTTTTGAGATCAGGGACATATCTTCATGTAAAATTTACATAGTGACTTTCCATAGAAGATAGGGTATTACCGAGGTTTGACCTGAACTATTTACTGGTAAAAGCTACAGGTAGGTTGGGAAAACATTTCGAGATCAAGGTAATATTATCAATACCAAATATATTCTGCATGTATCAATGGCAGATAGGATTGTGGCGTATATTTAACAGGGCTATTATCTAGTACAAAGTACAGGTAGGTGGGAGAAAGCTCTGAGATCAGGGACATATCTTCAGGTTAAATTTATTTTTGACTCTCCATAGAAGGTAGGGTATTGTCTTGGACTATTAGTTTGATGAAACTAGAGGTAGGTGACAAAGAATGTCTGGGATCAAGGTTATTTTCTTAAATAAAATAAATATTGTTTCCATCCAGAGTACGTAGAGAAATGGTGGATATTGTACAGTTTTTTAAGCTGGTACAAGCTACAATTATCTGCGATCAGGGCTATATTTTCATGTTAATCTTGTAAAAAGCAAAAGTATTTTGATTAGAAGTGTATACTGAACTTGGATTTCAGATCGTAATTTTTCCAGGATATGCTAAAATGAACTCAGCATGCACATTCTACGTAGATGCATGGGAGAAACATTTTGAAAGAGCGTAATATCTTTATGTTTGATTAACCATTTGACTGTCATAGGTCTGTGAGAATATTAGCCTTTTTAGCAGGAATATTATAGCTGAAACATGTACAAACTAACGTAGAAGGCACGTAGGAACAGGGGGTGGTGGTGGGGGGTGGGTGGGTGGGTGGCAGGGGGCTGTCCCCCTTCTTTCCTAACATAATTTCTTTCTATTGAAAGTGTTCTTTGAAAGGCCAGTTGCCCCCCTCCGCCCACTTTTTTGTTACAGTAAAGGTCAAATACGGATGATGTAGTATTGTATTAATAAATTTGGTATTGTAAGATGTTGTAATTATACACCCCACCCCCGCCCCCCATGAAATAGGATTTTCGAGTTTGGGCAATTTTCCTTCTCTTTTATCTGCTTGTCAACTTTTTCAGGTAAGTAAATTTTTTTTTCTCTGTCTCCCCCCCCCCCTTTTAAAAACGATGCTTCATCACTGTGTAGAGAAGAAAAATGAAATCATCTGAAATCTAGTATATATTTGCATTGTTAATTAATTTGGGACTGTCCAAAATACATAGGTGAAAAGTGTATATTGTGCTAGTTTTTGGTTTAAAGGTACGGATAGCTTGGAAAAAACCATCTGGGATCAAGACAATATCCCTATGTTTGTGCAATGTAGGTTAAGCGTATTTTATGAGGTACACTCAGATGATACATAATTCAGATATATTGGGATAACGACATCTATAACATCAGTTTAAATTGTCGCCCGTGTGGCGCAGTGGTGAGAGCGACTAAGTCTTGAGTCGTGGAGAAAGGAGTTGATCCTTTCGTCACGAGTTCCATTCACTTCACGGGACTTAGAGATTGGTTCTTCGGACGATACGGTATAAACCGAGGTCCCGAGTCGCGGTAGAAGAAAAAAATCCCTCACTGCTATATAGGCCCTGAGTGCCGAGTCTATCCCTAATTTAGACCTCTATCAGGTCTAAATTTGCAGCCCTCCACCCGTAAATGGTAGTGTCTCAATATGAGTGAACAAATCTCGAAGGGGCGTTAAACAAACAAACAAATGTCTAACATTAATCTGATACCTGTCAAAAATAGGTAGAGAAATTAGGTGCATCGTTTAGAAATATATATATTTGTACTTTCGATGGGAAAATAACTCGAAATCACCTAGTGTGAAATGTATATGAGCTAGAAAAGTTGGGAGTAGCAAATGACGAGGAATATAAGTTGATAGATTAACCGATGTCTTGCTGTATTGCGTTTGGATATGCCTCGGTAAACCGTGAGTTTTGTGAGAAAATAAAATCTTGGCGCTAAGTAAGACATTCAGGTAAAATAAAATAAAAAAACTTTTGAAACCAAAAGAAGATAGAAAATGTATTTTCTATACTAATATAGGCAGATTTCTCAGTAGTAGTTTAGGTATGAGTATATTATTAAAATATTAAAAAAAAAAATACAGTAATTTCTATCTTACAACTTGAGTCGATTTTAAAAAATAATCCATCTTTCACTTATGGAATCGTCGCCTGCATGGGGCAGTGGTAAGAGCGTCTGCTCTAGAGTCGCGGAGTTAGGAGTCGATCCTTACGTCGCGGGTTCGAATTCCACTGTTGGACGTGGCCATGGGGACCGTCCTTCGGAGGAGACCATATAAATCGAGGTCCCGTATCCCAGTAGGTGCTGGCACGAAAAAGATCCCTCACTGATCAATGGACCTTTAAGTGCCGAGCATACGTTTTTAGGGTTGGATTGGCTGTAAAAATGGGGGCGGGATCTTAAGGCAACCTCTAGACATATGTTTTTTTAAATGTTCATTTGTAGCGATACGTGCCTGTTTCCAAGGGATAATAACACCCCCCCCCCCTCGCGGATTTTCTATTCCCAATACATTTAAACATTGCATCAATCGAAATACAAATGAATATTCGAAAAAAAAATATATCTAATAATATAGTTCAACGAATTTTATTTTGAATTTAAATGAATCCACGCTTGTCATCAATTTATCCATATTTGATGATTAATTTAAATGGATACATTGTTTATATGGACTAGTATTTCTACTTTTACGTGTACGACTTAATATATAATTACCAATTGTAAATTGCCAGTGAAATAAATGTAAACTACCTGTGAATATTAATTAAGAATATTTCATTTATTTCCGTATACATGTATTTTAACACTTGTCGAATATTGCACGTACGAGTGAATAGATCTACTACATAATGAACGATAACTCGTACTATGAGCGATAACTCGTGTTCGCCTACCTGTACATTGTACCATCTAGTGTTAACCTAAATAAAGTGGGATTGAGAAAGAGAATTAAAATGGTTACTAAAAAAGAGAGAGAGAGGGGGGGGGTAATAATATTCATTATCCAACCCCACATGTGTGTAGGCAAGAAAAATATTGCTTACAGTTCATAATCTGTCTTGTACAACTGCATATCTTCACCCAAGGATTCAGCATACAATGCCCATCCCTGTGAGAAAAATTATCTAATTATGACAAAGACAAAAGGTTCATAGGAACACCGCCTCCTCTCACATTAATACAATAAAATTATTCCCACGAGATAAAGAAGCATTGGTCTGATTGGTCTGCATTGGTCTGGCGCTTGCCGAAGAAATATTCAATACCTATTTTTACGTCTTAGGTTTGACGCGGCGAGGGAATGGAATAGTGGCCTCCTGATTTCAATGCAAATTTCAATGTGACCGGTTGTTTTGGTTGGATCAATTACTTTTCTAAAACATCAGACCTTTACTTTATAGCGCCGATATATAGCATACTTTTGACCTTTGAAAAAGTATGCCCTATTTAGCATTTTAGCATATGCACTGCGTGTCATATTTAGAAAAAGATAAGCCTTACACTCCATTTGATTTCGACTTTTGACCTATTTTAAAGAATACTCTTATCCGTAAATTCAGCTTATGTCTACTGAATTCTGAGAGGTACTGCTTAGATAATTAGCATATATACACTAGACAAATTTCTGACGTATCATTCAGTATTTTCCTCTAATTTCTATTTATATATTTATATATATTTTTTTATATATATTTTTTATATTTTTATATACATACATTTATCTATAGACACAAGTAAATCTAACATGCCTTCTTGCTCATTGCAGTCGAATTTGCCGATATCTGGGTGTCAACACAACGTCCTAAAATGGTCTTCTTGTCGCAATCAAATTTCCGTGGGCCGATTGTTCGCCATTTATTGCAAGATCTGAAGTTGCGGCTACCGAAGATGGCAATTGCGGCGGTGTCCCTTTCTCTCAAATGATTTTGAGCGATATGTCTTACATGTCACCTAGTAGTCATTCAGTATTTTTGAATTCGTACCTGTGGTTGCCACAGATTTACAGTACAACCATGCAATAGTCGTGTGGTGTCTATTGAATGCCGTGTTCACACAAAAAATATACAGTATATGCGTTACTATAGTAATCTAGAGCAGCGTTTTTAACCAGAGAAAACATCAATTATTGAATTGTTTTTTTTTAATAAACCTCCCCAAAGGAACCCCCTACAGACACCACCGAGTGGCACCGACTACACTCCCAGACTTTTCTATGGTCAAACGCTGCATAACCGGTCACGCTTTATCTGATTTTTTGATGAATGCAAACATAAGAATGTAAACACAATAAAGAAAATGGAAATTTATCCTTCTAAATAGTGTGAGCACATTTCCATGCATTTCTAAGGAATTGTTACGCTTCAGTTAATATTGGATCCATTTTTTCAGTTTGGGCATAAAAATAATTACTTTAACAATAGTAACATATTTATACACCGGATACGTCTTAAACTTAAACAATTTTTTTTTCTATGATGGGCGTAAGCAATTTTTCTAAGTATATGTATTGTATAATGCATTGCTATGGATTTCCCTAGAAAGTGTGTGCTAAATTTAAGGACACACGAGACCTTCCTCAATTACAGATAAATTTCCATAAAACTTCATGCTTTATCTATTTGCATATAAACCTGTTTATGCCCAAAAATTTGGGGTATATCACCAGGCTATTTATAGAGTTAGAATAAATTGGATTATCCTTATTATAGCAGTGCAAAAAAGCTATTGAATGCTATAAATAAAGTCATAGTATATATTTTGCATTAAAACTATGTATCCAGATGGGAAAATATGAAATAAAATGAAATTTTATTTTTGAAACCCATGTTTCCAGGATACTGAAGAAATTTTCTATAGAAAATGTTATTTTTCTCATTGTAACTGATCGAGTTATCTCTCTTTGATAAGAAATAAATGAGATACAAATGTAGTGGAATAGAATCTGTATTTACATCATGGATAATTTTTCAAATCAGAAACATGTAGTCATTATATTCACATAACAACATCTTTCTAAACTTCTATAAAAGATCGACAGAACATCACCAACTGTGCAAGTGTATTACTCACAATATTGAGCAAGTGGTCATTTACAATTCATAAAATACTGATGTAATGACTTGATAATTTTACAATTTGATGTTACTCTGACCTTACCCATGTTTTTTTCTGACAAGATAAACTTTATGCCATTCACAGGATCTCTCTGGTGAGCAATATAAAGATGGTCATAATGAAGACCAAAAGCTGCAATTTTGTTAGCTGTAAATTTGGATAAAATATTTTCATCTACAAGATGTTTCAATGCAGAAGCATTTCTACTCATTACAATTGCATAATTGTCATTTTCAATAACAAACTCAACACTGAAGCTCTGTTTCTTCATCATCCCTCTGGATATCTCAAGATGAAGCACAAGTCGTTGTAGAGCTTGGGAATCTGCTAGGGCATCATGGGCATCATAATGTGCTGTACATAAATCTTTCAAAAGGTTCACTTGTTTGTAAGATCTTCTGTTGGGAACTGCTTCTCTGAATAGAGGTAATGTGTCTATGAATCCAATAATGAAGTCATTGGCACTTAGTCCTACCTGCTGCATTGCAGGGACAATAACACTGGAGTCAAATTTTGCATTGTGAACAACTAGCACTATGTTTGAAAATTTTTTCAACCATGCAACAAATGTTTTCATAGCATCCTTGGTATTCTTACATGGCACCTGCATTCCATTCTTGAACATCAAATTCTCCTTCACAGCAATACCAGACACAGCAGTGGCAGAGGGTGAAATGGACTGAGTTGATGGAAGAACATACTGTGAAAATGATTCTTCAGAAACACACGCACCAATCTGGGTGACTTCACAATCTTTACCTAAATCATAAGGAAAAGGAATTACACATCAATATGTCCCAAACAAAAATCATACACTTTTACATTACAAATTTATTATTCAGTAAAAAATAAAGCAGTTGCATTGCATAATTATTCTAAAAATAATGCTTCAGTTCCATGCATTACTTCTGTGTCAATATATGAACACTTACCAAGACCTGTAGTTTCCAAATCAAAATAAACAAATGTGCACTGGTCATGAGCAATAGGTGTAGACTGGGGTTTTCTCAGGGGTGGTGGTATCTCTGTAATGTTTTCCATGTCTTCTTCATTGTTGTTTAGATCAACGCATGTTTTATATGTAGTTCCCTCCCTAATCTCTGATGACTCTTGTGACTTCTGGGAATCTATTTTCTTCATTGCCCTGTTTTTCTTGTAAGCTGCTGTATCTTCTCTTTCCTTGTCTTGTTTCCTTTTCAAGTCCGTTTTCTTTGCACTGGAACTAGTGACTTGTCCAGGAGAAAGAAGCAACTTCTCATTTACCTGAAAAGAAAGAGGATATGATATCTTCATTACATTGAAATATATGTGTTCACTGTATTGTCTTGTAGATATAGTATTGTTATAATTGTGTGCAGTAATGAAATATACAAATTACTATACTATATACCTGTATTACATATTGATGTCCTAAATTTTTCTGTGCCACAGCAGCAGCTATACGAAAGTCATTACTCTCGGAGCCAGAGTAGAAGGTGGACTTTGGTGTTTTACTTGCAACTGTATTGTTGAAACTTTCATTTGCCTGAGTACTTCCTAAGTTGATCAATTTTTCAGCCTGCGATATGTAGAATCCAAAGAGAGATGAGAGATCAGATTTCAACTGCTGGTTAGAAAGGTACCTATGATAAGGAAGCTGCTGTGGCTTGTAGGTTTCAGGAGAAGAGAGAAATCCACACCAGGTATCACATAGGCTGTGGTCTCCATAGACATGTGGTGTTATGGCCTCCAGATTTTTCTTTAGACTAATCAAATCTTCTTGATTTTGACTGATGCAGTATTTGAAACACTTGCTGATATGATTTATGGTTTTGGTATTTAGTTCTTTGTAGTTTTTGTTCTTCTTCAGGTCATATAATTTATTTGTAAATTGTTTCATTGTATGGTTTTTGTCACTCTGCTTCTTTAGGGCTGGGTTAACCTCCAGACGTGCTCTTGCAACAGTTGTCGAATCATTGTCCATGATAATAGTACTGACATTCACATCATTTTGGCCAAGGTCTTGCAACATCTGTATGCACATATCTGGTTCCATGGCTTTTGCACTTTTGGACCAGTTCTTTCGACAGTCATGGATAGGTAGAACCTTCCCAGATTTTTTAGAGTTATCACATACTTTACAATAGCTGTTGCGAGTTGCAAAATTGATGATTTTTCCTGTTTCATTTCCAATCATTGCGGCATGTCCTGCAAATTTTTATAACATGTACATAATGTATAAATTACAGTAATATCACAACTAGACTACTGTATAATTTCATTTGAAAATAAAATCTACTGTGTTACATTTCATGTATTACCAGTATGCCATACACTAATCAGTCTATTGAAGTTGGACTATCAAAGATTGGAAGATATATTCAATTTTTAAAAAAATATCCCTGATTATTTCACTAACATCCACTAAATAGATAAAAATGTACATGCCACAAATGCTACAAAGTGTAATATATAGGATATGTGTATAATACCTACTGTACTGTTTAGAAAATAAAATAAATACCTGACAAACTTGAATAGGATCGACCTGAAGCTCTTTTCTGCCACCCACCATCAAATGATACAGAAAGCTCATTAGGTGTACTGTAAAACAACACAGTGCATATAAATTACCGGTATATATGTAATCCTGTTTTTGCTTTTTATATTATAAGTATTGCAAATATTATAATAACCTGTTTGATAAAAATACCTGTTACAGTACACAGGTTGAAAAAATATACAATATATTTCTGTGACACAAGTAATGATAATTCATAGCTTTCAACATTATTTTTGGTACCTTGATGATTCCTTCTCGACTGCAGTCATATCGTCACAACTCTTTTTGGCCACTTCTTTTAATGCCTTTCCTACTTCCCTCTCTGTTTTTTTCAAGGTTTTATGGCACATAGATGGAATATTAAGTACGCTTAAGAGCATTGATACTTTCTTCTGGCCAATACCTGCATGAAGCATACCTACAAAATATACACAATTTTGTAGACGGTTACTTTTGCAACATAATTATACATTTAAATTATTGTAATTTATTATATCTTTAGTGGTTCAACTAGTAGACCATTCAAATATCATGTAAAAATATGTCCTCAGAATAGAAGTGCACTTCATTGTTGTTTGTAGTACATGTACATATAAAATTTAATTATCTATACAATGCCTACCAAGAGCCAGTTTTGTGTTGACATCAAATGCTCTAGATGGATGGTCACTGTCTATGCGAGAGTGTCTCTTTCCAGTTGGAACTGATACCACCATATCACAATTCACACTCTTTATTTGTAACATTGATGCCAGTCCATATCTGATCTCGCCACATATATTCGTGAAGTTCAAAGGATGTCTGCAGAATTCACAGCCTTCAATCAGCTTCTCATTGACATACTGAATTTCAATAATCCTTCTTCCTTCGTTCCACTTTATCGTTACAGTACCAACCAGACCCAACCTGACACCTAAGCAGTCCCATAAAGCAGTCCCCGGGACTGCTTTGGGACTGCTCTGGGACCGCTATGGGACTGCTCCGGGACTGCTGTGGGACTGCTCTAAAAAGCAGACCCAGCAGTCCCAGCAGTCCCCGGGACTGCTTTCTGGGACTGCTTTGTTCACTCATGCGTGAAAGAGGTTCTGAGTGACATGATAGCTCCGCCCCCTTGTGTATTCTGAATTTGCAGTCTCCCTGTTGTTGTTTTGTTTACTTTCAGCAGAGTGGTGTTGAAGATAAAAAATAAAAGAACAAGGATTTCTTACAAAATTTTAACAAGTAGAGAGATATATATATACATGTAATTACTATATGTCTTCAGGGGCTCTAAATTTACACAATTGTAGTCTAGAATTAATTTTTTAAAAAATGAAAGTAATTAAAAAGGGAAGTCAGGAGATGATTTTTATCTTTTAAATTAAACTTTAATACAAGTGTTTGAAACAAAATTATCGAGGCCTATTTAATTAATTAATGCTATCAAATCATGTACTCAAAGTTTGCATTAGCACTATTTAAAAAAATATTCAGAGGGAAGTACTGTACTGGATTTTTTTTTTAATTGAAAAAAGCTAAAACCATGCTCAAAAAAGCACATTCCCCATGCTATCCATGCTATTTTTTACCGCCCTCAAATAAAACCTAATAATTTTTTATTTAATGACTATGAAATAAAATTATTCTACCATTCTTCAGTTATATAAACAATGTGAACAAGTATTTGGGGATTTATTTATGAGTTAGTTTTTAATTTATAAACAAGTAATTAAAAAGGTACATTTATTTAAAAATAAAACATTTGAAAATATCGGGAATTGTGTGTTGTCAACACTTGAGGTTTCAATCGCCTTTGGGCACGATTAGCAGAAAGTCAATGAGTGGTATCAGTGTTACACATCGCTGAACACGCTGGTCAACAATGACACTATTTTCAATCTATGAACTGCAAAACATCTTTGTTTCAATAAATGTGTATAGATTTATTTCGGGATTAATTAATTTAAAACATAATCTGAGGGTTCCATTCTCGTGATTTTCAGATGACTGTACAATCGAACGTTTATATAATAAAACACTTAAAACTGAGTGTTATAATTGTTTTCTGTTACATAGAGAATCTAACGATAATCGAATTGGCAAGTTAGTGAAAATAGTCATGACTGAAATATAATACTCGGCAAAATTTTACAAAGAATTTTTCAAAAGCCCCAGTACTTTCCAGTAAGAAAAAAGCATTCAGAGTATAGTATGGGAATCGGCCTTGCTCTATAATTGTAAAATCTATTTAAACTAATTCTGATAGAAAAAAAAATAATTCAAGTTTAATTTTTAATAAGAATAAATAAATATGGAAACCAATATCAATCACAGAAAATAAAGAAATTGATTTATTTTGGTGAAAAATTAATATACCACATAACTTTATTTAAATATTCATGTTATTAGTAGGAGTGAACACCTTCTTTGTTCAATATTTGTTATTTGTTTCTATATGCGTACTGTGATTTCTTAACAGTTCAGAAATGACTGTCACACAAGAACTGTAAATATTTAATGTTACTGCTCAGAAAGAAATGCATCATCAATTTCCATTGTCTTTTATAGTTACATTGTTTATTGGTAATCTCATTTCTGAGTAAGCTCCGCCCATTAAATTAATAAACCCCGCCCACTGGGACTGCTTTCTGGGACCGCTGGGACTGCTTTTTGGGACTGCTGGGACCGCTGTGGGACTGCTCTGGGACTGCTTTAGCAGTCCCAGAAAGCAGTCCCCGGGACTGCTCTGGGACTGCTTTGTGTCAGGTTGGGTCTGGTTGGTACTGTACATCATCATCAGTGTCTTCAAAAGCTATCTCCATTTCCTCTTCTTCAATGTTTGATGGTACTGACATACAATAATCATGCTCAAAAGGTATATATTCTGGCAAATCGATGGAGTGAGAAGTCTCAGACAGAGAAAGAACTTCATCATCGTGACCTTTAATAAATTAAATGCACAGTTATACAATAATATGCAGGATATACACGAAGTCGTTTATACGTCTGTATGAACAATATATGAAAGAGAATCGAAAACAAGAAATCATAATAAAATTTTCACTCACTTGGCTGCAAAAGTATTTCTTGGTTTTTTCGTTGTTTGTTTATTTCTAACGCCCGTATTTTCCTCAACTTTCCTTCAGATATAAACTTTCCACCTTTACCGCGAAATTGCTCCTCCATGTTGTAAACAAACTAATAAAATTACCTCCAATTACAAAAAAGCCATAAAGGGACATAACAATTTCTTAACATTCAAACCAATTTCGGAAATTATTCCGGAATTACGTAGTGGAAATCTTCACATTGCGGAGATAGAAATTTTTTTTCTGAAAATAATGGAAGATACGTCGCGTCTGACCTTAAGTGTGTCGCACATAATGCTTCTTAAATGCTTGTCTGACATTTGTAATCTAAACACTTATTAAAGTTGCAGCCTATTTTATCCAAATACATATTTTGTTATTTTTTCGGAATATATTATATTCCGATTTTTATGACCCCATGACGCTTAAAAAAAACCTTTATTATATACCTCTATCGACCAAACTAAAATTGTTAAAGTACGTGTACATTCTGCTATTTATTTCAAAATAAGTCAGGATCAGTATATCAACTTGGGTTCGTAATTCAAGCAAAGTTGAGGACTCACTTTAGGAGAGAAGACGAATTCAGTATAGCTTCCGTTTAGCTTCGAGGGCCGAGAAATCATTTGCATATGATTGTCGCATTTAACAGTATAAATTAAAACTATTTAGCTCATTCTATTCGAGGAAATTTTTTTTCTTTGAAATAACTATAACGCTAGTATGACAATACAAAATGAGCATACTTTAGCTCTAGTCATGTGTTTATTTATGCTATAGCATTTTGCATACTAAAATTATAGATTATTCCTCTGGCTGCAAAGAAACTTAAAACATCTATGGTTAGTAAGACTGTATTAGAATAGCATTTGTAATAAAATGTGAAAATCAAATTGATATATGATTCCGCAACACTTTAAGCTAAAATGAATATTTAATTCAAATAATAATTCATTAAATTATATGAGTTTAATTCAACAAGATTTAAGAGTCTTCTTCTGTACTACAATTGTCAGTCGACGACTTATCTTGAATAATAAATCCGAGTCAATATATAGATCCTCCTTTTTTTCATCCGATTAAGCAGCGAATACATTTAAATTTTAGTTTATCTGGTAAATGTATATATCAATTAGTTAGAAAGCACAGTTTCATTAGGTTATAAAAATGCAGTATATATGATTGCTATAAATGCCCCACCTCTCAAAATCTAAAAGATATATGTTTAATAACAGTTAGGTGTGTTCTTGATGGTAATCAAATGTGGAAGTCAACTGGATAGAAACATTGCTATTTTCCTTTTTCAAAATGTCTTACAACAAGCAGTGTACATCAGACTTAATTTCACCGTTCAGAGAATTAAGTGTGAGTGGCATAAACAAACTATTTTGAAAAGCAGCTCAAAGGCAAGTTCAAGATCATAAGGTCAGTAGCCCCTGCTATTTAGCAAAAGCTATTGTACCAATCAATGCATGAGCAAAGTATCATATCCTTACCTCTTACAGTTCTCAAGATATACGGTATAAGAGACGGGCAGAGAGACAAACAGACAGATAGAAAGACAGAGAATCAGAGAGAAAGACGGATAGACAGACGCCATGCCAAATGATCCCAATGTGTCGTTCTGCTATGCAGGCGACTCAAAAAACATCTACACATGGAAGAAAAAAACCCTTGTTTGACAATTCCTGTCACCTGCAAATGATGACCTGGATTAGCTTCATGGAGAGCCAAAGCCATAAAATCAATTGTTGGTCTGTAAAGAGATAATTATTAAAATTGTTAAAAATATGAGTAGTTCATACATTTCATACTTACTTTTTTCCTTGTCTCATAATTTTAGGTCATACAGCTACAACTGTAACACGACAGATCGAAAATGCTAATTACTAAAAGTTGTTGCATCTCACAACGATCGAAATAGGAGGTTATGGTTCGTATATAAATAAGAAGATGCATATAAATCATGATACTATGAATGTCTATGGCAAGCCCTATCTCTCTAACTTTAAGAGATATCCCTCTCGCTTAAAGAGATATCTCTCTAGCTCAAAAAGATATCGAAGTAAACAAGATATCTATCTAGATTATAAAGATATCTTTCTTAGTCAAAGACATATCTCTTTTAGTTAAAGAGATATCTCTATAAGCTAAAGAAATATCTCTCTAAATTAAAGATATATCTCTTGTTCAAAGAAATTGAAAGAATTTTTTTTAAATTTCACGAATAAAGAGTAGAAGGGCTTGCCATAAATGACAGTATTTCGGCATGAAGAATCTTACAATTTTTTTAGGATGATGAACATTGACTTGAAACACTCCTGGTCGGGATCCATCTGAAGGCCCTGCAAAATACTGTCCAAAAATTCCATCAACTGGGTTTGGTTTCACACTGTAAAGCAAAAAGTCAACGTTCTAGGAATTATACATGTATGTATGCAACACACTTCGGGAAATTCATACGAAAACAAATTGTGTATAGCAATGCTACAATGCAAATCATACTAACGAAACAATTTCACGTTAAAATCTACATTTAGAATCAAATGAATTAATACATTTTAGGCTAAGAATCATTAAATTTTATGTCGTTGATACGTTATGAGTTTAAAGTTTTAAAATTCCCTTTACTTTCCTCAATATAACCCTATTAATCTTTCTTTTTTACAAGGAAGACCTGGATTTTCAATTTTAAATTATCAGCCCAGTTTGAAAAAAGAATATGTAGGTAAACATAAGTTAGTATGAGGACAAGAAGTAATGTAATCGTCTGGTCTGATACTGTGGAATCATTAAAATTCGTGGGGCCAATTTCCGTGGATTGCTTAAAAATTACAGGTTCGTGGGGATGTAATTTCATGTACTCTTCTATATCTACAAAAGGAAATTTGACTTCGTAATCATAGTTTATTAATTAGTGGAGGATGTTAATTTCTGGATGAGAGGTACCCACGAATTCCATGAAAATTGAGCCACCACGAAATCTAATGATTGCAGAGTAGCCAAAAGTTGAACTATGTAGGAATCATGGCAATACAAAGTCTGCATGCATTTCACTGAAATCTCCTAAAACGAATTACATATGTATGTGAAAAGTAGAACTATTTTGATAAGAAAAATTTGCATTCAACAAAACTTGAACATAATCTTCAAAAACAGCATCTGCATTAAGGATATTTACACTAATGGTAAGTCTGGAAGATTTTTAAACAAAGTTGGTAATTTTGGTTTGATTTCTTTTTGAATTGCGTTCTTGTACCATTCAGTAACTTCATCCTGAAACGAACAATGAAAAATTGTCTATAAAATCTCTCTCCTCTCTCTCTCTCTCTATGAAGTATCGACACGGTTAAGGTTAAAAATAATGGCAAAGTATTCTTACCCCGCTTTGTAAATAGAACCGGGGATCTGATTTTACTTTATCAAAAAATTCTTTCACAGAGCCTTGGTGGTTAAGTTTCATCATGACCTGTAAAAATAATAAAAATGCTTAAAGAAAATAAAAGTCATTTGATATAATGTCTACTTCATTATCAATATATTAAATGCACCTACCTTTTTCATTTCTATATAAATTCTTTCCACTTCTCCTAACCCTATGTTATGTACTTCTTCAGGTGATAAATCCAATGAAAGGTACCATCTTAGACATTCTTTATAGAATTCTCTCCCTTTATCCCAGCTACTTACTCCAACATTAGTTCTGAGATTATGAAAGTACACCTTGAAATGGAGGAAAAGAAAGCTATCTATTCATAATATCCAATGAAATGGGAAACAGAAAGAGTGCTTTTTTTTTAAAAAGATATTTTTCACAAGATATACAGGTTCTCATACAAGAAAAAAAACTTAAAAAACGAAATTTACAAACACAGATACAAACATACAAACATACAGGCAATCATGGAGACTCTTGCTATAACTTACATCTTGAAGAAATGTCTTAAAACTGCGATATTTTTGGATAATTAACTTGATTGCTGGTTTAACTCTCTGTCGCAACTTCTTCCTGTATTCGAAAAATATTCATAAATATTTCAAATGAAAATCATTACGGAAAGATTAAAGAGTTCACAGCACTAATTCGTCGAAAAAAGTGTATGAACAAATTGAATATTGACTGTGGTTTACATTACACAAGGGACTGATTTTATTTGCATTGAATTTAGGGCTGAACGAAATATTTTGTTTAGGGTATTAGAGAGAAGATTCGCACATTAAGATGTTTTTGTTTGAGGTATTAGAGGAGATTTGCATTTTAAGTAGTACTTCATTGCAAAACTGAGAGGATATGTACCTGTGTGCATGTAATGCCTACTTGAGAAAGTTGCCTTAAACACAACAAAAATGCAATTAAATTACTAAAAGAAACTATCGAAAAGCGTAAAATACATTTGCTTTTGTCATGGCCATAGGAACCCGAGTTAGGTGGGGGGGGGGGGGCTTTCCCCTCTCGCCAATAATTTTGCCGATATATAGTATACAATAGAAAACAAAAGTACTGTCACATATTTTCGTGGAGTCAAATTTTTGTGCTTTGAGGAAAAAATATTGGTTCGAGGGGACTTGATTTCGTGAAAGAAGTGTTGTTCCTCCCTCCCCCGAACTGAAATTGCTTTCTACGGGCCTGCGTTGTAAAGCAGTCGTTAACAGGTTAAAAGAAGAAAAAATCAACTTACCTTATTTGCATTTTCTATCATTATCAAAGCTGCAGTAGTTTTAATTATGAAACATGTTCCTTGATTTCTTTTTCATGCGCAGAATAAATGGGGAATAATCAATTTTGCAAAGGTGGCAATCTTTCGCATATATTACATAATTCTTAACATGTTTTTTCTTGATAAATCTAAAGATTTATTATACAACATTCAAAGTCTGGCAACAAACTAAAAGATGAAGCATGGGCATGTGCATGAGAAAATGAGTCAACTCCATTACTTTATTTCTTGTCTAATTAAAGCGACGAATTAAATATTTTAGGATTCTCGAGCACTTAAGCTGAAAGATTCGTATTTTATTAAATCTTACTTTCTGGACTCTTGTATCGTTGTATGGTTTGTCAATTGATCCAAAAAAGGTTCGTACAAAGGAAAAGTTGTAACATTTACGCCTTCAAGAATGGCATCTATCTGACCTGGAACTCTGTTCTAGGATTAAAAAATGAACAATTCTAAGTCATTCTACAAACACGAAAGGTAATATTCTACAATTTTTCTAAATATTCTGTCAACATAATTTGCTCATCTTCATGATTCTTATGTAACAACAAAAAGATGATCAAGTGATTAATAAAATACGCAGTCTCTACTTACCACTGATACATTATGATACGTGTGCTTCTTTTCTATTGCTGTCTCAAATCTTGATATCATTTCATCAATCTGACATGAGGAAATTGACAATATTATACACTATTTTTACACTGACTCAATATAGTAAGCCAAAGCTAGAAAGGTAAAACGTGAAATTGTTTATATTCTGTTTACCTGCTTTGTGGTCGCCCGCGTAGCGCAGTGGTTAGAGCGTTTGCGCTAGAGTAAGGAATTGATCCTTACGTCGCGGGATCGATTCCAATGTGTGAAAAAATCTCGAAGGGACATTAAACAAACAAACAAAAAAACAAACAAACAAATAAACCTGCTTTGGGAACAGCTGTAGTCGTCTGATGTAGTCACCTATCGTATCGAATGGCGTTATTTTCGGCAGATCAGATGGATCAACTTGTGGACCTTCTAGGAAATTTACAGGATTCAAAACGCTGTATCTATGCAATGCATAAATTATGCTACATGTAAATAAATGATTAATTCTGCATCAGATATGAAGTTCATAAACTTAATCACAAGTATCATTTTAAAATTACTTTCATGAGATAATTGTTTTTCTTAGCTCTGAGTATACTTTGATTTGAAATCAAAGGTAATCATTCGTAACATGTCAGCCATGTTCAAAATACATGTATTTCTTTTACGTCTGTGATTAAAGTGACATGAAATAATAAAACGTTGAACGGTACATGTCCTTTTGCCTACTTCTGATACTTCTTATAATGTACAGAGGAATTTAGAAAAATCCATAAAAATATACATACTCTCGCCAGTCATATCCTCGGACAACTGTCATTAATGTATCATTGAACACATCAAAATCTGTCTGTTGTTTCGGTGATAGTTTGTTGTAATCAATGCTCTTCAAACGATTTAGAAGGTCTAAACATTTGTTCTAAAATAAATCATATTTTAGCAAATAAAGCTCATTTTTAATTTTCCTATGTAACTGTTTAATATTCAGATCTAAAATCCTCAAATGCATTAAATTAGGATTTATTGTATACAAAATATAATAGTTTAACATACTTATGTATGATCAATTTTTAGGGGATCAAATTTCGTAGTTTTGACAAAAGATACAATTTTTTGATATGAAAATTGGTGGACAGCTACTTCGGCTTATTCTATCATTAGTGAAAGTTGATATTCTTTGGTCACTTAATTTCCTAGTCTTGATCAACCATGAAAACAGCAAAAATTAGTGTTCAACGAAATATGATGAAACTACAGTATGCATTATAATTAGCAAGCCATCAAAAAATCAAATGTAGAAAGTTTATAATTTATTACGTTATTTACAATGATTTTTCCAGATGGCATTAGATTGAAAAAAAATATGAGCATTGTGCATGATTCATACAAAATTTTCTTCGAGTCCCAATGATGCCAAATTTCCCGGTCTGTCGTTGAATTTGTATATACCAATATTCGTAGAATACTCGGGAGAATTCTGTAATCTCCATGCATACTCTCTCTGCAGGGAATCAAGGTCTGAAGACAAACACTCAGCTGTCAAAAGTCAAATAGCACTCTACTTTAACTTGACTTAGGGGTCACTGTAAGACAGCATGTACATATTTTTTCTGGAACTTAAAACGTATGTTCACGATATGCCAACACACTCCATCATTTTCAGACAATGTCGATCTAGGGTATCGCTTCACCTAATCAAGATATTCGGTAAAAACCTGATGTCGTATATAGAACCATGCCAACAGTTTTGGGAGACTGAAGGTATTATACTACACCACGCAAATCTTTTGGCAGAATTACATCATAGACGTCTCATCGTATTAAATGATGCAAGAGTACACCCAAGCGGAGCATTCGTGTTCAGCAAATTACGATTACAGTGGAAAAAATAACAAGACAGATACAAAAAACCTGAAATCACAGTTTCAGTATGATTTATTTACTTATTTTTCAGTTATTTTCTGATTTTTAACCATGAAAGGCCATTTTCTTTTTACCATATTCTTTATGAGTTCTCTAACTTCTCTTTCATAGTAAAATTAAAGGAAATTAGATAAAATACGGCAAAAACATCTTTTACTGGTTCAATTGATGTCTTATAATCTCATGCTAATATTTCATCATTTTCTTTCTTTCTATTCTTTGCATAATAGCCCTTTTTGTATATGATTGAATAATTCTAGATTTCTGATTTTTTTTTTGGCTATTCAAAGATTTTTTTTTCAGATAAGTTGTCATTTTTGTGCTTATAATCCCTCCAACTTTCAAAACTGATGCTACGCACCGGACTTCAGCAAATGCATACAAGAAAGATGACATTTTTGCTTAAAGGGTTTGTGTCATTAAATAATTGAATCATATAATAAAACATCAATTGCTTTTTTCAATCAATGCGATGATTTAGCCACCTTCAAAGTACAATATTCACCTCGTCCTTCGGGTGCGGTTAATATTGTACTCCTTAGGTAGGTAAATCATCGTATTGACCTTAAAACCAGCAATAATTATGTAGTGTTTAGCATAATGGTAACCTGGAACTGATGATGATCCACGTAAAGCTTCACGATTTTTCCTGTATTTATGTATGCTATGAAAATGAATGATTGACTTGTATACAATGAAAAAAACCCACAAACGATAGAAAGATTTGAGAATCATTGATTGAATAGACTAAAATCATCAGCACTAATTGATTGTTGATCCAAAAATTTAGCCATAGTTAGAGACTTGATAAAGTGTAACTACTAGATAAAATATTTTCATGCCTTGGAAAATAACTCAAACGCGAAATAGCTTAAGGATGATTAATTTTATTTCTTTAAGTAATATACATGTAAATTATTACTTCCTATTAAAATTTATGCTATGCCTGGCTTGAAATTATAGGAATGTAATGTAAAGGAATATAACCAGACGGCTTTTCTCAATTCACAAGGGGTAGCCAATATTCAAAATTGAAATACATCAATTAATTTAATTTAATTTGTTCATTCCTTTTCAGCATTTACCGTAAAAATTACATAATATGAATTCGTTTTTGCGAACAACCTACCTTCTGTCATCAGTAATACCGTTAAAACCAGCACAGATTTCCAATACATCTCCATTTTTGCCACAAATAATGTATCACACACACAGAATATAGGATGCTGCATTCATAGATTGTTTTGGAAGCTACCACTGTAAGAAAGATGTTGATTATGCAGTACAATTTGTTGCATCATGCATACTCATATTTGGGAGGGTATATAATCTTGAAGAGTCATTTTCATAATATTCTGTGAAAACCAAAGACTGTCCTTAGAAAAAAAAAAGATTTGAAAAAACTATGCAGGTACAGAAATGAAGATTCATATACTTGATAGTTTCATTACCTATATGAATGTAAGGAGTACTTCTATCATCTAGGAGGAACTTTTTACATTTGAAAATCAACTAAAGATGTCGTTTCATCTAAATGGATTACGACCAGAAGGCTAGTCATGTATGACAGATATAACAGAATTAAAACAAATATTACCCCTGAATGAAAAAAAATGGTGACACTTTACACTAAAAATTAATACGCTGCAATTTAGTCTTGATTTTTTTCTGTGAATCAACATGAAATGCTATGCTTTGTGGGGTCAGTGATAAAACATCTGTAACATTGATATTTGTATGTAATTTTAACCAAAATGTAACGTAAATTCTACATAGAATTCGCAATAGTATTTCCATGTTGTCTAATAAAATACACAATTTAAAGATGCATTTCTTAGGCTGTATTTCTTAGCTAAAAATATTTCATCAATTTTAAATTCATTTTCATAATGTGTTATACATTGATATCCACCGTCTAAAATGTTCGAAAATTGCAACTTCTGTTTAATTCAAACACTTTGGTGAAGAAAACCTGTCGACACCAAAAAATGGTGTCTTAAACGCCATATTGTACAACATTCTGCCTTTTTTTTTTTTTAAAATTGACTGTTAGAATAACAAACACAGAGTAAATTGATGACTGGTAATTAAATTAAAATGTTAGTTTCATAATTTAAAGTTTAACTTGTGCGAACCTGAAAACTGACAAGTGACCTACCATATGCATCAATGATACCCAAAACATTTCTTTTTCATCCACTTATTTAATATGAGCTCGTAAATGTCGTCCATGCTGTTTTGAATGGCAACCACTCCGAATTTTTCCATAATGGTCGTTATCGCTTAAACCCCAGTCACACTGCCAAAAACGAGCAACGGCCGCAGGGTTTTGAGGCAAAAAATGGGATCTTTGGGCTTCAGTCGGCAGTTCATCGGCTGTTGTCTTGCCCGATTTATGCTTTAAAGCAGTCTTTGATTTGACCGCCGATCAACTCTCGATCATCGTCGGACTGTCGGAAAACAGACTAGTAAGTCGGTCGGTCGACAATTAGGTATTGGATTTTCCAAAATGTCGGTCGACGTTGAAAATCAAACTGTTGCTCAGCGCTCGATGATCGGGTGATGATTGTGCGATTTATTAATAATTAAACTTAAAATCATCGGTGTTCCCAGAAATTAATGTGACTGCTCCGCATAATGTCGGCCGATCATGTTTTTTCATCCGACGATACGAGAAAAATTTGGTCGCATGACCATCATCTTAAGTGTGACTCAGGTTTTACTCTTCAAATTCCCGACAAAAGTCACTTTATTCAAGAAGAAGACAACAGTGCAAAGAAGGCGAATGTGCAGGATTATCTTCCCGTTTGGTTTCAACCGTAATATATTTTTTCCGCTAGCATTATACATTTATTGACTGGGTTCATGCGTTTGGTCGGACCCAAGAACCAAATTGATTGCTTGAGGCCGTTAGGCCAAAGGAAAACAGTTTGGTTTGAGGGGTTGCCAAAATGCATTTTACCCGAGAATAGTCAATAAATGTGTTGTTATACTTTTTATTTTTATTATTAATATATATAAAATATATATATAAATTTTGGACCGCTTACGTCACAATACGTTATGGACAGAACACTCACTAATATTTGATCCAACTTTGCAAATGTGTATCTTCAACCGATATGTCGATCAAACTTACTCTATCTGTTACTTGTTCGTAACTTGTGTTACTTGTGACGTAAGCGGTCCAAAATTTCATCGACAGATCCAGTATCTCACTCTGCGATCAAACATCGATTTTTTTAACTGTTCAGTAAAGCATTGGAAATCTTAGACTTTTTTAAAGTACATATTTCTATTAGGATGTTTTTAAAATGATATAACAACAGCTTGTTTTTAGAGGCACATATGTATATAGATTAATGAAATGTTTTATATAATATATTTGGTATTACTTTTATATATATAATAAACAACTAAATTGATTATATTATCTTTTCAGTGAAATAATGTTCAACTTATAAATACATGACGATGTATAATTAAATTCATTTTTATGCTTCATTCCAACAAATACAATGCAATTATATTCAGTTTATAAAGAGTTATGATTTAATTGTCATATAGACATGATAAGACTCTATATACATTTGTAAAAATAAAATTATCAAAGCTTCTCTGAAATTAAAATACTAGATTATACATAATTACATTTTTACATTACTGCTAAATGAAAGAGCTTAAAAACATTGTACAACTGCAACATGAAAACAGCTGTGGCTTTCGCTGAGTATTTTTGAACAATTTATTATGGAGGACTCTTTTCCTTCACATTTGACCTCTTCAAACCATATTCGCCCAGGAACCTTTTTTTCATATCTGTCTTCTATGGGTAATCCGTCCCTAAATTGAAACTCGTGGATATAAAGGCATGCGAGTATATTTACCGAATCTTTTATCTGCTTTAGTTTGCTCTTGACTACCCAATCTTTATTTAACTAATTTAAGTATGGACCTTTTAAAAAATGAATGCCCCTATCATAATATAGGAGCAATGCTGTAAACAAATAAGTTTACCTAAAGATTCGTTAGAATTAGTTGAAAACATGGACATATAAAACCAAGATGCTGTAATTAGACAGTAAAACCCGCACGCACATGTACATGTTCGCTTCCAAATATACTCTCCTTCGTACTTGGGTTACTAGTGAAGAAGCCATAATAGTTATTCTATAGTTCACATATATATTCATGTATCAAAATGAGCAATAATGCTCAACAAAGAATGTGGCCATTGGGCATCTCATATTAGTATTTCATATAACAAAAAATTTACCAGTCTAAAATTAAATAATTTTATGAAATATAAGTTGTTAAAAAGGAGTTTTGAAAACAAAAATACAGGTTGGAAATTTTCAAATTGCCTTGGATAATAAAGTTTCAAAAGTGTTGATAGCAACACATTAAGAAGATGGGGAATATTTGTAAAATAAAAGTTGAACTTTTGCAAAACAATTTGAAATAGTCTGTGATTAAAGGATAACTTTTAATAACTTTTTATACTTAAATATAAAGAAATGCGCTAAATAGATAAAAATATATTTTCTTTTTTTCAGTGATCATTTTGAGATCTTGATGATCTTTAATCCAAAAATAATGAGACTTGAATTAAATATAACTTTTTTTGAATATAAGCAATTTAATTGTTACCTGTAGCCCAGCATTCTACAGACAACACGAGTGGCTAGTTCATTCCAACCAGAGTCACAAATTATTCCCCATTCCCCTCGATAGTAGACTTCTACCCTTCCACCAGAAGAGTTACCACCGACGAGTCGAACCATATTCATTACATCTGAAAAGAAATATTAGAGAGCTATTAACTGTTTACATGTATATGCCTCATACTCCTTCCAGTGTATATTACAACCATTATACGGAAAAATATTTTAGTGAAATGGGAATTGCCTGTGTTTGATACTAAATTCGTTATTAGATATCAATTAAATGTGATACACTTGTTGATCACAAGGGGTTGAAACAATAAAATAAATTGTTCTATTAATTTTATTTTGGTCAGACCAAAGACTCCCACATTTTATTCTTGAAATTTTGCTTTGTATGCCTCAAAAATTGGATCAACGTTTACGGAGATAAATTGAGGGTGCCCCATCTCCTGTCTAGATGGGTCAAAGAAGATTAATACAATGAAATATATCTGAGCTCGGAGATTTTTTATATATATTCTTTCAACTGTTTTAAAAAATGCAAGGTCTTATACATCAATTTTGCATAACTTCTTTTTTTTTCATTCTTATTGCCTTGGTGAATGTAGTGTTCTATGGCAAAACATTAAAAAAAAAAAAAAAAAACTTGATGGAACTAAGGAAAGACGAAACATTTGAGGAGGCCTCTCTTTCTCTGACACGAAAAAAATGATCAGATGTCATTGTATAGATTTTGGGAACCTCTTCGGTCTGAATCTGAATTGCCATTCCTTTGTGGTAACGGTTTGACATGTTAAACAGGTAAATACTTACCATAATGATAGTGATTACATTAAGACATTTAAAAACTCATCGATAATAATTGAGGCTCTAATGATGGAATGATGGAATCTGTAGTAGTTCTTAATTCTACGGAGACTACTATTACAATACTTCAGTGAAACAACTTTTTTCTTACCAATTCAGATTTATTTTCTATTTTTTTCTCTCTAGAAATTTGCTAAATTATAAAATTAATACGTACTGAATGTTTCCAATTCTGTCGACAGGTTTGCAATCGAAACATTGTTATTTCTATACTGCGATTCCATTAAATTCTGCATGTCTGAAACACTCTGTGAGAATGAATGTATGACTTGTTGCGTCGTATTTACATCTGCACCAATTGAGTTCAACTTATTTTCAGTGTTTTTCAACTTCGAATACATAGTCAAATTCAGAGTAGATAAATTTATAGAAACTTGACTAATGTGCGATTTTGTTATATTATGTAAAACCATACACATCCTAAGTCCTTCAGTTATTTTATAATCCAATTTGCCCTCAACTATGGTGATGTCTTTTTGCAATAAATCCATATATGTCTTTGATTCATTCAACCGGGTGTCAAAATCCTGCAATTTCCTTTCGTGTTTGTTCTGAATGATGCTATAAGTATATTCCCGCAAATCCTCAAAATTTCGTTCAAGTTGAAAGATACGTTTTTGCAAAGAATCCTGTAAGTACTTCTTATGACTTTCAGAGAATTCAAATCTACCATAATTTTCTTATAAGTTGGACTTTTATGCTCCCCATTGGTACTCACGTCTTCACATTCCTCTTGATAGATTTTTTGTGATTGGCATAGAAATGGTAGACAAGTCAGGAAAGTGAGAAAAGAGAGGATGATGGTTTGCATATCTTCATTAACTCTCTAATCTTCCTATGTCAAATGTTAAATTAAAATGACAAGTTTTATATGGATATTTATACGATCCTTGTATGCATAAACGTCGATGCAAATAAGCTCTCTCTTCTTTGGGAACTCTTTTGATTGCTTTCAATATTTTGTATTTGTGCTCAGTATCGAATATCCTCCCTGATATTGCAGCGATAACAGTTTAAAGAAAACACTTCTTTGAGATGAATAAAATATTGATAAATAAGGACATTTCTCACTAGTGTAATCGAAAAGTCTTTATATCGAAATTTTCAGTCTTGACATACAGCTATTAATCACAACCAAATTCAACTGGATAAAAAAAAAATATATTTACAGGGAAGATCAAGAAACATTCAAATAGCAACATAAAGCAATAAATATTTTACAATATAAAACAAATACATTTTAACAAATTGCTCGGTAATTGAGTACAGAAAAAAATCGTCCTTAATTTCAACCTTTCCAATATTACTAGGACACCGTGAGGAAGAGATTCTTGCCATACAAAACATACTTAGCTTATATAAGAACAGGAGAAGAGGAGCCAAGACCGACATTTTCATCACAGTTGACACCAAAGCTAACGCTGCTCACGCTTGCAGAGGTTACCCTACTTCAATATAGATTGTTATGCCTTAAAAATTGGTTCCTATATAAATATATACTAAAATGTCTAACATTTCCAATGCTTTACTGAGCAGTCATAAAAAAATCGATGTTTGACCGCAGAGAGAGATATTGGGCCTGTCGATGAGATATTGGACCGCTTACGTCACACTCTGGGCGGTATCAGCTAAATCTTATTTGCATTCGTTAGTGTTCGACAGTGACAGAGTTAACCGAGTTTTAGCGCAGGTAAAGGAAATTTACATCATGGAAGCCAGTGAAAGATACACGTATATATATATATATATATATATATATATATATATATATATATATATATATATATATATATATATATATATATATATATATATATATATATATATATATATAAATAACAGGTATAACAAAACATTTATTGACTGTGTTCTCGGGCAAAATGCGTTTTGTTGACCCCTCGAACCAAACTGTTTACCTTCGGCATAACGGCCTCAGGCAAACAATTTGGTACTTAGGTCCAACAAAACGCATATTATCCTCGAACCCAGTCAATAAGACCTAAAAAGACCTAAAACAACAGCAACAGCAATCAATCAATCTTAAAAAAAAAACTTTGCTAGATTAACTTATTAATGATCTTGTAACATAATATCATTTATTAATGTTAAAACAGAAACAAAGTTAAACATCATGATGCATACTTTACAAAAAAATATGATAAATGTTATTAAATCTTATATACATTAATTTGAGGAAAAGTAGTCCACTAAAATATTATGATGTCACTTTAGAGAAAATTCTTTTTTACTGGGATACTGTCTTCCCACAAATTTTTATAAACACATAATTGTCAAATACAAATTTAAATTGAAATATTCTAAATTTTTGTAGAGGACAATACTCATAGATTTTAATTGTTACGCATTTTGTTTATTCTATTATTCAAGAATACAAGGCAATTACTCGATCAACTCATGCCATCAGCGGACTGCAATGTTTTTACATTATTAGTGTGTGTGTCTTAAATGATATTTGTCGTTTAACTTGAGATCTGAAGATTTATAATGTCGGAAAAAAGTAAGTTAAAAATTCTTATGGAATTTACAAGTGAAATACACAGCGTGCATTTAGCATTGTAGAATTATAAGTTATAAATAGTTGTTATGCAGTTAATGTTAATGTTACCTCTTAATTTTATATATACGTTTATAAAATTGAAATGTTGCATAAAACTGAAGATCAACCTTAACTTTCCCAAAAATCCCATTTCATACCGCTTTGGTACTTACTTTTCCGCATGACCTATAAAATGCATATAGACTGTAGGATAAAAATTAATATATACACAATCATGCTTTCTTGTAATGCGTTAGATATTCAAACAATTCAATTTCTTGTACATGCAATCTAATGACAGTTATTAAGGTTATCTAAAAGTAAATGACCGTCTTTGGTAAACCCTGAACGGCATAATATGTATGCGGCGTATGTTTTGTATTTTTGCAGCTGCTGTTTACATATTGGGTCTGCTCTGCTTGGGGACCCTTTGCTGTTTTATTATGCCACGCCCAACAACTCTAAAAGTTTAATCATAAACACAACTTGATGTTTGTAATTTCCTCTATTATAGTATATCGATAATTAGATATGCTGTTGGCATTACAATTTTATTTCCTGGACCTGGCATTGTTGTTGTTGAATGTTTTTTGAGCTTGGGATACACGTAGCATAGTTTATTATTGGCCTGTCTAATCTCTATACCTTAAAATACAATTTAAGAACCAATTTCGCTATGCCTAAACATTTAAAAAGTTACATTTGTGATATACACTTTCAAAAATAGTACAAAACAGCATTTACAAATTGAATTTAAAACTACTACTATTCAAAAAACACAACATTTTTGAAAATCTCTATTCAGAGAATAATTAATTGTCATTTTGTGCATATTGAATACAGTGATGCTATTTCAAATGTTACACAACGTTACGCAACTTTAAAAGATAAGAACATATAAGCTTCGTATAAATTCTGCAGCGATCTTACCCACATTCATCAGAAATCGCTTAATGATCAAGACAAGCTTCCATTATACCTTCATTTTTGCTGCAACTAAAATATTTATCATACGACTCGAAATCTCACGGGGAGATTGACGAATACAATATAGCGTAGGATGGTCCAAAATGAAAGAAAAAAAATCTATGATACAGAGTGATGACCTTCATATTGATACATTTGTAATTATGCAAAAAGAACTTGTAAAAGTGTTTTCATGCTAACATCTTCATATTCAATGAAAGAAATTAAAGAGAAATATATCGTTGTTTATTTTCAGTGAGTATCAGGAGATGCAATCTATAGGTGTAGGACAACATTGTGACGGTAGTGTGCCTATGAAACGGAGCCTAGTGACTGAAAGAAAAATGTCTCTCTATTGTAAATTCTATGGACTCAATAAAGAAATTCTGTGACTTAAGATATACAAATGGTAGTATTTACAAAGGTAAAGGACATTAGAATTGAGCTGATAATTGGAATTGGAATATAAACGAGATAAAATAACCACAATATTTAACACTTGCATATTAAACATAAAAACAATACTTCTTTTCAATTTAACCCCGTGTGGTTTTAATGTGAATTGACGTTCCTGTAATTTTTTGAAATTTAGATATTTGTATTGTATCTATACACAAACACATAAAATGTAAAATTTTAGTGTTTCTGAAAAAGAAATAAAGCCTTTTATCTTAAGAACTATATTATTCAAAATAAACAAGTCTCAAAATTTATAGATAAGGTAATGTATGCATATATATTTGGTGTAATTTTTAAAATGAACTATTATTTATCGTAGTTTTTAGTTCTTTTAACAAGAACTACTATTATCAGCCAAAGCCTGATATCTTCATCATTGTGGGGTTGTCGAAAAATCGTAAGGTTCATGTGTTCGAGACATCAGAATAACTGGCAATAGACACGGCACTCACTTCGACATGTCCTCTTAATCATAATAGCAATTTTTGGACGAGAAGGTTCAGCGGATAATATTTATAATTTACATTCTAAAACTAATTTAACAAAAAATGCCAAAATAATCTTAAATGCATGAATAAGGGAACTATGTTACAAAACAAAGCAAAACTGAGCAACATAACACTGTCAATTAGATATTGCATATAAACTTTCGTGAATTTTTGTTGATAAGATATTTGTGTGATTCTAGGGCAGCAAAATTACGTATACAAAAATGAATAACGAAATGAATTTTAATGATAAAGAAGTTATTTTGAAAATATTACAGTATGTGCATTAAATGATGAAAAAGGGAGTTGGAGTTAAATCTATGATTTTACTGTTAAAGTAAAGTAAATAATTAGAAACAATTTCAAATTAGTATCAAGAAAAGAGGAACTGGAAGTGCACTGCTCTTTCGTTTCTGTTGGTTTGTTCTTTGTTTCGGCGATCCACAGATTGACATTCTTTTCTAGGATACGCAGAGGAAGGGCGCCATCTTTCAAAATTGTCGAATGGAAATCTTTGATATCAAACTTGGTTCCTTGAATGAAAATAATATTAATATTGAACCATCACACTAAGGATGGCGCTATCCCAAATTAATATAATGCATAACCTATCTAAAATAAATAAGTATTAAACAAATAATGAATAAAGCAAATATTTTTAATACATGCGTCCATCTGTAGTTGTCTGGTTCTATACAGTTTACTAATATATCGAAAATCTAGATTTCATCAAAATGGTTTAATCTTAAAATTTCTTTTAAAAAATTTGTCTTGTTAGAACTGCTACAAATCAATTTAACTATAGACAAGTTGATTAAATAGATAGAAAAAATGTGGAAGAGTGGGGTCAACCATTTCCTACCAGTGATGTTTTGATAATACTCACAGCAATTAGAAATTCAAGAAAAGTAGTCTTCCTTAAAACTTAATGTATAAAAAATCGTTGTTAAAACTGTACTTAGTTTATCTTGGGCCTTTGTTCGTAATTCTCTTATTTTGAGCTCCCCAATTTTGTATGCGCATGCTTGGTCTGGCCATGTTATATATCGGTCGACTTCGGTTGCAAGACTCATCTCATCAGCTGATGTGTGGTTCAGCATGTATTGAAGCGCCTGTTCTCTTGTCCAGCTACCAAGGAAAAGGCATTATTTTGAATTTCAACACCCGATCTGTGTATTGTGTGACATGCTTCGTGTTATCTAAGATATATTGCAGTGCCGGTGTAACGACGAAAAGTGACCCCCGTAGAATATTGACCGGGGGGGGGGGTCAAATTTCTCCGTAGAAAAATGACCCCCGGTCAATTTTCTACGGCAAGTAGGGTCATTTTTCGACCGTAGAAAACCCTTCCAGGCAGGTTATTCTACGACTCCACACACTTTGAAAAATGACCCCCATAGAAATCTGACCCCCTACTTTTTTCACTATATTTGATAATTAAACCTTTAGAAATGTGCGTTAATCCGAGGTTGGGGAGGGTCTTTCATAAGTATATTAGGGAGGAGCAAAGTATCTTCCCCTCCTTAACGCCACTTCTCAATACTAGCATTATATACAATGTACGTGGTATCATGTTTTTTTTTGCTTGCATCTTGCATCCCAATGAGTATACATTATTGAGGAGCATTAATTCATAAATCATATCTATCTATCTATCTATCTATCTATCTATCTATCTATCTATCTATCTATCTATCTATCTATCTATCTATCTATAATCCGTTTTTTTTTCTTGGATTTTGGGTTTTGCCTCATCGGATTTGTTCCGAAAATGACAGGTGTTTCTGACTGACAACGATATACCTGTTTAGAACAGATGTTATCGGGAACCATTTAAAGGACAAGTTTGTGGCCGGGCCCCTTACCAAAATATTACCTTCCTGCAATCATTTGCTGCAAATCTGCAGCAAACATTGCTGCAAACTTGCTGCAGACATTGTTGCAAACTTGCTGCAATGAAGCTAAAGAGACCATGACAGCCTATACAAAGCCTTTGTGTTTGCAGCAAGTATGCAGCAAGCTTGCAGCAAACATTTTACCATGCAAATGAGGTTTGCTGCAAGTCAGCAGCAAACATTGGATTTTCCAAATATGGAAACCTTGCTGCATACTTGCGGTAAACATTGCTGCAAGCTTGCGGCAAACATTGGTTCAAACATTGCTGCAAGCTTGCAGCAAGCAATATAGTTATTGTTTTTGGCAAATTCCTGCGTACAAGCAGCAAGTTCGCAGAAAGCATTTCCTGACCTTAATCTGTTAATTATAGAGAAAATACACCACATGTGTCTGAAATGATGCAAGTTTCTGAAGTGTTGATAGTCTCTCTTTTTGTTCCTAGACAATGTTCACATGATATTCTTAATTAAAATGTAAATTTTTTTTTTGACATGCACAGAAATTTAAGAACCTTTGCACATGACTTTATAATTAAAATTTTACGGTTAATACCAATTTATTTGAAAACAAACATTAATAATAATTTATTTAGATCTTTTAATACATCAAAGAAACATACAAATGTGATCTTAAAATAAAGATTAAAATTTTATAAATAGATGAAGATTTGACCTAGCAAGTATATCAGTTACTTAAATATGCTTTAAAGAGATAATTATTTCATATTAAAATTAAACAAAATCAAATCTTACCAATTAGATGTGTATGCCAATGTACACCTACATCCAGAATTATGCTTCTGTAATCATTCAAAATGGTATATATTCCTAGCAAAATACTGAAACATCTACAACTTCAATTCAAACATTCAAAATGGAGAATTCTGTGTTGACCCCAGTACAATCTGCATTTCATTGGCTGATTTGACTTGTTTACTGTTCTTGGGAACTTCCTGCAAACATGTTTCCTGTGAACTTGCTGCGAACAACAGATTGGCGTGTATGTTTCTTGCAATGTTCCTGCAAACATGTTGAGTTCCTGCGAATTTGCTGCAAGCTTACAGCAATTGCTGCAATGTTTGCCGCAAGATCGCAGCTAGCGGCAATCATCTGCGAACAAGAAAATTTTCTTCCTGCGAACAATTTTGTTTGCTGCAAACTTGCAGCAGACTTGCTGTAGGTCTGCAGCAAACATTACAGTTTGGTAAGGGCCCATACTTCTAGATTGAAATTTGTGCCCGCATTCAACCTGCCTCCGCCTCAGCTTTTACATGTATCAGTTATTGGATACACCAATGCATTGAAACAAAAAATACGTATTATATTATTATTTTAGACAAGGAAAAAATTAGAGAAAGTACAGCATATTAAGCGTCCAATATGGAGATGTTATCATTAACTGTAATTACTGCTTCATTTTTAATAGCATGTATTATCTTTTTTCCTCTTTTAGGTTCATTTATCTTTATTTATAACATGAATATTACATGTATTACCCCCGCCCCGAAGGAATGGTGGTTTATACCTTTTTTACCCTGCGAATCTCTCTGTTGTTTGTGGGGGTGAGTGTTTTGTGTATGTCTGTCTGTCCGGAACAATTTTCTCTGCAACAACTCATCGCAGATGCTCGAAATTTTAACACACTCTTTGGTTTGGCATGCTACACAGTGGTATTCATTTTGGTATAAATCTTGTCCGTCTGTCTGTGCGAGTGAGGTATCACTAGAGAGCACTGGCTAATAGATTTCTTGTTTCCCCTGTAATTTGTGTACTTACAATGCATTTATTGTCTGTAGAATTATATTATTTGTACTGTAGGGGGAAAACGAATGTATCTAAATAACGTTAACTATGAAACACTATACACATGGATATTGTTTGTATCAGGATCGCTATATGAAAAGCAATAATAGTCTCTATCAAAAAGAAAAAAAAAAACTATAGTTTACCAAAGTAAACAATAGTTTAATGCAGTATCAAAGTTTTTACTATCGTAAAAAAAATATTTTTATGATATATGATTGTTAGATTTAATGTTCTTAAATTTATATGAACACATGGGAACTACGAGGGGTGATCAAAAAGTTCGTAAACTATCTCTTTATTTACAAACCCACACTTCAGATCAAAATGAAATTTGGCACACAATTACTCATAAACATGTTCTATAAATTATAGCAGATGTTTGCTCCAAGTTTGTGACGTCACAATATAAAAATGACTCAATATGTAGATGACCTGACAAAAAAATAGTTGTACTTGAGCAACGAACGGCTTTAAAGTTTAAACTTTGCAGTTACTGTAGCATATAATGATTTGACAAGATTTATATATGAAGACAAAAGACTTGCCGGAAGTTCAATCTTTAATTGGATTGATTGTTTTAGTGAAGGAAAGGAGGTGGTTAAAATGAGGTTTGTTCTGGTGCCCAGTGAAAATAAGCTGGAGAATAATATAATTATTAAATCCGTAAAATATCGTTTACCCTAGATTTTAAACATATCATATATGATAAAAAGACGGCGTCCATACTTTATCCACAATGGATAAATGACGCACCCAATACAAAAGAGTCGGGTTGTGATGGTCACCATGCTCATTCTGGGAAAAGATATCCTAATCCACCAATACTATTTGTGACAAATGGGCTATTCTTGTTATAAAAAATAACTTGCATGGTAAGAAATATAAGACTCAGAAAAATCTTTTTATTTCTGTGAACAGAAAGCTACGGAGCATGTCACGTGACTGCCTGGATCACGTGATTCGTGTATTCAAATCGGAGAGGACCATTTTAAAAAAAAATAATAAACATCGAAATCTTATCTTATTTCTTTTATGGAAGTAATTCAATTAGTTCGCGAACTTTTTGATTACCCCTCGTATTTCTTGTTCATTAACATATCATCCCAAAATTTTACACTACTGATATCAATTTAAGAAAGTTTCAGCTTTGAAATCTAAAAAAAGTTCCAAACAAAGTTTCATAGTAATTCAAAGTATCAAAGTATTTACTATAGTTAAGGACATACGCAACGTAGTTTGAACTTTATTGTCTCTTCCCCTGGATTTGAAGAGTTCCGATACTTAAAGGAACTGTGTGCTACATTTTATTGTCTATATATGTTGTTGTACACTTCTTCGAAAACAAGTTTGGATAAACAAAACATCTACAATATATGTTTAGTAATTTTTGTATATTTTTCTTTGAATTATACAAGAATTTTCATCAATTGATATCTTTTCCAAACCCCTGGTAATGCATGCTGATTTTTTGTCTACGAACATCTGATGGCACTATAATCTTAAATTAAGAATATCTTGAAAAATTATCAGTAGGTAAGGTACGTTGCGTATGTCCTTAATAAAAGTAAACTATAGTTAACTATAGTTTACTATAGTAAATTTTTGTTAGGAGTGCCCTTCGATTGTGTTAGAAATACATGTACTGGCAATATACTCCCCCTCCCTGATCATTATATAGATACATATATAATCTACATCATCATGCACATATGCATTATGTAACTCCTTATAAGGATTTTTGATGTAAGAAAAATAGCTTTTTGTTTACTTTTATCCTAAAAACTCTTATATTTTTAAAACCTCGTATCACACAGCAAGATCGCTTAATTTGTGTATAGGAAAGACATGGACAGATTTGTTTTCTATAGGCTAGCAAATTTAAAGAGTGGGTTAAATTTCATCCTCTTTAGCCACTCCCTCAAAACTTACCACTATAGATACGCTGACACGAATCACGTACTTAATTCGAACACAATATGTGTTACAATATTTTTTGGCTCAGTTCTTTGTAGTCTTGCAAACGCAACTTCAATTTTGCTAATATTGCCAATCATACTTAGGGAAAAAAATAATATGTAAATTAAATTAGGCAGAGAAGCTTTTTCATAATGCAACATTCGTTTTTTTTCTATTGGTAAAATTTTTTTATGTGTAAGTAAAAAGGGGAAATACGTACTACTGTGTATAAACTTGTGTCAATTCTTCATACGAAAGACCTCTATTATTAATTAATCATTTTTTTTTATGTAAAAAGCCTCATTTTATTTAGGCTTTGTTAAGACTAGCAAACGACAAAAGACATCGGTAAAGATTTTGAGCTAACCATTTTTTTGTCTCTGAGAACGAATATCGGAGGAATTTTGATTTAGTCCTGTCTGTTATTTTTACACAAATTTAATCTTCCTTATATTTTTATGAGAAGTTTTTTTTTACTAGAAAATCAAAGATATATATGAGATCTAATTTTCTTAACATTTTTTTTTCACGCAGATTTATTTGGGTAGGGTTCGAAAACATTAATCTTTCTTGTAACTTCTGAAGAAAAAAAAAACCCGCTGGAGACTTTATTTTCATTCTTTTTTTTTTTTTACATTATTTACCAAGAGTAAAATTTAAAGAGGACCATTACAATTATACACAGACACCATGCATTTTATTCATATATACATGTAAGTTTCTCTCTCTGACACCAGCTAAGTAAATAATCTTTTTTTTTTAAATGACGACTGTGGAAACATTTTTTAATATAGAACAAACACGTGTATTTTTGCTCTTATAGTCATCGAACAGCATAATAGCCTAGAGTTATTTGTTTTCCTTTTATTTAATGGGATAAAACATCTTGTATTATTGATGTACATGTAAGATATAGTGTAACCTTTTGATACTTAAGCTTTAAAGCTTTTAGGCTGCGGATTTTACCTCTACGTATTTGTCTAACAAGAATATTCCTACCAAAACCATTTTTTTGTATAAAAAAAGAGACACAGGGTCATTTTTCTACGGGGTCATTTTTCTACAACCCACACGGAGAAAAATGACCCCCAGGCCATAATTTCTACGAAAAAGGGGGTCATTTTTCTACGTAGAATATTGACCAGGAGGTCAAATTTCTACGTAGAAAAATGACCCCCGGTCAATATTCTACGGGGGTCATTTTCGTCGTTACACCGGCCGAGCGGTCGTATTCATATTTTGTCCTCAGTATTTAAATTCTATGGCAACGTAAATCCTTCCTCATACCTGGAAATGAAACTCAAGTTTATCTATTCTACAATTTATTTAAACATATCGCAATTATATACAATCACTAAATTAACGGCAAGGTGATTCCAAGTAATAATTAATATATAATCCAATAAATCAAATAATAAAAGCATAGTTAACAGTCCAATTGCAAAAATCAAAGTCATCCCTAACACAATTTCCGTGCGGTATTTAAACTATGGGCGCTCCTGACAATAATGATGTCTTCTTCATTTTGCCGATTCTTTGCTTAGAACCTTACATGAGTTAAGCCCATTCCTCTATGGGTACTGACCTACTATTGTTACTATCCTTGTTCATCACAAAGCATGAAATAATATGCTACTGGCTGACTTTCTAAGCTTTTTTAAAAACCTAACCTTGTAACGTACATTATTAATAAATGTAATATTGAAATTAAAGGTGGGAAACAGACTGAATCAAGAAGGGATGTCCCATTTACTAGGTCGAGGGAGTTTGCTTATGATTGGACTAGTTCACTTATGGGATAAATAGTAAGAATAATCAGCAAATCCATTGCTTTAGTGTTGCCTGCCCATATACAATGTGTTCTTTTAAAAATGAGATAAAAATTACTGTTAATAAAAAATCTGAAGCTTAAGAATCAGGTTAAAAGAATAAACATTATATATTTCCATAGAAGTTATCACACCCATTCAATAGAACAATCCAAGAAAAAGGCGCGAAGATAATTTACATGTGACATTTGGCGCGAAATGATTGTGTCACCCCTTTCGTAGAAGGCAAATGGACTGATCCAGTAGTTTAGAAAAGCAGAAAAAATGTTACACGGACATGCCCGTACAAAGAATCGCAAAGAATAAACGTGCATGCCAAAAAACTGAAGGAATTAAACACATCATTATTTTGCATCAGTAATACGATTATTTCTTAAGCAAACTGTATTTGTTTAAATGCAGGTAACAAATTCCAGTGTAAATCAGCTTCCAGAAAATCTAGTTCATTAAGAATGATCGCTTAGTTTCGGATCTTGAAAAAATTAATCCTTATACTGCCTGACGCACGTGGCGTCAGGCAATAAAACATTAAAAGAATCTGCACTGAAACTGCAGGAACACATTTAAACTTCAGTGGATGTCATCAACATTTCCATTTAACATTTAAATATTGTTTTGAAATTTGAGAGGATAAAAACTTGGAAGCAATCGATTACTAATCGATTACATCATCCAAAGTAATCGATTACAGGACAAAAACTAGTGTAATCGATTACTAATCGATTACAGAAAATTCCTCTAAATAATCGATTATTAATCGATTACATTTTTAAGTAATCGTGCCCATGCCTGCTTTCATTATCCGTCCCCAGAACGAACAATCGTAGGATCACTATAATAAAAGGTTTGGGAGAATTGGTTATGAAAATGAGGTTTTAGATTTTAGTGATAAAAATGGAAAAATTAAACATGAAACAATTACTCCATTTACGTAACATTTAGAAAAATTGTTTGTTCAAATTACGTTTTAGATATGCAGTGTAAAAAATAATAAAATTAAGTGTAAAATACTATTAATTTTTAAAATTTTATATGCTTTAAGCAACACATCGTTCATACATATTCTCATAGCAAGATAAATTTTCTTTACTGTATCCCCAGCACATCTCTTTTAGCATTATATCTCAAAAAATACTTTGGCAATCAAATTAGATTCAATCAATAAGATGCATCTTTCTCCCCCATACTCAACATTTTAATTTGACTAGTGTATTGAGACTACAGCAAATTCAAAACTTGGGGATTTAATATTACGAAAAGGGCTGCCATTTCTGAAAGTGATGTTCTTGTGCTTTCACAACATTTGTAAAGCATGGGTGTGTAGACATGTGCAGACTCTACCTGAAAAACATTCAATTGTGATCTCTTAGAAGCTCTTATCCTTTCTTAACCGATATTACAATTTCAGACATTATAAAAAATTAAAAAAAAAATAATGTCATATTGGTTTGTTTCAAGTTGTATCTACTCATGCTTTAAAAATAATAAAACTTCATTGTTGAATGACGTTTTTCATAAAAGAGTTGTCAATTTTTCCTTGCTTACGCCAAAATCTGAGGAAGAAGATAGACTACAGTACTTCTTTTTACCTAGCAACCATATAATATAAACCTGGCAATGCAGAGATACATTACATTTGAAAGCACAATGACCTAAAACGTATGGTTTGAACTGAAACTGGAAAAAAAAAATTAAACTTGTCAGTCGAAACGCTCATGGATTCCAAGATTTTCATCGTAACAATTTCGAATTTATACAGAAGGAAATGATCGTCAGAGAAAGAACCTATTATTTTAATGGTTATTTCTTTTATTTCTCTGCGTGAATATCATTCCAATCTTTAAATATTTGTAATTCTAAAACAAAATGTTTTAATGTCACTTTTCTTATGTGCCATTTTTTCTAAACATCTTAAAAAGATGCATCTTCTTTATTACACAGGCGCAAATTTAATCTTCTAGATATGCTCTCACTTATTCTTAAGAAGGGATCTGTTCCGATGTCACTACAATAGATGTTAGTTGAAGAAAGGTTTGATGAAGTCAAGGCTACTCCCTTCTCATCCAGAGGTTCCAATGCGAACATCAATAATGTGGCACGACTATATGCCATAGTTATTTTCTTATTTTTTTTTTAAAATAAGATCAAGTAAAATATCTTAAAGAATGAAACTTTTCCGATTATTTGTGTGTGAACATTTTTATACTAAAACAATAGATACTACAGTGTTAGCTGACCGCACTTCAACGAAGATTACAAAAATACCTGTTTTTCGAAAGAGCAAGATTCACTTTATCCATACAATGGACCTACCCAGATACCATTAACTGGTAATATACCAAGACCCAATGTCCCATTTCAAACATCAATAAAAGTACATGTAAACACTTAGTGCTTTCGGTTTCTATAAAAAGTTTCCTCTGAGAGCCCAGATATTAAAACAGGCTTTGTAAAATTGCAATATTATTCGATTTAAAATATGAGCCCACCCGTCTATCCAAAAAATAAAACATGGATTATTATTTTCAAAAACAGTTCTTAAATTATGTAATTGCACATTTTGGATCAGAGGTTGGGTTCCATGCAAAATATGGAAAACAGCTTAAACTTTTGGCCATTTTAAAGAAATTTTCAGGAGTAAAGGACAATGACACATTTCATGACGTCATAATGGAATGGATTGCGAGAAAAGTTCGCCATTTTTTAATAAATATACAGTCACCAAGAGTCCAAGTGAAATTTTAAAGTTTTGATTTTTTTTTATAGAAATTCACAGGGCCATAACAGTCCATAAGTGAACCTTGTTCTTTCCTGGAATCAGATAGAATATTCTTTGATCACACAGTTTTACTTTTGTTAGAGACTTCATCAAGGCAGTGGGAAGATTAAATATTCAATATCTCAAGAATGTTCAAAAACAAAGCAGAAACGACTTATTTATTCACTTCAAATCATTTAAAAACACAATAGATATACATGTATTCGAATAATGAAGAAATGAATACAACTATTGGATATTTAAAAAAAATAAATATAACGGGTATTTTATACAATAAAACCATCAATTGAAAAGTACAATTATATTAATGATATACATCACATACCTGAATCTATACTTCCTAATAGAAAATGATGTTGTAAATAATCAGAAATATTTTAAAGTAAGCATTTATTCTGAATCCACCCGAAGTGCACTGATTAATTGTTTCTCGGGCTTTTTCCTTTGTTTTTGCAATCCAATGATTGACATTTTTCTCTAGAATGTGAAGAGGAAGGGCACCTTCTTTCAAAACAGTGGAATGGAAATCTCTGATGTCAAATTTTGAACCTTTAAGGAAAAAAAGACATTGTTAACGTCGACAACGATGATATCTCGATCTTAGTGCAACTTTTGAGTTTGGATACCGTGAGTAAGGGTCTCTATTACATTAATTTAGCAAAAGTCTTAAGGTAAAATAATTTTTATTATCTATAAGTAATCAAGGAGAAAATAGAGCAAAACATGGCTGAGTATATCAAGATTAAAGGAGATTGTTACTGTGGCAGGGGACGGTTTCTTTTAATGCCAAGCATGTGCCTGCCAAGGGGGTAGACATATATATGAGAAGCAAATGAAATCAGACTTTGGGACAATTTCTTAAGTGCTAATTAATTGCATTTCATATATACAAAGATCAAACAATAAGTAAACATATAGCATGTAATCTACATAAGAGATGCAAGTGTACCAAAAATTGCACTTTGGGCTCCTCGGATTTTAGCTTCTATTTCAGGATTTGGGCTTCACCCGCAACCATGCTGCCAATCCCAGTTTCCTATGAGCAGGATAAAACAAAATTCAGTAGATCATTGCATGCCCTAATGAAAATTCACCTGTATTCATCTGGGGCATTTCACTTTCTCTCTGAGATACAAGCCTTTTTCTTCCAAGTCCTACTGCTTCCAGCTGAATTTTCTTGGCAACTGACAGTATGTTTTAGTTTCGCATTTACAACTCTGTATATGCTAGGCATCATAGCGACGCCTACATGTTGCACATATTTTTTCCTAAACAAGCACTCTGGTATACTGGAAACATTTCCCACAATTATTCTATTCCGTTTTTTACATAAAATATCACGTCAAGGTTATTTTTTTTTTATCTAGTACAAAACCATCCTCTGTCACCATAGTAAAAACAAGTCTGTCGCACCATGTTCACACAATTGGGGATATTTGTTGGGTGATTTGGATGTAATCAATTGTGATAGGCCGAACCGAGAAAACCCTTCGTTTCCCTCAACCAATGAAAAAAAAAAATTAAAAAAATTAGGAATTTTTTCCCAAATATCAAGAGACGGTATACCTATCGTGGAAGGATTTGTTTATGTCAATCAGTTTTCGCTCACCTGTGCCGAAAACTCCTTGTTTTTTTTAAAATCACGTTATTCCGGCGTCCGTCTTTCCGTCTATCTGTAAACTTTTCACATTTCTACCTCTTCCTAAGAATCACTTGGCCAATTTCAACCAAACCACAAAGCATCCTTGGATAAAGAGAATTCCAGTTTCTTCAGATTAAAGGCCATGTCTTCTTTTGGGGGTTGGGCTGCGGTTAAATTAGTGAAAATTTGATGGCATCATTTAAAAACATTCTCAAAAACCACTTCCACTGGCAAGTGGTGGCGTCTCCATATGAGTGCAAAAATTCTCGAGAGGGACGTTAAACAACAAACAAACAAAAACCACTTGCGTAGAAAAAAATGACTGTTGTAGGAAAACCTCAGTATATAGCGTAAATTCAAGTTCGTTCAAATCATGACCCCGAGGGAAGCGTTGGGCCATAATAGGTGATTAAAAATTTAACACTGAGATATATGGGATAAAATCTTTAAACATAAAAGCCATGATCAGTCGTATTAATATGGAAGCGTCCTCAGGTAGTGTAGATTCAAATTTGTTCAATTAAAGCATGACCCATGGGGGAAGCACAATTAAATGAAAAAAATCTTAAGAAAGTTTCTTCGAATTCTCAAGAACAGCAACGCCATGATTAGTCATATAAATACGGATGCATCCTCATTTGATGTAGATTCAAGTTTGTTCAAATCATGACACCCCGGAGAAGTGTTGGGCCGCAATAATCGGTCAAAGTTTAAACTAAGTTGATGGGAAAAGATCTTTAAAAATTTTCTTCTCAAGAACTGCAATCCCATGAGTAGTCATATTAATATGGAAGCATCCCAAGGTAATGTAGGTTCAAGTTTGTTCAAATCGGTGTCTATGGTGGAGCGGTGGGGTCACAGTAGTTTTACAATAGGTCACAGTAATTTTTTAAACTGAACTACATACTAAAAATCTTTTGAAAGCTTCTTTTAATGAATAGCAAAGTCATAATAAGTCATTTTAATATGAAAGCATCCTAAAATAGTGTACATTCAAGTTTGTTCAAAGCATGGTCTCTGGGGAATTGTAGGACCACCACTGGAGATCAAGATTTTATATAAATAGACCAAAAAACTCTTTAAAAGTTTTCTTAAGAACAACAAATTCATTCAGATCAGGGACCCTGGGATCCACAATAGCCGATCAAAGTTTTAAATAGGAATGCATAGAAAAAGAAGTCTTTAAAAATCTTCCTCTGGAATGAAGCTAAGCTACTGTTAGTCATATTGATATGCAAACGTCCTCAGGATAGTTTAGGAATTTTTTTCAAATAAATTATAAACAACTAAGCTTTGAAACACACTCAATATATCCAGAGGTGGGAGGTACATTTATAAATGTGGATATAAGCCAGAATTTAACATGTTTACTGGGAAAACAGTTTTCACCAACAAACATAAAAATTCCTAAGATCGGTGACAAAATCGCCGTCGTAGACCCTTGAACTTTTGAAAGAGGATTTGAACAGGCACAAAAATGTTTAGCCTCTCATGTTATTTTTGATGTACGGCCATGTTTTTAAGCCCGATTGTTGATTACGTATGTGCAAGCAAGTAAAAAAACACAAAAAAATGTGATTAAAATAAAAGTAAATGTTTTCTTAAAATCTTAAAATTCAAATAATATTCAAATAATAATCAGTTTTATTTTTAGACAAATGGTTAAAGTTCAAATTTATTTTTTCATTTGATATGCCCTTTAAAAATATACCCAGAAACTGTCTCATTCACTTATGAATTTTCAATCATAAATATACTGAAACGCAAAAGAAACGCAACATCCTAATTTTACGGGGAAATTATATACAAGTTATAACTTTGTACTTGAAAAGTTAGGACATCTTCAACTTTGCAAAATCAGTGATTTAACGGTTGAATGATTTCCATTTCATTACCGGAAGTTGGTTTTGAGCCCTCTTAACAGAAATCAGAAAATGCATGTTTAATAAAACAATTAACAATAATTAGGGGTTTCAAGGGTTTGTAGCCGTTAATCATAAGTATTGCACTAATATTCCGAAAAAAATCCTTCTTTCTTTTCCCGATGTGATGCCAATATTTCCTCAAAATGACTGAAAGCACGCATTTTCATTACTCTTCCTGGAAATTCTCAAAATAAAGGTAAAGAGGAGTTGCAGATGACTCATCAGGTTTAAAGATAACAATCAACGTTTAAATCAAATATCTGATGTTTTTAAATTTACTTTTTACCTTACTGTATTCATTTTTGAGTGTTATCTTTAAACCTTAGAAAGTAACATAACTCTTAAATCATCCCCACTTCCGACCATTCAATTGCAGCGTGCTAGTCCGCCATGTACAGCAATTGCAGTTCGATCTCTTCGATGCATTAGGTTTATCAATTTCTTCATCTGAGAGAAAGAAATATTCATCTTTACATGAGTGATGGCAGTGTTCTTAAAAATAAATCCTGTAAATCAACCAATCTGTTGGCAGTAACATATTTATTGTGTCTTTTGAAAAGAAATTTTAGATAAATGAATATATGCTACATTAAAATACCTAATTCTTCTTTGGCTTTAGCGCGTAATTCTTTTATTTTCAGCTCGCCATGTTATGTATCGATCAACTTCGACGTTTATATTAGTCTCATCAAATGCTGTATAATTCAAAAGATATTGTATTGCCTCTTCTCTTGTCCAGCTACAAGGGGAAAAATGAAAGCAAATTTAACTAGGAAATCTTAATGCATATATTGAGATTTGTTTCACTGTGAAGTATGTTTTTGTATTATATACTCGTATACATGTATATATATAAATCTATATCATACATGTATAACAGAAACAGGAATTATGCTATACGAATATATTTACAAATGCAAATATTTTCTAAGATAACTTATTCCAGAGAAAATATGTTCAATTCTGTATGAACTTATTACGAGGTCAGAGGTCAAAACGTGACCGAATCACACGTCGAGATAATATCTTGCCTACAAATTTCTGTCACAGAGAATTCTAATTTGTTAGCGATGACAAGGATAATTGAAATGTATGGATATTTGTTGTTCTATCAACAGTTGTCAGTTAGATCTTCCTTCGGTGTGAATAATGGTTTGAATAATATTATTAAAATCACGCTTACCTGTTTAACCCGATATTCCTAAACTGAAACTTATGATACCACCGCTTTTGACTTAACATATATGAAGAACTCATAAAATAGTAAGATTATTCTCAATAACGATCATTGTTCTATCAATATAAGCACGTGATCAAATCTACTGAGAAGCCCTTCGGGCTTCACAGGATTTGATCAAGTGACCAACCAAGTTCATTTCCCTGAGAATTTTTTTTAACCTTGTTATTTATTTCTTAAGTAGATAGGACTCTCATGATTCATCAAGAACATTTATTAATGCTGTTTTTATAATGAAAATTATTAAGCTAAATTTCAATGACGTCAGTACCGGTATGTTTGTGGTTTGAGTCCTAATGGGATATTTTAGCGTAGCACAAATAACTACGTTCGAGAATTCGATAAATAATAGATGTACTACAGTGTACCGTAACTGTATATTATTTCATCCAAGTTAAAGATCGAGAAATACTATCGTTATTTATATGGGACCTTTGTTTCTTTAATTAAAATCTTTCTCATTTTAAAACGAATTTACGAAAAGGATAAATAAATACAAACTTGAAATAATGCAATCCCGTATCGACAACAAGGCGACAGGCTCTAAAAATTTCCATTCCATATCTTCCCAGGCTGAAAATAAATTATTTTTCAGTTTAGGCTTGCCAAGTAAACTCACAGACTCAAAATATCCTCGTACATGTGTAAATTAAATAATGAGGGACTGAATTGTAATAGCGAGCGCAGCGAGCGGCGCAAAGCGCCTCTCGTCACTGCGAGCTCTTAAAGCAACGCCCGGGCGAAGAGAAAATTCAGACTTTGCACATTGATCCAAATGAATTTTTCTCCGCAGTTACCTGTGGTCCCATAATGCTTAGCGAATTGCATCTCGTCACAGATTACGTTCTCGCGGTAGCAACAAAAATTCAACAAAAAATAAAATCACCTTGATTTAATGGATATATAGCAGATAAATAGTAGATTAAACGTTCTTGATTAAAATAAGCATTGATCAGACTCCGTTTTGGTAATGCAACATACATATGACGTCAGAGTCTAGACGTAGCAAATATCACGTGCGGTTTGACGAGCCCGATCTAAATTAAAACTGAAAGGTATCTGCGCTCGCCCTAACGGTCGCACCGTCAACATATTAGTTCTACCGCAGATCTATGAGGTAGAGGATAGGGTACTAGTAAATAAAGGGTTAACACTAGATGGTACAATGTACAGGTAGGCGAACACGAGTTATCGCTCATAGTACGAGATATCGTTCAATATGTAGTAGATCTATTCACTCGTACGTGAAATATTCGACATGTGTTAAAATACATGTATACGGAAATAAATGAAATATTCTTAATTAATATTAATATTCATAGGTAATTTACATTTATTTCACTGGCAATTTACAATTGGTAATTATATATTAAGTAGTACACGTAAAAGTAGAAATACTAGTCCATATAAACAATGTATCCATTTAAATTAATCATCAAATATGGATAAATTGATGACAAGCGTGGATTCATTTAAATTCAAAATAAAATTCGTTGAACTATATTATTAGATATATATATATATTTTTCCAACATTCATTTGTATTTCAATTGATGCAATGTTTATGTGTATTGGGAATAGAAAATCCGCGAGGGGGGGGGAGGTCTTATTATCCCCTGGAATCAGGCACGTATCGTTACAAATGAATATTTAAAAAAACATGTCTAGAGGCTGCCTTAAGATCCCGCCCCCATTTTTACAGCCAATCCAACCCTGATAACCTATGCTCGGCACTTAAAGGTCCATTGAGCAGTGAGGGATCTTTTTCGTGCCAGCACCTACAGGGATACGGGACCTCGATTTATATGGTCTCCTCCGAAGGACCGGTCTCCATGGCCACGTCCTGCAGTGGAATTCGAACCTAAGACGTAAGGATCGACTCCTTACTCCGCGACTCTAGAGCAGACGCTCTTACCACTGCCCCATGCAGGCGACGATTCCATAAGTGAAAGATGGATTATTTTTTAAAAATCGACTCAAGTTGTAAGATAGAAATTACTGTATTTTTTTTTTTTATAATATTTTAATAATATACTCATACCTAAATTACTACTGAGAAATCTGCCTATATTAGTAAAGAAAACACATTTTCTATCTTCTTTTGATTTCAAAAGTTGTTTTTTTTATTTTATTTTACCTGAATGTCTTACTTAGCGCCGAGATTTTATTTTCTCACAAAACTCACGGTTTACCGAGGCATCTCCAAACGCAATACAGCAAGACATTGGTTAATCTATCAACTTATATTCCTCGTCATTTGCTACTCCCAACTTTTCTAGCTAATATACATTTCACGCTAGGTGATTTCGAGTTATTTTTCCATAGAAAGTACAAATATATATATTTCTAAACAATGAATCTAATTTCTCTACCTATTTTTGACAGGTATCAGATTAATGTTAGACATTTGTTTGTTTGTTTAACGCCCCTTCGAGATTTGTTCACTCATATTGAGACACTACCATTTACGGGTGGAGGGCTGCAAATTTAGACCTGGTAGAGGTCTAAATTAGGGATAGACTCGGCACTCAGGGCCTATTTAGCAGTGAGGGATATTTTTTTTCTTCTACCGCGACTCGGGACCTCGATTTATATCGTATCGTCCGAAGAACCAATCTCTAAGTCCCGTGAAGTGAATGGAACTCGTGACGAAAGGATCAACTCCTTTCTCCACGACTCAAGACTTAGTCGCTCTCACCACTGCGCCACACGGGCGACAATTTAAACTGATGTTTTAGATGTCTTTATCCCAATATCCCTGAATTGTGTATCATCTGAGAGTACCTCATAAAATACGCTTAACCTACATTGCACAAACATAGGGATATTGTCTTGATCCCAGATGGTTTTTTCCAAGCTATCCGTACCTTAAAACCAAAAACTAGCACAATATACATTTTCACCTATATATTTTAGACAGTCCCAGATTAATTAACAACGCAAATATATACTAGATTTCAGTTAATTTCTTTTCTCTTCTCTACGCAGTGATGAAGCATCGTTTTTTAAAAAGGGGGGGGGGAGCCAGAGAAAAAAAAATTACTTACCTGAAAAAGTTGACAAGCAGATAAAACAGAAGGAAAATTGCCCAAACTCGAAAATCCTATTTCGTCGGGGGCGGTGATGGGGTGTATAATTACAACATCTTACAGTGCAAAAATTTATTAATACAATACAACATCATCCGTATTTGACCTTTACTGTTAAAAAAAAGTGGGGGGGGGGGGGGCAACTGGCCTTTCAAAGAAAAGTTTCAATAGAAAGAAGTTATGTTAGGAAGAAAGGGGGCAGCCCCCCTGCCACCCCCCCCCCCGTTCCTACGTGCCTTCTACGTTAGTTTGTACATGTTTCAGCTAATATTCCTGCAAAAAAGGCTAATATTCTTACAGACCTATGACAGTCAAATGGTTAATCAAACATAGATATTACGTTCTCTCAAAATGTTTCTCCCATGCATGTACGTAGAATATGCATGCTGAATTCATTTTAGCATATCCTGGACAAATCACGATCTGAAATCCCAGATCAGTATACACTTCTAATCAAAATACTTTTGCATTTTACAAGATTAACATGAAAATATAGCCGTGATCGCAGATAATTGTAGCTTGTACCAGCTTAAAAAACTGTACAATATCCACCATTTCTCTACGTACTCTGGATGGAAACAATATTTATTTTATTTAAGAAAATAACCTTGATCCAAGATATTCTTTGTCACCTACCTCTAGTTTCATCACACTAATAGTCCAAGACAATACCCTACCTTCTATGGAGAGTCGAAAATAAATTTAACCTGAAGATATGTCCCTGATCTCAGAGCTTTCGCCCACCTACCTGTACTTTGTACCAGATAATATCCCTGTTAAATATATGCCACAATCCTACCTGCCATTGATACATGCAGAATATATTTGGTATTGACAATATTACCCTGATTTCAAAGGGTTTCCCCAACCTACCTGTAGCTTGTACCAGCTAATAGTCCAGGTCAAAGCTCGGTAATACCCTACCTTTTATGGAAAGTCACTAGATAATTTTTACATGAAGATATGTCCCTGATCTCAGAGCTTTCTTCCACCTATCTGTACTTTGTACCATATAATATCCCTGTTAAATATACGCCGCAATCGTATCTGACATTGATACATGCAGAATATATTTGGTATTGATAATATTACCTTGATTTCGAAGGGTTTCCTCAACCTACCTGTAGCTTGTACCAGCTAGTTGTCCAGGTCAAAACTCGGTAATACCCTATCTTCGATGGAAAGTCAAAAGTTAAAACTTACATTAAGACATGTCCCTGATCTCTGACTTTCTTAAAGTAAAATGAAAAATGGAAGAACAATGAAGGGGACAATGGTGAGTCCCAGTTTTACCCCGACCCCTGACGGAGTGCCACGATTCCACTGGTTTCTGAGAGATTCCTGGTAATAGGAAATGTTTCTGTAGGAAATAAAACATTGAACTCCCACAGCTATTACACAGTATACGATAGACCACAAGGGGGTTTTAACACAACCATGTTGACAACTTATTTCCACGCTAGTCAAAGACGCAGTTTGAGTAAGTGCCATTGCTCCGCCATTCTCTTTGCTGCAGTTTCGGTATCGCGCATTCAGATGGTTTGCGTTATACTGCACGTGGGGATATGCAGTTAACTTCCCCCGCTTTATAAATCAAATTTGTCTAGCTCGCACTCGCCCAGTCAGCTTTCACGATATTCCTTCCCTTTGTAGCGCTAAACTTCTACGGACAAGGCCTCTGTTTGACAGTTAGTCTTTTACCATTCTTTGTTCTTCGAGCTGATTATCCACAGTGTCTAATGTGAACCGACAGGAAATTGAGTTATTTTTCGCTGAACCATAGCGTACCTTTAGACGCCGTTGGAATGGCTTCCTGTTAAATAAAAGCAATTACTTTACTGTATATACGCTTGTTTTGCCAACCCAAAAGCATATCAGAAAAAAAGGATTTAAGATTAGAGAAATTTTGACATCAATAATGTATTGAAAAATTGACAAACTGGATACAACCAAACTACATGCCAGCTTTAGAATTCTCTGTATGAAATATTTACCACCGGAGAAAACTTTTCAGAAAGTTAATGTATCCAAACACATCGATCATTTCCGTTTAATACAGTCTTTAATGAAGTAGATACTCATATCAAAAAGGGGTATTTAATGGAAAATACTGTTATATAACGGAAGAAAAGCCCAAAGTGTTTCATGTCTTTGTCAATACATTTTCAATCCCTAAATTGATATGGTCAAAACAATTAAAATCTCATGTATTATTCATACGGAGGGAATCTCACAGCAAAAATGGAATCAATTTTTGTCAATATATGGTACATGGATATCAAATATTTGTGTAAAATTTAATGTGCTGTTTAAGAATTTAGATTAAAGTAGTTAAAATTTTCTGCTTCCTTGGGCTGGAAACAAATTGATACACGGAACTATGATCAAAAGGAGAAGAGATGTTTATCACATTATACACTTTATTTTCTCGAAAGAGGGTAATGCAACTCGTGATTATTCCCTAAATCTAGAAGGTCATTTAAATACCCACGACGCATGAAGATTTATCTCTAAATATAGATAATGCTACGTAGATGGCTTTATTTCATTTCACATTTTATGTTAATATCATGCATAGTTTTTCCTAAAGAGACTCGCATAACATTTTGAAAGATGTACTGTAAAAAGCGTGCGTTAATATTTTTCAATATATACAAATGTGTCCAATAATTACGCTATTGATGCAATATCCAAGAAGTTCCATTGAGTCATTTCAATTTATTGTTTCAAGTCAAATCTGAGCCACTAATTAACAGAACAATAATGAAACGAAATGAATATGAATAAATTAATTATTTTAAAATGATAGTACTTTATTTTTTAAGACATTGCCACTAAATAATAACATTAAATGTATGTCTTATTAGTTTTAGACACAATATCGAAGAAATCAATTTAATTCTGCATGCATTTAAAATATTACCCATTAACTTTCTGACATTCTCTCCCTCTCTCTTTCTCTCTCAAGAGAGTTGTTACATTGTACTTCTATTATATAAGAAAAAATATATATATACCAACCATTCCAGGATTCGAACCCATTCTCAGGTAAAAAGCTTAGAGTCCACACGCTTTACCACTAGACCAGCTCCGACACAGAAGTTTAGTGTGCTATTTTATGTACACTCTTTTCATTTCGGGTGGATAATAATTTTTCTTCGATTTTTGTGATTTTCAAAAATATGCCTCTTTGAAACAAAAATCGGAAATGGCAGTTTTGAAGAAAATTCCTGTCTCTTTATGCGTAAATCAAATTCATTCTGTTTCAAGGAGGCAGTTTTTCAGAACAATGGGGATTCCCTATTTGAAAAACAGAATACTTGACTTATTTTGCTATGTGACTAATTTACACTTCTTTTAATGGAAAACTGGTAGTCGATATACATTTTGCAAATATTGTTCTACATTGTGCTGTATATACTGTTGTATCTGAAAAAAAATTAAGACCGTTTTCTGTTACTTAAAATTTTTCTTTAAAACTGCTACAGCTTTAGGGAAAATAACAAAAGAACTGCAACACCCTCTTTTACATATGTAATAATCTTCTTTAAGGGACAGAAACAGTACAAAATGTAGTCGGAAAACAAAAGGAAACAAAAAAGGGAAATGTCATGACAAAATCCTTGTTTTGGATAGGATAGTGCGAGTAACATGTGTTCAGAAGCCATTTAAGTAATTTCCAATGGGTTTAATATCGGTTTTCAATCCAAAATGCAGTCACTCCATACAAAGAATGCAGTTAACTCTTTTTGTCAATGGTTTTATTGAGAATGTTGCGCGGCGGTTCCAAATTTCGTTTCAGAAATCCTTCATGATTTAGATCACCGAATTGGCGTTTTTATTCCTTTCTTATTGACATTTGACGACAAAAAGCATTTACACGTTGTCTGTGTGTGAGGGGAAGTGTTCACGGATGAAGAAACAAATTTCTCTCCAGTTTGAATGAGGAAAAGTTCAATAGAGGTTCAAAAGGGATGAATGACGAAAATTTTAATTGTAAACAGTTGCATTCAGACATGCCGATCACCCGGTGTTTTGTCAATAGAAATGTGGAATGTACAACGCTCGACGTTCAACAACTCTTGATCATTAAAAAGTGGAGAGCTTTTAAAAACGATTAAGCGTGTTTAATTTTCGAGAATTGTCACTCGCATGCTCTGCTTGGCGTCTGTATTTTACGTGTCAAAGTCAATATTTATGATGTTATCGGTAAACCCCAAAATATTGATAGGTAAAACAATTACACCTTACTCAGCAGAAAAAAATCTTATCAAAATTAATAAGTTGTTGGCTTCAGTGGACATTGATCTTTCTATATCTTTACATGAAATACTTACTTTTTCCCCTTTTCTCAATAAATAAAATATGATTGTAATTCAAATCTCAAAGGTGAAAAGAAGTTATCTTGATTTCTATTATTTTGTGATATATATTAATTTTCGATTAAGAATAACAAATTGCAAATGTCTTATTTTGAAATTCATAATCACTTTCTATGGATTTCAAAATAAACAATTTTTTCTTTAATAATACTTTAAATACCAGGGCAGTAATTTAAATTTAAACTCATCACTAAACAACAACAACAACACAAAAAAACATTTCGCAATTATTAAGGGGCGGAGATGCGATGAGATCTGGACGAACATTGCTAGTGACTTCAGGAAAACCAGTTTGTACTATCGGCACCATGTGGTGTTTTGTAGAAAGAAAATGATATATATACGTTCAACTTTACTCCGAGTTCATTGATAATGAGTAGATATGGGAAAGGGCTTCTTAAAACAACAAGGACTGTAACCATAGTCATGATTATCTTTGATTGATCTCCAATCTGATGTAAATCAGATCCTTTCAATATGTGAGCGGATCTAAATACCATTTGTCCACAAGTAAAGAAGCATAACTCTATTTTCAATAAGCACTCTATATGGCCGAAGCTCACATTATCCTTTGCTTTAGCAATTATATATATACCCCAGTGGGATTGAGCCAGAATGTCACAAAGCTGACCCAGATATATTTATATGGTTGACTAAATACCGGTGTATTAGAGTAGGATTTCCACATGGTAGAATTCTACTCAAGAGTAGGATTTCCCCAGGGGGGAGAGATCCTACTCTAGAGCATACTCTCCACGGGGATCCTACTCTAGAGTCATCCCCTCCCCTTTTTTTTATCAACCAGAGTGGGATCCCCCTTATAATTTCATATAAGTTGTAGTAATCAATTTAATATATTTTTTATAGGATGTGGATACATGATGTAAAATTTTAGGAGAATTTTTCTAGAATCTATAGGGGTACTGCAACCTCCCCCCCCCCCCCCCCTTTGATCAGGGACTGATAAGGGCAAAAAAATTACAGCTATCAAATTGATTAACGCTTGAATGAGCTGTAAGATGTGCATTACATTTATATATTATCTAAATGTGTATATAACATAAAGCACCAAATCCAATAACTAAATATTGAAATTAAAAATGTCTACTTAAAAGACTTAAGTCTAATTTTAAAATTACCTTAATTTATTGTTAAAGTAAATCAAATGTTGATCATAATAGTTACGCCAGGTAAATATCTTTCTTATTAAATTATTCTGATTTTCAATGTAGGCAGAAGTGAAATTTACTATGATATGCAGGGCATTACTTAAAGGGGAGGAGGAAAACTAGCTCTAATGGGAGGGAAAGATGACACCCCCTCAAACCGGAAAGTTGACTCTAGAATGCGATTTCCATGGGGGAATTCTACTCTGGAGCCGTTTTTGTGGTTGGAATCCTAATCTAGAGTTATTTTTCCGGGGGGGGGGGGGGTAATCCTACTCTAAAGTCAGCTTTCCGGGGGGGGGGGTTAGACCATCTACCAGACCGGAAGTGATTTATAAAAAAAACCATATTATGAGAATTGTCGTGTACTCATTATATAAATTTCTTACAATTTATTTTTTAGTAAAAGGTACTTGGAACCTACATAATGAAAGCCATATCTCCAATAAATCAAAAGTTATGGCCTATTCAAAGTAATATTTAAATTTTTTAAAAGTAGGTCAAACTTCAAGGCCCAGGGGTCAAAAATCATAGAGTATTTATAAAGGTCTTGTCACAAGCAATACTCAGCTTTAATATGAAAGCCCTATCTATTCTCACTCAAAAGTCATGACCAAGGTATATGTTTTTGAAAAGTAGGTCAAACTTCAAGACCAAGGTCACGAGGTCAAAAATCATAGTGTATTTAGAAAGGCCTTGTCACAGGTAATATACATATTTAAAATGAAAGCCCTATCTCTTCTCATTCAAAAGTTATGGCCAATTCAAAGTAATGTTTAATTTTTTTTAAAAGTAGGTCAAACTTTAAGGTCAAGGTGAAGGGGTCAAAAATCATAGTGTATTTAGAAAGGTCTTGTCACAGGCAATACAGATGTGTAATATGAAAGCCCTATCTCTTCTCATTCAAAAGATATGACCAAGGTTAAAGTTTTTGTAACGGACGGACAGACTGACAGACAAATGAGATTTAATGTCCCCTCGCTTTCGTGAAAGCGGGGGACAATAACATTAGTAGGGGTGCATTTGGCAAATCACTGCCATTCTTTCTATTAAAATGAAGGGTACCCATTTCTTATCCGCAACTCCTTCTATACCACTGAATAAAATTTAATGATACTTTCACAGATTCTTTAATACATAATGCCATTGTGCACCTCTTATTTTAATTCTTTAGGTCTCCCATAGCATAACATAGATTTTGCCATTATAAATCTACATGTATCTGAGGCGCGGGGTATCATTTTGTGAGCTCAGTGCTCACAGTACCTCTAGTTTACAAATAATTTATTGACCATGCGACAGAAATAAATTCTTTAAATAAAATTGTTTATGTCCAACTTTAACAATAAACTCTTCATGTCAAAATACAAATAACCTCATAAGTAAGGGGTGTTTCTGAAAGGGGTGCAAGATTGATCATCCTCTTTTGTTTGTCTTTGACATGTATGCAGACAATGCAGTCAGGTTGCAGCTTCTCCTTTTATGTACTTTCAGTACATTAATTCCACTGTCAGTACCTTTCACACGTTATTATTCAGGGACCAGAAAGTACAAAACATTTTTGCTCACAGTCAATGGGGAGGTGCGTTGCTAAACGCAACACCTACATTGATAATAATTTTGTTTGACATTTTGTTTAAACTGCTCCTGTGATTGACATATTCACTTGTGAAATGTTTAAATGTATCAAAACATTTAAATAATTCAATGTGACAAGTCTATTAAAAAGAAGTGCTAGGACTGAGCATCCAGTTATTTGAATCTCTTTCATGTATTGCTGTTCTGCTGGAGGGCTTGGAAAGGTATCTGCCATAATCAATTGGCTAATCTTGTCATAGCTACATTTTAATTATAAATTCCCATGTAAAGTTCATTGCATGTAAAGAAGCGTTGCATATGTAATGATTGTTATGATTTGTACTGTATATAATAGATCAGAGAAACAAAGAATATCTCAAATTTGCTCAAAACTTCACTTGGGTAAAATTTAATGTTCAATGGAAGTTCTATTGTTTTTGTTGATGATCAGTTGTCAGGCATTTCTTTGTCTATTATACTGATAATACGTCATCTTTTGAACTACTAGTAATTAGCAAGGGGATGTCTAGTTTATGCTCAATGAGCTAAATTGCTGCATGTATAATTAATACTGAAATTTTCATTTTATAGACTACACTCCACCTTGGTGACATTCTTGATAAGCATTTCAAATGCTTCAAACCCATACCTGGGCTTTTTTTAAAAATGTACTTCTATCCTGTCCCCATGATCTTTTATTTAAATTGTAAATTTTATCAAACACCTATAACATAAGAATTTTTCTTCCTAATTTGCCAATTTCCTGCAGGGATATGTAAAGCAGGCTACATTTACATCTCAAGGATTATTAAATACTGAAATGGATAACTTACTCCTTGAGTATCCTCTGTACGTTTACCTATTTGTATCTTTTGCTACATTTGAATTGCACCTACTGGGAATTATTAACGTCAAAAATAATGAATTGTTTTAGTGATAAAAGAAATACTAAACAAAGAAGGACAATCAGGATTTTTATGCCCCCTGATCGAAAGATCCCGGGATGTTTTGTCCTGTCTGTCTGTCTGTTTGTCTGTCTGTCTGTTGTCAACTTTAACCTAGCCCATAACTATTGCGCTGTCAAGGGTAAGGCTTTAATTTTTTGATATGAGTGTTCATTATGACAAGACCTTTCTGTTGGTACAAAAATTTTTGATGTGTGACCTCAACTGTGATACCACTTCAGTCTACGTCCCACTTCAGAATTGTGTTAGAATCGAGGGCATACTGTTTCACAAAAACACGTCCTGTATTCCAATGCAATACTTAATTTTATTAATTGTTACAAATTAGTCTGAATTCACGTATTCCAAAGGTTGAAATATATATGTACGTATTACTTGTTGTAGTTTATGCAGTATACTTTATAATAAAATAAGCAATCATCATATGGCAAAATTTATGTTGAATGATAAATGAATGTTTGGTAGAATGGGGCTGCAATATCTGACTCATGTGTTGATGAAAGAGGCAATCGTCTTGGGAGTAGCAATGTTAATTTGCCTCGCATATAGAGCTGCTCTTAAGAAATGTAAAGTAACAGAGACAACTGTCAGGACAGAGATTGAAAAGAAAATTTTAAAACATGATGTGTTTGTGAAACACTGATGCCCCCGTATGGCAGCTTATGGCGAGGGTTGAATTCTCTCGAATTCATGTCAAACTCCAAAGGACAAGGTCAAAAGTGTTGGTACCCAAAGGAAGGTCTTTTTACAAGGAATACGCCTGTATATATGAAAGCCCTAGTTCTAACTGTTCAAAAGTTATGACCAAGGTTAAAGTTTTAAAAAATGGGTCAAACTCTTAGGTCAAGGTCAAAAGGTCTAAAATATTTATACCAGCTGAAAGGTTTTGTCACAATGAATACACATGTGAAATATGAAAGCCGTACGTCCACTTGTTCAAAATTTATGGCCAAGGTTAAAGTGTGGTATTTTTTTTGTAAAAGTAAGTCAAACTCCAAGGTCAAGAGGTCAAATTTGGTGGTACCCAAAGAAAGGTCTTGTCACAAGGAATACGCCTGTGAAATATGAAAGCCATAGCCCTACCCACTCAATAGTTATGGGCTAGGTTAAAGTTGACAACAGACAGACAGAGAGACAAACAAATAAACAGACAGACAGGCAGGACAAAAACCATATACCCCCGGGATATTTCGATCCGGGGGTATAAGAAGTAGAAACAATTGGACAAGTTTTCTTATGTAATATTTATATTGTAATACTAGTACTCCCCACAATCGAAGTTTAGTGAGATGTAGGAATAACCTTGCCCGTCTGTTCTTGAAATTTTGTCCAAGATATTGCTCATACCTTGTACAGCGATTGTTTATAACCCGAGTGTCTTAACCTTAACACAAGGTTATTCTGGTAATATCAAGGTCATTCACAGAAAAGCTATATCATGTTTAAAATTTTTGGTTGGTCTGGAACTTCTTTGTCCAGAAATATTGGAGTTTCTTACTTCATACACAGATTTCTTATGATCTGAAGTTGTGTCATGATCTTCACCTAAGGTCATTTGATCGAGTTCAAATTCAAATATAGAAACATTATAGACCTTGAAGTTTGACTCAGTTTTGCAAGAATTTACCAGTCTTTAAGCGTAGTCATAACTTTTGAACTGTAGATGTTAGGATTTTCATACTTCAAATGTATTTAATATAAGATCTTTCCAAGTAATTAAAAATATTAATGACCTTTGACCTTGAACTTTGAGTTTGATCCACATTTAAAAACATTGGCGTAATTTTATAATGGTTAGTGCTTTGGGCTTTCATATTTCACAAGTATATTCATTGAGAACAAGTCCTTTCTTTGGGTAACAAAATTTTTCATCCCTTGACTCTTAAAGTTTGACTTGCATTTGAGAAACTTTAACCTCTCCAAAAGCTTTCATACGGAGCATCAGTGTTTCACAAACAAAAAATTGTTCTCTGTTGGAAAAACATTGTTGTCTATATTTCACTCAAAGATTACCGGTACTTATGACCTGAGCATTTCTCATTATTAGCTCTACTGGTCAAAGACGAGAAGAGATTATTCAAAAGTAAGGTGTGTGTCATTCGTCCGTCCGTCTATAAACAATTTTTCAAAGTTCTACTCCTCCTACAGTTTTGGTCTGATTTCAATATATCTTAATCACAGACCTTTGGATCGCTTTAATCCGATTTAAAAAAAATCGGGGTGTAGAAAAAATATAAAGGCATGGAATTCCTTACACTGTGTACCCTATTTCGCTAATTAAAATACTTTTTAATCAAAAGCTCTAAAATTTTCCTTTCTATTTAAATTTACTGATACATAAACAATCTTTATTACTACCAAAGTTCATTTCGAAATTCTATATACATGCACTTCCCGAGATATTCTATAATCAATTTCAAAAATTGACATACTTTTTTAATCGACATTAGCTTGAATTGGTCATTCACATGTATACAGACGGTGTTTGAAGTGCAACGAAAAGCTGCATAGTACTTGCACAATCTTTCAACATTTTAAAGTTGATTTTTCTTATTCCATATCATAAGGTTAAGTCCGTAATAATTCCTTTCGCGAAAAAAAAATAGAAAACGTCTGCATCAACAACTGCACCGCCATGTTGTTTATGAATGTAAAAAGAGCTAAGATTGAACGAATTTTCCCAGAATGTATAATATACTTCTCATTTAAAAAAAAAAATAGACCGCTAAAATGTTCTTGGTGACAAAGCAAGATCATACGATCAAATAAAAGAAAATTTTGTAGAGCTTGAATGCAAATATTCATTGAGTATGAAATATATGGAAATAATGAACAGTATTCAAACTCAAAAGTCCAATAAACAATACAAAATAGGAGCAGAGCAAACACGGACATCCGAAACATCAGAGGTGGGATCAGGTGCCATGGAGGAGTGAGCATCCCCTGCCGACCGGTCACACCCGCCGTGTGCTCCTTGTCATGATCGGGAGATAACGGAAAATCCATCGTCAATTCAGTGTGTAAATGATGAACTAACAATTAGTATGAAAAACATCAGTCAGCATTTGACTCAATGATAAATTGTATTTGCTGACAAGGTCAATGTATCGACCATGGAACTTACGAAATGATGACTTTAAACGAGACTGTTGACATTCTTGTTTCATCAACATGTTTGTCAATAATTTACCTCGTTTTAGAAATTGTACATACGTAGAGCATGCTCTTGCGTATCGAATCAACTTCGTATACAGGTGATGAAGGATATTGCTGCATAAGTAAGGGAACTTGACGATTGAAAAGTTAAAGTCATAACGTTTATCACAAAGCTTGGTCGTTAGATGACCATTAACTAATATATCCAAATATGAAACAGATGTGTCAAACTTCGTGGTATCTTTTATCTCAAGCTCACCGGGATATAGAATAAATTCCGGGGAAAATTTGTCCCGTCGTTCCCAATAACAGTTAGTGTAACTTTTCAAAGGCCCCAGCTGATGTCGAGTAAAAAACTAAGGTGAATTTTTAAATTGGTTTCAGAATATATCGGAAAGTATACGGGATTTCGAAATGAACTTTGGTTGTTATGAAGATTGTTTATATATGAATAGATATGGATAGAAAGTAAAATTGTAAAGCATTTGATTTAAAATTATTTTATTGGCGAAAGTGCGTACTCTATGTAAATAGTTCCATTACTTCCATAACTTTACGTTTTGAACACCTCAATTTTTTATAAGCGATCTAAAGACCTGTGATCTTAGTACACAAGTAGACTACATTAAAACTACTTTAAACTGAATACGAATCGTAAATAGGCATACACCATTTTCGATGTTACATGTACTTTAATTTATTTATCGTGTGACTCTCCAAAAAAGGTAGGGTATTACTGAGTATTTACCTAGAGTATCTGCTGTTACGAGCTACAGGTAGGTTTGGGAAATCCTTCGAGAACAGGATGATCTGTTCACTACCAAATATATTCTGCATCTTTCGATGGCAAGGTAGGATTGTGGCGTATATTTAACAGGGATATTATCTGGTACAAAGTACAGGTAGGTGGGAGAAAGCACTGAGATCAGGGACATATCTTGATGTAAGTTTTAACTTTTGACGTTCCATAAAAGGTAGAGTATTACCGAGATTTAACCTGGACAATTAACTGGTACAAGCTACAGGTAGGTTGAGGAAACCAATCGAGATCAAGGTAATATTATCAATAACATATGTATTCTGCATCTATCAATGACAGGTGGGATTGTGGCGTATATGTAACAAGGATATAATCTGGTACAAAGTACAGGTAGGTGGGAGAAAGCTCTGAGATCAGGGACATATCTTCATGTAAAATTTATCAAGTTACTTTCCATAAAAGGTAGGGTATTACCGAGTATTGACCTAAACTATTAGCTGGTACAAGCTACAGGTAGGTTGGGGAAACCCTTCGAAATCAGGGTAATATTTTCAATACCAAATATATTCTGCATGTATCAATGGCAGATAGGATTATGGCGCATATTTAACAGGGATATTATCTGGTACAAAGTACAGGTAGGTGGGAGAGAGCTCTGAGATCAGGGATATATCTTCATGTAAAATTTATATAGTGACTTTCCATAGAAGGTAGGGTATTACCGAGTTTTGACCTAGATTATTAGCTGGTACAAGCTACAGGTAGGTTGAGGAAACCCTTCGAGATGAGGGTAATATTATCAATACCAAATTTATTCTGTATGTATCAACGGCAGGTAGGATTGTGGCGCATATGTAACAGGGATATTATCTGGTACAAAGTACAGGTAGGTGGGAGAAAGCACTGAGATCAGGGACATATCTTGATGTAAGTTTCAACTTTTGACTTTCCATAGAAGTTAGAGTATTACCGAGTTTTGACTTGGACTATTAGCTGGTACAAGCTACAGGTAGGTTGAAGAAACCTTTCGAAATCAGGGTAGTATTATCAATACCAAATATATTCTGCATGTATCAATGGCAGGTAGGATTGTGGCGTATATTTATCAGGGATGTTATCTTGTACAAAGTACAGGTACGTGGAAGAAAGTCAGAGATCAGGGAGATTCTTGATGTAAGTTTTAACTTTTGACTTTCCATAAAAGGTAGAGTATTACCGAGTTTTGACCTGGACTATTAGCTGGTACAAGCTACAGGTAGGTTGGGGAAACATTGCGAGATCAGTGTAATATTATCAATACCAAATATATTCTGCATATATCAATGGAATGCAGGATTGTGGCGTATTTAATAGGGATATTATCTGGTTCAATGGACTGGTAGGTGGAAGAAAGCTCTGAGATCAAGGTCATATCTTCATGTAAAATATACATAGTGACTTTCCATAGAAGATAGGGTATTACCGAGTTTTGACCTGGACTATTTACTTGTACAAGCTACAGGTAGGTTGGGGAAACACTTCGAGATCAAGGTAATATTATCAATACCAAATATATTCTGCATGTATCAATGGCAGATAGGATTGTGGCGCATATTTAACAGGGCTATTATCTGGTACAAAGTACAGGTAGGTAGAAGAAAGCTTTGAGATCAGGGACATATCTTCAGGTTAAATTTATTCCTGACTCTCCATAGAAGGTAGGGTATTGTCTTGGACTATTAGTTTGATGAAACTAGAGGTAGGTGACAAAGAATGTCTGGGATCAAGGTTATTTTCTTAAATAAAATAAATATTGTTTCCATCCAGAGTACGTAGAGAAATGGTGGATATTGTACAGTTTTTTAAGCTGGTACAAGCTACAATTATCTGCTATATTTTCATGTTAATCTTGTAAAAAGCAAAAGTATTTTGATTAGAAGTGTATACTGATCTGGGATTTCAGATCGTAATTTTTCCAGAATATTCTAAAATGAATTCAGGATGCACATTCTACGTAGATGCATGGGAGAAACATTTTGAAAGAACGTAATATCTTTATGTTTGATTAACCATTTGACTGTCATAGGTCTGTAGGAATATTAGCCTTTTTTGCAGGAATATTAGCTGAAACATGTACAAACTAACGTAGAAGGCACGTAGGAACAGGGGGTGGTGGTGGGGGGGGGGGGGCAGGGGGGCTGCCAGGGCTAATCAAATAAACAAATGTCTAACATTAATCTGATACCTGTCAAAAATAGGTAGAGGAATTAGGTGCATTGTTTAGAAATATATATATTTGTACTTTCGATGGAAAAATAACTCGAAATCAGCTAGTGTGAAATGTATATGAGCTAGAAAAGTTGGGAGTAGCAAATGACAAGGAATATAAATTGATAGATTTACCAATGTCTTGCTGTATTGCGTTTGGATATGCCTCGGTAAACCGTGAGTTTTGTGAGAAAATAAAATCTTGGCGCTAAGTAAGACATTCAGGTAAAATAAAATTAAAAAAAAAAAAAACTTTTGAAATCAAAAGAAGATGGAAAATGTGTTTTCTTTACAAATATAGGCATATTCTGCATATATCAATGGAATGCAGGATTGTGGCGTATTTAATAGGGATATTATCTGGTTCAATGGACTGGTAGGTGGAAGAAAGCTCTGAGATCAGAGACATATCTTCATGTAAAATTTACATAGTGACTTTCCATAGAAGATAGGGTATTACCGAGTTTTGACCTGGACTATTTACTTGTACAAGCTACAGGTAGGTTGGGGAAACACTTCGAGATCAAGGTAATATTATCAATACCAAATATATTCTGCATGTATCAATGGCAGATAGGATTGTGGCGTATATTTAACAGGGCTATTATCTGGTACAAAGTGCAGGTAGGTAGGAGAAAGCTTTGAGATCAGGGACATATCTTCAGGTTAAATTTATTTTTGACTCTCCATAGAAGGTAGGGTATTGTCTTGGACTATTAGTTTGATGAAACTAGAGGTAGGTGACAAAGAATGTCTGGGATCAAGGTTATTTTCTTAAATAAAATAAATATTGTTCCCATCCAGAGTACGTAGAGAAATGGTGGATATTTTGTGAGAAAATAAAATCTCGGCGCTAAGTAAGACATTCAGGTAAAATAAAATAAAAAAAAAACTTTTGAAATCAAAAGAAGATAGAAAATGTGTTTCTTTACTAATATAGGCAGATTTCTCAGTAGTAGTTTAGGTATGAGTATATTATTAAAATATTATAAAAAAAAAACAGTAATTTCTATCTTACAACTTGAAAAAATAAAAAAATAATCCATCTTTCACTTATGGAATCGTCGCCTGCATGGGGCAGTGGTAAGAGCGTCTGCTCTAGAGTCGCGGAGTAAGGAGTCGATCCTTACGTCGCAGGTTCGAATTCCACTGCGGGACGTGGCCATGGAGACCGGTCCTTCGGAGGAAACCATATAAATCGAGGTCCCGTATCCCAGTAGGTGCTGGCACGAAAAAGATCCCTCACTGCTCAATGGACCTTTAAGGGCAGAGATTTTTTTCCGGGTGGTAAATTCCAGGTGAGGGAGGGGCTTATTTTGTACAGGTGTGAATGCCTTGAGGGCTAGCAGTCTACCTGTGGTCGTTTGTCTCCCAATCTCTATACACAGGAAGTGATTTAATACACAGAAGAATACCCAAGAAGTCAAACTTTACCTTTTTTTTGGTACTTTTTTGAGATGATTTTAAATTAGAAATAAAAAGTTGGAAATAAAGTTTAATCTCAATAATTTTTATTAATTTGTAATTGAATGTGTGTCAACAAAGCATCTCAACCCATTAAAATAATATTATTTAAAGTATTTGTTGAGCTTTGAAAAAAAAAGTTATACTTACTTTTGATATATATTATCATAAAAAATATCATAATTATTTCAAGTACTAAATGTTTATATATTTATATTATCAAGCTAAAAATCCCATAGTAATACAGTTTCTCTATTGTTTATACATGTACCATGTGTGGTAAATATCAAAGGATCAAAAGTTAATTTGAAGGTCCCCACGAGTGCCAAACAAGGTGTTCAGGGTATACACAGAGACAAGTAAGTAAATGTCAATCAAGTTCTAGCACCCAATGATTTACTTTAATGCACTTGATTGACAGGGGTACACAGACCAGGATTTTTTGAAGGCGGGGCTTAAAATCTCTGCCTTTAAGTGCCGAGCATAGGTTATCAGGGTTGGATTGGCTGTAAAAATGGGGGCGGGATCTTAAGGCAGCCTCTAGATATGTTTTTTTAAATGTTCATTTGTAACGATACGTGCCTGTTTCCAGGGGATAATAACCCCCCCCCTCGCGGATTCCCAATACACATAAACATTGCATCAATCGAAATACAAATGAATATTGGAAAAAAAAAATATCTAATAATATAGTTCAACGAATTTTAGTTTGAATTTAAATGAATCCACGCTTGTCATCAATTTATCCATATTTGATGATTAATTTAAATGGATACATTGTTTATATGGACTAGTATTTCTACTTTTACGTGTACGACTTAAGAGGCAGTCCACCAAAAAACCAGGCAATGGGTGGCACATCACATGTCATGGATTTTAATTATTTTTGCATGTGGACTTATAAAAGCAATCAACATCAAAATTTTTTTTAGTGTTCCTCTAGTCCTATTTTTGGTAAGTGCTTAATTTTAAGTGCAAAAAGGTCAACAAGTTGGTTAAAAATTTACTACGTTTTTGTTTTGTTTTATTTGAAACAGATACTCAAAAACTGAATATGTCAATAAATATTATTTATAGTATAAACCCTTATCTTTTATAATATCAATGAATAAGACACCAATTTATATTTCTTTAGAAAAAAATTATGTGGTCTAAACTTCAGTTAAGCAAGTGACTTAATGAAGTCACTATCCAATTTTCATTACGTTCTAAAATCCAATACATAGAAATGTCAGAACTTTCTCCTCATGTTATTATGAATTCAAAGTACAAATTGTTGAATCAATTTAAAAAATTGGTGGGAACAGGTATATTGAGTGAAATAAGAGGCGTCAAATTATCTACTTTTTATAGATTTTCCAAATTAAACCGATCCCGACCGGAATTATATAAAGAAGAAAGCTACTATGATTTCATCATGAAATTTGGTTGTTTTGTTTCAATATGGTTTACAAATTACTTGATTTATTTTTAAACATGTTTTCTAGGTGGCAATTACCATTAATTTTATTACTTAATAATTATGCATTAATTTCGATCGGGTTCGGTTTTATTTCAATCAGGATTGGTTTCTATATTAAAAATTAGAAATGGTTTCTAAAATCGCTCTTCGTTGTATTTTATCATAAGAATATGTCTGTGTTTTATTTCTTTTCTGTATGTTGCAAGGTTTTAGATGATGTTATCCATAGATTACATATATCTTAATTACTAAATGTTTTTCAGGTCCATGAAGATCTTTTGAATTACTTGTAAAACATCTGTTTGATTTCTTGATACACACCTATAAAAAATATTTATTTCATGTAACAATTAATAGCAAATTTTAAGCTTAATAATAAGATATCTCATTTCCAAGAAAAATAATCTTTTAAATTATCTGGAATAAAAAGAAAATCTAAAAAAATATATATATATATATACATGCACGTACATTAATCCAGCAAGTTTTTTTTTATGTGTACAGCCTCGGCTTTAATCCAATTTTTTTCATCCATTCATTATATTAAGGAATATTTTCCTGCTCTAAGAAATTTAACTTGAAATAAATAAGAAAAAAACCTGTACACTTACATACATATAATCATGATAATAGAGCCCAGAAAAAAAAAACGGTGGGGGGGGGGTCGTCTGGGCGGCATCCGTTTTGTAACTGGTTTGATAATAATGAGATATTTTGGAAATTTACCAACCTACTGACTTATTTTTAATCCATATAAAGTATAAGGATATGTGAAACAATTGTCAAATTTTAAAAACGAAAATAAAAAAAAAAGTTCCATTCAATCATCTGCCGTTTTAGTGTCAGCTTGAAGTGGGGCGTCCAGCAGTAGTATTGGCAACATTTTCCTCATTAAGTAGTAAATTTATAGATTTCTATAACATTTTTTTCTATTTCAGGTTTTACATTTTTAAAAGATTAATATCAGTTCTCTGTAATTATCAAACAATGTCAAAAATGCCTGGCCACACTACCCTTTCAATTTTGATAAAACTTTTTGTGTGTATTCATACTGTCACATCATTAATGATTTTATAATTTTTTATTTTAAAAAGTGTTTCGTTGCTATGGTAACGGCACATATTTTTTCCCCTGTATATTCTTCCTAAAATATGACCAAAAAACGCGATTTTATAGGTTTTACTGAATAAAACAGAACTTATAAGAAACAAGAGAATGAAAAAACCTAGTTTTATATAAAAACTACTATCATTCCTCTTTAGTTTTACATAAGAATTTCCTAAGAACTGTAATTCTACATAATGTCAAAACAACTCTTATCTTTGGTGATTTTGGAATTTTGCCAAATTAAGAAAATTTACATTTCAGACCTCTTTTCAAAGTGATTATTTAAACCTTTGCACACTGATTTGAAATTTATGAAGCAGTGCATTACAGAGACTGAATATAAGTTAGTCTAAACACATGAAAATATTTATGGGACATTTAAATTTTTCTTTAAGAAAGCTGATGAAAAATTACTCAAAATCTACAAAATGCACTTATCTCAAAGAACATTTGCGCATTTAAGGAGGAGAAGGACCTTGAGCTGAAAAAATACTTGTCATTCAATTTTTTTCATATTTTGTATATTTCTAATTAAGTATGTCCCACATATCTTAAAGCAGTTATATCATTAGGTTTCTAACCTTATTTTGGAGATATTGATTGACAAATACTATGCCTTACAGTATCTAAGTGGAGTTTTAATTCTCCATGTTTCCGGGCGCATTACTCTGTCCATAATGGGAATTTTTTTAAGCATACATAAAAAAATTTCAAGGTGGACATGTATCTTTTAAAATATTTCAGAGTATACCTAGGATTTAAAATTCGAAAAAGCAAGTTTTGTCTATCACACTGCATCTGGATAGGGAAAATAAGCACTTTTTAAGACAACTTAAACAATAAAAAACGTAATTTACAAAAAATTCTATCATTCAATATTTTTTAATTTACGTTGAAATGCAAATCCTTCAAATTATTGATTAACTGTAAAAGTTTCGAATGATGAAGCTGACCTCATTATTTCACAGGACATCGTTAAAGAGGACATAAGCGTGACAAAAACGTGTCATGTTACATTTCTCGAGTACGGGAAAAAACCAACTATGACGTCACACATAAGCTAAATAAGCGAAATAAGATATACCTACATAAGATTTCCGTCATCAGCCATTCAGAAATAATTTTTGTGTTCCCCGTTTCTCAAAATATTTCATCATATACTGATTATGACCTGTTTTTACATAATAATACCGCCCCTATGTTCACCGAGTATGATCTTGCTGTACTAACAGATCGTGTATGACGTCACCGACTTGTTGGACGCGCAGTTTAGGGAAACAAGGAGTGGATCAATCTTTTTCATAATTTGTTAATGTTTACAAGAATGTTAAAACTTTTTTATTCTTTTTATATAAGATGGCAATTAAAATTAAAAAAATTGTAAAAAAAATTATACAAGAACTGATGCTTTACACGTTTTGCACTTATATAAACGGAGACTATGACGTAGTTAAACATGTTCATGTGACCATGTGTCCTTCATCCCCTTAATATAGAACAGAAATGTTTCCTTTCTACCTGTTTTGAAGTCACCTATAGTAAATGTAGTATATATAGATGGATATGTGTCATGTGAAAATATTCACATCCCATTTCCATAAGCATTAAGATATGTTGGAATGTACTTTATCTGTCTGTCTGTCCAACTCCACACTCCATAGCATGAGTAAACATGATCGACCTAAATAGAATGTGTATTCTGTTAACTGCATTGAACTGACCAAGGATTGAATTATGATTCATGAACAATCTATAGTATCATTGCTTCATGCTAATCTTTATGCAGTATCCTTTAAATAAAGTTTCTTATATATATATATATATATATATATATATATATATATATATATATATATATATATATATATATATATATATATATATATATATATATATATATATATATATATATATATATATATATATATATATATATATATATATATACTTAAGGAATCACTGTCTAGTTAGTAGAGTATGCCAGGGCATCAACGATAGTTGGAAACGTGGGATAATTTGCATAACGGGCGAAGCCCGTTATGCATAAATTATCCCACGTTTCCAACTATCGTTGATGTCCCTGGCATACTCTATTAACTAGACAGTGATTCCTTATACTTCCATTTCATTTTGAAATAAAAATGTAAATTTAGATTTTAAAAATGTAGACTAATAGATTTAAATTACACGAGGCCTCACATGTCAATTTCAATAGTCCCCGCCAACTGACGTCAAACACAAAGACAGCCGCACGAGAATTACATGCATATTAGGCCTTCTTAGCTACTGACCTTTCGCTTGGCAAAATTTGCATTCCTTTAGAATGATCAAGAAATCAACTCTCCTAACTTTCAAAGAGCTATCACAGAGGAAACAAATAGAAATGGAAATATATATATATATATATATATATATATATATATATATATATATATATATATATATATATATATATATATATATATATATATATATATATATATATATATATAAACCAAGAGAACTATGAACACCCAACCAAAACCCCCGTCCCCCTTCTGTAAAATTAACAAATTCAAATTAGACTGAACAGGCATGTCTTTGGTTTCCTAAAACTATCTCCCTTGTAGATTGAAACTAAAATATATGAAATAATATTTTTTCCTTAACATTCTCTGTTTCCGTGGAAACAGGATTGTAAGATTTGCAACCAAAATGGCTAAGAAGAAGGTACTTTATGTACCAAAATCTGCACAGTCTAAAAAGTCTAAACAGAATCTGAACCACCGACACTAATAGTAAACAATTATTGCTAATTAGTGTTGTGGGATGTGACGAGTACTTCCGTTCTTACTTATTCGGTCCGACAGTCGATCGTGAGCAATCGTATAATGCTGACTGCATTTTTGATATTACCGCATAAAAGTTAACATATTCAAGTATTAACAACACTTCATGAAGTGCACATCTCGACTTTGCTGAATTTAATGTTGCGTTAATCTGGAATATTCATCATTACTGAATAATAAGAAATAATTCTTAATCTTTTCACATCCCAGTTTTATCAGAAATGTTCATAACAAATTACACTAGAAAAATCATTTTTAGGAATTATAAAAATACCAGTATATGCATGTGCTATTAACTCATTTAAAAAAATAAAACAATTTATATAATCTATTATGATTACTGTAAAGACGTTTTGTACATGTGTAGAATTACCTATCAATACTGACTTGTTTTAAAACATCTATAGCTGAGGCAACGCCCGTGAATAAAATACATTCTGGATCACAATATTATTTAATGCACTCGGAAAAGTAATTGGACAGAAAAGAGAAATTATTTAACTTAACTTTTTAAAAATCTTTTTCTTTGCACGTTTACATAAATTTACCAACTTCCGCGGAATATTTGCAACTATTGTGACGCAATATTAGATAGGTATTTGACGTCACTGATACATCAGTGGAATCGTGGATTCAACCTGAATAATAAAGCAAATTTTAAACTAAATATAATGTTTGGAGGTGAAAATTAATTCCGTTTTTGAAAATAAACCAACTATTTTTGGTTGAATGATATTCTTTAGCGTATCAGTTCTAAATATCTCATAGGGGTTCTGATAGTAAGATGCTTAGCCGATTTCCCGATGCTACGGGAGATAACTCTTTCATCACAGAATTTCATAAAAATGACTATCTATTTTGCAAGAAACTTACTATTGAAAATATTTTTCCCACTGATTTTTATTTTTTAAATTAAAAGATGAAATATTTCTTGATTTAGTTTGGAGTGAATTATAGATCTGTTGAAAATGTATTAGAATTTACAGTTCTTTGTTTCCGACCTACATTCAATGGTTTATATAGGGGAATTCAAAAAACAAAACAAAACGATATTTTAGTAAATAAGCTATTTTCAAACAAATCTTTACTTACATTATTCCATATGGACTACATTAATATCATTTTCAATAAAATATCAAATATTCGTCATATTCGATGTGCCGCCTTTTAATACAATACTGCCTGGTTTTCTGGTGGACTGCCTCTTAATATATAATTACCAATTGTAAATTGCCAGTGAAATAAATGTAAATTACCTGTGAATATTAATTAAGAATATTTCATTTATTTCCGTATACATGTATTTTAACACATGTCGAATATTCCACGTGCGAGTGAATAGATCTACTACATAATGAACGATAACTCGTACTATGAGCGATAACTCGTGTTCGCCTACATGTACATTGTACCATCTAGTGTTATCCATTAGTATTTTACCATTTTTCGGCGTTTTCGGGGGGTTGTTATTACTGATTACTAGGGAAAAATTCATTTTTCAATTATTTCTTGTCCGATCTCAACTACTCGGCCCATCTCAGACAAGCAAAAAACGACTTCGAATGTGTTATGCATGTGTCCAAGGGACACCCCCTTTCAAAGTAATTTTTAAAAAAAATATATAAAACTAGAGCCGAGCTCGTTGCAATTCAACGAATAGGTCTTCCGTCGGACCTCCGGACAGAACATAGCGACCTTGAGTCAAGGTCATGCAAAATTTTAAGGTTATAAACAATCCTGTAAGGGGCATCAACTTGCAATGTTTCAACAGTAGAAAGACAGTAAAAGAATGTAAAATTCCCCTGTCAGTGAACTTGAACTTGTCCAAATAACCTTGCGTCAAGCCATGACACATTCTGCAGCTGGTTAAGAGCAAACACCATCTGTATGTCACCGACACAAAAAATTCACAGTCATGTATTCTTTCAGACTATTCATCCAAAACATCATATTCTAAGTGACCTCGAATTTAAGTCAAGGCCATTACACACTCTGGATGATATATTCATCATCTTTTCGGTGAAATGCAAATGCATGTAATTTTTTCTATTACAAAATTATAGACCTTTTTGTTTGTTTGTTTGTTTGTTGTTTAACGTCCCTCTCGAGAATTTTTCAGTCATATGGAGACGCCACCATTTGCCGATGGAGATCTGCAAACTTTAACCTATTCTCGGCACTCATGGCCATTGAACAGTGAGGGATCTTTTTCGTGCCAGCACCTACTGCCAGACGGGACCTCAGTTTATACGGTCTCATCCGAAGGATCGGTCTCTGTGTCCCACAGTGGGATTCGAACCTGCGACGTAAGGATCAACTCCTTTATCCACGACTCTAGAGCAGACATTCTTACCACTGCGCCACGTGGGCGACTAGACCTTTTTGAATTTTACACTTATTATATCAGTAACCTTGAACTTGCCTAAATTACCCATGCTAAGGTCATAAACAACATTTGAACAAATTATGAGCTTCTAGTGACACTCAATGACAAAGATATTCCTGAAAAAGAATATTGCACTTTTCTGTCCGTGACCTTGAACTTGCCAGAAAGACCTTGGATCAAGGTCAAAACACATCCTTGGATCATAAGCAATCTCTGTATCAAGTAAAAGCTTCCAGTGATTTTATATTACAAAGATATAGCATGGAAAAAAATATTTTCTGCCAGTGACCTTGAACTTGCCGGAATAACCTTTATTCAAGGTCAGGACAAACCCATCTCTAGCAATCTGTGAAAAAGTTTCCTGTGTTCCTTCCACCCCTTATAAATTTATAATCCAGGCACGAATTTTGCCACTTCTTCTGCCAGTCTAGTACTATGTTATCTCAAACCGATGGATCATAAGCAATCTTTGTTCCAAGTATGAGCTTCCAAAATTATAGCACATACAGTTATCTTACACTTTTCTGTCAGTGATCTTGAACTTACAGGAATGACCTTGGATGAAGGTCTTGGCAAACCCTTTTGTCATAAGCAATTCCTGTATCAAATATGAGCTTCCAGTGACTCTCTATTACAAATAAATGGGTCGGACAAAACTTTGCTATTTTTTCCCAGAGACCTTGAACTTGCCGGAATGATGTTGGATCAAAACCATGACACACCCTCGGATCATTAGTAATTTTTGTACCAAGTATGACCTTCCAGTTTCTTCATAACAAATTATATCCTGGGGAAACTATCACGTACAGACGGACAGCTAGGCAGACGGACAGTGTGATTCCAAAAGACTCAAAACACCCCCACCCCAAACCCACACACTTGATTTGGGGGATATATAAATTCCTATGTTAAATTATGAACACTCTTTCCCGCCCAAACCTTCTTCCTGGAATCAAGATTTGAAAAAAATGAATGTATGCTATGTTGGAAATTTTCTCATTCTAGTCCAGGCTTGGGGTTCTTGAGAATACTATTTTCAAATGACCCCATGCGCAGATCTAGAGGGGGTTGGGGGCAGTTAAATGTATATACTAAACCAAGTAAAAGTGACCATTGAACCCCCCCCCCCCCGCCCCTATAAAGCGCGGACCCTTCCTTGAAAACGCAGATCTGTGTTAAAATGGTATGAAAAGTCTTAGGTATGAAGCTTTAAAAGTCAACATCCCCCACCCCCGCCACACACAAACACACACACGAAATAGGTTTTTCACGTTTGGGAAAAGAGTTTCTTTTTTTGGCTCGTCAAGAAATTTCTGGGCTGAAATATTTTTTTTACTGGGATCCCCCGCCCATTCCCCGTGAAAAAAATTCCTTGATCCGCGTCTGGACCCCATCTAATTTTTACTACATGTATCCGTTAAAAGAGGATGTGACCCTTCATAATTACTAAAAATATTCTATGTTAATTTTCGTTGTTATGGCCCAGTGGTTATTGAAAAGATAAAAAGATAAAAATGAGAAAAATTTACAAATAGCTTTTGAACGACAACGACGATAACGCTTATATACACCAAGAGAGAAAACAAAGATGAAGAATTGTGAACAGAAAAGCTTACTTGGGCCTTTGGCTTGGGAGATGAGATACTTATTAAATTAAAATTTGAAATTATTGTGTCATTTTTTTACGATCGACGGGCCTGCATTTCGAAGAGAGAGAGAGAGAGAGAGAGAGAGAATTTCTAGCTAGGTCTTTGAATAACATTGACATCGGTTCAGAAAACCAGGTCTCTAGGAATGTACATGTATATGATATAGGCAGTGCCTTTCTCTCGGAATTCATCACCTGCTTCTGTAAAGCGCCATCTTCACTTGTACTTATATAACCGACTGCGAAGGAAAACATTCTATTTATTTCGGGGATGGGGGTATACGTATAGCACTTGATGAGAGGAAATTTATTCACCTATACGTTCATTAAAGATGAAAGATTGCTTCCGAGTAATTGTATACGATCGCATGACTTAATTTATAAAAGTAAGATTATGTAAGCAAAGAACTAAACTAACATTTGTTAGATGAATTAAATAATTATTTAGCCGTTATAAGGGTTTTTTTTAACATCTGTACACAAAAGCGTGTGTTCGTGTACCGCTGTTTCTACGCGCTATCGATGTGATTAGGGAGAACATGATATCCTCCAGCAGTTTACTTCTTATGAAAACACTCAATGAAAACATATTAGGTGAATATATATATATACCCGTTAGTATCTTAGTACCTTTGTATCTACCTGTTTAATTGCAATGTCACCAACCGTAACGATCGCTGGATAGGACTTGAATATAATTTATTACCGTTATTAAAACAACTCGTCAGCTGAGCGGACCTATGGTTTAAACAGTAAAATGGGGAAATTCCAGAGTTCGAAGTGTATTTATTTTGGGCGCTCTTCCACATAGCATTTACGCGTATTAACATGCATGTACCAGTAATTCGTATCACGGGTAAATTCACTGTATTAGTTGAAATAAAACAAATGCATAAAATTAATCTTCCTAAACAACACGTTTTTAAAACAATCTATCTAATATAACTGACGGTATAAAATAACAAAGAAAATAACGGGTTTGTGTTTGTATTTAATATGGAATGAGAACAAATCTAAACCTGTCAAATCATTTATAAAACATACTTCGTTTTCCAGACACTAATTGCCATGCGTAATCTTCACATGCACTGACCAAGAGGTCACAAGATTGAAATGTATGGCTTCTCATTGCGCGAGTTTTGTCAACACATGTCGGAGTAGACTATCTAAGCCAATGGATTCCCAAAGAAAACTGCATAGGAAGTTTTTTTTTTTTTTTTTTTTTTTTTTTTTTTAATACACTTTTTAACGGGTAAAATTCGTTCCACGCTCGATAGAATTTTCAAATACAAGTGAAATATTCAGGTTACTTGCGTCCGACCTAGTATTTTGTATGCAATAATATTGTAAGTTAGGAAGAAAATAATACAGACTCAAAAGTACTCAATTTTATTTTGATTTTCCCGACAATTAAAAATGTGACATCTACGTACATTTATCGTGATAATTATATACATGCTGTTCAATGTTTATGAAAGAAATTATAGCAACTCGTTAAATAATAACATTAGAGAGATAAATAAACTGTTTCTTTAATACGCAAACAATTTAAAGTGGTCTTTTCGGCATTCAAAATGCATTGAATTTGAAGTGAATAAGTGAAAGGGAGTTAAGATTAGCTGATTAAAACAAGCGAGTGATATACAATAAGACAAAATCATATGAAAGATTCGAAATGATTTTAAAGTAATTTTCCACAAAGTGCAATGATCTCGATATCGAGAAATACAATGTTTATAAAAATAAATTTGCAACTTTTTTGTAATTCAGCGACTAAAATATAAATTGAAATGTACTAGCGACGTTATCAAAGATATTATGAAATAATCTGAAAGATTCAACATATTTATCCACTCATCACTTAGATTACAAAATGTATTTGGAATGGCCATTCTATGGTTTGTTTTGTGTATGACCTTAAGTCGCTGGCTCATACGCCGATTGATCTCCGGTGACCTCCTTTGCCACGCGGTATCGAGGGAGGGGTTACATAATTGTAAACACACAAGGTCAATGTAAAAGGCGTGTACTGAATGGCTGTGAAAAGTCTATGTTTAAAGTTTTGTTTTATTTTCTAACTTTATTGTTTGTTTTTATATGATAAGAATAAAAGGTTATCTCCCCCCCCCCCCCTGTTTAGTAGACTGTTTTGTCCAAATTTGAAAACAAACGAAATAAAAGGGAAAGTTGGCAGTAAATAATTTGGAAATAAAGCACAGAATACTTCAAGAACCTGATTCTAAAGAATATTAACATCTAATGTACCCAGGTTTATTATTTATAGTAAGTTTATTTTAATTACACGCATGAAGAGCTCTTGTTTACTTGCTGAATGAAAACACTTACCTGTATATGTGTTATGCTTCTAGCTCATTTAGAACACAAAACTCAAACAAAATAACGTTTTCTTGAGATCAATAAGATGTTAAATAACAACTTTAGTTACGGCAGCTTTTTTGAAATATTTATTTTTGGGTTATAAAGCAAAAAGTTTAAAGGGCCCCAGATCCCTAATTTTAGGGGCCAGACCCTTTTTAGCGGTGTCAAATGAAAGGCCTTAAAATTGTGTACAACTTTTATTCTACATGTCTTATCAAAATATTTTTAATTTAGAAGATAAAAGGAAAATATGTGTAAATTTTCGCTCTCTTAGGCGTTCTAATTTTTGACCCCTCTCTAGCGCCATTTTGAATACAGAAATTGAAAACCAAAAACCGATGTGCACAACTTCAGTGCCTCTATTATTTAAATTCGATAGAATTTCCACTCTAGCTTCTGTACTCTCGGAGCCTTTGTCTGGAAATGAAGCCCCCCAAATTTTCATTTAAAGGGAAATAACCCAAAAGCGGAAGTGGATTTTTGAAATGTTCAGAAAACATTCTGATAGAGTTTTGTAACGTCTATAAACCCTGCAAATTTGAGCAAAATCCGTTGAGAAATGAGCAAGACATGAGGTCTCAAAGTTGGCGTCTAGAAAAAAAAAGAACTAGACGAGCTTGTTGCAAAGCAACAAATAAGTCTTCCGTCTAAATTTGAAGGAGATGAGACTGAGATCGAGAGACTTCTACGGTCATATGTGCAAAAATAAGTCATTTACCATTACTCTCGGTGTGACCGGAAGTGACGTCATTTTGACGACTTTTAATGGTCTCCTTAGCTACTACTTATCATTTTGAACAACTTTGCTTCTATGAAGTTATACAAATTCTCAATACTTTTTGAGATGTCAGGAAAACACTTTTGGCCCCTCTAGCTCCCTAATGTTAGGGGCCAGGCCCTTATTGTTGGTATCATTTGAAGGATCGTAACATTCTACACAACTTTTGTTCTATATGTTTTTACAAAATATTTACAGGTAAAAAGATATTATAGAAAAAGTGTTAGAAAAATTAAAATAACCGATAGGACTTTTTCGGGCCATAGCGAGCGCCGACGCGCGGCACTTCCGATAAAAATGAAACGCCTTCAGCATATCTACAGAGATAGGTCTACCATACCTGAAAGTTTCATGTTTCGAACTAAAGCCGTATATGAGAAAATCTGCTGACAACCCGACCCTTCAAAAGCCAATAAATCGGCAATATCTCCGGACCGGAAGTGACGTCATCAAAACAGGAATTAAAGCATATTGTTCAATTGATATTACATATGTCCTGAAAGTTTCATGGAAATCCATCGAGTCGTTTTCGAGAAATCGCGTGCACAAAATCGGTAAGAAAAAAAACAATAATAATAATAAAAGTGAAAAAGAAACCTAAGAATAACAAGAAGGTCTTCCGCTGAAGACGAAAGACCTTAATAATAAGAATAATCTTAACCATCAGAATCAGTAGAAGGTCTCCCGCTGGAGCAGAAGACCTTAATTTCATTGCAGAATTTGGTGCTAAACGTCATTGAATGTTATATATTCATTGCATGATAAAGGGGGAAGATCTGTTCAACTAATAAAAATCATATTCCCTATATTGCCCTTTTGAGTGAATAGAATTCTTCATATCTCCAATACACTCATGCAGTAATTGCTTATATACCAAAACAATACGAGGTTAAAATAGCAACCTGTTATTTTCTACCACGTGCGACAAGTATTGAAAATAGCTAAATATAATGATGAAAAGAATAGAAAAAAGACAGTGAGTTATGAAGTTTTATTTCCATGTCGCGTGACGTACTGTCTAGAACCAAACAACGCGTTTTGTAAAATATTATAATAAGGTATAATAAAGCGATATACCATAAACTATACTACAAAAGGGAAAATCTACTCTGTCTATCCAATATTATAATAAATCAAAGTACTGAAAGTACTGGGAAGCGCTAAGCAATGTTTGAAATTCACCAGATTTATTTTGAGTTTAAATTGCCTGTTGTGTTGGAAGAAGTATTATGTTGACAGTACAACCGCACTGGGGCGAGCACAGTTCTTCGATACATATTCACTTAATTTAAAATAAAACTTATATCCGCCTTTTCAAACCAGACGGGGAAACATTTGAAGGTTCGAGATTCTCCGTTTCTTTAAAAAAAAAAAACAATATATAAAAATTGAATAACAGATATTTAGTCCAAACAGTAATGTATTTCTGAAACCTAATAAAAAAAAGAAAGAAACGAAAAAAAAAGAACATGTAAAAATATTTTCGTTCTCCATCGCCTTATAGGAGTCTATAAGAAGTAAGTTTGCGTACAAATCGAAATTCATTGGAGGGGGGGGGGGTCCGACGAGTTCTCCAACCAAATTTAGACTATAAATGTAGCTATACATTTGCTGGAAAATGTATATTTTTAAATAATTTTGAACACTTGAAAATGTCGCTGATATTTCTCTCATTAATGTGCAACACTGATAGCTAAAATGTTCTGGTGATAATTTTTAATAATTCATTCCGTGTTCACGAGTGTTTCAAATTGAAGATGGCTGTTTGTGATTGTGAATTAATTTTAGAAAGTGCTCCAAAAAAAATAAAAATGTTATTTTTTATTGCGTCGATAAAATATTTCCTTATTGATAACTTATTTTATTAAAGTTATGAATTAAAGATCTAAAAACTATCGAATACTAGTATTCTCACTTAATTGTTTTTTAGTATATCTCTCTTTTTCATATTCATGAGCGATTTTTAAATTTACGAATCTATAGAAAGGATTTTACACGAAATACATTAATGGAGTGTGTAAGATATTTACACAATCGCTACGAGCGTCCGGTATTTATTAATGATAAATAAAACTTAGACTATATATTTCATTTTGTTTTGAATATGCTACAGCTGTGCATTATACATTTTTTACACTTCACATTCATCGCGCTGCGCAGTATATCGGCATCATCATGTGAAAAAAAATCTATTAAATGAGCACCCGTAGAGTTTACGTCATTTTGTCAGAGATAATTGGTAAATATACATTTTGATTATAAGGATATTATATTTATCTTCTTTGTTTGATGATAACACATTCAAAGCTATCCTTTACATCTAATTTTCATATACATGTACATGATTTATAATGTATTTGCATCAAAAAATTAGTCTTTTCTGTTGATCTACAATATATGTATCTGATTTGTAAATTTTACTTTTTTAAAATAAAATTTTTATACTTTCCTTCTTCGGAATAAAATATGTCATTAAAACCCCAAAATAATTTTTGGACTCTTGTTGAAATACATAAAATGCTTCAGTATTCTTTTTTTTTTACGGATATTTGATACTTTGATTACACCAATTTTTATTTTTTATGTATGAAATTAACTACCACGCAAAACATGTTGGGATGGAAAAAATATCCACAGCCCTGGTGTGTTAAAAAGGAATACTAGTACTGAAAATAATTGACCCGTAATTTTTCTGCTAATTCCATGATAAATAATTCAACAGCCCAAGAAAGAAAAGACATTATATTAATTTCAAGTATGAATAAATCTTTATGAAGGTATGCAACATTGTTTTATTCTGTTTTTACTTAGTCCTAATTAAGTCGCTTAGCAGACAAATCAGCAACACACGCAAACCTTTACCTAAACTATTTCTTCCTAGGTTCCTAACACAAGTATGCTTAACATTTCATCAGCGCTATTCCTGTCCATTGCTAAGAACGTTTAATTAAGGTTTTAGCATTTTCCTCCAGATCTTGCGCACTGCACACACAATTTTAAAGCACAATATTTGTCATTAATATTTCCGAGAAATTAGTTTTCCTATATAAGTGGATTCGTTGAAAACACAGCCTCCACGTTCCCTATGTGTACGTACAGCCGCAAACTGCCTTTCTTTGCGAATTATTTACATCGTATTTTTTTTCACAAGTAAAGACAGTTCATGAATGCATTCCAGTCTGTTACTAATTGACACTGAGATGCGAAAATCAACTTCATTAATAGCTCTCTGCATGGTGCAAGGGTGATAATAGGAAGACTTGGTTTCGGTAACATTGTCTGAAATAAGGGTCTAGAAGAAGAAATACTAGTTAATATGGATATAAATTATATAGAACGTACATATGTAGGTACATTGTAAATCAATTTTATGCGAAATTTTCTACTAAATAACTTAAATCCAGTTTGGGTTTTAAATACTCGTTAAAATCCCATCTGAGTTTTAAAGATATGTACTTATTCAATCACTACATTATATGTACATGACATAATTAACCGTTTTTAAGGTATCTGCGCCATAGATGCAGCAATTGTTAGCTACCTGGTACACAAGTGGTATGTGCCGACACGATTTTAAATGAACTACAATGTAAAGAGATAAGAACCGTCCCTATCTACTAACAGTGGATTTTCGTACAATGTACATGCATACTCTTTACCTTACTAATTGACTCCTATTAGAGAAATACCGACATCTTACGAACGAACGTAACCAAAACAGGGGATCGTTCATTGTATTCACATTTGCATTGTTGAATTCTTCAATGTTATTGCGATTTCAAAAGATAAAATCCCCGCAGGATACCTCAAAACTACTTCTTGTCGTAAGTCGCTACCGTGACGCTACAATACATTTCAATGGACATTTAAACGAGCAAAGGGGTTACGAAAAGGGAAATACACATGTAAAAGGAATATGAAAAATGTCTCATTTTGAAGCATGAAGTCAAAGATTAAGTCTTACGAAAACGACAAAGAGGGCGAGGGAGAGTTAAAAAAACAAACATAAAACAATGGCCTTTTTGTTCATGCTACTGGCTAAACTTTGCACATGTAAATCATATACGGTGCCAATTTTGATGCACCAGATGCGCATTGAAAGTTTCATAGTGAGTCAAGCATATCATGTGATTCTTTTAAGTTTTCTTTTTCGTGTTGGGGCGAACTAAAATTATTTTTACTTATATTTTTCTCCACAAAAGTAGATTTTTTAGGTTCTGAAACCTGTAATTTTCTTAAACCTAATACTTTCAAGAATTGAATAAAATCTGCATGTATCTTGCACAAATTTGACTTCTGTCAGTTTTCCCGTTAGTCCGTCACAGTGTCTCTTTAAACAAATTATGTCTCTTAAGTAGATTCCTTATTTTACGCGAGTACTTAATATCACAAAATGGCCGAAGGGCGTCAGATCTCGAGAACAATAATTCGCGAATGGGTGATTTATCTAGAGATTTCACATATAGTAAAGCACCATAAAAATAAAAGCGAGTAATTTTATTTCGCGAGTGGCGCTTCTCGCGTAATTACGCGATGATATATTCCTCGCGTATATTTAGGAATCTACCGTAATGCTCATGCTGAATCGTTGGAAATCCGAAATATTTAATCAAAAAAAAAAAAAAAATCAAAGAGCTGAAAAGGGGGGTGGGGGGGGGTGTGTGGGCAAAGACTGGAGCAAAATTACATCGAAGGTCGCATGTATCTAAGAAGAAGCCTTATCAACCGAAAAATTAGTAACGGGCTTTTTTTCCCACGGATTCATGATATGGCTATAATACATGTACATGTACGGTATATTGAAGCCGGGTTTAATTTTATTTTGATAGTTTTTTTTAGCCATTACAGGGAATTATCACCTCTGACAATATCTGTGTAGAAAATTAATCAATAGCCATTCCTGACGTGACATATATGAGAATGTTTTTGTAAATGAAACTCATGCACATTCATTTTAAAATAGTCAGTTTTTTAGAAATAAAAATGCAATGCAATTAAATCAGCTGAACAGAAATTGGCCTTAGTAACCCCTGTCCACATGAATGCTGTTTCGATGAGTAATTTCCAGACACGTGGTATCAACCAAATTAGGTTAGACCATCTTTAAAAAATTGTTTCTTTGCCCTCACCGACTGGCTAAAAATGACCCGACTCAAAACTTGTTTAACCTGAGGAAACGATAATTTTTTCTCCTGAATTTTCTTTCTCCATCAAGAAGAATGTTGACATTTTCTGGAAAAAAAGTTATAACCTACATGTATCTACCGACCCAATTTTTATATGATAATGTATGAAGAAAATTTTGTTCCGAAAAAAAGTTGGAACCCCCCCCCCCCCCCCATGAAAAAAGGATTTTCGAGTTTAAACCCCACTCCCTTTTTTGTTAATGTTTTTGTTTTGTTTTGTTTGTTTGTTTGGTTTTTTCGGGTTTTTTTTTTTGCTTGTCAGATTTTTTCTTGTAAGTTGATTTTTTCTCTGGCTCCCCCACTCCTCCCACTCTTAAAAACGAAAATTATATGTTTCTAATTCAACTAATGAATAATAAATAAATCTGCAGCAATATTACTTTTACCAGAAAGAATTTATGACTGTTTAAAAAAAAAAAAAAAAAAAGTATTAGTAGAAACTAATTTTTTTGCCTGTGTGTGCAGTGTCTTCCCACAGATTTTTATCAAAATAGAAAATTTGGTGTTATGACTATTTTTCATAACACCAAATTTTCTATTTTGATAAAAATTTGTGGGAAGACAGCAGGTACATTTGAAGCATGCCTTGACAACTCAGTGAATCAGCGCCATGCACTTGATGTCTTCAAATTATTCACATTTAGAGAACTACAGTATCTTTTTGTCAGTTTACTTGAATTAATCAAGGATTTTTTTTCTTAGAGGTGACGCAAGTTATAATTTCGACTATATATTTTTTTCTGTACATTAGAGCTTCGGTCGAAATTACTCTGAGTGCGGGGTCAAAGTTACCCTTCACGTATACAGTGTATCATGTAATTTTATATTCTGACGAATAATGCATGCTTTACAAACAATGACATAATGGTACATAGCTTGAGTACAAAGAAAATTTAAAAAAATATACACCACCCACAGACATGTAGCATCAGAGGGGCCTGCCCCCACCTTTTCCACACATTACTTTTTACTGTTGGAAATGTTCATTGAAAGGCTTGTTGCCTCCCCTCCCCCTTTTTGTTGCAGTACAGTCAAATGAGGCTAAATAATGTAGTAATGTATGAAAAAAAATTGGTACCGAAAGTTTTTTTGTTTTTGTTTGTTTGTTTGTTTTTGCTTGTCAGGTTTTTTCAGGTTAGTTGAATTTTTTTCTCTGGCTGCCCCCCCCTCCCTCCCCTTTAAAAAAACGATGCTACGTCTCCGACCCTACCCAAATACATAATTTGCAGCTTCTATAATTCACATATCTATACAGATATAACATATATCGTGAAAGGCAGCCGAAAGATAAATTAAGTGAATATTGCAACATAATACATCATCCAAGAAGATACTTTCTATCATATGAATGCTCGTTTATTTCTTTGAAGTGATATTTCACATAAAGAAAAACCTACCCTTCTTTCTTTATGAAGTTACTTTTTCTTTTACTAGATACGATATGGAAAAAAATATTGCATATGCATGCATTGCCCCATTCCACTTTTATAATGATTGAAGTATATGGATCGTAGTATTCCATGTATTTAGTTAAATGTAATGAAAATGAACATTCAATTCGATTAGTTGAGCTTTGACCTCCTCTCCTTCCCCAAGTACACAAACATCTACGCGCGACCACTTTAAAAATATTACGTTTTCTGGAGAAGTGCCAACTATTTTCTGATTTTTAATGGTTGATTTCTGAAACGTTAGAAAACAATGCTACATTGTATAAGTCATTACAACAATTATTGTCCATTGTGCTCTCTCTCTCTCTCTCTCTCTCTCTCTCTCTCTCTCTCTCTCTCACAAGCACATAAATGTACACTTTTAAATACAAGACACTATATAAGCGTATCACCCGGTAACTTGTTGCCTTTGCATGGATTTATACAGGGCGTGAGTTTAGATTTCATCCATGCTATAAAACGTAACTTTCCTCAAATGAACACAGCTCACACTAGTATATACGTATAACCACTGACGCATGACAAATGTGTTTCCTAACCCGTCATAGGTATTTTGGCGTATTTTCTTCTATTTGTCCGCTTTTAATTACATTGTAAGTGATTACAGAAAATTAGACGGGAGAAATTATTATTAACAAAGTCATTAAAATACTGTCCGTTCTATTATACACATATACTTAATTTTTCTGATTTATTAATTTTAAACTAGGTGCAAATAACTGGTCCCGGGAAAACTACCGAGATACAGTGCAGGGAACTAATTTTGTTACATAAACCAGCATCAGCATAAGCATTAGTAGCATCAGGATCGAGCTAGCATCAGCATCAGCATTTAAAAAACAGCATTACCAGGATCAGCATCAGCAAGCAAAGGATAAAACCAGCATTGACCTAGATAAAATCAGCATTATCCTACTAGCATCAGAAAATCAATGAGTTTTAATTCAGTAAAAAATTAAAAAAAGAAAGAAAGAATATTGGTTAAAGTATTCACATTATTGATACATAGTGATATATTATGCTCAAATAATTGTAAAAGGCACTTTTATTGCTTTAAACAGCAATGCTGCAATTCATTAACTACTTCCGGTAGCATGATGCTACTTCCGATAGCATTGACCTAATTATAAAACAGCATCAGGATAAGGATTACTAGCATTAAATCAGCAAGCAAAGGAAGCATTCAAATCAGCATTGATGCTGTAACAAAATTAGTTTCCTGCACTGTACGGGAAGTTAGGGCGAGTTACGTTCGTTCGTAAGATGTCGGTATTTCTCTAATTTAAGAACTGCACGTAACGCAGTATTACACTAAAATAGCCGAAAGAGCGTCGGGGATTTCCAGTTGCATATTTTTAGAAAACCCAGTGGAGTTATCTAACTTGCTTAGTGGCGCTGGATCGCGAACGGAAGTAGATTTAAGATGACAGAAAGCGCTTTGCGCTGCGCTTAGCGCTTAAAAAAGGAAGTGGCTCCAATTTGTATGAAATTTTAATATCCGATGAGGAATTACATTTCAGTTTGTTCATAATTATTTACAAAACAAGATATGTGAAAACTTTCATATAAAATTCATATTTGAATATTAGATCTATATTGGTAATGTAAAATTAGCACATGAATCCGAATTGGATTTTTTATTTATATGACCCCCCCTCCCCAAGCCAAAAAAATCCTTTTAACATGACTTCTTGCTCTCAATTTCCACACAAACACATACAGGTAAAGTAATGTCGCTTGCATCGATCAAAATGGAAGCAAAACATTGAATGTGTCTTTGAATGAAATTTTCCATGCTAAATTGACATTAATTTGTTTTCTTAAAAAAATAGCGCCTCCTCTTTTCCCGCGGGAATTGCAGGACTGCGCTGCATACATACATTATAGGAAGAAATGATTATTTTACTATATAATCTTTACTTTAGTCGTTAAATTTCTTCAAAGTTTTACATTTTGTGAATAATTTGCGAATTAGGAAATTAAGCTTGAGGAATAATTTATTGGGAAATAAACACAAACGACATGTAGTTATTTGTTTTTAGAAATTAAACACTGTATATATTTTTAAAAATCTATTTAAGTACATGTACATATTAAAATTTGTTTCATATATCATTTTTCGACCTGCTTTCCCATATGTTCTTTTTTGTTTTGTTTTGTTTTGTTTTGTTTTTTTTTTTAACATTTATTTTATTTTCCCCTTACGATAACGTCGGCTTTCTATATCGATGAGAAATACTTACCAACTGAGGAATAATATTAATTTAACGTGAAAGGGGTGCCATACTTTTCTAAGTAAAAATAACATAACACTGCGTTAGTCGTTAAATTTCTACAAAGTCTTACATTTTGTGAATAATACATGAGTTAGGAAATTAAGCTTGCGGAATAATATATTGGGAAACAAACACAAACGACATGTAATTATTTATTTTTAGAAATTGTATTGAAAAATAATGACGCCACCGTGTCTTCTTTGCTACCCCAGCAGTGTTTGTCGTGTGATTTTAAACTTGTCAGACAACCATATAAATTAGATTCAATAAAAATAAATCCCCAAGATACTGATGTACATGTAACACTAACTGACATTATGCACCGTTGTTTAATTTTTTGCTGTTACAGAAAGTTGCACGGGATACCCGATTTCGCGGATTCAACGATATCCTGATATCAGGGACTATACGCGATTTCACGGATAATACCCGATTTCGAGTATTCTCTCCATCCTGATTAAGGCTACATTACAATTACATGTATATATACCTAGATCAACATTCAATATCATAAGGCCTTGCTATTATTATTTATTGTACCCATAAGTTAGTTGAGCAATTAGAATTCTTATATCATGGTGAACAATTTACATGTGTCTAGATAAAAGAAATGTTTTTCAATACAGCTGAGAAACTTTTTTAGATATCTGTTAGAAACACATGCGTATCTTCCACGTATTTCAGTCTTTTTTTTAAGGACAGCAACTTTATCTGTATTCAGATCGTCATGTACGTTTAAATTTTTTAAGCAACTTCTGTATATATGTCCATGTTTAAAAAGAAATGAATAGAAAAAAAAAATCAAGCCTCGCTGTCAGATTATATTGAGGACGCTGGGTTTAACTTTTTTAAAAATCTTAACGGGAATTAATTTTGCTCACGTCAGATAAGCTTTTTAGCACTGAAAGTTGATACTTGTTAATAAGTATAGATCGTGCTCTTGTAAGTCACGACAATGGTGGCAAGCAATGTTACAACGCACTTTGAAAAATTACGCACTTTGAAAATTTTTTTCAAAGTGCGTTAATTTTGGGACCACGTTAACGCACTTTGAAAAAAAAAAAATCTTTTCAAAGTGCGTTAATATCGACCATATTAACGCACTTTGAAAAAATGTGCACAGATTGGTCAATATATTCTTGCAACTTTTAGGTATGATAAATAATTATAATAATTATTTGAACCTGGTTGGACAACTTTTCGATGATGACGTCAGGATCTGAGATGTAGACGTTTTAAAGATTTTTAGGAGTTGTCTTGTTTCCAAAGGCTCTCGTAACTGTCATAAAAGGGAAATGGGTCTTAGAAGTAATGGAGGAATGAATGTTTAATAGCACAGTTTTTTTTTTCTTTTTTAAATTTTATCCAGTCTTTAATAAGTTTGGTAGATGTAGGTGTCGATAACTGACTTAAAGCATCGCATTTTTCTTAGGAAAAAGGGAGCAATTATGATTTTTCCATGCCACGAAAATTCTCTCTCTCTCTCTCTCTCTCTCTCTCTCTCTCTCTCATCTATTTTTCTATCATATTCATCTATCTTTTGTGAACATATATGAAACAATGGTTGACTCATTTATTTGATGGTAAGAAAATAAACCTTAGCCACATTACTCACTCGACTGAAATTTTTACCTCGTTCACTAATAACTTTTTCTCAAAAATGTTATGCAGTCAGATTACTTCTAAATCTGTAATTTGATATCATAAAAACGCTCCGGTATATACATGTCAAAAAGCATGTTTTAATTACCATGTAAATGCATTTTTTCTGAGGAATCAGTGTGGATACATTTTGAATAAAGGTTATGTGGCTTTCTTCTTTAATATAATAGGGTGCGTAATTATTTATTTTTTTTTTCAGAAAAGCTCATATAAATTTTTCATCTATTTTTTGTTCACTCAAATTTATTCAGAGAAATAATATCAATGTTATACCAATTATGTAAATACAAATATTTGTGTAGGAAAGATAGAGAGTTGGGCTGAGGGACTTTCTACCTGTCTTCTCCTCGTTCTCGATGAGGGTAGATCAATTCATCAGTTTTTCGGAAGAAATAGAACAAATTAATGCTGTCTATTATGAAAATCTAAGTCCAGAATTTTTGTTTTATACGTATTTTTTCAAAGTGCGTTAAGTGTCTCCATGGTAAAAAATGTTGATGTACAATCTTAACGCACTTTGCAAAAAATTTTCGAAGTGCGTTGATTTTGTCCAAAATTTAACGCACTTTGAAAAAAATTTTCAAAGTGCGTTGATTTTGTCCCAGTTTTAACGCACTTTGAAAATTTTTTTCAAAGTGCGTAATTTGTTCAAAGTGCGTTGCCACAAAGCAAACTGTCTATTAAGAACGAAAAAAAAAAGATTAAATCAATGAAGGAAGAAAACAATTAATGCTTTGTTCTTTTTAAAAAGATAATGTAATGTAGATCTGATAAAACGAAAAAAAAAAAGGAAAAAAAATCTTTATCCTGTTAAGGCATTGGTTGCAAAATGACGTACATAGGCCATACACAAAATTACAACATATGTTTTGGGGAAAAAATTACAAATCATTTTTATGGCTAATTACAGTTTCTTACGGTTGACTAAATCTTGGCAACCAACCAATTTTATTTGATACACGTATATGTATAATCAGTTGATTGATCTGATGGTCGTCTGTGTCCGTTTTATACTCGTTAGATAGTAATTTCTCCCGATTTTTATAAAGGAAGTTTATTACAATTTAAGTTTGGGGTAAACGATGATAAATTACATATACATGGTACATATTTTTGATTATATGAAAAGGACATGTGTACAGAATAACCCCCTCCCCTTTTTTCGCAACATGTTAAAATTTTCCTTGGATGAAACACACGTATTATCCTTACTTATATACCACTTGGAAGGAAAAATTTCGATTTGTAGCAGATCAAAATTTTAAATGTATAAGTTTTATTTCTCCAACGGACACGCAGTGTATTATAGTTTTTGAAAGGGGGATACGGGTGGAAAGAATAATTGATAAGAAAAAGAAAAGAACATTCAAAAAAGCCTGAAAATATTTGAAAATTTAAAAAAAAAATAAATTAAAACTGCCCTATTTCTTGGCAGGAGAATATAATCTTTCCAATTAGTACATCGACGATAGATGTGAGTGAAAATTCAAATGAATATACATTGTACTCTAAATATTTCAGCAACGTGTAGGCAAAATTTCCTCCACTAGTGAAACAACTACATGTATCATTGAATGGGTGTGGGCTAATTGATATGTTACATGTCACGTGTTTTTTCATATTATGTTGTCTGGTATAGTATTTTCTGGTGATATAATATGGCATGGTGTAGTGTTTATGAAAATATACAATGTAATTCCTTTATAGAGTATGGTTGGTGCTTTTTGGCGGTGATTTTCTATCAATAGTATTTGCATAATAGTGCTTTACATGTATGATTACTGTATATAAATCTACCATTAAGGTCAGACGACACGTTCCTCAATAATATATAATTTTTCCTAATAATTTGTCATTGAAGTATTTCTATTTTAACAAGTTTCTTCGCAAAAAATTGAAGTACCTTACCAGGCATTTGAGGAAGGTAACGGAGGATGGTGTTTCCTATATAATCCCTTTGAAAAAGACTTGAATTGCTTATATCACAATTTTTTAGTTTTTATTTTTAAAAGATATTTTAAAAACAGTTTAGAAATAGCAAGATAACAATAATTATAAATATTTTTGGTAAATTACAAAGAGACAAAAAAGTAAATATTTGAGGAATGTGTCGTCTGACCTTAAAGCAATATCATATGAGCTGCAACTTTGATGTCGGGGAATTTTTGTTGCAAATTTGTAAATAACTACTAGCATTTCAATGACAGAAGAAAGAACGTTTATAAACTTCTGTTGTTTATATTTGCGATGGAGGAACTATTTATAAACTTTAATTAAAGCAAAATTACATTATTGTCGTCTTGTTCAACATTGATTTCTTAAATAATACTACACATTCCCCTGTACAGAAATCTTTCTTTTGGAAAAAATTAATACTTTATTTCAGTCTAATTGATCCTTAATGTTTAAATAACATACAGATTTCTCATAACAGCACGTTTAAAAAGCAAAATAAAATGCTCAGAAATGCAGCTCATATTGCTTTAAATAATGGATGTGGTACGTTGATATCTGATGATATATTTTTTCATTAATGGTTGAATAGTATGTTGCTTTTTGATCATTCATTTTTGTCATTGGTGGTTGTAGGGTGAGGTGTTTTCTGGTGATATTATTCTGTCATCAATGGTTTCATATATATATATATATATATATATATATATATATATATATATATATATATATATATATATATATATATATATATATATATATATATATATATATATATATATATATATATATATATATATCGCTTTATATATATCATTTGTCAATTTTAAAGAAAATATAATAAATAAAAATAAAAAGATATAACCGTCATTTTTACATAACTGATCGGAATCAAATGACATAGGACTGACATTTAGAACAATTGTAATAACAAACTAAAACCATTGTTTAAGTAATATTTTGTCTACATTTTAACATACTTCTCTATGTCACTGATTTATAATCTTATTGATCAACGATTTCATCACGTGATAAAAAAGACAAGGAAAAGGGAAGGGTATGCGTATACAATGATAAGGTAAGAATGTGATTTGTCTTGCTTGAAATTAACATGTCATATTTTTATTTAATATTGGCACTCAAATTACCTTCTACAAAACAAACCAAAATACATGTCCTGGTCTACTCATTACTTGTGCAGACTCTATTACTAAGGAATTGCCTAGTTTACTCGTTACGCTGGCGTTACTAAGCAATTGCCTAGTTTACTCGTTAGTTTACTCGTTACGTTGGCAGACTCTATTACTATAAGGAATTGCCTAGATTACTCGTTACGTTGGTAGACTCTATTACTATAAGGAATTGCCCAGTTTACTCGTTACGTTGGTAGACTCTATTACTATAAGGAATTGCCTAGTTTACTCGTTACGTTGGTAGACTCTATTACTACAAGTAATTGCCTAGTTTACTCGTTACGTTGGTAGACTCTATTACTAAGGAATTGCCTGCTTTACTCGTTACGTTTGCAGACTCTTATACCTAAGAATTGCCTAGTTTACTCATTACGTTGGAAGACTCTTAGTCTAATACCTATAAGATTTTAATTCTTCATAAAGCAGCAGATTATTACTGAGAAAATAGGATGATAAAAAATTGCATTACATGTAAATGTATCGGTATTAAATGAAATTTAATACCTTTGATGTTCTTGATCCAAGTTTGTGGATAAGTCCGGATTCCCCCTGGTATTGATTTTCAGTTTTTAAATTTATATATTAAGGTAATCGACCCCTCCTCCCACATTAGAAAATATGGACCCCTGGTAAAATATCATTTATATATATGTGTGTGAAGGAAAGGGACTTGTTCTAACACCACTCCTTTTGAAATAGTTTTTTTTTAAATTATTTTATTTCGTTTTCATTTCTTTTTCTGTCGATGTTATCGCCTTGGATCTCAAAATACACAAACTTTACACCAGATTTTTGTTTTTTTTCATACGTCAGAATTCATGTTATGTTGTTCCATCATAAACTGGCTGCAGTTCTCTGCAGCTCGATATTTAAATGGTTGTTCAGCTCTTTTTTTTTTTTAATCAGACCATTGAGCTACAAACCTGCAGCGTAAATGAAAGTGACATTCTAGATGATCGAAGTGGATAATTTTTATGAAATAAATACGCTTTTCTGAACAAAATGAGACTTTTTAATTCTATTCACGAATTTAATTATTTCTGGAATCTTTGTTCAACACACGCTCGCGCATTGTTTTGGTCTTTGTACATGTTGTAAAGGTAGAATTGTCGAGGTCGCTTAACTGCATTGTAATTGATTTCTTAATTATTATTTTCTATTTTCTGTGTGATCCGGCTTTAGATTATTTAATAATCCACATCACTGTAACTCTGGAAGGAACGTCATCTGTTTTCCTCCTATTGAAATAAATACAAAGTTATGAACCATATATCACCTGAAATCACGTTTGAAAACAGACATTATACAAACCGTTTTACAGAATTCTCAGATTTCACTTCCTCGAGTTCAGTATTATTTTCATGTTTTAAAAGCAAATTTGCTACAGTTTTAACAGAGAAATGTTTTATTCAACAAACAAATACGGATTTTATGAAACATTGTAATCAATGAAGGCAAAATCGGGAGGAAAATAAACTCCGCGTGGGGAAAACCCAGCCCCTTATCATGTTCTCATAATCAGCAAAAGAATTCGGATTTCTCTTCAGGAGTGTGATATCTGCATCATGCATAGAAATTTAGTCTGTTCATTTGAAAGAATCGCAGAGGGCTCAAAAGTAGTCTTTTTTGGAATTTATTGTATAACCAATATGTCTTATTAATAAGTGTATGTGTAAAGAAAAAATCATTAATTAGTATGGAAATACGAAAAGGTGAGTACGGTATAGAGATGGCAGGTTGACGAAGTCTGAATGAAATGTGATAATTGAAAGGATGGTGTCAAACATATTGATTCAGTTACAATAATCTAAGTGACATTTTGAGACGCTCTGCTAAGATATATACGATGTGTTAGAACAGATAATGGCGGCGGAAAAGGCAAAGAAATTCCAGCAGGAGGGCAACCAGAGGGATGTAGCTGCGTACGCCCAGAATTATGGGGCTCACAGAGAGGGAATCACGATGAAAGAAGTGGCCGATTACTACACAGAGTGGGCGAATTCTAATAAATATGACGTGGTAATTAGTGGTTAATAGTCTGCCATTAGAAACTTTTTTCTCCAAGATTTTTGTTATAAGAAAAATACTTTTCATAAATTGTAATGCAACACTAGTATATAAAAAAAATCTTAGATGTTTGCGGAGTGTAAATAAAAACTTTAAGGAAGGACCTCTGACCCCTTAATTAAATCATATTCGGAAAATTGTTGCCTTTAGACTTTTGTCAGAAAAAAATAGTACCAACATAAAATTTTGAGTATTTCATTTTACTACTGTAAAATTAAATTTGAAGAATAACTCACTCATATCTCAGACCGTAATTTACATGATATATAAAACCAGAATGACCTGTATGACTTTTATTGTGTATAGGACCTGGGACCAGACCGATATCGTGGACCAAAGCTTGCTGCTGAGACTCTTTGTGACCTGATTTCGGAACATCGTGAAAGTGTTCGAATTTTAGACATTGCTTCTGGAACTGGATTTCTTGGACAAGAGGTTACACTTTGATTTTTTTTCAACCATAATTAACTTGACTAATTCTTCCTACAGTAAGCATGGTCTTAAATTAATTTTAACAACTTTGAATTGGGAAGGTGCTGAACTTTTTTTTAGTAACATATTCGAGATTTCAGTGCAAGACATCTCATTATATAAGAATTATCTTTGTAAGAAAAGATGTTTAAATATATGCATAAAGAGTACTAGTATTGTTCTTTAATTAGTACAGTGCGTCCTTGCTTTGTAGCTCTGGGACAGGGGGTTTCGCTCAATCGACGGCTTAGACCCTTCAGAGGGAATGATTGAGGCGTCCAGGAAAAGAAATGTATATTCCAATCTCATCTGTGATTTTATGAGTGAGAAAATGCTGAATATTCAAACAGGTACATGTGTTCATATCATATCATGAAAAGTATATGTGAATATTTACGATTATTTTGAATATTCTTAAATTTGGTGGAAAAAATTAATTAGTATCTATCTTAAGGAAGCTCTAAACCACAGGCACTTGTTTCGTATACGGGGCACCCCCTACTTATTTTTACCAGGTTGTCCCGTATACGAAACAAGTGCCTGAGCTCCAAACACTAAAATGAAAAAAAAGGTTTTTTGGACTTTGAAAAAATTAAATTATATAAAGGTGTATACATATTGAGTTTATCTAGTTTATTTTCAACATAGGGTGCCGCACCTGCCATATTTCTCCTGGAAAAATGTTCAAAGACAATGAAGGATAGATAGTTTTCATATGACAGATTTTTTCTCCGAGTTATTTCCCTTGGCCGTCATCTTGGTGGTCAACCTGATAATCTTTCCTCTTTGTCTTACCAAATCTAAGAAGGTGTAGCAGAAATATTTGGGGAAAAAACTTTATAGAATAAAAATTATGAAATAAAGGAGGCTTTAACAAATGTATATTTTTCAGAAAAACAATGCTTCTTACCCCACAATGGCCAGTATAAAAAGTCATAGTTGGTTGAATAATGAAGGAATATGAGCATGTTGACCTCCAATATGGCGACCAACGGGAAATAACTCTTGCTAATTTGGGCCTACTGAAAACTATCTATAATAGCGAACAGAAATCACCCTTGTTTATTTACATTACGAAATTACCTGCAAATAACGTTTTCAATTACTTTATCTAATATAATGCTAAGAATATTTTAATCTATTTCCAAATGGTTTATTTACTGAAAATTTCCAAGTTGTTCAATTTTACATCAAAGGGCAGATCACTCTAAGTGCATAAATGTATCATGGAATTAGAACTCTTCGGTGAGCAGTGCTTAGAGCTTCCTTAAAATAACTTTTTTTTTAAATTCTAGATACTTATGATGCCGCTGCGATTGCTGGTGGTATGGGAGAGGGTCACATTCCATGCAATGCTCTGTATGAGATGATTCGTATAGTAAAACCTGGTAAGTTGTTCTTTCTGATTTACAGCAAAGTCCGATTGAGGCATAAGTTTGTTACATACATACAATTATTTCTGCGATTGGTGAGTTGCTGGTTAATAATAAAATCTTTTGACTCACTATTACTGGTTTAAATTAAAACCTGATGAGTTTTTCTTTATGGTTTTTCAGTGGTGAAATCTGGTTTATAGTGTAAAGTTTTTTTGTGACAATTATTTTAATCAGAAAATAAACATGGGATATGAAAGTGTAAGAATTTTCCGTAAGAATAAACAAACCTGGTAATCGGATTAAGGACAATGTAAACTACCAGGAAGTTTATCTATCTTGGGAAACAGCAGAGACATACAATATGTCTTTGGAAACAGTAAAGGAACATTGCTAAAAATATTAAAGTTTATGTTTCAATTACAATTTATTTTATAAAATTCAAGGATTTTGTACAAATTTATTGAATAACTTGTTTACTTGAATCTGATTTGTCTATTTCATATGTAAATGAGCATTATTTATTTTACATTATAAAATACGATCTACGGCGCTCTTCCAAAAAATGCCCCTATAGGATTAACTGTACGACTCACAATTCTCAGTTAAATAAACTCTTTGAAAACGACTATTTGTCTCATTGGCTTACAACAGTAAACATTGTGAGTTGCTCTTTCTGAGTTATAGTAAAACCTTGTGAAATGCTTTTTTTTTGTTTGTCTGTTTGTTTGTTTTGTTTTTGTTTTTTTTTTGTGGTTTTTTTGTGTTTTTTGTTTTTTGTTTTTGTTTTTGTTTTTGTTTGTTTGTTTGTTTGTTTGTTTGTTTTTTTGGCTGGTTTAGAATCTGTTGAGTTGCTCTTTTTTATTACCGTATATACTCGCCTATAAGTCGGTCCGCCTATAAGTCGGTTGTATTTTTTAAGCTTCAACTAGAGTGATTGACCCATTATAATACCAATCATTTTATAACTCGCATACAAGTCGGATAAAGAGTTTTGGACCAAAGTTTAACTCCCAAAAAACCGACTTATAGGCGAGTATATACGGTACATGTAATAACCAAATCAAAGAGCTCTATCGTAAAGTTTTTTAATAATGTTTTTTTTCCGGTTTAAATTGTAAAAATAGTGCTGTTTGTTTGTTGCTGTTTTTCCTGACACGTGATTTTGAGATTGAAAATGTTTGTGGCAATTCCAAGAGATGACATCGTCGTTTGATTTATGATATTTCCAAGTGGTTACATATTGTGACTGTCATCTTTGTTTTTATTTCCAGGTGGTTCCATTGTGATTGTCATTTTTGTTTTTTACTTTCAGGCGGTTACATTGTCATTGTAATGAGAGAAGAATATCTAGAACATGTACAGGATTATAAAGACAGACTAGAACCATTAATGAAAGAATTGGAGACTTCAGGCAAATGGAGGAAACTAGCGAGAAAAGTTGTACCAAATTACTCTTTCCAAAATAATGGTGTCATCTTTATGTTTCAAAAATGCTAAACCTTATAGACTGTAAATTTCTTAAGTATGGAGGTATATTACGTGGTCCCGTTTTACATAAAAATTTATGACTAAAATCAAACTGTTATTTTTGGATATTACTTTCTTTTCTACGTGAATTTAAAAAGAATGAAGAACGATATATGTATGCATATAATTTTTAATAAAATCATTTATTTTATAGGATTTTACTATCAGGTAAATTTGTTGGTCTTATAGTCGTAAGTTCTTTTGTAAAATGTACTACTTATTTGTCGTTTGAGTTTAAAAAAAACTGAGTTAACAGTAACAATATATTTGTTATTGTATAAAATGTATCTGAGGTATATATTTTACAGGTTTATATCAATAAAAATATGGTTGAATACGAGTATTTGTCATATCCACATTATGTTGTGCTGTAATGTAATAAACTGATCTCGATTTCAGTTGCCATGACAACAATAGCATATTTTCTTTGTACCTTATAAACCGCAGAAGTAGTCTTCGAGTATTTAATTGACACATCTCCATACCATCAAGAAAGTACAGCGATACTTGTAATAAGCATGTACGTATGATCTGTTGGTGGTTATTATATTTTCAGTATATTGATAACAATACCCGGCGATATTCAGAGGTCACTTAGAGGTCTATTGTGACGAACAGTAATTAATTTTCTGTTTTGCACATGATAGCCATCAATTCCTTTGTGTGTGTGTGTGTGTCATTTACAGACAGGTAGACTGCCATATCGGCTAAGAGTTGTTTTATATATACTATTCTATATACTATATGTTTATAATATTATATGAACATTACAGGCAGTAACTTTGTTTAGTCTTTGTTTAGTCTAATCTGCTCTCTAAATTTTCTACATGAAAATCAATACATTCAGCTGGTCAACATTGAATTTCTTGCATGTAGATCCTTATTATCTTTATTAATAAAAAGATATCACGCAAGCAAAATCTTAGATACTAGGTAAACGATTTTTCTGATAAACTAGCCTGTCTTGTGAACAAAGAATTAAAACAACGGCTGTACAAATTGCTAGGGTACGTTCAATAGAAGATAATTATGGTGACTTTTATCAACATCTGTCAGCTATATATTACGTTATTCGTGAAGTGATTTTAAACTAACGAAACTGCTGAACATCGAATAGCAATAATTATAGTAAGAAACCAGGATATATGATAGGAATTCTTTCAGAAAATTGATAGTTAGATATTTTTCTTTTTAAATTTCGAAGCGATCATCTGTTACATAATCCGAACTTATAATAGATTCAATAGCTATACTTAAGCGCATTCTGACCCCCAAAGACCTTAGAATCGGAAATCGTCATCTAATGAATGATGAAGGTGACGGAATCAGCGAGGTTTGCCAAATGCTTAGAATCGGAAATCGTCATCTGGCTGATCATGCCCTCATACCATCTTTCCTCTCTGGAAATATTTTGTAGTATCTTATCTCTGATGAAAGATCTTCTTATCACATATGAGAATATGTAGTATAGCAGAATGTATACGTTATATATGGTTTTTTTTTTTTGGAATTTGTCACAAGCCCTGATTGTAATGGGGTTTTTGTTTGGTTTATGGTATTTCTTTAATTTGTCACACCCACCCACCCACCCTCACACACACACACACACCCTCTCTCTCTCTCTCCCACACACACACACGCTCCCACTCACACACACCCACACACTCTCAATCTCTCTCTCCCTCTCTCTATCCCACTCACACACAAACACCCATACACACACACTCTCTCTTTCCCTCTCTCTCTCTCACACACACACACCCTCCCTCCCACTCACACACATACACACACCCTTACTCGTATTCGCCTGAAACTCACTACATATGACTTAACACCTGCAACACACTACACCATGTTCTAGGCATGATAGAGAATAACAAATTTCAAATTTACATAATATCACCTATTCCTTTATTACTACGGGGTTTAAAATTCCGAAAATCAAATATTATAAGATTTTGTTATTACACCTGAATTCAACTACACGTGATCACGTGATCACATCAATCTCACTACATGACAGTTTAGCGAGATACACACAGGAAACTGACTACCTATGATTAAAAGTCTTTTGTTCAGCGGTAATTTATATAATTGTTGGGTGAAAGGTATTTTATACTTTAACCCCCTACCAAACTTTCAGATTTTTTGTTTAAGAATCTGTGAAATGTGACCTCTTCTCAGACGCACACATGATTCTCACTACGTGACTGAGTAGTGGAATACATACATGAATCCAAGGACTTTCAAGTATTTCGGACTTTATTACAATTTCTCTTCAAAAAAACAAAGTTTATGCTAAGTGGTTCCGTCGTATTAACCAACAAACGGGATTCTAATACCATGGCGTATAGTGATGGGAAAATACAGTACATGAAACCAGATACACTGGGGAAAAAAGCCCCAACACCACTCCTACATGCACATACATTCTAAAAAAATCATGCTGTTTTTGTTTTATTTTTTCTCCTTCTTTGCCAATATTATTTCTGGCTACCCCCTTTTAAAACGTCTCTTCCTGCATCCAAACCAGGTACTAGTGTATGCATTTATTATAGACACAGCAATAAAATAAAATCAAGAACTTCAGCTTGTGTTGAAAAATATCATTTATTTGAAAGGAAGGGAATAAAGGCTCAACCAGGATATATGGATAAGTAGTACCGGTAAATATTTTCATACGCCAAAGGGCTGAAGAATTAACGTACAAAGAATATGAGTAAATTTGGAGAAATTTTATGTACCGTAAGAATTTTTTGGTAAAATGGTGGACATGTAGACAGGTGGACAGGATGACAGGTGGACAGGATGACAAGTCGACGGGTTGACAGATTGTTTGGTTGACAGGTCGACGGGTTGACAGGTCGACAGGTAGACGAGTCGACTGGTTGACAGGTCGACAGGTAGACGAATCGACAGGTTGACAGGTCGACGGGATGACAGGTCGACAGGTTGTCTGGTCGACGGATTATAATCTCCAGTTGGTTTGAGCACTAACCCTAATCTCTCGGGTGGTTTGAGGACTTACCCTAAATCTCTCCTTTGGGTTCGAGGACTAACCCTAACCTTTCCGATGGACTCGTGGACTAACCCTAAACTCTCGGGAGATTTCGAGAAATAGCCCTTATCCATCAGGTGTGTTCGAGGATTAACCCTAAACTCGGGTAGGGTCGATCAATCGAGTGGTTTTGCAAGACTTAAGTAATGTCTTGTGTTTGTTCGCAGCAAGACAAAGCTTATTAGTTCGAGAAGAAGTTATGAGGGTAAAAAGAATACCGAGAGGTGGTCAACTTTCAACCTGTCAACTTTTGTTTTGAGCTATAAAGGAAACCGAACGGGTATCAACTGTTGACTTTTGTTTTAAGTGAAGATAGTGTCCCAATTTGGTGTCAACTGTCGACCTTTGTTGTGATAGATAAGATTTAGCAATATGATGTCGACCTGTCGACCTTTATTTTGAGGGATAAGAGTTTAGGTGTCAACTGTCGACCTTTGTGATGACGATACAGGTTAAGTGTCAAATTTTCAACCATTTAGGGAAAAACTCTTCTTGTGGAGTATTTTTTTTCTTGTGGACTATATGACGTAATAAGGCAAAACACTCACTTTTTTGTGTTATAAAAGGAATTATTTCTTTCCTTGATTTAAATTTGAAAGATGTTAGTTTTACGGATCTACTTTTCCGTATACCCTAGTTGAACCGGAATAAATAAAGAGTAAACAAAACCTTATGAATAAAAAAATTGCATTTCACAAATTTAACGTCTTGGAAATCCACTTTCTGGGAAATATTCTATCTTTCATTACGTGTATGTAATACATGTAATTAATCAAAACATATGCAGTCGTAATATTTAGATTCTTTCTTAATACATGTGTTTGTCGTAAAGTTACGAGAGATCGTCTATAGTATGAAAATTCTTGATACGACAATTTTTATGAAACTTTGATGTTCTGATAGGGTCACTTGCTTCCTCATCCCTCGTACTTGGAATGAGTTTGCAATATGGACTATGCCCTCGCATTCATCACTCTCTCTGTCGCTCTTATGATCAATCAAACGCTTACCGGTGTGAAAAAAAGTTTTAAAAATTAATGATGTTAATGGTGTAACGAACAAGAAAAGAATGTATTTTCACTAAGGTTTCAGGTCTACACGAAAATTCATATTATATTCTCCTTCACTTGGTTTATGCTAATATGGCACATACAGAATTTTAAAAAAAAATCAATTGTTAAGGTTATGGCAGGTGCAATTCCTAATAAATAGTTCATAGTAGTAGTTAATTATATATAGTTAATCGGAATAATTAGTCATGCCCTTAAAACATGGTAAGGTTATAACGAGATTCTTTAATCGAAAAATGGCCTTAGTACATGGAATCTTGCACATGTAACAATGGAATGGAAAGAATTTGATTTTCGCATTATCCCTCCCTTTTTAAAAAATTCTTTTTTTTTAAGGAAAGCATGGTTCGAATTCATATCTTCGACCACATACATGTACAATGTAAATATATTCTTATGTCAACTGGCTCATCACAGGCCCGTAGCAACGGTTTTAAAAGTGGGGGGGGGGGGGCTTTCACAAAAAATCTGACAAGCAAAAAAAAAAAAAAAAAACTAACCAAAAGTGGGGTGGTGGGGGGGCAACTTTCTTAAATTATCTGACAAGCCAAAATAAGAAAAAGGTAATTTACCGTCCAAATCCGAGAATTTGCCATGCAGTGCTCGACCTTACAACTTCAAAAGGTGTTGGGGGGCACTATACTCAAAAAACAGTGGGAGGCCCCCCCCCCCCCTCCGACCCCGCGTTCTACAGGCCTGCAACGGAATGGCAAATACAAACTTAAAAGGATAGGTGGATTTAAGAGTCCTGAAAAAGCCTTTAATTGAAGTTATGTAAAATGCTTATTTCTTTAATTTCCATAATGTAAATCACCGATGTCTTAAATGTGTATTCTTGCCACAGATATAAGTTCAAAATTTTAACAAGATATTGCAATGTTCCTCTTAGTAGAAGTGAACGGGGCTTAAAACATCATCTCCAAGAACAAAACAATTCTAATCCCAAGTAACACTCTGACAATCTGACACGCGGAATTGCTTTGGTATTGACATATAGTGTCAAAAGACAGTAGATCAATGATCTTATTTAAAAATAATGCTAAATTACCACCTGATATATTTTGAAAGAATGTTATATAACTTGTTGAAAATATTGGTACCTTTATGATACTTACTAAAAATTCAAAGTAAATTCAAGGCAGTCTGATTTCTTCGTTTTCGAGAAAAAAAGGACTTTTCATATTTAAGCAAAATCCCGGTATATTAGAGTGAGACCCCCCCCCCCCCCTTCCCTAAATACACATCCTAGAGCCATGCTTCCCCAAAGAGCCATACTTCCCCCTTGGAGGTTCTGCTGTAGGAGGAAGGCTCATTCTAGAGCCATACCCCCCCCCCCCCAGCTCGCAAAAGGCTTGCTGTAGTGTGAGACACCCCCTCCCCTCTATAATCACCTTACTGGAAAGGAAAAGAAAATAGATTAATGTTTAGCCTAGTTAAGATCGCGGGTCAAAAAAAAAGAACGATATTATCAGAAGGAATGTCTTAATATGTACATGTAGAAGACGAATGCCTCCTTTTTAGAGTGGTATATATGTAGGTTTGGTATTTTTTAAGGTGAGAGCCACTTTTGTTTCAAAGGTTTTAGCACAATTTAAAAATACTCGATCTTCAGATGTAATAACCTCGGGAAGATTTAAACAAATGCAAGTAAGAAAATGGCTTGTTATTTACAATTGATTTTTATTCTCTTGTGCTTACTCAGTGATTGTGCATATATCAGGTGGTAATTTAGCATTATTTTTAAATAAGATCATTGATCTACTGTCTTTTGACACTATATGTCAATACCAAAGCAATTCCGCGTGTCAGTTTGTCAGAGTGTTACTTGGGATTAGAATTGTTTTGTTCTTGGAGATGATGTTTTAAGCCCCGTTCACTTCTACTAAGAGGAACATTGCAATATCTTGTTAAAATTTTGAACTTATATCTGTGGCAAGAATACACATTTAAGACATCGGTGATTTACATTATGGAAATTAAAGAAATAAGCATTTTACATAACTTCAATTAAAGGCTTTTTCAGGACTCTTAAATCCACCTATCCTTTTAAGTTTGTATTTGCCATTCCGTTGCAGGCCTGTAGAACGCGGGGTCGGAGGGGGGGGGGGGCGCCTCCCACTGTTTTTTGAGTATAGTGCCCCCCAACACCTTTTGAAGTTGTAAGGTCGAGCACTGCATGGCAAATTCTCGGATTTGGACGGTAAATTACCTTTTTTTTTATTTTGGCTTGTCAGATAATTTAAGAAAGTTGCCCCCCCCCCCCACCTTTGATTAGTTTTTTTTTTTTGGCTTGTCAGATTTTTTGTGAAAGCCCCCCCCCCCACTTTTAAAACCGTTGCTACGGGCCTGTGATGAGCCAGTTGACATAAGAATATATTTACATTGTACATGTATGTGGTCGAAGATATGAATTCGAACCATGCTTTCCTTAAAAAAAAAAGAATTTTTTAAAAAGGGAGGGATAATGCGAAAATCAAATTCTTTCCATTCCATTGTTACATGTGCAAGATTCCATGTACTAAGGCCATTTTTCGATTAAAGAATCTCGTTATAACCTTACCATGTTTTAAGGGCATGACTAATTATTCCGATTAACTATATATAATTAACTACTACTATGAACTATTTATTAGGAATTGCACCTGCCATAACCTTAACAATTGATTTTTTTAAAATTCTATATGTGCCATATTAGCATAAACCAAGTGAAGGAGAATATAATATGAATTTTCGTGTAGACCTGAAACCTTAGTGAAAATACATTCTTTTCTTGTTCGTTACACCATTAACATCATTAATTTTTAAAACTTTTTTTCACACCGGTAAGCGTTTGATTGATCATGAGAGCGACAGAGAGAGTGATGAATGCGAGGGCATAGTCCATATTGCAAACTCATTCCAAGTACGAGGGATGAGGAAGCAAGTGACCCTATCAGAACATCAAAGTTTCATAAAAATTGTCGTATCAAGGATTTTCATACTATAGACGATCTCTCGTAACTTTACGACAAACACATGTATTAAGAAAGAATCTAAATATTACGACTGCATATGTTTTGATTAATTACATGTATTACATACACGTAATGAAAGATAGAATATTTCCCAGAAAGTGGATTTCCAAGACGTTAAATTTGTGAAATGCAATTTTTTTATTCATAAGGTTTTGTTTATTCTTTATTTATTCCGGTTCAACTAGGGTATACGGAAAAGTAGATCCGTAAAACTAACATCTTTCAAATTTAAATCAAGGAAAGAAATAATTCCTTTTATAACACAAAAAAGTGAGTGTTTTGCCTTATTACGTCATATAGTCCACAAGAAAAAAAATACTCCACAAGAAGAGTTTTTCCCTAAATGGTTGAAAATTTGACACTTAACCTGTATCGTCATCACAAAGGTCGACAGTTGACACCTAAACTCTTATCCCTCAAAATAAAGGTCGACAGGTCGACATCATATTGCTAAATCTTGCTACAACAAAGGTCGACAGGTCGACAGTTGACACCAAATTGGGATACTATCTTCACTTAAAACAAAAGTCAACAGTTGATACCCGTTCGGTTTCCTTTATAGCTCAAAACAAAAGTTGACAGGTTGAAAGTTGACCACCTCTCGGTATTCTTTTTACCCTCATAACTTCTTCTCGAACTAATAAGCTTTGTCTTGCTGCGAACAAACACAAGACATTACTTAAGTCTTGCAAAACCACTCGATTGATCGACCCTACCCGAGTTTAGGGTTAATCCTCGAACACACCTGATGGATAAGGGCTATTTCTCGAAATCTCCCGAGAGTTTAGGGTTAGTCCACGAGTCCATCGGAAAGGTTAGGGTTAGTCCTCGAACCGAAAGGAGAGATTTAGGGTAAGTCCTCAAACCACCCGAGAGATTAGGGTTAGTGCTCAAACCAACTGGAGATTATAATCCGTCGACCAGACAACCTGTCGACCTGTCATCCCGTCGATCTGTCAACCTGTCGATTCGTCTACCCGTCAACCAGTCGACTCGTCTACCTGTCGACCTGTCAACCCGTCGACCTGTCAACCCGTCGACCTGTCAACCAAACAATCTGTCAACCCGTCGACTTGTCATCCTGTCCACCTGTCATCCTGTCCACCTGTCTACATGTCCACCATTTTACCAAAAAATTCTTACGGTACATAAAATTTCTCCAAATTTACTCATATTCTTTGCACATTAATTCTTCAGCCCTTTGGCGTATGAAAATATTTACCGGTACTACTTATCCATATATCCTGGTTGAGCCTTTATTCCCTTCCTTTCAAATAAATGATATTTTCAACACAAGCTGAAGTTCTTGATTTTATTTTATTGCTGTGTCTATAATAAATGCATACACTAGTACCTGGTTTGGATGCAGGAAGAGACGTTTTAAAAGGGGGTAGCCAGAAATAATATTGGCAAAGAAGGAGAAAAAATAAAACAAAAACAGCATGATTTTTTTAGAATGTATGTGCATGTAGGAGTGGTGTTGGGGCTTTTTTCCCCAGTGTATCTGGTTTCATGTACTGTATTTTCCCATCACTATACGCCATGGTATTAGAATCCCGTTTGTTGGTTAATACGACGGAACCACTTAGCATAAACTTTGTTTTTTTGAAGAGAAATTGTAATAAAGTCCGAAATACTTGAAAGTCCTTGGATTCATGTATGTATTCCACTACTCAGTCACGTAGTGAGAATCATGTGTGCGTCTGAGAAGAGGTCACATTTCACAGATTCTTAAACAAAAAATCTGAAAGTTTGGTAGGGGGTTAAAGTATAAAATACCTTTCACCCAACAATTATATAAATTACCGCTGAACAAAAGACTTTTAATCATAGGTAGTCAGTTTCCTGTGTGTATCTCGCTAAACTGTCATGTAGTGAGATTGATGTGATCACGTGATCACGTGTAGTTGAATTCAGGTGTAATAACAAAATCTTATAATATTTGATTTTCGGAATTTTAAACCCCGTAGTAATAAAGGAATAGGTGATATTATGTAAATTTGAAATTTGTTATTCTCTATCATGCCTAGAACATGGTGTAGTGTGTTGCAGGTGTTAAGTCATATGTAGTGAGTTTCAGGCGAATACGAGTAAGGGTGTGTGTATGTGTGTGAGTGGGAGGGAGGGTGTGTGTGTGTGAGAGAGAGAGAGGGAAAGAGAGAGTGTGTGTGTATGGGTGTTTGTGTGTGAGTGGGATAGAGAGAGGGAGAGAGAGATTGAGAGTGTGTGGGTGTGTGTGAGTATTGTTATCAATATACTGAAAATATAATAACCACCAACAGATCATACGTACATGCTTATTACAAGTATCGCTGTACTTTATTGATGGTATGGAGATGTGTCAATTAAATACTCGAAGACTACTTCTGCGGTTTATAAGGTACAAAGAAAATATGCTATTGTTGTCATGGCAACTGAAATCGAGATCAGTTTATTACATTACAGCACAACATAATGTGGATATGACAAATACTCGTATTCAACCATATTTTTATTGATATAAACCTGTAAAATATATACCTCAGATACATTTTATACAATAACAAATATATTGTTACTGTTAACTCATTTTTTTTAACTCAAACGACAAATAAGTAGTACATTTTACAAAAGAACTTACGACTATAAGACCAACAAATTTACCTGATAGTAAAATCCTATAAAATAAATGATTTTATTAAAAATTATATGCATACATATATCGTTCTTCATTCTTTTTAAATTCACGTAGAAAAGAAAGTAATATCCAAAAATAACAGTTTGATTTTAGTCATAAATTTTTATGTAAAACGGGACCACGTAATATACCTCCATACTTAAGAAATTTACAGTCTATAAGGTTTAGCATTTTTGAAACATAAAGATGACACCATTATTTTGGAAAGAGTAATTTGGTACAACTTTTCTCGCTAGTTTCCTCCATTTGCCTGAAGTCTCCAATTCTTTCATTAATGGTTCTAGTCTGTCTTTATAATCCTGTACATGTTCTAGATATTCTTCTCTCATTACAATGACAATGTAACCGCCTGAAAGTAAAAAACAAAAATGACAATCACAATGGAACCACCTGGAAATAAAAACAAAGATGACAGTCACAATATGTAACCACTTGGAAATATCATAAATCAAACGACGATGTCATCTCTTGGAATTGCCACAAACATTTTCAATCTCAAAATCACGTGTCAGGAAAAACAGCAACAAACAAACAGCACTATTTTTACAATTTAAACCGGAAAAAAAAACATTATTAAAAAACTTTACAATAGAGCTCTTTGATTTGGTTATTACATGTAATAAAAAAGAGCAACTCAACAGATTCTAAACCAGCCAAAAAAAAAAAAAAACCAAACAAACAAAAAAAAAACACAAAAAAAAAACACAAAAAAAACCCACAAAAAAAAACAAAACAAAACAAACAAACAAACAAAAAAAAGCATTTCACAAGGTTTTACTATAACTCAGAAAGAGCAACTCACAATGTTTACTGTTGTAAGCCAATGAGACAAATAGTCGTTTTCAAAGAGTTTATTTAACTGAGAGTTGTGAGTCGTACAGTTAATCCTATAGGGGCAATTTTTGGAAGAGCGCCGTAGATCGTATTTTATAATGTACAATAAATAATGCTCATTTACATATGAAATAGACAAATCAGATTCAAGTAAACAAGTTATTCAATAAATTTGTACAAAATCCTTGAATTTTATGAAATAAATTGTAATTGAAACATAAACTTTAATATTCTTAGCAATGTTCCTTTACTGTTTCCAAAGACATATTGTATGTCTCTGCTGTTTCCCAAGATAGATAAACTTCCTGGTAGTTTACATTGTCCTTAATCCGATTACCAGGTTTGTTTATTCTTACGGAAAATTCTTACACTTTCATATCCCATGTTTATTTTCTGATTAAAATAATTGTCACAAAAAAACTTTACACTATAAACCAGATTTCACCACTGAAAAACCATAAAGAAAAACTCATCAGGTTTTAATTTAAACCAGTAATAGTGAGTCAAAAGATTTTATTATTAACCAGCAACTCACCAATCGGACTTTGCTGTAAATCAGAAAGAACAACTTACCAGGTTTTACTATACGAAGCATCTCATACAGAGCATTGCATGGAATGTGACCCTCTCCCATACCACCAGCAATCGCAGCGGCATCATAAGTATCTAAAAATTTTTTAAAAAAAATTATTTTAAGGAAGCTCTAAACACTGCTCACTGAAGAGTTCTAATTCCATGATACATTTATGCACTTAGAGTGATCTGCCCTTTGATGTAAAATTGAACAACTGGGATATTTTCAATAAATAAACCATTTGGAAATAGATTAAAATATTCTTAGCATTATATTAGATAAAGTAACTGAAAACGTTATTTGCAGGTAATTTCGTAATGTAAATAAACAAGGGTGATTTCTGTTCGCTATAATAGATAGTTTTCAGTAGGCCCAAATTAGCAAGAGTTATTTCCCGTTGGTCGCCATATTGGAGGTCAACATGCTCATATTCCTTCACTATTCAACCAACTTTGACTTTTTATACTGGCCATTGTGGGGTAAGAAGCATTGTTTTTCTGAAAAATATACATTTGTTAAAGCCTCCTTTATTTCATAATTTCTATACTATAAAGATTTTTCCCCAAATATTTCTGCTACACCTTCTTAGATTTGGTAAGACAAAGAGAAAAAATTATCAGGTTGACCACCAAAATGGCGGCCAAGGGAAATAACTCGGAGAAAAAATCTGTCATATGAAAACTATCTATACTTCATTGTCTTTGAACATTTTTCCAGGAGAAATATGGCAGGTGCGGCACCCTATGTTGAAAATAAACTAGATAAACTCAATATGTGTACACCTTTATATAATTTAATTTTTTCAAAGTCCAAAAAACCTTTTTTTTTCATTTTAGTGTTTAGAGCTCAGGCACTTGTTTCGTATACGGGACAACCTGGTAAAAATAAGTAGGGGGTGCCCCGTATACGAAACAAGTGCCTGTGGTTTAGAGCTTCCTTAAGATAGATACTAATTAATTTTTTCCACCAAATTTAAGAATATTCAAAATAATCGTAAATATTCACATATACTTTTCATGATATGATATGAACACATGTACCTGTTTGAATATTCAGCATTTTCTCACTCATAAAATCACAGATGAGATTGGAATATACATTTCTTTTCCTGGACGCCTCAATCATTCCCTCTGAAGGGTCTAAGCCGTCGATTGAGCGAAACCCCCTGTCCCAGAGCTACAAAGCAAGGACGCACTGTACTAATTAAAGAACAATACTAGTACTCTTTATGCATATATTTAAACATCTTTTCTTACAAAGATAATTCTTATATAATGAGATGTCTTGCACTGAAATCTCGAATATGTTACAAAAAAAGTTCAGCACCTTCCCAATGCAAAGTTGTTAAATTTAATTTAAGACCATGCTTACTGTAGGAAGAATTAGTCAAGTTAATTATGGTTGAAAAAAAATCAAAGTGTAACCTCTTGTCCAAGAAATCCAGTTCCAGAAGCAATGTCTAAAATTCGAACACTTTCACGATGTTCCGAAATCAGGTCACAAAGAGTCTCAGCAGCAAGCTTTGGTCCACGATATCGGTCTGGTCCCAGGTCCTATACACAATAAAAGGCATACAGGTCATTCTGGTTTTAATATAATGTAAATTACGGTCTGAGATATGAGTGAGTTATTCTTCAAATTTAATTTTACAGTAGTAAAATGAAATACTCAAAATTTTATGTGGGTACTATTTTTTTCTGACAAAAGTCTAAAGGCAACAATTTTCTGAATATGATTTAATTATGGGGTCAGAGGTCCTTCCTTAAAGTTTTTATTTACACTCCGCAAACATCTAAGATTTTTCTTTTATATACTAGTGTTGCATCACAATTTATGAAAAGTATTTTTCTGATAACAAAAATCTTGGAGAAAAAAGTTTCTAATGGCAGACTATTAACCACTAATTACCACGTCATATTTATTAGAATTCGCCCACTCTGTGTAGTAATCGGCCACTTCTTTCATCGTGATTCCCTCTCTGTGAGCCCCATAATTCTGGGCGTACGCAGCTACATCCCTCTGGTTGCCCTCCTGCTGGAATTTCTTTGCCTTTTCCGCCGCCATTATCTGTTCTAACACATCGTATATATCTTAGCAGAGCGTCTCAAAATGTCACTTAGATTCTTGTAACTGAATCAATATGTTTGACACCATCCTTTCAATTATCACATTTCATTCAGACTTCGTCAGCCTGCCATCTCTATACTGTACTCACCTTTTCGTATTTCCATACTAATTAATGATTTTTTCTTTACACATACACTTATTAATAAGACATATTGGTTATACAATAAATTCCAAAAAGACAGTCTACTTTTGAGCCCCCTGCGATTCTTTCAAATGAACAGACTAAATTTCTATGCATGATGCAGATACCACACTCCTGAAGAGAAATCCGAATTCTTTTGCTGATTATGAGAACATGATAAGGGGCTGGGTTTTCCCCACGCGGAGTTTATTTTCCTCCCGATTTTGCCTTCATTGATGTGCATTACAATGTTTCATAAAATCCGTAATTGTTTGTTGAATAAAACATTTCTCTGTTAAAACTGTAGCAAATTTGCTTTTAAAACATGAAAATAATACTGAACTCGAGGAAGTGAAATCTGAGAATTCTGTAAAACGGTTTGTATAATGTCTGTTTTCAAACGTGATTTCAGGTGATATATGGTTCATAACTTTGTATTTATTTCAATAGGGGGAAAACAGATGACGTTCCTTCCAGAGTTACAGTGATGTGGATTATTAAATTATCTAAAGCCGGATCACACAGAAAATAGAAAATAATAATTAAGAAATCAATTACAATGCAGTTAAGCGACCTCGACAATTCTACCTTTACAACATGTACAAAGACCAAAACAATGCGCGAGCGTGTGTTGAACAAAGATTCCAGAAATAAATAAATTCGTGAATAGAATTAAAAAGTCTCATTTTGTTCAGAAAAGCGTATTTATTTCATAAAAATTATCCACTTCGATCATCTAGAATGTCACTTTCATTTACGCTGCAGGTTTGTAGCTCAATGGTCTGATTAAAAAAAAATAGAGCTGAACAACCATTTAAATATCGAGCTGCAGAGAACTGCAGCCAGTTTATGATGGAACAACATAACATGAATTCTGACGTATGAAAAAAAAAACCCAAAAATCTGGTGTAAAGTTTGTGTATTTTGAAATCCAAGGCGATAACATCGACAGAAAAAGAAATGAAATCGAAATAAAATAATTAAAAAAGAAAAAAACTATTTCAAAAGGAGTGGTGTTAGAACAAGTCCCTTTCCTTCACACACATATATATAAATGATATTTTACCAGGGGTCCGTATTTTCTAATGGGGGAGGAGGGGTCGATTACCTTAATATATAAATTTAAAAACTGAAAATCAATACCAGGGGGAATCCGGACTTATCCACAAACTTGGATCAAGAACATCAAAGGTATTAAATTTCATTTAATACCGATACATTTACATGTAATGCAATTTTTTATCATCCTATTTTCTCAGTAATAATCTGCTGCTTTATGAAGAATTAAAATCTTATAGGTATTAGACTAAGAGTCTTCCAACGTAATGAGTAAACTAGGCAATTGTTAGGTATTAGAGTCTGCAAACGTAACGAGTAAAGCAGGCAATTCCTTAGTAATAGAGTCTACCAACGTAACGAGTAAACTAACGAGTAAACTAGGCAATTACTAAGTAACGCCATCGTAACGAGTAAACTAGGCAATTCCTTATAGAAATAGAGTCTACCAACGTAGCGAGTAAACTAACGAGTAAACTAGGCAATTACTTAGTAACGCCAACGTAACGAGTAAACTAGGCAATTCCTTAGTAATAGAGTCTACCAACGTAACGAGTAAACTAACGAGTAAACTAGGCAATTACTTAGTAACGCCAACGTAACGAGTAAACTAGGCAATCCCTTATAGTAATAGAGTCTACCAACGTAACGAGTAAACTAGGCAATTCCTTATAGTAATAGAGTCTGCCAACGTAACGAGTAAACTAGGCAATTCCTTATAGTAATAGAGTCTACCAACGTAACGAGTAAACTAGGCAATTCCTTAGAGTAATAGAGTCTACCAACGTAACGAGTAAACTAACGAGTAAACTAGGCAATTCCTTAGTAATAGAGTCTGCACAAGTAATAAGTAAACCAGGACATGTATTTTGGTTTGTTTTGTAGAAGGTAATTTGAGTGTCAATATTAAATAAAAATATGACATGTTAATTTCAAGCAAGACAAATCACATTCTTACCTTATCATTGTATACGCATACCCTGCCCTTTTCCTTGTCTTTTTTATCACGTGATGAAATCGTTGATCAATAAGATTATAAATCAGTGACATCGAGAAGTATATTAAAATGTAGACAAAATATTACTTAAACAATGGTTTTAGTTTGTTATTACAATTGTTCTAAATGTCAGTCCTATGTCATCTGACATGGCTAATATATATATATATATATATATATATATATATATATATATATATATATATATATATATATATATATATATATATATATATATATATATATATATATATATATATATATATATATATATATATATATATATATATATATATATATATATATAAATAGATAGATAGATAGATAGATAGATATAGATATATATACAAAAATGAATGATCAAAAAGCAACATACTATTCAACCATTAATGAAAAAAATATATCATCAGATATCAACTTACCACATCCATTATTTAAAGCAATATGAGCTGCATTTCTGAGCATTTTATTTTGCTTTTAAAACGTGCTGTTACGATAAATCTGTATGTTATTTAAACATTTAGGATCAATTAGACTGAAATAAAGTATTAATTTTTTCCAAAAGAAAGATTTCTGTACAGGGGAATGTGTAGTATTATTTAAGAAATCAATGTTGTACAAGACGACAATAATGTAATTTTGCTTTAATTAAAGTTTATAAATAGTTCTTCCATCGCAAATATAAACAACAGAAGTCTATAAACGTTCTTTCTTCTGTCATTGAAATACTAGTAGTTAATAACAAATTTGCAACAAAAATTCCCCGACATCAAAGTTGCAGCTCATATTCAGTGATTCATTTTGAAAATGGTTATCATGGGTCCAAAAGACCCCTCTTAATGACAACAATGAGTCCCGTGCCAAAATCAACGCGTCCAAATCCAAGGGTACCGTATACAAGGTATATAGAGAGGAAATTCTGGTGAAAACAAAAAGGGTATTGCACGAAAGTGCAAATGTTTTATTGTAGCTGTGAGTGATTTATACTTTTACTATCAATTGTCCAAGTAAGAGTACACGGTTTTGTGTCATAAAAATAATATATTGTCCACTGTGCACTTTGATTCTATTTTTAGATCGTATATACGATCTCACACATTGTATCAGTCATAAAATGCACAGAAGCAGAATGAAGTAAAAAAAAGTTTAAGAAGAAATGACAAATAGTCAGAAATAAAAATGATTAAATTTTATACTTCTTAGCTTGTAAGGAAAAAACGAAAAGAAAAAAAAATGATACAGGTTACAGCTTAAATACAAAGGTATAGTATTCGCTTCAGAAACATTCCACGGTATAGACATAATCAGTGATAATCGAACTATGCTATCTAATTCTCAAATGTTTTCTAATAATTTGCTTTTAACTGCAGTTGTGAAATCTGACCTGTTGTTGGCAACCTTATACCTGTTAAGATCGTTCATGCATATCGCTTAGCACGTGGATATGACGCAATCGGTCAAGTTTTTGCCTACACATTGCTGAAATATTTAGAGTACAATGTATATTCATTTGTATTTTCACTCACATCTATCGTCCATGTACTAATTGGAAAGATTATATTCTCCTGCAAAGAAATAGGGCAGTTTTAATTAATTTTTTTTTAAATTTTGTTCAAACATTTTCAGGCTTTTTTGAATGTTCTTTTCTTTTGCTTATCAATTATTCTTTCCACCCGTATCCCCCTTTCAAAAACTATAATACACTGCGTGTCCGTTGGAGAAATAAAACTTATACATTTAAATTTTGATCTGATACAAAGCGAAATTTTTCCTTCCAAATGGTATAAGTAAGGATAATACGTGTGTTTCATCCAAGGAGAATTTTAACATGTTGCGAAAAAAGGGGAGGGGGTTATTCTGTACACATGTCCTTTTCATATAATCAAAAATATGTACCATGTATATGTAATTTATCATTGTTTACCCCAAACTTAAATTGTAATAAACTTCCTTGATGAAAATCGGGAGAAAGTACTATCTAACGAGTATAAAACGGACACAGACGACCATCAGATCAATCAACAGATTATACATGTACGTGTATCAAATAAAATTGGTTGGTTGCCAAGATTTAGTCAACCGTAAGAAACTGTAATTAGCCATAAAAATGCTTTGTAATTTTCCCCCCAAAACATATGTTGTAATTTTGTGTATGGCCTATGTCCGTCATTTTGCAACCAATGCCTTAACAGGATAAAGATTTTTTTTCTTTTTTTTTCGTTTTATCAGATCTACATTACATTATCTTTTCAAAAAGAACAAAGCATTAATTGTTTTCTTCCTTCATTGATTTAATCTTTTTTTCCGTTCTTTATAGACAGTTTGCTTGCCACCATTGTCGTGACTAACAAGAGCACGATGTATACTTATTAACAAGTATCAACTTTCAGTGCTAAAAAGCTTATCTGACGTGAGCAAAATTAATTCCCGTTAAGCTTTTTAAAAAATTTGAACCCAGCGTCCTCAATATAATCTGACAGCGAGGCTTGATTTTTTTTCTATTCATTTCTTTTTAAACATGGACATATATACAGAAGTTGCTAAAAAAATTTAAACGTACATGACGATCTGAATACAGATAAAGTTGCTGTCCTTAAAAAAAGACTGAAATACGTGGAAGATACGTATGTGTTTCTAACAGATATCTAAGAAAGTTTCTCAGCTGTATTGAAAAACATTTCTTTTATCTAGACACATGTAAATTGTTCACCATGATATAAGAATTCTAATTGCTAAACTAACTTATGGGTACAATAAATAATAATAGCAAGGCCTTATGATATTGTATATTGATCTAGATATATATACATGTAATTGTAATATAGCCTTAATCAGGATGGAGAGAATACTCGAAATCGGGTATTATCCGTGAAATCGCGTATAGTCCCCGATATCAGGGTATCGTTGAATCCGCGAAATCGGGTATCCCGTGCAACTTTCTGTAACAGCAAAAAATTTAAACAACGGTGCATAATGTCAGTTAGTGTTACATGTACATCAGTATCTTGGGGATTTATTTATATAGTAAATATAGTTAATAATGAGGACCTTAGATCACTAATTTTAAAAGGTCCTAAATTTAGGGAACCCAGATCCTTCAACTGGCGTCGGAATTTCATAAATATTATGGATTCTGTAGAGGACTACGCCAGGCAATGGACAAGACATGAAAAAGAAGACCTTGACACTTTGTCAGAATGGATTAAATGTATCAGATGTATGTTAAAATCGCGCATTAAAAGATTGAGAGGCAATATGAAAACCATCTATCCTTCTGTATTCAATAATCCAGAAGTAAAAAAAGAATTAGATAGATTACATGATCAGTACGTACTGGTCCCCGCTGACAAAACAGGTACAACATTGTCTTTGTTTGTAAGGCTCATTATATTAAATGTATTTTAGAGGAACTTGGATTTGATTCTACAAGTGGTAATCCAACTTATACTCATAGTTCCCTTTCTAAGGAAAAAATTCTTCAAAATCATATGTCAGTTTGAATATTTTTAATATTCCAAACAACCAAAATGAATTTGAATTACCATATTTATATTGGATTCTGAAACTTCATAAAAATCCTTACAAACAAAGATACATAGCGGGTTCAAGTAAATGTTCAACCAAGCCTCTATCTTTACTCCTCACTAAGATATTAACAGTGGTGAAGGAGAAACTTCAAGAGTACTGTGCAACAATATATTCGAGAAGTGGTATAAATCAGATGTGGATACTTAAAAATTCCAAGGAACTTTTGGAAAATTTGAAATCACAAGATTTTACCAAAATCAACAGCTTAAAAACTTACGACTTTTCAGCGTTGTTCACAACCATTCCCCACGATAAATTAAAGTCCAGGCTTTTTGATATCATTGACAGCTGCTTTTTCAATAAAAATGGAACTCGTAAATATACTTACCTTGTCATTGGTCATTTGCAAAATTATTTTGTTAAAAACATTCTGATTGTTCACACAAGTACTCTGAAGTTGACATTAAAAAGATGCTTGAGTTTCTGATTGACAATATCTATGTGGTTTTTGGAGACCAGGTCTTCCAACAATCTATTGGAATTCCCATGGGTACCAATTGCGCCCCGTTATTAGCAGACCTTTTTTTGTATTCATATAAAGCAGAATTTGTCCAAAATCTTGTACGTGAAAAGAAGAAAACACTTGCTGTGGCCTTCAACTCGACATTTACATATATCGACGACGTATTGTCAATTAACAATGGCTATTTCCATTCTTATTGGATACGATATATTCTTGTGAACTTGAGATAAAAGATACCACAGAGTCTGACACATCTGTTTCATATTTGAATATTTTACTTGAAAAAGACGTTAATGGTAATCTAACAACCAAGCTTTATGATAAACATGATGACTTTAACTTTTCAATCGTCAACTTCCCTTACTTATGCAGCAATATACCTTCATCACCTGCATACGGGGTATACTAGTATATCTCTCAGTTGATTCGATACGCAAGAGCATGCTCTACGTATGTACAATTTCTAAAACGAGGTAAATTATTGACAAATAAGTTGATGAAACAAGAATATCAGCTGTCTCATTTAAAGTCATCATTTCGTAAGTTCTATGGTCGATACAATGACCTTGTCAGCAAATACAATTTTTCATTGAGTCAAATGCTGACTGATGTTTTTCATACTAATTGTTAGGCCATTATTTACACACTGAATTGTCGACGGATTTTTCCGTTATTTCCCGATCATGACAAGGAGCACACGGCGGGTGTGACCGGTCGGCAGGGGATGCCCACTCCTCCATGGCACCTGATACCACCTCTGATGTTTGGAGGTCCGTGTTTGCTCTGCTTCTATTTTGTATTGATTAATGGACTTTTGAGCTTGAATACTGTTCGTTATCTCCATATATTTCATTTTATTGAATCTAATTTATATGGTTGTCTGACAAGTTTTAAATCACACGACAAACACTGCTGTGGTAGCACAGAAGACACGGTGGCGTCATTATTTTTCAATACAATTTCTAAAAATAAATAATTACATGTCGTTTGTGTTTATTTCCCAATATATTATTCCTCAAGCTTAATTTCCTAATTCGCAAATTATTCACAAAATGTAAAACTTTGAAGAAATTTAACGACTAAAGTAAAGATTATATAGTAAAATCATCATTTCTTCCTATGATGTATGTATGCAGCGCAGTCCTGCAATTCCCGCAGGAAAAGAGGAGGCGCTAATTTTTTAAGAAAACAAATTAATGTCAATTTAGCATGAAAAATTTCATTCAAAGACACATTCAATGTTTTGCTTCCATTTTGATCGATGCAAGCGACATTACTTTACCTGTATGTGTTTGTGTGGAAATTGAGAGCAAGAAGTCATGTTAAAAGGATTTTTTGGCTTGGAGGGGGGGGGGGGGGTCATATAAATAAAAAATCCAATTCGGATTCATGTGCTAATTTTACATTCCCAATATAGAGCTAATATTCAAATATGAATTTTATATGAAAGTTTTCACATATCTTATTTTGTAAATAATTATGAACAAACTGAAATGTAATTCCTCATCGGATATTAAAATTTCATACAAATTGGAGCCACTTCCTTTTTTTTTATTATAATATTGGATAGACAGAGTAGATTTTCCCTTTTGTAGTATAGTTTATGGTATATCGCTTTATTATACCTTATTATAATATTTTACAAAACGCGTTGTTTGGTTCTAGACAGTACGTCACGCGACATGGAAATAAAACTTCATAACTCACTGTCTTTTTTCTATTCTTTTCATCATTATTTTTAGCTATTTAAGGTCTTCCGTCACAACGGAAGACCTTCTACTGATTCTGATGGTTAAGATTATTATTCTTTTTTTTTTTTTCTTCTCCTTTCTAGACGCCAACTTTGAGACCTCATATCTCGCTCATTTCTCAACGGATTTAGCTCAAATTTTCAGAATTTATAGACGTTACAAAACTCAGAATGCTGTCATACATTTAAAAAGTCCCCTTCCGCTTTGGAATTATTTCCCTTTAAATGAAAATTTGGGGGGTTTCGGTTTCGTTTCCAGACAAAGGCTCAGAAACTAAAAAAGCTGGAACAGAAATACTACTGAATTTGAATAATAGAGGCATTGAAGTTGTGCACATCTATTTTTGTTTTTTGATTTCTGCGTTCAAAATGGCGCTAGATAGGGGTCAAAAATTAGAACGCCTAAAAGCGCAAAAATTTACACATATTTTCCTATGTATCTTTTAAACTAAAAATATTTTGTTAAAACATGTTGAATAAAAGTTGTGCAAAATTTTAAGGTCTTTCATTTGGTACCACCAAAAAGGGGCTGGTCCCTTAAATTAGGGATCTAGGGTCCTTGAAAGTTTTCGTTTTATAACTCAAAAACGGTAAATATTTCGATATAGCTGTCGCTTAAAAGTTGTTCCTTAACATATTATTGATCTCACGAACTTGTTATTTTGTTCGAGTCTTGTTTAATAAATGAGCTAGAAGCTTGACCCATATACAGGTAACTAGTTTCATTAGACAAGTGAAGGTGAAATCTTTATGCGCATAATTGAAATAAACTTGCTATAAATGATAAACCTATCCAAAATAAATACTAATATTACTTTGAAATAAGTTTTTACGTGTTCTGTGGCTTCATTCCAAATTATTGAGTCACACATTTTCAATACGTCTCGGGACTTGTTTTTGTTTATATTTAAGTAACCGGCCATCCCCCAATCACGCGTGAGCTAGATCCAGTGATCAGTGGCCATACACTAAACAGGCTTTGCCGTTCTAAATCTATGTTGCAAACTCAACGATGCACGGATAATTGTGTTTTTTAATCATATCGGATCTTTCAAATTATCTCATCTTATCTATGTTGGTCAAATTGGTGATATACTTATTTCATTATTGTGGCGGAAATCACAAGAGATCCATTGCGTGTGAACCAACGACCTGCGTTCGTAAACAAAACATCTTTTCGTCGTTTAATGTTGAAACATACACTATATTAAATTTTAAAAAAAGTTAGCAAAAAATAAATTAGTCTTTAACTGCATTTAACCGCATTTCACATACATCCCGGGTTTTGTGTTTGTTTACAATTATGTTACCTTTCCCTCGATAGCATATGGCCAAGGAAGCAGCTATTAGCGCTCAAACACAAAACATTGTCGTTCTATATTCATTTTGCTAATACAATGATTTCAGAAAATTATTTTTTTAAACCATATCGGATCATTCAATTAAATCATTTAATCTTATCTTAATTTGACTTAATTAATCCAAAACATATATTAAGGGCGAACAAAAGTCCCCGATTTCATGAATCCTAATCTTAAAACTGCATACATGTACATGTATTTAATAAACGATTTATTTCTCAATTATGTGTTATTGTGTGTTTAATTTCGGAGATTCATTGCGTGTGGTTAATTCTTCAGATAATTCTAACTTGACACACAAGGTTTTGTATTTCCAGCATATGGCAAGTACGTGTGCTTTTATTAAACACCCAATTTTCCATTAACGCCCACAAAATCTACCTAGCTTAAGACTGATAATATACCGCCCGTCAATCATACAAAAATAAAACAATAGCTACTGATTTGATTGACAGGGCAGCAACCTGTGCTACCTGATAGTCTGAGTTTGCCTGCTTAGAAAGCAATTACATGTACCTGGTCACGCGTCAAACGCTTTCATGTACCGCTTGAAAAGTCGCTTTGTATACACTCTGGTAAAAAAAAAACTTATATATTGGTTGGTAATTATATTTCAAAAAATAATTGAGAGAAGAGAATTAAACTTTGAGTTCATTATTTTTATTTTCACTGCTGTTTTGTACACTGTACTTGTACGCGATGTGTCGTCCAAGATAACTGTACACTTTCCAAAGAAAAAAAAAACTGGCGGCTATTCGAGCCCCTTTTCGCCTTCAATGTTTACCTGTTTACAGAGAAGAGATCGTAATTTTTCAATAAAATATTTCATATTATATGTAATTTGATTTGTATGTATAAGTATCTTAAAGGCTATATTGTGCTGATTTTTTTTTTTTTAAATACATGTTTTATGTTATACATATTTTTTAGCATACGATAAAACATCGGCAACACTATAAGCTTAGTTATTTCCAATGTCCAGAACTGTGTAACGTAAATGTCATGCATTTAAGAACTATGTTAACTTTTTATAATTTAATTCCACCTGCGCATGCATGCGCGGTTCAAAAGAAAAAATGTACAAGGAGTACATGGACTTGAACATAACAAACATATTAGCACACATCTAATGATGAAAATGAAAATAATTGATAATACACTTTTACAACTTCATTTCAATGATGAGTTATTCTAAAACTTTACTTCAAATGTCAGAAAGGCCAGCACAGCCAAACTACTTTTAATTGTCTCTGTTTTAATTACAATGTCAATCACAATAACTCTTTTCTTTAGATCCCTTCATTTTTTGTTTGTACATAGTTACATGTACATGAAATTCATGCAGGGCGCTACACCTGTCAATCAAAATTGTAAACTTCTGGTGCCACTGCTTTATAGATATAGTGCTTTATAGATACAGTGTAATATTTCGAAACAACTTTTTAATTAAGGCTGAAGATGCATGCTGTGAATTTATCAAACCTGCAGTCCTAATTGACGATCCGTTCTTACATGTATATTATAATTAATCAGAGAGTCCAGTACTTGTGACAAGTTTTGAATGAGATTTCACTTTCCCTTAAGAAAATAATGATTGATTAAATAGATTATGCATATGAGATGATACCTGTACTTCATATAAATGTATACTTTTCACTTTGCAACAAGAATCTGTTATGGACAATTAAAAGTGAAGCGTTAAGATAAAAGACTTTGACAAATGACAAGTTATTCCTTCTTCTTTAATATAAAGCTTAAAGCTATACGGTCGTGCCCCCCCCCCCCTCCGGCATTTATGTTTTTGGGTTTTTTTTTCTTATATATCAAAAAATTTTGATTGTTTGTGCCCCATCTCAGAAAAAAATGAAATTGCTTTCAACAGGTTTGAGTCAAAAAATGATTTTCATAATGATAGTACCTTTATCAAAATGTTTCTACCCCTACGATTCGGAGTCGCAGTTTCGAATACCACCATGTCGCCCGCGTGGCGCAGTGGTTTGAGCGTATAAACGAGGTCCCGTGTAGCAGTAGGTTCTGGCATGAAAAAAGATTCCTCACTGCTCAAAGGCCGTAAGTGCCGAGTACAGTCCTAAATTTGTAGCCCTCTGGGCACTGGCAAATGCTGGCAGCTCAATGGACGTTAAACAACAAAAAGACAATCAAACAAACATTTATGTGTCGCCTGCAGAGCAGAGCAGCATTTAGCGATCAATTTGCCTGGCGTCCGTCTCTCTGTCTTGCTGTCCATACGTCTGTCACACCTTATATCTCGAAAACTGTAAGGTATGGATTTGATAATTTGCACATATAGCTTGACACTATGGCTTTTGTATTTTACCATGGCTTCCGACCTAGATATCCTAGAACTTGACCTTTGACCTACTTTTCAAAATAACCAATAATGCCGATATACAACTTCTTTTTGATATTTAAGAGGTAAGTCTATGCTTTTTAGAATGCGCACTGTTTGTTATAAAACATTTTGAAAAATACCAGTGTTACAGTCCACTTGACCTTGACCTTTGACCTTTTTCGCAAAATATACTGCAGAGGGTTAAATTTAACATATGTCTTTTGAAATTAGAGATAATTAATATTTATACATGTTTATGAGCTCATGACAATGTATTTTGACACTATATGAAATAAAGACACCACAAAAACTGAAATTTAAGTACTATGAAAATACAACGGGATCGGTATTCCAAAATGGATGGTGTAGACTGACAATTTTTTTTGCATGAACTATATGCCATCCATAGCAAATAAATAGCTGATCACTTTTAGACTTAGTTACATCTTTAATGAAGCTAAAAGCAGGCGACACATGCGTTCCTTGGAACACTCTAGTTCTGTAAGAAATCGGCAAAGATAATTAAGCAGAGATTTTTAATGAATAAAATGTTTTTGTTTTTTTTTCACCTTTTTATAACGCTGACTATATATACATGTATGGTCTGCGTTATAAAACATGATGTGATGGGGTAACGTAATGCACATTGTACACGTACTCAAAGACGCCGACATTTTTCAATATCAAAATTGGACATAAAACATATTTACAATAAAATTTGAAGCCAGCGAGTTAAACGTAATAAATTACAACTATATGGAAACGAAATAAAAAAAAATGTAAACTTGTCATGTCGGAAACACTCGGAAGGGTATTGTTGGTATCATACAGACTGTGTCATGGCCTTGACTCAAGTTCAAGGTCACTAAGAACAAGATGCTTTAACTGGATGTGTGGTCTGAAAGAACATATGTGAACTTGTCAAATCGGTAACACAGATAGGTTTGCGTCATAACCAGAGTATGTCATGGCTTGACGCAAGGTCATTTGGACAAGTTCAAGGTCACGAAATAGAAAGTGTACATTATTTTATTGTCTTTCTACTGGCGAAACATTGCAAGTTGATAAGTCCCTTACAAGATTATTTATCATCTTAGAATTTGGCATGACCTTGACTCAAGGTCACTGCTCCAACGGAAGACCTATTCGTTGCTCTGCAACGAGCTCGGCTCTAGTTTCAATACTTGTCGTACGTGGTAGAAAATAACAGGTTGCTATTTTAACCTCGTATTGTTTTGGTATATAAGTAATTACTGCATGAGTGTTTTGGAGATATGAAGAATTCTATTCACTCAAAAGGGCAATATAGGGAATATGATTTTTATTAGTTGAACAGATCTCCCCCCTTTATCATGCAATGAATATATAACATTCAATGACGTTTAGCACCAAACTCTGCAATGAAATTAAGGTCTTTCGCTCCAACGGGAGACCTTCTACTGATTCTGATGGTTAAGATTATTCTTATTATTCTTTTTTTTTTCCTAGACGCCAACTTTGAGACCTCGTGTCTTGCTCATTTCTCAACGGATTTTGCTCAAATTTGCAGGGTTTATAGACGTTACAAAACTCTATCAGAATGTTTTCAAACATTTTAAAAACCCACTTCCGCTTTTGAGTTATTTCCCTTTAAATGAAAATTTGGTTGGCTTCATTTCCAGACAAAGGCTCCGAGACTACAAAAGCTGGAGTGGAAATTCTATGAATTTAAATAATAGAGGCACTGAAGTTGTGCACATCGGTTTTTGTTTTTCAATTTCTGTATTCAAAATGGCGCTAGAGAGGGGTCAAAAATTAGAACGCCTAAGAGAGCAAAAATTTACACAGTTTTTCCTTTTTATCTTCTAAACTAAAAATATTTTGATAAGACATGTAGAATAAAAGTTGTACACAATTTTAAGGCCTTTCATTTGACACCGCTAAAAAGGGTCTGGTCCCTAAAATTGGGGATCTGGGGCCCTTTAAAGTTTTTGCTTTATAACTCAAAAACGGTAAATATTTCGAAAAAGCTGCCGTAACTAAAGTTGTTATTTAACATCTTATTGATCTCAAGAAAACATTATTTTGTTTGAGTCTTGTGTTCTAAATGAGCTAGAAGCATAACACATATACAGGTAAGTGTTTTCATTCAGCAAGTAAACAAGAGCTCTTCATGCGTGTAATTAAAATAAACCTACTATAAATAATAAACCTGGGTACATTAGATGTTAATATTCTTTAGAATCAGGTTCTTAAAGTATTCTGTGCTTTATTTCCAAATTATTTACTGCCAACTTTCCCTTTTATTAGTCCCCTACCGGTGAAACCGGAGGGGACTATAGGTTTCCTCAGAGTCTGTCAGTCCGTCTGTCTGTCCGTCTGTCTGTCTGTCCGTCTGTCCCTCTGTCTGTCTGTCAGTCTGTCCCACTTGGTTTTCCGCACTTTTTTCTTAAACGCTTGCAGATATTGAGCTGATTTTTGGTATGTGAGTGTATCTTGATGAGTTACAGATCAAGTTTGCATTTCGTTCCGCTTCATTGATTTTTGACGGAATTACGGTCTTTTCAATTTTTAAGGGTTTTCCGCAATTTTCTTCTAAACGCTTGTAGATATTGAGCTGATTTTTGGTATGTGGCTTTACCTTGATTAGTTATAGATCATGTTTGCATTTCGTCTCGCTTCATTAATTTTTGACGGAATTATGGCATTTTCAATTCTTAACGGGAACCAGATTACACTTGCCGGTAGGGGACTAGTATTGCTAATGCAATACTCTCAGAATGCTTGTTTCGTTTGTTTTCAAATTTGGATAAACCAGTCTTCTAAACAGGGGGAAAAAGATAACCTTTTATTCTTATCATATAAAAACAAACAATAAAGTTAGAAAATAAAACAAAACTTTAAACATAGCCTATTCACAGCCATTCAGTACACGCCTTTTACATTCACCTTGTGTGTTTACAATTATGTAACCCCTCCCTCGATAGCGCGTGGCAAAGGAGGTCACCGGAGATCAATCGGCGTATGAGCCAGCGACTTAAGGTGATACACAAAACAAACCATAGAATGGCCATTCCAAATACATTTTGTAAACTAAGTGATGAGTGGATAAATATGTTGAATCTTTCAGATTATTTCATAATATCTTTGATTAAGTCGCTAGTACATTTCAATTTATATTTCATTCGCTGAATTACAAGAAAGTTGCATATTTATTTTTATAAACATTGTATTTCTCGATATCGAGATAATTGCACTTTGTGGAAAATTACTTTAAAATCATTTCGAATCTTTCATATGATTTTGTCTTATTGTATATCACTCGCTTGTTTTAATCAGCTAATCTTAACTGCCTTTCACTTATTCACTTCAAATTCAATGCATTTTGAATGCCGAAAAGACCACTTTAAATTGTTTGCGTATTAAAGAAACAGTTTATTTATCTCTCTAATGTTATTATTTAACGAGTTGCTATAATTTTTTTCATAAACATTAAACAGCATGTATATAATTATCACGATAATTGTACGTAGATGTCACATTTTTAATTGTCAGGAAAATCGAAAATAAAATTGAGTACTTTTGAGTGTGTATTATTTTCTTCCTAACTTACAATATTATTGCATACAAAATACTAGGTCGGACGCAAGTAACCTAAATATTTCACTTGTTTTTGAAAATTCTATCGAGCGTGGAACGAATTTTACCCGTAAAAAAGTGTACAAAACAAAAACAACAACTTCCTATGCAGTTTTCTTTGGGAATCCATTGGCTTAGATAGTCTACTCCGACCTGTGTTGACAAAACTCGCGCAATGAGAAGCCATACATTTCAATCTTGTGACCTCTTGGTCAGTACATGTGAAGATTACGCATGGCAATTAGTGTCTGGAAAACGATGTATGTTTTATAAATGATTTGACAGGTTTAGATTTGTTCTCATTCCATATTAAATACAAACACAAACCCGTTATTTTCTTTGTTATTTCATACCGTCAGTTATATTAGATAGATTGTTTTAAAAACGTGTTGTTTAGGAAGATTAATTTTATGCATTTGTTTTATTTCATCTAATAAAGTGAATTTACCCATGATACGAATTACTGGTACATGCATGTAAATACGCGTAAATGCTATGTGGAAGAGCGCCCAAAATAAATGGAATTTCCCCATTTGACTGTTTAAATCATAGGTCCGCTCAGCTGACGAGTTGTTTTAATAACGGTAATAAATTATATTCAAGTCCTGGCAAGCGATCATTACGGTTGGTGACATTGCAATTAAACAGGTAGATACAAAGGTACTAAGATACTAACGGGTATATATATATATATATATATATATATATATATATATATATATATATATATATATATATATATATATATATATATATATATATATATATATATATATATATATATATTCACCTAATATGTTTTCATTAAGTGTTTTCATAAGAAGTAAATTGCTGGAGGATATCATGTTCTCCCTAATTACATCGATAGCGCGTAGAAACAACGGTACACGAACACACGCTTTTGTGTACAGATGTTTAAAAAAACCTTTATAACGGCTAAATAATTATTTAATTCATCTAACAAATGTTAGTTTATTTCTTTGCTTACATAATCTAACTTTTATAAATTAACACAAAAGTCATGCGATCGTATACAAATACTCGGGAGCAATCTTTCATATTTAATGAACGTATAGGTGAATAAATTTCCTCTCATCAAGTGCTATTCGTATACCCCCATCCCCGAAATAAATAGAATGTTTTCCTTCGCAGTCGGTTATATAAGTACAAGTGAGGATCGAGCTTTACAGAAGCAGGTGATGAATTCCAAGAGAAAGGCACTGCCTATATTATATACATGTACATTCCTAGAGACCTGGTTTTCTGAACTGATGTCAATGTTATTCAAAGACCTAGCTAGAAATTCTCTCTCTCTCTCTCTCTCTCTCTCTCTTCGAAATGCAGGCCCGTCGATCGTAAAAAAATGACACAATAATTTCAAATTTTAATAAGTTTCTCATCTCCCAAGCCAAAGGCCCAAGTAAGCTTTTCTGTTCACAATTCTTCATCTTTGTTTGCTTTCTTGGTGTATATAAGCGTTATCGTCGTTGTAGTTCTAAAGCTACTTGTAAATTTTTCTCATTTTTATCTTTTGAAGAACCACTAGGCCATAACAACAAAAATTAACATAGAATATTTTTGGTAATTATGAAGGGTAGTAAAAATTATATGGGGTCCAGGCGCGGATCAAGGAATTTTTTCTCGGGGAGAGGGGGGGGGGGATCCCAGTAAAAAAATATCTCAACCCAGAAATTTCTTGACGAGCCAAAAAAAGAAACTCTTTTCCCAAACGTGAAAAACCTATTTCGTGTGTGTGTTTGTGTGTGGCGGGGGGGGGGGGGGGGGTGGTGTTGACTTTTAAAGCTTCATACCTAAGACTTGTCATACCATTTTAACACAGATCTGCGTTTTCAAGGAAGGGTCCGCGTTTTATAGGGGCGGGGGGGGGGTTCCATGGTCACTTGTACTTGGTTTAGTATATACATTTAACTGCCCCCAACCCCCTCTAGATCCGCGCATGGGGTCATTTGAAAATAGTATTCTCAAGAACCCCAAGCCTGGACTACAATGAGAAAATTTCCAACATAGCATACATTCATTTTTTTTTTTTTCAAATCTTGATTCCAGGGAGGTTTGGGTCGGAAAGAGTGTTCATAATTTAACATAGGAATTTATATATCCCCCCAAACGAAGTGTGTGGGTTTGGGGTGGGGGTGTTTTGAGTCTTTAGGAATCATACTGTCCGTCTGCCTAGCTGGTTTATTATCAAAAACGGAATTAATTTTCACCTCCAAAAATTATATTAAGTTTAAAATTTGCTTTATTATTCAGGTTGAATCCACGATTCCACTGATGTATCAGTGACGTCAAATACCTATCTAATATTGCGTCACAATAGTTGCAAATATTGCGCGGAAGTTGATAAATTTATGTAAACGTGCAAAGAAAAAGATTTTTAAAAAGTTAAGTTAAATAATTTCTCTTTTCTGTCCAATTACTTTTCCGAGTGCATTAAATAATATTGTGATCCAGAATGTATTTTATTCACGGGCGTTGCCTCAGCTATAGATGTTTTCAAACAAGTCAGTATTGATACTGTAGGTAATTCTATACATGTACAAAACGTCTTTACAGTAATCATAATAGATTATATAAATTGTTTTATTTTTTTAAATGAGTTAATAGCACATGCATATACTGGTATTTTATAATTCCTAAAAATAATTTTTCTAGTGTAATTTATTATGAACATTTCTGATAAAACTGGGATGTGAAAAGATTAAGAATTATTTCTTATTATTCAGTAATGATGAATATTCCAGATTAACGCAACATTAAATTCAGCAAAGTCGAGATGTGCACTTCATGAAGTGTTGTTAATACTTGAATATGTTAACTTATATGCAGTAATATCAAAAATGCAGTCAGCATTATACGATTGCTCACGATCGACTGTCGGGCCGAATAAGTAAGAACGGAAGTACTCGTCACATCCCACTTCACTAATTAGCAATAATTGTTTACTATTAGTGTCGGTGGTTCAGATTCTGGTTAGACTTTAATCTTTTAAAAATGTAAAACCTGAAATAGAAAAAAAAAGTTATAGAAATCTATCAATTTACTACTTAATGAGGAAAATGTTGCTAATACTACTGCTGGACGCCCAACTTCAAGCTGACACTAAAACAGCAGATGATTCAATGGACATTTTTTATTTTCGTTTTTAAAATTTGACAATTGTTCCACATATCCTTATACTTTATATGGAGTTAAAATAAGTCAGTAGGTTGGTAAATTTCCAAAATATCTCATTATTATCCAACCAGTTACAAAACGGATGCCGCCCAGACGACCCCCCCCCCCCCCCCCCACCGCTTTTTTTTCTGGGCTCTATTATCATGATTATATGTATGTAAGTGTACAGGTTTTTTTTCTTATTTATTTCAAGTTAAATTTCTTAGAGCAGGAAAATATTCCTTAATATGATGAATGGATAAAAAAATTGGATTAAAGCCGAGGCTGTACACATAAAAAAAAAAATACTTGCTGGATTAAAGTACGTGCATGTATAATTTCGCCACTGCAAGACCTTTTTTTTTTTTTTTTTTTTTTTTTTTTTTTTTTTTTAGATTTTCTTTTTATTCCAGATAATTTAAAAGATTATTTTTCTTGGAAATGAGATATCTTATTATTAAGCTTAAAATTTGCTATTAATTGTTACATGAAATAAATATTTTTTTTTTTTTTTAGGTGTGTATCAAGAAATCAAACAGATGTTTTACAAGTAATTCAAAAGATCTTCATGGACCTGAAAAACATTTAGTAATTAAGATATATGTAATCTATGGATAACATCATCTAAAACCATGTAACATACAGAAAAGAAATAAAACACAGACATATTCTTATGATAAAATACAACGAAGAGCGATTTTAGAAAACATTTCTAATTTTTAATATAGAAACCAATCCCGATTGAAATAAAACCGATTCCGATCGAAATTAATGCATAATTATTAAGTAATAAAATTAATGGTAATTGCCACCTAGAAAACATGTTTAAAAATAAATCAAGTAATTTGTAAACCATATTGAAACAAAACAACCAAATTTCATGATGAAATCATAGTAGCTTTCTTCTTTATATTATTCCGGTCGGGATCGGTTTAATTTGGATAAATTTATAAAAAGCAGATAATTTGACGCCTCTTATTTCACTCAATATACCTGTTCCCACCAATTTTTTAAATTGATTCAACAATTTGTACTTTGAATTCATAATAACATGAGGAGAAAGTTCTGACATTTCAATGTATTGGATTTTAGAACGTAATAAAAATTGGATAGTGACTTCATTAAGTCACTTGCTTAACTGAAGTTTAGACCACATAATTTTTTCTAAAGAAATATAAATTGTTGTCTTATTCATTGATATTATAAAAGATAAGGGTTTATACTATAAATAATATTTATTGACATATTCAGTTTTTGAGTATCTGTTTCAAATAAAACAAAACAAAAACGTAGTAAATTTTTAACCAACTTGTTGACCTTTTTGCACTTAAAATTAAGCACTTACCAAAAATAGGACTAGAGGAACACTAAAAAAAAAATCTTGATGTTGCCATGTATAAACAATTGCTTTTATAAGTCTAAATGCAAAAAATAATTAAAATCCATGACATGTGATGTGCCACCCATTGCCTGGTTTTTTGGTGGACTGTCTCTTAAGTCGTACACGTAAAAGTAGAAATACTAGTCCATATAAACAATGTATCCATTTAAGTTAATCATCAAATATGGATAAATTGATGACAAGCGTGGATACATTTAAATTCAAAATAAAATTCGTTGAACTATATTATTAGATATATATTTTTTTTCCAATATTCATTTGTATTTCGATTGATGCAATGTTTATGTGTATTGGGAATAGAAAATCCGCGAGGGGGGGGGGTGTTATTATCCCCTGGAAACAGGCACGTATCGTTACAAATGAACATTTAAAAAAAACATATGTCTAGAGACTGCCTTAAGATCCCGCCCCCATTTTTACAGCCAATCCAACCCTGATAACCTATGCTCGGCACTTAAAGGTCCATTGAGCAGTGAGGGATCTTTTTCGTGCCAGCACCTACTGGGATACGGAACCTCGATTTATATGGTCTCCTCCGAAGGAACGGTCTCCATGGCCTCGTCCCGCAGTGGAATTCGAACCTGCGACGTAAGGATCGACTCCTTACTCCGCGACTCTAGAGCAGACGTTTTTACCACTGCCCCATGCAGGCGACGATTCCTTAAGTGAAAGATGGATTATTTTTTAAAATCGACTCAAGTTGTAAGATAGAAATTACTGTATTTTTTTTTTTATATTTTAATAATATACTCATACCTAAACTACTACTGAGAAATCTGCCTATATTAGTAAAGAAAACACATTTTCTATCTTCTTTTGATTTCAAAAGTTTTTTTTAAATTTTATTTTACCTGAATGTCTTACTTAGCGCCAAGATTTTATTTTCTCACAAAACTCACGGTTTACCGAGGCATATCCAAACGCAATACAGCAAGACATTGGTTAATCTATCAACTTATATTCCTCGTCATTTTCTACTTCCAACTTTCCTAGCTCATATACATTTCACACTAGGTGATTTCGAGTTATTTTTCCATCGAAAGTACAAATATATATATTTCTAAACAATGCACCTAATTTCTCTACCTATTTTTGACAGGTATCAGATTAATGTTAGACATTTGTTTGTTTAGCACTGGCAGCCCCCCTGCCACCCCCCCACCCCCTGTTCCTACGTGCCTTCTACGTTAGTTTGTACATGTTTCAGCTAATATTCCTGCAAAAAAGGCTAATATTCTTACAGACCTATGACAGTGAAATGGTTAATCAAACATAAAGATATTACGTTCTCTCAAAATGTTTCTCCCATGCATCTACGTAGAATGTGCATGCTGAATTCATTTTAGCATATCCTGGAAAAATTACGATCTGAAATCCCAGATCAGTATACACTTCTTATCAAAATACTTTTGCTCTTTACAAGATTAACATGAAAATATAGCCCTGATTGCAGATAATTGTAGCCTGTACCAGCTTAAAAAACTGTAAAATATCCACCATTTCTCTACGTACTCTGGATGGAAACAATATTTATTTTATTTAAGAAAATAACCTTGATCCCAGACATTCTTTGTCACCTACCTCTAGTTTCATCAAACTAATAGTCCAAGACAATACCCTACCTTCTATGGAGAGTCAAAAATAAATTTAACCAGAAGATATGTCCCTGATCTCAGAGCTTTCTCCCACCTACCTGTACTTTGTACCAGATAATAGCCCTGTTAAATTTGCACCACAATCCTATCTGCCATTGATACATGCAGAATATATTTGGTATTGATAATATTACCTTGATCTCGAAGTGTTTCCCCAACCTACCTGTAGCTTGTCTTGTACAAGTAAATAGTCCAGGTCAAAACTCTGTAATACCCTATCTTCTATGGAAAGTCACTATGAAAATTTTACATGAAGATATATCCCTGATCTCAAAGCTTTCTTCCATCTACCGGTCCATTGAACCAGATAATATCCCTATTAAATACGCCACAATCATGCATTCCATTGATATATGCAGAATCTGCCTATATTAGCAAAGAAAACACATTTTCTATCTTCTTTTGATTTCAAAAGTTTTTTTTAAATTTTATTTTACCTGAATGTCTTACTTAGCGCCAAGATTTTATTTTCTCACAAAACTCACGGTTTACCGAGGCATATCCAAACGCAATACAGCAAGACATTGGTTAATCTATCAACTTATATTCCTCGTCATTTTCTACTTCCAACTTTCCTAGCTCATATACATTTCACACTAGGTGATTTCGAGTTATTTTTCCATCGAAAGTACAAATATATATATTTCTAAACAATGCACCTAATTTCTCTACCTATTTTTGACAGGTATCAGATTAATGTTAGACATTTGTTTGTTTGTTTAGCCCTGGCAGCCGCCTTCCACCCCCCACCCCCCTGTTCCTACGTGCCTTCTACGTTAGTTTGTACATGTTTCAGCTAATATTCCTGCAAAAAAGGTTAATATTCTTACAGACCTATGACAGTGAAATGGTTAATCAAACATAAAGATATTACGCTCTCTTAAAGTATATTATTATTATATTAAGTATATTCTCCCATGCATCTACGTAGAATGTGCATGCTGAATCATTTTAGCATATCCTGGAAAAATTACGATCTGAAATGCCAGATCAGTATACACTTCTAATCAAAATACTTTTGCTTTGTACAAGATAAACATGAAAATATAGCCCTGATCGCAGATAATTGTAGCTTGTACCAGCTTAAAAAACTGTACAATATCCACCTGTAGCTTGTACAAGTAAATAGTCCAGGTCAAAACTCGGTAATACCCTATCTTCTATGGAAAGTCACTATGAAAATTTTACATGAAGATATGTCCCTGATCTCAGAGCTTTCTCCCACCTACTAGTCCATTGAACCAGATAATATCCCTATTAAATATGCCACAATCCTGCATTCCATTGATATATGCAGAATATATTTGGTATTGATAATATTACACTGATCTCGCAATGTTTCCCCAACCTACCTGTAGCTTGTACCAGCTAATAGTCCAGGTCAAAACTCGGTAATACTCTACCTTCTATGGAAAGTCAAAAGTTAAAACTTACATCAAGATATATCCCTGATCTCAGAGCTTTCGCCCACCTACTTGTACTTTGTACCAGATAATATCCCCGTTGAATATATGCCACAATCCTACCTGCCATTGATACATGCAGAATATATTTGGTATTGACAATATTACCCTGATTTCAAAGGGTTTCCCCGACCTACCTGTAGCTTGTACCAGCTAATAGTCCAGGTCAAAGCTCGGTAATACCCTACCTTTTATGGAAAGTCACAAGATAATTTTTACATGAAGATATATCCCTGATCTCAGAGCTTTCTCCCACCTACCTGTACTTTGTACCAGATTATATCCCTGTTACATATACGCCACAATCCCACCTGTCATTGATAGATGCAGAATACATATGTTATTGATAATATTACCTTGATCTCGATTTGTTTCCTCAACCTACCTGTAGCTTGTACCAGTTAATTGTCCAAGTTAAAACTCGGTAATACTCTACCTTTTATGGAAAGTCAAAAGTTAAAACTTACATCAAGATATGTCCCTGATCTCAGAGCTTTCTCCCACCTACCTGTACTTTGTACCAGATAATATCCCTGTTAAATATACGCCACAATCCTACCTTGCTATCGAAAGATGCAGAGTATATTTGGTAGTGAACAGATCATCCTGTTCTCGAAGGATTTCCCAAACCTACCTGTAGCTCGTAACAGCTGATACTCTAGGTAAATACTCAGTAATGCCCTACTTTTTTGGAGAGTCACACGATAAATAAATTAAAGTACAAGTAACATCGAAAATGGTGTATGCCTATTTACGATTCGTATTCAGTTTAATGTAGTTTTAATGTAGTCTACTTGTGTACTAAGTTCACAGGTCTTTAGATCGCTTATAAAAAAATTGAGGTGTTCAAAAAGTAAAGGTATGGAAGTAATGGAACTATTTACATAGAGTACGCACTTTCGCCAATAAAATTTTTTTAAATCAAATGCTTTACAATTTTACTTTCTATCCATATCTATTCATATATAAACAATCTTCATAACAACCAAAGTTCATTTCAAAATCCCGTATACTTTCCGATATATTCTGAAACCAATTTAAAAATTGACCTTAGTTTTTTACTCGACATCAGCTGGGGCCATTGAAAAGTTACACTAACTGTTATCGGGAACGACGGGACAAATTTTCCCCGGAATTTATTCTATATCCCGGTGAGCTTGAGATAAAAGATACCACGAAGTTTGACAAATCTGTTTCATATTTGGATATTTTAGTTAATGGTCATCTAACAACCAAGCTTTATGATAAACGTGATGACTTTAACTTTTCAATCGTCAACTTCCCTTACTTATGCAGCAATATCCTTCATCACCTGTATACGAAGTTTATATCTCTCAGTTGATTCGATACGCAAGAGCATGCTCTACGTATGTACAATTTCTAAAACGAGGTAAATTATTGACAAACATGTTGATGAAACAAGAATGTCAACAGTCTCGTTTAAAGTCATCATTTCGTAAGTTCTATGGTCGATACATTGACCTTGTCAGCAAATACAATTTATCATTGAGTCAAATGCTGACTGATGTTTTTCATACTAATTGTTAGTTCATCATTTACACACTGAATTGACGATGGATTTTCCGTTATTTCCCGATCATGACAAGGAGCACACGGCGGGTGTGACCGGTCGGCAGGGGATGCCCACTCCTCCATGGCACCTGATTCCACCTCTGATGTTTCGGATGTCCGTGTTTGCTCTGCTCCTATTTTGTATTGTTTATTGGACTTTTGAGTTTGAATACTGTTCATTATTTCCATATATTTCATACTCAATGAATATTTGCATTCAAGCTCTACAAAATTTTCTTTAATTTGATTGTATGATCTTGCTTTGTCACCAAGAACATTTTAGCGGTCTAATTTTTTTTTAAAAATTGAGAAGTATATTATACATTCTGGGAAAATTCGTTCAATCTTAGCTCTTTTTACATTCATAAACAACATGGCGGTGCAGTTGTTGATGCAGACGTTTTCTATTTTTTTTCGCGAAAGGAATTATTACGGACTTATCCTTATGATATGGAATAAGAAAAATCAACTTTAAAATGTTGAAAGATTGTGCAAGTACTATGCAGCTTTTCGTTGCTCTTCAAACGCCGTCTGTTTACATGTGAATGACCAATTCAAGCTAATGTCGATTAAAAAAGTAGGTCAATTTTTGAAATTGATTATAGAATATCTCGGGAAGTACATGTATATAGAATTTCTAAATGAACTTTGGTAGTAATAAAGATTGTTTATGTATCAGTAAATTTAAATAGAAAGGAAAATTTTTAGAGCTTTTGATTAAAAAGTATTTTATTAGCGAAATAGGGTACACAGTGTAAGGATTCCATACCTTTATATTTTTTATACACCCCGATTTTTTTTAAATCGGATTAAAGCGATCCAAAGGTCTGTGATTAAGATATATTGAAATCAGACCAAAACTGTAGGAGGAGTAGAACTTTGAAAAATTGTTTATAGACGGACGGACGAATGACACACACCTTACTTTTGAATAATCTCTTCTCGTCTTTGACCAGTAGAGCTAATAATGAGAAATGCTCAGGTCATAAGTACCGGTAATCTTTGAGTGAAATATAGACAACAATGTTTTTCCAATAGAGAACAATTTTTTAATTCGTGAAACACTGATGCTCCGTATGAAAGCTTTTGGAGAGGTTAAAGTTTCTCAAATGCAAGTCAAACTTTAAAAGTCAAGGGATGAAAAATTTTGTTACCCAAAGAAAGGACTTGTTCTCAATGAATATACTTGTGAAATATGAAAGCCCAAAACACTAACCATTATAAAATTACGGCCAATGTTTTCAAATGTGGATCAAACTCAGTTCAAGTTCAAAGGTCATTAATATTTTTATATCCTTGGAAAGATCTTATAATAAATACATGTGAAGTATGAAAATCCTAACATCTACAGTTCAAAAGTTATGATTACGCTTAAAGACTGGTAAATTCTTGCAAAATTGAGTCAAACTTCAATGTCTATAATTTTTCTATAATTGACTTTGAACTCGATCAAATGACCTTAGGTGAAGGTCATGACACAACTTCAGGACATAAGAAATCTGTGTATGAAGTAAGAAACTCCAATATTTCTGGACAAAGAAGTTCCAGACCAACCAAAAATTTTAAACATATAGCTTTTCTGTGAATGACCTTGATATTACCAGAATAACCTTGTGTTAAGGTTAAGACACTCGGGTTATAAACAATCGCTGTACAAGGTATGAGCAATATCTTGGACAAAATTTCAAGAACAGACGAGCAAGGTTATTCCTACATCTCACTAAACTTCGATTGTGGGGAGTACTAGTATTACAATATAAATATTACATAAAAAACTTGTCCAATTGTTTTTACTTCTTATGCCCCCGGATAGAAATATCCCGGGGGTATATTGTTTTTGTCCTGCCTGTCTGTCTGTTTATTTGTTTGTCTCTCTGTCTGTCTGTTGTCAACTTTAACCTAGGCCATAACTATTGAGTGGGTAGAACTATGGCTTTCATATTTCACAGGTGTATTCCTTGTGACAAGACCTTTCTTTAGGTACCACCAAATTTGACCTCTTGACCTTGGAGTTTGAGTTACTTTTACAAAAAAAAAATACCACACTTTAACCTTGGCCATAAATTTTGAACAAGTGGAGGTAGGGCTTTCATATTTCACATGTGTATTCATTGTGACAAAACCTTTCAGCTGGTGTAAATATTTTAGACCTTTTGACCTTGACATAAGAGTTTGACCCATTTTTTAAAAACTTTAACCTTGGTCATAACTTTTGAACAGTTAGAACTAGGGCTTTCATATATCACAGGCGTATTCCTTGTAACAAGACCTTCCTTTGGGTACCAACACTTTTGACCTTGACCTTTGGAGTTTGACATGAATTTGAGAGAATTCAACCCTCGCCATAAGCTGCCATACGGGGGCATCAGTGTTTCACAAACACATCTTGTTTTAAAATTTTCTTTTCAATTTCTGTCCTGGCAGTTGTCTCTGTTACTTTACATTTCTTAAGAGCAGCTCTATATGCGAGGCAAATTTACATTGCTACTCCCAAGACAATTGCCTCTTTCATCAACACATGAGTCAGATATTGCAGCCCCATTCTACCAAACATTTATTTATCATTCAACATAAATTTTGCCATATGATGATTGCTTATTCTATTATAAAGTATACTGCATAAACTACAACAAGTAATACGTACATATATATTTAAACCTTTGGAATAAGTGAAACGGTTTATAATTCAGACTAATTTGTAACAATTAATAAAATTAAGTATTGCATTGGAATACAGGACGTGTTTTTGTGAAACAGTATGCCCCCGATGGTAACACAATTCTGGAGTGGGACGTAGACTGAAGTGGTATCACAGTTGAGGTCACATGATCAAAAATTTCTGTACCAACGGAAAGGTAACACTCATGTCAAATATTAAAGCCTTACCCTTGACAGCGCAATAGTTATGGGCTAGGTTAAAGTTGACAACAGACAGACAGACAAACAGACAGACAGACAGGACAAAAACAATATATTCCCGGGATCTTTCGATCAGGGGGCATAAAAATCCTGATTGTCCTTTTTTGTTTAGTATTTCTTTTATCACTAAAACAATTCATTATTTTTGGCGTTAATAATTCCCAGTAGGTGCAATTCAAATGTAGCACAAGATACAAATAGGTAAACGTACAGAGGATACTCAAGGAGTAAGTTATCCATTTCAGTATTTAATAATCCTTGAGATGTAAATGTAGCCTGCTTTACATATTCCTGCAGGAAATTGGCAAATTAGGAAGAAATATTCTTATGTTATGGGTGTTTGATAAAATTTACAATTTAAATGAAAGATCATGGGAACAGGATAGAAGTACATTTAAAAAAAAAAGCCCAGGTATGGGTTTGAAGCATTTGAAATGCTTATCAAGAATATCACCAAGGTGGAGTGTTGTCTATAAAATGAAAATTTCAGTATTAATTATACATGCAGCAATTTAGCTCATTGAGCATAAACTAGACATCCCCTTGCTAATTACTAGTAGTTCAAAAGATGACGTATTATCAGTATAATAGACAGAGAAATTCCTGACAACTGATCATCAACAAAAACAATAGAACTTCCAGTGAACATTAAATTTTACCCAAGTGAAGTTTTGAGCAAATTTGAGTTATTCTTTGTTTCCATGATCTATTATATACAGTACAAATCATAACAATCATTACATATGCAACGCTTCTTTACATGCAATGAACTTTACATGGGAATTTATAATTAAAATGTAGCTATGACAAGATTAGCCAATTGATTATGGCAGATGACCTTTCCAAGCCCTCCAGCAGAACAGCAAAACATGAAAGAGATTCAAATAACTGGATGCTCAGTCCTAGCACTTCTTTTTAATAGACTTGTCACATTGAATTATTTAATGTTTTGATACATTTAAACATTTCACAAGTGAATATGTCAATCATAGGAGCAGTTTAAACAAAATGTCAAACAAAATTATCATCAATGTAGGTGTTGCGTTTAGCAACGCACCTCCCCTTTAACTGTGAGCAAAAATGTTTTGTACTTTCTGGTCCCTGAATAATAACATGTGAAAGGTACTGACAGTGGAATTGATGTACTGAAAGTACATAAAAGGAGAAGCTGCAACATACATGTCAAAGACAAACAAAAGAGGATGACCAATCTTGCACCCCTTTCAGAAACACCCCTTACTTATGAGGTTATTTGTATTTTGACATGAAGAGTTTATTGTTAAAGTTGGACATAAACAATTTTATTTAAAGAATTTATTTTTGTCGCATGGTCAATAAATTATTTGTAAACTAGAGGTACTGTGAGCACTGAGCTCACAAAATGATACCCCGCGCCTCAGATACATGTAGATTTATAATGGCAAAATCTATGTTATGCTATGGGAGACCTAAAAAATTAAAATAAGAGGTGCACAATGGCATTAGGTATTAAAGAATCTGTGAAAGTATCATTAAATTTTATTCAGTGGTATGGAAGGAGTTGAGGATAAGAAATGGGTACCCCTCATTTTAATAGAAAGAATGGCAGTGTTTTGCCAAATGCACCCCTACTAATGTTATTGTTCCCCGCTTTCACGAAAGCGAGGGGACATTAAATCTCATTTGTCTGTCAGTCTGTCCGTCCGTTACAAAAACTTTAACCTTGGTCATATCTTTTGAATGAGAAGAGATAGAGCTTTCATATTACACATGTGTATTGCCTGTGACAAGACCTTTCTAAATACACTATGATTTTTGACCCCTTCACCTTGACCTTAAAGTTTGACCTACTTTTAAAAAAAAATTAAACATTACTTTGAATTGGCCATTACCTTTGAATGAGAAGAGAGAGGGCTTTCATTTTTAATATGTATATTACCTGTGACAAGGCATTTCTAAATACACTATGATTTTTGACCTCGTGACCTTGATCGTGAAGTTTGACCTACTTTTCAAAAACATATACCTTGGTAATGACTTTTGAATGAGAATAGATAGGGCTTTCATATTAAAGCTGAGTATTGCTTGTGACAAGACCTTTATAAATACACTATGATTTTTGACCCCTGGACCTTGAAGTTTGACCTACTTTTAAAAAATTTAAATATTACTTTGAATAGGCCATAACTTTTGATTTATTGGAGATATGGCTTTCATATTAATCCAGTATATTACCTGTGAGAAGACCTTTCTAAATACACTCTGATTTTTGATATCGTGACCTGGACCTTGAAGTTTGACGTACTTTTCAAACACTTTAACCTTGGTCACGACTTTTAAATGAGAAGCGATAGGGCTTTCATTTTAAACCTGTTTATTGCCTGTGACAAGACCTTTCTAAATACACTATGGTTTTTTTTATCTCGTGACCTTGACTTTGAAGTTTGACCTACTTTCAAAAATGTAATTTTTTCTTTTAACTTCTGATTGAGAAGAGACCAGCCTTTCATATTTGAACTCTGCATTACCTGTGACTAGATATTTCCGAGCATGCTATGATTTCTGACCCCTTGATCTTGACCTTCACGATTGACCTAGTTTTCAAAAAGTTCAACTTTGGTGATAACTTCTGAACGATATGCCATAAATAATGACTCCTCACCCACAAGGACACGGAAAGCGGGGAACTACAATTCTTTGAATTTGCTAGTTGTGACTTAAATTCAAGACACGTGGTGTAGGTTGACCCATTCATAGGTTATTTAGGGTAGAACCGGTTTTATAAATAAAATTGGCAGTAAACAGGAGATTGCTATAGTCTGTTTTCTAAGAGCACTGCGATAAGGGACATATCTTAATGTACAATTTATCTAGTGACTTTCCATAAAAGGTAGAGTACTACCGAGTATTGACCTGAACTATTAGTTGGTACAAGCTATATACAGGTAAGTTGGGGAAACCCTTCGAAATCACGGTAATATTTTCAATACCAAATATATTCTGCATGTATCAATGGTAGGTAGGATTGTGGCGTATATTTAACAGGAATATTATCTGGTACAAAGTACAGGTAGGTGGGAGAAAGCACTGAGATCAGGGACATATCTTCATGTAAAATTTATATAGTGACTTTCCATAGAAGGTAGGGTATTACCGAGTTTTGACCTAGACTTTAAGCTGGTACAAGCTACAGGTCGGTTGAGGAAACCCTTCGAGATGAGGGTAATATTATCAATACCAAATTTATTCTGTATGTATCAACGGCAGGTAGGATTGTGGCGCATATTTAACAGGGATATTATCTGGTACAAAGTACAGGTAGGTGGGAGAAAGCACTGAGATCAGGGACATATCTTGATGTAAGTTTTAACTTTTGACTTTCCATAGAAGGTAGAGTATTACCGAGTTTTCAGCTGGACAAGTAGATGGTACAACTACAGGTAGGTTGAGGAAACCCTTCGAGATCAAGGTAATATTATCAATACCAAATATATTCTGCATGTATCAATGGCATATACGATTGTGGCGTATATTTAACAGGGATATTATCTGGTACAAAGTACAGGTAGGTGGGAGAGAGCACTGAGATCAGGGACATATCTTGATGTAAGTTTTAACTTTTGACTTTCCATAGAAGGTAGAGTATTACCGAGTTTTCAGCTGGACAAGTAGATGGTACAACTACAGGTAGGTTGAGGAAACCCTTCGAGATCAAGGTAATATTATCAATACCAAATATATTCTGCATGTATCAATGGCAGATACGACTGTGTCGTATATTTAACAGGGATATTATCTGGTACAAATTACAGGTAGGTGGGAGAAAGCTCTGAGATCAGGGATATATCTTCATGTAAAAATTATCTAGTGACTTTCCATAAAAGGTAGGGTATTACCGAGCTTTGACCTGGACAATTAGTTGGTACAAGCTACAGGTAGGTTGGGGAAACCCTTTGAAATCAGGGTAATATTGTCAATACCAAATATATTCTGCATGTATCAATGGCAGGTAGGATTGTGGCGAATATTTAACAGGGCTATTATCTGGTACAAAGTACAGGTAGGTGGGTGAAACCTCTGAGATCAGGGACATATCTTGATGTAAGTTTTAACTTTTGACTTTCCATAGAAGGTAAGGTATTACCGAGTATTGACCAAGACTTTTAGCTTGTACAAGCTACAGGTGGGTTGAGAAAACATTGCGCGAACAGTGTAATATTATCAATACCAAATATATTCTGCATATATCAATGGAAGGCAGGATTGTGGTGTATATTTAACAGGGATATTATCTGGTTCAATGTACAGGTAGGTGGAAGAAAGTTCTGAGATCAGGGACATATTTTCATGTAAAATTTATCAAGTTACTTTCCATAGAAGATAGGGTATTACCGAGTTTTGACCTGAACTATTTACTGGTACAAGCTACAGGTAGGTTGGGGAAACACTTCGAGAACAAGGTAATATTATCAATACCAAATATATTCTGCATGTATCAATGGCAGATAGGATTGTGGCGCATATTTAACAGGGCTATTATCTGGTACAAAGTACAGGTAGGTGGGAGAAAGCTCTGAGATCAGGGACATATCTTCAGGTTAAATTTATTTTTGACTCTCCATAGAAGGTAGGGTATTGTCTTGGACTATTAGTTTGATGAAACTAGAGGTAGGTGACAAAGAATGTCTGGGATCAAGGTTATTTTCTTAAATAAAATAAATATTGTTTCCATCCAGAGTACGTAGAGAAATGGTGGATATTGTACAGTTTTTTAAGCTGGTACAAGCTACAATTATCTGCGATCAGGGCTATATTTTCATGTTAATCTTGTAAAAAGCAAAAGTATTTTGATTAGAAGTGTATACTGATCTGGGATTTCAGATCGTAATTTTTCCAAAATATGCTAAAAAGAATTCAGCATGCACATTCTACGTAGATGCATGGGAGAAAGATTTTGAGAGAACGTAATATCTTTAAGTTTGATTCTGGTTAAATGTTTTATTTCAAGTTTCTGATTGATAGTGTTGCAGAAATTTCAGTCTCAAGTGATGGATATCATCTTCAGATATGTAAGCAATATAATAATACTTCATAATATTCAGTATTATTTTATTAGAAAAAATAATTTTCTCCCAGAAAAGAATTAATGTGATTTTCATCTTAATCTTTGCATGAATAATTTGAAAAATCAGTTATAAATAGACAGGAACTGTATATTAATGAATAACAAGTGACAAATTGAATGAAAATTGTTTTAAGAAAATGAAAATTCTAATTTAAAAAAATAATTGGAATAAAAAGTCCACTTACGAGAGTTATCTTTCCTAAACCCCCTGGCTCAAAACACTCAGGAACGGTTGAACATATCAGATTCAGAATAAGTTAAAAGAAACTGGGGGGATAAGCCGAGCCATATGCCAACATAACGATCGATAAAAAATCAGTAAATTCATTTTTTTAAAAATTCACTTTTTGTTAAATTAATGTAATGCTTATTACCATTTGCATACAAATTTGACAAAATCTGAATACTGTAACAGCGAAAATGATTCTGATTAACACAAAAAATGGCATCACGCTCAATTTTCACAAAAACTGACATAAATTGGATGATATAGATTTTTTAAATAGAGTGGGTCATCGTACCATTTTTTTTTGAGAACGATTAATGAAAGGCAGTGGAAAGATGTTGCTTTTTACACTTGCAAAAATTTGGTACGAAGACCCACTCTACATAAAAAATTAAGTTAACTTACTTAAAAGTCCAAATACGCTTGCTAAATATAGAGAACTGTATGCTATTTAAATGGATTTGTATGTGTGACTCCGTGGTATAGTGGTTAGCGAGGAGCTCTTTAAAGGGACGTTTATTGAGGAGAGTGTTCGATTCATGATTTTTTTTTTTTTTTTTTGGGGAGGGGGTTAATTTTGTTTTACTTTATAAAAAATGTCTATAGGAATAACATATTTTTCACTGGAAATAAAATATATATATATGTAATAGTGAACTCATTTACAGTAAATTATTTAAAATGTCGGATAAATATTATAATAGATATTTGAATACTTTTATTCCCTTTTTTTTTTTTTTTTTTTACTTCAAGCGCTTCTAGATCACCACTATTATTATATACAATGTTAACATTTTTATAATATCTCCACAATAAGTGTTACCACTCAATATGCAGATTAATTAATAGTAGTTCCTACCCATGTTAGACACTTGTAACAGTAAATGAAAGTCAACTGTTTAGCTTGTTTAGAATATAAATATCATTTTGAGAACTACTGTAAACATTAAAATGCTTAAGTAAATTCGAACAATTGAGAGATTTTTTCCAATGAATGTTCTTGCATAGCCGAAAAATGGGCATGGGCACATGGCTCGTATTCCCCCAGATTCTTTCTAGAATAAATATACATTTTTCAAAGAGATAAAGACAAGCACACAAACCAACAAGAGTACAGTACTTTAAAAGCGCAAAGTCAACTCTAATTTATTTCAACGAGGCTGTAGATTTCAACTCGAATTTCCTCTATACGTACATGTTGTCAGTGGTAGAACTTGCTGCTTTCGCTATGACATTGTACACTACTTGGGTAGCGAAGATTTGACAGTCATTCTCTTTGGTCTCTACTTTAAAATAACCTTTCTTCGATTGTGATTTATAATGAATCCGTTACATTGTTCTCATTGTTTACAACTTGTAGTGTATTTTTAGAGCGTTTTAAAGATTTAGATCATCAGCAAAGCGAACCTGTACAATTCGCCCCCAGGAGAAAACGGATGAAACGATGGAGGTTTATTTTTCTGTGTAGTGCGTCATCAAAAAATGGTGTAATGAGCCTCGTTAAAGGGTTTGTGTCATTAAAGCTAACATGAATTCTTAAAAGCGCAACATTTGCATCAATGTACGACTTGTTTAATGCCAACTAGCCGTATTCCGCCATATTTCTTTCATATACCTTGTCTTATTGTAACGATATATACCCCAATGCCCTCTTTACACTTGAGTGAATTTTTGTTTGGCTATCGACGTGTGCACATCTCCGATAGTAAAGTAATTGGGAACACGTGAATTGATGAAAACATTTTAAAACCATAACAGATAAAAACAATCATAAAGATATTTATGAATAATTATTGTTTTGAATAATATAAATGTAAGTTTGGAAGAAAAAAACATATTTGCGCGTGTTTTTTTTTTTTTTAAATCATACCAATATATGCATAATAAACTTGAAACAATACCTATAAAAACTCATACAAACAATTTGCAATAATCTATCGTAAGATATATTGGATCAAACAACCAGCGTATTTGCTATGCATGTCCATATGCATTCAAATACAATTGATGCATATCGAAAGAACATGTCGAACGCTGTAAACTTATACATCAGCGGTATGTGCTTATACCGTGTAGCATGTATAAAGCTCAACAGTACAGTGTTATTTGGAAAAAAATCATGTGGTAGCCTTTTCTTCCTTATTGTTCAGATATATATGTATATCAAACATGCATTTGCCGTTTTGATTTTTATGCATTGCATCTAAATTATTCAAAATTTATATACTCTTTTCCAGTTTTCAATAAAATTCCTAGTTTTGGTAGGATTGTTAGATTTATGGCATGTTCTAAAACTGCTTTATCGGAGATGTGTACAGGCCTACATGTACATGTAATCGGTCAGTTCATTGTGTGTTCCATAACTTTGCTATCGGAGATGAGTACATGTCGACAGCCAGGCTAGAAAATCACTCACGTGTAACAAAGACATCAGGGTTTAACCGGCAGCCCGTAAAATAAGTGAGCGAATCTGAAAGAAATATGGCAGAAAAGGGAGTACGGGAATGAAATAAGTCGTACAAGGATGAAAATATCACATATTTAAGAGTTCATGTCAGCTTTAAATAATTGAATCATATAATAAAACATCTATCGCTTTTTTCCAATCAATGCGATGATTTAGCCACCTTCAAAGTATAATTTTCACCTTGTTCTTCGGGTGCGGTGAATATTGTACTCCTTAGGTGGCTAAATCATCGTATTGACCTCAAAAACAGCAATACTTATGTAGTGTTTATAGCATAATGGTAACCTTGATCTGATTATGATTCATGTAAAGCTTCTCATTTTTTCCGATATGTAATGAAAATGAATAATTGACTTGTATACAAAGAAAAAAAACCCACAAACGATAGAAAGATTTAAAAATCATTGACTGAATAGACTAAAATCATCAGCACTGATTGTTGATAAAAAAAATTTTGCCATAATATAGACCTGATAAAGTGTTACTACTAGATAAAATATTTTCATGCCTTGGAAAAAAACACAAATGCGAAATAGTTTAAGGATGATAAATTTTATTTCATGAAGTAGTATACATGTAAATAATTACTTCCTATTAAAATTTATGCTATGCTTGGCTTGAAATTATAGGAATGTAATGTAAAGGAATATAACCAGACGGCTTTTCTCAATTCACAAGAGGTATCCAATATTCAAAATTGAAATACATCAATTAATTTAATTTAATTTGTTCATTCTTTTTCAGCATTTACCGTAAAAATTACATAATATGAATTCGTTTTTGCGAACAACCTACCTTCTGTCATCAGTAATATTGTTAAAACGAGCACAGATTTCCAATACATCTCCATTTTTGCCACAAATAATGTATTACAGAAACAGAACATAGGATGCTGCATTCACAGATTGTTCTGTGAAATAAGCTACCACCGTCAGAAAGATGCTGATTATGCAGTACAATTTGTTGCATCATGCATACTCATATTTGGGAGGGTATATAATCTTGAAGAGTCATTTTCATAATATTATGTGAAAACCAAGGACTGTCCTTAGAAAAAAAAGATTTGAAAAAAAACCCATGCAGGTGCATAAATAAAGTTTCATATACTTGATAGTTTTATTACCCATATTAATTATTAAGGAGTACTTCTATCATCCTGGAGGAACTTAATTCAACTAAAGCTGTCATATCATCAAATGGACTACGACCAGAAGGTTAGCCACATATGACAGAAGATATGGTTATAACAGATTTAAAACCAATATGACCCCTGAATGAAAAAATGGTGACACTTAATGCTAAAAATTCTTTCGCGGCAATTTAGGCTTGATTTTTTTCTGAGAATCAACATGAAATGCTATTCTTTTTGGGGGTCAGTAATAAAACTTCTGTGACAGGGATATTTGTACGTGATTTTAACCAAAATTAACAATAAACAAAAATCTGCATAGAATTTGCACTAGTGTTTCCATGTTGTCTAATGAAATACACAATTCAAAGATGTAAATCTTAATGTTTCTGAGCTAAAAAAATATTTCATCAATTTTATGTTTTTCTTTATATGTATTAAACATTGATATCAACCGTCTAAAATGTAAAAAGGTGCATATTCTGTTTATTTCAAACATTTTGGCACCGAAATATGGCTGAAATATTGCCGATTCGGCATTAAACACTAATCAATCAATCAATCAAACATTTTGGTGAAGAAAACCTTTCGACACCAAAAAAAAAAGAAAAAAAAAAAAAAGGTCTCTTAAACGCCATGTTGTACAGCATTTTTGCCTTTTAAAAATTGACTGTTAGAAGAATAAACGCAGAGTAAATTCATGATTTGTTATTAAACTAAAATGTATGTTTCATATTCTAAAAGCTTGACCTGTGTGAACCTGAAAACTGGCAAGTAACCTACCATCAATGATATCTATAACGTTTCTTTTTCATCCACTTATTTAAAATAAGCTCGTAGATATCATTCATGCTGACTTTAAATGAAATTACTCCGAATTTCTCCTTAATAGTCATTATCTCTTAAACATCTTAAACATCAGTCACGTGACAAAAGTTAGTCAACGACTTATTGAACGTGGTGATCTTGCTAGCATAGAAAAATTGATTGGGGATTCTACAAGTAAATCAAAGATCAGAAAAAGGTCATACGAATTGCTGACAAATATGGATGGGACGTGGCCAGAGAATACAAAGACGACAAATACTATCAATTTCGAAGACAATCAACGCTTTGCGTCAGACCGAGCAGAAAGCTAAACGCAAAAGGTTTGAAAACAACAATTACAATAATCATTTTCGCAGTTATCGCAGCAAAATTCAAATTTCTGGATTCTCACCCTACCAGAGGAACTTTAATTCCAATGGTGCACAATCTACCGCTCTCAAAGTCCAGCCAGACCAGTGCCTCTTCTGTAACGCATTCGGCCACTGGAGCGTTAACTGCCCTCTCAAGAGAAGGACACAGGGGACCACAAAACCTACAGCACACAAACTGCTCCAAGTACCACGTCAGACAGACTATAGCATGGTATGCAATTTTTTGTGTCCTGAGAAAAACGATGATATTATTGTTAAAGGCAATTTAGCTAATAACATTGATTTTTGGAAAAAAATGTTTTGAGTGCTGACCATTTTATTGTAGATACTATAACCTGCTTCTGAAAATGAGAATTTTGTCCACCATAAAATTTATTCTCTTTTACGCAAAGGTATTATCTTTTGAAATGCACCTTCCCTCCCGCTGTTGTAAATCCTTTATCTGTAGCACAAAAGTCTCAAAGTAAGAAAAGACTTATGGGCAAGGATCAGCTATTTGTAAATAATAACGGCCGTCACAGTGAAAAAAATTGTGTCAATATTTTTACACTTTTTCTAGTTGAAAACATAGATAAAACTAGTTTTTCATTTTAAAAAAGCAGAATAAGGTACATTACTTCTTCCTTTAACAATTTTTTATCCTGTTTAATAAACGGATGTTATATTTGACCTTTTGACAAAAATGGATTTTACAAATTGACAAACTAAGGTTTGCTAGTTACAGAGGTAACGTTGACGCTGATTTTTAAAGCATTTCGTAAGTTTTCTTAAGAATACACATGATTTCATACATGCAATGAAGTTTGTGTGTCAAATATCTACATTCAAACATTCTGCTAATACTATAATTAAAACTACTGAAGTATTTTCATGAATTTTTTAAGCACTGTGACGGATGTTACAATATAACGTCCGTTACGGTTTTTCATGGTAGTTGCATTTTAACTCTCTACGGGCTTTGTAATTTTTATTTAGTAAATTTATTATTTGTTCTTCATTAATCAGTTAACATACAACTGAAGTTTACTGATAAAATTTTATCTTTAATAACATAATAAGAAAAAAATTGGTATCAGCACAGATTAAGAATGGTCAAATCATAACAGGCAATCAGCCAAGAAAATCAATAAGGAACTGGTAGCATGGCATCTGAAAAGAAAATAAATTATTTTTTTTAATAATCAAAACAGCGAAAAATATGTCCATAAAATTTCTATGTTACATAATCGAATCATTGTGCTTCAGAAGTTAAGGTTTGACATTGTTTTCTGTCAAACTGTCACATCCGTATATATTTTATGTTAGTCAAAATATAACTGCCGAACTCTATGATCGTAATAGTTCTAGAAAAATGCTTAACTTTTGTGTCAAACAATAACAATTATAGATTTCAACATATTGGAGAACATGGCTTGTCCATTTTATCAAGAAATATTATATAAATCTTATTTAGTTATTAGCGTGACGCCTGTTATCTACTAAGAAATGTTGACCGACAATACAAACTCACCCACTTTGCCTCCTTTTTTGTATCATTGTCACTTTTCATGACGTATTCTGCAAATGTGTGGTAAAACTAATAGAAAAAACCAACTGGAACTATATATCGCATATATGCAAGTCATTTTACGCCCTAGATTACGGACTTTACGAATTTGACCGACACCTGTGTACCTTTGCTAAATTTGCGATAATTTAGTATTTAAATCCTTTACGCAGACGTTATGGGAAAGCACCTGTTGAGTATACTTTTAAGTTAAACCTAACATAAAATATTCGTATATTTTCTATACAGTTACATACATTTCAATGTTTAAAGTCAACTCATCATGTTGACCGACACTCATAACGTCCGTTATACATTTTCAAGGCTATTTTTCTCGGGCTAATGATAACCAATTGTAATTATTTTTATTTATAATTGTAAGGTAAACATCTATCTTTTAGAATAGTCATATATAAAAAAAGTATTAATTTAAGTTTTTTTAAAAAAAAATGCATTTTTGACACATAGGTTGGGAAATCTCTTATAAGCATGCCCAAAAGTTGGACAATTTTACACAAATTCGGTAATATTAATTTTATTTCTTAAAATAAAAAGATTAAATTGTTCATTCTTTCTCTTTTATATTACAGAAGTATAAATACAACTTTCTGAATTGCAAAAAATATATATTCTTCTTTATTTCAATTTCAAAAGTGACGGCCGTTATTATTAACAAATAGCTGATCCTTGCCCTTATCCTAGATTTACGCCATGTTAACAAAGAACAAGGTACGCTTTCAATACAAATCTTGCCCTGTGTTTTTCTTAAAAATGAAAGTGATGTAAAAAAATTAAAACCCATGCTTCCTGAATCATTGAAATTCCACGCTGAAAGATCATACAAATCATTTTTCTCACATGACCTTCTAAGTGCTAATTGTGACGTCTTAAACTTGTGCAATTTCCCGTATTTTCTTTGAAAGTTGCAGAAGACATCAATTTTCAATGGAATTTTCTTTCAGATAATATTGTCCACAGGCATCGCCCACAAAGATTTTGAGATATGTGATTTTTCAAAGAATTTTACGCAACATGTCCGAAAATTAAAGTGGGCGACGGCTGTGGACACTATTTTCTTAAGAAAAATAACCCTTGAAATGAGTCATTTTGAGGCTTTTTTCTGTTTAAAATAGAGAAATGCATCAAGTTAATGACGTCATATTTCCAGAATGGTACTTCTTCTTGGCCTATTCTTTCCTGATTTATCACAGTCATATACTCAACTAATATTTAAGCCAGTTTCAAATCTTTTTGAAAACATTAAATTTTTAGGGCACAATAAAGCTAAAACTGTACCTTCTTCTTTAAATTAGAAGGTGTCAAACATACCGCACAGTATTGTAAGGTAAATGATTTCATGTTTAAATATGATTTAAAAAGTGGTTACCATCATTTAGACATAAACCCATTTCATGTTCAATATCTAGGGTTTCGCTGGAAAGATTCCTGCTACTGTTTTACTGTTTTACCTTTTGGTCTCAGCTCAGCTCCATACATTTTTACTCAACTGCTGAAGCCTTTAGTAAAACACTGGAGAGAGAAGGGTTATAGTATAGTAGTGTATTTAGATGACGGTTTTGGTTTTGCATCTAGCTACGAATTTTGTCTTGATATGGCAAATACTGTAAAGCTAGATTTGAGTATGGCAGATTTTATTACAAATACAGAAAGGAGTATTTGGGAACCTCATCATTCCCTCGAATGGCTTGGTTTTATTTAGGATACTTCTCAAGGTACTCTGACTGTACCTGCCCCAAAAAAAAATAAGATTTTGGACAAAATTAAACATATTGTGTCAAAACCTGTTGTTCTCACTCCTAGAGTTTTATCAAGTATTGCAGGTACTACTATTTCCTTTTCAGCAAAGTTTAGGCAATATTTGTTCGTTAATGACAAGAGGTATGCACATGGTTATTGCTAATTCTGTTTCTTGGGATTGTTGCATTTGTATGACAGAGGAAATTAAAATCGAACAACGTTTTTGGTTGCATTTAGAATATTTAGCATCTAAATGTTTTTTAAATAATACTTTTATCCCACAAAGGATTGTGTACACAGATGCGAGCAAGTTTGCTGGTGCCGGTTTTTCAGTGGAGTGTGCGGACAGTATTGTACATTAAATGTGGACTTCTTAAGAGACTTTACAAAGTTCTACCTGGAGAGAAATGAAGGCTGTGGAAATAACTATTGAGTCCTCAGTAACAGAACTGTCAAATTGTACACAGACAATCAAAACGTTAAAATTGTTAACTCAGGAAGCTTGAAGAAAAGTTTACATGACATTGCTATGAATATATTTTTTTGTGCATTTAGAATCAGATTTCCTTAGAGGTTGTATGGATACCAGGCTTGGGGCGAATTACTTTGTAAAGTAATGCATTACATTATCATTACTTCTAGAATTTGAGCATTAAATTACCATTACAATTACTCTAATTTCTTAAAGTAATACATTACATTACCATTACTTTAGTTAAGTAATGCATTACCATTACTTTTTGGGGTTTTCAAAACTAGAAATACAAAATCTGTGCAACTATTTTTATAAACACCTATCTCTTCAAAACGTAACGTGATGTATTTTAAATTGATATAAATGTGATTATCCAGTACTTGTATTTTTTACACTGTAAATAACTGAAACATCTTTTGTTTATTCAGGAGAAGAAAGTTCTCAATTACCAACAAGATAAATGTACAAAATATACTTTCTGTGTAACTATTGATGTACATCAGACAACAAAAACTTTTGAATTCATCAGACAGTCTGAGATTGTTTTGATTTAGTTACCTTATTTTAAAAAAAAGAAACTCATTGAGAAGTAAAAGGGGTTGGACAGTGTATACATTTTACTCAAATATAAAAAAAATAGCATGCCAGTTTTCTATTTCCTTCTAATCCAATAGATTTGTCATGGTCACCCCCAGTCCTAGTCCAGCTCAATTAAGTTTCATGAACACAGCCAGGAGAAAGGGGCTGGTTTTGGAATACTTCTCAAAACAATACATCGTTTGGATTGTTACATAATCCTACAGGGGCTGTGTGTTTTGTTGACACTCAATTCGTAAGGTAGCAATTAGCAGTTTATATTGTTCCTTAATTGGTGCACCTCATACTGCAATTATTTTTTAAAAGAATTATAAACTCCATTGAATTTTCTTTGAAATTTAAGCTTACTATCTAAAATGATTTATTAAGAACATTTAAATGTGTAGCAACTGAAATTTAAACAGAATATTTAAAAGTTAAAGCATATTCATCAGAAAGTTTATTTCAGTAAGTTAAATCGATTAATCAGCATTTCCAGATTGGACAAATGGCCCTATTGAAGAAGCTCGTGCAGGTGGACTGCCAGGGTCTACATTAGCACGTGGAGATTGGCAAAATTCTTCAAAGTCAGACATCAGGAAACTTGTAAGTCGTTGGCTATATTGACCAAACTTGCCAGGATGATACTTCTAAAGATGCATACAAATAGACCTGCTTGGGATGCTGGATCTGACCTACATCTTCTGGATGAGTGACCAGGTTAAAGTTTTTGGAGCAGGTTTTATTTCCAATTTACTATAAGTCCTATGTTGACCAAACTTGCATGGATGATACATCTAAAGATGCACACTACCAGGCTTGCTCCGGATGCTGTATCTGACCTACATTTTCAGATGAGTGACCAGGTTAAAGTAAACTATAAGGATTATCTAAACCAAACTTGCATGGATGATGCATCACTCTTAAACTTGCTTCAAATGCTGGATTTGACTTAAATTTTCTGGATGAGTGACTAATTTAAAGTTTTTAGGTAAGTCCATTCCCAAGCCCTATTGGACAAAAATTGCATAAATGTTACATCTAGGGATGCACACTACTAGATTATTAGTTTGGGATTCTGCCTTACTTAAAGACAACATTCGTTGAGGTGATCTCTGTTATGTCTGATTACCTAAGTTTCAAATGAGTGACCAGGTTAAAGTTTTTGGAGCAGGTCTATTACCAAGAAACAATAAGGCCTATCTTAACCAAACTTGCATGGATGATGCATCAAATCAAGAGATGAACACTTTAAAACATGCTTCAGATACTGGATTTGACATATATTTTTTGAATGATTGACTAGTTTAAAGTTTTTAGATAAGTTCTTTCCCAAATAACTAAACCATATCAGACCAAAATTGCATAAATGTTGCATCTAGGGATGCACACTACTAGGTTATTAGTTTAGTATGGGACTATGCCTTTCTTAAAAACAATATTCCTTGAGGTGAGCTCTGTAATCTCTGATTATCTATGTTCTTAATATGAAATAATAACTTTATAGAATTTTCAAAATTCCTACCCTGGTAGAGGTAAGGGAATAAGAACTAGTACAAAATGTAAATCTATTTATTGTAAATTGCAACTTTCCATTCCTCAAAAGTAATGAAGCACTCAAACAAAAGAACGTCACATATAGATTTTCTTCTTCTTCCACTTTCTAGCCTTCTTTATGAAGTTGAAGATTTTGTCAGTTGCGTGTGCACATGTTTAAAAGAAAGTTTTTTTAAAAAACTGGATAGAAACAGGACTGTATCAGTTTTGTTTTTCTTTGTCACTTGAGATTTTTAATCTCAAGTGATCTTGCTGCTGTGATATCTTCTGGCAGGCTATTCCATTTTTTAACGGTTTTGCAAAAGAATGACCACTTCCTACAATCCTTAATCAGATGGTATAGGAAACAAGTGTTGTTTTGTGTGCTGCGATCTTCTTACAGGCTTAGTGAAGTGGTCCTCTGGTCTGATGGATACTTTGTTGTTAATTATCTGATACATCATAATCAATCTTGCATCTGTCCTACTACTTTTGAGGTGTTCCATTCTAGATGTTTAATCATTTCTCCCAAGCTAGATCTATTTCAATCTATTATCCCATTACGTATCATGCCGCTCTTCTTTGCACCTTTTCCGACATATCTATGTGACCTTGCTGGTATGGGTCCCCTACTCTGATGTCAAAATAGTTTTGAAAAGAACAAAAGATTTTTAATTTACTTATTTCTTTGTTGTGCACTGTCGAGTACTTCGTTTTCATCATAATGAATGAATTCCTCATCAAATCGAAAAAAGTTGGCATCCTAGAATTTGATGTTATGAATATTAGTGATATTTAGAAACTCCCGCCAGTAAGTAGCATATATAATATTCGTAACACAGTCGTGCTGGCAGCCATAGCTGATGATTCTTCAGATGTCATTTGTGAAGAATAATTGTTTCCATTGCTTTTCTTTCTCATACTTCGCATGTTTAGATGGTTTTGTTGTTGTTTGGCCAAAATTGTATGGCTACTGTTGATGTTTTTATCATCAACTTCAGAATCTGCCTCATTTCTGCCTCATAACTGTTAAATTGTAAAATTTGCCTCATAATTCTCCATTTCTCCATTGACAATTTGTTTCTTTCTATTAAATGTTTTGAACTTTTGGTAAGACTTGACCTGTAGTGAATAAAGGTATACACAATGACACCATTAAACTGGTTCGCATATAAATTTTTTTATTGTTTAAATTGTCTTAAAAGACACAATTTTTCTAATCCAGATGCAGTGTTGTAAAGGAAACTTACTAATCTAAATCTTTTTTAAATGAATGTTTATTTCAACTTTTACATTTATATTAAATAAGCATATTTATACATATATCTTCACTCATGTGCATATTAAGAATACCATATACAGAATGCATTTACATATTATATAGATATACATTTACACACATTACACTTATGTGGAAAGTTGGTTTAATAAGAAAAAGGAGAAAAGAAGAAAAGAGAAATAGAGGAAAAGGAGGGAGAAAGTAAAAAAATAATAATAAAAAGGTGGCATAGTATTTTTTTAACACTAAGGTGGTAATAAGCAAAATCAATTCCCTAAAAAATTATATACATATAAATCACAACATTTCACATATTCTCTGCCAGTTATTTTCAAACTCTGTATATTTACATTGTTTCAATAGTAAAAATTTCTCAATCAAGATTCTTTTCACAATAATTGTTTTAGAGTCATTTACTTAGAAGTGGATGGTTTTATATTTACTTGAAAAATATAATTTTTAATTATCAGAGTAATCAAATTTTGCACTTTATGGGTATCCCTGTTCTTATATTTACCAAATAATATTGTTGTTCTGTCAAAAACTGCAGATATGTTAAACTTTGACAAAAACCACTCTTCAATATCATTCCAAAGCTGTTTTACTAAGTAACATTCAACAAAAAGATTACAGAAACTGCAAGCTGGGACTCCTTTATCTTTAGTTTAAAAAGATATAAATTTGTTGGAACTATTCTATGTAAAATTTGAAATTGTAACCACTGAAGTTTTGATTCTTTTGTAACTTTAAATGGGAGTTCAAAAACTTTACTCCATTCAGGCAAGGTGGATAAATATCCATCTACATTCCATTTTAAAATTGAAGTACTTGTTTCTTTCTGTCTATTAATAAGAATGTTATACATATCTTTACATCCTTTCATATTAATATAAAACATCGTTACAGAACTGGGTATATTTGGACCTTAAGAAATCGCCACATTCATTTGGTTTTTGTTCACAAATCTGACCAACACTGCCTGTTTCAAACCAGAATATTCAACAAAATTTGTTTTTACACCGAGATCTTTAATTTAAGGGTGTCGAGGCTTAAAAAATTATTATCAAAGTCAAACAAGTCACTAATGAAAACAAAACCAGCATTAAAATAACTTTTAAGAAAGATAGAGGACTCGCCCACGATGATTTTTGGATTATACCTTATGTGTTCTTGGAATAAATTTGTATCTTTCTGTTGTTCTACAAGACATATGTTAAGCCAACTTTTAAAGACTTCTATCCAAAAAATGTTTGTTATTTTCTTACATAATTTAGCAGTAAAATCTGAACCCATTTACCAAAGAATTTTAATCTCTGTATGTAGTTGTGCTTTATGGAATTTGGAATTTCCCATTTGGAATCTGAATGGATTAATCTTCTTATCCAACTTGATTTTAATGCTATCATAAACTCTGAATAGGCCACCGTCTCTATAGTCTTGAGTGATAGTATTTCTTTTTTATTTTATGGACTTTACTTCCCCAAAGAAAAGAATAAATTTCATCCTCGAATACTTTCATAATTTCTGATGATGGATTAGGTAAAGTATAAGTATCAAATGGTTTAATTTAGGGATAATCAATGTCTTAATTACAGTTAACCTACCAATGGGGGTTAATTTTCTTAGTTTCCACTGATTTAAATTTTTTTTATCTCACTTAACTTTGATGTATAATTGAGATTAATCATATTATGTAAGTCTGCTGAAAATTTGATCCCTAAAAGATCAAAAGTTGTGCTACTCGAGTCTAACTTCCATCTAGAATGGTGATAAACATCCTTTAAATTTTTTTTTCTGCCAATCCATATCATGTTTGATTTTTGAAAATATATTTGGAGCCCCAACACCTTTGCAAAGTAGTCTAATTCTCTAAGAATTCCATCCATAGATTCAGGTGATCCATCAGAGATAAGTGATGTATCATCTGCATATTGAGAAATCTTATACTCCTCTCCGTCTATTGATATACCTCATATCTTTATTTTTGCGAATTAAAATACCCAAAATTTCAACACCACAGTAGGAACAGATAGGGTGATATAGGATCCCCCTGTCTACAACCCCTTTCTGGATATATATAATTAGATATAAAACCATTCTGTATGACACAGGATTTATTATTGCCCTTGTCACAAATGTACCGATATCTTTCCAGAAGAATTTAAAAAACTCACATGTAAATCCACTCGGTCCTGGACTTTTATCATTTTTCATATTTTTCAAAAAATATAAAACTTCTTCTTTAGTTATTGGTCCCTCTAAACTTGCTGATTCCCTTTGACTTAGTCTGGATATATTTTTTTTGTTTGTTTGTTTATATTTTGTTTAACGTCCCTCTCGAGAATTTTTCACTCATATGGAGACGCCACCACTTGCCGGTGGAAGCTGCAAATTTTGTCCTTTACTCGGCACTTGCAGCCATTGGGCAGTGAGGAATCTTTTTCGTGCCAGCACCTACTGCGACACGGGACCTCGGTTTATACGGTATCATCCGAAGGACCGGTCTCCACGTCCCACAGTGGGATTCGAACCCGCGACGTCAGGATCAACACCTTACTCCGCGACTCTAGAGCAGACGCTCTAACCACGCGGGCGACTATCCTTATGATGAAAAAATTATCAAACAATGAAATCTATTATTACAAAAAAGACGAAATGTTATAAGTCTTATCTTACAGATTCTTTTTAGATTTTAAAAGAAATATTTTTCATAAACTACAAATAAATAAAATACTGGTCTGTAAAATATCTAAACACATATCTTTTATTTTTTTGTTTTTATTTAATATTTACTTTTCTCTGAACCATATATCGGAGCAATATTCACGTCTTACATGATGTCGCGAGTGATTAGAAGAAAAAAAGCATACCGGGTATTTACGGATATAAAACAATTGTCTGTGTTTTATTCATGAGAAAACTTAAATAAAGAATTTTTTTATCGGATTTTTTAAATCATGTTTGTTACAATTGACCGAAATGGACATTTATGTGACATACAAAAATGTCGACACTCTTAAAATGCACATGTACATTGTAATTTACGTCTGATACAGAGTCCAAAACACCTACTCTTTATAAAATTAAACTAATAAGAATGAAACGTTTTCGACACTTACTATATAATTTACTTTAACGAAAACAACTACATGTATATCAAATATTGCATGTTAAATAATGTCAAGGGGATTTATGCATAAATTTTTCTTGTATGTTTTCGTGTGATAAAGTAAGTTTTTTTTTTTCAATCAGATACATATTTCAAATATTTATGAAAGTGATATAAAAACGTCAGTTTGGACGTCATTTTTCAAGGTAATTTCAACATTTTCTTAACCTTTGATTCCCTATATCTCAGTAATTATTCTGAATATTTGAATCAAACTTTATATTTGGTTATTTTACACTATAATCTATCATAATCCATTGAAAAGTCAATTTTCAGAATATTTACCTTAAGGGCCCTTTTCGCATGGGACGGCTCATTTGCATTGTTATCAGTTCTGTTCTGTTCCAGTTCTAATAACTCTTTTTCTAACTGAGCTTCACGCTCTTTTGTTTTCTTTTTCTTAAAAGTAGAATACGAAATAGTTTTTCCTCTAATATCCATTGACAGAGTATCCAGATATAATTTATCACATAATGTAAATTGTAAATAATTTTCCTCATTAACAGAACACAAGTTTTCCATGTTATAAACTGGACATGCATATTGGGTTTTGACATCAGCTATCTTTTGCCTTTTTAGGTCAACATAAACTTTATCTGTTAACAAAGAATTGATTAATTTCCAGAAACCTTTTCCTTTTGTCAATTCATTTAGCTTACTTTCTTAAAATTTTCAATTTTGCTAGTGAATGTTTTTGCCAAGTACAAGCTTAAGTTTGCTCATGGTAATAAAAGTTAATTTTGAACCCTGATTTTATTGATGACTAACTGACCAAGTTAAAATTCTAGGAACAGGCCCATTAAAAAGTTACTGTGACCAAACTTGTATTTATTTAGACTTAAGTGTGAAATTGTCTTCCTCAAAGATAACATTTAATGAGAACCTGTTTAATTTTTGATTATCGTATCTGTACTTAGCTTTTCTTTATAATTATATAAAATATAAGGAAAATTCAAAAAAATGCTCCCTGTCCCCTCCCCTTTACCCCCCTGCAGACTTAAAGACAGAGAAAATAACCACCTCACCAAAATTTACCTGGTCTAGGGACCCCCGTCAATCAAACGAATTAAGGTCCAGGATTGGAAATTGATTGACATTTAGTTCCTAGTCTCTTTGTATATATGTACCTTGTATATCCCTAGGTACATTTACCTTGTGTTGCATGGGGCACGTCTTGATCATCAAATTAACTTTCGGTTTTTTGATGATTACCGCACATACCAGTGCAAAAAAGACACTGTATTGATACGAAAATTTTTGGCTTGGCAAAATATTTAAGTACACGTAGTATGTAAAATCATTTTGTTTACTAGTAAAATTATTGATAATGAATCATGGGTAAGTTATAATATTTATTCTAATTCAATTAATTGCATTTATCACCATATTGTGATAAATGCTTTTAATACCAGTGCAAGGGCGATAACTCGTGCGTTCTTGGTAGTGGTTAAACATTATCGAGACTATGAGTCTTAAATAGATGATGCAATATAATCAAGCACCTTATGACCCAGATATTCATAATCTACCGAAAAAGCTAGAAGGGCAGACATGTTGCAAAATTTCACCCACCCACCCTTCCCTAAAATATATGTACAGATTTTTGCTGCTTTCTCTTCTGTAATATCAGTGACAGAAGCATATTCTTAAATTGAAAGTGATGTGTATGTGGAACACCCTAGCGGTTGGAATCATTAGCAAAGGAAGGATGTGGTCATTATGTATATGGCGGGGCCATTTGGTGTTTATTGGGCATTTTCTGTTGAAACAAATGTAAACGGTTCAATCCTGAGTTTTATTGGACATTTCTAAGGTGTGATACATAATCAGTAATTCAGTGACATTGGTGATCATTGATGATTATGTGTTACGTACAGAGTTACTGTACAGTGTTACTTTTAATAAGTATCGCAAGCAAGTATAGCTTGTAAACATATATTGAAATTTTCTAGGTTTGGGATAATGGTAAAGTTTCTTAAGTCACAATCTGGGATGGGGGCGGCGAAATTCGGCGATTACCACGCATGAGGAATTCTCTCATGTCTGGCTCAAAACTCTGGGTAATCTATCCTCAGTACTGGGGAGGATTAATTTGGGGTTACCTCAGCGGTACCTGAGGGACCAGCTTGATCTTTGTGGGTACCAAAGGCAAGTTTTGGGGCCTACCCCTGGGGGTATTGTCCCCATGTTGTTGTTGTATTCCAGGGGAGGCAGGTATAGAGTTAGGGCCCGAGTCAGAACTTGAATTCATTCATTTGATGTGGCACTCACTCTTGTTGGTACCAAGAGGTCTGTTCCCACCACAGTCACCTGTGGGGGCGCTATCGCGCCAAGGATCTAGGGAGGTCATCCCGGTAGGCAGGTAGTGATTCCCTGGGTTCCGCCGGGGTATTTACATCTATGTATAAATAGATTGTGACAAATAGCTGCCACAAAATGTAATCATTGTTTTACAATAAATGTGATTAAAATTAATATTTGTTACTATTCATTGCTTCTGGGATTAATTGATCATAATCGAGTGTGTACACCAAATTTATACGGACAATGTACATTGATTTTAAGCGATCCTCATTGAAATTGTCATTATATATCAATTATTTTATTGAATATTTGTAATTTAGATGATTTTCAATTTAGAATTTATAAACATCACTTTTCGAGACATGGTGTCAAAATTACGATTAACCTATCAGCGGTCATAAAGACTGTAACATGGTTCCGAGATAGAATGTCTGATTCAGTACGCTGGAACACAAGGACTTCAAGAAATAACCAAATAGACAACTTTATTCGTCAGAGAGTCCTTACTGAATGCACTGCACTAAAAAAAAATCAAACTAGAGAAAGCTTTATAAAATGTTTCGGAAAAAATAGCCATTGTAGGGTGTGTAAAAATGATCGCTATTTAGCCAAAAATTAAAATCTGCCGCAATACGCAGAGACTCGAATGGGTCAATAATGCTTTGACTCAATGTAATTAAAAATATATGCATAATTGTCCGATGGCTGGCGTCCTCTAATCATTTCAAATTATTCTAATAAAACTTTTAAGGTGAAATCTTGCAACTTCAACATTAAAAAAATAGAATCTACCTGTAATACAAACACAAATCACTATAATACAAAACAATAGTAGGAATAATTTATTTCCAGTATTCTACTATTATTTTAAAATCGTCTCAGTGACATTACAAATTAAGGTAACACAGGTAAATTTCAACAACTGCAAGATTCTTTACTGTGTATTAAGTCCCTTCCTGTGTATATGGATTAGAGCAGAAAACACAACTGCAGGTGGACTGCTAACCCTTGAGGCATTCACACCTGTAAAATTAATCCCCAATCTCACCTGAGATTTACCACTCGGTAAAAAATGTGCCTTTGAAATAGTATTCAGAAATATATATGTAGGACTCCAAAGTGCGATGGGACTCCAAAGTCAGATGGCCAGGCCAAAGTCAGATGATCTGTGCCACACCCTGATGGTTTGACACGCCAAAGTCCGATGGTGCAGAAAACAATTAACGTTTGTGACGTCATAGTACTACTTCTCCAAAGTGCGATGCAGCGCCATGCCAAGATCTTAAATTAATACAAATGAATATCATATGCGAGGACTAACCCTAATCTCTCGGAAAGGTGCGAGACTAACCCTAATAGTCGAAAAGTGTGTAAGAACTATAACCTAGATATCTTGGGTGGATGCGAGGCTTCCCTAATCAGTCGAATAGTGTGCGGGGACTAACACAAAATCTCTGGGGTTGGTGCGAAGATATCCCATAATTAGTCCAATAGTTTGCAAGGACTAACCCTGATCAGTCGAGTGGTGTTAGCAATAAGCAAAATCTGTAAAATTGTATGCGAGGACGAATACTGTACTGATGGCTTTTGAATGCAGGACAACGGCACCAAGGATTGACGTCGAAATATTGCGACGCCATAAACGTTGATTGTTTCTCGGCACCATCGGACTTTGGAGTATCGGACCATCGCACTTTAGCGCAGTGCGTCTCATAGGAAATGAACCGTTGGACTTTGGGGTGACAATCGGACTTTGGCGTCCGTGCCGACATCAAACCATCGGGGTTTGGCACAGACCATCGGACTTTGGCGAAACCATCGGACTTTGGTGTGACCATCCGACTTTGTAGTCTTACATATATACTAGGATTTTTTCCTATACTAGTTTCTGTTTGTTTGTTTATTGTTTAACGTCCCTCTCGAGAATTTTTCACTCATATGGAGACGCCGCCACTTGCCGGTGGAGAGCTACGAATTTTGTCCTATACTCGGCATCCAGGGCCATTGAGCAGTGAGTGTTTTTGTTCGTGCCAGCACCTACTGTGACACGGGACCTCGGTTTATACGTTCTCATCCGAAGGACCGGTCTCCACGTCCCACAATGGGATTTGATGGGATTTGAACCCGCGACATAAGGATCAACTTCTTACTCCGCGACTTTAGAGCTAACGCTCTGACCACTGCGCTACGTCCTATACTAGTAAGCACTTTTTCGGACTTGTTTTTCTTATATACAGTATCCTATTCTTACCAGATTTTATCTGTCTTTATATAGACTGTATACCGCAATTTTGAAAACATATGTTTTACCAAATGATGTTTACTTGAAAAATGGTATAATTTCTGATAACAGTAAATCAACCAATCAAACAACACATATACAAACTGAAATTTTATGTAAAAACAAAAAATACCTGTAATAAATTTGGTTATCAATTGTTTAATAATTTGATTTAATATGAGAACTATGTATATGCATATCAAACTACACTTTGGTAATTTTGTTATGAAATACTTCAAATCTGATATGAATGCTTTTAGTAAAAATTTATCTATATTTGAATTTACATTCAGATTTAAACACTGAGACAAGTCCTCTAAAGTTTCCTACCCACAGTGTTGACTTGTATAGGGACAGTGAGTATGGACCATAAACTTCATTCTCTGTCAGTAAGAACTTCAAGAACTCCCCCTCAGAACTCAGCAGATGGATCTGGTCATTCAATGGGTCAGTAACAAGGATGTTACAGAGGAAGTCACACACTACATCACTTGGAGCAAAGTTCTTTGTCAGGTCCTGTCCATGGTACACAGACTTTAAATGATCAGAGGAAGACATAATCACTAGTTCACCTATACATGAACCACATGTCTCGTTAACAACGCAGATATCACTGTTACTGTTCTGTGTGAGATGCCCTGGCATTGTAAACAGTCTGGTCTGACCGTCCTCCTGGTATTCATACTCATGGATGACATCATCTGTCAATGTGATGTGTTTCACCAGACGTCTGCTGTGTGACACTAATTTGTAAGGATTTGATTCCTTGTCCATCAATGTGACCAGTAGTCCACCGTCCATTGACTGACAGATTCCTCCTAGTCCCAGTGGATCTGTACTGATGACTGTAGAGACAGATCCTGATGGTGACAGACAGCTGATGGAATAGTTTCTAGCATCAGCAAAATAAACATGTCCATTAACAATCACGCACATGTCAGTTGGAGCGATTCTAAATTTATGTTCTTTTGCACCATTCTTGTTGACTTTTTCGGTATATTCTGAATCATATTCCCCTATGTAACAAAGATCTTCCCGGAAGGTCTCCAACACATTTATTGTTTCATATCCATATTGAAATGAGTTTATTAGAGTCACATCCATATCATCTAAATCCATAATTTTTTCCAACCAAAGACTCAAGTAAGACATCATTGATTTCACCTCTAGTGAACCTTACTGAATGTTCACAGTTTGTCATATGAACCTTCAATTCAGACAGCATTTTTGTCAGTTCTCTATGGTTGTCAAGCAAGCTGTAATCTGACATGGTGCTGTTGTTCTCCTCCATGAATTCCACTGTCTCAACAATTCTTCTCTTCTTGTCTAACTCAGATTTCAGATGGTTCAGTCGATCATTCTTTTGAACCAAATTGTCTTTAAGAGTTTTTTCATGGCATTTTTTAATATCTGTCATTATGGCCATTATCTCATCAAAATGCTTCTGTAGCTTTTTAATCTCAGAGTCACACAGTTGTTTATTTTCTGTGATCTGTTGTGAAATCTTCTCTATTTTTGCATCAACCCTAGGCAGATCGTCCTCTTTGATCTTTTTCAGAAATGTCAGTAGACCTTTCCTCTTCTCGGTAGCTGCTGTGGAAAGAGTTTTCCAATCATGATCTCTATGATCTGTTTTTGCACACTCTGCACAAATGAATTCATCACATTCCTCACATGTTATATCAATAGGTAAGTCATGGGTTTCACAATTTTTGATGAGCACCAGAGGAGAGCCCAATGGATATTCTTTTAAGTCACTGGCAGCCATCTTTGTTTTGTACTGCGTACCAGTGAGGCTTGGGGTAAAAAGCTGAGTGGAGTGGAGTGGAGTGGAGTCTTGTGGAGTCATGGAGTGGAGTCTGTATTATAACAGTACAGAAAGTTTGAGAACAAAACAATTTCTTTTGTATACAATCTCTCCCCTGTATTGTCATTTTGGATTTGTGTAACAAGAATGATACAAGGAACAAAAGAAATCAGTGCGACCAAAAAACTTTTGACCTTTAAATGTCAATCAGAAATGCTTTTTTTTTTAAACAAAGACTTGGTAAATTAATACATTAACAACATCTAAACTAAGCTCAGATATATGACCCTGCTCACCTATCCAAAACAGACAAACCTAATAAGAGGTGTTGACAGCTTAATAATATCAACAGATAAAGAGTAAACAACTGCACTGTGGAACTGATGACAATTGAATTACAAAGGCACATGATTTAAATACCTTTTTTTTTGGTTTTACTTTTAAAGTGCACTCAACCCTATTTGTTGATATTTGAAGGTCACTATTTTTTTCTGTATCTCATTCCTCTTGATTTGTTTATATTAACATACACATATACCTTTTTCTGGTTAAATCGGGGGAAATCTGCTACAGAATCTAGTTGTATAGCCTACATGTACTTGTCAATTGGGTCTATCAAAGTTAAATGTCAAGGATTAATTTCTAGTATAAGACATAAAAGGAAAATATTTATCGAAATAAACTCAACAGCTCATATAGTTATTTTTTTTATTTTTTGAAATACACATTGTGCATTTTAAATGATGATGCATTATTCACTCTTAAAATTTTTATCTTTGTTTCTTGGGAGCAGTGTTAATTCCTACCTATAATTAGTTTCACCAATATTTGAACAAAGAATTTTTTTTTGTTTTATAAATGTGACTCAGAACAGAAATTATATATATGATAAGTAATACTAAAATATATTTAAAACATTTTATTACATCCTTACTGCTGAGTTATTGCTTTCTTTGTACTTTGCTGATCCATGTTTCACATGCAGTCTATCAACCAGTACATGCATCATAGATGCAGCTGTTTGTTATAAACAAAAATGAAGACTTTCTGACAGAATTAATTTAATTGGAGTATGAGAACTTTAAAAGAATGTCGATCCCCATAATGATGTGCTGAAATATATTTGGTTACTCATTAATATTGTTTTATAAAGACGACTCAAGCAAGATGCTGTCAACTTGATTCAGTTATTAAAATAAGTTACAAGGTGTGCTACAATGGACAAAATTTTCAATGTTTTTTTTTAATATCATGATTTTATTTTGTATTTGATGTTTCTGAGACTGCCAATATTTACCTTAGGGGGTACAATATATATGGTACCTATTAAAAGTTTTATTTTAAAAAAATCCTTGCAACATTTACCAGGGGCATGTTTTACAAAAGAACTTATTACATGCACTAAGATCAAACACCTTAGATGATAATATAATCTTGCAATATCAATGATTCAGTTAAAAATTGCTTGCATAAAAATATCTATCTAAATCAATTTTTAAAAGGATTTAAATCAATCATTTTCAAATCAATGTTAAAAAGAAAGTTAATCTCAAAATTATATTTTGGTCTTAGTCATAAGTTCTTTTGTGAAACAGACCAAAGATGTCTTATAAGCATTATTTGCCCTTATTTCGAAGAAGGTCTAAGAAGTTTTGCTACAAAAATGCCCATGGATTGATATATCCAGAGAGATTTTATTGTACATTGAAGAAGGCACCGTGTAATTCATGGACTGGAGGCATGGAGTGGAGTTATGGAGTGGAGTTTGGAGTCAAATTTTGGAGTCTAAGATTTTTTTTAAAAAAATATGAATGGATAAAGATGTTCAAGAAATTGCATTAGTATGAAAGTTTTTCATTCGTTTTTGTGCGATTGTTGGCTGTTTCAAGTCTTTTAACTAAATGGCAATTCATAGCTACTATGACCTAATTAAAATTTGTAAGTTTCTGAAAGTTACGTACGTATTTGTAACTTGAGAAAATTACATTAGTATTGCATAGACAAACATGATACTAATAAGGTACAGTACCAACCAGACCCAACCTGACACAAAGCAGTCCCAGGGCAGTCCCAGAGCGGTCCCACAGCAGTCCCCCAGCGGTCCCAGCAGTCCCAGCGGTCCCAGAAAGTAGTCCCAGTAGTCCCAGAAAGCAGTCCCAGTGGGCGGGGTTAATTAATTTAATGGGCGGAGCTTACTCAGAATGAGATTACCAATAAACAATGTAACTATATAAAAGGCAGTTGAAATTGATGAGCATTTCTTTCTGAGTAGTATCAACAAATATTTACAATTCTTACGCGACAGTCATTTCTGAACTGTTAAGAAAATCACAGTACGTGTATAGAAACAAATTATAATTATTGAATGAAGAAGACGTTCACACCTATTAATAACATGAATATTTAAACACAATTATTTGGTATATTAATTTTTAACCAAAATAAACCAATTTCTTTATTTTTTGTGATTGATATTGGTTTTCCTATTTATTTTTTTATATAGAAAATTAAACTTGAATTGTTTATCAGAATTAGCTTTAAATAGATAATAATAATTATAGAACAAGGCCGATTCCCATACTATACTCTGAATGCATTTTTCTTAAGTATTGGAGCTTTTGAAAAATTCTTTGTTAAACTTTGTTAAACATTGCCGAGTATTATATTTCAGTCATGATTATTTTCAATGACTTGCCAATTTAATTATCTTTAGATTCTCAGTTTTAAATGTTTTATTATATAAATGTTCGAGTGTACATCTGTAAATCACGCAAATGGACCCTCAGATTATGTTCAACATTAATTAAACCCGAAATAAATTTATACACAATTATTGAAACTAAGATTTTTTGAAGGACATAGATTGAAATTAGTGTCAATGTTGACCAGCGTGTTGAGTGATGTGTAACACTGATACCGAAATAACATGCATTGACTTTCTGCTAATTATGCCAAAAGGCGATTGAAACCTCAGGTGTTGACACCATTTTATACAATCCCATTGTATTAACCGGCCAGGTAAACACAAACAAAAGAAATAAGAAACAAGTCACAATTCCCGATATTTTCAAATGTTTATTTTTTTAAATAAATGTACTATTTTCATGACTTGTTTATAAATTAAAAACTAATTCATAAATAAATCCCCGAATAATTGTTCACATTGTTTATGTGACAGAAGAATGGTAGAATAATTTTATTTCACGACCATTAAATAAATTATTAGGCTTTATTTGAGGGTGGTAAAAAATAGCATGGAGTGCTCTTTTTTAAGCATGGTATTAGCTTTTTCAATTAAGAAAAAAATCCAGGACAGTACGTTCCTCTAAATACATGTATCTTACTGAAATGACAAGTTTGTTTGCTTTTTGTTTGTTTTTTTTTTTAAATAGTGCTAATGCAAACTTTGAGTACATATGTAATTTGACAGCATTAATTTATTAAATAGGCCTAGATAATTTTTTTTTTCAAACACCTGTATTGAAGTTTAATTTAAGGGATAAAAATTATCCCCTGACTTCCCTTTTTAACTACTTTTATTTTCTTAAAATTAATTCTAGACTACAATTGTGTAAATTTACAGCCCTCTGAGGACATTTAGTAATTACATGTATAACTATCTCTATTTATTTAATTTGTGTAAGAAATTAATTCTTGTTTTTTTTTTATATTTGCTTTTATCTTAAACACCTCTCTGCAGAAAGTAAACGAAACAACAACAAGGAGCTGCAAATTCAGAATACACAAGAGGCGGAGCTATCATGTCACTCAGAACCTTTTTCACGCATGAGTGAACAAAGCAGTCCCAGAAAGCAGTCCCAGGGACTGCTGGGTCTGCTTTCTAGAGCAGTCCCATAGCAGTCCCAGAGCAGTCCCATAGCGGTCCCAGAGCAGTCCCACAGCGGTCCCAGAGCAGTCCCGGGGACTGCTTTCTGGGACTGCTTTGGTGTCAGGTTGGGTCTGGTTGGTACTGTAACCCTTGTTTGGATAATATTTGGATAATATTAAAAATATTTGGAAACCGTTGAACAAAATTAATTAACAGATACAGTCGGTCTAACTGGTTGTTTACATACAGTTTAAATGGACGTGTTAACAAACCTGCCAGGAACTATTAGGCTCAGAGTTTAAAGCAATTTATAAGAACTCAGTTTTTCAATATTACACTCACCTATTTATTACCTTCCATGTAGAATTATAAAAATAAATGATAATTAGTTTGAAAATAAGTTATACACTTTATACCACTATTAAAACGTGTATCAGCTAAAAGGTCCACTCACTCCCTTTCTTCCTTGTATTATAAGTGACATAGCGATTACCATACTAATCTCTCTCACTTTTCCTTGGGTTGTCGCTCCCTCACCCTCAGAAACAAACAATTCAGCTATGGGTCATTTGACACTTCAAAAAAAAAGCAATGTGTAGCTCAGTCGGTAGAGCGCTCGCTCCGTGATCGGGAGGTCGTGAGTTCGAATCTCGGCCGCGACTGATCTAAGTCGATAAAAAATGGGTAGCAACTGTTCCTTCGCCATGCGCTCGGCACTTTGAAGTTAAAGTTGCGGGTCCTTCTGATGAGACCTTAAAAACCGAGGCCCCGTGTCACGGCAGGCGTTGGCACGATAAAGATCCCTCACTGCTCAATGGCCCTGAGTGCCGAGTAAGGTTCAAAATTTGAAGCCCTTCACCGATATATGGTGACGTCTCTATATGAGTGAAAAATTCTCGAGTGGGACGTTAAACAACATACAATCAATCTTCATTAAACACTGAATAAACTGTCATTTTTCTAATTGATAGTGAAAGCTCTGTAAGATTACATTGGCTCATAGAGAAAAGCCAGAATCCTCATACCCATGTAAAATGAGAAAGAATGGAATGAGATTCAGCTTAAAATAACTAATGACCTAAAAATGTCAACAAAGGGGTGCAGCTTGAGTTTTTGACTTCACTTTGTTTAGATGACAGATGCAGAGTGAAATGAAAACATCTAACTTAGGTCAGATTTATCAGCGACCCGCACAACTATCTCACACTGAAAAATCATAATATCATGACAGATTTGATTAATAAAATACTATTACTTGAAAGAAATGCTTACTCAGTTTTTGCTTATAATAATAAATTTGTCATCAAATGATACCTTCAATGATAAAGTGAATGTATTTCCGATGGGGTACTCTATAATGGTCCAAATTTTTATGTGTATCTCTGTAAAAAAAAGAATCAACTGTTACAGATCATTAGCTTTTTACTATCACAATTTCCAAGAGAATCTTGTGATTTAGTAATTCTGGTAAAATTACAATTGAAAGTTGATGTCAATGTTATGATAGCTTTCCTTGCTATATATATATTTTATTGAACAAATGTATAAATATATTATTTAATGTGTTGTTTATTTCTTTGACTATGTAACAATCAGATATTAATTTGATGTGATCTGTCTTTTACCGGTTAATCATGTACTCTTTAGCTGTTGATATCTAATTAAATCTGTCAATTCTTTATGGGTTCGCAATGTCAGATCACTGATAAATCTGACCTAAGTTAGAAGTTTTAATTTCACTCAGCATCTGTTTTCTAACAAAATTAAATCAAGGTAAAAGCTGCCCCTCCCCCTTTGGTGGACATTTTGAGGTAGTTGGCTATTTTTTTTTTAAATTCCATTGTTTCTCATTCCTTGTTTCTCTTTTCGTGTTTTACACATACCCCCGTTTCAGAGATGTTAAGCATTTAATTTTTGTGTATGTGGCCTAGTGTTGAATTGACCTAGTTCTCAACAGAACAGTATGCATGTATTTAAATCATTGCATTCTTTTGGAATTTATATAAATGTTTTCATCCCTTACCTAGCATCGCATTGCATTCCTTCCCATTAACTTCTAAACTGATAAAATTGTGAGTCACTAATATATTGTATTCATATTACAGTATCATAATATTACTTAATTATTTTAGTAAGTGTATGTGAATTATTGATAATCTTTTTTTAAAGTCAAATTTTAAGATACTAAAATGATGGTTGCAAATCTGAAGTAAATTATACAGAGAGAAAAATAATCCATCTTATTCTAATGTGGATTACATGGATGTGAACAGATGTCAAAAATCAAACATCTTAATTTGTAACAATATATTAACCTACATTGTTCAGCTGTGTGGTCAAAAACCTATATAAAAGTTTTAGCAGACATAACAAAGATGTGACAGAAAGCTAAATTTAGTTCAAGAGGTTTTGTCACTTCCAATTATGTGTTGAAAGCTATGGTGATCATTATTTATGTAACAGTTGAATTTAATTAAAACATAGAATAAACTGTCACTGTTTAGATAACACGCTATTTGACAATGAGAGTGAAATTAATATCCATGACCCTATCTGAAAGAATTTGCGGGATTCCCACATATTCAGTTCATCAGAATCTGTCAAGAGTTATTTATACAAGAGGATGCAGGCAGTGTTTAGAAATTAACTGACCCATTTATTCACACCAGCATGCTATTCATTAAAGTACAATAATCATGGGGAATCCATTCTTGAGGAAAAAGATTAACTTGAAGAGTTGGACCAGAAGATCAACCTGTCTAAATAAAAAATAACATGAATATAATAGCAATCCTGAGATTTAGGTAACAGATAATGTGATCTTCACTTGACTTGTTATAACAATCAACATATCTTAAATGAATATTTGTTAAATGAGTTATCTAAACTCCTAGAACATAAGCTTTCAAATATGACTGAAACAATGTCTTTCATAATATAGATTTGGTTGTGAAAAAAATCTAATTGATGTTACAAAGAAATTTGATCAATATTCAATAGTTATTATTAAAAGATGTCATTGGTTAAATTGATATTGATCAACAAATTATTCAAATATATAGATTTTTAAAAAAATGCATACCACTTGTTTACTTCATAATGTTTTATTTTAAATTACAGAAATATAAACTAAAATGTTTATATCTTCAATGTTCCAAGGAACACACCTATCACTTCCTATAGCAATGTGGAATAAATTAAAACTCCAGAGTTGTCAACTGATGAATTTTGTATCTTAATTCTTTAATTCGATAAGATAAATCAAATTTGATAATATTCATACCAAGATTGATCAATGTAAAGCTCACAAATTTAGTAGCTCTTATTTTTTGGGATATTGCAATAAAGAATACATTTGCTTAAACAATCGGAAAATCTCAGACCAAAGGAGCATGTAATGGATTATGGAGTATAAAGCTGGCATGAATGACACCCCCCTAAAAAGGAGCAAGAAAACATTATTTGGCTGTTTTTAAGCAGATTTTAATTCAACAAGATTACCTAAATTTAGCAACAGGAGTTATGTTAAACATTGCATTAGCTGGTGATTTATAGCAAAAATCAAACTTTAAAAAAAAAAAACTCCAAAATTTGACTCCAAACTCCACTCCATAACTCCACTCCAAGCCTCCAGTCCATGAATTACACGGTGCCATTGAAGGATCAGGTCTCAATTATCTGATCGTAAAGATGTGTTGCAAAATAAGTTACTTATATGTCTTATCAGTTATTTATAATCCCCTCGCGATGGAGTTGGGAGTGTATACGTATGTAAGTTTGTCCTTGTGTAATTTGCTTCGGTATAGATGTCGAATGCTGTCTTGATTTATGGATATGCTCTTTGCGAGGGGATGCTCCGCTTTGCGATACCCTTGTTAAATGCTTTTTTCACTACAGCCCATGTTTGTTGTTAAAAGTATAACCCAGTGGACATATCCTGAATAATGATGAATTTTTTTATTAGGTTACAAGTACGTACATGTATGTGTACTGTCGAACTTGAAAAAATTATTGTGTATTAAATGTGTAATTATATTTTTTACTGTAATCCTTATATAGATTCCAAATTGTAAACTATGCCCAGCAAAAAGCAAAACCAGTTATATTTAGTTCACTTCATTGTTTTTACAAACAACAAATGAGTAAGCATTTCTAGTGCATTAATTAGATCTGTCAAGACTTCTCGCCTGTTGGGATGGGAGTGGATGTGGGTCGATCACTGATAGTCTCTGTTACCCAAAACAAAAAGCTTTTCCCATTGATAAGTCGACATTTGAAGGTCATGATTTTTTTTCATTTACTCAGTCATTCATTCACTTTATTGTCCATATGGTTCATACAAGATGAACAAGTTTCTGACTAATTGTAACATTTATTCTGAAATCAGGAAGTTTCCAAGAGTCTGATCAGTGATCACAGACATCAGCTATAGCTGGGGCATACAGAAATGAGAGAGGAAAGGAGGGGGAATTGTGTTCAAAGACAAGAATTTTTTTTTTAAATTTTAACTGCCATGACTCTACATCTAAGCTTCTGTAGTGTTTCCTGCAATTTACCGATACACCCCCGCCCCCACCCCCAAAAAACACATGCACTCCCCAGCTTAATTGTTAAAAAATATATAGGCCCTAATCTACTATGTTTATAGTATAGTAGATATATTTTTTTAACAATTAAGCTGGGGAGTGCCTATGCCCAAAAAGGGAGATATGTAAATAGTTACACAAAATGAGAAATAACATTACAGTGTTTGGTCTTAGTCGTAAGTCATAAGTTTTGTAAAACATGCCCCTGGTAAATGTTGTAGGGATTTTTTGAAAATAACACTTATGTTAAACAAGGGCACCGCAAAGCGGAGCATCCCCTCGCAAAGAGTATATCTTTAATTAAATCAAGACAACATTTGACATCGATCCCGATGCAAATTACGCCACTTCGGTTTAACACAACACCCACTAACAAACACACACACAAAAGCATGTTGCTATATCCCCTCCAACTCTGTTGCGAGGGGATAATACTAGTAATAAGGTCTAATGAAAATATTGGCAGGCTCAGCAACATCAAAAACAAAATTTAAAAAAAATTAATGTAATATGATACAAAAGAAGAAAAAAAAACATTGAAAATTTTGTCCATGAGGAACCAAATATATTTCAGCACATCGATATGGGGATCGCCATTCTTTTAAAGTTCCCACACTCCAATTAAATTAATTCTATCAGAAAGTCTTCACAACTGTATATATCAAACTGCTGCATCAGTGATACATGTACTGGTTGATAGACTGGATGTGAAACATTGATCAGCAAAGTACAAAGAAAGCAATGACTCAACGTAGGGATGTAATCCCGCTAATATGTTTTAAAAATGTTTTAGTATTACTTATCATATAATATAATTTCTGTTTTGAATCATATCTAAAAAATAAGCTTTCCTTTGTTCAAATATTGGTGAAACTAATAGCACAGTCCCCTCACCAGAAAACAAACTTCAGGTAAAAATTTTAAGAGTAAATAATGCATCACTGTTTTAAACGCACAATATGTACTTATAAAGAATAGAAAGAAACAAGCTGTTGAGTATATTTCAATAAATATTTTCCTTTTTATGTCTTATACTTAATCCTGGACATTTAATTTTGATAGACTTTTAATTGACAAATACATGCAGGCTATACACCTAGATTCTGTAACATTTTTCCTAGTTTAACCAGAAATGTATGTTAAATTAATATAAAACAAATTAGGAGAAAAAATAGTAACCTTCAAATATCAACAAAGGGGTAGTTTGCACTTTAATAGTAAAACCTAAAATATGTGTAATTCAATTGTTGTCATCAGTTCCGCAGTGCAGTTGTTATTCTTTGTCTGTTTAATATTATAAAGCTGACAACACCTCTTAATAGATTTGTCTGTTTTGGATAGGCAAGCAGGGTTATATCTGAGCTTAGTTTAGATGTTGTTAATGTATTAATTGTCCTTGCTTTAAAAACATTTCCAGGTGATTCTCTGTTTGACATTTAAAGGTCAATAGTTTTTTGGTCGCACTGATTTCTTTTGTTCCTTGTATCATTCTTGTTATACAAATCCAAAATGACATTGAAGGGGAGAGATTGTATGCAAATGAAATTGTTTTGTTCTCAAACTTTCTGTACTGTTATAATACAGACTCCACTCCATGACTCCACAAGACTCCACTCCACTCAGCTTTTTGTGCATGTTAGACAACCACAGGTTTTGTAGTTGGGTTTTAAATTTATTCAATGACTGACGCTTTGATGTGCAATGAAATGTTAACATTTAAAAGGTGGTTCATTTGACATGTAATAATCATTTGGACTAGAAAAATATTTTACTTAAAAGTTAAGTTCATGTACAATTAATTTTTCAGATACAAAAGAAAAGCTTGAAAGTAATTTATGAATTAAATGTGAAAAGTCATCACTCTTTATTGTCAGAATTAATTTTTTGAGACATTTGGCTTTTTAATAATTTGGCTCTTAGGATGATGTTCTATGCATGAGAGCTAGAAGAGCATGAGTTTTCTCATTCTCTAAATTATGGCTAAAACAGAGAAATAACGTCATAAAGATATGACGTTGCAGACGGTGAGCGTCGACACAGATTTTTTTATCCACGTGTTTTACGTTTTGACACGTCTAGCTCACTTTTGTCGTTGTTCTCAACATTGAAATAATTATTTATTTTCATTTATATCTTTAATTCACGTCTTGATCTTCTAGTCCACTTATATTAAAATATTTAGAATTATATTCGAGACCCGTTTCTTTACTACATGTTATATTGTAGCTTTATACGTCTCTGATCTGGGCTATGCAATTCCTATACATGAATAGAAGCTTCAGACAAGGTGATTTTCTGGATAATTGAATATGGATGAACGAATGCGATTTTGATATATAGACAAATTGAAGTTATTTGTTAGACACGTGTATATTATAAAAAATATTGCTTTGGAAATCGTTTTCCTGTATAAGATCCGCCCCACCATTCTCAACACATCGATCATGTAAACATTGAAGCATTGGTACATCGTGCATAAATTTTTGATGTAAAATGCTTTAATTGCCAAAAATTTGAAACTGATCACACTTCTACCAACAGAAAAGAAATGTATTCTTGTAAGTTTTCACAAATCTAGCAACGAATGACAGACGTGATATTATTTTTAAGAACTATAAATAAAAACAAGAGAGGTAACTCTGACAAGCGAGATACTAGAGAGGTACCAGAGAGGGACTTTCTTTTTTTTAACACCATTCAAAATCAACATACTCATACAAATTTGCTCCCGTAGTATAAAAAATATTTTTAAAAATCTTACTTATCATCAGTTAAAAAACGTTTTAATTGTAAGTATTATATTTATTTTTTCTTTAAAAGTATTTTTGAATGTTCATGGAACTAGCTGCTGTCAAAGTGAAAGAGAAAAAAAAAATATAGAATAAAAAGATTCTACATTGAACCAGACTTTTATTTATTTTTTAAATCTGTTACATGTGCATCTATTTTTTTTAACATGAAATTATTTTTTTAAAATAACTCGAATTTTAATATTTTTTTCAGTAATAATGAACAAAATTTAAATAAAATAAAATGAAATTTAAAAAAAAAATGTTTCGTCTTATTTTTGTTGTTGCCACTTCCGATATAAGTACTTGAAAACAAACAAAAACTACCGAATGAAATAAAATTGTTGTAATTGTTCTAGCTTTAAAAAAAAAGTTTACATGTATGTACCTGATGAGAGAGAGAGAGAGAGAGAGATGTTACATTAAATCCAGTTTATTAATACAATGTGAAATTTTAATGAAAAGGCGAATTTTCAAAAACACAACAATATCGTATTATATGAAAAGAAATCTCGGTCTCTTTTTTTTTTCTTTTGCTGTCTATATTTATTTTCAGTAACTCGAAAATATTACGTTTTGGTACTCGTGTTGTGCATAAAAAAGTTCAAAGGTTTTTGCTTTATCTGCAGTTTTAAGTCACTTAAAAGTCAAATATATATAATGCATGTCATTCATAGAATCTCAGCATTGTATGTCATTACAGTTCTATTATCAATCTAAAACTCGTTTTCTTATTGAAATAATAATCTCAGTTATCGGTTTAGTATGATATTGCTTATCTTGCCGTTGAATTATGTAAACGGGCTGATTTTGTTATTTGGATTTATTGAAATAAATCTTGTTAAGATCAAATTGTATTTAAACATGCATTGGACAAATTAAATTAAATGCAAAAATTATATTGCACAAAAGACTAAGAATATATTTTTGTGGCAGTGCAGGAGACCGGGGAAGAGGGCCAGGGTCATTTTATATTACCGGGACCTAACTACTTTACAGTGTATCTGTTAAGCTTTAAAAGGATAAGCATATCTAAGTCTCTGGCATGGGGTCAGAATGGAATTTTTATATTGTAAAACTTCATATACAATAACATTTGAAAACAATAACATTAGAATTTCATACGATAAAGAAGCTGCGAGAAATGGGGGGTTGGGGGGGGGGGGGCTACACACACCATCACATAACAATATTTACATGTACCTAAATGTGTGCCACATCGTAAAAATTTGTCATTTAAAAACTCAGCCAGTCAAGGAATATTATGAACCAGTCGCATTTAACTGACTGGATATATAAAACTTTCAATTAATTTTTACACCCCCCCCCCCCTCAGCCGAAAAAAAAATATCTATTTATTAATCTGCATGTCATTGATTCATAACGACAACATATATATAATTATTTATGATTTATTTCTTAGAAAAATCTATTTAAAATTAATTTGAAAAAAATGGCATATTGATTTCATTCAAAGTTCAGATAAAATTTGTTGAAACGACAAGAAAATACCCGATATCTATTAATACCCAGTGTATACATGTTCTTCTAAAACCATTTAATTTTACAAAATCAAACAAAATCGTTATTCTAGGACGCAATTTTTCTCAGGATTAACTAGATTTGATAGCAGTTAAGTTTCCAGTTCCAGGCATGTGGAGCTCATGATCGCTGTTTGTTTTGAAAATGACCCTGCTCATATACATGTACGTAAGGAGAGAGTTCATCGTGCAAAAATAAATTGAGGAATTATTTCAATATTATTTCAAACCTAACCAAATGACGTATTTGGAGGTTATGGGGTTGGTGGTGGGAAGGCATCCCCCCTGCACACCTAAAATGTAGGAAGATTTTAAAAATAGACAACCTTTGTATGCTATTAAACTCATGTTAACTACAAGTATTGCATGTTTCTATCATTTAACGTTTAACCCCCCCCCCCCCCCCCATACACACAATCCAACCACTGGTCATCCTGGATCTGTTCCTTTCATTTTAAATGCATGTGAATTATAATTCATCCATTTGTTTATAATTTATCAACCTGCTTACTTAAAATTAATTATTCAAAAATTTTCCTTGCTGTGACTGAAAAAATGTGTATCATTTCAATTTAAAAAAAAAGAAGTTTTGTTACCACATGCGGGCAGAAGTCCTTCTGATTTTTTGTTTGAAATTTTTTTGATCGAATATTGCTTAACATGCAGTGTATCAACTTAATGTCCTTAAATTGTTGTACAGCGTATACAGTAACTCACTACATTTCACAAATTTTCTGTCTAATTATATTTAGAAAACAAAACAAAACAAAAAAAAAACAAAAAAAAAAACACACACACACAAATTTTCACTACCCAGCAGCATCTATTTTATTGTTGTTCCCGAAAATTTTTTTGAAATATTTTTTAACTTCACATTTTGAAAGAGATATCGTTTATACTGGATTCACCCCCCCCCCCCCCCCCCAAAAAAAATGACATCTTGTCCTATCGAGAGCCATACTTAAAATGAGATGATTTTCGAATGAATTCTACAGGTTTCTCAAACGATTATTACACGAGATAAATACTTTGGTTTTGAGAGAATAAATTGATACTGAACAGAAGCCGCTTGCTTCTCGGGTTTTCCTGACATTCCAGCATAGTAAAATGTTGTTAACAAACAAACGAACAAACACTCATAATTCTATACACCGCTGCATGATGGATAATAGTTAATACAACTATTTATTATTATATTATACAATTATTAAAAGAGACAATGACTCAAAAATGTTTCTGGAAATGCTCAATAACACACATTTATTACCGTAGTAACATTACAATGCAAAGTGAAAGTCATGTTCACTCTGAAAACTTTTGACGTTGATGCGAAAGTAACATGACGTCATTGTTTACCTGTTAAAGTATCATTGATATAAATGAAGAAAAAACCTACATAGAGTTGACGTAGGGCCATAAAAATTCAGATTTGGCAACTTCTAACCTTGCTCTATTAATATCCATGAAAAACTTAAAATGTGTAAAAATTGCCATAAAGGCCCTTTTCCCATGGGCGCAATCATGTACTTTGAATGCTTAGAAAATTTGGGAGGTGGAGGGGAGTGGTGGGATGGGGTGGGGTGTTGAGTTGAAGTGGGGAGGGGAGGATCGAGGCACATTCTACAAATGACATAAAAGTGTTTTGTTGAAAGAGAGACAATATACATTAGTTGTTTATGTATGCAAATAACATTTAAAGGTTTTCAATTATGACCAAAAAATCATTATTAAATATGCACTTCATACATTTTTTTTACACAGTCAAACCTAAATATTTTGTTCTACATGGAACTATTACCTGGTCACCCAACAGAAAACACTGCAAAAAGGGAAAACATGGATATCTCATGACCCTGACCAGGTTAATATTATAGCAAATTGGAATAAAAAATTACTATTATAAGTACCAAGGCCAAACTAGTTTACAACTTTAGAAGCTTTACGAGTTCATGCACTTTTACTCTTTTTAACTCGAAGGTGCTAAGGAAGTAAGAATAGATTCTGAACCAAAGTCGAGGGTCTCCATGATCACTATAGAACAAGATACAGTTTAACATACTGTAAAATGTAGTATTTATATTTAAAGAGTTTCGCACACTCACAATACCTTGTATTGTACATAATATGTATATGCATAACCATTTCCAAGAGAGATGCAAGAAGGGTTAACATGTATGTATAAGATACTTCTGGCATTGGCTTGAATGACATCTCATTGACAAGTGCTAAAAAAGAAAAGGTGTACATTGCTTCCCTCCCTCTCCTCCCATCTCCACCCTCCAAAACAAACAAACAAACAATCAAAAGCATGAAACTAGGATATTCATTTCCAACAAGCTGTCATTGGAGTAGAATTGATTGTTAGAAATCTTGCATTTTCTTCTGGATACTATAACTCCCCATATTTTTACTAAAAATAACCAATAAAATTGATTCATCATTATTCACAGAGTTCATGTAGGTCTTGGACAATTAAGTCAGGTAGGAAGAAAACTTTATGTAGGTGGGTCACATTGATTTGTAAATAGTTTTGATTTTAATTGTAGGATAAAGTGAAGCTGGATCAGGAGGTGAAGAGAAAACTTCAGAAGATCCAAAATCTGCAAGATCAAGTGGTAGCAGGAGAGGTAACTCTTGATAAAATGCTGAATGATATCAAATTTAAAGAAAAAAGTCTTTAATATATTTCATAATAGGAGTCCAAATTATATTTATCCATGTAAAGTTTCTCAATTTTTCCTGTATGTAGATAATGTATTACTGAAAATGAAAGATTGACTTTTATACAATAAAAAAGGAATTAAAAATCAATGACTGAATATTTATGAGCAATAGACTTAAATCATTATCAGCAGTTGAATATTGATAGTTGATCCTAAACGTTGGTCAGAATTATAGACCTGATAAAGTGTAACTACTTGATAAAATATTTCCATGCCTTGGAAAATAACACAAATGCAAAATAGCTTAAGGATGATAAATTTTATTTCATTAAGTAATATATATGTAAATAATCACTTCCTATTGAATTCATGCTATGCTATGCTTGGCTTGTATTTATGGGAATATAATGTAGAGGAATATAACCGAACGTTTTTTTTTTTTTTTTCAATTCACAAGAGGTAGCCGATATTCAAATAAAATGCATCAATTGATTTAATTTGTTCATTTTTCAGCATTTACCGTAAATATGACTTCATTTTAATTTGCAAACAACGTACCTTCTGTCAACATTAAAACTGTTACATGTAATACTTGCATAGATTTCCAATACATCTCTATTTTGCCACAAATTATGCAACACACAAACAGAACATAGTATGCTGCATTCACAGATTGTTCTGTAAAATAAGCTACCATTGTCAGAAAAATGTTGATTATGCAGTGCAATTTGTTGCATCATGCATACTCATATTTTTGGGAGGGTATATAATCTTGAAAAGTCATTTTAATAATATTTTGTGAAAACCAAGGACTGTCCTTAGAAAAAAGATTTGAAAAAAAAAAACCTATGCAGGTACAGAAATAAAGTTTCATATACTTGATAGTTTTATTACCAAAATAATTATTTATGTAAGGAGTACTTCTATCATCCTGGAGGAACTTAATTCAACTAAAGCTGTCATATCATCAAATGGACTACGACCAGACGATAGCCACACATGACAGAAGATATGATTATAACAGAATTAAAACGAATATTATCCCTGAATGAAAAAAAGGTGACATTTATACTAAAAAAAATCATACGCAGCAATTTAGACTTGAATTTTTTTTTCTGAGAATCAACATGAAATGCTATGCTTTGTGGGGGTCAGTGATAAAACTTCTGTGACAGGGAAATTAACCAAATTGTAACATAAATTCTAAATAGAATTTGCAATAGTGTTTCCATGTTGCTTAATGAAATACACAATTCAAAGATGCATTTCTTAGTTTCTCTTTCTTAACTAAAAAAATATTCCATGTATTTCATAAGTTTTTTTTCTCTTGATATGTGTTAAACATTGATATCAACCATCTGAAATGTTAGAAATTGTATATTCTGTTTATTTCAAACATTTAGCTGAAGTAAACCTTTCGATACCAAAAAAAAGAAAAAAAAAAAAAAATCTCTTTAACTCCATGTTGTATACAGCATTTTGCCTTTTTAAAATTGGCTGTTAGAATAGTAAGCATAGAGTAAATTAATGACTGGTAGTTAAATTAAAATATTAGTTTCACAATTTAAAAGCTTGATTTGTGCGAAACTGAAAACTGGCAATGACTAACCATCAAAGATGTCTATCACATTTTTTTATCAACTCATTTAATATAAGCTCGTAGATGTCATTCATGCTGACTTAAATGGCAACTACTCCGATTTTTTCCCTTAATAGTCGTTATCTCTTAAGGACAGATGATACAATTTTTTTTCGTTGGAGGAGACTTAATATGTCACAGTTTTAGAAAAGTGGATAATTCTTTGATTTTTTTCTCCTTAGACTTGGAGAATGAAATACCTTCCATATTTCCTCCAAAAAGTACATAACTAGAGTAATCATGGTAAAATGGTTTAATCTTCATTCATTTACCTTCTTTTTTCTTCAAAAATTTTTCTAAAGGATCACAAAGTGAACTGATATTACATTTACTCAATAACCTGTTGTATTTTCTTACATAAAAGAAATGACACTCGGAAAATATAAGTTGATACTTCAATAAAATTAAAAATATGAACAAATCACACTCAGTAAAGGTTTACAGATGAAAATAAATTTCAGAATATGTTAGCTTGGTGCTAAAAGTCTAATATAAATTTAAAAAAAATATACAAAACCAGGTGAATTTTATAAAGAAAAGCTAAATGGTAATAAATCAGAAAAATCACATAGGCTGATTTTTACCATTTAGCTTTTCTTCATTAAAATTCACCTGGCTTGGTATATTTTTTAATAGTTTATATTACATGACTAGGTTCGAGGGCACCATGCGTTTTGTCGTACCCAAGAACCAAATTGTTTGCTTGAGGCCGTTATGCCGAAGGAAAACAGTTTGGTTCGATCGGGTCGACAAAACGCATTTTACCCGACAACATAGCGACACACTGTCCCTGCCATGCAAGATTGCAAATTCCATCTGATGACTTGTGTAATAATATACCAGATGCAAAAGATAATGATGCCCCCCATCTACATGTCTGGTGGCTAATTTCAGACTTTCACCATTATTGTTATCCACAATGAGTATATAATTACAACAATAATATCTCATTACAAGATTTGCTGCCAAAAATGTTTTTATTTACAATAAAAAACTTTTTATGTTCAGTACCGAATATCCTTCCTCATATTGCAATGATAATTGTTTAACAGTTAAAAAACACTTCTTTGAGATGAAATAAAATTTTGATAAATAAGGACATTTCTCAGTAGTGTACCTGTGTAATATAAACGGCTTTATGCCGAAATTTTCAGTCTTGAAATACAGCTATTAATCACAAACAAATTCAATTGGATAAAAACTTTTATTTACAGGGAAAATCGAGAAACATTCAAATAGCAACATAAGGCAATGAATATTTTACAATATAAAACAAATACGTTTTAACAAATTGCTCAGTAATTGAGTACAGGAAAAACGTCCTTAATTTCAACCTTTCCAATATTGCTAGGACACTGTGAGGAGGAAATTCTTGCCATGCAAAACATACATAGCTTATATAAGAACAACAGAGTAGGAACAAAGTCCGACATTTTTAACAGTTGACACTAAAGCTAATGCTGTTTTCGCTTGCAGAAGTTACTCTACTGCAATATAGACTGATACGTCTTTAAAAAATTTCTATATAAATATATACCAAAAAAGTCTCATATTTTCAATGTTTTACTGAGTGGTCATAAAAAAATCCACGTTTGACCGCAGAGTGAGATATTGGGCATGTCAATGAGATATTAGACCGCTTACGTCACACTGTGGGCGGGATCTGCTAAATCTTATTTGTATTCGTTGGTGTTCGACAGTGACAGAATTGACCGAGTTTTAGTGCAGGTAAAGGAAATTTACTACATAGAAGCCAGCACAAGATACATGTATGTCAAAAAAAAAAATAAAAAAAAAAAAAAATAAAAAAAATAAAAAAAATAAATAAATAAAACGTATAACAAAACATAAATTGACTGTATTCTCAGTTTGGTTCTTTGGTCCTACAAAACGCATGTTGATCTCGAACCCAGTCAATAAATGTATAATATTCGTCTTTAAAGTAATATTACCGGACGCGGTAGGCCCAGTAGTAGGGCAGTCGCTTCGTAATCGGAAGGTACCGGGTTCAATCCCCGGTGCTATCTATGATACAGAGCGATAACCTTCATATTGATACATTTGTAATTATGCAAAATGAACTTGTTAAAATGTTTCCATGCTGACATCTTCATATCCAATGAAAGATTGATTGATTGATTGTATGTTGTTTTACGTCCCATTCGAGAATTTTTCACTCATATAGAGACGTCACCATATACCGATGAAGGGCTTCAAAACTGGACCTTTACTCGGCACTCAGGGCCATTGAGCAGTGAGGGATCTTTATCGTGCCAACACCTTCCGTGACGGGGCGTCGGTTTTTAAGGTCCCACAACTTTCAATTAGTGATGAGCGCCTGGCGAAGGAATAGTTGCTACCTATTTTTATCGACTTAGGTCAGTCGCGGCCGAGAATCGAACTCACGGCCTTCCGATCACGGAGCGATCGCTCTACCGACTGAGCTACCGTGACGGCTCCAATGTAAGAAATTTTAAAAGAAAAATACACAGTGGTTTATTTTCAGTAAATATCAGGGTATCAGGAGATGCAAGCTATAGGTGTAGGAAAACATTGTGACGGTAGTGTGTCTATGAAACAGAGCCTAGTGATTGAAAGAAAAATCTCTCTCTCTATTGTAAATTCTATGGACTCGATAAAGAAATTCTATAATTACAGTTGCACAAATGATAGTATTACAAAGGTAAAGGAAATTACAATAAGAGCTGATAATTGGAAGTTGATTATAAAGAAAAAAAAATATATAAGAAAAAAGTCGCCCGCGTGGCGCAGTGGTTAGAGCGTTCGCTCTAGAGTCGCGGAGTAAGGAGTTGATCCTTACGTAGCGGGTTCGAATCCCACTGTGGGCCGTGGGGACTGGTCTTTCGGATGAGACCGTATAAACTGAGGTCCCGCGTCGCAGTAGGTGCTGGCACGAAAAAGATCCCTCACTGCTCAATGACCCTGAGTGCCGAGTATAGGTCAAAATTTGCAGCTCTCCACCAGCAAGTGTCTGCGTCTCCATATGAGTCAAAAATTCTCGAGAGGGACGTTAAACAATAAACAAACAAAATAAACAAGAGAAAATAACCACAATGTTTAGCACTTGCATAGTAAACATTAAAACAGTACAACTTTTTAATATTTATTCCGTGTTTAAATATTTTTTTAATATTTATTCCGTTTTTTTTTTACTTAATTTCCTTTAACAAGTATTACTGTTATCAGTCAAACTTTGAAATCTTCAACATTGTGGGGGTGCCGAAAAATAGTAGGGTTCATGTGTTCCAGATATCAGAAAAATTGGCAATAAAATCAACGCTCACTTCGACATAACTTCTTATTCATCACATCAATTTTTAGATGCCACGGTTCAGCTGATATGAATTATAATTTACATTCTAAAACTAATTTAACAAAAAATGTATAGTACCTGCATGCATAAGAGCCAAAATAATCTTAAATGCTTGAATAAAAGAACTGTATTACAGAACAAAGCAAAATTGAGCAACATCTAACCTTTCATAAATACTTGTTATATAATAAGATATTTGTGCACCGTCAATTACTGTAGTGGATTTTGTGTGATTCTAGGGCAGCAAAAATATACAAATATGAATAAGGAAATGAATTTAAATGATAAAATCGTATTTTGAAAATATGACAGTATGTGCATTTAAATGGTGATAAAGGGGGTTGGGGGTTAAATCCATGATTTTAATGTTAAAGTAAGGTAAAAAATCAGAAACAATTTCCAGTTGGTATCAAAAGAGGAACCGGAAGTGCACTGCTCCCTCATTTCTGTAGGTTTAGTCTTTGTTTTGGCGATCCACAGATTGACATTATTTTCTAGGATACGCAGAGGAAGGGGGCCATATTTCAAAATTGTCGAATGGAAATCTTTGATATCAAACTTGGTTCCTTGAATGAAAAATATATTAATATCGAACCATCACATTGAGGATAGCTAGTGCTATCCCAAACTACTATAATGCATAAGCTATCTAAAATAAATAAGTATCAAATAAAAAATGAATAACGCACGGTTGCAAATATTTTTTAATACATGCGTCCATATGTATAGTTGTTATATCTGGTTCTATACAGTTTACTAATATATCCAAAATATAGATTTCATCAAAATGGTTTAATCTTAAAAAGTCTTTAGAATTAGCTCTTGTGAGAACTACTATAAATCTATTTTACTATAGACAAGTTCATTGAATAGATAAATAAATGTTTAAGAGTGGGGTCAACCATTTCATACCAATGACGTCTTCATAATATTCATAGCATTTAGAAATTCAAGAAAAGAGTTCTTCCTTAAAACTTAGTGTATACAAAACCGTTGTTAAAACTGTACTACCTAGTTCAACTTGGGCCTTTGTTCGTAATTCTTTTATTTTGAGCTCCCCAATTTTGTATGCGCATGCTTGGCCTGGCCATGTTATATATCGGTCGATTTCGGTTGCAAGCATGTTCTCGTCAGCCGAAGTGTGGTTTAGCATAAATTGCAGTGCCTGATTTCTTGTCCAGCTACAAAGAAAGAGACATTATTTGAATTTCAACATCTGTGTATTGTGAAACATGCTTTAGCATGTTATCTAAGATATATTATATCACTGTATGAGTAATTAAAGTGCCATGGAAGCTATAGCTTAACAGTACGCAAATGAAAATTAAAGTCATTAACTAATATGATCTTTATCTACCGTGTATTTGATAGAAAAAATAATGGGCTATCCTGAGAAATAATAATTCTTTAATTTTCGTTCTGAACGCTTTTGCGTCGTAAAAAACCTGTGTAAAATTCTATTCATTTCCGTATTTATTTCTGCACAACCTCAGACAATTTTTTGCTCATATATACTTAAAGTACTGACGAGGTCGCCAAAGTGCAAAGTATTATGCCCTCATGCAACAAATGGAGGGAATATTGTATCACTTATACTTGAAAATACGGATAAATATTTAATTGTTGTGTTAAAATTTAGAAATTTTTATCAAAATTAAGGATTATTTGCCTCATGCATAGCTTTGATCCTTCGACGTATTTGGCTCCAGTCTTTGCAATTGGCACCACCACTTTCTTCAGGTCTTCAAAGTTTTCTAAATTAAATATTTGGATTTCCTATGTTTCGGATGAAGAGACACTGAAGAGACATAATTTGTCAAAATGCACATCTGGTGCACCAAAATTGGTACCGTATATGATTTACTTTATATGCGTCTGCATGTGGTGTCTGGATGTTTGGGTTTACTAGTGTACACGCTTGAGGGCAAGATTAAAAGAGAAGCCTAGGATATATATTTTTTCAAACTTTCCATAGTTCTTTTACTTTTTTTATAGGTCAAACCATATTAGTTTACAAGATTATTGTTAGATTATTTCTTATTAACTTACTTGAAATAATGTAATCCCGTATCGACAACGAGACGAGCTGCACTAAATAATTCAGATCTGTATCTTCCCATGCTGGAAATAAAGAACGTTTATGTCAGATAATTTTCAATGAAAGTATTACATGAACGGCTCCATTTTTTTGCTGCTACATCTAAGTTCTCAAAAACTTTAAAAAAAAAAATCAGTTATGTACATTTTGTTTGATGACCATCTTTAACATAATGCGTACTCACAGGTCATAGTCAGTTTTGTATAAGTTCATTTCTTCACCAAGGAATTCTGCATACAGTGCCCAACCCTGAGAAAATAGGTATAAATATCTTAAATAATTGATAATGAATTAAATATAAATTAATTTCATTGTATAGTTACAAAGCTAACTAAGATGAAAGAAGAAGTGAAATACTATACTTTGAATATAGTTTTGATAGACAATTCATAAACAAGCACACAATTATTGCAATTTCAAACATTGAAAATGAGAAACATTCAATACAGAAATCAAAATCCCTGGGACATATTCACAGCGGCGACAATATGTGCCGAGGCAAGGGAGACGGTACATATTGTTTTTCTGTACATATTGTCACCGACGACGATATGTACCCACCCTCACTGCACATATTATCGTCCATCACCCTCTTCACAGTGTAAATTGTACATGAAATATATAATTTTATTGCAGTTGTTTCATTTGAGTTGAAAATAACATTTCTGTATACAGAGAAGCATCAGTTTGTCATTAAGTGAACATGCAATCTCATGAAAACTGAAGGTATGATATTTGATATCACCTTCATCATTATCCATATTATCTGAAGCCATAGCAGTGTGTCGGCAAAATGTAAAATGAGCGTAGGCACATACATGTATTGTCACCTGCGACAATATGTACTTGAATAATTTTGCAGCTCACGACATTATCTGCCAATAAACGACAATATGTGCAGCGAGGTTAGATGCATATTTTCGCCGACTACAGTATGTACAGAAAGACAAAATATACCGTCACAAGTACAGCTTCAGAACATCGTCGCTCACATTTAGAATAATACTACATAAAAAACCTTAATAGTAGGGTTATATAGCATATTTTATCTGAAAATTCTTAATTAATCAATGCATCATTCGCCCGGTGCACGCATCACTAATTTTATATTTTTGCAGGGATTTCATGTGACAACACTGTATGACGATTTTGTTTAAACAATTGGTTTTTGGGATGTGAAATCCCAGATGCAATGTCCAAATGTAGCATTTACAAACACATTTTCAAACACAATACATTCTATTTCACTTCATTTTCACTCCGTTTAAAATGTGTACAGTGTGCATCTCTCTCATTTTAATAAATATATGTCATCTAGATCACATCACTCATTCAATCATAAAGTAAAAATTAAAAGTTTTATTTTTTAATTTTAGATAAATAATATAGGATTAATTGCCATGGTACCTCAATATATGCTGTATAAAAAGGGACCTCAAAAGGAACGTTGTAAAAACGTCCACCCATGTATTTCCTATAACTAGGGATTCTGGCAGTCGATGCAATACTTATCTTAAAAAATAAAACAATTGTAATTTACCTCCACTTTCTTTTAAACAGTTAAGGTATCAGTACAGAAAAAAGTATTTTTTAAAAATATGTTTCACCTGCATATGATGACCTGGATTTGTTTCATGAATAAGTAAAGCCATATAGTTGATCGTGAGTCTGTAAAGAGGACGACAAAATTAGAATTCAAAGCAAGTTTAAAGACCACTCTTCAATGTGTTTACCTTCGTAACTCATCAAACTCTAATATGTTGACGGTGCGACCGTTAGGGCTAGCGCATTGTTCACTTCATTTAAGACCCGCCTCTTCAAACCGCACGAGACATTTGGAACGTCTAGACTGTGACGTCACATGACGTCGTATGTTAGTTGCATTTCCATAAACAAAGTTTAAAAAGTCCGAAGATTTTAACAAAGAATGTTTAATCTACTATCTGTATGCAATATCCATTAAATCAAGGTGAGTTTATTTTGTATGAATTTTTAGTTGTTGTTACCGCGCGAACGAAGTTAGCAGCGAGAACAACAAGCGATGAATTGTGGGTCCAGAATTAATGCGGAAAAAATTCTATTGAATGAATGTGCAGTAGTCCGAATTTTCTCTTCGCCCAGGCGTTGTCGTTAGAGCTCGCAGTGACGAGCGGCGCTCGCTATTATGCTAAGTACTGTCTGTGCATAGCTGATTACTACTATTTTTATAAAGCAAGATGTGTTTATGAAACATTGATACATATCGTATGGCAGGTCAATATTGTTGGTGTCTTGTCACAAGGAATACACAGGTGATATATAATTTTCCCTAGCACTGACCGTTCAAAAGTTATGACCAAGGTTAAAGTTTTTCAAAAGTGAGTCAAACTCCAAGATCATCTTCAAAGGGTCAAAGATGTTGATGCCAAAAGGAAGCTTTTTTTTTTTTTTTTAATTTTTTTTAAATTTTTTTTTTTACACACGTGTAATATGAATTATATGAAATTATGAATTATAAGTGATATTTTATATAAAATATGATATAGCTCCAACCATTCAAAAGTTATAACCAAAGTTAAAGTTTTAAAAAGTGGGTAAAACTCCAAGGTCAAGGTCAAAAGATAAAAATTGTTGGTTCCCAAAGAAAGGTCTTGTCAGAAAGAATACATTTGTAAAGTTTGAAAGCCCTAACACCAACCATTCAAAAGTTATATTTTTTCAAGGAGAAAGTTTGGTAAAATTTTGCAAAAGTGGGTCAAACTCCAAGGTCAGGATTAAGAGGTCAAATATGTTGGTATCAAAAGAAAGGTCTTGTCACAAGAAATACACATTTGAAACATGAAAGTCATAACACCAGCCAATCAAAAGTTATTGCCAAGGTTAAAGTATTTGCAGACAAACAGACAAATAGACAGACAGATAGATAGACGGACGGAAATACCAAAAACTATATGTCCCCGAATTTTCGATTACGGGGACACAATAATAAAATATGCAAGTTTATAGTTGAAATAATTTACGACACTAAATACTTAGGATTATAATTTTATATTAAAACAAAATTTATTATTTTTATAGTCCATCTAAAAAATCATAATTTTACAATTTAGGACAGAGAGAAAAACACAGTTGAGAAAATAACTTCAATTTTGTAAGTGAGGGGAAATACATAACATAATAAGATCTGTATGATTTTGGTTTTATTAATGATAATAGCAGAGAAACTAACGATTTATTTGGGTGTTTCACGTTGACAAGAAACTTTCCGGGACGTGATCCGTCTTCAGGTGCCGGTATGTATTGACCACTTATCCCACCTGCTGGATCTGCCTCCACACTTTTAGAAATTGTTAAATACATAAGCATATTGTAACTGTCAGTATTCAGTGGAAATAATACAGCTTTAAAATTTAGCATATTTGTTGATCACAAGTACACAGACGCACATCACACATTATACATAAAAAAAATGTCTTGCTCTACTGATAAATCAGGAATGTCCTTGAATAAAGTTGACAACTTGGGATTTATTTCTTTTTTAAGTGCATTCTTGTACCACTTTATTATTTCATCCTAAAATTGAAATATTATGCATGATATCTGAAAACTACACGACATGTCATAAAGTAATTCTGCTTTTCCAGATCAATACGAATTACATATTTTGGAGCATTCTTACCGCAGTTTGGAAATAATACGCAGAATTATTCTTAAGCTCATCAAAAAACTCTTTTACAGAACCCTGGTAATTAAGTTTCAACAAGACCTGGCAAAAGAAAAAAAAAACATATGCTTTTTTATATCTCTGTACAAAAAAAAATTCTACCAGATTTCTTGATGTACTAATTATGACTCACCTTTTTCATTTCCGAAGAAATTCTCTCCACTTCCTGTAAACCCATGTTATGGACTTCTTCTGGTGACAAATCCAGAGAAAGGTGCCAACGTAGACATTCCTTATAGAATTCACCTCCATTATCCCAGCTACGCACCCCGTAACCACTTCTTGTATGTTGAAAATAGACCTTTTCAAATAAAACTATATGTAAGATCAATTTATTACTAACATTACAGGACAGTATTCAGAGAAGAATTTCAATGAATGAAACGGAGAATTAAATTTACAGGTAATATTATTATCAAATATAAATGATAATATATAGGCGTACAGAAGGATATATTTATGAATTGTCAACCTTCTTTTGTAAAGTAACATACATTTTCAAGATAACTTTTTAAGTCTCTAAATTTCTGGATGATAGTCTGAACAGCCGTCTCAGCTCTCTTTCTTAGTATTGTCCTGTAATAGAAGAATATATTTTTATTTGCTGTTTAAAGATTTAATGGGTATGGGTGACTCAGGGCTTTGAGACAGACCAAGAACCCTTCTCCATCTTGTCGAAATGTCTGTCGATATTAGAAAGAAACAATACTTTGGGTCAAGAAGACTGTTTCTCTTTTTAATTGTTCAATGTGCCTTTCTCTTTTCTTTAAGATTGACTTATGATACTCTTTTCAATGTCTGAATCGGCTACATTTGACAAGCATGTTATTGATTGCGATTGTTTCAACGATTTTGTATGATCAATATCGAAAACTTTAAATGTTTTTTTTTTACAGGAATATCCCAGAATGCCTTCTTATAAATAAGTTTGTAAACCAGGAGACTAGCTGTAAATTCTTGTAACGCCTCTTTCTCTTTGAATGTGCTCAGGACATAATACCACTCTCGGTTGTCCCTTCTATAACTAATCATACTTATTTTAAAAACAGGCAATCACATACATGAATATGAAATCCCAGACAAGACTTCACAAGTAATCATCTAAGAAATTCTTTTTTTAGAAATCTTTTTAACATCTTATATCGAACCAAGTTTACAGACCACTTTTCAATGTGTTTACCTTCGAACTCAAACTCTATTACGCTTAGTACTGTCTGTGCATTTAAAAAAAAAATTAAGAACTGTGATAAAAGAAATAGGATACTTAATACACAGAAAAGAAAAGAATTCTTACTTTCTTGAATCATTAATGGTATTAAGATTCGTCAATTTGTCTAGAAATGGTTTGTAGGGAAAGAAGTTGGTATTGTTTGCACCTTCAAGAATGCTATCAATAGATCCCGGAATACGGCCCTGAAATAAAAAAAGGCACATTATAGTATAAATCAAACACATCTTAACGTTTTTCAACTTCATTTATTGATTGGATGAAAATTTTATTTTGATGTTCTTTCTTTATTTAAGATTTAAATAAAATGTAAATAGAAATATTATAAGTGCATAATATTTGAGATTGCATAATTCTATCATTATTAAATATTTTTTAAAAGGAAAGCAATATTTATTACTGGACATGCATATTCCTTCGGGTGTTGTCTATTTAATCTATATTGTTAAATGGTCTGATTTGTGTATACATACTACAGAAACTTTATGATATGTGTGTCCATTTTCGATTGATTTATTAAATCGTATTATCATTTGGTCTATCTGAAATGGAAAACAAATCTTTATATTTGAGTATGCGTTGATTATGATATAAAAAGTTATACCAAAGGTTATTTCTTTCAGTGTAAATTTTAATACTTATCTTCAAAAAAAAAATTAATTCATAATGATAAACATAAGGCTTTGGATTCATTTTTAAAATTTACCATAAAATTATGTATGTTATCATGTCCTAGACATTTACCTCATTTGGATACGCTTCCAGTCGATTTAGGTAGTTTTCATAGTCACCCACTGTGTCAAATGGTGTTATTTCTACATAATGGGGTAAGAATGTGTGTGGAGTTTCGAGAATGTTGACCGGATTCAACGCACTGTAGCTAATTTAAATAAGACAAATATATTAAAATGCAATGAATGAAATTTTAAAATTTGAAGTTTTCTGAAGCTCCAAACGTTAATTGAACATAAATTGTGTTGAAAATAGACGTTTAAAAAATCTATAAACTTATGCATTTGGTTTTGAATTGAATTTAAAACTTCGGGCCGACGCTTTTTTTATGTGCCAAGGATCTGCCAAAGAACAAAACGTAAGACCGGTATTATTTCTTTGACAAAAGGTCTGCATATTCATTTTATCTTTATTCCAGTTTTAAAATGTGGGAAAAATAACTTACTCTCGCCAGTTATATCCCTTAACAACCGTCGTTAATAAGTCTTTGAAGATATCGAAATCTGTCTTTTCCTCTGGTGTAAGTTGATCGTAATTAATACTGTTCAAATGCTGTAGATAGCGTTTGCATTCGTCCTAAAATGATATATTTTACTAACGAATTTCTGTAAATGGCGATACCAGATAATTTACATGCCCACTTCAAAATAAGATTAATGATTAGAATATCTTTAATATATATATATATATCTTTAATATATATATATATATATATATATATATATATATATATATATATATATATATATATATATATATATATATATATCTTGATATCTTGATAATTTAATTTAAAATGAATGAACTCACACCTTATACTTATATCCTTTGTAAAATTGTAAAATTTAAGTTTTATAAAGAGTTACTAATTTCTATTAAAATTCGAAGGCTTTAAAATATTTCCTAGAAATTCTTCCAGGAACTTGGCGTATGAAAAATCTTCCACCCGGTCATTGTATTTGTATACGCCTATTAAGGTTGAATACTCGGGGGAACGCTTCAGTAACCACGCCCCAAAATCCTTCCTAAGGTCATCCAGATCAGTTGACAAACCTTTGCCTTGAAAAATTAAATAGAAGTAAATTCAAGTAAGATATACTCATTATCTTAAAAATATACCATTGATTTCATTGAAATATATTTCATTAGTAGTTTAGATAAGTCAAACTAATATTAATACTCATTGATTTATAAGGGATGACAAACATGAAAAAATAAATAAAACGAAACAATGATTGAAATACAAGTATTTTTTAAAAAGAAAAAAAAAAGATTTTCGACCATTATGCTATCAAAATCTGCAGATATTGCCAATCATTTACAAAGCTACCATAAATTAACGAGATAAATATAATGTTTGCACATATAAAGATCTGCAATAAATGGTTATAAAATATCGAGAAAAGCTTAATAGTACATTTTTCTTTTATAAACAGAGAAATTGAATTAAGATAAAAAGCAGTCTCGCTCGAAAATTAAATGACGCGGAACGGTGTTTACAATTCAAAATGTGGTTGAAAAAAATCAATCCTAACAACCAAACAATCCAAACTATAAAGATCACTGGATATTCTATACTATGGGAAAGAAAATTTTGAGTCAATAAATATGCATTACACATACCTTCCTTGATAAAAAATAGCACAAGAACTGGTATCAGACTCCAACATACATTCATTCTTCCAGCATCCAATATCTGAAAATCAAACTATGTAAACTTTTAAAATAACAAGAGTATTCCTCATATTTCTATATGTAAACAAAATGGAACACTTCTTGCTATTGAAATTAAGGAAAACTTACCTATAAACAATGACCTGTCCCATTTAAAGAGACCAGAAGATTGATTGATTGTATGTTGTTTAACATCCCGGTTGAGATTTTTTTTTTTATTTATTTAGATACCTAACCGTGTGCCGGTGAAGGGCTTCAAATTTAGACCTAAACGTGGCAACGAGCAGTGCCAACACCTATTGTTAGACGGGACCTCAGTTTTTAAGGTCTCATCCGAAAGACCAGTGACTTACTTTTAGTGCCGGGTGATTTGCAAATGAAGAGTCACTTCCTAAGTTTACATCTTAGGTTTGATGCAGCGTAGCGAACAAAAATCGAACCTAGGCCCCTCCCGATCACGATCAAGCCCTACCACTAGCCCTAACAAAAAAAAAAATGATATAGCTAACTACAGTCTGCTATAGTAAACTATAGTTTACTATAGTATCAAAGTTTTCACTATAGTAAATAAAAGTTTTTACTCTAGTAATTCAAAGTATTTGACTATGGATTTCAGATTGTTATATTTTATGTTTTCCAATTCTTACATGTATATTTTAGATATTAAATGGAAATATTACTTGTATATCCATATTGAATTTAAAATTTCCGTAATTGTTATCGATTTTTTGAGATTCGCAAAAAAAAAAAAGAAAAAAAAAAAAAAAAAAAAAAAAAAAAAATCTAGAGTAAAGTTAAATGTTAAAGTTTGAAATATTGTATGATGATCGATGATAATGGTTATTTTGTTTCATGTCTTAGGAGATGCAGAGATTGACCAATTAGAATCTAACAATTAAAATTTTGGCCTAGCGGTTGCTGTCGTTATTTTATTTTTATAAGCGTTTTCAGACCCATATTTATAATTTTTCTGTTAAGTCTGAGTTTTAATTACTGGAAATTCGAATATCTCCCTTTACAAAATTCGTTTATTTCTCATATTTTTATTTTTTGTCTGTTAAAATGATATGGCGTTGTAAATAAAACTTTTGAGAATTGCAAACAAATTACTTTACATCACAAAATGTTGCAACACACGACAAACTGCACAAAAAAGTGCACACATTTCTTTATCTTTTCCCCGTATATTTAAGATGTCGTCTCATAATATTACTCAAATTACTACTCACCGTTTGTTCCCAACAGAACTCTTTTTCTACTTTCACAGCAAAACATTTCCTACAAACGTTTTAATAGCTCCTCTGAGACCATCGAAAATTTCAGTGAATATCTTCATCGTACTAACATTATTCGTTTTTCTCTTATACAAAATAGCTTTACTAATCAAAAGTGAACAAACCATGTCTAAAGACTGTTGATGAGCGTGCCCCATATATAGATGAACTTGCTTGGAAATGCATGCTTTATCACTTGTCTACATCTAGAATGGGAATTAGTTTAGAAAGTGTATTTAGTATTTAGGATTTCATCTTTGAGATTCATAATACATGTATAAAGAAACGAAATCCCCAACATCCTTTTTAAAAGAAAAAATCTTCCTACCGTAGTTACCAATAATAATTAGAAAATTGCAATGCTTTGCTTATTGACTAGAGATTAAGTAGTAATTGACTTGAATAATGAATGGACATGGCATTAAAATGATTGACTAGAACATAAAATAGACATCTCTTCTGGGATATTCTAAACCGGACACTAAAATTAAATTAAAAGTTAATACTGTAATGATTATGAACAATGTACAGTCTAAAAGCGCATATAGTCTTTTAAGTATTTCGTTACATTTCGCACGCGAGGAGGCTGAGCACGGTAGGTGTTGGATGCACTTCTGTTGTTTTGGCGGTTTTGTTTATCATGTTTTGATTTGTTGGTTAAGTTTCCTGGTTCATCTTGTTTCCTGGATTGATTGTGAATGCTTTCTGGTTTCCACTTTATAGATGTGGTATGTTGATCTGCATTTTGACAGGTTCCTTATCGACTGGGCATCTAATCGGTAATTGGTCGCGAATGGTTGCTTGCACTTGTGTTGGACGAATATGTACACGATATCGTTGGTATATACATGTATCTCTGTTTTGGGACTGTACAAGATAAATGTAGTCACCAAGTATTTCCAGTACTTTCCCAAAAATCCATCTTTCACTGGTCTTGTGTTCAAAATATACATTTGTCCAATTCGCAGGTAAGGTAGATCTCGTGCCCATTGATAATGGTATTTCTTTATAGTTCTCATTTTCCTCTCGCGTCGAGAATTTTGTTTCATTCCCTTTCGGTTAAATGTATCAGTGTGCGAGTCGGTCTTCCAAACATCATTGCATTTGGGCTGTATCCTGTTTCTTGGCGGGGCATATTCCTTTGCTACATGAGTGCCTCAAAGTGAACCTGTCCATTCTTCTCACATTTCATGATAAGGATCTTCATTATTTTCACTGCCGATTCGGCCGGGATGAAGAGGTGACGACCTCACATGATTGATTCCTCATTTTCCAGGGAATATGCAGAAATCATTGACCATGAACTGTGGTCCACCATCTGACAAGATAGTTGTTGGAATTCCAAATCTGGCGAACTGCTTCTTTAGGATGCCACGCAGTCACTGCTTTCTAAGTTGTCTAAACAGTTGTTCTAAATCATAATTTTAAAATAGAGCTTAAAATTGGCGTTACTGTGAAATTGTATCTCTGAATCTAAAGCCCAGATTTTGATTTCATTTAAGTTTTTAGCTATAGAAAATATAACTGTTGGTATAACTGTTGGTATAGAATTGACTTTGTTATGAACGGCAAGCTCTTTACCTCTGATGATTATTATCTTTCAAACCAATCAATATTAGCTTCTACTCTGTAATGACAGATATTTGAATTTGTTTCATAATTGTAAACTTAATACAACGTGCCTCGTTTTCTATGATTTTCAGCGGACATGCGCATATAGGCTGTTTACGCACCTCCTCCATCAATATTCACGAAAAATCAGCAAGTCCTTAATTGCAGATCTCACTTAATTTCTTTGTTAAAACAACGATTTATTAACCACAATTTTGTGGAATGTGTTTTCTTTTCTTGTTTTAAATTCATGTTTCAGATCATTTAATCATTCTTTTTACATGAAAAATCAGCTCTTGTCTACTGTTTATAGCTTTAATTGTATACATGTAGAGTTTATTATTGATCACATTATTGACAATGAACTTTTCGGATGACATTAGATTAAAGTATATAAACATCGTGCATGATTCCTAAAAAAATTTCTCCGAATTCCGAGTATGCATTTTTTCCTAATCCGTCGTTGTACTTGTATATCCCTATCTTCGTAGAGTATTCGAGAGAACTCTGTAATCGCCATTCTGCATACTCTTCCTGCAGGGAATCATGGTCTGATGACAAACTCTGGTGAAAATAACGAATATCGTGACCGAGCTCATATAAATTCTGTAAAGGACAAAAACAAGGACCCCTGGAAACACCAGATATAGGATCAGGTGCCTAGGAAGAGTAAGCAACCCCTGCAACACCCATCTTTCGATTTTTTTTTTTTTAAACTGTTCAGTAAAACATTGGAAATGTTAGACTTTTTTAAAGTATATATTTCTATTAGGATTTTTTGAACAAGATATAACAACAGCTTGTTTTTAGAGGCACATATTTATATAGATTAATGAAAATGTTTTATATAATATATTTGGTATTACTTTTATGTATAATAAACAACTAAATTAATTATATTATCTATTCAGTGAAATAATGTTCAACTTATAAATACATGATGATGTATAATTTAAATTCATTTTTATGCTTCATTCCAACAAATACAATGCAATTATGTTCAGTTTATAAAGAGTTATGATTTAATTGTCATATAAACATGATAAGACTCTATATACATTTGTAAAAATAAAATTATCAAAGCTTCTCTGAAATTAAAATACTAGATTATACATAATTACATTTTTACATTACTGCTAAATGAAAGAGCCTAAAAACATTGTACAATTGCAACCTGAAAACAGCTGTGGCTTTCGCTGAGTATTTTTGAACAATTTATTATGGAGGACTCTTTTCCTTCACATTTGTCCTCTTCAAACCATATTCGCCCAGGAACTTTTTTTCATATCTGTCTTCTATGGGTAATCCGTCCCTAAATTGAAACTCGTGGATATTAAAGTTACTTAGACACAGATTTGAAGTTAATATTTTCTCAAATTTTCTGTATATCACGACTTATATATTGAAATAGTATTTCACACGAAAATATAATTAAGAACTTATTTTATCTGGAAATTATTGGAACTACGAATTCCTGGACGCGTTTGATTAACACATCCTTCCACTTGCACAAATTTTATCTTTATCCTTAACATTTAAGAAAAGAAGCGATTTTGTTGTGTATTAATGAAAAACATTACATCTATAATCCAGAAAATTCAGAGTAGAAATGTGCGAAAGCAAACACCCTCACTAATATCGTCAGCCCGTGCTCAGTGTTGTGTACAGAGTTTAACAAATTGAATACACCCGTTAAAAGTAAACTGTTTTTGTAAACAGGGCACGAGCTCTGTTATTGTTAATGTTTTCGATTCACCGTGTGTTTAATTGTTAAAGTCTGCACACACCACTGAGCACGGACTGACAATACTGTAAGTGAGTTTTGCTTTCGAACATTTCTACTCTGAATTTTCTGGATTATAGTTTTAATATTTTTCATTAATACACAACAAAATTGCCACTTTTCTTAAGTATTAAAAATAAAATTAAAATTTGTGAAAGTGCATGGATGTGTCAATGAAACGCGTTCAGAAATTTCAATAACTATGAATGATGAAATACGATTTTTATTATATTTTAGTATGAAATGCTATAGCAATATATAAGTCATGAAATTATACAGAAAATTTGAGAAAATATTAACTTCAAATCTGTGTCCAAGCACCTTTAAGGCATGCGAGTATATTTACCGAATCTTTTATCTGCTTTAGTTAGCTCTTGACTACCCAGTCTTTATTTAACTAATTTAAGTATGGACCTTTTCAAAAATGAATGCCCCTATCATAATATAGGAGCAACGATGTAAACAAATAAGATTACCTCAAGATTCGTTAGAATTAGTTGAAAACATGGACATATAAAACAAGAAGCTGTAATTAGACAGTAAAACCCGCACGCACATGTACATGTTCGCTTCCAAATATGCTCTCCTTCGTATTTGGGTTACTAGTGAAGAAGCTATAATAGTTATTCTATAGTTCACATAAATATTCATGTATCAAAATGAGCAATAATGCTCAACAAAGCATGTGGCCCTTGGGCATCTCATATTAGTATTTCATATAACAAAAAATTTACCAGTCTAAAATTAAATAATTTTATGAAATGTAAGTTGTTAAAAAGGAGTTTTGAAAACAAAAAGTACAGGTTGGAAATTTTCAAATTACCTTGGATAATAAAGTTTCAAAAGTGTTAATAGCAACACATTAAGGTCAAGATCTAGTAAATGAAAGGAGCCTACTGATTTCTCAAATTTGAAAGATAAGTTCCTTTAAAGATGCTTTTTAAGTGTAGCTTGGTCAAATAAGGTGTATCGGGGCATATTTTAGTAGGTAAACAGGACGAAAAATCATATTTTACACTGTCTTTTTTTATGAAAAATTAATAAAATCAGTCATGAATATGGGAGTTTTTTCTTTATTGGAGAAAGGAAATGTATCCAGATTGCCTACAGTCTCTCAGAAAACGGTAATTTGTTTCTTCTTATCCTCTTTTTTAAATTAATATCAAATTGAATATAGGTTTCCGGATTAATTTTCACATGATTTCAAATTGAATTCTATGAAAAAACTTTATTTTCTACATTGTTCTATTAGAGCCGTAAAGTACGGGAAAAAGAAAGTTTAAACTGATTATGACGTCATAATGGAACTAGCACCAAAAAGACAGTCTAAAGTCATATACTAGATCTTGACCTTAAGACGATGGGGAATATTTGTAATATAAAAGTTGAACTTTTGCAAAACAATTTGAAATAGTCTGTGATTAAAGGATAACTTTTAATAACTTTTTATACTTAAATATAAAGAAATGCGCTAAATAGATAAAAATATATTTTCTTTATTTCGCTGATAATTTTGAGATTTTTATGATCTTTAATCCAAAAATAATGAGACTTGAATGAAATATAAGCTTTATTGAATATAAGCAAATTAATTGTTACCTGTAGCCCAGCATTCTACAGACAACACAAGTGGCTAGTTCATTCCAACCAGAGTCACAAATTGTTCCCCATTCCCCTCGATAGTAGACTTCTACCCTTCCACCAGAAGAGTTACCACCGACCAGTCGAACGATATTCATTACAACTGAAAAAAATATTAGAGAGCTATTAACTGTTTATATGCCTCATACTCCTTCCAATGTATAATACAACCATTATACGGAAAAATATTTTAGTAAAATGGGAATTGCCTGTGTTTGGTACTAAATTCGTTATTAGATATCAATTAAATGTGATGCACTTGTTGATCACAAGGGGTTGAAACAATAAAATAAAATTGTTCTATTAATTTTATTTTGGTCAGACCAAAGACTCCCACATTTTATTCTTGAAATTTTGCTTTGTATGCCTCAAAAATTGGATCAACGTTTACGAAGATAAATTGAGGATGCCCCATCTCCTGTCTAGATGGGTCAAAGAAGATTAATACAAAGAAATATATCTGAGCTCGGAGATTTTATTATATATATTGTTTCAATTTTCAAAAATGCAAGGTCTTATACATCAATTTTGCATAACTTTTTTCATTCTTATTGCCCTGGTGAATGTAGTGTTCTATGGTAAAACATTAAAAAACAAAACTTGATGGAACTAAGGAAAGACGAAACATTTAAGGAGGCCTCTCTTTCTCTGACACAAAAAAAAAGATCAGATGTCCTTGTATAGATTTTGGGAACCTCTTCTGTCTGTATCTGAATTGCCATTCCTTTGTTGTAACGGTTTGACATGTTAAACAGGTAAATACTTACTATAATGATAGTGATTACATTAAGACATTTAAAAACTCATCGATAATAATTGAGGCTCTAATGAAGGAATGATGGAATCTGTAGTAGTTCTTAATTCTATGGAGACCACTATTGCAATACTTCAGTGAAACAACTTTTTTCTTATCTATTCAAATTTATTTTCTATTTTACTCTCTAGAAATTTGCTAAATTATAAAATTAATACGTACTGAATGTTTCCAATTCTGTCGACAGGTTTGCAGTCGAAACATTGTTATTTCTATACTGCGATTCCATTAAATTCTGCGTGTCTGAAACAGTCTGTGAGAATGAATATATGACTTGTTGCTTCGTATTTACATCTGCACCAAATGAGTTCAACTTATTTTCAGTGTTTTTCAACTTCGAATACATAGTCAAATTCAGAGAAGATAAATTTATAGAAACTTGATTAATGTGCGATTTTGTTATATTATGTAAAACCATACACATCCTAAGTCCTTCAGTTATTTTATAATCCAATTTGCCTTCAACTATGGTGATGTCTTTTTGCAATAAATCCATATATGTCTTTGATTCATTCAACCGGGTTTCAAAATCCTGCAATTTCCTTTCGTGTTTGTTCTGAATGATACTATAAGTATATTCCCGCAAATCCTCAAAATTTCGTTCAAGTTGAAAGATAAGTTTTTGCAAAGAGTCCTGTAAGTACTTCTTATGACTTTCAAAATCCGCCTTCATTTTGTCTTCAAATAGAGACATTCGAGAATTCAAATCTACCATAATTTTCTTGTAAGTTGGACTTTTATGCTCCCCATTGGTACTCACGTCTTCACATTCTTCTAGTTAATTTTTTTGTGATTTGCATAGAAATGGTAGACAAGTCAGGAAAGTGAGAAACGAGAGGATGTTGGTTTGCATATCTTCATTAACTCTCTAATCTTCCTATGTCAAATGTTGAATTAAAATTACAAGTTTTATATGGGTATTTATACGATCGTTGTATGCATAAACGTCGATGCAAATAAGCTCTCTCTTCTTTTGGAACTCTTTTGATTGCTTTCAATATTTTGTATTTATGTTCAGTATCGAATATCCTTCCTGATATTGCAGCGATAACAGTTTAAAGAAAACACTTCTTTGAGATGAATAAAATATTGATAAATAAGGACATTTCTCAGTAGTGTAATCGAAAAGGCTTTATATAGAAATTTTCAGTCTTGACATACAGCTATTAATCACATCCAAATTCAATTGGATAAAAAAAAAATTATATTTACAGGGAAGATCAAGAAACATTCAAATAGCAACATGAAGCAATAAATATTTTACAATATAAAACAAATACATTTTAACAAATTCCTCGGTAATTGAGTACAGAAAAAACAGTCCTTAATTTCAACCTTTCCAATATTATTAGGACACCGTGAGGAAGAGATTCTTGCCATACAAAACATACTTATAATTAGCTTATATAAGAACAGGAGAATACGAGCCAAGACCGACATTTTCATCACAGTTGACACCAAAGCTAACGCTGCTTACGCTTGCAGAAGTTACCCTACTTCAATATAGATTGTTATGCCTTAAAAATTGGTTCCTGTAAAAATATATACTAAAAAGTCTAACATTTCTAATGCTTTACTGAGCAGTCATAAAAAATCGATGTTTGACCGCAGAGTGAGATATTGGGCCTGTCGATGAGATATTGGACCGCTTACGTCACACTCTGGACGGTATCAGCTAAATCTTATTTGCATTCGTTAGTGTTCGACAGTGACAGAGTTAACCGAGTTTTAGCGCAGGTAAAGGAAATTTACATCATGGAAGCCAGTGAAAGATACACGTATATATATTAAAAAAATAACAGGTATAACAAAACATTTATTGACTGTGTTCTCGGGCAAAATGCGTTTTGTTGACCCCTCGAACCAAACTGTTTACCTTCGGCATAACGGCCTCAAGCAAACAATTTGGTACTTAGGTCCAACAAAATGCATATTGCCCTCGAACCCAGTCAATAAAACATAAAAACTTAAAACAACAGCAACAGCAATCAATCAATCTTAAAAAAAAAACTTTGTTAGATTAACTTATTAATGATCTTGTAACATAATATCATTTATTAATGTTAAACCATAAAAAAAATTAAACATCATGATGCATACTTTACAAAAAAATATGATAAATGTTGTTAAATCTTATATACATTAATTTGAAGAAAAGTAGTCCACTAGAATATTGTGATGTCACTTTAGAGAAAATTCTTTTTTACTGGGATACTGTCTTCCCACAAATTTTTATAAGCACATAATTGTCAAATACAAATTTAAATTGAAATATTCTAATTTTTTGTAGAGGACAATACTCATAGATTTTAATTGTTACGCATTTTGTTTATTCTATTACTCAAGAATACAAGGCAATTACTCGATCAACTCATGCCATCAGCGGACTGCAATGGTTTTACATTATTGGTGTGTGTGTCTAAAATGATATTTGTCGTTTAACTTGAGATCTGAAGATTTATAATGTCGGAAAAAAAGTAAGTTAAAAATTCTTATGGAATTTACAAGTGAAATACACAGCCTGCATTTAGCATTGTAGAATTATAAGTTATAAATAGTTGTTATCCAGTTAAATGTTAATGTTACCTCTTACTTTTATATATACGTTTATAAAATTGAAATGTTGCATAAAACTGAAGATCAACCTTGACTTTCCCAAAAATCCCATTTCATACGGCTTTGCTACTTACTTTTCCGCATGACCTATAAAATACATATAGTCTGTAGGATAAAAATTAATATATACACAATCATGCTTTCTTGTAATGCGTTAGATATTCAAACAATTCAATTTCTTGTACATGCAATCTAATGACAGTTATTAAGGTTATCTAAAAGTAAATGGCCGTCTTTGGTAAACCCTGAACGGCATAATATGTATGCAGCTTATGTTTTGTATTTTTGCAGCTGCTGTTTACATACTGGTTCTGCTGTGCTTGGGGACCCTTTGCTGTTTTATTATGCCACGCCCAACAACTCCAATCTTTAAAAGTTTAATCATAAACACAACTTGATGTTTGTAATTTCCTCTATACTAGTACATCGATAATTAGATATGCTGTTGGCATTACAATTTTATTTCCTGGACCTTACATTGTTGTTGTTGAATGTTTTTTGAGCTTGGGATACACGTAGCATAGATTATTATTGGCCTGTCTAACCTCTATACCTTAAAATACAATTTAAGAACCAATTTCGCTATGCCTAAACATTTAAAAAATTACATTTGTGATATACACTTTCAAAAATAGTACAAAACAGCATTTACAAATTAAATTTAAAACTACTACTATTCAAAAAACACAACATTTTTGAAAATCTCTATTCGGAGAATAATTAATTGTCATTTTGTGCATATTGAATACAGTGATGCTATTTCAAATGTTACACAACGTTACGCAACTTTAAAAGATAAGAGCATATAAGCTTCGTATAAATTCTGCAGCGATCTTACCCACATTCATCAGAAATCGCTTAATGATCAAGATAAGCTTCCATTATACCTTCATTTTTGCTGCAACTAAAATATTTATCATACGACTCGAAATCTCACGGGGAGATTGACGAATACAATATAGCGTAGGATGGTCCAAAATGAAAGAAAAAAATCTATGATACAGAGTGATGACCTTCATATTGATACATTTGTAATCATGCAAAAAGAACTTGCAAAACTGTTTTCATGCTAACATCTTCATATTCAATGATAGAAATTAAAGAGAAATATATCTTTGTTTATTTTCAGTGAGTATCAGGAGATGCAATCCATCGGTGTAGGACAACATTGTGACGGTAGTGTGCCTATGAAACGGAGCCTAGTGACTGAAAGAAAAATGTCTCTCTATTGTAAATTCTATGGACTCAATAAAGAAAATCTGTGACTTAAGATATACAAATGGTAGTATTTACAAAGGTAAAGGACATTATAATTGAGCTTATAATTGGAATTGGAATATAAACGAGATTAAATAACCACAATATTTAACACTTGCATATTAAACATAAAAACAATGCTTCTTTTCAGTTTATCCCCGTGGGGATTTAATGTGAATTGACGTTCCTGTAATTTTTTGAAATTTAGATATTTGTATTGTATCTATACACAAACATATAAAATGTACAATTTTAGTGTTTCTGAAAAAAGAAATAAAGCCTTTTATCTTAAGAACTATATTATTCAAAATAAACAAGTCTCAAAATTTATAGATAAGGTAATGTATGCATATATATTTTGTGTAATTTTTAAAATGAACTATTATTTATCGTAGTTTTTAGTTCTTTTAACAAGTACTACTATTATCAGCCAAAGCTTGATATCTCCAACATTGTGGGGTTGTCGAAAAATCGTAGGGTTCATGTGTCCTTTTAATCATAATAGCAATTTTTGGACAAGAAGGTTCAGCGGATAATATTTATAATTTACATTCGGAAACTTATTTAACAAAAAATGCCAAAATAATCTTAAATGCAAGAATAAGGGAACTATGTTACAAAACAAAGCAAAGCTGAGCAACATAACACTGTCAATTAGATATTGCATATAAACTTTCGTGAATTCTTGTTAAGATATTTGTGTGATCCTAGGGCAGCAAAATTACGTATACAAAAATGAATAACGAAATGAATTTTAATGCACAGGTATGTTAAGGCAGTACCCAGATCATATTTCGGCGAATTTAGACTTTTTATCGTAAAATGTAACATTTATAAATCGGAAAAGCCATAGATAAAACATTTACTATTATTATCCATTGTATGGACGTCATTGAATCTTAGGCTAAAAGAAGCACTCCACTACGATGTCATCACGTAACGTCTATAAATAGAAAAATTGCCTTAATGAAAAAGTGAAAAGTTCAACACTACCCTGGAGATAATTCATTTCTTTTAGTGAAAATAATTATGAAATAACATCACTGGGCCATGAAAAGTGCTGCTATATTCCTACTCTCCCGACACAGAAAAAAATATTCCAAGGTTTCGCATGAAACCTTACCAAAATTTTTACATTTTACACATACGATCAAGGAATTGTTATCAATTCATGTTAACCACACTATTCTAGCAGCACTTTCAAAATACTATAGAATACAAGCTTTCGATACAAACAAAAATTATGTTTCAAAGTATACGGCGTAGTGTTGAACTTTTGCATCTTTGTTGTTATAGAACGACAGAGGAAAGGCTGATCGGGATTTCAAAGCACTCCCTGTGTTCATTATAATAAAACATGACAAGAATATATCAGCATACCTGATTCTTAATCTTTAATTCCTTATGAATCACACATATTATTCACGGTATATGCTTTAAAACTCCTATTTCATGTATTTATTTACATGAATTCTCGTCACCTTTAATTTCACTCGGCAAATATTTGATCAATAGTTATGACGTCACGGGTTTGGTATTTAACCTCCATGCTAAATAATTAGCTATTTATACCATCCCAAAACGAGAAGATTTAGTTTATATTCTATTTTGAATGATTCTTGGACCTGAAATTAAACTTTAAATATAGATATATTAAGAAATCATTATGTCTAAATTTCACGTCATAGAGCTAACTATGACGTCATATTGTAAAGGCAAGTAGGATATCTCTGGGTGTAGCCTTAACATACCCGCGAGAAAAAGAAGTTATTTTGAAAATATTACAGTATGTGCATTAAATGATGAAAAAGGGAGTTGAAGTTAAATCTGTGATTTTACTGTTAAAGTAAAGTAAATAATTAGAAACAATTTCAAGTTAGTATCAAGAAAAGAGAAATTGGAAGTGCACTGCTCTTTCGTTTCTGTAGGCTTGTTCTTTGTTTCGACGATCCACTGATTGACATTCTTTGCTAGGATACGCAGAGGAAGGGGTCCATCTTTCAAAATTGTCTTTGAAATCTTTGATATCAAACTTGGTTCCTTGAATGAAAATAATATTAATATTGAACCATCACACTAAGGATAGTGCTATCCCAAATTAATGTAATGCATAGCCTATCTAAAATAAATAAGTATTAAACAAATAATGAATAAAGCACGGTTGCAAATCTTTTTAATACATGCGTCCATCTGTATTTGTTATATCTGGTTCTATACAGTTTACTAATATATCGAAAATCTAGATTTCAGCGAAATGGTTTAATCTTAAAATTTCTTTAAAAATTTGTCTTGTAAGAACTGCTACAAATCAATTTTACTATAGACAAGTTGATTAAATAGATAGAAAAAATGTGGAAGAGTGGGGTCAACCATTTCCTACCAGTGATGTTTTGATAATACTCACAGCAATTAGAAATTCAAGGAGAGTAGTCTTCCTTAAAACTTGATGTATTAAAAAATCGTTGTTAAAACTGTACCTAGTTTATCTTGGGCCTTTGTTCGTAATTCTTTTATTTTGAGCTCCCCAATTTTGGCCATGTTATATATCGGTCGATTTCGGTTGCAAGATTTATCTCATCAGCTGTTGTGTGGTTCAGCATGTATTGAAGCGCCTGTTCTCTTGTCCAGCTACAAAGAAAAAGGCATTATTTTGAATTTCAACACCCGATCTGTGTATTGTGTGACATGCTTCATGTTATCTAAGATATATTGCAGTGCCGTATTCATATTTTGTCCTCAGTATTTAAATTCTATGGCAACGTAAATCCTACCTCATACCTTGAAATGAAACTCAAGTTTATCTATTCTACAGTTTATTTAAACATATTGCAATTATATACAATCACTAAATTAACGGCAAGATGATTCCAAGTAATAACCAATATATAATCCAATAAATCAAATAATAAGAGCATAGTTAACAGTCCAATTGCAAAAATCAAAGTCATCCCTAACACAGTTTCTGTGCGGTATTTATACTATGCACGCGCCTGACAATAATGATGTCTTCTTCATTTTGCCGATTCTTTGCTTAGAACCTTATAGGAGTTAAGCCCATTCCTCTATGGGTACTGACCTACTATTGTTACTATACTTGTTCATCACAAAGCATGAAATGATATGCTACTGGCTGACTTTCTAAGCTTTTTTAAAAACCTAACCTTGTAACGTACATTATTAATAAATGTAATATTGAAATTAAAGGTGGGAAACAGACTGAATCAAGAAGGGATGTCCCATTTACTAGGTCGAGGAAGTTTGCTTATGATTGGACTAGTTCACTTATGGGATAAATAGTAAGAATAATCAGCAAACCCATTGCTTTAGTGTTGCCTGCCCATATACAATGTGTTCTTTTAAAAATGAGATAAAATTTACTGTTAATAAAAAATCTGAAGCTTAAGAATCAGGTTAAAAGAATTAACATTATTTATTTCCATAGAAGTTATCACACCCATTCAATAGAACAATCCAAGAAAAAGGCGCGAAGATAATTTACATGTGACATTTGGCGCGAAATGATTGTGTCACCCCCTTTGTAGAAGGCAAATGGACTGATCCCGTAGTTTATAAAAGCAGAAAAATGTTACACGGACATGCCCGTACAAAGAATCGCAAAGAATAAACATGTGCATGCCAAAAAAACTGAAGGAATTAAACACATCATTATTTTACATCAGTAATACGATTATTTCTTCAGCAAACTGTATTTGTTTAAATGCAGGTAACAAATTCCAGTGTAAATCAGCTTCCAGAAAATCTAGTTCATTAAGAATGATCGCTTAGTTTCGGATCTTGAAAAAATTAATCCTTATACTGCCTGACGCACGTGGCGTCAGGCAATAAAACATTAAAAGAATCTGCACTGAAACTGCAGGAACACATTTAAACTTCAGTGGATGTCATCAACATTTCCATTTAACATTTAAATATTGTTTTGAAATTTGAGAGGATAAAAACTTGGAAGCAATCGATTATTAATCGATTACATCATCCAAAGTAATCGATAAAAATCGATTACAGGACAAAAATGAGTATAATCGATTAATAATCGATTACACAAAATTCCTTTAAGTAATCGATTATTAATCGATTACATTTTTCAGTAATCGTGCCACTACTGTAATGATTTTCCCCTTAGATTCCAAAAAAATCCCCTGACGTTCCCCTGTCTGTCCCTGACATTTTCCTGTCTCCCCCTGACTTTTTCCTATGATCCCCTGTCGTTGTCCCTGACTACCCTGTCTACTCCCTGCCGTCCCCTGACTTTGCCCCTGTTAACACTGTCTAACCCCTGATGTCCCCTGACATTCCCTGACGTCCCTGTCAACTCCCTGATGTCCCCTGACTAAGTCCCTGACCACCCTGCCAACCCCCTGTCGTCCCCTGACATTCATTTTGACGAGGAAAAAAGGTTAAAATATGTTTTTGTTGCTATTTACTTGTGAGAAAAATCGATACCTTACTCCTAGCAATTTTCAGGTTTTGTGAAAATGTAGATTTAATCATTAGTTTTTTTTTCTATTTGAAATATCTTTATCAAATTCTTAAAAAATATTATTTTATTGATTGTTTGGTAGCTTTTCAGATAAAGCTTAATAAGAATAAATGCGTTACTTTAAAATAAAAATAAATAACTAATTTATTGCGTCTTGTGTAGCATTTATTTATTTATTTATTTATTTATTTATTTATTTATTTATTTATTTATTTATTTATTTATTCATGAATCTGTTTATTTATTAATTTGTCTGCTTTTCTATCTTTTTTTCATTTATATATAAATTTTTTTTATTATTCAATCTATCTATTTAATTTATTTTTACTTATTTGTTTTATTTAATTATCAATAAACAAATGGATTTATTAAAAAAAAAATATTTATTGATTTTATTTTATTCAATTGAATTATTTTAATTTATTGATTAATTAAATTTAATTCATTTTGTGTAGTTCTTCATATACAGTGTCCGGGTAAAACAAATTATGCTTCAAACTATTTTTCAAGCATATTCAAATTACTTTTAATTCTTTTAATTTCATGATGGGTATCAAAATCATCGTCTCATTACGCACAATCTGAATCCGGAATTTGTTTTATTGCTCCCTTTTACTTTGGTAAAATAAAAATTTTCTCAAGAACTTGTCACGGTTGTGAAAGAAATAACACCTGCAGAGTGGATACAGTCGTGTTGCCACAGAATAAACAGTGTATAATGGTCAGTCAAAAGAACAATAGGTGTCTAGTCTGTGTACCCAGAGTCACTGGTCAACTATCAACTGCACAGAATTGCTTTCACAATCGTACAATTTTTGAGGAACATTTCTATTTTTTGTAACAAAGTAAAAGAAGCAATAAAACAAATTCCGAATTCAGATTGTGTTTAATAAGACGATTATTTTGATACCCATCATGAAATTAAAAGAATTAAAAGAAATGCAAATATGCCTAAAAATAGTTTGAAGCATCGTTTGTTTTTCCATAAGACTGTTTATGGGGAACTACACAAATAAATAGAAACAATTGAAAAAAAAAATAATTGATTAAATTAAAATGAATTAACAAAATAAATCAAGAAAGAAATAACATGAATTAATTAATTAATTAATAATTGAATAAAACAAATGTTTAAAAGAAAAGAAATGAATAGATTAAATAAATAAACAGGTACCGGTAGATAAAAAATAAATAATTAGAAAAATATACAAAAATTAAGTTTAAAAAATAAATAAAAATATTAATTATTATTTGTTTGAAGTATCTTTAGTAAATTTATTAATTTAATTGAATTTAATTTATTTATGTATCTTTTTTATTTATTTCTGTGTCGGTTTATCTATCTATTTATTTTTTCAATCATTTATTAAGTTTATCTATCAAATTTATTTTTACGTATTTGTTTTATTTTATTTTTAATAAATAAATAAATTTATTTAATTTTTTAAATTATTTTATTTTATTTATTTCCTTTATTTTAATTTATTGATTAATATTATTTAATTCAATTTGTGTAATTATTCATAAACAGTCTACGGGTAAAATACATTTGCTTCAAACTATTTTTTAAGCATATTCAAATTACTTTTTATTCTTTTAATTTCATGATGGGTATCAAAATCATCGTCTCATTACGCACAATCTGAATCTGGAATTTGTTTTATTGTTCACTTTTACTTTGGTAAAATAAAAATGTCCTCCAAAACGTGTCAGGTTGTGAAAGAAATAACACCTGCAGAGTGGACACGATATAATAAAAACCTAGCAATGCAGAGATACATTATATTTGAAAGCACAAGTGACCTAAAAAGTGGGGTTTGAACTGAAACTGAAAAAAATTTAAACTTGTCAGTCGAAACGCTCATGGATTCTATGATTTTCATCGTAAGAATTTCGAATTTATACAGAAGAGATGATTATTAGAGAAAGAACCTATTATTTTTATGGTCATATTCTTTTATTTCTCAGTATGAATGCCAATCCAATCTTTAAATATTTGTAATTCTAACACAAATCAATTTTTTTAATGTCACTTTTCTTATGTGCCATTTTTTCTAAACATCTAAAAAAGATGCATTTTCTTCATTACACAAATTTAATTTTCTAGATATGCTCTCCCTTATGCTTAAGAAGGGATCTGTTCCGATGTCACTACAATAGATGTTAGTTGAAGAATGGTTTGATGAAGTCAAGGTTACTCCCTTCTTATCTGGAGGTTCCAATGCGAACAACAATCATGTGGCACGACTATGTGTCATATTTTTTTTTTCTAAATTTTTCATAAATAAGATCAAGTTAAATATCTTAAAGAATGAAATTTTTTTGATTATTTGTGTGTGAAAATTTAATTCTACAACAATCAATACTACAGTGTTAGCTGACCGCACTTCAATGAAGATTACAAAAATACCTGTTTTTCGAAAGAGCAAGGTTCACTTTATCCATGCAATGGCTCTGCCAATATAACATTAACTGTCCAAGACCCACTGTCCCATTTCAAACATCAATAAAAGTACCTGTAAACACTTACTGCTTTCATTTTCTATAAAAAAAAAAAAAGTGTCCTCTGAGAGTCCAGGTATTAAAAACAGGCTTTGTGAAATTGCAATATTCTTGGATTTTGAAGAAAATAGGTGTATTTGAGAATCTTCAGCAAAGAATTAAAATACGAGCCCACCCCTCGATCCAAAAAATAAAACATGGATTATAATTTTCACAAACAGTTATTGAAATACATAATTGCACATTTTGGATCAGAGATTGGGCTCAATGCAAAATATTGAAAACAACTTAAACTTTGGCCATTTTAAAGAAATTTTCAGGATTAAAGGATAATGACACATTTCATGACGTCATAATGAAATAGATAGCGAGAAAAGTACGCCATTTTTGAATAAATATGCAGCCACCAAGAGTCCAAGTGAAATTTTAAAGTTTTGAATTTTTTTTTTAGAAATTCACAGTGCCATAACAATCCATAAGTGAACCTTGTTCTTTCCTGGAATCAGATAGAATATTCTTTGATCACACAGTTTTCCTTTTGCAAGAGCCTTCATCATGGCAGTGGGAAGATTATATATTTAATATCTCTAGAATGTTTAATAACAAAGCAGCTACGACTTATTTATTCACTTCAAATCATTTAAAAGCACAATAAATATACATGTATTCGAATAATGAAGAAATGAATACAACTATTGGATATTTAAATAAATATAACGGGTATTTCATACACTGAAACCATCAATTGAAAAGTACAATTATATTAATGATATACATCACATACCTGATTCTATACTTTCTAATAGAAAATGATGATGTAAATAATCAGAAATATTTTAAAGTAAGTATTTATTCTGAATCCACCCGAAGTGCACTGATTTGTTGTTTCTCGTGCTTTTTCCTTTGTTTTTGCAATCCAATGATTGACATTCTTCTCTAGAATATGGAGAGGAAGGGCGCCTTCTTTCAAAACAGTGGAATGGAAATCTCTGATGTCAAATTTTGAATCTTTAAGGGAAAAGAGACATTGTTAACGTCGACAACGATGATATCTCGATCTTAGTGCAACTTTTGTGTTTGGATACCGGGAGTCTCTATAACATTAATTTAGCAAAGTATTCAAGTATAATAATTTTATTACCTATAAATAATCAAGGAGAAAATAGAGTAAAACATGAATGAGTATATCAAGCTTACAGGAGACTGCAATGGTGGCAGGAGCGGTTTCTTTTAATGCCAATCATGTGTCAAGCTGGTAGACATGTACATATATATAAAGTAAATAAAATCAGATGTTGGGACAATTTCTTAAGTGCTAATTAATTGCATTACATATATATCCATAGCTCAAACAACATGTAAAACATATAGCATGTAATCTACATTTTAGACCCCACAAATATTAGATTTGGGCCTCACCCGCAACCATACTGCCAATCCCAGTTTCAAGCGAGCGGGATAAAACAAAATTCAGTAGATCATTGCATGCCCTAATGAAAGAATCACCAGGTCAATTTTAACCAAACCAGCCACAAAGCATCCTTGGAGAAAGAGAGATTCAGTTTCTTCAAATAAAAGGTCATGCCTTCTTTTCACTACTGGCTTTCAAAACCCCTGTCCGTATGAAAATCCCCTGTCTTTCTCTGTAACCTACAGCATTTCCACAATTATCTACGGTATATCTACAGTATGGTACGGTATGTCTCCTCTGCATATACAGTAATTCTCAGTATGCCACTGTATGTATCCCCAGCATGCCACAGTTACCTACAGTAGGCCCCAGTACGCCTACGGTAGGCCCCAGTATGGCTACTGCTTCCTACAGTGACCTACGGTATGCCACAGTATATGCCCCAGTAGTCCCCTGTATTGTTAACCGAAGCAAAACGGTAGAAGTACACAATGTTTTAAGAGGCAATGTTTTTACAGTTGAAGCTACATGTATTCATCGCTAAAAATTATTTATGAAGAAGATTATGATGATTTATAGAATTATTTTTGTACATTACATCTCTAAAGTAATGATATACTTGCTATGTTGTAACAAATAAAATTAAAACAAAAATAGTATAATAGATTTATTTCTGACGGGGATGATTACGGTCAATATATTAGAAATAACGATAATTAAACACTATCATTTCAAGAAAAAGTCCTGTCCTGTTGTAAGTGGCTGAGAATCTTTATATCACTTTGAATCATCAAATCATCAACAAGGTCAGTCTGTTTTGACACATTGAATGAACATATTTGGACTTTCTTCCAACTTATTAAAAAGAAGAATTATAGTTCGTATTAAGCCCGCATGTTTTTCAATCAGATAAAATGAACATGTTTGTAAAGATTTTTTTTTATCTAGGAGCATAATTCCCGATAAATATTGTTAAAAATGATGCCATTAATAAAAATGACAGTGGCTAATGAAGTGAGGGACGTGATAACAAATTATTCTTCCTGACGCTTACTTGATAAAATTGAATTATAAGTCGTATTCAGATAATATTTAATTTTTATGCATTTATGTAACGAATTCAGAAACAATTATTAACAGCACTGAAATGTTATTATTCTTTTCTCTTTTTCTCGTTATTTTAAAACGGCCCAGAAATCATTTGAATGTTATTTTCCATTCTTTTTTGTTGCATTTCTGACGAATCCTAATCTGCGTTTTGATTTACGTAATATTCTGCAAAAAGTCAATCAAGTTTCGATTGTGAAATCGATCAATCATTTTCTTTTTAATTTATACGCAACTTTTATAAATATTTCAAACTGCTGAGGGCTCAAACTATTTATAATTGGAGGATTGTATAAAGTTATTAAGTTTATAAGCCACCCCCTCTTGTCTCCGTAAAATACGCTAAAGATAGGGCCTGATTACTTGTACACAGTTTTAGACATTAATTCTACGTCACCTTTTTGTTTAATATCGTGATGAAATTCTGCATAATTTGGACCTTATCAGAACAAAATTTTCCGATTTCCGATCATAAAATTAATTAGTATGCTCTTATGGAGATACAGAATTAATTTTGTTTAAAATGAAATGAATTTATAATTTAATAATAATTTCATTTACTCTATCATCTAGTTTCAATTTTCAGACCCACTTATGATTAAGAATCGTTGATCCGCCCCGCGCTTTTCTTTTATCATCTTCATTGTATGCACTGAGGCAGAACCAGGGTAGGTTCTAGTATATATATCTAATGTAATTTGCAGTGGTTAGCTTAACAATAGGTCCTAATTGCCTATTGTTCTCTGTCTGCGTCTGACCACTCGTGTTAGGACTAAATAAACAACTGACTGACCACTCGTAACAAGACTGTTTTCACATTCACTATGAAATATCAGTTTAATTTATAGTATAGATATGCTAGAAAACTTTAATTTAAAAAAAATATCCAAAAAAAAAAAATGAACACTGAAAAACAATATATATACAATTATTACTGCTAATTTGTACTTTATCCTTGCTAATACTTTCAACATCGATGTTGTTTCTTAGGCGCTTCTTTAAGGGGTGAAACGCATGAATTAAAAATATAAGTTTCGGCTATACAGTTTCTGTTTTAAAAATATCATATATTTGTAATGTAAAATGCATTGAAAAGCAAGCACGAATGCTTATAATCCTCTTATTCACTGGTACATTGAAATAAGCAGTCATTAAAATAATTCGAGTCCAGAGAGAGAAAAAAAAAACCATAATTACACTTTAGATTATGCAAAATAAATGGATAAGAAGTTATTTTAAACAAAGGTCAGCGAAAACCTTTTGAAAGAAGAAGATAATTCAATACTAAGTCTTTATTAATTCCTGAAATGCTATAAGTCGTATCATTTATTTTGAAAATTTATTTTAAATTGTTTCGTATCAAACTCATTCTTTCTGACTATACCTCAAGAACATACTTAGACACAAGACAGGGCACGGAAATATGCATGATTAATTTTTTTTACTCAAACAATTCAGAGCGTCAAAAAAAAAAAGATATCTGACTTTTTAAAAAAAGCCTATTCCCCTATTTCCTCACCCTCAAAACGATGCTAGTTGTTGGGGTTAAAAATAAAAAAACCGATAACGTTTACCCATGGTCTATTCTGCATTACAGAAATCAGCAACATTTATAAATTCTGTTAATCATGTACATGATTCCACAGTCCACGGGCTCCTGATCAGATCAAGATCCGGTATACAAATTGGCGCAACGAACTATCATGTTATTTTCAATTTATTCTCAGAAATCAAACACCGAAGAGGTTTTTTTTTTTACCTGCGATGATAAATTTCTGACTCCATTATAAATACTAAGGCACTGCAGATGCATACACTTTTTTGTCCTTTAAAAGTTGAAAATTGTGACACGTGCGAATATATAAGAATTACGATTCTCCCGGCACGTAGACTGGCCCCAAGATGTAAAAGTTTATAATGTTTGTAAATACATGTAATTAAATAAAGACATGACAGTAATATCAAAATAATCAAACATTTAAAATCAATAATTTGATTTTATGTTATGTTGTGGGTTATCAATTTTCCCAACACCAACGCAAGCTAAGCGAGATCGAAGTCTGATATAATTCTTTGATCTGTAATTAAGGACAAATGGATTGAAATTAAAGTCCCTTGCATAATTGAATTATCTTTTATTAGAATTCATTGAACTAAACAGTGAAGATAAGAATTAAATCCTGTTATACAGTAAAAGAAATTTATATTATATATATGTAAGAGTGAATGAAATCTTTTAACATGTACGCTGCTTCGGGGATGGGGGGTGGGGTTTAAAAATTATATTTCCGTGTATACATACATCTACAATGCAAAAACGCCAAACCAAACGGAGTTGTTCGCATTCGTTATTTGACACATGATATGAAATGCACGACAATCCTGGGGAAAGGACTTCCCCACCAATACCTGTTAATGTCATGTCAATGTGATACATGTACATTTATCCTTCGTCTAACAGTATGCGATAAATATCGTAATATCCTAAATCCTCAATCTAAAATGCTCACTTTACGAATTCCTTGCTCTTTACTACGTTATCATTATTCTAGACATAAGTATAGACAGCTAGCACTATGAACAGTAAACGAAGACTGTTCTTCAATCTAGTTATTTATGATAATTTTATGTGCTGATTTACTGCAAAGAGAATGGAAACACAAATTCTAAATTACAATTAACTTAAGATGAACAAATATATAGGCAATTTTTTGTAAACATGCATTTTAGTATATACATGTCATATATATGTATATTCGTCCCTGACAATTAGAAATACCCCCCCCCCCAAAAAAAAAAAAATAGAAAGAAAGAAATTAATATCAAATACTGAGTAACTTTTTTTAATTGCCAGACATGGCAAAATAATTTTTAGGGTTTCCATTTCTTGAAATTGTCGAACGTGTTCAATATATTTTTAACACAGCTATAGGCCTATATTGTGTTTCATAATACGAACATCACAATCACTGACACAAATAACGAATTCGTTTTAACTGAAGATTTTTCCACTAATCTAAAAATATGTCAAGCTACAGTAAACATAATCCATTCACGTTGATCAAAATGTAGAAGTCAAGTCACAACAAAGTATTACTGTTACACTGTACACTATTACGTTAGACTGACACAGCTAATCAGGTCCATTTGCATCGTCACTGTCACCACCCCGATCACAGAGAATCCATACCATTTTCGGTTTTTTAGCATGAACAAGTGGCTTGCTAAGTCTGCTTACATGGAAAAGCTGTCATCTAATTGGATTGTCTTCCTACTAAGGATTTCGGAAAAAAAACCCACTGACAATTACTACGTACGTTATTGATAATGGAAGTTGTATTACCAGATTATTTACAGCCTCAATCACAGGAGTTCGCAATTTTATTAATAAAGTTAATTTTTATTATAAATAAAGTTAAATCATTTGATTGACCTATCATCGATTGACCTAGCATGAGCTATATATATGCGTTAGCACAGCCAATATGCGAACGCATACCGGTAGCTCATGCTTGGTCAATCGAGTGATTCTATTGACTTTATTGATAAAATTGCGAACTCCTGTGACAACCAGTGTCCACTGAGTAATAAAAAAAAGTAATGAAGTCCCGCACAATTGCACCTTTTAGGATTCACTATGAGAAACACACAAGTTACAGCTTGAACTTACTATAGTACATTCAGAAAGATGATTATGAAGAAAAATGCGTCCTCGTTTAATTCATCTGTCAAGGTCAGCCTCTTGCGATTTCTTTTGAGGAGTTTTTCCGGATCTCGATCCCGTAACATTATGATGAAACATTTGTGATGTAGTTAGACTATATTTTTAAGAAAATCAAAACGGTGTCTAGAATAATCAACCCTTTGATGTTTTTTTATGAAAACATTTTACTTACTTACTTAGTCCTCTTCGTGCTGGATAATATATACATTTCTGGTGAATTTTTCATGTCCATTTCTGAACGTATATATTTCATAGGGGGAACTCAAGATGAGTTCCTTGTCTGTCAAATATTGTTGTTCTAAGTAAACGTGTCTTGATAATAAATGTTTGACTTTCGATTTAATTTTCCATTGTATAAAATAACCCCCCCCCCCCCCCCGAAATTTCCATGTACAAAATAGATGTCGCACTTCTTGTCAACCAAGCCGGAATTAATAGGTTCGATATATTTGTAATTCATCTCTGTTTAATAGTAAACTTGTTCCCTCATTAAACACAAAACGTCAGACTTTTTTAAAAATAAATTTGATGGCTTGTTTGCTTTGCCCCCTAGGAAGAAAAAAGACAGAAAAGGGTTTTCGCATGAATTTTGCTTTAAAATTATATACAATAAGTAAGTAAGTAAATATTTTATTATACATAGTGACTTGTGTATACAATAATTTTACGTTCATTCGACAAATAAGCATATATGTACAACATCCGGCCCATCGGACCTATAAATCACTTTTAGCAATATATATTAATTACATGCGTGTGATTTTTCTTTGTCTTACAGTGTATGTTATATGCATTATATTTGAAACTCGCATTTTGATGTGGGAAATGAGTTAATAGATATCTGAATAGAACATTTTAATCGTTATTTTGTAAATTTAAAATGCCAATATTTCTTAGAAAATCATGTCTACAGTTTTTATACAGATTACACCTTTCACTGTCCGTCGGCAATTACATATGATTTACTTGTGCCTCTTTTGCATAAACTGATCTTGTATTATACGTTTAATATTGAATTTCTCCGATTAAAATTAATACTGACAGCATGCTCTAACCTGGGGGGGGGGGGGGGGCATTCCGAACCAAGTTATATTGAATCAAATAAAACATGACTTTGACCCCCCCCCCCCCCCCCCCCTCGAAAGAATGTAAAATATAATTGTCAAAAAAATGTTAAAGTTGAAGATAATGAACAAAGGTCGATTGGAAAAAAAATTGATCGGTTGACAATAAAGAAAAAGAGCTGTGTTACCTAAATTTACCATGTCATTAGATACTATGACAGACCCACTGCTGTCGTATACAGCTATGTTCATTTATTAGAATGGTTATATGTACCAAGATTAAAAGACTTTTTTCTCGCTGAGCAGGCAGAAAATCTAAATAAAATAAATTTTACATTCCTGTATCGACGCGGATTACTTTTCAAATATTTACATCGGTGAGATTTACTTACATCAGGGACCTTTATACTAAGGATATAGGTCATTAGTTACACGACGTGTTCAAGCTTATTAAAACACCATGGCATATATTTTACAAGCACATGTAGCCACTAGCCAGGAGCATATATATTAGTATATACATTTAGGTCTCTAATGTAGCCGTACTATAAGTGAATAAAATCTTCATTGCAGAATTATTGGTCGTAATGTATGCCCTTCCCAATTTGATGCTTTAAATTAAATATTTTTTGAATGAAGGAAGGCATAAACTAATAAATAAATAAATAATGAAAAAAATAATAAATAAAATTCATTAATTGATGATTTTTTGTTGTTGGAAGCAATGATTTGTAAACTTTTCAGAATCACTGCATAACCCTATAAGTCTCTTAACAATTGTAAACATAATGAAATGTACGAATAAATTAATAATTATAACAGTTTTAATGTTTATAGCGTATTTTTTTATTTTGTCAGCAAGAAATGTACACTTCAGATCAGTCAACATTATTGACCATTTCGATATTTTCTTTGTGGCAATAACATATGCGTGAAGTTTTTGCCTAATGTGGATCACGAGACCCGTATCAGTTGACTTCAGTTGTATTACTATGTGTATAAAATAATGTTCAAAAGTTTCTCACGGAAATAATCCTGTGTACTGAACTGACAACCTCACATCTTAGATAAAAAGCGCCTCTGGAAGTGTGTATACTTCTTCCGTTTTGCTTCGGTGAACAATACAGGGGCCTACTGGGGCATATACTGTGGCATACCGTAGGTCACTGTAGGAAGCAGTAGCCATACTGGGGCCTACCGTAGGCGTACTGGGGCCTACTGTAGGTAACTGTGGCATGCTGGGGATACATACAGTGGCATACTGAGAATTACTGTATATGCAGAGGAGACATACCGTACCATACTGTAGATATACCGTAGATAATTGTGGAAATGCTGTAGGTTACAGAGAAAGACAGGGGATTTTCATACGGACAGAGGTTTTGAAAGCCAGTAGTGTTTAGAGGTGGGGTGCGGTTAAGATTTAGTGAAAATTTAATGGCATCATTTAAAAACCTTCTCAAAAACCACTTGACCAGAAAAAAATGACACTTGTATGAAAACTTCATTGTATAGAGTAAATTAAAGTTCGTTAAAATCATAAGCCAGAGGGAAGCGATCAGACGTAGTAATATGGAAGTGTCCTCAGGTAGTGTAGATTCAAGTAGATCATTGCATGCCCTAATGAAAGAATCAAATTTAAACTCAAATCTCTCTTCTCATGTTTATTTCAAATACATTTTAAACAACTTAGCTATGAAACCCACTCAATATATCCAGAAGTGAGAGGTGCATTTATAAATGTGGATATAAACCAGCATTTAACATGTTTACCGGGAAGACAGTTTTCACCAGTAAACATAAAAATTCCTAATAACAGAAACAAAATCGCTGTCGCAGACTCTTGAACCTTTGGAAGAAGATTTGAACAGGTACAAAAATCTTATCCTTCTCATGTTATTTTCGACGTACGGCCATGTTTTGTTTTTAGGCCTGACGCACGATTGTGGATTATGTATGTACAAGCAAGGTAAAAAATACAAAAAAAAATGTGATTAAGATAACAGTAAATGTTTTCTTAAAATCTTAAGATTCAAATAATATTCAAATGATAATCAATTTTATTTTTAGACAAATGGTTAAAGTTCAAATTTAGTTTTTTCATTTGATATGCCCTTTAAAAATATACCCAGAAACTTGTCTTATTCACTTATCAATTTTCAAACACAAATATACTGAAACGCAAAAGAAGCGCAACATCACAAAATTCTAATTTGAGGGGGAAAATTATATACAGGTTATAACTTTGTACTTTAAAAAATCGGACATCTTCAACTTTGCCAAATCATTGATTTAACGGATGAATGATTCTCATTCCATCACCGGAAGTTGGTTTTGAGCCCACTTAACAGAAATCAAAAAATGCTCTTCCTGGAAATTCTCAAAATAAAGGTAAACGGGAGTTGCAGATGCAAATATGCACTGCATAACGACTCATCAGGTTTAAAGATAACATTCAACTTTAAAATAAAATATCTGATGTTTTACCTTTCTGTATTCATTTTTGAATGTTATCTTTAAACCTTAGAAAGTAACATAACTCTTAAATCATCCCCCCTTCCGACCATTCAATTGCAGCGTGCTAGTCCGCCATATACAGCAATTGCAGCTCGATCTCTACGATGCATTAGGTTTATCAATTTCTTGATCTGAGAGAAAGAAATATTCTAAGGCATCTTTACATGGGTGATGGCAGTGTTCTTAAAAATGAATCCTGTAAATCAACCAATCTGTTGGCAGGAACATATTTAAGGTGTCCTTTGAAAAGAAATTTTAGATAAATGAATATACTCTACATTAAAATACCTAATTCTTCTTTGGCTTTAGCGCGTAATTCTTTTATTTTCAGCTCGCCGATCTTGTATGTGCATGCTTGACCTGGCCATGTTATGTATCGATCAACTTCGACGTTTATCTTAGTCTCATCAAATGCAGTATAATTCAAAAGATATTGTATTGCCTCTTCTCTTGTCCAGCTACAAGGGGAAAAATGAAAGCAAATTTAACGAGGAAATATTAATGCATTTATTGAGATTTGTTTCACTATGAAGTGTGTTTTTGTATTATATACTAGTACATGTGTATATATGTATATATCTATATCATACATGTATAACAGAATCATGCAATACGAATATATTTACAATTGCAAATATTTTCTACGATGAATTTATTCCAGAAAAAATATGTTCAATTCTGTATGAACTTATCACGAGGTCAGAGGTCATAGCGTGACCAAATCACACGAGATAATATCTTGCCTACAAATTTCTGTCACATAGAATTCTAATTTGTTACCGATGACAAGGATAAAATAATTGAAACGTATGGATATTTGTTGTTCAATCAACAATTGTCAGTTAGATCTTCCTTCGGTGTGAATAATGATTTGAATAATATTATTAAAATCACGCTTACCTCTTTAACCCGATTTTCCTTTGAAGGTATGTAAACTGAAACTTATGATACCACCGCGTTTGACTTAACATATATGAAGAACTCATGAAATAGTAAGATTATTCTCAATAACGATCTTTGTTCTATCATTATAATCACGTGATCAAATCTACTGAGAAGCCCTTCGGGCTTCACAGGATACGATCAAGTGACCAACCAAGTTCATTTCCCTGAGAATTTTTTAACCTTGTTATTTATTTCTTAAGTAGATAGGACCTTATGATCCATCAAGTACATTTATTAATGCTGTTTTTTAACAATGAAAATTATTAAGCTAAATTTCGATGACGTCAGTATGTTTCTGGTTTGAATCGAATTGGATATTTATGTAAAAAGATTTTAGCATAGCATAAATAACCACTTTCGAGGATTCGATAAATAATACTTGTACTACAGTGTACCGTAACTGTGTATTATTTTATCCAAGTTAAAAATCGAGAAATACAATCGTTATATGAAACCTTTATTTATTTAAAATCTATCTTATTTTAAAAAGAGATTACGAATAGGACAAATATATACAAACTTGAAATTATGCAATCCCGTATCGACAACAAGGCGGCAGGCTCTAAACATTTCCATTCCGTATCTTCCCAGGCTGAAAATCAATCATTTTTCAGTTTAGGCTTGCCATGTAAACTCACTAACTCAAAATATCCTAGTATATTAAGAGCCATTCTCTGTAAGGACTTTAACTTTTATATAGGAGCTGTGGCACGCATAGTCTCAGAATTTGTCCAAACTCTCTATGATAAAAGTCTTTGATAACGTAAACTCAAATCAGACAAAAATTGGTTGCTACGTGTCATGGTTACCATAGCAACATCCCCTAAAGTTTGAAAAATGGCATTTTTCAACATGTTCAGAGTCCCACAGTTAACGTTTGCAGCAAAGCAAACAAGTGGCAATGACTGTTTCTAAAAGTTGGAGGCCTGATGTCTTAAATGCATGATAAACATCTTTTAAAAATCAACTATTACATACGTTACTATGGAAACAAAGTATTCAAAAAGTAATAATTTTGTTCATTTAATTTTATAAAGTCATACACTTAAGAATAAAAAACAATTATAGGTTGAAATGCAAGCATATAATAGACAAGAGATCCTTGTAATATATACCAAGGACGAAATATGATATTTCTTATAGGCAGGCAATGGTTGCCATGGTTTTAATACAGTCCCTGAAACGTTCTACTTTCCCACTTGAACGGTGAGCGAACGCTGAACGAACGCAGAGCGAACGGTGAGTGAACGATGTGTGAACGCTGAACGCAACTTGGTGAACGATGTGTGAACGCTGAACGGTGAGCGAACGCAGAACGCGAACGGAGCGCGAACGCGCGAGCGCAAAGTGAACGGTGAACGAACGGTGAACGCAAGATGAACGATTTATTCGGAATGCCTCTGATCTTTTCCTTGCATTGAAACTATTCTGTTGTATTATAAAAATAAATAAATAATAAATAAATAAACAAATCAATGAAAATTGTCCTAAGAAAGATGATACATGCACATTAAGCAAAATTATTAATTTAAGTTGCTTACAATATTTTCTGCACATATGTACGATGTTTAAATTCAACTTTTAATAACACGATTTTTATCGCTGTAAAACATTGTAATTGTTACCGAACGTTGTAGTATAAAAGATAAAATTAATCTAGTTGTAAAATAAATATGTTGATTCTTATTTGATAAATAAAATCATTACAAAAAATGTGGATTTTAGAAGAGAAAACTACGGACTTATAGAATGAATTGCAACGGTTGTAACAACTAAACATATATTTCCGTGCCAAGGCGATTCCGTGGAAAATAATGAGAAAAAAAATTAAAAATATCTTACAAAGGTATGTGGATGTTTATTGCATAAATAAACTTGTATTTTTAAAATTTTAATACAATAATATGTTTATGTGTCAGTTTTATTTTATTTTATTTTATTTTATTTTTTGATGATTTATTGAGTAGACTTTTACGTGTATCTGTAGACATTTCCCGGCTGTGATTATACTCGGACAAGATGATACAAAGAGGCATTCATATTATTTGTTATAGATTAAATTTTCACAACTTGATATTTAAGTAAAATGCTGTCATAGTTTTTATTAAACAGACAAATGAGAGAGAGAGAGAGAGAGAGAGAGAGAGAGAGAGAGAGAGAGAGAGATGTCCGGTTTTAGCCCCCCCCCCTTTCCTAAAATGTGTGTACCTATACCAAACAAAAATCTTAATTTTTTTTCTAAATATATCAGGCAGTGAAAGTGATCATTTTTTTATCAACAGATCCATTTGTTTTACAGTCATAATTGGTTTTTATTTTCCTGCTTCAAGTTCACACGAAGTCCACGTGCTTGACCTGTCAATCAAAATCATTGCAGGTGTAAAAGTCTCGTCACACCGAAGGCAAAGTGTTAGTATTTCCAAGAAGTTTTAACATTTCTCCTTATCATTTCTAGATCTGATTCCAACAAACGCTTTTTAAAAAAAAAGTAATAAATGAATAAAATACATTGGAAATAAACACTTGGAATGATTAAGCCGCTTGAATTTGAAACATGATCCTTGTTAATTTATAATATCACTGCCGGCACATGTATATTTTGAACCACTATTGTTTAACGACTTTGTTTAGATGCATGTTTGTTTTGAGACTGAAATTATTGTGCTACAAAACACATTAACTTCTTTTTAAATGTTAATTAAGATATACTGGGAATACTAACTAAGTAACCGATTTAGGGGAAGGGGGCCGGGGGGGGGGGGGGCTCTTAATCATGTCGAATGGCAAACATATAATGTTACGGTGAAAAATATCATTAATGGAGAATCACCTTGGTTATATTAATGATAATTATATTATAAAGGCATTTCTCTCTCTCTTATTAAAGACTTTATATTTGTAAAGTAGAAAAAAATTCTATAACGTATTTACATTTAAACAGATATTTTTTTTAACCACGCTATCATTTTAATTCGCTCTAAAGATATTTAATTAACTGGATATCCGCAGTACTGTTTATAATTCTCAGAACTAGTTCTAACATGTATTTCTGTATTATTTAAAAAAATGTGTTAGAAATAAATATTGTCGTATTTCTGCTGCAGTTGGTAAATTAATTGACTCGATTATTATCTATCCCTTAACGATTTGTCGTCTTTAACATAACGACAAAATGTTGCAGTGCTAATATCTGTATTTTGCCCGTATTTAAATTTAATTTTTCAGCATCGATCTACGTAGGTACATACAATGTACATGTACTTATAACAACATTTATTTTCCAGATAAATTTAATTAATAACCTTAGAGGTAAGTTAGGATGATAAAAATAAATATTGTAGATAATAATGATTATTTAAACACGATATGCTAATTATTTAATTCAAAACCTGAAAATCCTTACTTAAAAAAAGATAAGTCCTTTCACTTCGGAGTTCCGAATGACAATGAAGACTGAACGATAGGAGAACGCTGAACGCAAGGTGAACGCAAAATGAACGAACGAAGAGCGAACGCTGAACGCTTTGTGAACGGTGAACGCGAGCGCACGGTGAACGGTGAACGCAAAACTGTGAACGGAGAGCGAACGGTGAACGCACGCTGAACGAACGGTGAACGCACGCTGAACGAACGGTGAGCGAACGGAAAAATGGGAAAGTAGAACGTTTCAGGGACTGTACCACAATGGGATTTTAAATTTACTCTTTTAGTGATTTAATCTTATCCTATCTTTTTAAAAAGCATAATTCTGTATAACTGATGATCAATTTTTAAAGGCGTTGGTGTGACCCTAATTTTCACATTTCAAAAAATTCAAATTCAATTCTTTAAATAGAGCGTTGTTACGGAAATTAGCCGAAAAAATATGCATAAAAATCTGAAAAATATTCTGTTTCCTTGGATATGTACCCTTGTATGTAGATTCCCAAAACTTTTATGATTGATATAAATGAACAACTAACCTGACTTTCAATTTTGACTTCCACCCAATCTCTAACTGGATGCAAAAAGCTGGAAGATAGGATTTTATGTTGATATAAAATTAACAAAATCGAGCATTTTCCCTTCTTGGTAACCATAGCAACAGTGTTGTATTTTTCAACAAACTTTTTCAATATATGATATTCAACTTTAGTTCTACCAGTTAAATACTATTCAAGGTGAGTCAAATAATATGTTTCTTCATTAAAAGGTAAGTAAATTCCTAAAGCAGCAAAAAAAAATCACTTTAAACAACTGGTACGTTGTTTCCATGGTTACACTGCAAAGTAACAAATAATCCCAATTTTTCTTATGTTGTCTGTGTTGCAAGGTCCTAAGGATGTATATGTGCCAGTCAGGAATTTTATTGTTTTTGCTCAAGATAGTAGCATTAACCCAATCTTAGCAACAGATTTTGAATGGTTACACTGTGTTACCATGGCAACCATAAAAGTTATTTTTAGAATAATATTACCAATACCTAATTACTTTAGGTCAAATATTTTTATTGTTTTTCTTTGGTTGTCGATTGAGTTTGATCATGTAACATCTATCATTAATGAATATTGAGCGTTTTTTTTTAGCATTTTTCAGCATCTAAAATGTATTCCAAAAGTACCCATGGTTACCACTTACTTAGAGATAAATTCTTATTAGTTTCTTTATAGCATAAGTGGCAACAAGGTGTCAAGTTTTTGTGAGAATAGTTTGTTTGTTTTTCTTAGTCTTTATTAAAGCTTAATAAAGATTCAAAGTAGCTGAAAATCTCAATTTTTCCAACTTTTCTGGCTGTTACCATGGCAACCAAGACACATAGCAACAAAATTTTATTTGACATATGTTTCTGGTGTCAAGCTGTAATAATGGGCAAAGTTTCATCAAAATCGGTGACCATGCGTGGCAAAGAAGTTTAAGTGGTTACAGAGAATCGCTCTTAAATTATAGGGGACTGAATTGTAATAGTTCTACTGCAGATCTATGGGGTAGAGGAAAGGGTACTAGTAAATAAAGTGGGATCGATAAAGAGAATGGAAAGGGTTAAAAAAAAAGAAAGAGTGGTAATAATATTAACCATAATTGCTTACAGTTCATAATCTGTCTTGTACAACTGCATATCCTCACCCAAGGATTCAGCATACAATGCCCATCCCTGTGAGAAAAATCATCTAATTATGACAAAGACAAAAGGTTAATAGGAACACTGCCTCCTCTTACATTAATACAATAAAATTATTCCCACGAGATAAAGAATCATTGGTCTGATATATAAAAAAAAATCAGTATATATTATTCCAATGTAAAGTAATCTTTAAGGTACTGACACTTAGTATATAAATAAAAGTCTGAATATATTTGCCCAGTAAAATTTTAAAAACATTACAACACGAGATATCTTACAAGTGTGTACCTCTGTAAACGCGGAATGTACGGGGGGAATTGTTGGAGGCGAGTAGTAGTAACCATCCCTAAGTTTTCTGTATTTGGGGAGTTTAGCGGAAGATGCAATAGAAATCTAAAATTTAAGAAAAAAAATAATTACAAGCAGGCTTTTCTGATTGAAAATTTGTTGTTTTTATACTGTTTAAAAGCCTAAAAGTCTAAGTGACTTATGGGAATTTAGAGAGAAAAGACTATTTGAAGACGTAGGAGACATTTAACTAGAGTATTTAAAAAAAATGCATGTTTCGCCTGCAATTGCCACATTTAATATATAAATAAACCTAGATTGGGTCAGTTTCACTTTGCCCAGCTTCTTTCTGTCTGCCTGACACATCTTTTATCTTAAGAACTCTTAAAGACAGAGATTCAATATTTTGCTCATGTTTTGCTTGGGTTGATTGATTGTATGTTGTTTTACTTCCTATTCGAGAATTTTTCACACATTTAGAGACGTCACCACATACCAGTGAAGGGTTTTGAATATGGGACACACGTAGGGCTATTGAGCAGTGAGTGTTCTTTAGTGAAACGGGCCTCCGTTTTTAAGGTCTCACCTGAATAATCCAAGAATTTCACTCCTAATGCTGGGATCGGTCACGGCAGCCTAGTGGTAGGGCGTTCTCTTTGTCATCGGGAGGTGCGGGTTCTCGATCGCCGGACCGCGTGAAACCTAAGACGTTAACAAAGGTAGTGACTGTTCTTTTGTCAAGCGCTCGGCATTGGAAGTGAAAGTCAAGGGTCTTTTCGATGAAACCTTAAAAACCTAGGGCACGTGTCACAGATTTACGGTACAACCATGCAATAGTCGTGTGGTGTCTATTGAATGCCGTGTTCACAAAAAATATACAGTATATGTGTTACTATTGTAATCTAGAACAGCATTTTTAACCAGAGGAAACATCAATTATTAAATTGTTTCACTTTTAACAAACCTCTACAAAGGAACACCCTACAGACACGCCGGCTACCCTCCCAGACTTTTCTATGGTCAAATGCTGCATAACCGGTCACGCTTTTTCTGATTTTTTTATGAATGCAAACGTTAAGAACGTAAGCACAATAAAGAAAATGGAAAATTATCCTTCTAAATAGTGTGAGCACAATTTCCATGCATTTCTAAGGAATTGTTACGCTTCAGTTAATATTCAGTTATAATATTTTTTTTACTTTGGGCATAAACATACTTACATTTAACAATAGTAACATATTTATACACCGGATACGTCTTAAACTTAAACAAGTATTGAAAAAGTGAACATTTATTTTCTATGATGGGCGTTAGCAATTTTTCTAAGTATATATATATTATATATGTCATTGCTATGGATTTCCCTAGAAGGTGTGTGCCAAATGCTTGTCTGACATTTGTAATCTAAACACTTATTAAAGCTGCAGCCTATATTATCCAGAAATATATATTTTATTTTTTCGGAATATTTTATGACCTCATACCGCTTTTTTAAAAGTTTTATTATATACCTCTACCACCCACACTAATATTTTTAAAGTACATGTACATTCTACTATTTATTTAAAAATAAGCCGGGATCAATATACCAACTTGGGTTCGTAATTCAAGCAAAGTTGAGGATTGACTTTAGGAGAGAAGACGAATTCAGTATAGCTTCAGTTTAGCTTCGAGAGTCGAGGAAACATTTCCATTTGATTGTCGCATTTAACAATATAAATAAATACTATTATAGCTCATTCTCTCTATTCGAGGATATTTTTTTATTCTATAGCGACACATGCTTTTCTTGAAACACTCTACAGTTATTTATTTGCATACTAAAATTATAGATTATTCCTTTGACTGCAAAGAATTTTTTAAAAAAAATCTCTGGTTAGTAAGACTGTATTAGAATAGTATATGTAATAAAATGTGACAATCAAATTGATATATGATTCCGCAACATTTAAAGCTAAAATGAATATTTAAATAAAATAATAATTCATTAAATTATATGCGTTCAATTCAACAATATCTAAGAGTCTTCTTCTGTACTACAATTGTCAATCGACGACTTATCTTGAATTATAAATCCGAGTCAATATACAGATCCTCCTTTATTTTCATACGATTAAGCAAATACATTTAAATTTTGGTTAATGTGATAAATGTATATCAATTAGTTAGAAAGCACAGTTTCATGAGGTCATAAAAATACAGTATATATGATAGCTATAAATGCCCCACCTGTCAAAATCTAAAAGATATATTCATTAACAGTTAGTTGTGTACTTGATGGTAAACAGATGTAGAAATCAATTGGATAGAAGCATAGCTATTTTTCTTTTTTAAACTGTCTCACAACAAGCAGTACATCAGACTTATTTTCACCGTTCAGAGAATTAAATGCGAGTGGCATAAACAAACTATTTTGAAAAGCAGCTCAAAGGCAAGTTCAAGATCACAAGGTCAGTAGCCCTGCTATTTAGCAAAAGCCATTGTACCAAGCAATGCATGAGCAAAATATCATATCCTTACCTCTTACAGTTCTCAAGGTATACGGTATAACAGACGGACAGAGAGGGTATAATAGACGGACAGAGAGACAGACAGATAGAAAGACGGAGAGACAGAGAGAAAGACGGATAGACAGACGCCATGCAAAATGATCCCAATGTGTCGTTCTGCTATGCAGGCGACTCAAAAAACATCTACACATGGAAGAAAAAAATCCTTGTTTGACAATTCCTGTCACCTGCATATGATGACCTGGATTAGCTTCATGGAGAGCCAAAGCCATAAAATCAATTGTTGGTCTGTAAAGAGATAATTATTAAAATTTTTAAAAATATGAGTTGTTCATACATTTCATAGAAACTTTTTTCCTTGTCTCACAATTTTTAGGTCATACAGCTACAACTGTAATACGACAGATCGAAAATGCTAAATACTAAAAGTTGTTGCATCTCAAAACAATCGAAGCAGGAGGTTGCGGTCCGTACATAAACAAGATGCATATAAATCATGATACTAGGGATGTCTATGACAAGCCCTATCTTTCTAACTTTAAGAGATATCTCTCTCGCTTAAAGAGATATCTCTCTAGCTTAAAAAGATATCTAAGTAAAAGAGATATCTCTCTTGTAAAAAGAGATATTTCTCTTGTAAAAAGAGTTATCTCTCTTGTAGAAAGAGATACATGTATCTTTCTAGGTTATAAAGATATCTCTCTTAGTCAAAGAGATATCTCTTTTAGATAAAGAGATATCTCTATAAGCTAAAGAGATATCTCTCTAAGCTAAAGAGATATCTCATATTCAAAGAAATTGAAAGATTTTTTTTTTTATTTCTCGAATAAAAGTAGAAGGGCTTGCCATAAATGTCAGTATTTCGGAAGAATCTTACAATTTTTTAGGATGATGAACATTGACTTGAAACACTCCTGGCCGGGATCCATCTGAAGGCCCTGCAAAATACTGTCCAAAAATTCCATCAACTGGATTTGGTTTCACACTGTAAAGCAAAATGTCAACGTTCTAGGAATTATACATGTATGTACGCAACACACTTCGGGGAAATCATACCAGAACAAATTTTGTATAACAATGCTACAATGCAAATCATACTAACGAAACAATTTCACGTTAAAATCTACATTTAAAACCAAATGAATTAATACATTTTAGGCTAAGATCATTAAATTTGATGTCGTTGATAAGTTATGAGTTTAAAGTTTTAAACTTTCCTTTACTTTCCTCAATATAACCATTTTAATCTTGCTTTTTTTTACACGGGAAACCTATATTTTCAATTTTAAATTATCAGCCCAGTTTGAAAAAAATGTTGAAGGTAAACATAAGTTAATATAAGGACAAGAAGTAATGTTATCGTCTAGTGTGATACTGTGGAATCAATAAAATTCGTGGGGCCAATTTTCGTGGATTGCTTAAAATTTACAGGTTCGTGGGGACGTAATTTCATGTACTCTCTTATATCTACAAAAGGAAATATGACTTTGTAATCATGGTTTATTACAGTCCCTGAAACGTTCTACTTTCCCAATTTTCCGTTCGCTCACCGTTCGTTCACCGTTCGTTCAGCGTGCGTTCACCGTTCGTTCACCGTGCGTTCACCGTTCGCTCTCCGTTCACAGTTTTGCGTTCAGCGTTCACCGTGCGCTCGCGTTCACCGTTCACAAAGCGTTCACCGTTCGCTCTTCGTTCGTTCACCTTGCGTTCACCTTGCGTTCAGCGTTCACTTATCGTTCAGACTCCAGTGTCATTCGGAACTCCGAAGTGAAAGGACTTATCTTTTATTAAGTAAGGATTTACAGGTTTTGATTTTAATAAATAACATTCCGTGTTTAAAGAATCATTATTTCATGAGGAAAAAAATTATTTACAATATTTATTTTTATTATTCTAACTTAGCTGTTAGGTTATTTATAAAATTTATTTGGAAAATTAATGTTGTTATCAGTACGTGTATGTACCTATGTAGAACGATGCTGAAAAATAAAATTTAAATACGGGCAAAATACTGATACTTCAAGCACTGCAACATTTTGTTGTTATGTTAAAGACGACAAATCGTTAATGGATAGATAATAATCGAAGTCAATTAATTTACCAACTGCAGCAAAAATACGAAAATATTTATTTTATCACATTTTTTTTTCAAATAATACAGAAATACATGTTAGAACTTGTTCTGAGAATGATAAACAGTACTGCGGATATTCAATTAATTAAATATCTTTAGAGCGAATTAAATTGATAGTGTGGTTTAAAAGAAATATTTGTTTAAAATGTAATACATTAAAGAATTTTTTCTCCTTTACATATATAAAGTCTTTAATTAGAGAGAAAGAAATGCCTTATAACATGATTATCATCTATATAACCAAGGTGATTCTCCAGTAATGATATTTTTCACCGTAACTTTATATGTTTGTCATTCGATATTATTAAGAGCCCCCCCCCCCCCCTTCTCCTAAATCGATTACTTAGGAAGTATATCCAGTACATTTTAATTAACATTTAAAAAGAAGTTAATGTGTTTTGTAGCACAAATATTTCAGTCTCAAAACAAACATGCATCTAAACAAAGTCATTAAACAGTAGTTAGTTCAAAATATACATGTGCCGGCGGTGATATTTTAAATTGGCAGGGAGTATGTTTCAAATTCAAGCGGCTTAATTATTCCAAGTATTTATTCCCAATGTATTTTATTTATTTATTTATTTTTTAGAAATGTTGGAATCAGATCTAGAAATGATAAGAAAAATGTTAAAACTACTTGGAAATACTAACACTTTGCCTTCGTTGTGACGAGATTTTCACACCTGCACAGTGTCGAATGATTTTGATTGACAGGTCAAGCACGTGGACTTCGTGTGAACTTGAAGCAGGAAAATAAAAACCGATTATGACTGTAAAACAAATGAATTTGTTGATTAAAAAATGGCTACTTTCACTGCCTGATATATTTAGAAAAATATTAGAATTTTTGTCTGATATAGGTACAAACATTTGAGGAAAGGGGGGGGGGCTAAAACCGAATCTCTCTCTCTCTCTCATTTGTCTGTTTAATAAAAATTACGACAGCATATTACTTAAATATCAAGTTGTGAAAAATTGATATATAACAAATAATATGAATGCCTCTTTGTATCATCTTGTCCGAGTATAATCACGGCCGGGAAATGTCTACAGATACATGCAGAAGTCTGCTCAATAAATCATCATAAAAAATAAAACTGACACATAAATATATTATTGCATTAAAATTTTGAACTGCGAGTGTACATGTATATTTATGCAATACGTCCACATACCTTTGTAAAATATTTCTTTTTCTCATTATTTTACACGGAATCGCCTTGTATGGTTGTTACAACCGTTGTAATTCATTCTACAAGTCCGTAGTTTTCTCTTCTAAAATCTACATTATTTTAATGGTTTTATACATCAAATAAGAATAAACATATTTATTTTACAACTAGATCAATTTCATCTGTTATACTACAGCGTTCGGTAACAATTACAATGTTTTACAGCGATAAGAATCGTGTTATCAAAAAGTTGAATTTAAACATCGTACATATGTGCAGAAAATATTGTAAGAAACTTAAATTAATAATTTTACTTAATGTACATGTATCGACTTTCTTAGGACAATTTTCACTGATTTGTTTATTTATTTTTGATCTATTTTTTTTAGCACCAGACATTCGAATACAATAGAATAGTTTCAATGCAAGGAAAAGATCAGAGGCATTCCGAATAAATCGTTCATCTTGCGTTCACCGTTCGTTCACCGTTCACTTTGCGCTCGCGTTTGCGCTCCGTTCGCGTTCTGCGTTCGCTCACCGTTCACCGTTCACACATCGTTCACCAAGTTGCGTTCAGCGTTCACACATCGTTCACTCACCGTTCGCTCTGCGTTCGTTCAGCGTTCGTTCAGCGTTCGCTCACCGTTCAAGTGGGAAAGTAGAACGTTTCAGGGACTGTAATTCGTGGAGGATGTTAATTCGTGGATGAGTGGTACCCACAAATTCCATGAAAATTGAGCCACCACGAAATCTAATGATTGCAGAGTAGCCAAAAGTTGAACTATGTAGGAATCATGGCAATACAAAGTCTGCATGTATTTCAATGAAATCTCCTAAAACGAATTACATATGTATGTGAAAAGTAGAACCATTTTGATAAGAAAATTTGCATTAAACAAAACTTGAACATAATCTTCAAAAACTGCATCTGCATTAAGGATATTTACACTAATGGTAAGTCTGGAAGATTTTTAAACAAAGTTGGTAATTTTGGTTTGATTTCTTTTTCAATTGCGTTCTTGTACCATTCAATAACTTCATCCTGAAACGAACAATGAAAAATTGTGTATAAAATCTCTCTCTCTCTCTCTCTCTGTATAAAGTATCGACACGGTTAAGTTTGATAATAATGGCAAAGTGTTCTTACCCCGCTTTGTAAAAAGAACCGGGGATCTGCTTTTACTTTATCAAAAAATTCTTTCACAGAGCCTTGGTGGTTAAGTTTCATCATGACCTGTAAAATAATAAAAATGTTTAAAGAAAATAAAAGTCATTTGATATGATGTCTACTTCATTATCAATATATTAATTAAATGCACCTACCTTTTTCATTTCCATATAAATTCTTTCCACCTCTCTTAATCCTATGGAATGTACTTCTTCAGGTGATAAATCCAATGAAAGGTACCATCTTAGACATTCTTTATAGAATTCTCTCCCTCTGTCCCAGCTACTTACCCCAACATTAGTTCTGAGATTATGAAAGTACACCTTGAAATGGAGGAAAGGAAAGCTGTCTATTTATAACATCCAATGAAATGGGAAACAGAAAAGGTGGTTTTTTAAAACATATTTTTCACAAGATATACAGGTTTTTATAAAAGAAAAGAAAATGAAATTTACAATCACAGGTGCAAACAAACAAAACATACAGGCAATCAATGACACTCTCACTATGACTTACATCTTGAAGAAATGTCTTTAAACTGCGATATTTTTGGATAATTAACTTGATTACTGGTTTAACTCTCTGTCGCATTTTCGTCCTGTATCAGAAAAATATTCATAAATCTTTCAAATGAAAATCCTTACAGAAAGATAAAAGAGTTCACAGCACTACTTCGTCGGAAAAAGTGTATGAACAAATTGAATATTGACTGTGGTTTAAATTACACCAGGGATTGATTTTGTTTGCATTGAGTTTAGGGTTGAACGAGATATTTTGTTTAGTGTATTAGAGAGAAGATTCGCACATTAAGATGTTTTGTTTGAGGTATTAGAGGAGATTTGCATTTTAAGTAGTACTTCATTGCAAAACTGAGAGGATATGTACCTGTGTGCATGTAATGCCTATTTGAGAAAGTTGCCTAAAACACAACAAAAATGCAATTAAATTACTAAAAGAAATTATAGAAAAGCGTAAAATACATTTGCTTTTGTCATGGCCATAGCAACCCGAGTTAGAAGGGGGGGGGGGCTTGCCCCTCTCGTCAATAATTTTGCCGATATATAGTATACTATAGAAAACAAAAGTATTGTCACATATTTTCGTGGAGTCAAATTTTTGTGCTTTTGAGGAAAAAATATTGGTTCGAGGGGACTTGATTTCGTGAATGAAGAAGTTTTGACTTGTTATATGCATAATAATTTACATTTCGTAGAGGACATGAATTCATGGGCCCCTTCATACCATCGTAGAGGACATGAGTTCATGGGTCCCTACATACCATGAAAACATTTTGTAGAGGACATGAATTCATGGGCCCCTTCATACCATCGTAGAGGACATGAATTCAAGGGTCCCTGCATACCATGAAAACATTTCGTAGAGGACATGAATTCATGGGTGCCTTCATACCATGAAAACATTTCGTAGAGGACATGAGTGCATGGGCCCCTTCATACCATCGTAGAGGACATGAATTCATGGGTCCCTGCATACCATGAAAACATTTCGTAGAGGACATGAATTCATGGGTGCCTTCATACCATGAAAACATTTCGTAGAGGACATGAATCCATGAATCCTTTATACAATGTATGATTAAAACATGATGTATGTATGATTAACATTAAAAAATTAGTGATTTTACAGTACTTACTTTATGAATCCCCCCATAATAATTACATCAGATGACCTTTCTTACTTTTGTAGGAATTTTTGCTTAGAGGTGCTTAAAGGTGCTTGGACACAGATTTGAAGTTAATATTTTCTCAAATTTTCTGTATAATTTCATGACTTATATGTTGCTATAGCATTTCATACTAAAATATAATAAAAATCTTATTTCATCTCGAAGTTATTGAAACTTCAAATTTCTGGACGCGTTTGATTGACACATCCTTGCTCTTTCACAAATTTTAATTTCATTCTGAATACTTAAGAAAAGTGGCAATTTTGTTGTGTATTAATGAAAAATATTAAAACTATAATCCAGAAAATTCAGAGTAGAAATGTTCGAAAGCAAAACCCACTCACAGTATTGTCAGTCCGTGCTCAGTGGTGTGTGCAGACTTTAACAATTGAACACACTCGGTGAATCGTAAACATTAAAACAATAACAGAGCTCGTGCCCTGTTTACAAAAACAGTTTACGTTTCACGGGTTGTATTCAATTTGTTAAACTCTGTATACAACACTGAGCACGGACTGACGATATTAGTGAGGGGGTTTGCTTTCGCACATTTCTACTCTGAATTTTCTGGATTATAGATGTAATGTTTTTCATTAATACACAACAAAATCGCTTCTTTTCTAAAATATTAAAGATAAAGATAAAATTTGTGAAAGTGAAAGGATGTGTTAATCAAACGCGTCCAGGAATTCGTAGTTCCAATAATTTCCAGATAAAATAAGTTTTTAATTATATTTTCGTGTGAAATGCGATTGCAATATATAAGTCGTGATATTATACAGAAAATTTGAGAAAATATTAACTTCAAATCTGTGTCTAAGCACCTTTAAGCAAACTGAAAATGGTTGTGCCCCCCTCCCCCGAACTGAAATTGCTTTCTACGGGCCTGTGTTGTAAAGCAGTCGTTAACAGGTTAAAAGAAGAAAAAATCAACTTACTATATTTACATTTTCTATCATAATCAAAGCAGTAGTTTTAATTATGAAACATGTTCTATGATTTTGCAAAGTTGGCAATCTTTATATATTATAAGTTAAGTTATATATTACATAATTCTTAACATGTTTTTCTTAAAGATTTATACAACATTCAAATTCTGGCAACAAAATAAAAGATGAAGCATGAACAAGTACATGTGAAAATGAGTCAACTCTATTACTTTATTTATTGTCTAGTTAAAGCAATGAATTAAATATTTTTGGATTCTCGAGCACTTAAGTTGAAAGATTCGTGATTTATTAAATCTTACTTTCTGGATTCTTGTATCGTTGTATGGTTTGTCAATTGATCCAAAAAAGGTTCGTAGAAAGGAAAGGTTGTAACATTTACGCCTTCAAGAATGCGATCTATCTGCGCTGGAACTCTGTTCTGTGATGAAAAAGTGAACGATTCTAAGTCATTAACTCTTTCTAAGAACACAAAAGGTAATATTCTACAATTTTCTAGATATTCTGTCAACATAATTTGCTCATCTTTATGATTCTTATGCATCAAGAAGATGATCAAGTGATTTATAAGATACGCAGTCTCTACTTACCACTGATACATTATGATACGTGTGCTTCTTTTCTATTGCTGTCTCAAATCTTGATATCATTTCATCAATCTGACATGGGGAAAATGACAGTATTACATGTATACAATATTTTACACTGATCAGATATAGTAAGCCAAATCTAGAAAGGTAAAATGTGAAATTGTTTATATTCAGTTTACCTGCTTTGTGGTCGCCGGTGTGGCGCAGTGGTTAGAGCGTTTGCTCTAGAGTCGCGGCGTAAGGAATTGATCCTTACGTCAGGGGTTAGATTCCGTTGTGTAAAAAAATCTCGAAGGGACATTAAACATACAAAAAAGACAAACAAGCAAACCTGCTTTGGGAACAGTTGTAGTCGTCTGATGTAGTTTTCATAGTCACCTATGGTGTCGAATGGCGTTATTTTCGGCAGTTCAGATGGATCAACTTGGGGACCTTCTAGGAAATTTACTGGATTCAAAGCGCTGTATCTATGCAATGCAAGAATTATGTTACATGTAAATAAATGATTAATTCTGCAACAAATATGAAGTTCATAAATCTTAATCGCATGTATCGTTTTAAAATTACTTTCATGAGATAATTGTTTTTCTTAGCTCTGAGTATACTTTAATTTGAAATCAAAGGTAATTATTCGTAACATGTCAGCCATGTTCAAAATACTTCTCGTTTATTAAGCGTGACATAAAATAATTAAACGTTGAACGGTACGTTTCCCTTTGTCTACTTCTGATACTTCTTATAATGTACAGAGGCATTTAGAAAAATCCCTGAAAATATACATACTCTCGCCAGTCATATCCTCGAACAACTGTCATTAATGTATCATTCAACACATCAAAATCTGTCTGTTGTTTCGGTGATAGTTTGTTGTATTCAATGCTCTTCAAACGATTTAGAAGGTCTAAAGATTTGTTCTAAAATAAATCATATTTTAACAAATAGAGCTCATTATTATTATTGTTCCTGTGAAACTGTTTAATATTCAGATCTGAAATCCTCAATTTCATTAAATTCAGATTTCATGTATACACAATATAATAATTTAACATACTTATGGTTCATTAATTTGGTGGTTTTGGAAAAATATATAATTTTTTGATAAATAAATTCGTGAACAGCTACCTTGGCTTATTCTATCATTAGTGAAAGTTGACATTCTTTTGTCTCTTAATTTCGTAGTCTTGATCAACCACGAAAACAACAAAAATGGTGTTCAACGAATTATGATGAAACCACAGTATGCTTTATAATAAGCAAACCATCGCAAAATCAAATGTTGAAAGTTTATCATTTATTACATTATTTACAATGATTTTTCCAGAAGGCATTACATTGAAAAAAATATGAGCATTGTGCATGATTCATACAAAATTTTCTTCGAATCCCGAGAATGCGAAATTTTCCAGCCTGTCGTTGAATTTGTATATACCAATATCCGTAGAATACTCGGGAGACCTCTGTAATCTCCATTCTGCATACTCTCTCTGCAGGGAATCAAGGTCTGATGACAAACACTCACCTAAAGTCAAATAGCACTCTACTTTTACTTGACTTAGGGGTTACTGTAAGACAGCATGTACATTTTTTCTGGAACTTAAAACGTGTTCACGATATGCCACCACCCTCCAGCATTTTCAGACAATGTCGATTTAGGATATCGCTTCACCTAATCAAGATTTTGGGTAAAGACCTGATGTCGTATATAGAACCATGCTAACATTTTTTGGAAGACAACACTGAAGCTATTATACTACACCACGCAAATCCTTTGGCAGAATCAGAACGTGGACGTCTCATCGAATTAAATTATGTAATAGTACAACAAAGCGGAGTATTCGTGTTCAGCAAATCACAATTACAGTGGGAAAAAAATGACAAGACATGTGCAAAAAAACTGGAGTTACAGTTTCAGTGTGATTTATTTACTTATTGTTTTCCGTTATTTTCTCATATATAATCGTGACAGGGCATTTCCTTTTTACCATATTTTTTGTCAGTACTCTTTCACATTACAATTAAAGGAAATTAAATAAAATACGGCAAAAATATCTTATACTGGTACAAACAATTGTGATATAATCTCATACTAATATTTAATCATTTTCTTTATTTCTATTCTTTGCAGAATAGCCCTTTTGTATATGATTGAATAATTCCTAACTTTCTGATTGGTTGAGATCCAACAAGGAAAAAAAAAAATACTTCGCTTTATTCACCTCCACGTGACCTTCCGGCTGAACACAAGGATTTATTTTTTTCTACTTTGGACTAGAAATAGATTGAGAAGTTTTGATACAATTCGTTCTGAAAAGTTATATCCCTGCACCCAACTTCAACTCAGGTGAACATAATATTCAGGCACATAAAAAGGGGGTCTGTCACCCTCCCCACACTTTGTTCTGAGCGTTAAGATTTACTATTAAGTATGTAAATGTTCATTGAAAGGCTGGTCCCCCAAATTTTTGATGCAGAATAGTCAAAGCCCAAAGCCCTCCTATGTTATTGGACCCTAACACCCCCGCGAAATATTTTTTTTTTTATTTGCTATTCAAAGATTTTTTTTCTGATAAGTTTGTCATTTATTGTGCTTATAACCCCTCCAACTTTCAAAATCGATACTACGTGCCAGACTTCAGCAAATGCATACAAGAAAGATGGCATGTTTGCTTAAAGGGTTTGTGTAATTAAATAATTGAATCATATAATAAAACATCTATTGTTTTTTTTAATTAGTGCAATGATTTAACCACATTCAAAGTACAATATTCACCTTGTCCTTCCGGTGCGGTGAATATTGTACTCTTTAAGTGGCTAAATCATCGTATTGACCTTAAAAACAGCAATAATTATGTCCTGTTTAGCATAATGGTAACCTTGATCTGATTATGATTCATGTAAAGCTTCTCAATTTTTCCGGTATGTATGTATGTGTGCTATGAAAATGAATGATTGACGTGTATACATAGAAAAAAAAACCCACATACGATAGAAAGATTTAAAAATCATTGACTGAATAGACTAACATCATCAGCACTAATTGATTATTGATCCAAAAATTTTGCCATAATTATCGACCTTATAAAGTGTAACTACTAGATAAAATATTTTCATGCCTTGGAAAATTACACAAATGCGAAATAGTTTAAGGATGATAAATTTTGTTTCATGAAGTAATATACATGTAAATAATTAAATATGAATTCCTTTTTGAGAACAACCTACCTTCTGTCATCAGTAATACCGTTAAAACCAGCACAGATTTCCAATACATCTCCATTTTGCCACAAATAATGTATCACACAAACAGAATAGGATGCTGCATTCACAGATTGTTCTGTGAAGTAAGCTACCACCGTCAGAAAGATGTTGATCATGCAGCACAATTTGTTGCATTATACATACTCATATTTGGGAGGGTATATAATCTTGAAGAATCATTTTAATAATATTCTGTGAAAACCAAGGACTGTCCTTAGAAAAAAGATTTGAAAAAAAAAAAAACCTATGCAGGTACAGAAATAAAGTTTCATATACTTGATAGTTTTATTACCCGTATTAATTATTGATGTAAGGAGTACTTCTATCATCCTGGAGGAACTTAATTCAACTAAAGCTGTCATATCATCAAATGGACTACGACCAGAAGGTTAGCAACATATGACAGAAGATATGGTTATAACAGAATTAAAACGAATATTATCCCTGAGTGGAAAAAGGTGACTTTTATACTAAAAAAAAATCATACGCAGCAATTTTGACTTGAATTTTTTTTTTCTGAGAATCAACATGAAATGCTATGCTTTGTGGGGGGTCAGTGATAAAACTTCTGTGACAGGGAAATTAACCAAAATGTAACATAAAATCTAAATAGAATTTGCAATAGTGTTTCCATGTTGCTTAATGAAATACACAATTTAAAGATGCATTTCTTAGTTTCTCTTTCTTAACTAAAAAAATATGCCATGAATTTCATAAGTTTTTTTTCTCTTGATATGTGTTAAACATTGATATCAACTGTCTAAAATGTTAGAAAATTGCATATTCTGTTTATTTCAAACATTTTGCTGAAGAAAACCTTTCGATACCAAAAAAAAAAAAAAAAAAAAAAGATCTCTTAAACTCCATGTTGTACAGCATTTTGCTTTTTTAAAATTGACTGTTAGAATAACAAACACAGAGTAAATTATTGACTGGTGATTAAATTAAAATGTCAGTTTCATAGTTTAAAAGCTTGATTTGTGCGAAACTGAAAACTGGCAATGACTAACCATCAAAGATGTCTATAACATTTTTTATCCACTCATTTAATATAAGCTCGTAGATGTCATTCATGCTGACTTAAATGGCAACTACTCCAATTTTTTCCTTAATAGTCGTTATCTCTTTAACCCAAGTAACACTGCAAAAAACGAGCAACGGCCGCAGGGTTTTGAGGCAAACAAAGGGGATTCTTCGGGCTTCAGTCGGCAGTCATCGGCTGTTGTCTTGTCCGATTTATAGCTATAATTTTTTCTACATCGATGGCCGATTTCTTCAATTAAAGCAGTCTTTGAATTGTCCGTCGATCAATCCTCGATCATCGATCGACTGTAGGAAAACAGATTGGTTAGTCGGTCGGTCGACATTAAGGTATTGGATTTTCCAAAATGTCGACCGACGATGAAAATCGAACTGCGGCTCAGCGCTCGAAAGATCCGGCGAAGATTGGGCGACTTAGCAATATTTAAACTTTGAAAATAATCGGTGTTCCCAGGAATTAATGTGACTTCTCCGTATCGCCCGATAGTGTCGGTCTATCATGTTTTTTTTCCCAACCGACGATACGAGAATAATTTGTTCGCCTGGCCATCGTCTTAAAATATGACGCAGGTTTTACTCTTCAAAGTTCCCGACAAAAGTCACTTTGTTCAAGGAGACAACAGTGCAAAGAAGGCGAATGTGCAGGATTATCTTTTTTACAGACTTCCCGTTTGGTTTCCACCGTAATACATGTTCCGCTAGCATTAAACATTTACTGACTGGGTTCGAGGGCAACATGCGTTTTGTCGGACCCAAGAACCAAATTGTTTGCTTGAGGCCGTTATGCCAAAGGAAAAGTGTTTGGTTCGAGTGGTCGACAAAACGCATTTTACCCGAGAATATAGCGGCCATTGCATACACACTGTCCCTGCCATGCAAGATTGCAAATTCCATCTAATGACTTGTGTAATAATATACCAGATGCCGAAGATAATGATGCCCCCCATCTACATGTCTGGTGGCTAATTTCAGACCTTCACCATTATTGTTATCCACAATGAGTATATAATTACAACAATAATATTTCATTACAAAATTTGCTGCCAAAAATGTTTTCATTTACAATTAAAAGAAATAATATTCAGTACCGAATATCTTTCCTCATATTGCAATGATAACAGTTTAACAGTTAAAAAACACTTCTTTGAGATGAAATAAAATTTTGATAAATAAGGACACTTCTCAGTAGTGTACTTGTGTAATATAAACGTCCTTATGTCGAAAATTTTAGTCTTGAAATACAGCTATTAATCACAAACAAATTCAATTGGATTAAAAAAAAACAACTTTTATTTACAGGGAAGATCGAGAAACATTCAAATAGCAACACAAGGCAATAAATATTTTACAATATAAAACAATGCTCAGTAGTATCTAGTACAGGAAAAACGTCCTTAATTTCAACCTTTCCAATATTACTAGGACACTGTGAGGAAGAAATTCTTGCCATACAAAACATACATAGCTTATATAAGAACAAGAGAGTAGGAACAAAGTCCGACATTTTTAACAATTGACACTAAAGCTAACGCTGTTTTCGCTTGCAGAAGTTACCCTACTGCAATATAGATTGATACGTCTTTAAAAATTTCTATATAAATAGATACTATTTTCAATGTTTTACTGAGCGGTCATAAAAATTCCATGTTTGACCGCAGAGTGAGATATTGGGCATGTCAATGAGATATTAGACCGCTTACGTCACACTGTGGGCGGGATCAGCTAAATCTTATTTGCATTCGTTGGTGTTCGACAGTGACAGAATTGACCGAGTTTTAGTGCAGGTAAAGGAAATTTACTACATAGAAGCCAGCACAAGATACATGTATGTCAAAAAATAAAATAAATAAAACGTATAACAAAACATTTATTGACTGTATTCTCAGTTTGGTTCTTGGGTACAACAAAACGCATGTTGCCCTCGAACCCAGTCAATAAATGTATTATATTCGTCTTTAAAATAATATTACCGGACACGGTAGGTCTAGTAGTAGGGCAGTCGCTTCGTAATCGGAAGGTACCGGGTTCAATCCCCGGTGCTATCTATGATACAGAGCGATAACCTTCATATTGATACATTTGTAATTATGCAAAAAGAACTCGCTAAAATGTTTCCATGCTGATATCTTCATATCCAATGAAAGATTGATTGATTGCATGTTGTTTTACGTCCCATTCGAGAATTTTTCACTCATATAGAGACGTCACCATATATCGATGAAGGGCTTCAAAACGTGACCTTTACTTGGCACTCAGGGCCATTGAGCAATGAGGGATTTTTATCGTGCCAACACCTGCTGTGACACGGGGCCTCGGTTTTTAAGGTCTCATACGAAGTACCCGCAACTTTCAATTAGTGATGAGCGCCTGGCGAAGGAACAGTTGCTACCTATTTTTATCGACTTAGGTCAGTCGCGGCCGAGACTTTTTTTTCTTCTTTTTAATCTAAATATTTTGGATTTCCAACGTTTCGGCTTGAGCATCACTGAAGAGACATAATTTGTCGAAATGCGCATCTGGTGCATCAAAATTGCTACCGTATATGATTTACATTATGACCCGTGGGTCGAGGCCTCTGCTGGTGGACTGTTAGCCCCCGAGGGTCTCTACAGCCCAGTAACCTAGTACTTTGGTACTAGCTTGAAAAATACGGATATAAATTTAATTTCTGTGGTAAAATTTTCAAAATATATTTCAAAAGTAAGGATTATCTATATTATTACAGAACAAAGCAAATTTGAGCAACATCATAACACTGTCAATAAGATATTGCATATAAACTTTCGTTAATACTTGTTATATAATTAGATATTTGTGCACAGTCAAATAATGTAATGAATTTTGTGTGATTCTATAGCAGCAAAAATATACAAAAATGAATAACGAAATGAATTCTTATGATAAAATCATATTTTGAAAATATGACAGTATATGCATTAAATCCATGATTTTACCTTTAAAGTAAGGTAAATAATCAGAAACAATTTCAAATTAGTATCAGGAAAAGAGGAACTGGAAGTGCACTGCTCTTTCGTTTCTGTTGGTTTGTTCTTTGTTTCGGCGATCCACAGATTGACATTCTTTTCTAGGATACGCAGAGGAAGGGCGCCATCTTTCAAAATTGTCGAGTGGAAATCTTTGATATCAAACTTGGTTCCTTGAATGAAAATAATATTAATATTGAACCATCACACTAAGGATAGTGCTATCCCAAACTACTATAATGCATAACCTATCTAAAATGAATAAGTATCAAATAATTAATAAAGCACGGTTGCAAATATTTTTAATACATGCGTCCATATGTACAGGTGTTGGAGGTCCGTGTTTGCTCTGCTCCTATTTTGTATTGATTAATGGACTTTTGAACTTGAATACTGTTCGTTATCTCCATATATTTCATCTAGTTCTATACAGTTTACTTCTATATATTTTCCAAATTCTAAATTTCATCAAAATGGTTTAATCGTAGTAAGTCTTTAAAGGTAGCTCTTGTAAGAACTGCTATAAATCTATTTTACTATAGACAAGTTGATTGAATAGATAAAAAAATGTGGACAAGTGGGGTCAACAATTTCATATCAATGACATCTTGATAATATTCACAGCATTTAGAAATTCAGGAAAAGACTTCTTCCTTAAACAGAACCGATATTAATACTGTACCTAGTTGATCTTGGGCCTTTGTTCGTAATTCTTTTATTTTGAGCTCCCCAATTTTGTATGCGCATGCTTGGCCTGGCCATGTTATATATCGATCGATTTCGGTTGCAAGCATGTTCTCATCAGCCGAGGTGTGGTTCAGCATGTATTGCAGTGCCTGAATTCTTGTCCAGCTACAAAGAAAGAGACATTATTTGAATTTCAACATCCATCTGTGTATTGTGAAACACGCTTTAGCGTGTTATCTAAGATATATTATATTACTGTATGAAAAATTAAAAGTGCCATGGAAGTTATAGCTTAATAGTACGCAAATGAAAATTAAAGTCTTTAACGAATATGATCTTTAACTAGTGTGTATTTGATAGAGAAAAAAAATAATGGGCTATCCTGAAAAATAATAATTTTCTAATTTTCGTTCTGAACGCTTCTGTGTCGTAAAAACCTGTTTAAAATTCTATTCATTTCCGTATTTATGTCTGCACAGCCTCAGGCCATGTTTTGTTCATATATACTTAAATAAAGTGCTGACGATGTTGCTAAAATCCACAGTATTATGTCCTCAAGCAACAAATGGAGGGAATATTGTATCACTTATACTTAAAATACGGATATATATTTAATTGCTGTGTTAAAATTTAGAAATTTTTATCAAAATTAAGGATTATTTCCCTCATGCATATCTCTGATCCTTCGACGTATCTGGCTCCAGTCTTTGGCACCACTTTCTTCAGCTCTTCAAAGTTTTTAAATTAAATATTTCGGATTTCCAATGTTTTGGCATGAGCATCACTGAAGAGGCACCAAAATTGGTGCCGTATATGATTTACATTATATGCGTCTGCACGTGGTGTCTGGATGTTTGGGTTTACTAGTGTACACGCTTGAGGCAAGATTAAAAGAGAAGCCTAGGATATATATTTTTTCAAACTTTCCATAGTTCTTTTACTTTTTATTAGGTCGAACCATATTAGTTTACAAGATTATTGTTAAATTATTTCTTACTAACTTACTTGAAATAATGTAAGCCCGTATCGACAACGAGACGAGCTGCACTAAATATTTCAGATCTGTATCTTCCCATGCTGGAAATAAAGAACGTTTATGTCAGATAATTTTTAATGAAAGTATTACATAAACGGCTTGATTTTTTTTGCTGCTACATCTAAGTTCTCAAAAATTAAAAAAAAAATCAGTTATGTACATTTTGTTTGATGACCATCTTTAACATAATGCGTACTCACAGGTCATAGTCAGTTTTGTATAAGTTCATTTCTTCACCAAGGAATTCTGCATACAGTGCCCAACCCTGAGAAAATAGGTATAAATATCTTAAATAATTGATAATGAATTAAATATATATTAATTTCATTGTATAGTTACAAAGCTAACTAAGATGAAAGAAGAAGTGAAATACTATACTTTGAATATAGTTTTGATAGACAATTCATAAACAAGCACAAATTGTTGCAATTTCAAACATTGAAAATGAGAAACATTCAATACAGAAATCAAAATCGCTAGGACATATTCACAGCAGCGACAATAGGTGCCGAGGCAAGGGAGACGGTACATATTGTTTTTCTGTACATATTGTCATCGGCGACGATATGTACCCACCCTCACTGCACATATTGTCGTCCATCACCATCTTCACAGTGTAAATTATACATGAAATATATAATTTTATTGCAGTTGTTTCATTTGAGTTGAAAATAACAATTCTGTATACAGAGAAGCATCGGTTTGTCATTAAGTGAACATGCAATCTCATGAAAACTGAAGGTATGTTATTTGATATCACCTTTATCATTATCCATATTATCTGAAGCCATAGCAGTGTGTCGGCAAAATGTAAAACGAGCGTAGGCACATACATGTATTGTCACCTGCGACAATATGTACTTGAATAATTTCGCAGCTCACGACATTATGTGCCAATAAACGACAATATGTGCAGCGAGGTTAGATGCATATTTTCGCCGACTACAATATGTACAGAACGACAAAATATACCGTCACAAGTACAGCTTCAGAATATCGTCGCTCTCATTTAGAATAATACTACATAAAAAACCCTTAATAGTAGGGTTATATAGCATATTTTATCTGAAAATTCTTAATTAATCAATGCATCATTCGCCCGATGCACGCATCACTAATTTTATATTTTTGCAGGGATTTCATGTGACAATACTGTATGACGATTTTGTTTAAACAATTGGTTTTTGGGATGTGAAATCCCAGATGCAATGTCCAAATGTAGCATTTACAGACACATTTTCAAACACAATACTTTCTATTTCACTTCATTTTCACTCCGTTTGAAATGTGTACAGTGTGCATCTCTCTCATTTTAATAAATATATGTCATCTAGATCACATCACTCATTCAATCATAAAGTTAAAATTAAAAGTTTTATTTTTTAATTTTAGATAAATAATATAGGATTAATTGCCATGGTACCTCAATATATGCTGTATAAAAAGGGACCTCAAAAGGAACGTTGTAAAAACGTCCACCCATGTATTTCCTATAACTAGGGATTTTGGCAGTCGATGCAATACTTATCTAAAAAAAAATAAGACAATTGTAATTTACTTCCACTTTCTTTTAAACAGTTAAGGTGTCAGTACAGAACAGGGGTTTGCAATTAGCATCGCCCGACGCCCGGGGCTACCATTTTTTTGGGTCGGGCTAGTAGTTTTCTGCACAGAGGTAGCCCATTGGGCTAGTAAAAATTAAAACTACCATTGTAATACATGAAAATTACTATCGGTATTTTCACTCACTATTTGCTATTAAATTCTCAAAAAATGAAAAAAAAAAATTGGCAGCATGTTCCTACGCTTCGTTAATCTCCATAATCGTATCCATTTTGCAGTGCTACCTGACTTATTTACTTCCAAAAACGATCGTTTTTATCTAATCCGAATTTCCTCTATTCCTCTGCTTATGGTAAATACACTTGCATATATCTCATTAAATTATTTACGATCACTCAATCAACTGAAAGATAAGTGTTATGTGGTTTACATAAAATATATTTCCAGCGTATTTAATGATTAATTAAACAATCATTAAATAATCAATTAATTAAGATGAGAAAATGATTTTCATTTCGTTGTAGATAAGATAATTTATTTGAATTCATTTTTATTTTCTATCATAATTATTAATTTATACATGATTTAATCTTACTAGTGAGAATTAAACTTTAACTTTAAAAAGAATTAATGACATTAAAACCCTGACTTTTTCAACAAAAAACAGTTTTCTGTTACCCTCCTCCCCCCTTTACATTTGGGCTAGTAACTTTTTACTTGGGGCTAGTAACTTTATTGCTGCCACTAGCCCGTGGGCTAGTACTTAAGTTTTTTAATTGCACACCCCTGCAGAAAAAAGTATTTTTTAAAAATATATTTCACCTGCAAATGATGACCTGGATTTGCTTCATGAATAAGTAAAGCCATATAGTTGATCGTGAGTCTGTAAAGAGGACAACAAAATTAGAATTCATAGCAAGTTTAAAGACCACTCTTCAATGTGTTTACCTTCGTAACTCAAACTCTATTATGCAAAGTACTGTCTGTGCATAGCTGATTACTACTATTTTTATAAAACAAGATGTGTTTATGAAACATTGATACATATCGTATGGCAGGTCAACATTGTTGGTGTCTTGTCACAAGGAATACACAGGTGATATATAATTTTCCCTAGCACTGACCGTTCAAAAGTTATGACCAAGGTTAAAGTTTTTCAAAAGTGAGTCAAACTCCAAGGTCATCTTCAAAGGGTCAAAGATGTTGATGCCAAAAGGAAGCTTTTTTTTTTTTTTTTTTTTTTTTTTTTTTTTTTTTTTTACACATGTGTAATATGAATTATATGAAATTATGAATGATAAGTGATATTTTATATAAAATATGATATAGCTCCAACCATTCAAAAGTTATAACCAAAGTTAAAGTTTTAAAAAGTGGGTAAAACTCCAAGGTCAAAAGATCAAAATTGTTGGTTCCCAAAGAAAGGTCTTGTCAGAAAGAATACATTTGTAAAGTTTGAAAGCCCTAACACCAACCATCTAAAAGTTATATTTTTTCGTGGAGAAAGTTTGGTAAAATTTTGCAAAAGTGGGTCAAACTCCAAGGTCAAGATTAAAAGGTCAAATATGTTGGTATCAAAAGATAGGTCTTGTCACAAGAAATACACATTTGAAATATGAAAGTCATAACACCAGCCAATCAAAAGTTATTGCCAAGGATAAAGTATTTGCAGACAGACAAATAGACAGACAGATAGATAGACGGACGGAAATAGCAAAAACTATATGCCCCCGAATTTTCGATTACGGGAACACAATAAGAAAATATGCAAGTTTATAGTTGAAATAATTTACGACACTAAATACTTAGGATTATAATTTAAATTAAAACAAAATTTATTATTTTTATAGTCCATCTAAAAAATCATAATTTTACAATTGAGGACAGAGAGAAAAACACAGTTGAGAAAATAACTTCAATTTTGTAAGTGAGGGGAAATACATAACATAATAAGATCTGTATGATTTTGGTTTTATTAATGATAATAGCAGAGAAACTTACGATTTATTTGGGTGTTTCACGTTGACAAGAAACTTTCCGGGACGTGATCCATCTTCAGGTGCCGGTATGTATTGACCACTTATCCCACCTGCTGGATCTGCCTCCACACTTTTAGAAATTGTTAAAAACATAAGCATATTGTAACTGTCAGTATTCAGTGGAAATAATGCAGCTTTAAAATTTAGCATATTTGTTGATCACAAGTACACAAACGCACATCACACATTATCCATAAAAAAATACTTGCTCTACTGGTAAATCAGGAATGTCCTTGAATAAAGTTGACAACTTGGGATTTATTTCGTTTTTAAGTGCATTCTTGTACCACTTTATTATTTCATCCTAAAATTGAAATATTATGCATGATATCTGAAAACTACATGACATGTCAGAAAGTAATTCTACTTTCCAGATCAATACGATTTACATATTCTGGAGCATTCTTACCGCAGTTTGGAAATAATACGCAGAATTATTCTTAAGCTCATCGAAAAACTCTTTTACAGAACCCTGGTAATTAAATTTCATCAAGACCTGGCAAAAGAAAAAAAAACATACTTTTTTTATATCTCTGTACAAAAAAATTCTTCCAGATTTCTTGATGTACTAATTATGACTCACCTTTTTCATTTCCGAAGAAATTCTCTCCACTTCCTGTAAACCCATGTTATGGACTTCTTCGGGTGACAAATCCAGAGAAAGGTGCCAACGTAGACATTCCTTATAGAATTCCCCTCCATTATCCCAGCTACGCACCCCGTAACCACTTCTTGTATGTTGAAAATACACCTTTTCAAAAAAAAATAAACTAGATGTAAGATCAATTTATTACTAACATTACAGGACAGTGTTCAGAGAAGAATTTCAATGAATGAAACGGAGAATTAAATTTACAGGTAATATTATTATCAAATATAAATGATAATATATAGGCGTACAGAAGGATATATTTATGAATTGTCAACCTTCTTTTGTAAAGTAACATACATTTTCAAGATAACTTTTTAAGTCTCTAAATTTCTGGATGATAGTCTGAACAGCCGTCTCAGCTCTCTTTCTTAGTATTGTCCTGTAATAGAAGAATATATTTTTATTCGCTGTTTAAAGATTTAATGGGTATGGGTGACTCAGGGCTTTGAGACAGACCAAGAACCCCTCTCCCTCTTGTCGAAATGTCTGTCGATATTAGAAAGAAACAATACTTTGGGTCAAGAAGGCTGTTTCTCTTTTTAATTGTTCAATGTGCCTTTCTCTTTTCTTTAAGATTGAAACTATTTCTGATGATACTCTTTTCAATGTCTGAATCGGCTACATTTGATAAGCATGTTATTGATTGCGATTGTTTCAACGATTTTGTATGATCAATATCGAAAACTTTAAATGTTTTTTTTTTTACAGGAATATCACAGAATGCCTTCTTATAAATAAGTTTGTAAACCAGGAGACTAGCTGTAAATTCTTGTAACGCCTCTTTCTCTTTGAATGCGCTCAGGACATAATACCACTCTGGGCTGTCCCTTCTATAGCTAATCAAACTTATTTTAAAAACAGGCAATCACATACATGAATATGAAATCTCAGACAAGACTTCACAAGTAATCATCTAAGAAATTTCTTTTTTTAGAAATCTTTTTAACATCTTATATCGAACCAAGTTTAAAGACCACTTTTCAATGTGTTTACCTTCGAACTCAAACTCTATTATGCTTAGTACTGTCTGTGCATTTAAAAAAAAATAAGAACTGTGATAAAAGAAACAGGATACTTAATACACAGAAATGAAAAGAATTCTTACTTTCTTGAATCATTGATGGTATTAAGATTCGTCAATTTGTCTAGAAATGGTTTGTAGGGAAAGAAGTTGGTATTGTTTGCACCTTCAAGAATGCTATCAATAGATCCTGGAATACGACTCTGAAATTAAAAAAAGGCACATTATAGTATAAATCAAACACATCTTAACGTTTTTCAACTTCATAATTGATTGGATGAAAATTTTATTTTGATGTTCTTCCTTTATTTAAGATTTAAATAAAGTGTAAATAGAAATATTATAAGTGCATAATATTTGAGATTACATAATTCTATCATAATTAAATATTTTTTAAAAGGAAAGCAATATTTATTACTGGACATGCATATTCCTTCGGGTGTTGTATATTTAATCTATATTGTTAAATGGTCTGATTTGTGCATACATACTACAGAAACTTTATGATATGTGTGTCCATTTTCGATTGATTTATTAAATCGTATTATCATTTGGTCTATCTGAAATGGAAAACAAATCTTTATATTTGAGTATGCGTTGATTATGATATAAAAAGTTATACCAAAGGTTATTTCTTTCAGTGTAAATTTTAATACTTATCTTCAAAAAAAAAAAATTAATTCATTCTATCCATAATGATAAACATAAGGCTTTGGATTCATTTTTAAAATTTACCATAAAATTATGTATGTTATCATGTCCTAGACATTTACCTCATTTGGATACGCTTCCATTCGATTTAGGTAGTTTTCATAGTCACCCACTGTGTCAAATGGTGTTATTTCTACATAATGGGGTAAGAATGTGTGTGGAGTTTCGAGAATGTTGACCGGATTCAACGCACTGTAGCTAATTTAAATAAGACAAATATATTAAAATGCAATGAATGAAATTTTAAAATTTGAAGTTTTCTGAAGCTCCAAACGTTAACTGAACATAAATTGTGTTGAAAATAGACGTTTAAAAAATCTATAAACTTATGCATTTGGTTTTGAATTAAATTTAAAACTTCGGGCCGACGCTTTTTTTATGTGCCAAGGATCTGCCAAAGAACAAAACGTAAGACCGGTATTATTTCTTTGACAAAAGGTCTGCATATTCATTTTATCTTTATTTCAGTTTTAAAATGTGGGAAAAATAACTTACTCTCTCCAGTTATATCCCTTAAGAACCGTCGTTAATATGTCTTTGAAGATATCGAAATCTGTCTTTTCCTCTGGCGTAAGTTGATCGTAATTAATATTGTTCAAATACTGTAGAAAGCGTTTGCATTCATCCTAAAATGATATATTTTACTAACGAATTCTTGTAAATGGCGATACCAGATAATGTACATGCCCACTTCAAAATAAGATTAATGATAAGAATATCTTATATATATATATATATATATATATATATATATATATATATATATATATATATATATATATATATATATATATATATATATATATATATATATATATATCTTGATATCTTGATAACTTAATTTAAAATGAATGAACTCACACCTTATACTTATATCCTTTGTAAAATTGTAAAATTTAAGTTTTACAAAGAGTAATTAATTTCTATTAAAATTCGAAAGCTTTAAAATATTTCCTACAAATTCTTCCAGGAACTTGGCGTATGAAAAATCTTCCACCCGGTCATTGTATTTGTATACGCCTATTAAGGTTGAATACTCGGGGGAACGCTTTAGTAACCACGCCCCAAATTCTTTCCTAAGGTCATCGAGATCAGTTGACAAACCTTTGCCTTGAAAAATAAAATAAAAGTAAATTCAAGTAAGATATACTCACTATCTTAAAATTATACCATTGATTTTATTGAAATATATTTCATTAGTAGTTTAGATAAGTCAAACTAATATTAATACTCATTGATTTATAAGGGATGACAAACAAGAAAAAATAAATAAAATGAAACAATGATTGAAATACAAGTATTTTTCAAAAAGAAAAAAAAAGATTTTCGACCATTATGCTATCAAAATCTGCAGATATTGCCAATCATTTACAAAGCTATCATAAATTAACGAGATAAATATAATGTTTACACATATATAGATCTGCAATAAATGGTGATAAAATATCGAGAAAAGCTTAATAATACATTTTTCTTTTATAAACAGAGAAATTGAATTAAGATAAAAAGCAGTCTCGCTCGAAAATTAAATGACGCGGAACGGTGTTTACAATTCAAAATGTGGTTGAAAAAAAAAAATCAATCCTAACAACCAAATAATCCAAACTATAAAGATCACTTCAAGCATTCTTTACACGTTTATGTTATGATACAATGGATATTATATACTATGGGAAAGAAAATTTTGAGTCAATAAATATGCATAACACATACCTTCCTTGATCAAAAATAGTACAAGAACTGGTATCAGACTCCAACATACATTCATCCTTCCAGCAACCAATATCTGAAAATCAAACTATGTAAACTTTTAAAATAAAAAGAGTATTCCTCATATTTCTATATGTAAACAAAATGAAACACTTCTTGCTATTGAAATTAAAGAAAACTTACCTATAAACAATGACCTGTCCCAGTTAAAGAGACCAGAAGATTGATTGATTGTATGTTGTTTAACGTCCCGGTTGAGATTTTTTTTTTATTTATTTAGATACCTAACCGTATGCCGGTGAAGGGCTTCAAATTTAGACCTAAACGTGGCAACGAGCAGTGCCAACACCTATTGTTAGACGGGACCTCAGTTTTTGAGGTCTCATCCGAAAGACCAGTGACTTACTTCTAGTGCCGGGTGCTTTGCAAAGGAACAGTCACTACGTAAGTTTACATCTTAGGTTTGATGCAGCGTAGCGAACGAAAATCGTACCTAGTCCCCCCCCCCCCCCCGATAACGATCAAGCCCTACCACTAGCCCTAACAAAAAAAATAATATAGTTAACTACAGTTTACTATAGCTAACTATAGTTCCTTATAGTATCAAAGTTTTCACTATAGTAAATAAAACTTTTTACTATAGTAATTCAAAGTATTTTGTCTACAAAATTCGTTTATTTCTCATATTTATATTTTGTGTCTGTTAAAATTAAATGGCATTGTAAATAATACTTTTGAGAATTGGAAACAAATTACTTTACATCACACAATGTTGCAACACACGACAAACTGCAGAAAAAAGTGCACACATTTCTTTATTTTTTCCCCGTATATTTAAGATGTCGTCTCATAATATTACTCAAATTACTACTCACCGTTTGTTCCCAACAGATCTCTTTTTCTACTTTCACAGCTAAACACTTCCCACAAACATTTTAATAGCTCCTCTGAGACCATCGAAAATTTCAGTGAATATCTTCATCGTACTAACATTATTCGTTTTTCTCTTATACAAAATAACTTTACTAATCAAAAGTGAACAAACCTTGTCTAAAGACTGTTGATGAGCGTGCCCTATATATAGATGAACTTGCTTGGAAATGCATGCTTTATCACTTGTCTACATCTAGAATGGGAACTAGTTTAGAAAGTGTATTTAGGATTTAGGATTTTTTTCTTTGAGATTCGTAATACATGTATAAAGAAACGAAATCCCCAACATCCTTTTTAAAAGAAAAAATCTTCCTACCGTAGTTACAAATAATAATTAGAAAATTGCAATGCTTTGCTTATTGACTAGAGATTAAGCAGTAATTGACTTGAATAATGAATGGACATGGCATTAAAATGATTGACTAGAACATAAAATAGACACCTCTTCTGGGATATTCTACACAGGACACTAAAATTAAATGAAAGTTAATACTATAATGATTATGAACAATGTACAGTCTAAAAGCGCATATAGTCTTTTAAGTATTTCGTTACATTTCGCACGCGAGGAGGCTGAGCACGGTAGGTGTTGGATGCACTTCTGTTGTTTTGGCGGTTTTGTTTATCATGTTTTGATTTGTTGGTTAAGTTTCCTGGTTCATCTTGTTTCCGGGATTGATTGTGAATGTTTTCTGGTTTCCACTTTATGGGTGTGGTATGTTGATCTGCATTTTGACAGGTTCCTTATCGACTGGGCATGCGCATCTAATCGGTAATTGGTCGCGAATGGTTGCTTGCACTTGTGTTGGACGAATATGTACACGATATCGTAGGTATATACATGTATCTCTGTTTTGGGACTGTACAAGATAAAAGTAGTCACCAAGTATTTTCAGTACTTTTCCTAAAATCCATCTTTCACTGGTCTTGTGTTCAAAATATACATTTGTCCAATTCACAGGTGAGGTAGATCTCGTGCCCATTGATTATGGTATTTCTTTAAAGTTCTCATTTTCCTCTCGCGTCGAGAATTTTGTTTCATTCCCCTTCAGTTACATGTATCAGTGTGCGAGTCGGTCTTCCAAGTATCATTGCATTTGGGCTGTATCCTGTTTCTTGGCGGGGCATATTCCTTTGCTACATGAGTGCCTCAAAGTGAACTTGTCCATTCCTCTCACATTTCATGATAAGGATCTTCGTTATTTTCACTGCCGATTCGGCCGGGATGAAGAGGTGACGACCTCACATGATTGTTTCCTCGTTTTCCAGGGAATATGCAGAAATCATTGACCATGAACTGTGGTCCACCATCTGACAAGATAGTTGTTGGAATTCCAAATCTGGCGAACTGCTTCTTTAGGATGCCACGCAGTCACTGCTTTCTAAGTTGTCTAAACAGTTGTTCTAAATCATAATTTTAAAATAGAGCTTAAAATTGGCGTTACTGTGAAATTGTATCTCTGAATCTAAAGCCCAGATTTTGATTTCATTTAAGTTTTTAGCTATAGAAAATATAATTGTTGGTTTAACTGTTGGTATAGAATTGACTTTGTTATGAACGGCAAACTCTTTACCTCTAATGATTATTGTCTTTCAAACCAATCAATATTAGCTTCTACTCTGTAATGACAGATATTTGAATTTGTTTCATAATTGTAAACTTAATACAACGTGCCTCGTTTTCTATGATTTTCAGCGGACATGCGTATTTAGGTTGTTTACGCACCTCCTTCATCAATATTCACGAAAAATCAGCAAGTCCTTAATTGCAGATCTCACTTAATTTCTTTGTTATAACAACGATTTATTAACCACAATTTTGTGGAATGTTTTCTTTTCTTGTTTCAAATTCATGTTTCAGATCATTTAATCATTCTGTTTACATGAAAAATCAGCTCTTGTCTAGTGTTTATAGCTTTAATTGTATACATGTAGAATTTATTATTGATCACATTATTGACAATGAACTTTTCGGATGACATTAGATTAAAGTATATAAACATCGTGCATGATTCCTAAAAAAAATTTTTCCGAATTCCGAGTATGCATTTTTTTCCCAATCCGTCGTTGTACTTGTATATCCCTATCTTCGTAAAGTAATCGAAAGAACTCTGTAATCGCCATTCTGCATACTCTTCCTGCAGGGAATCATGGTCTGATGACAAACTCTGGTGAAAATAACGAATATCGTGACCGAGCTCATATAAATTCTGTAAAGGACAAAAACAAGGACCCCTGGAAACATCAGATATAGGATCAGGTGCCTAGGAAGAGTTAGCAACCCCTGCAACACCCATCTTTCTTTGCTCCAAAATCTGCATTTCCATATCACTTCACCTACTCAACATTGTAGGAGCTTGATGTTGCATATAAAATCATGCTAGCAGCATAGGGTGTCTTATCACTATACCAATCCATGTGAATGATTTGACAGACTACTCAAAATGTACATGTCTCTTTGTATTAAATTGCACTTATGCTTGGCATTCAATAGTTCTCCAAGCAGAGAGTGCATGTTCAGCAAATTACGATTATTGTGGAAACTATTACATGACAGATACGAAAATACACAGAATCACACACTAGAGCAAAATTTCCTCTTTCTTCTTTCTCAGAGTAGGATTTCCCCTCATTCAATGCTAAAATAATAATGACAATATTTGGCTAAAGTGATATGAGAATCAATTGAATTTAAAAAATGAAATATGAGTGTTCTTGACTCAAGAAGTATTTAAATTTAGCATAAAATCTTATGATACGAGGCGTTGTCCTAAAATTCCGTAGACAAGCGTAGTTTTGTACGAACCCAGTGTTATAAATTAATGAAACTTAATACATAAGTTAAACCAACAATAACTTATAAATTTATGGACAAACGTTGAGTAAATGCAGATTAACGGCTGTCACATATATCTCAAACCTTCTCAAATAGCTATCTATCTCAACTTTATTCTGATCAAATGGAGGAATTTTAGGTACACTAGGTTTTACATAATATCACAACCCTTTCCTTTTGCGTTTTTCTCTCCAGTTTTAAATCGTGTTCCTTTTGTAAGTGCTTCAACTTCATCTCATGATATACACATTCCATTCAGCTAATATTCTTGTACTTCTTTTTCCCTCTGTCGAGCCCCTGCTCTTTTTTCACTCTGTAATTTCTGTTGTTCAGTAACGTATTTTCTTAAATCTTCATTTTCATAACCTAATCTTTCGCCTGCAGCCATTAAATCTAGCACTGACTCCCATTTTTAAAGACATGACATTTTGATCATAACATAGACCTTTCAAACAGTATATACATATATACTGCGCTAATACTACATGTACTACTTACGAAACTACTATACTTTGAATTCTACTTCTACTGATTTTGAATTTTTTAGATTGGCGAAACAGTTGTTAAAACTTTTGACTGATTTACCGTACTACTTTTACCATGACCAGTCTCCATATACCCTGAGGAAGTCCATCAAAAAACTAGAATCTAAAAACTTTTTGAATTCCAAATGACCAAGGAACATTGCCCACAATAACAGTTATAAGAGTAAAAATGATGACAAACTTCATATACATGCAGATTACAATCAGAGAACATATATGAAGTATTCATTAGATTTCAAAGCAATTAATTCACTGTTCTTGTTACGTTTGTAAAATGTCTCGAGTCAAAAGTTTTTTTTCCCAGTAGTGGTATTTTTTTAAGAGTTTGACAATAATTGATTTATTTGAAATAAACTGTTAAATGAGTTTCCTGTATAGATGAATTCAGGTCGGCTTGCTTCAGGTCAGTCACGTTTGTTGATCTGTAGTTTCCCTCTGCGAGGTTCTTCAAACCACAAAAATGACACTTGTATTTTAATCTTGTGATTCATTGATGATCGATCAAAATTTTCCAGGTTACAAAATCTATCCTGAAGTCGTCCCGAGTGACAGTTGATATCCTTGGATTAGTATCTCAGTTCTGACACCAATTTGTCTCAGGAAGGCTTGCGGGTCCCAAATAAACAAGTCAATGAGGTTAACATAGAGTTCTTTATTTACGATCATATTACAAACACGCGCGTTCTGTAGTCGATAGTCTATACATGTGATGGCACAACGGCACTACCAGACTAAAATTAAATGGACCTTAATGGGACCTATAATATAAATCAAAGTAAGATATGTATAAACATTAATCACTTTGCTCATACTTATGGATTTCACTGTATTTTTGTTCTTACTAAGACACTATATATATATATATATATATATATATATATATATATATATATATATATATATATATATATATATATGTATGTATGTATGTATGTATGTATGTATGTATGTATATATATATATATATATATATATATATATATATATATATATATATATATATATATATATATATATATATATATATATATATATATATATATATATAGTTACTATGTTGCATTTTGCTGTATTTGTTTTCTTTCTTACAATAAATGAGCAAATACTACTTTGAATTTAACTTACGAGTGAAAATTTAGAACAAAGTTCTGTAGCCATAGCAGGTATAAAACCGGCAATAAACCATATATTTAATAGTAAATAAAATAAACTTACCCAGTATAGGTGGACTTTGGTCATGTTAAATATTATTGATTCATACATACTATACATATATATATATATATATATATATATATATATATATATATATATATATATATATATATATATATATATATATATATATATATATATATATATATATATATATTAGAAATGTGAGCTGTGTAACACATGTCTGCTCTTCTAAATTGTTACGCCCAGTCTGATTTCAGAAAGCACAAGATTATAAATCGCCAGGTAAAACCTGCTGAATAAGCTTAAATATAGAGAAAAACTTGGGCAGTGAATAGTCGTTAAACAATATGCTGATGAAATATGGAACCTATTATGATGATGTGACATATACATATATGTTGAGTTTGAAATTCACATGAAGAGATGCGCAAATGAAATAAAAAATGTCAGTTTCCTAGAAAGAGTTTCAGGGTTCGGAGTAGCTTCCCTTAATATTATCAGTTTACCGGGTGAAATTCGAAGTACATACATATTCAACGGGATATTTCAAAAAGTAATAATACAACTTGCAAGTCATTTTTTTGTTATTGTTAGAAGCAGCTGGTAAAGACAGGACAATTTGTGTACGTTGCTTATCTTCGCGCACGCATAAATAGGTAAAATATTGTTAAATTTAATTAAGTTATATGTTTGGCAATCATTCTTTTTCATGCTGATTCTCAACATTGAAAGATAAATATTAAATGATAAGAAATGAATCTTATATTTTTTCCGTAATCAAGGTTACAAAGAAAACTTGGACGGAAAACTTTTTCATCATGCACTACTTCGAAAAAAGAAAAAAACTTGAGCTTCATTAAGTAAATTTTAGGTAGGGAGAAAAATAAATATTTCATGCTTCTCTCACGTCAACAGAATAAGTTACTTAAAATATTACATGAATTTCACAAGCCATTGCAATGCAAACACAAATACACGTAAAATGAAATAAAATTAAACCCAAAGGCAATGTAAGATAACCAACACAGCTACAAGTTGTCCAGTCCAAGTTCAATGCCCAAAAACAATCAAACGTAACGTATGCAAATATATACATCTATCCCAATTCTTATACTGTGAAATCACTAATTTTCGTAGTGGTTTAATTTTCGTGGTTTTGAGGTACAAAGAGACCGACGAATTCATGTCCACCATGAAATGTAAAAATTTCATATCCATAACTAATCAACATTTCCCCAACAACGAAATGAAATACCCCGGAACCATTATTTTTTCTTCAAACCTTTAAAATATGACCCCACGAAAATATGTGACTTCATAGTATACGAGGGAGATGAATTTTTGAAAGGTAATTTTCGAGTAGAGTTGAGCTTTTATGGTGTCATGATTATTATTCATTGATTTCAAGCATTCAAGCAGTACTCTTTCATTTGTTGCGAGTTCAGCCACATTTTGTTCGGAAATTAACAAATACCTTACCATAATAGCTCAATGGAAAGGTACATTAAAACCTGAAAAATCAGGGGGGTCGTCATTAAGAATGGAAACGAATATATCAACTCTCAAAAAAATCTATATGTATTTTCTTGACGAGCGCATTCAGTTTTAATCATAGATGACGATGCATTACCGTGTAATTTTTCATGCACTTGTTTGAGTGTTTCACTTGAATTTGAATTTTTGAATAAAATTGCTGCTAAAATCATTCTAAAAAAAGATTTTGTTATAAAAAGAGATTTTCATGAAGTATGATTAGTTTTTCACCTCATGATGCCATGAATAGCGGAATACATTTTTCATTAACACAATTATTTACATTGGCACCATGTTCTAATAAGTACTGCACAATTCTAGATTGTCCATTTTCTGTTGCTATGCACACTGGTGAATAATTTCTCTCGGTACAGATGTTTATGTCAGCACCATGATCTACTAAATATTTCACGATTTCGAAATTTCCATCTCGTGATGCAACAAACAAAGGTGTTGTGTTTTTGTCAGTACATATATTAACGTCAGCACCATGTTTAACTAGGAGTTGTACAATTTCTTTGTGACCGTTTCTTGTTGCAATTAATAATGGTGTGCAGTTTCCGATATATTCATACTGACTGGTATCAATTTCAATTTGTTTTAAAGGCTTTACAGTTGAATCATTCCTATTTTCCTGTAATGGCTGGTATTTACTCTCTTCTAAAGTTGTATGAATTTTGAATTGTCTGTAACTGTTTTGGTTGACACAATTCGTTGATTCTAACACTAAGGGTGTATTGTTCCCGGTGTGCAATGCACTAAAACAGGTACCATACTCCATTAGATATTTCATAATCTTATTGTGTCCATATTTAGAGGCAATTAGTAATGGCGTACAATTTATTTCAGAACATATGTTGACATTGGCACCATGTTCTATCAAATCTTTTACAATACCTGTGTTTCCCTTTTTAGCTGCTAGAAGGAGGGGGTGCAGTCTTTGTCAGTACAAAAATTTATATCAGCGCCATGTTCCTCTAAATGTTTAACAATTTCACTATGACCATCTTGAGCTGCTATAAATAATGCTGTACAGTTTTTATCAGTGCAAATATTAGGATCAGCTCCGTTTTCTAGTAAATATTTAACAATTTCAGAATACCCAGATTGAGATGCTATGAACAGAGATGTACAATCTCTATCACTCCACTGATTGACGACACTACCAGGACTATAACCTAATATGTGTTTCACTATTTCAGTATGACCATTTTATGTAGCTATGAACAAAGGGGTACAGTTTCTTTCTGTACATATATTGCTGTCGGAGTGCAATTTTTATCAGTACATATATTAGTATCACTGCCGTTTTCCACTAATTGCTTTACAGCAACAGTATTTTGTTTTGATGTTGCCATGAAAAGAGCAGTGCAATTTCTATGAGTGCATACATTAATATCAGCGCCATGTTCTGCAAAATATTTCACAATCTCAGTGAGTTCATTGTTTGATGCAGTTAATAATGATGTTAAATTTTCCTCAGACTTGCATAATTCTTTTGTAAAGCAATTTTCCAAATGCATTTCTATATCAGGGGAATTTGATTCCACACTATCCAGTAGGGCAAAATCTTCGCTGAAGTTTTTGAAATTGTTTTCTTTCTGTGAAAAATCTGGACCTACTTCATGAGCTTTTTTCTGTGCCTTCTCATACGATTTAGAGATTTTTTTCCCGCATACATTGATATCAGTTATTTGAAGAATTTGTTGTAAATTGTTTACAATCTCAATATTTTCCATTTGCGATGCTAAAGAAAGAAGTTCCTTAATATCTGTGCCATTGGAACCAACATCAGTCCAGTGACTACACAAACATTTAACGACTGGAATGTTTTTCTTTAAAAGATATCGGCGAATAAAGGAACTTATCCAATTTCTTTGTAAAGCAAGTTGTCTAACATTATGAATGAAAACCTCATAAACGCAATTGAAAGATTTATTGAATAACGCTTTGCGTAACACTCCTTTTTGGAGTATGATATCAAGAGGACTTCCACTATTTTCAATAAGTTCTTCAACTACAGCCTCTTCAAATACAGAATTATTTTGACATTGTGAAATTAGACATTTTGTGATAGAATCGTATCCATTATCATGTGCTAATTTAACAGCTATGTTCCCAGTATTATCAACATATGTCGAATCAGCTTTATTATCAACGAGCAGTTTGACTATGTCGTAGAATCCCCTCCCTGCTGCTTCATGTAGAGGGGTCCTATCCATGTTATCAGCAATGTTTACATTTGCATTGTGTCGCAGTAAAAGTTCAACAACATCAGTTCAAGCCATTCGAGATGCCCAAAAGTTTTTTGGGCATTTTGGTTTTGCTCACACAATCGACATTTGCTTTACACCTTGTTAATTCTTCTACAATTGAAAGGGACCCTAGTCTGCAGGTTGTTGAAAGAGGTGTCTCACCATCCATTGTATGATCATGTTTGTTTACATCAGCGTTTGCATCAATAAGTAGTTTAACAACAACTTCATGTTGTCCCATAATGACTGCCGTAAGAGGAGTGAAGCACAGATGTTCATTGTAGGAATCATATTCAGGGATTGGTGATTTATCAAGGCAGCATTTACCTAACCAACTGAGCAGAATTTTCACTGTTTCCGAATGACCGGAAAAAACATCCAAGCAAGAGAAGTCTTGAACCCTCAGAAGACTGTAAGTGTAATAACCGAGTAGAAACATTTTTGTCAAGAAACCTCTCAAGAAGGTAAGATAATAATATTGAATGGCCATAATGAATTACCCAGCTCAATGCTAAGATTCTATTATGAGAATCATTACTTTCCGTTAGCTTTTTACCATTTCCCTGATAACGTTTTCGTATAGTTCTTTCTCCAACAAGAAGGTTGTGTATATAGTACTCATTTCCACAGTAATAAGACTTTTCTCTCTTGTAGTTCATTAATTTTGGAACGGAAGATTGGATGCATAGAAATTTTCTTTCCAATTCATTTGTTGACACGTTTTTGAGATATGAAATAAATTGGTTCAAGAAAATTTCATTACGAAGACATTTTTATTTGTCATAAAAATTCGAATTTTCTATATCATTAAGAAGGCGCTCTACCAGAAATATGTAATCGTCCTTTTTAAGGCATATCTTTAAATTGTTTCGACATATTTTGGTATGCTCAGACTGGTTGTTGACTTCTATATTTCTTGCAATATAACTGCTTTCAAGTAATTGTAGTACATGTCCTGGAAAATCTGATCCATGCATGAAAGCAATTACTTCGAAAATTGGAATCATGCACAAATGAATATACAGTGTCATGGCATACAATATACGTTCCCTTTAGGTCTTCCAAGGCCTTATTCAAACTTGAAGTATTTATGTCGAAATATTTACCAATCGAATGAGAAAACTTGGATATATTCTTCTTCGTTAAATGGTTGTTGCTGAGCATACATGAGACAAGAGCAGCATAGTGAGATTCCCTTTGGCTTCTTAGTTTACCAAACTGGTCAATAAGACTATCGAAGGGCTTTTCAAAAAACGACTGCCCTTTTTTAAAGTTCTCCTTTTCGCTTGTGAACAGTCGGCATAACTGGGGAAACATTATTCCGCTAGACTTTAGGTTGAGATCTTTGAAGTAGCCTTCTTGTACTCCTGTACTCTTACAATGTGCCTCTAATATGTCCATCATTTCACGTTCAGTGAGTAGCAGGTCTGAACATTCGATATCAATCATGTTTTCAAAAATATCACACTTCGACAACTTACATTCATTGAAAATGGTTCTCCTGCAGGTAAATATTAATTTGGTTGTCTTTTCAGATATTAACTCTACAATCCTTTCTAAAGCATTTAATGCATAGCGATCAACCCCAAAAACACCGACAGGGTCATCAAAAAGGAATACTTGGTTAACATTAACATTTCAATAATTCACAATGTCCTCCATGTGCATGACTGGTATGATTTCCCATCCCTCCTTTTTTTAAGTAAAGACATACCTGCCTGGCTATGCTTGTTTTCCCCATTCCTGGTCCACTTACAATAGTCACTATATCTTTAAAATTTACTTCCAGTTTTACTTTATTAAAGGCCCTTGTTTTGCAAAACACATTTTCTTCCTCTTTCCATTGATTGATTATGAGCACGTATTGTTCTGTAAAATATTTAAAAAAAAAATGAGGTTGTTTCTTTCAATTTAACTACGATTGTTTTGCCAAAGATTTGATCATGATCGTGTACGTTAGTTTAAATACTATTACACGTAATAAGTAACTCTACTTAAGGATTTTTTTCATAACTGTTTTCCTTGCTTTGATTATACATGAATGACAAATTTCATTGCTATCAAGGAAGGAATAAATGTGAGGATATATATATATATATATATATATATATATATATATATATATATATATATATATATATATATATATATATATATATATAGAAAGCACAAAGAAATTCACTTTTAATAAGGATACCCACTTCCGCCCCAGCCCGGGGTTGAACTCTAAACCTACGGAATCTGTCTCGTAGCAGTACAGGAACAGCGCGCGCTAGACCGCTCAGCTATCTAGGCAAGTCAAAAAAAAAAATGCTTTTGATGCCGATGGAATTCTCCCGGCGCTGCCCTACACTACACGGTCATTGAGAATAGAAGTGAAATACAGTTTTTTGGACATTAGTTTTATAAGAGGATCGCAACCAATACACGTTGTAATGAAATTCATTTTTATTTATAAAGCACATATTACAACAACTCTTAAACTAACATAACTGGGCGAGAGTTCAACCCCAGGCTGGGGCGGAAGTCGGTATCCCTATTAAAAGTGAATTTCTTTGTGCTTTCTGTATTAGTACTTCTTCACTTAGGGCAGTCATGTTAGTTTAAGATATATATATCAAATTGATATAATTTCATTAAAATATTCCTATAAAACAATGGACGAAAACCCGTTGTCGAACACTTACATCTACTTACATGTATATAGACCTGATTTAATCATACAGTATATATTTCGAGGTGGAAAAAATATTCTAGTCAAATATGTAGTTCGGTATCTATTTAGCTTTTAGCGTCCAAAATATTTCTTTTACACTCTAAAGGAGAAATGACCCTCTCATAATCAAACAAATAAATCAATTATTAAACAAAATAAAAACAACAGATTTTTTACTTTTTTAATTAGGTTGTTAAAACATGTTTTGAGCAATTTCTTCGTGTGAAGATTTTTATAATTGAAAAAAAGCAGCAAAAATATTGTGATTGATTTTTCGATAAAATTAAACTCACCTAGTACGTTGAAAGCTATATGGTCGTCAAGTCTTTCTATAGTTTCTTTTAAATTCAGCAATTCCTCTAATATGTTTTGCTTTGAGGTTTTATCCAGCTTTCTTGTAGTTAAGGAAGTGATCTCACCATTTAGAGACCCACTACTAAGACGATTTATAGCCTAGAAAAAAATAAATTATAATATGATAAAGATGGCTGGGAATGGTAAAATATAATGCATTTCAGCCCAAAATGATAAATCATAATGACTAAGCTGATAAATCTATTATATTTTTGTAACGAGTATTATGCAACATATTTCCAAAGAAATCCATAATATCTGTCAATTAATTTTACAATTGGCAATCGTTTAAATTATCTATTTCCCTCTGATAGGGATGCAAGAAAATCACCTACTTGTGAAAGCTCAGACCATTTTGAGTTAAAAGTTGGTACATCCATCGTGGGGCTACCATGACACAATGAATTTCTAGCAAATTGCACATGTTCTACATCGTCCGCTTGCGAGATATCATTAGATCTCGGTTGTTTATTCCATCCGCATGCTGGTGCAACCTTATTCACGGTGTTTCGTATAAGAATGTAAAGAAGAGACGTGTCAAAGCTCTTTGAGGACACAGTTCCACTGCTACCACCTGTAATTCATAAAATGAATATGTATCTATAATTCTAACAGAATTATGCTTGATAATTAATTTTTTTTTCGAAATGAATGAAAGAAATGTTGGGAATTGGAGAAAAAAATTAGTAGGATAATACTTGGAAATAAGACTGTCTGTTGCTGCAAATTACAAAGTTTTTAAAGTTTAGATTCGGTCTTTTTCAGATGATTTTTCAAAGATGATGGTGAAACAAACGAGTCGAACACAATCCTGAGGGCCTTGGTACCAAGCTGTGCAAGCAGAAAAAAGCGGAGAAAGTTCTTTTCTTCATCTGTAATTATGTTTGGTACACCTAATCGATGAGATGAAAGTATTATATGTAATTATTATGTTAGAATTTTACATCGTTCAAAAATCATCTAATACTGTTATTAATGTTTCTCATTCTAATCAATGAAATCATCAGTTACATCATATGGAAAAAATAAATAAAAACAAAGTAATATTAAAGTAAAAAGTTCTTATTTTGGGTTGCTTAATTCCCTCATGCATGTATACAGTAAAACAAGCTTATAATGATGTGCCAAGGACTGGCGATTTTGCTTCGTTATAAATGTTATTCGTTATATCCGAAAAGTTCACAATATCTTTTAGCTCTATTATGTTAAGCTATATATGGGAGGTGAAAACTACTACGTTGTAAGCGTCAATTCATTAAAAGCGTGTTTGCTATAAGCGTGTTTGTTGTACGTGAGTCGTGGCTGACTTTTCGAAAGATTTGATAGATTGGAATAGGTTTCAATGCGCCTTAATTGTCGCCATTTTAAAAAAAATGAAGAATAACTAAGAACTAAAATAATCTGAAATTCTTAACGAAACAGAACCACATTCTGAATTCAGAAGTTTTAACCACTTTTCACACATTTACAATACTTGAAAAACTTTCTAAAATAATACCAGATTTACAAAATGATGTCTATAACTATGAAAAGATATTATTTCTTTAGACAGTTCAGTTAGTTGAGACCATATAAACCGAGGTTCCGTGTCGCAGTAGGTGCTGGCACGAAAAATATCTTTCACTGCTCAATGCCTTAAGTGCTGAGTACAGGTTCCAGATTCCCAAAATGATGTGTATAAATATGCAAACAAATTGCTTCTTTAGTTTAGTCTAGTTTATTGAACAAGAAAAAGATCTCTCACTGCTAAAGGTCGCGAGTGCTGAGTATAGATGTAAAATTGCAGCATTCCAAGTAGTGGCGTCTCAATTTGAGAAAAAAATTCTCGAAGGGACGTTAAACAAACAAACAAACAATTGAAACGAACACAACTAACCCTATCCAAAGAAGAAAAAGTAAAATGACCCTGTTCTCCATCAGAAGACTAAAAAACACAATAATTATTCACTTTAATTCAAATGAAAATTTTTTATCCATATTGTGGCACCATCCTAGCTTCAGTGGGTTATACACATTATATAACTTGAATCAATTCCTCTTGGAGATGGTTCGATCTCATTATGACATAACCTTGATATAACGTTTGAAATTTTCAAGGAAATGGTTTCGAAGACAGAGGAATGGTGAAGCATTTTTGAAAGCGTATTCTGATTTGAGTTTGCAGCAAATGACGTCATCAAACGCGACCTCGGTGCAAAGGGATATAATAAAATATTGTTTTGATCGTTATATCTCACCCTCAAAGACGCAACAAGATAAAGAAGTATTACAGTAACACACTAGAAAGTTCGTATATTTTTTTAAAATAATTGGCGTAAAAGATTCCGGACATTTCACCTCAGCACCGAAAATAAGAAGGCCTAAGATGCAAAGTATTGATTGTTAAAATCAGGAGGAGAGGAACGTTATGGATCACGGACAAAATAAAATTCTGTGTATTCTTCTCCTCTTACGAAGACCTTGCAAGGAACTACATTTGAATCTGATCAAGAACTTAGAAAGACAGTAGAAACTTTTAATGCATCCCCGAGTCAAGAGTGTTTTTTCAGAGTATATGAAAATTCAATTAGCTGCCATGAGATGCATGTTGCGCTCAAAGGCCAGTATTTTGAAAGAAAATGGTCATGACGTTACAAGACAAAAGAATTACGTTTGCTTTCGTGCACCGACGTACAATACTATGCTTTCTTTATTTTCTAGTTATTTTCTTAGTAAACATGTTATTCCTATGAAACTTGAAATTCAAGATCATCAAATGTTATTTTTTACTATGACAAGAATTTTATGTTAGCAAAGAGATACTAAATTATTAAACCTGTCTCTGACATATTGGGACAACCCTCGCATACATGTATTCCCATGTAAAAGCTTTCATCCCCTATTGTGGTCTCACCCTTGCCCCAAGAGGGTAAGGATCTAAACAAACTTGATGCTGCACTACCATAAAATACCTGCATCTTAAATTCACGAATTATGGCGAAGTTGTTCTTGAGAAGAATATTTTGAACAGCTTTCCTACATACTCCCATGAAATACTTTGACCCGGTATTGTAGCACCCCCTATCTCATGATTTGAACAAACTTAAATCAGCACTACCTGATTTTGCTTACATCTTAACAACACTTAACAACACTAACGATGGTTCTGATGTTCTTGACAAGATTTTTCCCCTATCCATTCGCATGAAAATGCCATTAGGGCCCCACCCTACCATGATGATGAAGGTGGCCATGATCTAAAGGAACTGCGCAGTACAGTTAAGGTGAGCGATGGAAATATTGGCGATTTTTTAAAAGGTAAAAATACACTCTTTACAAGGATGGGCGATTCTTTGTAGTACTTTACTGATATCGGACAAATGTAATATGGTAAAAAAAACTGCATGTTGAGGACAATTAGATTTTTTATTTAGACTTGTCACGTGATGTGGCAGTCACGTGATTTTAGCAAAAGCACTGGCAATATTGAGGTCATCTATAAATTTCAATATTGCAAGGGCATAACCAAGTTGAAAATCTATGTTTTATTTGTAAATATTTTCAGCACCCTTTGTTGTTTGTGAAAAGTCCTTTATAGTTTATTCTACATAATTGCTAAAATTATATTTGTTAGACCGCGTATTGAATATTTTGCTGGTCAGCTGCATTAAATATACAAATAATAAATTCATTTGCAATATTTCAACAGGTTCGCAGCAATTTTCATATACCCAAAAACTTCACGAGTTTATGTGTAAAAGCTGGACACGATCCATTGCGGGTATGCCCTTGCAATATATCGATTAATTAAGACCCTTCTATTACCCTACAATGAATATGCATGCAAATATACGGCAGTATCACTTGTCTAGGGAATACACAGAAAATATGAATAAAATGATAAAATAGACCCCGCATGCAAGTTAATAACCTCTTATATAGCTGCAAATATTTTTTATTTGATTACAAAATACGTTTTTCATTGTATAAGATATGCCTTGATCCGCTTTTCGCTGTATACAAACTGCGTCAATTTTTACGATATTGTCACATTGACAAGTGTATTGCGATCAGTGAATGGTTTATATCTTGCTGCACGGGATCTTACTAACAACAAAACTGCATGCAATAGTACGTTATGGTGTAGTTTAAAGCTCTCCGACAGTTAAAGATTGCAAATCATTGCATTTTCAGGTAATTTAAAGAAAAGATATTTTTGTGTGATGTCATAAAAGATATTTCCCGATTAAATTAAGCCACGCCTACTTTTTGTAGCCTTAACTGTGCTGCGTGCCCGACAATGCTAGCATCTTTTAAAATAAAATCTATTACCTGTACTTGAAAAGAGCTTTAACCATTTTTTCCTACATAAATATGTCCATGTGATACTTTGATTCCCTAGTTTGGCCCCAACATACCCCTATGAACCATGATCTGAACAACCTTAAATCTGAACAACGGAGGACGCTTGCATCTAATATTACTAACAATCGTTCTGCTGTTCTTGAGAAGATATTTAGTTAATTGTTTCCCAAATGTGGCCTCGACCTTCCCCCAAGTGCCATGATTTAAACAAATTTTATCTACACTATGTCAGGAGCGTTCACAAAAATTTCATTTTTTCTGGCTCATTGGTATTAAAAGATTTTTAGATGACCCAATCAATTTTTTTTAAACATTTTTTTCATTATCTCCCCTTAAAAGAGGATGTGATCCTTCATTTCAACAAACGTAAATCCCCTTTACAAAAGGATGCTCCATGGCACGTTATTTGAATTTAACCCAATGCTTAGGAGAAAACTATTATATTACCAATGGAATGTCTTTGTGACTAAATGTTGTCTTCATATTATATCGTATTTAAAGTGGTTGATACATGAATCTTCCTCTCCTATTTACCTTTTGTGCCACATATAGCTTGTGTGGTGCTGGTCACTATCTTTGTTGGTAAAAGCGGGGGAGTAAATGATAAAGAACTTTGTATTGCTGTTGTTGATCTCATGTTTTGAGTGATTACAGCTTGTTGACACGTGGACAAAGCAACACTTTCATGAGATGCAATTCCAGAATTACAGGTACCAAGTGCTTTTGAAGAAATTGAGATGTTTGAGAGGGATGTTTGACTTGATGTCTTAGAATGCCAAGAACTGATAGGAGCAACCAGTGTTTTTGCACTAGTGATTATTGTTGTTGTTAATGTTGGAATTGTTAATGAGCCTGGATGTTGAAGATCCAGTTGCGGTACTGGTAGAGATGTTGTTGTTCCTGAGAACGCTGATGCTGTCACTGCTGAAGTGGGTAAGTTTTGTATTGCTCTGTTACTAAGTAGGACTTTTGCTTCATTTGGAGAATTTTGTGGTGTTGCTGGCTGTGAGGACGCAGTTGATATCAATGTTGTGAATGATGAAGTATGACATTTGGTGCTTGAATTGGTTAAGGTGAAGACAGCAGGTTGAGTAAATGATATTCCTAAAAAAATAAAATTAGATAGCTCTGCTATTTGATCTCTATCATGACATATTTTTTAATGTAAATTAGTGGAAGTAAAGATTTTAAAGAAGCCAGGTCTTAAAATTTAATTACTTAGCCAATCTAAACAAATTTATAATCAATAAAGGATTTAGTAGAATAATCTATATTATTGACAATTTGGAAATTTTAGTCAAAAGACAGTGAAAGATAAAAAAGGTCATAGTTATGCCTTTCTATAAATTTATATCCGATATCAGCCAAGATATAAAAGTATTATAAATGTAACCAGAAGTCTCTGATGAGACTGAACCTTTACTGGTTTTTACTTAACAAAGGTAGAGAAAAGTAAACTTGGACTTGAAAGTATGGTAGTAAACAGTTAAGTATATCACTGAGGTAGTCAACAAGATTCCAGTTCCCCAAAAACAAGCCAATTTCCCGAGGCAAAGCCGCGGGAAATAGGCTTGCTCAAGGGGAATTGGAATCTTGCTGACTTCCTCAATAATATACTTTAACTATTTTGTAATACCGATACTTAAATTAGACCAGTTTTAAAAGTCTAACTGCAATTTTTTTCATACGAAGTGCAATTATAAGGTGCGCAATGGAAATACTGATTTCCCATAATGCAGATAAAATAAATAAATTCAATTCAATAGAAGGTATTTGTATTTGAGTCATGTATCTGCAAGTAATATTCTGTTTATTATATAAATTTGATATTTAATACTGTGACTAAGTAACGTGATCCGCTCACGGGTAGCTCTCATTGCACATTAATTTACCATGTTTTTTTTTTCAAAATAAAAATTTTATTTGAGTGAACAGAGGGATGAAAAACCTTAAAAAAATCTACATTATTACAAGGTATTTCATACATGTCTTCTATGTTCATATCATTGTTTTGCTGCATGCAGTATGTTCACAGTGATGCAATCTTTTTTCCTTATCTATAATTGCAACAAATATATCATAATGATATTTGAAAAATTTAAATACATAAACATGTATTTTTACATATATTTTTTTTTATACCTGTTGAACAATTCATGACGAGCTATATATTACAATCATTTTTATTTTTAATGGTTGTGATCTTAATATTTTGTACATTTAAGTGTACTGTATATAAATTGCCTTTAATTTGTCTAAAATATGTTTTTAAGGACATTGGTAAGGCAATGTTTCCCAAAGAAAGGTTTAATACATGGGTTTTTCAATTATAAAATACTGATTGAGAGTGATCTCCGGTGTAGAATTCTCCACGCGGTGAAAACCAATAAAGCGTATGTTACAGAGGTAAACAAAAGCACGCGTGCTTCCTTCAACAGTAGAATTATTCTATACGACAAGAAAGAAAAGTAGTGATGGCTTTGTTGTACATTGTGTTCAGGGAAGAGAGAGCCAAGATTATTTACCATAGCTATGCTGGGGAGGGCAAAGATTTGACAGATGCTGAATGGTAGACCGGCTGAGTACAGTTCTTGCCCTTAGGTCGTGTGATCATGTGAAGAAGGCACCATTTAGTAACTGCGAATAAAAATTAAAAACAGATCCATACCAATATTTTTACGATCATTGATTCTATGTTGTTTAACGTCCCGTTCGAGAATTTTTCACTCAAAGAGACGCGCCATATACCGGTGAAGGGCTTCAAATTTAGACCTTTACTCGACACTTAGGCCAGTGAGCAATGGGGGTTCTTTTTCATTCCAACGCCTATCGTGACACGGGGCCTCGGTTTTTAAGGTGTCATCCGAAAGACCAGCAACTTTCACCTCAAAGTGCCGAGCGCTTGGCGAAGGAACAGTTACTATCTTATTTTTATCGACTTAGGTCAGTTGCGGCCTTGATTCGAACACACGGCCTTCCGATCACGGAGCGAGCGATATCTTTACGATAATTTGTTTCTAATGAAGTAAATTACATAATAGAAACAGTCAACCAGTCTCTTGACCATTATGAATAATAATCATATAGATGTTAAGTGAAGTAACTCTTAAATAAAGAACGGTGCCGATATGTCTGTGTCTTGTCTTTATATACATTTTCAGCCCACATATCTAGATGTCATGGATTAAGATAATAACACTATAATGCATAAACGAATTGAAATAAATGAGCTTGGAGAAAAATTATGGTGAAAAATTATGTAGGTCCCTTTTATCAACATTTTTGCAAAGGAAATGCATTTAGAATTGTAAAATCATGGATTTGACGAAATCTAAAAAAGAAGGTTGGCTTGGTGGGTTAAACTAACCAGAATATAAATTGTTTAATACCATTAAACCTACTCGAGAGTTCTTGAAAACTCTATACGATATCCAGGAACCTTGCCAATGTCCTTAATTATCTGGACTTTCAAGAGAAGAGACATCTTCTATAGCAATAATAACACGAGTAAATTTAAAATCTGCTTTCATATGAATTTATTGTGCAGTTGAAAAGGCAAGAGTCAGAGCCAGAATATGATTATGATGATATTATAGAATCTGGCATTCCACGAAAAAACTGATCAGGTTATTGTAAAAAAATGTAACTTTGAGGGAATATTTTGACTCCAAAACCAAGTTACAAAGCATTTGATGCATGCATTTCTGTGTTTATTCTAATAAAAAAAATTACATTTATGGTAAGAATGAACTGCAATTAAGTGTAATCAATTATTGACTGAGAACATACATAATTATATCTTGCTTTAAATTTTTTTCTTTAAACAAAACTAATTTTTAACTAGTTCTTTTTTATTCATTTATTTATAGAAATATTATACAATACATTCAAAAACATGCAGGGTTCAAAAACTTTAGCAATGATAATTTTACACATTGTATATCTGACATCGTTTACAAAGAATCTTTTACAACGAATGACTGAAATTATTAAATTCTTAATAATCACGGTTTTCCCTTTAATTGTGAGGTTTCTAGTTTTTCAAACATAGAAATTGTTTATAATTTTTTCCCTAAATTTAGCTCACCTGAGCCGAAGGCTCAAGTGAGCTTTTCTGATCAAAGAGTGTCTGGCGTCCGTATGTCGTCTGTAAGCTTTTCACATTTTCGACTTCTTCTCAACCAAACTTGCCACAAAGCATCCTTGAGTGAAGGGGATTAAAATTGTTCACAGGAAGTGCCAAGCCTTCTTTCAAGGAGAGATAATTAAGAATTCATGAAAATTAGGTGTTATCACTTAAAAATCAAGAACCACTGGGCAAGAGAAGATGAAACTTATGTAAAAGCTTCATTACATACTCTAAATTCAAGTTTTTTTTCATATCAAACCCCCGGGGGTTTGGCGGGGCCACAAGAGGGGATCGAAGTTTTACATAGGAATATACAGGAAATGTCTTAATAAATCTTCTTCTCGACAACAAATATTATAATAGAAGTATCCTAAGGTAGTGTAGATTCAAGTTTGTTTCAATCATGACCCCTTGGGGAAGGGCGGGGCCACAACAGAGGGGTCAAAGTTACCATAGGAATAAATAGGAAATGTCTTTAAAAATCTTCTTCTCAAGAACAGCTAAGCCATTATTAGTCATATTAATATAGACGTATTCTCAGATAGTGTAGATTCAACTTTGTTCAAATCATGACCCCTAGGGGTAGGGCGGGATCACAACAGAGGGGTCAAAGTTTTCCATAGGAATATATAAGAAATATCTTCTTCTCAAGAACGGCTAAGCTATTATTAGTCATATAAATACAGAAGTATCCTCAGGTAGTGTTAATTCAAGTTTGATCAAATTGTGACCTCTGGGGGTAGGCGGGGCTACAACAGTGGGTCAAGGTTAACATTGGAATATATAGGTGTAATGGTTTTGGGGCTTTTGAGTAGAACGCATTGAAGACTTCAAATAGTGGAATGACCTGACAACCCTTGGAATGGACTAGCCAAAGGGTATGTAAGGCAAAGCTTTGGGAAAGTCAGACATTCAGAAACTACCTGAAGAATTTGGACATTGAACAAACATTAAAGAAGTTAAGGTATTCCATCCATAATAGCAAAAGATTCAATGAAATTGAATACATAACAGCTGTGTAGGTATTGAATACTCTGTATATGTAGACATAATTCCAATTTATTACAATTTGCATGTAAAGGTGGAATGTGTCCTAATTTATGCCCTTAAATTTGGTAAGAGTTATCTCCCTCCGTTTTTAATTAATAAAAAAAAATCAATTTTAAAAAACTTATTTGGTAAAAAAAAAAAATGTTTTCAATTGTCATTCTATTTCTTATGTGTTTGAATGCATCTTTCCACCACAGTATTTATGGATATTCTTATTATTTGAATCTTTATTTTTAATAATTGCTTTTTACCATAGAATTCAATGCAATCTTTGTTAATCAATAACCGCTTAGTTAATTACATTTTTGAAACCTTTTTCTAATGTAAAATGCTTTAAATTAATTTCAGAGTATTATGTATGTGATTGACATTTAAGGATAGAGGATGGAAAACCTTAAGAGTACGAGCAAAATAAAAGTATAAAAGTTATAAACACCAATGGCAGGTATCCTAGGGAATTGTCAATGGGAACCTAGTGAAAAACACGGTCCAAATAGTACCTAACCCAGTCCCCGTTCCTAGATAAGAGAAAATTTAAGTACTGTGATATACCCTCAGACAGAGCTGTCTTAATAATCATTCCAGTCATTTACTCAGACAAAGTAAAAGAAAAACCTATATATCTCTTGTAAGAACCTAATCATACACGTAACATAGAAAATATCTTTGAAATCTTCTTCTCAAGGACAACTAAGCCCCAGGGGTAGGGGGCACAAAAGGGGGTCAAAGTTTTGCATTAGAATCTATGGTAACCATCTTGAAAAAATCTTCTGCTCAAGAACAGCAAAGCCATAATTAGTCATATTATTATAGAAGCATCCCCCCGTTTACGGAATGATTTCTGCTTCTTCCTAGCCAATGTGCTCAGGTGAGCGATGTGGCCCATCGGCCTCCTGTTTCAATCTATATTGCTTCAGTATTAATTCCATATCAATGATATATTCCAAACGTTTTTATATTAGAACAAAAAAATTGAAATAATTTATTATAGAGTCTTCATCTTTATTAAATAGCTATGTGTCATCGACAAACATATTTATTTTACACTCTATGTGTTGATATTTACTAGGAATTAAGATGCCCATTATCTGTTGTTTTTTTCTGACTGACTGACTGCCATAGGCCTATTTAAAGAAGATAAAGCAAAGAAGCAAAAGGACAGCCTTGTCTTGCTGGTCTTGAATTAAAAATTAATACATATTTTTGACTTTATAAGAAGCATTTCTATCCAATTCCTGTATTTGTTACCAAAGTTAAAACTCTCTAAAACTCTCTAATGTTGCTTCTATCCAACCCCATTCTATTCTATCAAAGGATTTTTGTTGATCTATATAATTACCTCTTCTAGATCTTCTTACTCTGCATAATCAATAATTTCTTGAATCAGCCTATTAGCATCACTGATATTTTTACTCATTACAAACCCTTATTGATCTGCATTAATTAATTCAGGCAGTACTGCTTTTAATCTCTTAGCGAATATTTAAGCAATAGTTTAATAATCAATGTTAAGCATTGACAATGGTCTCCAATTTTTTTTATTTTCTCTTTCATTTCCTTTATGTTTTAATTATAATGAATTGACTCCTTTTATTTGTGACTCACAGAGTGTAGCCTTATGAAAAATGTGTTTAATAACTTTCGAAAATTCGGTTTTAATTATATCCCAGTATATCGGATAAAAAGTTGATAAAATCTCATCTTCTCCAGGTGATTGTTTTGGTTTTAATGACATAACTGCTTTATAATCTCATTATCATTTATATCACAATCGAGCGTGCTTACATCATCCTCATCTACTTACATTGTACTTTCGCTAAAAAATAATTTTCCACTTTCGCTATCCCAACCCTCCGTATTTAGTAATTTGTAGTAAAAATTTATTTGCTCTTCAATAATTGAATCAATGGCAGCTTTATAAGTACCATTTTCTGCTTTAATTCTACTCCACATTTTTTTTTTCTCTCCATTACTATTTTCTAATTAAAAAGAATATTTCGAGGAACTTCTCCTTCTTTAAAACACCTACATTTAGATCATATCATTGCAGCTTCTGTATTATCTATATACATGTAGATGTCTCTAATTTTTTGCCCAAGATCGTTTTGATACTTTTTTAATCCCTTTTAGGATTGTTTTTTAATCGCTCTTCTAATCCTTTTTCTTATTTCGCAAGTTTTTATTTATTGACGTTGAATTTTTGTTGACATCTCAATACACAATGTTTTAATCATATATTTAGTTAAATCCAACCAATATAGAATATCCTGACAATTGTCAAAACTCTTCTTTTAATTTTCCCAGAATTTAGCAAATGTTTTTCGAAAATCTTTGTTTGTTAATGTTTTTAAATTGATTCATTGTCCACTACCATGGACCTTTTTGTATATTATCTACTTGTAGTTTCAGTGTTATCAAATCGTGATAGCTAAATGGAAAGGGTATAATTGCACAGTTATTTACTTTGTGCAGTATAATTAATTTACCATGTCGACGTCACATTAACAAGTTACCGTATAAATTAAAGCCTTCCCCCTCCTAATATGTAACTTAAACTGAGCTGCGTTATGAATATTCATAATTTTATATGGAACTTTTCAAAACTCTTCATATTATTTAAAGAAATTGCTAGGTATTCCCAATAGGTGTGTATTAGTTCATCAAACTGGCACACCTTTTGCAAGGAATTAAGTCTTTTTACGGTGATTTTCACGGAATCAGCAAAATACACATGTATATCAATTTGCTCTCATATAGTAAAAAATCAGTGGAGATATTATAACATTGAATAAATTAAAAAGTAATTCTTAGTTTAGTCTCTTTTTGTTTATTGTTTAATTGCAATTGGTCAAAAACTGTAGTGGGAGCAGCCTTTTGAAAAAAAATCATAAGTTTTATTGTAATCGGAGCAAAACCTTAGGGAGTAGCATTATGAAAGATTTTCTATTAGAAGTCGTCGATAGTCATCGAAATCAAGAAATGAAAAGTAGAGCTATATGTCAGAGTAAAGTATAATTGTGTAGAAAATTTTATTGGAAACGGATCAAAACTTTAAGAAGATTAGCATTTTTAAAAAGAATTTGTTAGAAATTTCTATTTTTAGTTGCCATGGCAAAAATGTTTATCAAAATAAAAAACCGATAAAAAGAGTTATGTGTCTAAGTGTACTCTACTTATATGGAAAGTTTAACTGAAATTGAATCAAAACTGTAGGAGGAGCAGCGTTTTGAAAGAATTTTACAGAAATGTATTTTTTTTAAATACAATGTAACCATGGCAATCCAGCTCATGGATATGAAAATCAAATATATATAATTATTTATCTTAGTGTACTCTACTTCTATATCCAGTAATATTGACATGTGACGAAAACAGTGGGACGAGTAGCATTTTGAAAGATTTTCACAGAAATTTCCATTTTAAGTAACCATCTTCAAACCGTTAATCGAAATCAAAAACCGATAAACAGAATTAATTTTATATACAATAATTGCTGTTTTTGACGTCAATACGACGATTTAGCCACCTGAGGAGTATAATATTCACCGAGCCCGAGAAGCGAGGTGAATATTGTACTTCGAAGGTGGCTTAATCATCGTATTGACTTCAAAAATAGCAATAATTGTTTTATTATATGAATTCAATGATTAAATGATACAAACTTATTAAGCAGTTCAAACCATCTTACTTGTTTACCTTTCCTGAAGTCCTAACCAAACGCAAGGAGAAATTCAAGGTTAAATAAACATTACCAGTCATATTGATTTGGATTTTTTTTAAAGTCTACTTAAGTTGCTGTCTATAATGTAGGATCTCAGTTAATCAGAGAGAGAGAGAGAGAGAGAGAGAGAGGAATTATTCAATCATATAATAATTATCTTAGTTTAGTCTATTTGTGGACCTAGTCATACTGAAATCGGATTAAAACTTTAGGATAAGTAGAGATTTTAAAAAAATCAAGAAATTTTTATTTTTAGCAACCATGGCAACACTGTATATCGAAATAAAAAGACAATAAAAACAGTCATTTATCTTTGTGAAATCTACTTTTGTACAAAATGAAATTGAAATCTGACCAAATCTGTAGGAGGAGTAGGGTTTTGAAAAATCGTTTACAGACAAGCAGAGGAACAGACAACTAGACAAACAGACAGTCGGACGGATGACGGACATCCTACTATCGCAGAAGCTCTTCTGGTTTCTGACCAGTAGAGCTAAAAATTAGCACAGTGCAATTTACGACCAGGATATAAAAATCGATCGGAGTTCTTTGATGCCGTATTTATTTAAAATACCAAATACACACAATTCATTTTGTATTGTTAAAACATACTTTCTATTACAAGATTTGTAAATTATTTGTATTTTTTAAAGGTACGCCATTCTTTACCTTTATTCACATTTTTTCTCAGTTTCTTTGATATAAAAGTACTTGTGCTGTTGCATTTCCTCTTTCTCGCAGAATGTGCATCTGGAATGAAAACAATCATTTCCTTTAAATGAAATGTAAGATATTCATCAAAATTATTCAAAATGAAAAGGAAAAAATAATCATCTTAGTTATCAATGATAATTCATATCTGCGCCAATCATTTACTGTGTATGCGATGTAGGTTCGCTTTTTCATTTTCATCCATGTATTGGAAAGTAAAATAATATTCTAACTATGATTGTGACGTTATAAGAGAACGACGGAAAAACAAAACCCTTCGTGATGCATTTCACGTAACTAAAACACATCAAAATAATAGAAAACAGTTATTTCCTTATTTAAACCTAAGTCCCCCAAGCTTGTTAAGCGAGAACGTGAAAGAAGAAAAGTGAATTCAGACGCAAAGTAGCCATGTTATGGAATGTATAAATGAGTACATGGTGCTATCTTTTCATTGGAAACACATTTGGACGGGGTCGTTGCAACCATTGGAGTCTGACGTCACGTTGATGACGCTATAGAGGTATTTCCACTACAACGTGACGCTTCTTGATGTCATAGGAGCAGAGAAGTCTCAGCACAATATCTCGGTTTATTCTTGAATTATTTGTCCCCCGGTGTCCTATTTACAGTTTTTGTGCAGTTCTAACATTGTGCTAGTCCTGCAACCTCATGAAACGACCCTGACGAGGCGCTGTACCCTTCGGTTGGCCATTTCGAGGGCGGCCAGTAGTACCAGTCAGTCTAAGACTTTTGAAGACTTCGAGATACTGTGCACTTGTGGACATTCAGTGCTCTTGGCACATCACTTACGGTGTTCTCAACCAACAGTAACTGCACCGCCCTGTTGCATGCATCGTACTATTTACGGGTTATACCGGAATTACTACCGATGGATTATGGATTGTTTTCGTTGTCGATTTTCTATATGCAAATTATATATATATATATATATATATATATATATATATATATATATATATATATATATATATATATATATATATATATATATATATATATATATATATATATATATATATATATATATATATTAGGGATGTCAACAAGTACGCGGTTAACCGGGTACTCGATCTAACGTCCGAGTATCAAATACTAAAAATGGTACTCGATTACTCGGATGTGTATTTTTTCTTATTTTAAAGTACATATTTTTATCAAAAACTTATCAAAAATAAATTAAATATGCATACGAGTAGTTAGCGTGTCGTCATCTTCAAATGTAAACACCTGTTATCGCCTATGGCTGTGTATGTACAGTAATTAGTGACCAATCACCTGTTGTGGTCCTTAATTTTTTGATGGCCTCAATGATTGTTTTTCATTGAACATCGTTTAATATGCTCTATTATTTGCAAATCATTTTTAAATTATTTAGTTAATATACTATAATAGGGTGTGACCGACGGACAGCTAGACAGACACCGGGTAAAGCGATCCCTTAGAGCCGTTCTGCTCTGCAGGCGACACAGTAATAGCGGTAATTGCATCTTCTTTGCCGAAGTTAAAAAATGACATATAAGCGATTTCGAGAAAATTGAATGGCTTGCATACTTTTAATATCATCCTCTTCGTTATAATTGTGTTCATCATCATCATCATCATCATCATCAATATAACCGTAACTCTAACAATGGGGAGAGAATATGTGCAGTGAGAGTAGGCACATATTGTCGCCAGTGATAGTATGTACATGTACAATTTTGCCTCCTAAGACAATATATACCGATGGACGACAATATGTGCAGTGACAGTACATGTAGTAGCTGAAGAACTGTAGTTCACTGGTTGAGAAAACTCGGACAGACAAACCAGAGAGCTACAGATCCAAGCATTGTGAAAACCTTTGATTTACGGTAACACTTTTTGTCGCAAGCTTCGGCCACTATTTCTTGTATTGTAAGCGTTCCCCCGCCGAAAACATGGTATCCATCAATTAACCATATATTTTATCCCCTATCTTATTTATTTTTACCTTTCAACGGTCCCAAACATCCCTATGTTGCTTTGAAATGTCAGTTCAAAAAAATAATTTATTATGGCATTCATGTTGGGGTCATGCTGTAAGAGTCCGTTGAAAGGTAAACCAAGTATCAAGATTATGACTAAGATATACAGATAAATAATGAATTCCATGCTTTTGGTGGGGGAATGCATACAAGAAATAATAGCCGAAGCGTGCGACAAAAAAAGCGTCGCTGTAAATCGAAAGATTTACAATTCTTGGATCTGTAGCCTCTGGTTTGTCTGCCCGATTTTTCTCAACCAGAAAACTTCAGTTCTGTAGCTATACACGTAGGTATACATTGTCGCCGGCGAACAATACATGTTTGTACAGGACGACAATATGTATCATCACAATCGCGCTGAATGAAAAACCCTATGAGACACGAATGTGTGATATACTTGCCAAGTAAATTAACATGACTACAAAAAATATCCTCAAGAAACCCTAACTGTGGGGGCGATAATATGTGCAGTGAGAATTGGTACATAATGTCGCCAACGACAATATGCACATGTATAATTTTCAGCCGGCGACAATATTGACGACAATATGTGCAGCAAGGATTGGTGCATATTGTCGCCGACGACAATATGTACCGTCAGAAGGTTCGATCGCCGGTGCCCAGAAAACTTAGTTGATAGAGCGCCCGACTAATGATTCAGGGGGCCCGGTGTTTGAATTCTAATCTGGCTCTTTGCATTTTTCTATTTTTCTGTTACGCATCATTCCTGAAAAAAGTCTTTGAAATTGGTCTACTAATTCCCGAGAAATCACGTTTTACTATGAAAAGGGAATACTTATAATTATAGACAATAAGGTTTTCTCAAGGAAGTTGAAAGACCTTAATATATCGTACATGTACGAGGGTTGATCCAAAAGTTCGTGGAATTTTCTTGTATTTCATTTATTTATTAATGGAAGTGATTGAAAATTTCAACTGAAAATGTATACTCTTGTTTCTTAATAGAAAAAAAATATTTTCAAAACTCATGATATTAACGCTTTTGCAGTTGCCATAGAAATGAATGTTTGAAAATGCGGGGGAGACATATATATGTTCATATATCATTTCAATTCTTAATACTGTGTTAGCAAAAAATGTGCTTAGTGTCATATGAAACGAAAATTATGTCAAAATTATGATTGCTTGAATTCTTATACATCTTTGTGTGTGAAGTTTTATCTTTTTTCTTGGATATATAGTAATTTCTATTAATGATTTGTTGTTCATCATGACATTGTTAAAAAAGGTCAGAATTTGGTCAGATAATAAGTTTTGTAAAATCTGAACACTCCGACTTGGGCGCATATACTTATGATACAGGCAGGAAAAAAGTGTAGTAAGCAACTGGTTTTCAAGTGGCTTCATAAATGTAAGGAAAATAGAATTTCCCATGGAGGAGTATGAAAAGTCTGTTCGCCTATTGGAAGGTTATTTTTTCCTCATAGACAAATTGAGAGCGATAACAAGGTTGGATCCTGATATTTAAAGTCTTAAACTGTTTTGTCGAGTATATTTTTAGTTTCTACACACATAGCTTTATTAAAAATCAAGACAAAAAAATGGGGGTCAATATGCTTCTTTTGGTGCTACAGTACATTTAATATGACCTTTTTGCACCGAAATTTGTGTCTTAATCAAAAATCACATCCTCGACGTTTTCCCTCCAATGTTTTTATCCAAATAAATCATGGTACAAAATAAACTATTAGTCTATTAAAAAAAAAAGACACTTTAAAATTGTGACTAAGACAAAGTTTCAAATTACTTCGCATAATCAATTATTTGACCTTTCTGCACTCAAAAAATGATTTTTCGGGCATTAAAAATTTAACAAGTAAGAAAATTACTCAAAAGTCTTAAACTTTTGCTAAATTTAAGCAGATTGATCAAAGTTATCTTAAATATTCAGAAAAGAAAAACAAAAGTGGGGGTCTATGATGTAAATTTTTAAATATTACTAAAAAGTGTTAATTTTATGTTAAAATTGAATAATTTTTTTCTCAGACTTTCAGAATAAATTTACTATATTTGTCACAATATAATGAAAGAACTCATAAGAAATAATTTAATAGATATTTCAGAACCAGCATAAAACATTTCACTGCAAAACAAAACAAAATAAAAACAGAAAAAAAAAAACAAAAACAAAAAAAAAAGCTCTGTGTGCAACCAGCGTGGAAAAATAGGAATCTAAACTTATTAGTTCTATATATGTTTCAAAAGGGAAAAATTGATCATTTTCTCCTAAAAAACCTTCCGCCACAAAATATAGTTCCTGGCTTAATCCTATTTGAATGGAATTTAATCACGGTTTTTTCATTGGATATATTTTATTTTGCATTGTAGAATCCAGATTTAATGTTTGAACTTAAAAATGATGCAGAATTTTATAAATAAAGGTCCAGATCAAAATCTGCTCAAAAGCTCAGGATCGAACCTCCTTAATGGAAGTGAACCGCCGACGTACTGTGCTGGACATTACTACTGAAATCGGAATATAATATGGAACGACGAAGCTTATTTTGGAATATCACCGTAATATGAAGAAAGTGGGTGCGGGATGGGTACCCACGCATTTCTTGAAAGCGGAAATCTAGAAAAAAATCAGTGTTCTGAAGAATTTCTAAGTCAATTTGAACGTGAGGGTGAAATGATCCTAGAACGTGGCGTGACTTATGTAACTTGACGTTACGTCAAAATCTCCCCCGGATTTTAAAACCGTTAATGTTAAGAAAGCTCATGTGACCTTAATAATAATTGAAACGTTGTGAACATTCCAGTTCTGTTGCATAATGACTCTTTTTTATAGATATGTCTATTTTTTGCATTAATCTCATCACATAAGAATTTTAGAAAGAAATTCCACGAACTTCTGGATCAACCCTCCTACATCAAACCATTAGCTGATTCATGAGCCCACAAAATAACTTCAGAGCAGATCGAACTACGTTGACAGGATTAATCGAAATATAACTTACATAATTTTAATATTATTATATTCAAAAAATTTCAACCCGTCGATTAACGCCATATAAAGTATTTCTCAACGGTAGTTTTTATTTATTTTTAAGAAAATTATTAATTTTTGATTTCTCTTTATTGAATGATTATCATTCCAAAGATATTTTAAAAGATTCCCCAATTACATATATTATGGCTGAAAGATTTATTAATATGCACACTCAAGATTAGAGTTCCAATCTTTAGAGAAAATAAAATGTGACAAGTACTTGCTTAGTGTACATGAATAACTTGCTTTCTGTACCTTTTTTTGCTTTGAAGTGTGCTGTTTCTTTCAGAATTTTGTGTCTTTGGCCATATACTTGTACCCCAGCTTCACGCAGATCAGCGTGGTTCATCTCCATTAGGATTTCCATGGTTATTTTTTGTTTCCTAAAAGTTTGGCATAATTTTTCTTCCCCAATTCTGCATAATAATCTAGATATATCCTTATCTTCACTATTACTTTCTTTTTCGTTTTCATCCTTTTCATTATCCTGGTTTATTTTAATGTCACTGTTGTCCATTTTCGCTGTCAGGTGAATGAAATTCACTCGTTTTTAGTTTTTTCTATAAATTCAATAAGAAAACGTGAGCTTTTAGTGAATTTTATTTTGATTCATTTATGAGCATATTTAAAAGACTGAATCGTAAATTAATTCAATTGCATGAAGACATACATTGAAATAGATTTAAAAAAAAAACAGCTTATCTACTTGGCATATTAGGAATTCATCTAATCGCACAACAGTCTACTTAGTATATTTGTTTCTGAAAAGCTTCTGAAATGTCATCATTTAATTAAAAAGGGGATGTGACTAGAACGTTCTACATTTTTTTTATTGATTAAGAAAACTTCAAGGATCTTTTAAATTTCAGAGATTTGAGTGGGGGAAAATGAAAGTGTCTTAAAAATTAAACCAGAAAATTCAAATAAACGTTTTATTCAGAAGTTTAAATTTTAAAAAAGTCAAGTTGCTCTAGGATTCCTTTTTTCATAATTAAGATTGAGTTTTTTTTACTTATTAAATTTTGTCTTACTACTACATCTAAAGCTTGTCGATGGCCGATGATTTTTTACACATGGCTGTCACAATATTATCATTAACTATGCAGTTGTTATGGTGAAATACTCATAGGTAAACAGAGAACGAGAGAAATATTACGCGAATTTTGCAAGACTTTATGCAGGTTGTGATATTTGAAAACCTTAATTATATACTTACATTACCAAAACATTTTAAGCAAGCATACCAATATGGCGGACAAAGAACATTCCGTGGAAAAAAGATCTAAATTTAGACACGATATTCAATGTTAGGTCATTTACGTCATCAATGGATCGAAGTTTAAACAAATCATTCAAACAATATTTAATGAGTTATCAGGACGTCTGTAACTCTATACTTTTGGAATTTACACCTGTTATGCAGGATTTATATCAATGGCGAGTTCTTTCATTTACTATGAACATTTCTGTAAATGAGAGAACTGTGGTGTGCAAACGAAGGGGGATTGGTCTACCAAAGCAGCAAAATTTTAACGCAAAACAACTACATTGTATAGAATAATCATTTCATAAAAGAAAAAAGAAAGAAAAATTAACAGATTAAAAAAAAAACTTTTCGTACAACTACATATACGAAGCAGTACAACACCACATGGACAAGGTATTTACAAATGTATAATATTGATTTTTAGCATATTAATTGTGAAAACAATTATCGATGAATGTTATCCATCTTCTTAAAATGTGAATATTTTTACCTCAGTGTTTTGGTTCTTTCTTGCCCTGCCTAACTAAAATGAAAGTTCTCTAGCAGAACGGGAATCAAATGATATACCAATTTGGACTTATCTCCAAAAATATATACTGTATAGAGGGTTTTATTCTCGCCCTATCTTTAACATTGCAAAAAATATTATTATAGATAATAGATATTTTATACTAAGCTAACAAAGAATGTCAGTCTATGTCCCAGTCTGTGGTTGGGTTCACAATGCGTATTCTTTGCATCTGTTTTAGTACATGTATCTCTATATTTAGACATTTGAGAATAGAAAGGCATTCCAAATTATCCTCACTCAGTACTAAATTTCCAATTCAGCTTTGAATAGTTTATTGTTAGAGGCACTCTAATTATTTGTATTCTTATTGTCATTAAGTAAAAGTGCAACACTCAAGGTCTTGAAGCCTCAGGACCCTGAATCTGCAAAATATCACATATGAGGGAGATATGTTTCAAGAAATTATTCCTCAAGAAGTTTACTTTTCATCACAAGACAAAAGGAAGGAATATTTTGTAATTTTTTCTATAGCATTTCAGGAACCAATTTTTACCCTTTATATGCTTTTCAAAAATGAGCAAAAATGATTCGTGGAACTTTGACAAACGGATTGAATATGAATGACTGATGATTCATCATCAATGATTATATATTGATTAAAAGATTTATTTCTAGTCTTAATTGTCTATAGAGCGATATAAATAGTAAATATTTTTGGATGACTGTTTTAAGTAGGCCATTAGCATTGATTTTATTCCTGGACTTTGTTCTTCAACTTTTGTTGTAAAAAGTTAAAAAAGCCTAGAAAGAAAAATGTTTTATCGAATAGGAGAGATCGGGAATACAATTTAAGAACTGTTCCACTATGCAAGCTATGAACACTGAGATGTAGATGTATTAAACACAATGACGTTGTTCAGCATAGTGTTTGTTAAAGATCCTAAAAGAAAACGTAATTAGGGGAAAAGCGTTTGCATATTACATATCTAAAAACTGAACAAATTAATCATTTGCAATAAAACTTACTTATGGTGGTCAGCTATTTATTTGTTATATATAATTACTACCATTTGCCTGAAAAAAAAAATAAATCCACGGATAATAAGACTGTGATAGAATCAGAAATGTAATTCCGATCCCCAACCCCAGAAGCTAAAATGAATAAATGAAATTAAAATCGAAAGAAATAACTGATTATCATTTTTCTATGTTTTTTATCCAACAATCCTCGAAAAGAGATTTCAGACTATCTTTACTGCAATTGTCAATTTACAGCCATCCATTTCGGTATACCTATCACGATTTATTTTCATATTTTTAAATTTCAGATTGTGTGGTAACTGTATATCATACAGTTTCAAAAGTACAGTGTCATAAGCTCATAAATTGTGGTATAAATGCTAATTATCAAAACTCTACCTCTAAGAATCCAAAACATGAAGGCTAAGTTAAATTATTTTTGCAAAGTAGGTCAAAGGTCAAAGTAATGTGATCTGTAATGCTGGCATTTTTCATAATATTTTCTGACAAACTGTTTACATACTAAATAGCTACTTGCTTCTAAAATGTCCAAAATATGCTGTATCTGAACTATTTTGAAAAGTAGGTTAAAGGTCAAGGTCGTTAATAGTCTCAAGCAATATATGTGCAAAATGTTACATCTATATCTCTTACTTTCAACAGTTTAATATCAAGCAGCATGTTTATTCTGCCTACAGGAGAAGGCCCCTCAAATGGCACTATAAACTTCTCTTGTGTATTTCAATGTTATTCTTCATAAAACTATAGTATTTTTTAAACTCTTTCTTACACCTTTCACTCCGTATGCATTTCACTTTTGCAAATAAATATTTTCTTTATATAAACTCGATCGTTAAGGAAATAAAATAATATACTAGCACACAGTAGTTCTAGTATGAATTCATTGCATATTTAAAGTTTCTTTTTTTTCTAAACATATTTAAAGTTACATTACTTTCTGTAAATCTATGTGTAAAATTCATCAATAATAACCACTCATTTTTTTTCTTCTAATAATTAAACTCTCATGAACATTAAATATTCCATACTATAATATGTACATCATATTATCAACATACCGAAGGAGCGAAATACTTTCCGTATACGTTGCATGTAGTTCGGAAGAGGTCTTTTTACATACACTTAACGTCTCTGCCTTTCAGGATGATAAAAAGCTTTTTATTCCTTCTCACTTTAAGATTGGTATATACTTCTGATCATAAAGCAGTAAGAGACTATTCCTTAAAGTGATTTTTTTAAAATAATTGTTTAAGGTTTATTAGGGAGGTTAAGTTACAAATTTTCATACATATCAAAACATGTAAAAGCAGGCACTTAAAATGACCGGGGGATGCTCTGACAAGTATTTTTCTGTTAACTGTACAGATTTTGTGTATCGGCCTCTTTCTTTGCATTATAATCGAACCATTCCATGTTATCGTATTGAATAACTTTCCTGTCGGGAATACCCCCACCGATTTGAGGAATTTGAGTTTTGTGAAACGCTTTATATCTTGAGGAAGGGATATAGTTGTTTTAATTTATTTCAATTTCTGTAAATTATTTTTATGGATGTTCCTACTCTTAAAACGCATGAAAAGTTTGAATTGTAGAGATACTGAATACAAACAAAGCAGCCTCAATGCGTTACTATGAAGGTGTCTCCATATGAGTGAAAAATTCTTGGGAGGGATGTTTAACAAAAAACAAACAAAACTTCATGAAGTGTAAACATTATTTATTCATAATAATTCAACGAAAATTAAAATGTTAAAAATAATTCATTGTACATGATATCTCTAGTACTGGGTATCCTTTGTTTTAAAACTTTACATTTACATTCTATTTTTACGAGAATTAGACATTAAACACTATAGCACGAATCTACTTTACTCCCTTCTAGCGATGATATGCACATATTCACATATGTACGTGTACGTCAAATATAACGTGCACGTGAAAATTACGCATACACGTTGTTACGTTACTTGTAACTTAACCTCTCTATTAACCTCCATTTTGTGACTGTACAAGATAAGTGTAGTCACCAGGCATGAAATATGGAAATAATGAACAGTATTCAAGCTCTAAGTACATTGAAACAATACAAATCAGGAGCAGAGCAAACACGAACCTCTAAAAACATCAGAGGTGGAATCAAGTGCTGCTATAGAGGAGGAAGCAATCCCTGCAGACTGAGCACTCCCGTCCTGTGCTCCTTGTCAGGTTTTGTAAAAACAGAAAAATCCGTAGATAATACAGTGTGTAAATAATGGCCTAACAATTAGTATGAAAATCGTCATGCGGCATTTGACGTAATGATAGGTGGCATTTGATGACAAGATCATTGTATCGACCATAAATATTGCGAAATGATGACTTCAAACGAGACTATTGATATTCTTGTTTCATCAACTTGTTTGTCAATAGCTTGCCTCATTTTAGAAAGTGTTCATACGTAGAGCATGCTCTTGCGCATTGAATCAAATGGGAGACAAAAAAACCATATGCAGGTGTTAAAGGTATATTACTACATAATTAAGGGAAGTTGACGATTGGAAAATTGAAGTCATCATGTTTATCATAAAGTTTCGTTGCTAGGTTACCATTAACGTTTTTTCTAGTAAAATATCCAAATATGAACATTTCCAGTTATTTCCTATATATACATTTGGTCAAATTTGTAGGTAAGGTAGATCTCGTGCCTTTTCATCATGGTATTTCTTTATACATCTAGTTCCCCTTTTCCTATTGCGTCGTGAATTTTGTTTGCTTCCCCCTTTGGTTTAATTTTGAAATCAGTGTGCTGATCGGTCTTTGAAGCATTTCATTTGAACTGTGTCCTGTTTCTGGGCAGGGCATATTCCATTGCTCCATGAGTGCCTCAAACTAACACTGTCCCTCCTTCGCACATTTCTTGTCACTGACTTTTAGATATCATTATTGCTTCCCATTTGATAACAATTACTTGATACACACTGAGAGTGTCCCGAATTTAATAGTAAGGTCTATAGTAATCTTTCAGGGAATCCTTACTTGCTGGCTATCCTGTTTCGATTATTTTTATCATTTTCTTGTAGATCAGGGTCTTCTATTGTCGCCTCTCTAAAGTCTTGTATTCTAGAGTTTTTCAGCTTTTCATTTATTGATATCTCGAATATATCTGGATGATTTTCTCTTAGATCAACTTTTTGCATGTAAGCTCTACTTAATGTATCTGCAATCATAAGTTATTTTCCCTTTAAGAATTTGAAGATGAAGTCATAGCGATTGAGTTTCATCATGGTATCTTGTAGTCGCTTAGGATCATTACTTAGAGGTTTACGAAGGATTGCTTGCCAGGAACCAACCAACCTGAATCCGCAAGGGAGATATCACTTCGTCCTCAGAGAAAAATTTAGGGAGAAGTTTCAAATCTAGGGAGACTTCTTAGCGCGCGCGCGGTGCACATTGATCATTATTAAAACTTTAAAATATTAAATATATACCAATGCATGTACCTTAAATACATTACTCTTCACTAAAATACTAACAGCAATGAAGGTGAAACTTCTGGAGTACTGTAAAACAAAATATTCCAGAAGCGGTGTAAATCAGATATGGATACTTAAACACTTCAAAATTTTTTTTAGAAAATTCGAAATCACAAAATTCTACCAAAAATAACATCAAAACGTACGACTTTTCAACACTTTATACAACCATTCGCCACGATAAATTAAAATTCAGGCTTTTTGACATCATAGACAGCTGCTTTTTCAATAAAAATGGAACTCGTATATTTACTTATCTAGTCATTGGTCAATTTGCAATATTTTGTTAAGAAACATTCTGATTGTACACACAAGTACTCTGAAGTACATATCAAAAAGATGCTTGAGTTTCTGATTAACAATATTTATGTAGTTGAATACTTTGAGTAATCAAAGATATAAAGAAACTGCTTCTTGTGCTTTTCTTATTTTTAGATCGCATTTTGCATTATTTATTGAACGATTGTGGCAACGCACTTTGAAAAAATTACGCATTTTGAAAAAAATTTTCAAAGTGCGTTAAAATTGGGACAAAATCAACGCACTTTGAAGAAATTTTTCAAAGTGCGTTAAGAGTGTACATCAACATTTTTTACCATGTAGACACTTAATGCACTTTGAAAAAAATATGTATAAAACAAAAATTCTGGACTTAGATTTTAATAATAGACAACATTAATTTGTTATATTTCTTCTGAAAAACTGATGTATGATCTACCCTAATCGAGAACGAGAAGACAGGTAGAAAGTCCCTCAGCCCAACACTCAATCTTTCCTACATAAATATATGTATTTACATAACTGGTATGACATTATTATTTCTCTCAATAAATTTGAGGTAACGTAAAATAGATGAAGAAATTGAGATAAGCTTTCCTGAAAAAAAAATTGCGCACCCTATTATATAAAGGAAGAGAGCCGCATAACCTTTATTCAAAATGTATCCACAATGATTCCTCGGAAAAATGCATTTGCATGGGAATTAAAACATGCTAATTGACATGTCTAGCGTTTTTATGATATCAAATTACAGATTTAGAAGTAATCTGACTGCATAATTTTTTTGAGAAAAAGTTTTTTAGTGAACGAGGTAAAAATTTCAGTCGAGTGAGTAATGTGGCTAAGGTTTATTTTTTTACTTTCAAATAAATGAGTCAACCATTGTTTCATATATGTTCACAATAGATAGATAGATGAATATGATAGCTAGAAAAATAGATGAGAGAGAGAGAGAGAGAGGGAGAGAGATAATTTTCATGATATGGAAAAAATCATAATTGCCCCCTTTTCCCTAAGAAAAATGCGATGTTTTAAGTCACTTATCGACACCTACATCTACCGAACGTATTAGAGACTGGATAAAATTTTAAAAAAAGAAAAGAAAAAAAGAAACGAAACTGTTCTATTAAACAATCATTCCTCCATTATTTCCAAGACCCATTTCCTTTTTATAACAGTTACCTTTGGAAAAAAGACAACTCCTAAAAATCTTTAAAACATTTATATCTCAGATCCTGACGTCATCACCGAAAAGTTATCCAACCAGGTTCAAATACATGTAATTTTTTATGATACCTAAAATTTGCAAGAATATTGACCAAGCCGTGCACATTTTTTTTTCAAAGTGCGTTAATATGGTCGATATTAACGCACTTTGAAAAGATTTTTTTTTTTAAAGTGCGTTAACGTTGTCCCAAAATTAACGCAGTTTGAAAAAAAATTTCAAAGTGCGTAATTTTTCAAAGTGCGTTGTAACAATCCTCGTATTTATATGCAGCATATGTCTTGGAAGATCAGATATAAGTATTTTCTTATCATGGCCACAAAAAGGATTCAAAGTTTTACAATGGAATAGATATGATTCAATCTTTAAAAAAATCTTCTCAAGAACAGATGTACTTTATTTGGATAATAATTGTCAATTTGAATTTATTGAACACACACATTATTTAAAATGTTACAATGTAAATATATAAACTATATGTAAACTTTAGGTGTATATGTAAGACAACATTATTGTGATGGTAGTGTGCCTATAAAAATCCAGCCTAGTGACTGCCTAGTAACTGACACAAAAAATTGACTCTATTGTAAATTCTAAGGACTCCAAAAAAAAAATCTTTAATTAAAGATACACAGATAAAATAGTATAGTATCATAAAGGTAAAGATAATTAGCGATGATAATCGGAATGGAATATAAACAAGACATTAGTACAGAGTAACCACAATATTTAGCACTTGCATGGTAAAGATTATAACAATATTAATATTCATTTTATCCTTGAGTGTATGAAATGTGAATTGACATTCTTTATTTTTTTTTTAAATTATATAAATGTAGAGTAACTAAATAAGGAAACCAAAATAATCTTGAATGTTTGAAAAATATAACTGTAATAGAAAATTAAATAAACCAAAACTGAGCAACATCATGACACTGTCAATAATATATTGCAAAAGCCTTTGTAAATTCTTATTTTTTGCTTATTGGAAAATTGATGTAATGTCAAATAATGTAATTGATTTTGTGTGAATCTATGGCAGGATAAAATTGAAAAGTGAATTACGAAATGTAATTATAATGAGAAATTGCATTTTGAAAATATGGCAGCATATGCATATTAAACGACGAAAAGGGAAGTTGGGGTTAAATCCATGATTTAACTGTTAAAGCAAAGCAAATAATCAGAAACAATTTCAAGTTAGTAAGTAGTGCAGAGGAACCGGAAATGCACTGCTCTTTTGTTTCCGTAGTTTTGTTCTTCGTTTCCGCGATCCACTGAATGACATTCTTCTCCAGGATACTTAGAGGAAGGGCGCCATCTTTCAAAATTGTCGAATGGAAATCTTTGATATCAAATTTGGTTCCTTAAATGAAAAAAAATATTTTGATGCTGAACCATTAAAATGACTATAGTGATATCCCAAACAAAATACCCTATCTACAAAATGTCAAATACATAATGAATGAAGCAGGTATGCAAATATTTCAATACTTGTGAACATATGTATAGTTATATCTCGTTCTATATAGTTTACAAATTAATCAAAGACTTTAGATTTAATCAAAATGGTTTAATCTTAAAACATTTTAAAAATTAGCTCTTTTAAGAATTACTTAAAATTTATTTCACTATAGCCAAGTTGAATTGATAGATTAAAAATGTGGAAGAATGTATTCAACCATTTTATAGCATTATGAAGTTCTGATAATATTCACGGCACTTAACTCTAGAAATTCAAGAAGAGTTTTTTTCCTCTTAAACCTTAATGTATAAAACGTCATTATAAACTATACCTAGCTCATCTTGAGCCTTTATTCGTAATTCTTTTATTTTGAGCTCCCCAATTTTGTATGCGCATGCTTGGCCTGGCAATGTTATATATCGATCAATTTCTCTTGCTAACATGATCTCATCAGCCGAGGTGTGATTCAGCATGTACTGCATTGCTTGATCACGTGTCCAGCTACAAAGTAAGATATTTTTTTTAAATTTCAACGTGTGTATTGTATGACATGCTTTAGAAAATTATTTCTTATTAACTTACTTGAAATAATGTAAACCCGTATCGACAACAAGACGAGCTGCTCTAAATATTTCAGTCCTGTATCTTCCCATGCTGAAATAAGAACGTTTAATCAAGACAACTTTCCATGAACATATTAAATAAGCGGCTTCTTTTCAGCAGTTGCATCAAAGTTCTCAAATATTAAAAAAAATATCGGTGTTGTTTCGATGACTTTCTATAACATAAGACATACTCACAGGTCATAGTCAGTTTTGTATAAATTCAATTCTTCACCCAGCGATTCTGCATACAATGCCCAACCCTGAAAACATTGGGATACATATATTTAATAGTTAATAATGAAAGAAAGGTAATAAATATAATATCATATATAGTTTCAAGCTCAAAAAAAAAAGAACTAAAGAAGAACTGAAACATATTCTGAATACAATTTTGACAGAAATATTATGAACAAGCACATAATTTTTGCATTTTCAACCACAAGCGGTGATATCAATTATATCATTTTCATCAACATCACTTTATACGTTTCAGAATTAAAAGGACTGTGATTGTACAATATTGTTACCCAGTGCATACCAGATATATTATTACGTACCTAATCTCACAACACATATTGTCGTCTAAAGAAACACACGAAACAAAGAAAAAATTTTAACATGCAGTTTAAATTATACATGAAATATGAAAGTTCATTGCAGATGCTTTATTGCAGTTAAAAATGGTAATTCTGTGTTCAGAAAAGCACCAATTTGTCATTAATTGAACATGCGATCTCATAAAAACTGAAGATATAATTTCTGAAACCATCATCATCATTATTCATATCACTGGAAGTCATAATGGTTGGAGGACAATACACCGTATGTGCAGTGAATGTAGGCACGTATTTTCCCCAGTGACATTAAATAATTAAATAAAATATCTCTATGATACCTCAATATATGCTGTATAAAAAGGGACCTCAAAGGGAATGTTGTAGAAATGTGCATCCTTGTATTTCCTATAACTAGGGATTTTGGCATTCGACGCAACACTTATCTTAAAAAAAGCAAAAAAGGTAAATAAAGTTTACTCTCTTATAATATAACAGGAAAGAAAACAAAAATATTTTCTAAAGCAATATGTTTCACCTGTAAATGATGACCTGGATTTGTTTCATGAATAAGTAAAGCCATGAATGTGATCGAAAGTCTGTAAAGAAAGCAACAAAAATAGAATTCATATAATACATAGCAATTTTAAAGACCACTCTACCATGTGTTTACAGCCGCAACATAGAACAAATTTCATAACCCTAAGCTCTGTCTCTGCATAGCTGATTACTCATATTTATATAATAATAATATGCAATTTTATAGCTGAAACATTCAATGACACTAAAACATAGATATTAATTTTATATATCTTAAAAAATTTCTTAATTATCATAGTACGTGCTTAAAAATATGATTTTGCAAATGAGGACAGAGAGAAAACTCACAATAGTGTTGAAAAAACAGTTTCAATTTTGTATAGTAGAGAAAATTGTTGGAAGCTTCTTTCAAACCGAGTTATTCCTTTAAGCTTTAATTTGAAAAACTGTTACAGAAAGTTAACCCACTTTTGCAAATTATTAAAAATTGGAGATCTGTTGTATTTTAATTTTATAACTGATATTTTATTCAGGTTACTAAATAAAAAAGAAACGTACGATTTATTCGGGTGATTAACGTTGACAAGAAACTCTCCGGGGCGTGATCCGTCTGCCGGCCCCGGAACATATTGACCACTTATCCCCCCTGCTGGATTTGCCTTCACACTATAAAAACAAATTGTTAAATACATAAGCATTTTAACTGTAAGGTATCCAGTGGAAATATTACATGCTCAAACTTATGCATATATATTCATCACACACACACACAAATGCACACACACTATACCACATACACACTATATATATATATATATATATATATATATATATATATATATATATATATATATATATATATATATATATATATATATATATATATATATATATATATATATATATAAAATACTTACTCAACTGGTAGATCAGGAATGTCTTTGAATAATGTTGACAACTTGGGATTTATTTCGTTTGTAAGTGCATTCTTGTACCACTGTATTATTTCATCCTAAAATTGAAATATTATGTATTTTATCTAAAATAAAAATAACTTCAGGACATGTCATAAAAATCACTCTGCTTTTACAGACCATTTAGAAATATATATTTTGAAGTATTCTTACTGCAGTTTGGAAATAATACGCAGAATTATTCTTAAGGCCATCAAAAAACTCTTTTACAGAGCCCTGGTGATTAAGCTTCATCAAGACCTAGAAAAAGAAAAGATATTATTTTCTTATAATTCGGTACAAATGAATTTCTATCCGATTTTTTGATGTTCGAAATTTGACTCACCTTTTTCATTTCCGAAGAAATTCTCTCCACTTCCTGTAAACCCTTGTGATGGACTTCTTCTGGTGACAAATCCAGAGAGAGGTGCCAACGTAGACATTCTTTGTAGAATTCACCTCCATTATCCCAGCTACTTACCCCGTAACCACTTCTTACATGTTGAAAATACACCTTTTGAAATAAGATTAGAAGCGAGAGCAATTTATTGCAATCAACACAGAGAATCTTCATTGATTGAAATTCAAATAAACGAACAGAAAATTGAAGGTACAAGCAATATCAAATAACAAATGTGAAGCATAATATTTTCGCGAACAGCGGGATATATTTCAAAAATGTCAAATTTTACTTATTTTGTATAGTAACGTACATTTTCAAGGTAACTTTTTAAGTCTCTAAATTTCTGGATAATGATCTGAACAGCCGTCTCCGCTCTGTCTCTAAGTATTACTCTGTAATAGAAAAAAATGTGTCTTTATGTGCTGTTTAAAAATTTAATGAGGTTGAGGCAGTCAGGGCTTTAAGACAGACCAAGAACCCTTCTCCTTTTCTGAAATGTCTGTCGATATAAGAAAAAAATGTATTGGGATAAAAAGACAAATGCTCCTTGTTGTCGTTCAATGTGCCTTTCACCTTTGAGACTTTTAATGTTAAAATTTTTACTGTTGAAACGCCTTTCAATGCATGTCCAAATATGCTACAACATCCCTGGCTTGGTAGTCTTTCTTACAAATCTTACATTCTTATTTGATTTAGAAATTTTATAAAAATAAATACAGAAATCTTAGTTAGTATATTTTGATTACAGGAATATGGTAGAATGCCTTCTCATTAATAGAAAACTAAGAGACAGGCATTACTATTTTTCTTATGCCCTTTTCTCTAGGAAGGCGCTCAGAACATATCTTTACTCTAGAATACCCCTTTCTAAGCATACAAAAAAAAAAAAAGGTTTTTTAAAAAATGCAACCATACACATGAATATATAAGATAAAATCAGACAAAACTTAACGAGGAATCATATAAGAAATTTATTTTTAAAATATTATTTTTAAATTTTGTGTCTAAAAACCAATTAAAATATATTTTAAGAATTGTGATAAAAGAAATAGAATATTTGATATTTATATAGATTAAAATTATTCAAAAAAAACTTACTTTCTGGAATCATTCACGGTTTTTAGATTTGTCAGTTTATCTAGAAATGGCTTGTAGAGAATAAAGTTGGTATTGTTTGCACCTTTAAGAAGGCCTTCAATAGCCCCTGGGACACGGCTCTGAAATTAAAAAGAAGACAGATAATGGTAAAAATTTAAATTAAAAAAAAATCATCTCAAAATCTTTTTTTTTCAATTTAATTTCATTAATTGCCTGGCCAAAAGTTTTACTTTGATGTTCTTCCTTTATTTCCGTTGTGTTCTTTAAATTCATGAAGATTTTAAGATTTAAATTTAAATCAAAATCATATTAGTACACTATATTTCAGGTTGTGTAACACGTAATTCTGTAATTTTTTAAAAGCAATTTTTACGACTGGATATACATCAGGTGTTGAATGTTTAAACAATACTGCTGAATGATCCGATTTTTCTATACATACCACCGAAACATTATTATATGTGTGTCCTTTTTCTATTGATTTATTAAATCGTATTATCAATTGGTCCATCTGAAATGTAAAACGATTTTATCTATTGAATGTTTATTGATAATGATGTAAACATTTATACCCAAGGTAATTCTTTTCAGTGTATATTTTGATACTTATTGTCATAAAAAAAATTAATTCAATTCATAGTGATGAATAGACGGCCTTATATTTATTCATAAAATTATATAATGATAAGAGTAACAGAAATTCACCTCATTTGGATATGCTTCCAGTCGATTAAGGTAGTTTTCATAGTCACCCACTGTGTCAAATGGTGTTATTTGTACATAATATGGTAGCAATACGTGTGGACTTTCGAGAAAGTTAACCGGGTTCAACGCACTGTAACTAAATTTAATAAGACAATTAAAATACAAAGAATAGAATTATAAAATTTGAAGTCTGCTGAAGCTTAAGATAATTTGAACATAAATTGTATTAAAAATGGATGTTTTGAAAAAAAAATCAAATTATGCATTTAATTGGCTTTGAATTGAATTTAGAACTTCGGGTTTTTGTTTTGATGCCAGTTATCTGCCAAGAACAAATAATTAATATGATTAAATTTCCTTAAAATGCATATTAAATATTAATTTTCTTTATTCCAGTTCTATATGTAGTAAAAAGTACTTACTCTCTCCAATCATATCCATTAATAACCGTTGATAATATGTCGTTTAAGATATCGAAATCTGTCTTTTCCTCTGGTGTAAGTCGATCGTAATCAATTTTTTTCAAATTGCTTAGAAGACTTACGTATTTGTTCTAAATTAAACATTTTACTAATAATTATTCTTTTGTAAATGGTGATACAAGATAATTCACACGCTACTTTAAAATAGTATTTATGATATAAATATTTATCTTGTGAACTTAATATAAAATTAATAATATCACACCTTGCACATTCACATTTTGTAAAATTAATGTTTCACAAAGAGTTCTTAATTTCTATTAAATTAAAAAAAGGATACATTAAAATATTTCTTACATATTCATTCTGGAACCTGTCATATGAAAAATCTTCCACCCGGTCATTGTATTTGTAAACGCCTATTAAGGTAGAATACTCGGGGGAACGCTTCAGTAACCAAGCCCCAAATTCCTTCTTAAGGTCATCGAGATTAGATGACAAACCTTCACCTTGAAAATAAAAACAAATTCATGTACGTTATACATGTTATCTTTAATTTAATAAAAAAAATTACCATTGATTTTACTGTATATCTTTCCTTAGTGCTTTAGATAAGTCAACTCTATGTTTATGCTCATAATTTAGAAAAGATGACAAAAGTGACGAAATTAATGAAACGAAAAGACGGTTAAAATATGTGTTCTAAAAGGTGATTTTTAACTATTATGATATAATGCCAAAATCTGCAGATAACGAAATTATTGATAAACCTACTATAAATTAATACATGTACAAAATTTCAATGATAATAAATAGTGTTTTTTTTATTATGTGAAATTTTCCTTAACTAGTGATAAAATATTCTGAAAAACTTCATGAAACATTTTCATTGATTAAAGATGAAGAAAAAACAATCTTGCATAGAGAAAATCAGTGGCGGATCCAGGAAGGGGGGGGGCAGTAGAAGGCGGAGATCTGGGGGCTGCATTGAAGCTTAAAATGCTTGTTATACAAGCAGAATTTCAAAAAAAAAATCAAACGGGGAGGGGGGGGCGCACCGGTGCTGGATTCGCCTTTGTAAATAAATGAAGTGGAACGGTGTTAAAAATTCATTCGGAGGCCATGGTCTTTTTTTCAGAACAACAAAGATCACTTCAATTCAAGTATCTTTCACATGTTTATGTTGTGAATCGATCCACATTTTGTATCACTGGAAAGAAAATTTTATATCAATAAATAGAAAATACTCTTACCTCCCTTTATGAAAAATAGCACGAGAAACACCGTCAGTCTCAAATATACATTCATTCTTCTGAAAGTAAAAACTATATATAATTACATTACGAAAGTATTCCTCATTTTGTAAACACAATAAAACACTTGTTGTCCAAATAAATGAAAACCTACCTATAAACAATGACCTGTCCCAGTTAAAGAGATTGAAAGGGCATTTGTTATTGTTGATTTATATGCTAAATGAGGCCTTCTAACCCAGGTAAACTTTAAAATTTACTGGACCTGAACGTACTTACCTAAAGAATTTTATTGTGATCCGATCTTCTCGTACAATCTTTAAAAATCTTGAAAGAAAACAGTGTCTATAATTTCCTCCTGAAGTTATAACAAAGTTACAATTGCATATCGGTACATGGCCAACTTTATTGGACCTATGTGCACTAATATATGAATTTATGCTTACTTAGGAATTTTATAGCAATCAATAAAAAACTTCATAGAAGGTACGTAAGTCTGAAAGATTATATGGCGATGACTGATAATGGTTATTTTATTTCATGTCGTAGGAGATGCAGAGATTGACCAAACAAAATCTAAAAATTAAAACTAAGGCCTCGCAGCGCGTCAACCTGCCTCATTTCTCGCCTACAGCCTTGGAGGATGGACTTTTCTAAAAAAAAAAAAAAAAAAAAAAAAAAAAAAAAAAAAATTGTAAGTTACCTTTATCCGTCCCGCCTTCACCAAATTTTCTTGCTGTTAATTTATATTTGTATGTGTTTTCAGACCCATTCAAGCCCGTAATAAGCAATTTCACTTGGGGGGGGGCATACATTTTCAGTTGCGGGCACTATCAACTACCAAAAATCCTTAAGAGCAAAATAAAAAAAAAGTCATCAGTCATTATTATTGAGGGTGCAAAAGTATATTAGTAGCTGATTCTATATAGTGTTCTATATATCGGCAAAATTATTGGGTGACACGGCCCACCGTGCACCCCCGGTTCCTACGGTCATGCAATTTTCATAGTTTTTCTGTTAAGTCCAAGCTTTAATTATGTGTAATTTGGATTATCTCCCTTTACAAAACTCGTTTATTTCCCATATTTATATTTTGTAACTGTTTAAATTATATGCCTTTATAATAATTTTGGAGAAATTCAAGCAAATTAGTGAATGTCATATAGGTTGCAAAACATGAAAAACTGTTTTAGAGGATTTTTATTCTTTGTAGGAGGGTAAAACATTGTGTTTTAGTGTAAAGAGGATTATGAACAGAAAACAAAACACTTTTTTGGGTTCCTTGGGTATCAAAATACTTATTGCATTAATATATATTGAGTTTACTGTGCTCTGAGTCAAGAAACTAAATGTTAAAAATATCATGCAAAATAAGAACAATCTTTAAGTCATAAAAATGACCTACAAATGATACAAGACCTGATAACGTATGTTTCATCCGAATATATATTTGAGTAATGCTACATGGTAGGTTAAATGTTCTTCATCGTAAAAATGATCTATGCACAAGGAGTTAACCAAATGAAAAAGAAACCTTAGAATATTGTGGTCTGTCCATTTGTCTGCTTTTCTATCAACACTTTTCTGTGACACATTAGATTTTATTGTAACGTTTTAGAATTTTATTAAAGAAATGATTTACAATGAGAAAAATGTATTTATAAATTTAAAAGTCGTATTGGTTATCTGTCTGTATGTTTGATTAATGTATGATTATGTTTTAAGATTTGTAGTTATTATACACATATAAGTAATTTTTGACATGTCACCTTACCATCTTTATGTACAATATTTAATTCTAAACATACATGAATTAAGTACAGTTGTAACTTTCCAACAACAGCCCTAAGCGGGCACTCTCTGATTCTGTATATTGAAAATCATTTAGTGTATATTTATTGTGAACAAAATGATAGGTACACACATTTTCCTATTTTCATTTCCGTATACTTAGGATACCATTTCAAAATATTACTCGAAATATTTGTCACTATTTGTTACCAATGATAACTTTTACTACTCCCACAACTCAATTTGAGAAATTTTAGTCAATATCTTCATCGTACTAACATTTTTATACTTTTACTATTTTTGCAAAAAAAAAAAAAAAAAAAAAAAAAAAAAAAAAAAAAAAACCTTTATCAATGAAAGGGGGTCGAACCCTGTTTCAGTAGCTGTGATATCATCTGATAATTGATAATATATTTTTGTATTGCTGTAAATTTTTCGATTCTTCACTAATCGGATTCTTTGATTTATTCAAAAACTTTTTCTATAGCCTTCATCTCAACATTTAAATATATCGACGATGTATTATCAATTAAAATAGTTTCTTTCATTCCTATGTCGACTTGATATATCCCAGTGAATTTAATAAAAGATACCACAGAGTCTGACACATCTATTTCATATTTGGATGTTTTATTGACTATAGACGATAAGGGCCACCTGAGAACTAAATTGTTTGACAAATGAGATGATTTCAACTTTTCCATCGTCTACTTTCCGCGACACTTTGAAATGAAAGTTGCGGGGTCTTTCGGATAAGGGGGGTGTATACTGTCAACAGGGGATGCTAACTCCTCCTAGGAACCTGAATCCACCTCTGGAATTTTCGGGAGTCCGTATTATATGCCTTCTTCACAGAATTGCATTGTTTATAATTTTTTCGAGATCAATCACTGTTCGTTATCTTCATCTTTTTCACTGAGTTAATTGTTGAAAACTTAAAACCCTTGTTTGAGGTAGGATATATGTCATTTCTGTGTATTTAAAATATAGAGCCTATATGGTTTCTATGCATTCAAAATATTGAGCATATTTATTTTATTGAAAAATTATAGATAGCATAATGATGAATAAGCGTTAACTATATTTACATAGAATATATTATTGACTTATACATTGGCAGTGATCAATATTAAATGCACTAGAATCAGGCTTAAAAATAATTCCGGTTAATTCATAAACAAATTTTAAACACATGAAAAATTCTTACTTTATCTACACTATGACATAGATCTCCAGGAAATAACTATTTTTTGCCTTGAATAATTTCTTGCCATTGTGGAGACTTTAGTTTTACATTGAATTGCATCTTTACATTAAAAAGTCAGTAGAATAAAAAAAATATGTAAAATGTACATTGATTTCTAACAAAAAATAAATCGTTGAAATTTTAAAATGCATTCAAATTTATGTTGTTTAAACAAAAAACTAAATAAAATGTAAACAAAATTTTAAAAAAAAAAGAAGAAGATGTTTATAGAAAATGACCCCTCCCAATCTGCAACTACCAGAAATTAAACGAATGAGTTTGAACGTTAATTTTTTTATTATGAAAAAATTTATGAATTTATGAAACAAAATGAAATTATTTCGCATTACATAAACATGTGTATTGCTGAACGATTCTGTATGTAAATTGTAGTGGCTCCCTATACAATCAAAAAATCTTAAAGCAGTGGATTTTGTGAATTGGAATGTTGATCGTTAACATAATCTATTAAAATAAATGCTAGAGAATTGATATGCAGTCGACTATTCATGTAAGTTGTGAGAGGACTGCACATTACTTATCTCTCGTACCATTGTCTATCATTGAAAATAGTTTTATTGCTTATATAATTACATGCATAAAAAAGGATTTTATAACCAAAATTTAATAAGACACATATAAAAAGTACGAAATATTTAACTGATATAAAATCAAATACAATTAAAAAAAGATTTTAATGGAAGTAATATACATTGATCAATTAAAATTTTACTTACACTGGTAAAATAAAATACATTAAACCCATACTTAATAACACAAATCAAGATCCGAACGTTCAGGCAGGACAGATGATTAATTCAAAAGAAAAGAAATACTAATGAAAATAACTAGCAAAAATTTAAAACTGATTTCCTTTCTAAAACCACCGGAAGTGCACTGGTTTTGTTTTTCTGCAGGTTTGTTTTTTGTTTCTGTAATCCATTGATTAACATTCTTTTCCAATACATTAAGGGGAAGAGCTCCATCTTTCAAAACAACGTAATGGAAGTCCTTGATGTCAAATTTTGAACCTTTAAAAGTAAAAAAAATACCAAATTACATTGATGACTTTTAAGTTTTATAGCCAATTATTATCTTTTCTTTTCCTTTGTTAATAAGAAAGGAAAACCCTATGTCATTGAAGCAAGTCTTAATAATTTGGTAGCATTTATAAAATACTTTTAATTCCACCATAATTTAATTTTATTTATTTATTTATTTTCTTTTTTTTGCTTAACAATATTGTCTGCTTCTTAATATAATTTAATATATTCTCAATATAAAAATAAATTCAAGATAGAAAAAAACAGGTGCACTGTAAAATAACTTTCTTTGTACACATTAAGTATTGAATTACCTAGTTCGTTTTGTGATTTTTTGCGCAATTCTTTTATCTTGAGTTCACCTATCTTGTATGCGCATGCTTGACCTGGCCACGTAATATATCTGTCGATTTCAGTCGTAATAGAACCTTCACTGTATGCTGTGTAATTCAGCATATATTGTATGGCTTCTTCTCTTGTCCAACTTCAATGGAAAAAATATCAGAAGATCCAAAATCTAGTTTTAAAAATTTTATCAAGATTTATGAGCGATATGTCTGTTAAAGCACAAAGAAAACAGAGAAAGAAATAATAATTAAAATTCATTGACACTGTACTAAATAGAAAGAAATTATTAAATTAAAAATATGCTTGTTTCATAATTCCCCGATTCCTTTTACTGCAATTTAACATTTATTTTAAATAAAAATGAGCAAATTTATTACAAAAATTTTAATTTATATTACTTCTTTACTTTTTTGACACGCCTTATTAGGTGGTTCTGTCACACAAAAACTTAAAAATGCAAATCTCCTGTCAATACTGGAAATTTGATCTTTGAGAAAACCCACACTGGTTTTGCTTTGTATACCATCGCCAAAAATGTGAAATATATATACAAACTTAAAGTAATGCAATCCTGTATCGACAACAAGACGACATGCTCTAAAAATTTCCGATCCGTATCGTCCCATTCTGAAAATAGAAATGAAATTATGAAATCGTCTTCAATAATTTAATAGAATAAGTTGACTGCTAGGCCTAGAAATTAATTTAAAAAATCAATTATGAAAATTGTTCATTTCAGAATCCTCTAGATCTTAGCTTGAAGGACTCCACTTACAGATCGTAGTCAGTCTTGTACAAGTGCATTTCTTCTCCCAAAGATTCAGCATACAATGCCCATCCCTGCATTTCAATGCAAAATAAAATGTCCATCATTACAAATTTCCATAACAAGGGCAGAATTCATAATCACACCAGGGGCGAGAACTGACTGCAATATTTCGAAGTATAAAATCTGCTTTTACTGCAGGTTGCACAACAGTATTAAATTTTGCTATATATTCTTACCAAAAATGAGCAACTTTGAGTAGGTGGTATTAATTGAAAACAAACTTCTGAGAAGTTTCCTTTTCAGATCTTGTAAAACAATTCTTTATAAAGATTTTAGTACCAAAAAATACATAGCCATCCAGCAAGGCACGCAAGTTTGTCTCGCTCGAAGTCGAGCAGGTGCTTGAAAATCAAGTCCAGGACCTAATCACTCCCCACTCAAATACAATATATAGAAAATTCAGCACGCCCTAAATTTTAATGAATCTAGTCAATATAGGAAGTTTACATATTGTTTTTCATCTCATAAAAAAATTCAGCTCCAGTCTCGTGTTAAAATGCCCGAATCGGAAGGGAAGATTCAGGAATTATTTTGCGTCAGCCATGATTTGACGTGAACCTCAAGTGAAATACTGTTATGACACCTGCAATAAGAGTGAAAATTTTTGCTTGCCAGAATAATGCTATTTTCCCGATCTGTAATGAATATGCAATGTAATAAAGCAAGTTTCATAAAAATCCGTCTCAAGGTAGGAAAAATATTGGCGACACTCGGTGACAGGGGTGTTCGCGGTGAACACGGATTTCTAAAAATATGGCAAAAGTTGAACTGTATGTAATGATCTTGCGCATTGAACTTTTGTTGTTTTTTGGTCTCAAATTTTTAATTAATGCATACTGATTCACATAAGGATTAAAAATTATTTAAAATATGTTTGCTGTTTATAACAGGGCGAAAGAAGTAGTCTTTGTCATAAGGAAGGGGGGTGGGGTTAAAAAGAGCATTGAAATAATACATATTATTGAAATATCATGGCATTTTCTGCTTAATTACGATTGCTTTGCCTAAATAATTCTTTTTACGAACCAGATTTCTTTATCTGTTACCACTGTGTTCCAAATCAACGGATATTTACACATATTCAGATTTTTTATTTTGCTCCGGGTTTAGTCTAAATTCTTTAAATTTATAGATTTTGAAATTGTTTATGAGTAAATAATGTTAACGAGTGTGATGGCAAGGGATTTGTTAAAGTATCCTCTAATTTTCATGCATTTCTTTCAACCCGATACATCGAAATCAGGCCCTTGTGTGGTCAAGATAAATTATTTTAGAGGAAATCTGGACTAATTTTCTATGCTCCATTAAACGCGAACGAACAGCAATGACGGCCAAAAAATGCCATTATTTCTCATTTTCCGTCTAAACTCACGAAATTAAACCTTAAATTATAGACTACAATATTTCGAAGTATAAAATCTGCTTTTACTGCAGGTTGCACAACAGTATTAAATTTTGCTATATATTCTTACCAAAAATGCGCAACTTTGAGTAGGTGGTATTAATTGAAAACAAACTTCTGAGAAGTTTCCTTTTCAGATCTTGTAAAACAATTCTTTATAAAGATTTTAGTACCAAAAAATACATAGCCATCCAGCAAGGCACGCAAGTTTGTCTCGCTCGAAGTCGAGCAGGTGCTTGAAAATCAAGTCCAGTACCTAATCACTCCCCACTCAAATACAGTATATAGAAAATTCAGCACGCCCTAAATTTTAATGAATCTAGTCAATATAGGAAGTTTAAATATTGTCTTTCATCTCATTAAAAAATTCAGCTCCAGTCTCGTGTTAAAATGCCCGAATCGGAAGGGAAGGTTCAGGAATTATTTTGCGTCAGCCATGATTTGACGTGAACCTCAAGTGAAATACTGTTATGACACCTGCAGACTATGTTTTACTGCTCTAAGAGTAAATTATACACCAATGCGAACTGATTACTCCATGTCAGACATGCAAGTGGACGTACATGTAAGGTAAACAATGTGAAATAAATTGGAACATTAAAGACGCAAAACACGCACAAGTCAACAATGCACACACCTGTAAGCTTTCAGAGATGATTGGGTTTTAATCATCATTATCATAGATCATGATATTATATTATTTTTTTGAAAAAAAAATAGTTAAGGACTAATGACCCTCTGCTCCAAATTTCACGAAAATTTTTTAAACTTCCCAACATTGATTTTCATCAAGAGCTATAGCATCAAAATCAAATGAAAAATAGTATGAGGTACGAAGCGCTGCTTATTTTTTCATAAATGATTTTTATGTCAGATCATAATATGAAGAAATTTTAACACAGAGATAAGAAAGAGTAATAATTTATTATCACAACATAAAATTAGAAATACGCGGTGTATATGAAAATAATATTTAGTGTCATACTTACTAAATTCATATTAGAAAACATAATGAAGCGCTGCTTCCTAAGTCAGAATATCACAATGTTATATGTGGTTGTAAGAAAACAATACATCTGTTAACAAGAGTTATCTTTCTTATAAATATTTTTTTCAATGGAAAAAAATGTAATACTGATAAAAATGCTACATTTGGTACTTGATACATTAAACCATTTTTAAAATGATCCTTAAAAAGATAGAACTTATTCAATTTTTAAAGGTTTTAAAATTGGATTTAAATGTTTTGTTTTTTGTTTTTGTTTTTGTTTTTTTTTTTTTTTTTTGTCAAACATAATAAGACAATTTGAAAAGTACAGTCAAAGGAAATAGAAGGTAATGTTTCCATCATAGGTTAAGTTTGATTGAATTGACTGCTCAAAGGTCTCGATAATTAAAATCTGATAAAGTAAACTATGAGTAAAACTAGGATATCTTACTTGGAAAGTTATCTCTCTTATCAGAGGGTCGGTCCCCCTTAAATCTTGAAAATATATTACAGTATAATGATTAAAATCCACGCAACTTATGATCTAGGGTCCCGTTATAAGAGGGATTTTATACTTGGACCAAGTTGGTCGCAATACTCTGTTTCATGAATTACAGGTTATTGATCAGGTCCGACACAATCTCCTGATTAAGCTATATAGCTTGATTTAGCTATATAGCTTTATTAAGCTATTCAGAATAGCCTGATTTAGCTATTTTATCACACTTTTTTCTCAAATGTGTTATTTTCCAAGTTTCCAAGTATGTATGCACCTTGGTGCAGTGATGATATTCAACCTTGAACTCTTATGAAAATAATGCATGTAAAAATCACTCATCAAATTGCGTCTCCTTAAGAGACTTTGTACTCAAAGTTCTAAAAGTTTTGGGGGCTATATAAAGCAATTGATACAGTTACCTCTTCAATGAAATTATAAAGGAGGCCAATTATGGTCAACAAGATAATTGATTGGTAATAATTCAGTACAATGAGAAGCAATCATACTTATCCATGCCTTAACTCACACAAGGTAGTGTACAGTTACCCAAACAATGGAAATTCATCTTTTGCTTAAAAGTATTCAAATGCTGCAATGTTAGAACTATCTTTGATTTGGGTTGTTGATTTGATAACCCATATTACATATATGAATAGTCAAATACTTGCGACGTTTTGTCTATTTTGTACAAATAACAATTTTGTGAAAACCTGCATATAAATAGCTTTATCAAGCTATTTTGAATAGCTTAATAAGGCTATATAGCTATTTCAAGCTATAAAGCTTAATCAAGAGATTGTGCCAGACCTGTTGATTGTTAAACATTATCTTGATTAGTTCTCCAAATTCACTCTGAACTATTAAGTAAAAAAAAGTATTTGGTCTGAGGTGTACTTTTGTACTAAAAATCCTGTTACAGTATTTGAAAATGTCACCAATTTAAGAATATTATATAGTCCCAGCAACAATAAAACTTTTAGGGATTTTTTTCACTTGTTGACAAAAATTAAATGATAATTTTACTAATTAATTAAACGAATTAAAAAGGATTGAATTTAATTATAGTTGACCTACATTTATTGTACATGTATGTAAAAGTACCATTAATATAGAAAATATACAGCTTTCTCAAACACAGCCAGCTTTTCACACACATGTAAAACAATTTTTATTAACCTACATGTAACATAGCTGATAACACTCAAACTTGTCATTAATGTACATGTAATGTGTGGTTTTTAATACATGTAAACCATGCATATATTAACGTATGTGTAACGTGTGGTTGATAATAAATGTAAACCCTGTGTGTGAAATATGTGTAATGTGTGGTTTATAATACACATGTAAACCGTGCATTTATTAACGTATGTGTAACGTATGGTTGACAATACATATGTAAACCACGTGTTCATTAACGTATGTGTAACGTGTGGTTGACAAAACATGTAAACCATGCGTTTATAAACGTACGTGTAACTAGTGGTAGCACATACCATATGTAACACGTACGTGAAACGTACGTAACACGTACGTGTATTCGAACGGCACGTTTCAGGTACGTTATGTGAAACGTATGTTGTCACACGCACGTTATCCTTACGTTATACCACGTACGTGTAACGTGCGGTTGGAATACACGTATGTGTTACATACATTTCACGTACGTGTAACATATGATATGTGCTACCATACGTTACACGTACGTGGCACAATTAGCTGTGTATGATACTTATACATTTATCATATGAGCAGTGCATTTAACAAACATGTTAAACGCATGTTTCTAAAAACATACGTTACACACACGTTGCACGTACGTTATTTATACGTGAACCATATGAATAACGTACGTGTGCAACATGTGTGTAACGTATGGTAGTCAATATGTATGTTTAACGTACGTGTCACGCATGATATTCATACGTGTGAAAACGTACGTTTAACATACGTGGTGCTTTTTTCATGTGATACGTACGTGAAGTCACGTACGTATCACATACGTTTAACGTATGTGATACGTACGTGGCACATTTTGCTGTGTAAAGTATCTTATTTGCACATTATTTTTTTTTTAATTTCTCTGATAAAATGACCGAAAAATTGTATAAAAGAATTAAAGAGTAATATCGGTCTTTCAATGCTGAAACCATAGTTAAAAAGGGATGTCTGAAAGATCTATTAAATAAAATTCTGTTGTGGCATTCCTCCTTAACATGAGAACATAGATTGTTGAAAAAATCCAAGATCTTAGAATGATACTAGTCAAATAATGTTTCTTGAAAATGTTACCCTTATGCCTAGGTTACATTTAAGCCGATGGTCGGGCGACCAAATTTTTCTCGTATCGTCGTCTGAAAAACATGATCGGCCGACAGTAGTATCGGGCGACGCGGAGCAGTCACATTAATTCCTAAGAACACCGATAATTTTCAAATATTAAAATAATCTAAAGTCGGCCAACAGTCGCCCGATCATAGTTCGCTAAGTCGCAGTTGGATTTTCACCGTCGAAAACCCAATTCCTAAATGTCGACCGACCGACTTAGGGAACTGTCTGCCGATGGTCGGACGATGATCGGAGGATGGTCGACAGACTATTCAACGACTGCTTCAATTGAAGGAATCGGCCACCGACGCAGAAAAAATTATAACATGGCCCGACAGACACAGAATTGGTCGGCCGACGAAAAAAGAGTTCAAAATCGGGCAAGACAACGGCCGATGAATAGCCGATTGTCGCCCGAAGAATCCTATTTTTGCCTCAAAAACCGTCGGCCGTTGGTCGCTTTTGGAAATATGACTGGGGTGTTATGAGATAAACCAAAAACACTTCTACTAAATGTGCAATTTCTTTCACTACAGACTGCATGTATAAAAATCTTTTGTTTTGACCTCGAAAAAAAGTTTCTAACGGGACAAAATAATACATTTAAATGCTAGTTAAAACAAAATGTAATACATATTGTAACTGCTACATCTATATGTATATATATCTTAAGACTAAGAATTATCTGCTAAGTATCACTACAGATTCACTCTCACCTCTAAATAAGCAGTATAAAAAGGAGGAAGTGCCGGGGGTTGGAAATATTTGTCATCATGATTCTGTCTACGGTATGCTGGACCAGCCTGAGTGGACTGGATACTGCCCTGAGGGTGAAAAAATATAACTTTACTTGTTAGGCACTAATAATTGACCACGAGGAAGAAGATTGCTCGCCTCCTCAAATCCGATAAATCGATTAGAGAAAAATCAAGAAGGACGTATTTAAAAATGAAAGATCATGGTATTTTTAAGTCCCCTCCCTTTGTTTCATGTTAGTTTGTTAACATAACATTATTTGATGTTCAATATTGAAAAGAAGATTTACAGAATCAGTCCATTAATTTGTTTTATAGACACTTTAAAATATAAAATATCTTCATCTTCGTCCAAGGGTACAAATATTTCTTTATCTGTATAAGAAAGGCAAATAAAGTGACAAAAAGTCACCAAAACATTAAGTTCTAAAACCGTAACAATGATTCTCTTTAACAAATTATTAGTCCCCTACCGGTGAAACTGGAGGGGACTATAGGTTTCTTCTGAGTTTGTCCGTCCGTCTGTCTGTCCCTCTGTCTGTCTGTCAGTCTGTCCCACTTGGTTTTCCGCACTTTTTTTTCTAAACGCTTGCAGATATTGAGCTGATGTTTGGTATGTGAGTGTATCTTGATGAGTTACAGATCAAGTTTGCATTTCGTTCCGCTTCAATGATTTTTGATTGAATTACGACCTTTTCAATTTTTCAGGGTTTTCAACAATTTTTTTCTGAACGCTTGCAGATACTGAGGTGATTTTTGGTATGTGATTCTACCTTCAATGAGTTTTGACGGAATAACGACCTTTTCAATTTTTCAGGGTTTTCCACAATTTTTTTTTCTGAACGCTTGCAGATATTGAGCTGATTTTTGGTATGTGACTCTACCTTGATTAGTTATAGATAAAGTTTGCATTTCACTCCATTTCATTGCTTTTTGACGGAATTATGGCATTTTCATTTTTTTTACGGGAACCAGATTAAACTTGCCGGTAGGGGACTACTATTACTAATGCAATACTTTCAGAATGCTTGTTCAAATTACTCTAATTAATGTTCAAACTTGAGTAAAAATAAAATAACCCCTTTCCCAAGAATAAAAAATTGAGTGTAAAACATATTTTCTTAGATGAAATATGAAGATAACGAACAGTTATCAAGCTCAAAAGTCCATTAAAACAATATAAATCGGGAGCAGAGCAAACACGGACCTCTAAAAACATCTGAGGTGCGATCAGGTGCCATGGAACTATAAAAGGGCAGGTAGTTTTTGAAATGCTCATGATAAATTTTCTTACCTGCAAATGATGACCTGGTATTGTTTCATGAAGCAATAGAGCCATGAAGTCTATAGTTACTCTGTAACCGACAAACAAATATTAATGTAAATACCCTTTGAATTGTAAGTATTTAAGTTACATTTAATTGTTTTGCATTCTGAGTAAGATGATGTTAAAATAAATTTGAACTTATTGATGTCATTCTCAAAGAGTTATATAATGCAAATAAGAGAATGCACTAAAATCATGGTTTTTTGTTTATGTTATATTACTTGTATCATCTTCATAATTGAATGCAATTTATGTTTGCAAAACAAACAATAATAGCAACAAATTAAATACAATAAAAATATAAGATAAATAAAAACAAATACAAAAAAAATAAATATAATTAAGAGCAGTTGTTAATTTTTTTTTTATTAATCGTGAACGTAAAAAAATACATGGATAAAACTTAAACATAAATTATACGTAATGGATGCCATTTCTTATAGAAATGTTAATGATTATTTAAAGAGTAAGTGTTAGTTTTATGGTGTATTTGAGGGAGGATGATTGGAACATAAGCCACAAATTTGAATCTCTTTTAGACCATGATAAGTGTCATTCGCAGAAAATGGTTTTATAATAAAGCAATATCTGTCCTTTGAATAACAATTTTTCTAATTTTAATATAAGTACATGTGGACCTACGTGTATACAAATAAAAAATGAAGTTTTGTTTTATAGCAACAGTACTCTAATTTACTAAAAATAAATAAGCATTAGTAAATACAAATATTTTATCGTTTTCTGCTCAGTATTCTTGCTTTAAAAAATAGTACTGAGCTTAAAATTAAGTTAACGTTAATCTTACTTGATACATAAGAAGCTCTGCTCTGACATAAGCGACATAAAAAAAATAATAGGATTTTCCCTAAATATGGCGACATAAACTTACGATTTATTCGGATGAAAAACATTGACTTGGAAGACTCCGGGGCGTGAACCGTCTGGGGGTCCAGATAAATACTGACCTCCAATCCCATCTATTGGGTTCGGTTGAACACTAAGAAAACAACGCAACAGAAGGGAAATGAATAATTTTTAAAACTGTTTTTACAAATGTATACATAAAATAGAAAATTGTCGTCATTTTGGCTCAGAAACGTGCCTGACTGTAAATAAAAAAGCATTTAAACATTTCCTTTCGTTAGTGAAACAATTACTGATGGTTTGTTTTCATATTTTTACTTTTTAAATCTTGAAATATCGACTAATCGGCCGATTTGATGCTTTACGTCACTTTATTAACTTTTTTTTAAAAAATGATGAGGTATCACTTTATGAACTGATGATCAAGATCATATTGGCTTCGTTATTTGTAAACTCAACTCCCAAGCTCCCAGTATGACTAATGGAAAAATAAAATAAATTGACATGTTTATCGATAAATATGTAAAAAAAAAAAAAAAAAAAAAAAAAGACTTTCTCTAACAAAAGATGTTTTAAATATACTTACTCTACCGGCAAATTTGGAAGGTTTTTAAAAAGAGTTGGTATTTTTGGTTTTATTTCCTTTTCAATTGCATTTTTATACCATTGAATTATTTCATCCTGCAAAAATTATCATTAACTTGATGAAAAGTGAACATAAAATAATATGCAATATTGAAAAATAACTTAAATCTTATAAAGATAAATGATTGAATCATTCGTTACTGTATTGTTTCACAAAATCCTTACGCCAGACTTCAGGAAAAAAGACGAATTTGCCTTAACGTCATCAAAAAACTGCTTGACAGAACCATGATGATTAAGTTTCATCATGACCTAAACCAAAAGCAAAATGTACTGCATGTAAAATGAAAGAAAAACTTCATAAAAAAGATCTCTTAATTTTGTCCCTATAAAATCTATCTAACCTTTTTCATTTCTGTCGAAATTCTCTCAACTTCTTGTAATCCTTTATTGTGCACATATTCCGGAGACAAATCCAAAGAAAGGTGCCAACGTAAACATTCTTTGTAGAATTGTCCTCCTTTATCCCAAGTACTTACTCCAAATCCTGGTCTTAGATGATTAAAGTACACCTTCAAAGATAGTTAAAATATTCACTTTCACTATTCACTATTCACTTTTCAGATAAGTTAAAAGAAGTTCCCAATTATCTAAAACAATTATAGTAAACAAAAAATAATTTGGAAAAAAATATACATGCAAAGAACATGAAACTCCACTTACATCCTCTAGATACGATTTGAGGTTCCTGTACTTCTGGACGATGTTATTAACAGCCTCTTTGGCCCTGGATCTGATATCTGTTCTGACGAACAAAATAACAAATATGAATAATGAATCATGAATAAATGCAATCTTCGAAAAAAAATTATGCAAAGAAAATTTAATGGAAAAACAAAAGATTGGTATTTGACTTGACTTTAATAACGGTTATATAGGGCAAAACATTATTATAATCGTGAATTATCATGTAAGAGGGAAGTACAATCCTAAAGCAAAGTTAAAGTTGACATGAACTCTTCAATACGGATCATCCTTGTACGACTTGATTTATACACTGTGTCTGTTCGCCTTTCTCCGCAATATTTCTTTCAAATTCCTTTTCTTATACCATACCACCTATATGGCGTAATGCATTTGTGACACTTGAGTTATTACCTGGTTTGGCTCTCAACTTGTACATATATTCGATTGTAAAGTATTAGAAGGTATGTATTATGAATTGACCGAAAACATGTTTCAAACTCAAATTCATTATAATAACTGAAACAAACTTGAAAACTAATAAGAGGTACATTTTGAATATTTAAATTACAAGGAAAAAATAATTACACATGTTCACATGTGCATGCATGAGAAGCATGCCAGTACCTGGGATATTGGCACCGGTGTTACATACTAGCCTTACCCATAGCCATCTTTCTCCCGGAAAACTGACTATAATTATAGTAGTTTTTCTCCTCGGAATCTGATTAAACAGTAGATCTTTCCCCAGGGAAAGCTGGTATTGGGGATATATTATATATATATATATATATATATATATATATATATATATATATATATATATATATATATATATATATATATATATATATATATATATATATATATCCAGTAAAAGCCCTGTCAAATCAAGCAAGAAAGAAAAAAACATTCCATCTAAAATGGTGGAAATGTCATATTTAGAGCAATTTAAAAAATAAAGTCTCGGGAGAGGCCCCCGGAAACCCCCATACCATTTCCTCCCAATTTGGACCTCAACCCCCAACCCCCCCCCCCCCCCCCCCCGGAATTCAGGGGTCTGCCACTGGCTTTAAAAAATCAAATCCGATTTTATGTCAACCGAATAAAGAGGATGGCTGCATGTTCATTTACAGTCAATAATCACTTCTAAGGTTTTAATATGAAATCTTACTTTCTTGTATCCGAGATTGTTTTCTTATCTGTCAGTTGTTTATGAAATGGCTTGTACATTGTATTATTTACATCTTTAAGGATGTCATCTATCTGCTTTGGAACCCTGTTCTTTGATGGAAGTAAAAAAAAAATAATTACTCTTCCACATCTCTCTGTCTCTCTCTGAACGTGTATGCGCGTTTACCGATGTATTGACTTTTAATCATGATTCGGATCAGCAAACATTAAACAAGATAAACGAAAATCACGTAAATATGGCCGTAAAATGTTGTAAAAAATGGGTCCTACAAGTACGTACATATTTTTTCAAACCAAGAAAAAAATACTCAAACCTTTATTTGCTTAACTAAAATGAGATTCGTCCTTGCAACGAGGAACAAAACATTAATTGTCTGATTTGATAAATCTTTTAAGCACGAGGTTGTAAATGACGAATCCGTTTATTTGCAGCTGATACTAAGTCGTGTGAGTGAATCCTTATGTAAAACTACATATGCATTGATTTTCTTTTATTTTTTGTATTTTGATTTGTTTTAGCTAATTGCCACTAGCTTTTGGCATACATGTAAAATGTAAGTATGATGAAACAAATTATACGTTAAGCAATTTTAACCTTCAAGATCTTTAAATATTGAAATTCATTTTTTATAAAAACTTTAAATTTAAAGAATATGTAATAGTATAGACGTAGATAAGGAGTTCCCTTTTTATGTTTTTTAACACGAGAATGTGAACTTATCAATTTATGTACAATGTAGATTAGGCCATCTTTAAAAAAATTATTTGGTTGCCCTCTCCCGACCGACTGGCTAAAAATGGCCCGACTCAAAACTATTTTTAACCTCCAGGAAGCAATTATTTTTTTTTATGTATCCTGGATAATAATTTTTAAAAATTTAGCATTGAAATTGAAATTTGCTGAGAAAAAAATTTTCTTACCTACCTACCGACCTAATTTTTTCATCTTGAGTCGGGAGAGGGCAAGCAAACATTATTTTAAAGATGGCCTTATTTAGCTTATACATACCACCGATACGTTATGATATGTGTGTCTTTTTTCTATGGACTTGTTGAATCTTTCTATCATTTCGTCTATCTGAAATAAAAAAAAATAATTAAAGAAGAACAAATATACATTGTAAGTAGTAAATAATTAAACAAATAATTAAAAATAATCAATTTTTAGCCGTGCATTATGCATGACTTCAATTTTTTCAACCCATGTCATCTTGAAAACATTTAATTTGTACTGCGAGGAGATGCTTGATAATGTATCTCTGCTCTTCTTGAATTAAAAATTATTAATCAAAAATTCTTTTAAAAAATTTTTATATAATATTCCTGCTTAAAATGGAACAATTTTCATATATTCATCTTATCATAAATCAAATCTTAAACAAGACATTACACTACGTGGTGATTTGTTTGCGAAATATAGCCTCATTGCTCTAAAAAAAAAATCTTATTTATTATCATGATAAACTTATTCACCGAGGCTTCAAAAGGACTTATACTCCCTATATGAAAAAAGGTGAAGAAAACGACGAGTGGTCAATCAAAATCTGTGAACAGGGCACAAAACACGAACCCCGGAAATATATTTGAGTAAAAAAATGAACTACCAAACTTTAGAATGATATACATGCCCTAAATACACATTAAACAAGGTCTCCATGCTTCTGGACAATCAAATAACGGAATATAGACACACTCAAGAGACGTTTATAGAATTCGTGGTTTTAAATATTTTTAGTGAAATGATTTTTGGCAAAAAATTTTAGTAAACCTAATACAAATAAAATATGTATATCAAAACATATAACAATTCTGCATTAATCAATTATGGATGAAAATCTTAAAATAGAAATCAAGGAGGATTAAAATCTGATACTATAAGGTCCTAGCCTAACTTAAGCTTGTGGTTAAAGCTTTGGAACAATTACAAAGATTCTCTATCTTAAACCTGGTGTGGCAATATCATAGCACCGAGGATACGGAAAAACACCCCTTACATTTTTATCTCCAACCCCCTTCCATATTTACCAATGAATAATAATATCCGTGGCTCCTTAATCTGAATTTTCGTTATAAAAAATAAAACAGATTTTATTAAATCATAATGTATAGAGAATATAACTTGTGTGTCCTTGAAATAACATATTTATTACATGATAACAAAACACAGGAAAACTCATAACAAGCCACTGTCCCCTTTCCGTTTGTGCTTCCTATGACGCAGTTCACAAGCATTTTTGAGACCAGTTTAAGTTAGTAAATAAGTAAGTTACTCATTTATCTTAGTGACATGGAAAATAACAGCGCAGTCGTATCAATAGATACTCAGTGATTTATAAGCAACAAATTCTTAATGGTACTGAACACAGTGACTGCAGTATATATAGTATATATTTACAGTTGAATTTTCTTTTATTATTCTTTTTTCGTATATTCTTGTCCATGCGCAAAGCAGAATGGGTATTTATATTCATGACAAGCTTGTGTTCATGCATGGATATTGTGAAAGTTCCTGAAACTTTGATGTACAACTACTGCAATGCAATGAATACAACTTTAGACTCTTGCCTACAATAGAAATCAATACCTATGATACGTTAGAATTATCATCCATTGCTTTTAAAGCAGTAAGTCTCTTTTTTCGATCATCTATACGAATTTGTATGGTGATTTTACCCTACTGTGACGTTACAAACTATGATTCTACAATCTGTGACGTCATTTGCATATTTAAAAAAAAAATAATCACCAAAAGCGTATTGTTTCACACGAAAACTGTATGAATGATACAAAAAAGAAGAGAAAGATATGGTGCCAAGTTTGGTTTGCCAAGTGCTTATGGAGAAGTTAAAAAGTAAAAAAAAATATTAATGATTGTAGAAGACAAATAAGCGAGGGACAAACTTTGAATAGAAGAACCTTTCTGATCATGAACTTTCAGCTCGAGTGACATGAAATTATTTTCTGTGGAAATTATTGTCATACATGGACACTTTCTGATGATGAAAATACAAGAAAACTTAATAAGGACTGTATCTTTTCTTATATTCGTAAGGCCTTCATTATACAAAAAAAAATAAATGCATAGCTTATGATCAATATAGCTTATGATCAACATACCTGGTTTGGAAATAATTCCAGCCGTTTTAAGTAGTTTTCATAGTCCCCAATTGTGTCAAATGGTGTTGTTTTTTGAAGTTCTGATGGGTCAATTTGTGGTCCCTCAAGAAAATTGATTGGGTTCAGGGCATTGTAGCTAAAACAAAATAAGAAAATTGGAAAAACATGACATTTCATACGCGAATGCATTAGTTACATATGTAATGTTTTTAAGAACCTGACAAGGCATAAAAAATATCGTGCTATTATTGGTACCATTTCAATCTTTTTATCAGCTGCATATAACTGATTTATTTGATTGTCATCGTAGATAAAGCGATCTGAATGATAGTTTTATTGAGAAAACCATAATGTTCATTTCCACTTTTTGTATTTTAAACAATGACATATTTGGAATAAACAAAATATCTTGAAGTTCCATGTAAGATTGAATGTTAGTTAATATTCTTTTCTACTAATGCACAGGTTTTTAATTTAAACTAGAGGTACTGTGAGCATTGGGCTCACAAAATGATAACCCCCCCCCCCCCCGCCTCCCATATGTTTATAATGGAAAAGTCCATGTTTTGCTAAGGGAGAACCGATATAAGTGTCCGATCAAAAAGTAAAACAAGGGGTCACAATGGCAGTATATAATGAAGATTCTGTGAAAGTATCTTTAAATTTATTCAGTGGTATATATATGGAAGGAGTTGCGGATAAGAGATGGGTACCCCTAATATTATAGAAAGAATGGCACTGTTCTATGTTGTGCCTTTGAAAAACCGAAATATGTGTCCGATCAAAAAGTAAAAAGGAGGTGCGCCTTGGCACTATGTAACAAAGATTCTGTGAAAGTGTCTTTAGATAAGAAAAGTTGCGGATAAGAGATGGGTAACCCTTAATATTATAGAGAGAATGGCAGTCTCTATGTCATGCTATTGGAAAACCGAAATATATGACCGATCAAAAAGTAGAAAAGAAGGTTTACAATGGCACTTTATAACAAAGATTCTGTGAAAGTCTCTTTAAATTGAATTAAGTATAAGAGGAGTTGTGGATAAGAGATGGATTACCCTCAATATTATAGAAAGAATGGCAGTCTCTATGTTTTGCTATTGGAAAACAAAAAGATATATGTCTCCGATCAAAAAGTAAAATAGGATCTCGAGGTACACAATGACACTATGTAACACAGATTCTGCAGAAGCCTCATTAAATTTTATTCAGTGGCTAAGAGGAGTTGCGCGGATAAGAGATGCGTACCCCAAAGCCTTACGGACGGACGTATAGACAGACAGACGGACCCCATCACTAAACACTCCCCGCTTTTCAAGCGGAGGTATAATAAAAAGAAGAGATTTTTGATACCATCTAGTGTTAAATCAAAGTTGACATATTTTAAAAATTTGGAGATAAGCTTGAATGTAAATTGCTTTTTCCTGCACAACGAAGTTATTTGCTTCTATCGTAACCCTGTTTAACAAAGTGTACCTACTCTCGCCAATCGTGCCCTCGAACGATAGTCGTCAATGTGTCCTTAAAAATATCATAATCTGTCTTCTCTTTCGGTGTAAGTTGGTTGTAGTCGATCATTTTCAAATCATTTAGAAGATTTAGGCATTTGGTCTACAAATAAATTCTCAAATTAATTCAGTTAATTCTTTCAAATTATTTTAAGTAAAATAATATAATAATGAAATAAACTGGAATATTGAGGAATTTTATCTAGTTATTTGAAAATAATTTTCTGTAGATCGCTTGATGAATTGAAGATCTATATATTTATATTTAATAATAAATATCAAATTTCGTACATATTCTTCATTAAATCCTGAGTATGCAAACTTTTCCACTTTGTCACTGTATTTGTATATGCCAAGAGAAGTTGAATATTCGGGGGAACGCTGAAGTCTCCATTCCCCGTACTCTTTCTGTAGGGAGTCAAGTTTTGATGACAAACATGCACCTGTGGGAAATAATGTCATTAATGGTGTATGTTAATATTTAGTTATCTTATCATTTTTTTGAACAAGAGAAGTAGACCAACCTTTAAGTACATTATATCTAAGAATGTTCTTATCCCGACTTAGATAAATTTATGTAAGAGTAAATAATTTGGATGCGTGATTTTTTTTTCCAGTAGTAAGCTTGAATTTGACAACTTTCTTTAAAATAAAAATTATTAATGGCAAATAGATATGCAAATTATTCTCCAAACAATGTTAACTTTTGATAAATTAAAATCAAACAATGTATGATTAGGCAAAATTAATGTAAGATTTTTTATCTGAGTCAACGAGAGCGATGATGGAAATAAAAAGTTTTGCATTAATTTAGTTTTGTACATGTTGACACTGCAGTTTATTTATGTAAAAATAGTTTAAAGCCTTAAATAAATAATACACACAACACTCCATACAGGAAACTTATTTCGAACAATATACATGACATTTAAACACAATGACTGCAAAATTATGTCATTCTAATAAGTACAATAATTTGTCGATCTCAACCTGAGAAAACAAACGGAAATAATTAACCATAGTTCCAATGATAGGCATGTTTTATTCTTTCAAATCACTCACCTTCTCCAAGTAAAAATAGTAGGAACATCAATGGCTGTTTCCAATTTACCTCCATCTCGAATGTGACGAACATCTTAAAAAAACGTAAAAGATTTCTTTACACAACTTTAGAAACATTCATTCATAACGATCACTGAAATATACAAAGAAGTTTGTCACAAAGGTAGTTCAGGATAGGCACTACATACGTCCGTATAAAATGACTGGAAGGTGAAAAGTAAACACTGCCAAGAACGGTAAATCGATTCTCATTTATATTCAGGATGCCATCCTCAGTAAATTGCCATTTAAGCATAAAATTATAATATATATATACAGGTACGGTGTCCTAGATTCATGCACTCGCAAATTAAGAGAAAAAAAAAACAAAAGAAAAAAAAGTTATTTGCGTTCCACCCAGTGGTGAAAAGACATTTATAATCTATATCAAAATGTCTACTGTGAGGGGATTATAAATTGCGACAAACTGAATAATTTCTCATTTGTAACAATTATTATGAATTGTAGCATACTTAAATAATTTATCATTTGTATCAAGTTTTATAATTATATCTTTTCATATACCAAGTCGATAAATAATGGGTAGCAACTGTTCCTTCGCTATGCGCTCGGCACTTTGAAGTGAAAGTTGCGGGTCATTCGGATGAGATCTTAAAAACCGAGGCCCCGTGTCACGGCAGGCGTTGGCACGATAAAGATCCCTCACTGCTCAATGGCCCTAAGTGCCGAGTAATGGTCAAAATTTGAAGCCCTTCACCGGTATATGATGACTTCTCTATATGAGTGAAAAATTCTCGAATGGGACGTAAAACAACGTACAATCAATCAATCAATCTTTTCATATAAAACTTTTACCTGTCGAATTCATCGAAAAAAATTCTTTCTAAAATGGTGGTCTACTTTAAATGTTTAAAGAGTGAACAAGAGTCGAGTGGTGTTGTTTTAAATAATGCTTCAGGATATGTATGCTACATGTAATTGAGGCAGTAGTAAAATCCATCCGGAACACCTCGGGCCTTTCACAGAAAAACTGTGTTTTTCTGTGAAAGGCCCGAGGTGTTCCGGATGTAGTAAAATCCTCCTGTGATTTCATTCTTTAGCTCATATGCTTCAATACAGTTTAAGGAATGAAGAGGGAACTCCGGCAGTTACCTTGATAGTTTGTTATTTGTGAATAAATGCGTTCAAAAATTCAGCATACATTATAGAAGCAGAAATTTTCCTGACGATATAATTTCTTTGATTTGTGTTCTCAAATATGTTCATTACATTGTTTCAAAAATAAGCCTAGTATTAAATATATAACTTTTAAAGATTGTGTTAGTGAATTAATTTCCCTGATTAATGTTATCTACGAAACAAACAAAATTTAATCCCCAATGAACATTCCTACTTTTACAGCAAAATATGAGGGTTGTCCCAGAAAAACGCGAACTGTTTAAATATTTCATAAATTACCTGACCAAAATTATTCATTTTTTGCACAATGTTGGGAAATGATATTTTCGTCATTTTGACCAATTACTATAAGGGTGGAATGCCATATGCATTTAGAAACAGCATTTAAAGGGTATAAATATCGGTGTTCGGCGCAAGGCAATTTCTTGACTTTCAAAATTAGCTTTGCCATCTATGTTTTCTTTATTACAAGAATATTCGGAAATATAATGTGACAAAAATTACATTCATAGAAACTGTACGATCTGGAGTACCCATGTGTAATAAAATTATTCTTTGACTTCATAAATGACAAAAATATGGCCTTATATATAAGAGCAAACATTATTAGTTAGATATTGTCAAAAATGGTGACGCCGGGCGATAATGCGGCGCACCAAATTATCACTCAGTACTGTGTGGAGCAGGGTATAGCTCCTGTCAATACGGGAAAAGAACTGGAACGAAGAAACGACACAAATATATGTTTCAAACATTGGTTTATACATAGTAAAAGAGGTTTAAAGATTGATGGACTGGTTAACGGTTGGTAGACCAACAAAAATGACGACAAACTGAAAAGTCTAGAGCTGGAAGTCATACCTGGAGACAGCCGTTAACTATGCAAGCAGTTAAGTTTATGATCGGGGTTGGGAAATTGTCTATTGAAAGTCGGTAACTAAAAGAAAATCAAATGCAGTATCGAATTTCTGCTTCGAACGAATTTTTAAAGACGCACGATTGCTGAACAAATTCAAAAACTCAACGAGCTACGTTTTGACGTCGTCGGTGTTGCGCCGGCAGCTATTTTGAATGATTCGTTTATCAGAGTAAAAATGTTATTTATAGAGATATTCTATTGAAATTTCTGTGAATTATGTAAAATCGTTTATTATATTGCATGCCAGTTTTTAACTTTATAATATAAGTGAAACGAAAAAATTTAAAATGTTTTAATGGGACAACCCTCGCATATATCTTAGCTCTGCGTTATGTAATAACTTATACTATAAATAAATAAAAAGAAAACGAATGCTACATGATATTAAATGTATATAAGTCGTTTATGTATATACGCAACAAATTGTACATTTTGAAAACTACAGCTTTTCAATAGTGAATTATGTGCTGTTTAAAAACGATTATTTTGTCATAAATAGTCATAAATTACAATGATTAGTATATGTTCAAGATTTCTTAACTTTTATATTTCAAGCATTGTTGTGATATAGTTTGAATATCCCTTTCACATCAGCAATTTCAAAATAGAAATCTATTGAGTTGGAAATGAAAATAACACCATAAGCATGTATAAATAGTTTCAAATAACGAGTCGAGTTATTTACATATTTCATATCCAATGCTTTCTTATCAGATTGACCTGCCATCGCTGTGCCCAGTGTCCTGTTTCGAAAAATGCAAATGAATGAAAAGGTGAAGATGACGAACAGTGAGTGATCAATGTTAAAAAAGCTACAAACAATACAAATCTGTGAACAAGACATAAAGCAAGGACCCCCGGAAATTCCAGAGATGGGATCAGGTGCCTAGGAAGAGTAAGCATCCCCTGTCGACCGGTCAAAAAAAGTTTTGATATTATACACAAAACACTAGTCTTGGAGAATAATTTAAAAAAATAACAATAATTTTATAAAATTGTCTCTTGTTCAAATCAACTTATACAGTAATCAATTCTTGTGGACAGTACGTGACATCTGGAGAATTCACTCTAATAAGCTACAAGCGCTTTAACTAAAATGATTTCATCTTTGACAATGATTTAAGTGATATCCTTATGAAACACAATTTTGTCCAATCATACCTACGTCACGGAAAACTAATACACAATTTCTGCTGTTGAATAGCATGTTTAATTGCAGACTATTTGAAGATTTTTTTTTTGGCGGAACTTATCATACAAAAAGACAACATAAGGCTCACGATGGGTGTGACCGGTCAGCAGGGGATGCTTACTCCTCTTAAGTACCTAATCCAACATCTTATCTTTCCAGATGTCCGTGTTTTTGCCCTGTTGATGATTTGTTTTGATTTTTGGATTTATGAGATTGATCTCTGTTCGTTATCGTCACATTTCACCGCAAAGTGGATCTTGAAAATACAGAATTTTTTTTTTTACTTTTTTTTTTGATGCTTTGACGATATAACGAAATTCATAAAATTAAATAATAAGTACTTAATTTCATGGATTTCAATTAGGTAAAATGATGTGAATGCAAATTAAAAAGTATAAATACCTCGAACAAATGAACATTAAATATAAAATGATCCATCATATCCATACCTTCAAATACGAAACATATTAGAAAAATCAACGAATTATTCCACTTTACATCTAAAATACATTTTTATTATGAAATATATTAATTATGGTGTGATATACAGCAATGACAAATTTTTGGGATGGTTACACATCCGAGAAAACCCACAAAACTCAGATGATCGTTCAGCGATAGGAATAGATTAAAATAAGTTTCACAAATAACAATCCCGAGTTTACCGAGAATTGTGGCTTTTCTTTAAATTTAGTTAAGGAATGAAAAGCTTCCATTGTTTGTTTATACTGGGATGACACTTGCGATATTGGAGAAAAACATAACCCGTGTAAGCGTAGGCAACTTATGTATTTTTTTTCTGCAATAATCGCAACCGTAAAACCCGTGTTAATAAAACAAGATTACATTTTTTCTGTATAAGTTGTTTTAAATAAGGTGGAAATACGTAAAATATTGTATTGTGGATGCTTATGTTACCTATATAGAAGAGCTATGCAGAAGTTGATCTTTGACATTTCTTAATAACATTTCATACAGTATGGCTGAAAACAGATCCGACTAGTTTAGAAGTAAATTGCGTTTATTGCTTGATAAACAGCATTCACTTTTCATAAGAAGTAAAGAGAAAATATTCCGTTGATGTGAATATAATCAAGTGAATATATAGCTGTATAATAGACAACCTGTAAAAGAATTCTTTAAGACGGACTACAAATACTTATTCAAATAACTCCTTATTTTATAGGGAGAATATATCTATCTTGTAAAAAAGCTGCAAATCTGCTGAAGATCAGTCAAGATTACTAACTGGAAACTCGTATAATTCTCAAGAACCAAGGTTTAACATTTTGAAGTTTCCCATGAAGCAAAGATTGAAGTATTTTAAAGCATCTAATAAGTTTACTTTGTTATGATAGAATGAAAACTTTAAGTAACAATCCAAATGTAAAATCTGTTATTATTTTAGAGTTTTCGGAAGAAAATCTTTACACTGACGGTTTTGTCTCCAATTTTCTGGTGTTGATGAATTAATAAACGTTACTCTTCCCTATTGAAATGCTACAAGCATTATATTGACAACGTTTGACAAGATTTATTAAAAGTATTTAAAAGTATTCTGTCGTCCTAAATATTCAGTCTAAAAAGAGTAAAAATCTAGAAGTATGTATAATTTTTCATAAAGAATGTAATTTTTATTTGTTAATAAATCTAATATTAATCTCAGTTTTAGTCAATAAATCAAAAGTTTGTTTTATTATTCTCCTGAAATACGAACGCATGAACGTTTTATACTGTCCAAGTAGTTCTTTGTCTTTAAAACTAAATCTAGATTGATTTAATAGGGACACATTTACATATGTCCGTTTTCTTTGATTTGAAATCTTAAATCACATATTAGTCCTATCGATTGAATACGGAAAATACTGAAATTTTCAGGAGAAATGAATTTGCCTAAGTAAGGTTATTACGTTAACATCTAAAGAGTAACCGTCACGGTAGCTCAGTCGGTAAAGTGCTCGCTCCGTGATCGGAATGTCTTGTGTTCGAATCACGGTCACGACTGACCTAAGTCGATAAAAAATAGGAAGCAACTGTTCTTCGCCAAGCGCTCGGCACTTTGAAGTGAAAGTTGCATTTCCTTCGGATGAGACCTTAAAAATCCAGGCCCCGTGTCACGTTAGGTGTTGGCACGATTAAGAACTCTCACTGCTCAATGGCCCTGAGTGCCGGGTAATGGTCTAAATATGAAGCCTTTCACCGGTATATGGTGACGTCTCTATATGAGTGAAAAATTCTCGAACGGGACGTGAAACAACATACAATCAGTCAATCAATCTAAAAAGTACTGTTGTTTCACAGGAAGATTAAAGGTAAAATGGAAGAATCTTTACATAAAAAAGTACGATTTAAAATGCATTCGTGGAGGCCTATTAAGAAAATTTTCTGCCTTGTTTCCTAAGAAATCTATATTAGTCTCCTTTGGTTGATTGGTTGCATGTTGTTAAGCGTCCCATTCAAGAATTTTTTAACCATGCAGAGACGTCACCTGCTTTAGGTGAAATGCCACCAAATTTGACCTATGTATGGCGCTTACGGCAGGATGTAGCTGTGAGGATTCTTTATCGTGCCAACACCTCCCATGACATGTATGGGACCTCGATTTTTTAGTTCTCGTCTGACTAGCACTTCTTACACTGGCTGCTTGGCGAAAGAACAGTCACTTTCTATGTGAAAAGTCTAATGTTTGAAGTGGTGCCTGGAACGAGAATCGAACCGGACCATTCTGATCTCCCTTTCATTGATATCAAGAAATAGCCTCAATTGCTCCATAAAATGAAATGGATACCTTTGATACTGACTTGGAATCCTTTCAAAGACAAAAAGGAACAAGAATCTTTTAATACATAAATACTTAGAAACATTTCTTATACTGAGAAATCATTACTTTTCGTGGGGGTTTAATTTCGTTGTTTTCGAATTTTGAAGAGATTCACAAATTCCTGTCCACCACGAAATGTAAAATTTGATATACATAACTACGCAACACGTCTCCAACCATGAAATCAAATCCCCATAAATCAATATTTTCCCTCAAACGTCGAAAATTTGACCCCACAAAAATACGTGATTTTACAGTACTCACATACAAAATTGACTTGATATTTTCTTTCCTCTTCTGACTATTAGTGGTTGAAGAAATAATTGCAACAAAATAGATAAGTAATTTGTGCAAAGAAATCAAGTTAATGTATATTGTTAAAAGAGAAATGAGACCGTCAGTTTAATTCTGAGATATTGATTTCATTGAGTGTCCTGGTGAAGTGCATCTTCCTTTTTACAAAACGAATGAAAAAGCTAAATGCAGTATATTCATATTTTTTGACCCCATAACAGTTAAAGTTTGAAAACTTGTGTGTGCTGAATTGTATACATTATTTGAAAATCTGAGTTAACAAAAATATAATAGTTTCGAAGTAAAGTATTTGCAATTTTTTTTGATTTTGCGTTAATTTTCAGAAAGAGGTCAAAATTTGTTATTTTGACTATGTAAATAAAGCAAACCTGTTCCATCACAATATTAACATTTTTCATTTATGTTATAATTCCTATACATTATAGCAAAACATGAGTTGGAGCAAACCTGCGCCTGCTGACTTTCACTCAATTTATCGACGTAATTTACACCTTTTTCTCTATATAAATCAAGGACATTTTGAATTAAGGTCATTTTTAAAACATGGCATCATGGCTAATGAATATATTTAAGGCTTTGAAGTCTGCATATATCCCCTTGATTTAGAACACAATTATAGACTTCTCCATCAAAGTTTGATTCTGGGGGCAAATTTTGGTAATTATAAAATAAAGACCTTTCTCTTTAAAATAGTTAATGTTCTCAAACGTGCACAAAAACTGAAGAAGGCATGTACTATAAACCAACTTTTATTCACGTGTGAGAAATTTCCAGGAGGGTAGTGCGACCTCCTTTAAATCTTGAATTTTTCTGTATGTGAACTCTTTATTTCATTGCATAATTCCTAAGTCGCTAAAATTATTCGTAGCAGATAGATTTCAACTAAAAAATCGCGAATTATTATTGGTTTACAGTATACAGCATTCATATAAAAAATATCACCATCATTAATTCTATCATTAGCTAAAAGATATACTTATCTAGTATCTTTTAAACAAAAAAAAAATATTAGGTTAGTTATTAAATATATCATTTCACTTAATAAATTCGATTTTGACTCGGATACACAATACTCATGATATTTTTTGAAATTTGTCTGTCTTTGATTGTACATAATCAAATTATATATACAATACGAATGGAATTACAAAACATGAATGAAGTAAATACTTCATTTACATATATGCATGATATGCATGTCAACAGAAAGATTTTAACAAAAGTAATATGAAAATAGTTGGCAACATTTTTAAATTAGCTGTTTTTGTAGATCCCTCTGAGGTGCACTGATTCGTTGTTTTTGAGGGTTTATTTTTTGTTTCAGCGATCCACTGGTCCACATTTTTCTCCAGGATGTTCAGAGGAAGAGCTCCGTCTTTCAAAACAATGGAATGAAAATCCCTGATATCAAACTTTGACCCTTAAAAGTAAACCAAGAGTCCAGTTTTATACATTTTAATAAGATGATTTTTTTTATTTACACATATTTCAGGGACAGGGACTTTATCACAGAACAAAGACTGGTTTGAATCCACTATGAAATGATAACATTACCATTTTTTGGTTCCAGTCACCAATATATCGTGCATGGATTTTCAAACACTTAATATCATAATCAGTGAAATATGTGATACATCTTCGGATACCCACGGGTGATCTCGTCTTTTACTCATCATCCGTGGGCAATCTCGCTGAAATATCGTCGTTAAATATCCAAATTTGTCGATTATAGACAACCAATCAGAAAGTTGGAACTCTTCAATTTTGAAAATACGTTTATTAGTTTGCTATTTATGCTAATATCGTAACGCCTGTTAAAAACGTGCGAATTTAGTTTTAAAACAAAAAACGACAAGTCATACAGGTCACTGGCATCAAATACCAGTCAGGAATAGGAGTACCTATCTCAAACTGCTTAATGGTGAGTGGAATTGTTTGCAATCGGTGTGACCACGGAAAAGCCTTTGTCATTACCAAACATACATACGTAAAGAGTGAATCGTTGATTTGCCATCGCGACTCTGTACAGCAGCCAATCAAATGACCCGAGCATATTAAATACATAGGACATATATTAATATTTCTGCGAGTTTGCCAACGGTTGATGAGTAAAAGAGGAGATCACCCGTGGGTATCCGACGATGGTGAAAAGAATACGGGAAGAAAAATACCTAACGCATTTTTAGCCCTTTCCCGCAATTCCTTTATTTTTAGTTCGCCGATTTTGTATGCACATGCTTGGCCCGGCCATGTCAGATATCTATCAATTTCAGTCGTGATAGAGTTTTCACTGTACGCTGTGTAATTCAACATGTAGTCTATGGCACGTTGTCTCGTCCAACTGAAAAGACAAGAGGAAAAACAATAATGGTGCATTCGATTTACTTAACCTTCTTAAAGTTTGGTAGACTCTATGGTATATATCAAAATGCTAATCATTCCAAACTGCACATGTATTTAATTTTTAATAGAGACATCTTAAGCATTACATCTTAAATACTTTCATTCAAAGAAATGTGTTCCTTGTATACCCTTCCATTGAAAAATGAAATACATTTGATATTTTAGGTTGAGTTTGAGCTAAGATTGTTATAAGATACAAATATCTCTAAATACTTGTATCGGTTTCCGTGTTAGAAATATAGATTGTATTTAGATATAAAGATTGACTCTTAGATATTTTGCTATAGTCCATTGATATGGTTATATGTTTTCATGTTTTATTTAAATGCAAGATATACAAACTTAAAGTAATGCAATCCTGTATCGACTACAAGACGACAGGCTCTAAATATTTCCGATCCGTATCTTCCCATACTACAAGAAATCATAATTGAATTATGTGCTTTGTTCAATTTCTACTCTGTTAAAATATAATGATTGATTGCATGAATTGGTACATTTATAAATAAAATAAAGAACCCACTAAAAAAAATCGTTAATTGATATTGACTAAAATTTCCATATAAAATTAATCCTTACAGATCATTATCAGTTTTGTATACGTTCATTTCTTCACCCAAAGATTCTGCATACAATGCCCATCCCTGCATTATGTAAACATGAGAAAGGTTAACGCAAAGTAAGATGATTTTTCCCCATTTTTTTAAGGAACATCATTAGTAGTTTGAATAGTATTTACAAAATTCTCAAGATATTGATCAATTCCAAAACACTAAGGTCGAGGACGTTGCATCATAATTTTTCAAAACTAATTTCTGGAATCTTTTTTTCTAGGAATACGAAAACAAATCCATTACTTTTCAATATCTTACAAACGTCACAAATTTCCACTGCCAAATTGATTTAAGGAGCCAAACATGATAAATTTGCACACACCCTGCATCAAACGATGTATTTTTATAATTGTTTAAACGGTCGAATTTGTATTTGATTGTTCAAAAAAATGAAAATGAGTACTATATGCATAATAACTTTTAATAAATATTACATGCTTTTACCTCTACATAGGCTGTGTAAAACGGGGCTTCAAATGGAACTGTGTAGAGATACCCAGTCATCTGCTTTCTATAACTAGGGATTTGGACAGTAGATGCAACGCTGATCTGTCATGTAAAAGGACATTTAAATTACTGTTACACTGTTAATTATAATGGATTTAACAAACAATTGTTGGTGCGTGAAGTTATTATCATAAATATGATGTCTACGATACGACAACGGATTACCTGGATAAAAATGTTTGTTCTTGAAAACAATACGCAATTACATTGAAAATAATACTTTGATACATGTAATTGCCAAGAATTTAGAGATAATACTTCATAATATGTGATTCATTTCAATTCGTTTTTTTAAATAGTCAATCACAGAAAATTAAATTCAATTTTACCAGTAAATATATATATACCAGTGTAATTACCATTTTTTGAAGAAAAAAATGACGAAGAAATACTCTTTGTGATCATTTAATGGAAAATATGTAATGCAATGACAGAAATATTACATGGATCTGCTTACCTGTAAGTGATGACCAGGAATTGTCTCGTGAAGTAAAAGAGCCATAAAGTCAATTTTAATACTAAAAATGTACAATGAAAAGGATATATAAGACAAAATTTCTCTTTCCATTCTTTATAATTAAAAACATTTTAACAAGCCAAATTTCAAAAAAAAATTGCTTGTTATAATGGATTTTAAAACAAGAGGCCCAAGGGCCTTAACGGTCACCTGAGTATAATACAACAATTTAAAGGATCCATAGAGTATAAAATGAACTGAAAGGTGAAGCTGTGTTGCCCAAAAGCAAGAAAAATAGTATGATCAGGATCAACAATATTATTAGTCTAGTATTCATTAACAGTTCATAAATTAGGTTCTAATCTGTTCCCCATTTATCACTCTAGCCAGACAGTATGTAAACAAACTATCAGTGCTTCTGTACTCTTTTAATTCCTTGTTGAAATATCTTACATTGGTCTCTCTTGGTCTTTGATGAACATTTAATAAGACAAGTTATTTTTGTCTCATTTTTATTTATCTATTATTTTCAAGTCTACCTGATCATTAAAACTATGAAAGTACTTTTTGTATTATGCAATAAAAATTCTTGCATAATTCTCTTACTCTATTAGCCTTTCAAGTACATTATTTACAGTGATTAATTATCACAAGTAAATGGCAAAGGGTAATAACTCCTCTCAGTAGAATACAAATTAATAGAGCCCTAGCCTGGACCAGAACACTTCACCAAATGGTCCCGATGTTCAAAAAACACCCTTCTTTATTAAAACGTTTACTCTTTTTGCCTCTGATATGCCCAGGTGCAGAGAAGATTTTTAAAGCATTAATGCATTTTCACTCTATAATAAATAGAGCCCCGCCCTAACATCAGAACCTCTGATCCAGGGATCATGAAATTCACAATTTTGGAAGAGGCATCCTTGCTTATCATAACTATGCATTTGTTTAAATAATACCCAGGAGTAGAGAAGAAGATTTTCAAAGAAATAATGCACTTTCACTATATAATCTATATAGCCCCGCCCTAGCACAAGAACCCCTGAACCTTGGACTATGAATTTCACAAATTTGGTAGAGGCACTCTTGCTTATCATAACTATGTATTCAATTTGTTTCAATAATACCCAGGAGTAGAGAAGAAGATTTTCAAAGAAATAATGCACTTTCACTATATAATCTATATAGCCCCGCCCTAGCACCAGAACCCCTGACCCTGGGGTCATGAAATTCACAATTTTGGTAGAGTCATCCTTGCTTATCATAACTATGTATTCAATTTTTTCAATAATACCCAGGAGTAGAGAAGAAGATTTTCAAAGAAATAATGCACTTTCACTATATGATCTATATAGCCCCGCCCCCCTAGCACCAGAACCTCTGACCCTGGGTCCATGAATTTCACAATTTTGGTGGAGGGCTCAATGCTTATTATAATCATGCCAACAGTTTGACTGCTTGATGTCCAGGGGTAAAGAAGAAGATTTTTAAAGATTGCATTAATTTTGATGGTTTTGGCCCCACCCCTCAGGCCCCAGGGGGGCAGGGGCCACGAATTTCACAATTTTTGTTTCCCTTCACCCATAGATGCTATATGCCAAAATTGGTTGAAATTGGTTTGCTGGTTTCAGAGAAGAAGCTGAAAATGTTCAAAAGTTTACGACCGAAGAACGACGGACGACGCACGACGACGGACGAAAAGAGATAGAATAGGTCACCTGAGTGACTCGGGTGACCTAAAAAATCGAAGACTAATTATGATTATCCAAATATAACAAAATATCCCAAGGTACACAAGATAAATGCAGAATTAACCAGTCCAAAAATAATTGTACGAAAGGTCCTCTCATTTCAAGCAAGTTATATAATAAACTACTGTGAAATCACAAATTTTCGTGGGGGTTAATATCGTTGTTTAAGAGATATGAAGAGTTCCACGAATTCATGTCCACGACGAATTATAAACAACGGACATATAGTTTGGCACAACATTTTCGACCTAGTCTGAGTCCTGTTAGTCAGAGGAGCAAAATAACTTTATGTCTTTTTATAAACTTTTGGCTTTGCTGAGCCGTGAGGTGTCTATAATAGAAGAATAAGTAGTGAATTGTAAAAAAAAAAAAAAAAAAATACATGTCTCATTTTTCTTTAAATGAATAACTCAATAGTTCAAACATACGATTTATTGGGATGGAAGACGTTCACTTGGAATACCCCCGGGCGTGATCCATCGGGAGGTCCTGCTAGATACTGGCCATCAATCCCATCTATTGGATTCGGCTGTACACTAAATAAATAGATTGTAGCCAAGGGACACATACCATAATAACCTTCAGTTTAAAATCAGATGAGATATAATTAGGTTGAAAGCAGATTTTCATACTAAAACTTTAAGATACTTGAATATTTTATATCTTTAAATTTGGCATCAATTAAATTTGAATTAAGTTGCTTACTCTACTGGCAAGTTAGGAAGGTCTTTAAATAACTTTGGCAATTGGGGTTCAATGTCATTTTTAATTGCATCCTTGTACCATTGTATTATTTCTTCCTGTTGAAAAATTTAACAGTTGAAAAAACATTATTTAAGATTTAAAAGAAAAATAAACCTGAGAATGTATGGAAATAATCTTACGCCAGTATTTAGATAATTATTTGGATCCGCCTTGATCTTGTCGAAAAACTCCTTCACAGATCCCTTATGATTTAATTTCATCATGATCTACATAAAAAGTGAGAAAATAAAACAATTAACAATCTAAAAATGCCATTCTGTCTTGCTTTCTAAAATGAAACATATGCTCTCACCTTTCTCATCTCCGAAGAAATTCTCTCCACTTCTTGTAAACCCTTGTGATGGACTGCGTCTGGTGTTAAATCCAGAGAGAGGTGCCAACGTAGACATTCTTTGTAAAATTCACCTCCTTTATCCCAACTACTTACCCCGTAACCACTTCTTACATGAAGAAAATATTCCTGAAAGAGTTTTCAAATACAATATGTATGCCAATTTGATCTAAATGTTATCAATTTATATTGAAATTTAAAAGTTAAGAATGTATTAATACTCACAAATAAATCATTCTTCTATAACTAGTTATCTAATTGTATACATATGCTAACAAGCATATTTTAACACTTACGGTTTCAAAATATCTCTTTAAGTCTCTAAATTTTTGGATCATGTTTTGGACAGCTGACCTTGCCCTTTCTCTCATATCTGCTCTACAATTTATGACCGATATTTTAGTGAGTAATGAAATTCTCTTCAAGAGTATTTACCATACATTAGTGGCTTGTAAAAAGTATCTCTCTTTTTCTTAAATTCAGTTTAAAGGAGACGGCATTATCTCTTAAAGAGAAGTGCGTCTGGGCGAATTAAAAACGGGACAAATTTTTGCAAGTTTTAAAGGGCGAAAATAGCACGGGACAAAAATAACCCTGTATAAGTACATGTACCATAATGCCATCAATGTATAATATAAACGCAACTTTTTTCATCAATCCATTAACCAAGTACGTAATAAATAGCATTTTATTTAACCATAGTTAAGTTTTGTAAAACGACTTGTTTTTTTGTTGTTTTTTTTTAAGCGTAATAAAACCTACTTCTTAGATTCATCAATAGTTGTCAGATTTGTCAATTTTTCGAGAAACGGTTTGTAGAGAGGGAAGTTTTCAGCAGTCGCGTTAGTAAGAATCGCATCTATTTGATCAGGAACTCTTTTCTAAAATGAAAGAAAAATATAGATGGATTAATTTATGGGATCGACTGGGTTTTCTTTGCGCAATAATTTGCCCAGAATAGGGAAATAAAGTGTATTTACAGTTTTAAAACAATTATTTCAAACAAAATTTATCAAATTTAACAAAATTAAGAAGTCACAGGTGAAGATTTTCATAACATCTTTTAAGATTTTTTTTTAACAATTTGTCTAACTGATACGTAGACGGACGTCCTTATATAGTGTGTTTGTGATCAACTTAAGTTCTCAAAGAGGCGGTCATAAAGTATTTTAAAAAATACGTTCTTAAAATTTTAAACACAGGAATTTGAAAATCTCACAATTATTTTTGGTATTTTTTTTCTGTGTAAATCCTTAGCATCTGTCATATTTTTGTATTACTCCATAAAAGAAGGAAAATTTCGTAAATTTTGACATTTTGAGATCCTCCCTCTGGAAACAAGACTGTAGATTTCTATGCTTCATCCATATATTGTACAATATATTTTTTCCTCATCACATGTGATTCTAGCAAAATGTGTGTTGTAATATTTTTATAACTTGCTTTGAAGTGCGAAAAAGCATTTTCCCATACAATCCTATATTAATATTAAATATATTTTGAAATGATCCCTTAAAAAAACCATGACGATAGATTTTCCTCAAACTTTGCATGTACACTGAAGTTGGTGTAGGGGCTGCACATGGAATAAAATTAAAGAGTTTTTCTTTTGCAAGTTTTACACAATAAAACTCAAATCAACCCCCTTAAATACCTACATATGTGTCTCATCTTATACAAAAATATCTCAACCATCCTCTCCTTTCTTGTAGAATTTTTTCTATACACTCTGGGAATATATACCAACATTTCCTCTGGTCAATCAATTAAAAACTGACAATCGAACACATATTTTTTATTATACTTAGCTGTATGTAATACTTACCACAGAAACATTATGATACGTGTGGCCTTTTTCTATTGCTTTATTAAATAACGACATCATTTCTCCTATCTTAAAGAAAAGGTTCAGCAATATATTAAAAGAATAATCTCAAACGACTGGAAACAATGGTTTTTTTCCTTTAGCAAAAAATAAAATGTCATATTGATATACAGTTTGTAAGTGTTGATTAATGAACTTTCTAATAATTGTTCTTGTTATATGAAGTGATGTCAAATAAAAGACATATGCCTAATTTTGTAAACATGAATATACATTTAAGAAATTCATTTGTAAAACAAACAGATAACATACAATTATTATGAAATTATTTTTGGGAACAAAAATATACATACATTATCTTACCTGATTAGGATACAGCTCTAAGCGCCTGACATAGTTTTCATAGTCGCCTACTGTGTCGAATGGGGTAATACTTGGAAGAGAAGATGGATCAATTTGTGGTCCTTCCAGGAAATTAATCGGGTTTAGGATGTTGTAGCTATAAAGTAAGAACTTTCATATAGAGTGAATTTGTGAATGAATTACATTGTATATATTCTGTCATTCTATTTAAAGTAAAAGACTTTTAAAACAATTTTTATTTCCTTTCGTTACCAGGATTAACAACCAAAGTTAAAGAATTGTTTATAGTGATATTGTTTTAGGTAACTCGTATCACTTTCTATCTAGATCTGTTCCTGTCCGTCTGTGAATGTCGTGTATCGTTCGCAAAGTTCCAGACTGAACATTCTTAGCTTTATTCCTCTCCAATTCTCGACTTAATTTTAAACATATATTGCACAAACCAAACAAAAATTTGAATTTCCTGTTTCTCTGATACTGTGGACTAAAGATGAGGCAAACGTATCGAAAATTAATTTCTTCTCTTAATTGGAAATCTAGCGAACAAGCTTGATTCTTCCTATCCCTTTCTACCAAATCCTGTCATACATTCACTGCATGATTGTGATGAAAATATGAAGATTTAGGTCTTCCCCCGAGAGGAATATGATTTTTCTTGGCCGAATAAATCTTCATATTTCCAGAACATCACGTTGTTTATTATAGAGAAACAATTATTTTTCTTCGTTGAATAAATTTCATAGTTCCCAAACATTCATGCAATAAATTGTTTATTATATCGAAATTGACAAGCCTTTAAAAATAATCAGAAACGTTCAAATTTGGCACCGCTCTCAAATTCACTTATAGTTCAAGAAGTCACTTAAATGTTTTAAGAGAAGTCTTGAACCCTTCATAGACAATTATTTTCGATTTCTTTGACTCTTTTAAAGCATCTTTTTGGAAAGAATATCTCTAATTCGTCACTGCTTGGTGGACTGAAACCTTTCTACTATTGTAAGTTTGGTGCTGCTCTCAGGAGGTTCGCTCGAGAAAACACACAAGGTCTCCGAACAACAACAGGGAAATATGAATTTTTCTGGCTCTGTCACTTGACTGTCAAGAACCAATCATAAAGCGTGTTGTATAGAATAATTATAATGATGCATAATAATCTCACTTATTTACTAATTCGGCCTTCAGAAGCGAAGGTTGCCTAGGCAATATACGTTCAAACACTTAAATTTAGAAAACTTTTTACAATTTTCTTTATTAACACATTTATATAAATAATTGGTTACGATTAGTTAGAATAATCTAACTGTGTTTCGGGGACAGGCCTTCACCAAATTAGAATGCCTCCCATATACCTGCAAAGAAGCAGAAAATTGCAGAATGGCTCCGAAACGGTTTTGGAGAAAATCAAATGAAGTTGCATGGAAAATAACCATCAAATTAATCATAAAAAACCTTTTTGTGATGTGGAAACTTTTCACCCAAAAAATTAATCCATATAAAGGAAGAATTCAACACTTTTTCTAATAGGTTTTTACTCGCTTCAAATTTACACGCCATGTTCACATTTGGAACTCTCTGGATTGTTCATGGTAAATGCAATGAGTTCGAGTTATCGCTCATGTAAGTTTTGCTACATTGCCAAATACATAGAACGCATTCTATCATTAAACCGGGTCCGAAGGACATTATCATTTTAACGATTAGAATAATGGCCTATAACAATTAGTATGAAATACATGTAACAGCTAGTAGGTCGGTCGGACGGACGGAAAAACGGACAGACAGACCCAAATTAATATCCCTCATTTTCAGTGAAAATGGGGCAATCAAGGTCAAGATCTAGTAAATGAAAGGAGCCTAAAGATTTCTCAAATTTGAGAAATAAATTCCTTTAATGATGCTTTATAACTATAGCTTGGTCAAATAAGGTGTACCGGGGCATAATTTGTAGATAAACAAGACGAAAAACCATACTTTAAACTGTCATTTGCAATGAAAATTAAGAAAAGCAGTCACGAATATGGAAGTTTTTTCCATATCAGACAAATAAAATATATCCAGATTGCCTACAGTCTCTCAGAAAATGGTAATCTGTGTGTTCTTAGCCTTTTCTTTAAAATAAAATCAAATTGAATATAGGTATCGGGATTAATTTTTACATGATTTCAAATTGAATTCCACAAAAGTGATGTATTTTCTACATAATTCTATTAGAGCTGTAAAGTACGGGAAAAATTAAGTTTAAATTGATTATGACGTCATAATGGACCTAGCACCAAAAAGACAGTCTTAAGTCATTTACTAGATCTTGACCTTAAGGTTTGTTAACTGAATTATCTCTATAGGGTGATTGTAGTACTAGTAAAAGCAAGATTAAATGAAAGGGGAACACTTGCTATGGGAGAAGTCTGACTCTACAACAAGTAGTAGAGTAGGTCTTCCTGAAGGGAAGTGTGACTTTAGAGTGAAATTACCCCGAAGGTCCTGCCTGTCGCTCTGGAGTCAGAATTCCCCTAGGGTGAAGTCTCACACTAGAGCCAGACTTCTGGGGGAAGGCTCGCTCTAGAGCATGACTTCTTGGGGGGGGGGGGGGGGGGGTCTGAGCAAGGGGAAGTCTCACTCTACAACACCGGTCACGAAGCTCTCAACCACCAGGCTACTCGAGACCATCAATCCTATCAATTTGATAAGATGTTTAATTTTCTAAAACAATATTTGTGACTTTTCGTTAATAAAGTACAGTTCGACAGAGTTAAAGTTTTTACATACTCTTTCCATCTGTATCCTCTAATAAGCGTTGATAGTGTGTCGTTGAATATATCATAATCAGTCTTTTCTTTCGGTGAAAGTTGGTCATATACAATCGAATTCAAACGGCTTTGAAGGCTCACATATTTCCTCTGCGTTAAGAAAAAATGATAAGGCATGAAAAGGATCCACAAATAATTTTTAAGGAATTTAATTTCTTTATCTGAATTCGTAGACCTTTATTCAATACTAATCAATTCAATTTTAAACAACGAGCTCTTCATGTCGTAAAAATCAGAGCTAAATCTACCACCTTTACAATAGTATAAACAGGTTTGATTTGGTACATACATATTCTTCATCAAATCCAGAATATGAATATTTCTCTACTTGGTCGTTATATTTGTATATGCCTATGGAAGTGGGATAATCAGGAGATTTCTGTAGACGCCATTCTCCGTACTCTTTTTGTAGGTCGTCAAGATTAGATGACAAATATTCACCTGTGGAAATTAAACATCCTCTTTTGTGTTTTTTACCACAGAGTCATTTTTATCATGAATTACTTCGATTTACTTTGCAGTATATCATTCTTGAACATGTTATCTAATTCAAATACATGTATTTATCACATCCCAAAATGTTGTTTACATTCATTTCCCTGTGATGATACCACTTTTTTCTTTAAATTCTAGCCTTAGGGAACTGTTAAATGTACTAAATGTGAGTCGATAGAACGATATCATATCAAATATTTTTATGAATTAATTTTTTGGTTCCGAATTATATTTGCATTAAAACTGTAAAACTAGAATTATATATTTACTGTTAAATGAAAGATAACATTGTAGTTAGTACATAATTTTCTTGCAATCAGTATACAGTTTATTATATTAGTTCATAAACCATTATATAAATGGGTGAGGAATTGCTGAGGTTACATGAAATCTTAATTGCTTGAAAATTTAACAAGGAGAATTGTGTTTCGAAAAAGAAATAGTAAAAGAAATTATAGTTATGAACTTCAGTAGATGTACATGTACATGTTATAGATATTAGTACATACAAGTTAAATTCATGCAAAATGTATAATTTAAACAGCGCAAAACCGAATAGTTAAATTAAACTTCAATGTTTTGTAAGATAAGCATGAAAATTAAAGCAGAGAGTAAAGAAAATGAAATATACCACATACCTCCGTCTATAAGAACTGTCAGAAGAATTGTAATGAACATCCATTCCAATTTCATTTTCCCCCGAATGATAAAATCATGAAAAATATTTTTTTTTTCTTTCTTCAAACAAATGTAGAGAAAAATTTTATCATCACAATTTTCTAAAGACCTATTTGCGATCGATTTACATGAAGTCTTCTCGAGGATTTGGTGATATCCTTTCCACTATTTCTGGGTTGTACAACAGACTTCCCTTTATTCAGTTTATCAGATTAGCAAATGATCCTTCAATGTGTATAAATACCTAGGTTGTAAAATTTCTACAGAAACTTGCAGGTAAACTTTGCTTATCAATAAATGTTAAATGACACAAATGACACAAAGATTGCAGTTGTGCCTTTGGTACATATTTACAGAACCAGAGCAGAGAAAATGTAGGCTTTACATATATGATGCGTGTTTTCGTTTTAGGTTTACGTCATAAAAATTAAAAACTAAAGAGATTGCTTATAATGAAAAAAAGGCTGAAGATAACGAATAGTGATCGATCTAATAAAATTCCACAAACAATACAAATCTGTGAACAAGGCGTAAAACATGTACCCCCGGAAATTCCAGAGGTGGGACCAGCTGCTAAATTATCTCTACAGATAGGAGGAATAAGCGTCCACCGTAAGCCCTATATACTGATCAGGTGTCGGGATATTTCAAAGCCAAATTCAGTATAAAAACAAAGGTCTAAAAATTGATACGAAACATCTCAGTCAACATACGACTCAGTGATTGGTTATATTTGGTATATATTCGCTAGCAAGGTCATTATAACACCTTACAAAATGCTGACTTTAAAGGAGGTGACCGGTCGTAAAAAAGATTGAAGCAAATAAACTAAATCGACATATCTCTAAGTACATATATTATCAATGAAGGGTATTGAATTAAAAATATTGTTCTCTCTCAATTCTACAGAAATCGTTTCTTCAGATTGTATCTTAAATATTTCAACTTTCTTCTCCAAGTGTTAATTTTGTTGGTCGATTTAACGGATACTAGGTCTTCTTTTTTTTTTGTTTGATTTTTATAAGGAATTGAGATTAGAAATTCTGTAAACACCTTTTGGAAAGGTTAAGGTTCAATATGAATGAATGATTGATTGTATGTTGTTTTACATTCCATTCGAAGGTTCAATATTAAAACAGTGCGATAATGTTTCAAAACTACTGACTTGAATTAAAAATACTCAGAAAACTGTTTTAGTCGCGTAAACCCTGTTCTTTGATCTTCTAACTCTTTTCCCTAAAAAGAAATGCAGCTTTGCATGTTTGGCCAAAACTCATAGTCCAAATGGCTGGCAGAAATTGTTTTGAAAGAAGTCAAACGCCTTACGGAAATGTTTGGTAAGCGTTCAAGGACATATACATGTATTATATTACCATTAATCGCATAAGAAAATGCATGATCATATTAGGGGTATTTTAAATCCCCCCAATAAATGTTTATGAAACTATTTTATGGTCGTCTTAATAAAATATGCACCTATGTACAAAGCACGAATATTTGTCTTACTCTTAATGTGTTCTGCTCAAGGGGTACATAATTATGTAGAGTCACTTAAGAAACTTTTTGAAATTTAAACGTCATCAAAAGAAAAAATGTTACAAAGACGAGTATTTTTTAAATTATATACTTGATATATCTTATCAATAATTACGTTACCCCGAACGAAGTCGGGGGGACATTGTTATTGTTCGACCAAATTTTGTCCGTATGAGTTCCCGCAGATTGCTTCGGCAATATTTATGATAATTTACATCAATAATAATCACCAAATGTGTGCATGCAATATTCAGAATTACCACTGATGGCTTGAAAAGAAGAATTATCATCTCGGGATGACATAAGCTTTTGTTTGCAAAAGCAAAAATTTAACTTGTCTCTCATTTTTTCAAACACATGTAAAAATTAATATATTTTGCGTAAAAAATTTGAATTTTTTAAAAAGATTTGAAAACCATTCATAACTACTAGTTATTTTTTACTTGTCTTTCATGTATATGTGATTTTTCTATTGCTTTGACAATTTTTTTTTTTCCTTTTCAGCTCCCTTTACAGCTTGATAAGGCGATGAAAATTGTTGGCACAAATGATAGGGAGCAGTAACAGGATTTCTTTATACAGTTGGTGAATTTTATTTTCTATTTACAAAATAAAAGTCAGAATGATATATAGAAAATAGTACAAACACTTTTCTACCTTACATTCTGTATCAGCCCAAGACATAAATGTCAGTCGAGGACCGAGTAGCAATTTCCAGACCCAGGGGGTAGAGTGGGACCACAATAGGGGATCAAAGTTTTACATGTGAACATACATAGGAAAAAATCTTTTTAAAAAAAATTCACAAACAGCAATATCATAATTAATGATATAAGTATTCACACATTTTCAAGTACTGCAGATTCAAGTTTGCTCAAATTATTGCCCCAGGCATAGGATGGGGCCACAAAAGGGGATCAAAGTTTTACATAGGAATATATTGAGAAAATAATCTTTTAAAAATTACCTCAAAAGAGATATATCTTGATTAAAAATATGAGCATTCACACATCTTCATGTAGTGCAGATTCAAGTTTGTTCAAATTATGACCCCCAGGCATGGGATGGGACCACAAAAGGGGATAAAACTTTTACGAGGAAAAAATCTCATATAAAATTTTCCTCAGGACAGTAATATTATTTTAAATGATATTAGTATTCAAAAATATCTGCAGGTAGTACTGATCCAAATTTGTTCAAATCATGCACCCCAGGAGTAGAGTGAGGTCAAACTGGAGGAAAGGTGATTTCAAACAAAATATATAGGAAAAACAATTCCTTGAAAATCCTCTGAAGAAGAGCAGGGCCATGATTAGTGAATTTTAATATGCACGCATTCTCTGGTGTTGCTATTCAATTTCGTTAAAATCTTGGCCCCACCCCACCCACCAGCGGTAGGGGCACTATGGGTGATGAAGGTTAAACATAGTAATAAATAAGAAAAAAATCATATCGTTTTGTCAAAGCAAAAGAAAAATTAGATATACATGAGAGACAAGTATAAACTAACTAGAAGCTACAAATTGTTTTCAAAACTTTTTATCCAAAATATTTTGAATTTTACGTGTGTTTCAAAAAATGTGAGACAGCTAAATATATTTTGTTTTTGCAAGCAAAAGCATATCTCACCCCGAGATGATAACCCTTCTTTTCAAGCCGTCAGTGGTTATTTTGAATATTGCACACATTTGGTGATTATTCTTGATGTAAATCATGAAGATTGCCGAAGCCTTCTGTGGGAACTCATGCAGACAAAATTGGGTGGAACAATAAAATGTCTCCCGATTTAATTCGAGATGACATATTTATAAATACTAAGTTTCAAAAAAATATTTTAAAATATTTAAATTCTTATTTTTATTCATGGAAGTGGGGCATGCGAAGGTAAAGATAATGTTCTGATTATCTTTTTTTTCGAAGATTATCAAAATCCTCGGGCTACCGACATTCCACTTCGTAGAAATTGAAACCAGTGTAATTCGTTCAGGTTTTTTCATGTATACATTAAAGAGAAAGGAAAATAAGCTGAGTTAAAGGACCTTCGCACCGGCTTAATCCGATTTTACTATCATTGATCAATCAGCATTCTTCATGTCCTTTAGAAGATTCAAAAGAATTTTGTTTGATATGTTGATAAATTACTTATGTTAATGAAAACATGTATCAATTACCGATTTGTAAGGACATATCATACAAACTTTTACCAAAATACCTTGATCATAAGAACTTAAATCATGATTATATGAGTAAAATAAATAAGTTTAACCGCATAGATTTTAACTTTTCATTGTAAGTTTTACAATAATGTGATTTCAAGTAACAAAAAATTGTGTAAATTAATAAAGAGGTGGCAGAAAGGAATAATTTTGAACATCTTAGAAAGTTTCAATTTCTTGATATTTTAGAAATTTCATAATTGCATAATTAACAACCAAAATAGGTTCAAAAATAAATACCAAACCAGGCATTCATGCAGTTTTTTTTTTTTTTTTTTTTTTTTGTTTGTTTTTTTTTTCATCATCTGTCCTTACAAAAAGAGTTTTTAACAAAGAAAAATCCTGATCAAAAGGAAAATAAATGATTCATAATTATATAAATTATATATCCGATGTATCAAATCAATTTCGAAATGAATAAAATATCAGAGGACGAAATCGAAAAAAAAAGAAGAAATTCTTATTTGTCTAAAGAATGTAAGAAAGGTCAGATGTTTAGTGACATATGAACTGAGAACAAAACCTGCAAAAATCAACTCAATTGCAAATGTCAATAACATTAAAATGAAAACCGAATTCGAATTTCATTTTTTTTATTCGTCTGAAAGTTTTCTCAGAGATGTATAAAATTGTTAACTTAAAAAAAAACTCAATTCAATGTTCAATTCTCTTTCTCACTCACAAAAGAAAATTCAGTGATTAATTTTGAAAATATGCTATAAATATACTTGATATTCAACAGACTTTGTAAAAGTGGTCATCTGTTCTACATGTAAAAAGAAAAATAACAGTCATGATAAATTAGGATAACTACATCACAATAATGGTCCAAAATGTTATATGAGAAGGCTCCGAAATTAAACAAACCAATAATCTACATTTCATATATGTTTGCTTCTAATATTTCCAAATTTTTCCTCAAAAATCTCCTGTAAAAGGTGTCGAAATCCCATACACTTTTAATAATTCATATGTAACATGCATGTAATAAATATAAATAAACAGATGACTCTATGATGGTAAAGTGACTTTGATTAATTAAACTTTACGAAATGCAAGGTCGCTATGTTTATTGTGGAAATAATTTCATTTCTGATGTCTTCCAGATTTTCTTGTGTCGATCAGCTCAATAATAACAGCATTATCCTCCGAATATTCTACAAGAAAATGAGATCAGTAAAAAAAATGTAAAAATGAATTACTTGCACTTTTTAATGTTTATGATGTAATCATAAAAAGTTACAATCAAAAATCAGATATTCCCCGAAGCGCAATTTTAATGTTAAGGTCTTTCGCGATATACATTTATTTCATGCGCTTGCTCAAAAGATCAAATTACTCTCAAATAGTCTAATTAATTTAGAGGCCGCGTTCGATATAGTACACCTATGTTGAATCATACGTACATGTATGTGGTTTGAATACAGATAACAATTCAATGTTAAAAATGCTTGTTGATGACTTGTCAATACCTTTCAAATGCTCAAAAGTTTTGAGAATTTTCTCTTTTAGCTCGGAATGTTCGTCTCTTGAGCCCTTCCAGAGCAATTGTAAATAAATCTGCTCAAAGGTTGACGGCATCATCAAAGAAACCTATATGAAGGAAAATAGAATTCTAGCAGAATCTTTCTTAAACTCCATACTGTGTAAAACACTATGTGAAAATAAAAAAATATATATAAATTGTGTTTCTTAGTTGAATTCCTTGCAAACTGCCTCATACATGTAAGCATTTTGTGTTGACAGTACTAGTAAGTTGACTTCACAGCAGATGCTTTTGGCCAAATTCTTAAAACTTTAACAATCAAAGCACCATTTCAAAAAAGGAATGACATGGAGAAAAAAATCTTCACTTGTTTTGTCGAATCCAAAGCCTATACTTACATTTTCATCTAATAGTCTTTATTCAGTGCAAAATCTTAGTTTCAAACCAAATGCTATCCAATTAATCGTTTTATCAATATCAAATATAACAAGGGGCGAATGGGCCTTGACAGTCACCCAAATATGATGAGTTTTTCAGGCCATGAGCACTTGAGAACGAGAACTGGTCTGGACTCTTGTGCCAAAAGTTATCCAGTTTGGTGATGACTCTGTAACTATTATCATTTTTATGCAATGGTCTACTAGACGTTCAAGAGTAAAGAAGATAATTTCAACATATGACCAACGTAGCCGCACCCTGAAATACGATCCGTGATCCCAGGAGGCCTCAGTTATATATTTTTTGCTAATTATAATCATGCAAACAAATTGCTTACTACATGTCCTTGAGTAAAGTAAAGAGGACGACTATCAGAGATGCATGTTATTTACTTTCAATATATGACTAATTCAGTACCCCCCTGCGCTCTGAACCTTTGACCAAGGGCTATAACATTTAATTTTTGATAAAGGGCTCATTATAAAGTACAAAGAAAGAAACTTCTAGTATGCCAGATTTACATCAGTAAACAAGATGTTCAAAGGTGTAACGTATTTCAATATATGATCACTAAGCCCCACCACAGGGTCTGAATGCTTTACCCAGGAGCCATTAATTTATAATTTCATTAAGGCTGAAGTACACATTGTAATCAAGCAAACAATTTGCCCTGATACATGTCCATGGGTAAAGAAAAAGTTGAAATATTTTTTTTTCAATATGCATAACCAGCTTAGCCCTTCGCTTGTTGCGTCTTGAACCATGGGCCAGGGGGCCATGAATTTCACAAAGGAAAAGGGCTAAATGTTTATTATAACCATGATAATCATGCAAATAAGTTATCTCGTAAATGCCCATAATTAAAGAAAAGTATTCTCAAATGTGTCATGAATTGCAATATATGAAAAATTAGCCCCACTCTGAGGCCTGAACGCTGGGGCAAGAGAATATCACTTTTAGGATTTGAATGAAGCTTATGCACTCATTATAAATTCAAAAATTTAGCAAAATTGGTTAATGGTGGTTTAACAGTTTGAGAGAAGAAGCTGGAAATGAAAAGCCTACGACCGACGCACAACAAAAACGATGCATGACGGCGGACAAAAACAGAAAGCAATTGGTCACCTGGGCGATTTAGTTGACCGAAATAAGCTCATGGTCTGGCTGTTCTTGAGAAGATTTTTAAACAATTTAGCTATATTTCTCATGTTAAACTTGACCATTTATTGTGGATCCATCCATAGCCGGAGGGCCAATGGATGCTCGGATATTAATATGACTAACCCTGCTGTTCTGGAAAGACGATTTTAAAACTTTTTTCTTATATACAGACTTATGTAAAACTTTGATCCCATACTGTGGTTCCACCGAACTCCGAAGTGGCCATGATTTGAACCAATTTGAAATTAAACTATGTAAGGGGCTTTCACATCAGTTTCATATTATCTGGCATAGTGGTTCTTGAGAAGATTTTTAAATTTTAAATTTCATTATATTTTAATTATTTCCTCTTGAGAGACGGTCGTGTCCATTCATTAAAAAAATCTAATCCCTTTAACCAAAGTTGCTTTATAGCAAATTTGCTTCAATTTGGCACAGTGTTTCAGGAGAAAAATTAAGCTCGTCGCACAATGGACAAATACGGACAAAATTAGATAGCAATAACAAGGGAGAATCTTTAAATATAATTCAAGGGTATTTAATTTACAAGAGTTTAAGAAATGTTTCTCCACAAAAATATTCAATAGCTTAGTATTTTATTAATAAATGAAATTAAAATTACCTCATTTTCTTTTACTTTCACAGCCCCTTTAGTCCAATGAAAAAAGTACACCTTATCCATGGGATTTTTGTCTTTATTTCCGTAGTTAAAAGTTAAATCCTGGTAATTAAAGACCGTTGATAATATAAATATTAAAGCTAAATAAATGTTACCAGAAGCAAAAACCGATTATTTATGATATTTATGAATTTACTTAATGAAAGAGAAAATATTTACTTCCAGGAGAGGAAATTTAAAAACACTGTCTTTTATCCAGTTCTTTTCATTTATGTGAATGAAATGTTGTTTGAATAAACAAATCAATTGAATTTAGTGACATACACACTACATTACCTGGATTTCGAACATCTCGAGCTCTTTTTCATCTTGATCAAGACTATCCTTTAGTTTCTTTTCCATCCATTTTTTTAGGTTCAATATAGCATCCTTTTCCTAAAATCAATGATGTATACATTACGATGCTTGTTTCTAAGAACATATAGGAGTAATATTTCTACTATTTGAATGCACTATAAAGTCGCAGATAAAATTTAAAAAAAATACCTTCAATCAAAAGAAAAGTAATATTATTTCATTTAATGATGGATGCAAAAGATTCAATAAATGTTTTATCTTGTGTAGACTTAAAGTATTCATTTGGGTAAACCAAGCAATTTACCATTACCTTTGCTTTCTAAACATTTTAAAGACTATATTTTTATCAATTCACAGCTTAATACTATGTAAATCCCTATTGTATTTCAGATGTTTTGCCAAAGTCTTTTGTACATTAATATTCCCACAAAAGAATACATCATACGTGCCTGTTATACGAATTAATGATTGATTGTATGTTGTTTTACGCCCCATTCGAGAATTTTTCACTCATATAGAGACGTCACCATATACCGGTGAAGGGCTTCAAATTTTGACCTTTACTCGGCACTTAGGGCCATTGAGCAGTGAGGGATCTTTATCGTGCCAACGCCTGCCGTGACACGGGGCCTCGGTTTTTAAGGTCTCATCCGAAGGACCCGCAACTTTCACTTCAAAGTGCCGAGCGCATGGCGAAGGAACAGTTGCTACCCATTTTTTATCGACTTAGGTCAGTCGCGGCCGAGATTCGAACTCACGACCTCCCGATCACGAAGCGAGCGCTCTACCGACTGAGCTACCGTGAACGGTCGTTATACGAATTAAAAAACATTTATTTCAAAGTTCTCATCTTTAAATTTTGTCACCTTCACACTTTAAAACAAGTTTTTCTATAGTATATAGTGAAGATTTTATGAAACTATCTGTCATATACAGAGTACAGTCCCTGAAACGTTCTACTTTCCCACTTGAACGGTGAGCGAACGGTGAACGAACGGTGAACGAACGCTGAACGAACGCAGAGCGAACGGTGAGTGAACGAAGAGTGAACGCTGAACGCAACTTGGTGAACGAAGAGTGAACGGTGAACGGTGAGCGAACGCAGAACGCGAACGGAGCGCGAACGCGAGCGCAAAGTGAACGCTGAACGCACGGTGAACGCAAAGTGAACGCAAAGTGAACGATTTTTTCGGAATTTCTCGGGTGTTTTCCTTATACTGTACTTATCCCGTAATCACATGAGAATAATTAATTTAATCGGTGAATAAATCTTTTTGTATTAACATTACCAGATTAGTTAATATCGTGCACTTTTTCTTTTGTTGAAAAGCAGTAAAAAAAACCTATATGGACATCCACTGTACATTTGATGCATCATATATACAGTACATGTACATGTAAACGTATAAATGTACCTTGGTATTTCTTACAAGATAAACGTGTACTTGTGTATTTTAGGCGCCGTTAAATATGTCCTTCGAGAAGAAAAATATTTAGCAAATAAATAAAAAATTAGCAATAAATGTTAATGGTAAGAAAAATATTTTTTTTATTTTTTATTTATTTATTTATTTTTTTTAATTAATTAATTTATTTATTTATTTATTTATTTTATTTTATTTTTTTTTTACATTTTATCGATAATTCAAGAAGTTGCGCGGAGTGGTTGACGACGATTTTTCATTTTATTACATTAAAACTAAAGAGGGACGTCATTATATTCCCTTTTGAATTACTGTAAGTGTTGTGCGTAAATTTAAGTGTATCAGTAATTACATGTAACATACAATCATATTCATCAATAAAAATACTTATACACCTTTATGTTTATATTTTTGGAATCCAGAATGCAGTTTTATTTATTCTGTCATATATTGTTTTAGAATTTTTTTTTTTTTTTTTTTAATGAATTGTTCAAGAATGAGTATAATTTAATATCACTGATATATGTTTCTGGCCAAATCCTTTGAAAATATTTACCGGTTGCCGGTGAAGCAAACGTAATCGTTAATTCCATTTTCGACTTCCATATTTCTTAATATATACCTTCAATATAAAAAGCAAGCAAATCATTTTGCTCATTGATAAAATATACATTTAGCTACCAGTTCTTTCAACTTACATATTACAGATATTTTCCTTATTTTACAAAAGCAATGAATACTATGGGGTTTTCATAGCAAATAAATTAAAATAATTTACAATTATGTTATATATATTATGTGTTATAACTTCATATCAAAAGACGCATACTCTGTGTAATTTACCAAAGCTCTAAAGTTGCACAAAAACTAATTACATGTCCAATGTTTACCAAACGGGAGAATTAAATAAAATGTGTGTGTCAAGAAAATGGTTGTGGAATGAGCGCTGCAATGCTAGGCATGGCTTCAAAATTTACGGGCTCTGCTGTAGAGGGATATGTGTAATAAACAAACACCCTCAGTACTCCAAACGAGGACGAGAAATCTACCTTAAACAAACAACAGAAGGAAAAGGTATTCCATGTCAACATGTCAACGGTGGAAAAGGTCTCCTAAAACAGTATAAAAGAACTTGATTTTGAGACTTTTACTATACCACAACCAGCGACAACAACCCACGTACATGTAAGTACAAAATTATTATTATTATAATTATTGTAACTCTAGAAAATTTTTGAAAACACAGTTCAACTTTGACAGAGATAGGAAATAAATATTTCAGATTCTATCTTTTAAGCAACGTAAAAACAAAATTCGTATCTATAGAGACCTTTTTTTAAAATTCTGAAATAACTTCATCAGTGTTTATAGTAAATAACTTGAAATAATAAACAGGATATAAATATTACATATTTTATACGTAGATGTGATAAATTGCAATATTTTGATCTGATCAGGCTGTTATTTGTAAATTTTTAAATAAATTAGAAAATACGAAGACCTTAAATAGTGCATGATAATGTAACATATCATAGCCATGCCTTCACTGAAAATCGAATTTATTTCTTATTGGAAGTTGAAATTAACCGAATAGATGAAATTTAAAAAAAAAAAACCAATATTTTAAATAGGTCTTGCCGAAATAATCTTAAATATTTTTTTTTATTTCCCGGCGAAAAGAGGGGTGGTGGTTAAATTTTACTAAATCATTACGTATAGAAATCGTATAGAATAAACCATGCACAAAAAGTGGAGGGGCAGTAGTACATGTATAATATAGTGTTCCATGTAATACCCTCTCTCCGGTTCTAAATGCTTTATGCTTTTGCCCTATACCCCAATCTATAATTTGTTTATTATAATCAGATCGATAAATAAGAGAAAAAAGTAATTGTATATTATAATCAGATCGATAAACAAGAGAAAAATATGTGCAACCCGTGTATTCGCTTTTTATCAATATTATATTTACATATTAATTTTACAGGTTCGTCAATAACTGACAATTTACACGTAAATGCATGAACTAAATTTTTCAATCACAACTTATTTGTCGGCCCAATACCCAATGAAAACTATGCTAAAATCTCAGGGAAAATTATGTCTATAATTAATTATATGTCTGAAGTAGTTGCCAATACTTCGCCAGCTTCCCATGATACTGTAGAGAAAGAGAATAAAAGTTCACCTTACATCTTTTTTGTTGACTATGATAAAATAACTTCCATCGAAATTAATTACAAGAAAATTAATTTAAAAACCATTTTCAGTCTCTGAAAAAGAAAAGATACAAATATATATATCTATATTTTGCCTGTCTAGGTCTAAGATTGAACACTAGCATTAGTTAAAGTTTAGTTACCTTTTAGTTACAATACATGAAAATAAAGAACAAAAGAATTTCATCATGTTTCATTTTAACAAAAACTTTTTTCTTTCATTTGAACACTTCATCATCATTTTTGTTTCTGTCTGGAGTCCGAGGTTAATAATAATACATTTGACCCCCCCCCCCTTCCTTTCCAAACACACACTTTTTATTTCAGCATGGTCGAATTCTGAAAAACTCCTCAAAGTTGAGAAATTTTGGAAAATAACTTTATGAAAAATTAAAGAAAGATATAAACCCACCCACAAAAAATTAAGGGATTTTACAGTGACTGGAAACCAAATCTGAATTAATTCGGTATGTGTGACGAGCATCTGTTCTCCTTTTCGATAAAAAAGGGATTTTTTGGCTCCTAGGGGAAAGGATGTTCGTCTCACCCCCCTCTATTTCAGTCTATCACTAAAATCCGGGGGGGGGGGGGGGGGCGTAGTATAGTAAACAGGTAAAGGTAGCTATTTGTACATGTAGGTATATTGAGTTACTTATGCTCTTAAGTGAAAAACAGTTTGATTTGGTATGATTAAGCAATTTTTCGCACGAGAGAAAAATAGCGAAAAAATGTACCTAAAAGGCGGTGCCAAGATATTTTACAACCAATCACAAACTAGATTATACATCAGCATATACTGTGGCATTAGTCTAGTCTAATCACAATGTAGGTATGATTTCATAAGGTGTGAATGTCAGCTGCCGGTATTACACGGGGAAAAAATCTGCTTGTAAAAAAAAAAAAAGAAAAGAAAACAACAACAACAACCGAAATTCAAGTTGTAACAAGAATAAAATTTTAACATTAATCCGATCCCCTATAAAAAAAAAAATAGATCTAAATTTGGCGATGATATCAGCATCCTCAAAACGCGCGGAACGTTGGGCCACGTGTGGACCAGAGTGGACCTCTCCGTGTGGACATATGGGTATGATTTATTACAGTGTATGTAGACTAGATTTTAGGTAGGCCGTATGTTCATTTTATGAGTTGAAAATTCCAACGAAATATATTATTGGTGCATAGAGTTAAGAGGTACAGTTTTTGATTGTTGTCGGTGTGGTATCCCACGTATCTCGAATTTCCTCTGATGAAATTAATACGTGTATGTAAATTTTATGCAATTAGTAATGTTAAAATTTTATTAGGAAAATATTATTTATAATTTTACACATTTATAAAGATTTCATGTATATATCAGTATATGCGTGATATATGTTTGCGTCTTGGAGGAGAGGGGGAAACGGGTACGTCAACTTTATCATGGGCTTATAAGCCAAAGTTCGTAAATCACACAACATAATTATTAATTGTTACATACACAGCGTAGGGTTATGAAACGAAGTTGGACCACCATGAAAGTTAAAAAAAAAAGTACAGCATGCACGTGCACTATTTAACCTATTTTTCAAGAAAGGACTTCCCAACTTATAAGTATCACAATACAAACAAAATATTAATTACCATTAAAATTATGCATTTTGGCCAATCTCTTTCAAGTAAATGGGCCCAGTGGGACAGTGAAAGTATTGAGAGGACTATAATAAGATAAAATAGGGTAGTTAAATAGAGAAAACATTTTAAACATTTTATTGGCAAGCACACTTCCAAATCTGCAAAGATATTGACAGATAAATTAACACACAATTTATTTTATATCTAAGCCTAAACACTTTACAAAAATTTTAAAAGATGATAGCCCAAGTGACCAGTGAAAAGAAATAATTATTTCTAGGCTTACGACGAAAGAAAGCAATTTTATTGTGTTAAGGAACACTATATTGTTTGAGTGTAAATTAGATAATGTTCTCTTTGTTAGTATAAATTTAGTATTCTGATGAAATTAGGCAACTGCATGGAAATAAAAATCCAAAATCTGTACATGCATGCAACCGCCTTCACCTACCAAAAAAGGTTTTAGAATTTCAGGTAGAATCTATGTCGGAAAAGTTAGTGTAACAAATGTTTCAAACTTTTCAAAAATTAATTAGCACTTGCTTATATATTTATCAATGAAAAGTATATGGCGGCTAGGTTCTCTTGTTATTAAATGCAGTGCACCCGGTGCAACTTGGAATGAGAATTACATGTTATATACACTAGTTGTGACTATAATCTTATCCAAAATTAGGGGTACATGATCATAATTTAAGGAGAATATAAACAATCACAAAATACTTCTTCAAACATCTTGGTTTATAGATTTTATTAACCGAACAATAGTTAGTAATATTCAAAATTAAATTCTTTTTCTTCAATTGACATGAAAGATTAAGGAGGATGGGGGGTCAACAAATTAACCATCAGATATAACTTAATTTTTTTTAGATATGATATCTTAAGCTGTCAACTATCATTTGGCAAACAAAAATTTCATACATTTTAGTTTTAAAATTTGATCATTTTTGTATATCTTTATATGGAGCTCTTCTTGTAAAGGAGATCAATATAGTCTGAAAATGGCCACAACCACCCATGCAGCCCTCATATATATCCACAATTCAACAAATATTTATGTATATATAGGCAAATGTGCTAATATTTTTCAAAGGATTTCTTAGTCAACCTAGGATCAATTTGTAATTATTCACCAGAAGTCTTTGTGGCAGTGTTTTCAATTCTTAGTATGATGAAGAACATAACCAAATGATTACGAAAAGTGATTAAAATGTTTACTGGAGGCTTTCCCCTCAAACAAACGAGAAAGATGTCTTTCAATACTACTTCTGTTGACCTCTTGCACTTGCACAGGATTTAATGATTAAATGAAAGTTTTGATGTTCCTTCAGATATACATTGTGAATGTTTATCATGTGTTTATCAAAAATGTAATTTTCTAATAAAAACAGTATTTTAGCAGAATATCATTATTTTACATGAACAATTAAAATTTACGCTTAAAAATATACATGCTTGCCCTAGATCTCCTGATATAGGGTCGGTAGGTATAGTTTAAGAAGTATTTTATTCACAATATACATAAAAGTATATATAATGAACATGGATTGAACAGCAGGGAAAAATGGCCTATGTTGGCCTACATATTAGCATATTATTAGTTCATTAAAGATCAAGGTACACATCATGAAATGTTACAATAATATATATCACATCATACTTAAAACTTTTCTGTGTATTTGATTACTTGAAAAAAAAATCATGTATGACAAAATGTTGACATGTAAAAGAAAAAGTGAGAAATGCATTAGAGAAAAATATATGTATATTAGTCCAAATAAAAAAATATGTGTGGTTCCACTTACCCGGCCTTCCCCATTTTATACCCCCGACCCTAAACTTTTTTTGGCAATTTTCATATTTTTTCTGGTATTTTTCCCGATTTTTATCAATGGCTCCGGTTTAGGTTTAAGTTTCAGCAATGGCGGCCTCCTTGCAAAACATAGTGCTAGTATTTAATAGTGTTAAATCCAAAGCAAGCTAGCATGTAGGTGTCCCCTACCAATATTGACTAGTATATTATCACACCACATCTAAATGCCATTTGAAAAGCAGTGATAGGTATTATTTAAGAAAATCATTTTGATTACCTACCTACCTACCCTAATTTTTTTGGAAGTGTAACCAGAACCACACATTTTTTTGTTTGGCCTTAATGCATTTAATATGGGGTGACACAAGATATAACTGTCATAAATATCTTGAATTTTTTGTATTATGTTGTGATAATAAATTATTGACCTTTATATTCATTATACCCCCGCTCCGAAGGAGAGGGAGGTATACTGTTTTACCCTTGTGTGTCTGTATGTCTGTGTGTCCACATGTCTGTCCATAACAAATTTTTCTCGCATTTTTACTTAGCAACTATGCATTGCAGATGCTCGAAATTTCAGCACAATCTTTGTTTAGGCATGCCATATAATGGAATTTATTTTTTGAATCTGATGTCAACTTCCTGTTTATCCGTGCATCTGTCCGTAACAAATTTCCGTCACAGATTTCTCAGCAACTGCTCAGTGCAGATGCTTAAAATTTTAGCACAAGCTTTGTTTAGGCATGCAAATGGTTGGATTCATTTGTGTATACACGAATTTGATGTCAACATGAAAATGTATATTCACATCAGAGGGTTTTTTTTTAGTGAGCATTCGCTCACAGACTTCTTCTTGTCTCGATCATTGATAGGCATAGTATTTTATTACTTCTGAAAAAGGAAACAATGCACTATACTGCAAATTATTTTCTACTTGAATCTCTAATGTTTATATATTTGAAGTAATAAAGAAATAAAACGAGAAAATGAAAGAATTACCTATCAATAATTTGATACAAGCTATTAATGAAAAAAAAAATGGCCATGCATGCACTACACTGATGATGCAATACACCCTAGCTGCAGATTCTTGTATGTTAATTCTCATGCATGCAAAATATGGTTATATATACTTTCAAATATTTTGGTTGCAGTTAGCACAAGTTGCACAAATTTCAGACTTCCTCTCTCTCTCTCGATCGATCTTTTTATTGAATAGATGTCCCTTTTAAAGAAAAATTGGTCCCTAAAAAGACCTTGAAATAAATTCAGTGATTCCTTATAAATATCAACTTTTGAAGATAAAGATAGATGCCTTAATCTCTGCACAATTCTAATACATGTGGCCATTTTTTTCATCCCTTTTCGAAGTATCATTTAATGATTTCAATGAGAATACACTGTAATTTTAAATCTGTGGATTGTTTTAGCAATTCTGGTTTACAAATATAAAAAGGAGTATGGTTTTACCTTAAAAAGCGAAATTCAATGTAATATCACTGAATCAAATTGTCATGGGTTATATTTTTATATGTCAATAAATGTCAGAATGTCTTGGGTTATATATTTATGAAAAATATCAATTCATGTATTCCTTATTTCAGGAGAAAATGGCTTCCCTTGCACTTGTGCTCTTTGATGTTGATGGATGTACTGCCATTGTAAGCAGCAAAAAACTGGGAGATCCCAAGGAGCTGAAAAAGGGACAGCATGCACATATTAGGCTTAATCAAGAGCAAATGAAAGTAGAGATTCTGGAGTTGTCAGGTAAGCTTTTGTTCTCACTATAAGAAGTTTATCCATGATCAGAATTTATCTTTCAGTTACTTTCCATTTTATTTTCAATTTAACATTAGTGTTCCATGACTAAATATGACATGCCACTAAAATATGTGTAATATCTTATGTAACTAAAATGCAAAAATAATACACATTTTGACAAGTTTCTGACTAGAAACATTAAATGGCTATGCACCCTTCTTTCCTCACACTGTCTCGGAAAAAAATATTTGTTTATTCTATCATCAGTAAGAATCTGTACTTAAAGGGAAAAGAATGAAATGTGTAGTAAATACTTTATAAACAGAACATGCAAGTTGTACAATTGAAAGTATTTCTATGTACGGGTATATCAAATATAACATTTTGTAAGTTAAAGATCTAAACCACTCCTGATGATGACACTTGAGTACGGACCCTTTTACTTAATATGTATAGGAATTTTGTAGATTCAAAAACCTTCCTAAACAAATTTGAGGACGAATGGACCAATACCCATAGATCCATAGCTTTGGACAAAGAGAAAAAGAGAAGAAAAAACAAACCTCATGGATACTTGCAAGTGTGGCCCACTGATATGGTAAGAAAGACTTGTAAACTGGCTTTAATTTTTGTATTTAAAAATACAGTGATTGTAGTGATTTATGTCACCTTCCTTAGGTTGTAAAATTAGTTTATGTAGAACAGTTGTCACTTTTTAATGACAGTCGTAAGCTAGACTCTCCTTGACTGTGTCAATTCATTGTTTTAACAGGAAGATGCCACACATTCATCAGATGGAGAAGATGGAGAAGACGGAGAAACAGTCACTGAGGTGAACGAGGTAAGTTATCTGCAGAGTTCATTTAGTTGAAAGGCCATCCTTACTAGGATAAGTGATTATTACTGTAGAGAATTGTGCCAGCAAATGTATGCTGAAATTTAATGCATTCAAATTATGAATTAGGTGTCAAGAAGTCATTAACATTAAATAAAAATTTTATTTGAGAGGATAGAGGGTTCTTGAACCTTAAATAAGTATGTTGAGCCTAAAGTAATTGTAGTAAATATATATAAATTGAATCACTGAAGATTAATGATTTGAGTGTATTGAAAAGTGTATTTTTGTTTTTTTAAATTTACAAAGTGAGTGAGTAAGAGATAAACCTGATAAATATATTTATTATATATTTTATTTTACATAATTGTTGATACTGTCTTATTTGATCAGAAATACTGCATTTATGTTTCAGACTGCCAGAAACGTGTCATCAACTAATTCAAGTACTGAGGGCAAAAGAACCGGATCAGAAAACAAGGTAGATAATTTATGCAGTGCAAATTTAAGGTTGTTGCATGTTTGGCTAATGTGTGGAATAATCATTGTTGGGGAGGGGGGGGGGTTCAAACTTTGTTGGTAATCAGAATTTAACTGGTTCATGGGGACATCATTTGTGGGTAACTTGCATATTTTAATAAGAAAATAAATCAACTCTGCTAATTGTGTGTGTGTTTCATGAGTAAGGGCTACCAACCAAAACTAGGAACATGGATCCTCAACGATCAATGATGATTTTATGCAATTAATTCTCTGCTTAAAAAATAACATTGCTCATTTCCTCTTTACAGAAACAACAGGAAACAACAAAGTCACAGAAGTCAACAAGGACAACAAATGAAGGAAAAGAAAAAACAGTAAGTTACTTTTTTACACACTTTAAGCTCATCTGAGCCAAAGGCCCAATAAAGTTGTTCTGATCAAAGTTTGTCCCTTGTCTGTTGGTGTTGCTGATGTAATGATCATAAACTTTTCTGAAGAACCACTGGGCAATTGCCACAAAGCATTATTGGATGAAGGGAATTAAAGTACTTTAAATAAAAGATCACATTCTTATCTAAGAGGGGGGGTGATTAAGAATGGGTAAAAATTAGTTGGCATATTTAGTTCACCTTAGCTTAATGCTCAAATAATTTAATTTCAATATAGGGAAAATTCTAACATGTCTAACTGGGTGTTGATACATGCAAATTTGTTTGCCCATGGCAAAATTTAAGCATCTTGGGCGGTCTGGCACATGGTTAATTCACTGTATGAAGGGAAAATGAAGGGTTACAATCTCATTCAAAGGGAGGTAATTTAATATTAGTAAAAATTTAATGGCATCTTCTTGGCAACTTCTGAGGTCAGAAAAGTTGAAATTTAAATGAAAGCTTCATTAGTGTATAGATTTAATTTTGTTCAAATCATGACCCAGTGGCTGGAGAAGGGCTACAATAAAAGCTTTTTATATAAGAATATTTAAGAAAAAACTTCTCAAGAACTGCAATACCATGATACTGTATTACGACGGGGCCATAGTAGAAGATAAGATACAAAGGAATATATGGAAAAATTGTAAAAATCTAGAAATGATTAGTTATATTTCTAGGGGAATTATCTTCGGTGATTGTAGATTCATGTTTGTTAAGTTCATGACCCTCTCCCCAGTCCCTCTTGGGTAGGTTGGGACCACTTAAACTGAACCCATTCCTTCTTTTCTTTACTCAAAGTGTTCAAGTGAGTGATGTGGCCCATGGGCCGATTGTTTAAACTGGGCCTTGAAATGGCCCCATTACTAGATAATTAAGAGCCCTAGAAAAGAAAAAACTTATTTGGAAGTAATTTTGACTCCAAACATAGATATCAGTTTTAGAGGTGTAACAATACAGCAATACCTTGATTATATTGATCGCAAGGGCTCACAATACGTGTATCGTATTGCCATGTATGTATCTTGATACAGTACAAGATAATTTTCATTGTTTTGTTTGAAACTTCTACATACAACCTAACAAATTTTAATGTTTTAAAAAGGCTGGAAAAAAAGGTAGCAAAGAAAAAATACAATGTCAAGACTATAAATCTGCCTTTTTTTAAAACTTTGGTCAGGTGTATCAAGATATTCTTCTATATTTTCTGTAACTGTGGAGGTTAGCAAAGAATGATAATGGTTAATTCAATTGTTGACAACTGTATGATGATACATGTTGTATCGCATGATTGTATCATGATATGTATTGTATCGTTAAGTAGCTTGGGATACTCAGGCCTAATAAGTTTCCTCTTTCAAGGGGAAATGATGTAGAATTAGTGACAATTTCAACCATTCTGCTGAAAATCAGCAAAATCTTATTACTTTAAAGTGATTACTTGTTTAATTTAAATGCCAAAAAAAAAAACATTTTTGAGTGCAGAAAGGTCAAATAATTCACCATGCGAGATAATTTGAAAGTTTTTCTTTGTAATGTGTCTCTTAAAAATAAAATAAGACTGTATTTGGACCCATGATTTATGTGGATAAAAACATTGGTGGGAAAATTGATTTCTTCGTAAGACAAATTCAGTGCAAAGAGGTCATATCAAATGCTCTATAGTACCACAGTGTGTAGATTCTAAAAATATATGACAAAAAAAAACTTAAATCTTTTCATAGCAGGATGATACCTTCCTTTAAGTTATAATGATATGGGAGCTTCCTCAGGTAATGTAGGTTCAACTTTGTCAGTGATTTTTCTACACCCAATTTAGGTCCAAATATTGGCCCTTTCCCCTATCAAAAATTACTGATTTTTGCTCAATTTCAGTTGCTTTTTTCCCGAAATAAAACCGTTGTTGTTTTTGTTATATTGAATTTTTTACGTACAACTTATCTAAAATAGAATGCTATTGTTCTGGGTCATTCAGATTCTTAAATAATAGAGAGGAAGAGCAGATTATTTTGTGCATTTACAAAACATAGAAAAACACATGGATCATGTCAAACTTGTGTGTAAATACATCGTAAGAACGTGTAAGATGCATGTGAACCGGCGAAACATAGCCTTATTTGAAAATCAAAGTACTAGTAATTCTACAACAGGCATCCCTTATTCCATGAAAATCAAATTTTCTACACTTGGCAGATGCAATTAATATTGCAGGGTAATTGCAGCAGTATAATTAGGGTAATTTAGAAAGCTTTAATAATGAATCAGAAAAAATGATTTGTTATTAATCATGTCAGATTATTCCATCTTCAATGGCTATTACGAGTAGTATTTACTCTTATGTATACCATTATGGCCAAAAAAAAAGGAAAAATAGGACGATCACATTGACTGGGAACTTTCAAAGATTTAAAAAAAAAAAGTTAAAAATGTAGAACTACATATGTCTAATTTGTTATTTTGTAGCAAATTGTAAAGGCCCAGGCTCCATATAAAAATGTAGAAAAATCACTGTTTGTTCAATAATGACGCCCCCCCCCCCCTCCCTTAAAAGGGTGAGGTCTTAATGGGCAGTCAAAAGAATTCTTAATTATCTTCTCAAGGAAAGCACACGTGTGATACATGTAAGTCATATTGATATGGAAGCATCTTCAGGTAGTGTAGATTCAAATTTGTTCAAATCATCACGATCAGTCATGTTGATAATGTTACATCCTCAGGTAATGTAGATACATGTACAAGTTTGTTTGAATCATAGCCCTTGGAGTTGGGTACATGTACGACCACAGTAGGTAATCAACATTTAACAAAGATATGTATGGTGAATAGATGATGATATTTTGTAAACAGCTAGGTTACTTAAATGAGCATTATGGCTTATTGGTATCTTGTTTAAATTAAGATACATAGTAAACAAGGTGATTTTGGTGATCTTTGTGGCCCATGGGCCTCGTTTTACAATAATCAGCCAAAAAAATTACTGAGCAGGATCCGGTTGCACGAACGTTAGTTAAATTATATTCCAATTAGTGCTGTTAAGTTTTTAACGACGAGTAACTGTCAGTTAAAAATTTGTTGTTCAAAAGTCTATTAAAAATAAATTAGCTAACTCACATTTAATTGATGTCATATTTAAGTCTCTGTTAAAATCATTCTACATGCACATTTCCCTTACCTATGGTGTAATATTTCTGATGTCATAATTAAAATGTGATCAATTCATAAATGTTAATTTCCTAAGGCTATTTACTTTAAATGTTACTCTTATATTGGTAAAATATATTAAATAGATTATTAAAGATAGTTACTTCAAATATGAGTTTTTACATTGAAAGATGGTCATTTTACATGCAGTATAAACAATGCAACTACTTGTACAAAGTATGTACATGTAGTTTTCAGTATTAAGTTCTAGGACGAGGCATTGATTTTTGGGAAGGTATATTGAAAATAATTTTTAAAATCTTTCAAAAAAGTGGGAGAACATCCACCCCCTCCCCATTTCATGTGCCTAAAGTTTGTGGAATTGAACGATTAACCTACTTTTCAGTAACTTCTCTGAGGTTAATTTTTTTTTATTATGATCTTTTAAATAAAAAATTACAATTATTGTATGCATAATCGGATAAGAAAGTACTACATATCCCTCAAATGGAATGATTTCATTTTCTTGTATTGCAACATACATGCGCAATATATATATATGTATTATAATACAATCTTATCGAAATTGGGATTGAATTTGCGTTTTGCTCAAGTCAGACATTTCTGTTTTCCTTCCCCGCAAACTTTGATTTTTATGTTAAATTTAATATTTAATGTACCTAGGTAACCTCAGTTCAATCAGAAAAATAATTAGGCTTTAACTGTTAGTAAACTTTTGTGCAACCAGTTTAACTCGCCGTTAAATTTAACGTCAGGTTAACGCAAAGTTTATGGCCAGTTACACATTCGTGCAACTGGATCCTGAACATTAATTTTAAAATGCATCCACATATCCCCGGTATTTAAAAAAAATTCTTTTTGCAGGGATCAAATGGAAGAAAAGTAACAGTGCTCCACGAAGGGTCTGGTGACTTAACAACAAACATTTGTACACCAAAACGTGCCCCGGGTTTTTTAGAGGGATTATCTGGAGATGAAATCGACTTAATACAAAGCCAAATCCAAGATTTTCGGCAAGGGAAAAGAAGTGTGGCAGTACAAACGGATCAGGTGGTGGTTCTTGGACCAAATGACAACATTCCGGAAAAGAAGTTAGAGGACATGTTGAAGAGAATTCTCGAATCACAGAACAAAGAAGTGTTACCTCTTCTTAAGGAAATTTCTGGGACCCAATTAGCAAGTGCGCTGAGCATCCTGAAAACCATAAGTGATGTTGTTTCAACTAGGGACTTCCAGGGCCTGTTGCTATCTGGACTAAGCCAGGAGAAGCCCTTGCCAGTCCTGAGATTGCGGGAGAGTTCATCATCTCTTCCAGATGTAGACCTTTTGGATTGTCTCGAAACATCACATCCCACAGAATCAACACCATCTGCAACAGAGTCATCATTAGATTCTTCACCAGCATCCACCACCAGTATTCCGCCTCCTTCATCATCTGGTACATCACCAGCATCCACCGCCAATATTCTGCCTCCTTCATCATCTGGTACATCACCAGCATCCACCTCCAGTATTCCACCTCCTTCATCATCTGGTACATCACCAGCATCCACCTCCAGTATTCCGCCTCCTTCATCATCTGGTACATCACCAGCATCCACCTCCAGTATTCCGCCTCCTTCATCATCTGGTACATCACCAGCATCCACCACAAGCATTCCTCCCTCTACAGCACTGAGTAATCCACCAGTCTCAACCCATGTTTCAACTTCTGCACCATTGTGTTCACAGACATGTTCCACTCCTGTGCCAGCATGCGTTCAAGTTTCCACAGTGGTCAGTACTCTGCCAGCATCTCCATTGCCTCCTGAGAAACCAGCATCAAACACTCAGATCCCTCCCAGCAGGGAATCACCAAGTGCATGGCCAACTTCTAATGGAAATGTTACTGCTCCATCAACAGCTGAACCAATTATATCTCCTCCTCCTCTCAATTCCAGGCGTGGAAAGAAACCCTTCAATTTTGAGTGTGCTCCTGGACCACTGCATGAAATCAGCAGTCCCAATGACATGGCAGGAATTCCATCAGATGCAGAGGTACGCATACGCCAATCTGTCATCAGTGATGTATTGGAAGAGTCATGTTCCAGAGGTAACCTATCATGGAGGTTGACCCAAGCAGTCTACCGATCAGATGAACTCAGTGGGAGAAATTATAAAGGAGGAAGAAATAAACTTGCCCTTTCACCACGCCGTCGCCATGCTGTGGAGCATGCAGTAATTGAAAATTATGGAATGACAAAGGAGACCTTTTTTGACATTTATTCAAGTGTTAACACCGGCCTGAGAAACATGAAGATGAGGAACCGTTTTCCACTCCTTATCGTTACCCCCAACAACAACAGTCAGTAGCCAGGACTATCCATGTGATGTTGACACATTTTGGTATCTTACTTACATGTTGTACATGTTTTCACCTTTGTAAATATTTATGCTACATTTTGATAGCAATATTTATTTGAAATTAAGTTAACAAATCATCTACTTATTGACATGTATTGAGATTTCATTGTTTCAATAATTAAATTAATGTCCTTATTCGATAAACATTTAGAGAATTAAATACCATATCAATACAATTTTATGTTTTTCTTTTTTAAATAGATATTATAAAGAATTTTGAGAATATGCATGATAAAAGAAGATAATACACAATCAATTTAACCACATTTTAATTAATGTGATTGTTATGAGAATATTTCTGACCTTTCATCAATCGTTAGCCCTGTTTCACAAAAGAACTTGTCAATTAGTTAACCAAGGCCACAGCACTATGTTAAATAAATTCAGCTGTATGTAAACTCTGGTTGAACTACAGTTGAACTTTGGTATCTCAAACAAATATCTCGAATACCATGGATATGTCAAAGTCATTTTGAAGTCCCAACAACTTATTCTTTATGTATTTTACCCTGGATATCTTGAATCCTCGGTTATCTCCAAGACTTTCCTGGTCCCTTCGAGTTTGAGATGACTAGGTTTGACTGTAATTGTTTTTTCAGGAAATAATGGGCATAAAAAATTTCCAAAAACTTGCGAAAAAGACAAATGTCATTTGAAATCAATTTAACAATTTTATTTACAAAATAACATTTTTGGTTTAGTCTTCATAATACGGGGCTCTGATTTATGAAAAAGTAAAGGAGTCAAAGGATTTATTTTGGGTTAACTTTAGAAATCAGTAAAAATCATACTGTAATTTGCTTTGCTAAGTGACCAGCCAATGAACCATACATGTAATAAGCAACATTCTGCTTTTTCTGAAACTTACTGAATTCAAAACAATTGTCATCAATCTATAAACACCTCTACTCATTCATAGCTGAAAAAGACAGCTAACAATGTAGACATACAACACAAACTTTAAATAGAGAATCTCAAAGCTTTCATGATTGATCATTCATAAATTAACACAAACAACATTTTCAACTTTTATTTCATTGTTGACTAATGAAATATCGTATCCTTCACAATATTGGATGAAAAAATATGCCACCCATTTCTGCATTTTATTACTCTGTGGTGGTATGATCTTGTTGATTTGCAATATCGTAACTATGTTCAAGTATTATCCTAAAAAATCTATGTAAGCAGTATCTGTGATCATGAACACTGAATAAAAACATTTTAAAATTTCTGTCACTGTCAAATGAAACTAAAAGTCCATTTTAGAATCTAAAAGTCACTGCCATCATGCACAGAGCATATGGAGGAAATCAGTTTCACAAAGAATATGTGAAATTAGCAAAATGGGTAAATCACTGTTCCATATATAAGCAAACCCGATGACCTGAATATCTTCTGTCACTGTCAAATGAAACTAAAAGTTTCACAAAGAATATGTGAAATTAGCAAAATGGGTAAATCACTGTTCCATATATAAGCAAACCCGATGACCTGAATATCTTCTGTCACTGTCAAATGAAACTAAAAGTCCATTTTAGGATCTAAAAGTCACTGCCATCATGCACAGAGCATATGGAGGAAATCAGTTTCACAAAGAATATGTGAAATTAGCAAAATGGGTAAATCACTGTTCCATATATAAGCAAACCCGATGACCTGAATATCTTCTGTCACTGTCAAATGAAACTAAAAGTTTCACAAAGAATATGTGAAATTAGCAAAATGGGTAAATCACTGTTCCATATATAAGCAAACCCGATGAGCTGAATATCTTAGGCGGCTGGCTGTTGGAATACACAACAATTCATCAAAAGTTAGTTGGCCCACCTCTGTTCAGGATAACTTGAGGAATCACTCGGTGCACATGGTCTATGTACTTTCCACATTGTTCAGCAGACAAGGATTCCCAAAAACTCCTTATGCCTGTCACAAGCTGGTCCTTTGTTTTGGGTTTAACAACACATCTTAGATGTCCCTTCAAAGCTGACCATACATTTTCAATTGGATTCAGATCAGGTGATGATGCTGGAGTGGTCATAACACTTTCAGTCAGTCCCTGTTCTTTGATCCAGTTCTGGGTGGATTTACTCTTATGTTTACTGTCATTATCCTAAAAAAAGGTTGGGTTGAAAATAGCTAAATTCATCAAGAAGGACTATGTACAGGTATCAGCGAAAAAATTGAACATTAATAAAATTTAATTCATGTTAATTCTCATAACATGTACTACATGGTTCATCCAAATCTTATACTCAAGACTTTTTGAATGATTTTCATAACTTAACATGCAATTGAATCTTAATGCTATACTTCTTTTATCAGCAATACAATTGTTATGAGTGTATACTCTCAATCTTCATTTCCACTTTCAGTTTTACTAAAATTTAATTCTAAATTTCATTATTTTAATACACAGAACACTAAAAATTCAAGCATATGAAACATGATAAAAACTTAAGTGTCAAACCACTGATCATGCTGATCATGGGAAAAACATTTTTTTTTATTAGAAATAAAACTAATCCTTTTTTAGATAAAGAGGTAGATTGATAACAATGAAATACAAGTATTTTTCAACATTAAATTCAAAGACTCCCTGTTGATTTAAAAGACTTTTAAAGATCTAAGTAAATTCTATCAAGACTGCAAACCATGTACAGTACTAGCAGAGGAATACTTTGAGTTGAAATATTCGGTAGTCGGACGACCGGGGCTAATTGTTTTGAGACACAGCCTGGCAATTACTTAAATGAAATGATAGTCTGTTGGACTAGCAGACCCCCAAAACATCTTACAACCATGTGCCAGTTTTCATTCCTTTTCTTTGTGGAACGGTTTCTTTTGACTGAGAGCTAGTTTAATTTGTTTCTATCACTAAGTGCTTGAAACTTTTGTTATGTTCTCTCTTCGCATAATTTTTTTTTGATGTTTGGGTACAAGTAATAATTTTAAAATAATAAAATATCATACCCCGAATACTATATATTAATGGAAAGCAACACATTACCTGAAAGACACAGAAAGTTTGTTTGCTTACTTAATGTCCGTTTTCAGAATTTTCACAAAAATGTAAAAAAAAAAAAAAAAAAAAAAAAAAAAAAAACATGTTTTTAATGACCTTAGAATTTAAGTTATTAAACATGTCTTACTTGGTAAAGTCTGAATCCACCAGAGAATTTTCTGCGGGCAAATGGCAATAAGTTATCCTCCAGGATTTTCTGGTAGATAATAGAGTCCATTATTCCAGTAAAAATACATATGTCTGTGCGGCCTCTATAAGAAATGCCTCCCCAAACGTTGACTTTGTATGTGTGTTTGGGCTTTGGAGCCTTGGATGGCAAGCGGTCTAATTGAGAACCTGGTTGATAAAAGAAGAGTCTTCCAGAGGAGGACATTTCCACTGTTGTCTCGTCAACATAAATAACATCTTCATAAGTGTCTTGTTTGATCATTTCCTGTATGCACCACTCAAGCCTATGTAGCACATTTTTGTGTGAAATCATCTGGCCGTACTTGACATTGCTTGGTGTCCAGTTCAATTTTCTTCTGATGGCACACACATACTCTTTTGAGATCTTGACTCCATGTTGAGTTTCGAGGCGGTTCCTGATACTTTCAGCAGTTTCTTCTGGATTTCTCAGCATCCACATGTTGATAAATTCAATATGGACTTGTTGCAGCTGTCCTGTTTTATTTACCCTATAATACCATAAAAGTTCTTGAAACAGCAACAATGGCAATAAGGTCATTAAAGAATTTACCTACCTACTCACAAAAAGACATAATACAAAGATTTCTTGCAGAAAGGTAAACTGTATATTCCTTTGCAAATAAAGAAAGCAAATACTAAGTATGAACTAATTTGACAGATTCTAGAAAAAAATGTAGAAAGAACTTGATACAATTCAGAGATTTTCCACCAAAATAACCAATTTCTAGACTTCTTATTTTGTCAATGTAGGTTTTTTTCTTAACTGGTGTGTCAAAAACTTAGGTGCATGGGAATGCTAAACATACATCAAATCTGGAATGGCCTAAAATGTACATGAACAGAAACATGGGAAAGCATGTTTCAGGGACAGCACTTAAATTAGATCTATACTGCACTCAACACTGATGACAGCTAGTTTACAAGTCTGAACAATTTGATTTATTAATTGTTTAGAGCAGTTCATTTTACACCATACTCTTTCCATGTACTGGTATATATCTCACAGATAATACATTCATGTGAGCTTGGTAAAAAAAAAACCCATATACTTTAGAAGAAATTCAGGAAAAAGTAATCATTACCCCATTGATAATCAATTAATCATGTATGATCCATACAAAACTGTACATTTGTATCAAAAAAGATTTGTTTAAGTGACCGACATTCAATTAAAACATTACATTTCACTTGTTGTAAACTAGGCCTATTACTTTCTTACAGTTACACTATAATAAAAAAAAAAATGTCGGTTGAAAACAGTAGTTCTGTAGTAGATCTGCAGACGCATGTTGTAAATACACATTTAACATGTTTAGCAACAAGATTCTCTGTTCATAATAATAAGGTCAACCTAGTTAAATGCAAAAGCTCACCATTTTTCATATTAGAAAACGTTATCAGTGTCATCAACCTTCGTTTAGTATTTGTATAGGGAGAAATAATCCGAAGGGGAGCCGGTTCTGAAGACCTCGAACTGTTGAACTTCGAATCGAATGTTACCCAGAGGCTTATCACGAAAATTTGTATTCTTCAGTTAAAACTACCCCCTTCTACATGTATAAAAATACAGAATGTGTGAAACATAGATTCTAACCAAGTATTTCGTGACAAACCTGTGTGATCACCCACTGCAATCACTGTGATGCGGCACTCCTCGGAGCGCGCCATTTTGAAACATAATAAAGTACAAAACAACTCATATTCCGGATTACTGACTTCTATAACTAGTATTAGAATTAAGGGTTGTTGTCAAGTCTTTTACTGACTTCAAATAGCTGGTGACAGAACACAGAAATATTTAACCTGGAATAAATTGCTTTTTTCAAACTATATCTTCTTCGTGTATCTTCTATCAGTTCATTATTCTCGAAAAACATTTGTTTGTCTAGTGTTTATGAAAATACATGTAATTTGGGCCAAGCACTTTCCCAATGGCGTTTTTTATCGATATATTTTTTTGCAGTACACAAAATTCGATTTTCGACATCAGTCTTATTGAATTACCTGAAATAATCACTTTTAATAAAGCTTAACTTGCATCAATCGTAATTATAACATACTGTAATAACGTGAACTTTACATTTTGGGCAGTATAAATCATGAAAATAGAGACTAATTTTAAAAATCATTCTTTATTCGTTTCATTAATTATCAAGCTTTAATTGTCCATTCTTTAGATCCAATATACGATTAAAATTTACACATTATATCACGGAAATTAGTAGATAATCAGGTAATGGTTCACCGTAGATAATGATGTTAATCATGTCTGATTACATGTATAGCACATCGCATTGCTATTATATGTATACTTATGTGTAAATGTCAATATTAACAGAACAACCAACATGTGCGGATCTTCGGGGGAAAGGGGGGGGGGGCTTGTATTTTCTGAGTAATAATTAAATTCATACGACATGAAACTTAATTACTTCAATCCATCATAATTTGACAATATTTGAAGAAAGCAGAATCTCCGTGTACAAATGTGCCCCTTCAATTTAAATGACAGAGGTTTTTTTTTTTCTTTGAAGCGGCTCATTTGGGGGGGGGGGGGGGGGGGCGGTATCGAAGATTTGCACTTACAATGTTTTACACCACAACTTGTTGACTTGCATTTTTGCATTGCGATTGTCATTAAGATTATAAATACCGATGGAGAAATGAAAAAATCGACACAAAATACAATAAACAAAAATAGAAATAATAATCATACTACAAATTCTTTACTTTTATATACAAAAGTCAGTCAAGTTCTACATGTAACGCCTAAAAAACAGTAACGAAACCGGTTACTGTACCTTAAAAATTTAACTGCACATGGCTACATGTACAAGTATTTCTGAGAGAAATACAAAATAAATCAATTAGCAATTCAACAAGAAAATATTTTAGTGATTGAAAAAGAAAGAAATTAAAGCATACCTCTGATCAACCACGGAACCAGTTTTTTGAAATCGATTAATGAAATTGCGTATGCCTTGTCTCGAGGTCACAAATTGGTGGGTGGATTGCAGTTTTCTTTGAATTTTCACTGTAGACAGTCCAGCTGCTTTGTAGTTCACAATTAAATTTCTAATATTATATGAAAGTCTCCTTCCACCCTTGCGAACACGTTCCTTTTTCATTCTGTCGTCGCTAGAAATCGATCCTTTCACTTTGGAGTTCCGAATGACAATGAAGGCTGAACGATTAGTGAACGCTGAACGAACGGTGAGCGAACGGTGAACGCAAGGTGAACGCTATTTGAGTGAACGAAGAGCGAACGCTGAACGCTTTGTGAACGGTGAACGCGAGCGCACGGTGAACGGTGAACGCAAAACTGTGAACGGAGAGCGAACGCTGAACGCACGGTGAACGCACGGTGAACGAACGCTGAACGAACGGTGAACGAACGGTGAGCGAACGGAAAAATGGGAAAGTAGAACGTTTCAGGGACTGTAACTTGTCTAATCCGGATGTTTTGTATTCAGAAATCTCGCCTAATTCGATGGAAACTTTTAGTACCTTCAAGTTTATTCAATTATTTAACAGGTTGCCTAATCTGGAATGTTGTCCAATTTCTTTGGAACCAGTAGTGTCCGGATTAGACAAGTTTTACTGTATTACCTTATGTAAACTAAATGTTTATCATTTCATCAATTATCTGTAGTAGTGGAATTAGGCACTACATCTATTAAATATGGGTTCCCTTAGAACCTTTTGCTCTTTATTCTTTTTTCCATACGAGTATTGGAATTTCTCCTTTAAATATACCTTTTGCTTTTCACCCTTGAACTGAACCTTTTTCTCTCCAATTATTTTGTAGAAATCACGGCTCAGTATTCTGTCTAGTATTGTTTTAGCCTGTTTGACATTTTCATTGTCTTCAGATAGAGTCCTAATCCTATGGAAAACATCGTCTGTCACCCAAATGTACGCATCCATATCATCAATTGACTCTGATAAAGTCTTCCCGCTGAAGGGATAATTCTATTGCTAATCTTTCTGACTTGAAATAATGTAACAGTAAAATGTATCATAATTTCAGATAAAACATTGCTTTGGAAAACAATTGATAAATTTTAAACGAAATTACCTCTTTCCTTTCGGCTTGTTTGGTGGGAATGTAAGATACCTGTCAGCTTTGATAAAGGCATCTGAAATCCTGTTTGAAAACAAATTAAAATTAACTGGAAGATTAAAGAAATATTTAAAAGACAAACCAATTTTAAGAATTTATAATTCATGCGTTGTTAAGCATTTCAGGACAATTTTATTTGAAAATGTGTCCTAGAGGTTGTTTTAAAGATAATTGATCCATGTATTTTCCTAGATTTTTTTAACCTCCGCTTAACAGAATTTGTTTAAGGACAAGCATTCTAAGAGTATTGTATTAGCAATACTAGTCCCCTACCGGCAAATGTTATCTGGTTCCCCTTAAAAATCAAAAATGCCATAATTCCGTCAAAACCATTGAAGCGGAACGAAATTCAAACTTGATTTTTAACTAATCAAGGTAAAATCACATACCAAAAATCAGCTCAATATCTGCAAGCGTTTAGAAAAAAAATGCGGAAAACCCTTAAAAATTGAAAAGGTAGTTATTCCGTCAAATATCAATGAAGCGGAACGAAATGCAAACTTGATCTGTAACTCATCAAGATACACTCACATACTAAAAATCAGCTCAATATCTGCAGGCGTTTAAGAAAAATATGCGGAAAATCAAGTGGGACAGACTGACAGACAGACAGAGGGACAGCTAGACGGACAGACAGACAGACGGACAGACTCAGAGGTAAGCTATATTCCCCTCCGGTTTTACCGGTAGGGGACTAATAATGGGAATATTTGTCGATATATGCTGGTAGAAACAGGTAAAACGAGATTTATTTTCGGATTTATTATTTAGTTTCCATAATTAAAAGAAATGAATGAGAAGAATTTGAGCATTATTGTCTCATTTACATGTTTACAGGATGCAAAGAAAGCTAAAATGAGAGATAATGAAAAAATTCTAGAATAATGTGATATGTTAATGGCAAGTAATAGTAAAGCTGAAATTCGATGCCCATTAGACCTCGCCTGGCTATGATAGTAAAAAAGTGTCAGTATAAAATCTAAAATAGAAATTGCATCTCGTCAGGAATACAGTTCCATGGTAACCCATTGTAGATGTAGTATAACATGATATGTCACATCTTCCAAACATCCAAACAGAATATTAGGACAGACAGCTTTAACTACATCTACTTGTACATTTTAAGTTTCCTCTAAATTTCAATGATATATAATGCAGCATTATTCCATCATACATAATGGACTTTTAGATCGTATGCGATGCGCATGCGCATCATCCATTCTTGTGTTACATGTTTAAGAAAATACTTACATCGTTTGAACAACTCTATTAGCTGGGTGTTGATAGGCTTGGCGATGTAGGGTATACCGTGTAGAAAACATATCAAATATGTTCAAATATTCCTGAAAATTTTGTTAAATACTTTCATATGCATAAAATTATATATCTGACACATTTTTATTATATCAAAGAAAACTTGAAATAAACTCACTTTAAAAAGAAAACTTAAAAGAAATTCATCAAAATGAGCTCAAACATAGATTTACAGTAGATAATCTGAGTTTATCAATTGTGGATTATAGTTTGCGAACGTAAAATATAGTTAACGACGTTAATCTATAGCATATTTTAGACTTACTTTAATCTAATTCTATGTTTAACAAGTGTTAAATACACTTAATAGTGAGAATGAGAACACTTTTTTCTCAAGTGCAAAACAAAGCTTATTTGATAATTAGTACACTATGGTTAACAACTCTAAAATATAGTTAGCTAAAACATACTTTATCTGATAAATAAAGTTTCACGATTAGTAAAACTACATAATAATTATCAACTCTAAACTATGGTTAACGAATATTAATTAAAGTTAATAAATGATAATTTATATTTATCAGTAAAATCAATAATGAACATTTATTATCAAGCTTGTTTTTGTTTCAGGAAACTTTAGTTTACAACCTAAAAACTATAGTTTACAATTTTTCACTGTAGTTTACGTTTCGTTAGCTAAATAGTTTATAATTGATAAACCTTCTTTATAAACTATAAAACTGTGCTTAGCTTTTTTGTGAATTTGGAGTGCAATGGAATATTTTAATTGTGAAATAAATAACAGTCTTATATTCACTTGCCGATTTTGGAAAGCTTATATGTCTCTCTCCTCCATGTTCGATAACTCTGGCTATCTTTATGCTTCGCTGACATTGAAAATTATGATGGAGTCCTAGCATGTGACAATCACGTGAGAAATAATCCCATTTGTCAACATCTATTTTGTTTACGTCATTGGCAACTACCTACACAAATAACATCTCTATAAAATTTACTTATATAACGTAACATTTATGTCGAACTAAAGACAATTTCGGACATCTTACCTCGTAGAGAAAGTGTTTTTCTTTAGGTCTTCCTTCGTAAGAACCTTTTGGTTTCTGTTCAGTAAATAAGATAAAAATGGTGTAATTGGAAATTTGAAAAGAGTCTGACAAAAAGTTGACATCATAGATTTATTTTAAACCAATTTAAAAATGAAAACTGTGAAAATGAGCAATGAAACATGGTTTATAATTTTTGAATTTCTGTTCAATAAACCTACCTTAATAAGTTCTTTGATGAAAGTTTGACTTTCTTTAGTCAAATCGTCTAAACTGACAATTTCGAAAATTCTGTCTAGCATTTTCAAAGATGCTTCTTCATGCTATAAAACAAGTTATTACGAATATGTTTTTAGTCTTTATCCTCTGAAAGAGTAAAAATGAAAACAAGCTGAGGTGGAGTCAAAACCTCAGAATGTCTTTATATGTCAAATACGAGATATGTTAATACTAATCCTATATTAAATACAAAATCAAAAAGGAAAAATAGCAATATAGCATCACTTCTGTTTCCCTAGAATTAAATCCCGGAAACATTTCTAGAAGTGTGGAAAACGGTCTTACTGGGCATGATAACGATTGATTAATCAACTGAGTAATATGAATTTATAAACCAGTTACGAGTTCAAACCTTTTGATTTTCATCCACTATATAATAAACTTAGCTACGTCAGAGTAACTTAAAACTGCATTTCACTTTTTCGGTTAAAGAAATAGACTGTTACTAGCTAGCAAAATGGTTCAATAGGTATAATGCATTTTCAATATAAATGGTCAATTTAGACCCATTCTGAGGGGTAGAACGAGATTTAAGGTGACTAGCGTTTTGGATTTTCAGGCAAACTGCTAATTTTAAGCATGCTATAGTTTTCTGTCTAGATTTCCAGAAAAAAAAAATTAAAAATTTTGGAGACATATTATGTATTTCTCATCCACGATCAGCCAAGTTCCTCCCTGTGGCCTGAATCACGGACCCAAGGATATAAATTTCAAAATTTTGGATGGATGTTTAAATTCGTTGCTCATCATCACTGTGCAAACAGTTTACCTGCTAGAAAAGAGAGTTTTGGAGATTTCATTAATTTTGGTAGTATTGGTCGCTCATCTGTAGCAGCAAGAGATGGTACCGCAATTCAAGATATCTGTTCCCTTGATTTATAGATACTTCGTTCCAGATATTAATTACCAATTCTATTATCTTCGAAAATTTACAAAAGCTTAAGCAGACTGTAAAGTTCATATGACCTGATGTCATCTGGGTAACTAGCCATAGGGTGCTTAAAGATAAACATTGTTTTTAAATGAATTACCTCCCATTCATATCCAGGTCTTGCTTTTTGAATAAACTGCAGGTCAAACAGATGAGAGAATGCACCGTGTCCTGCGAGATAAAGGGAGCATTATGTAATATTTACTTATCAATTTACATTACTCAACTACGGTAAGGAATTATCCTGGGTACAAAGCCTGAAATCTGTTTAAACCAATATACGTGACAAACATAGGTACAAACCTAGATCATGACAAAGTCCAGCAACCTCCAAACAAATGATATCTTCCTGAGTTATTTTAAGTTCTGGCTGATTTTTCTGTAATTCAGTACCAAGCGTTCTTGCTAAGTGTGCAGTTCTAATAAGGAAATATATATATATATATATATATATATATATATATATATATATATATATATATATATATATATATATATATATATATATATATATATATATATATATATATATATATATATATATATATCAGTAACTTATAGCCACTGGAAAAAAATCTTTAAGTTCTTTAACTGAATATTAACACCTTCATAACCAGTTATAATGCTGTACTGCGCTGAAATGCATAATAAAGACCATGTACAGGTAACTGCCTCTGCTTTCATTTTGGATATGTTTACACATCGAATTATCTTGTGTTATCGATGCATGAGTAATGGTTTTGCGTGTACGATATCATTGCAAACAAAATCACTGCCAACTTCTGAAGTACTTCTTGAAGATATACTACCACAGAAACACAATTATGTTCTTACTTGTCTGAACAAAGGCAGATTTTTTCATCCAAATGTTTCTTTCATAATAATCAAATGTTAACATTATATAAAATTGCATACAGTTGACTGAGACAGGCAGTTTTACTCAATACCCTCAATTACATGATAAATTAATGTTTTTGCTATTTTTTCTCCAGATTTTGTACACGGATCTCAAAATTAATTCGACAAAAATTTTTATTTAGGGTAAAAAAAGCTTCTGCCAACTCCTCTTTCTTCCAGCTTTTTCTAACCTTCGTATCAAAGATAGGTACAAGTACATGTATGTCACTTAACATAAATTTAAAATTACCCTATAGAATGTTCAAATCTGTTGTGGCATGCACCCGGATACACAAAATAACATCCTCCCAACTGCTTGATAAACCTTAGTCGTTGAAATTCTGGTGTGTTTATGATCTTCCATGACGTCGGAGACAATTCTATTGGTCCCCAAATTGAGTCATTAATTATCTGTAACACGATAAAAATTGCCATTGCAAAAAATTCACACATTTTTGAAAATATACATCTTTATTTTACTGTCAATTTCATTATACCTCTCTACGATTTCCAGTCCGTGTGAAACATTTTTTTGGCATAAAATAAAACTGTGATCAAACGAATTCCAGTATGGGTTGGAGTTCCAAATATTGATAAAATGCAGAATCAAGTGGGTTTTATTTTTCTGAACCTTGAAAATGTTTGATAATAAGATAATGGTTTAAAACTTACAAAGTATATCTGGAAAATATACCAAATTAAGCTATTCTGCAGGAATTGTAAAAAGTATGGGTTGATTCTACTTACTGATGAAACCACAGTGAGACTGAGAATAATAAAACAGTTAAAATATTTTCGGAAGTTTAGGTTGTAATTGTTTCCACTTTTCTTTCTGTTTTGTTTTTTGTTGCCCTGAATTTGGTCTTCAAAAATGATTATTTGAACCTATTTTTTCTCCATATTCTTAGGGGAAAAAATTCCAAACTTAATCATTTTTACCCCACTGTGTTGTATACATAATACTTACAGTGTTTTTCCGCAAAGTTGTACTGTTTTCTTGTAATGTCCCCATATCAATTTTAGCGAAAAGACTATCAGTCCTACGCGCACAGCTCAGTTTATATACTGATCTAAGTATATGGAATAATCACCACCGATAAAAATTTAGATATATTCAAAGATTACAGAAGTTACCTCGACGAATTCACCTATAGAATCTAAATTTGAAAATGGGGGGGGGGATTAGCCGAGCATATGCCGCCGCTCGTTTTCCAGCTATTTAAGTGTGTACATCGGAAATTCCACAGTCGAAAATTTACCTATCGACATTTCAATGTTTATAGATCTCTCCAAATGATGATATCTACATTATAAACAAAAACGCTTTACCTTGCATTTTCTGATACAGAAAGTTTAACACGAGTAGTGCCTTCCATAATGTCTATTGAGTGTTCACACGTATTGTGTATATATTATTATATTATTTTGTATATATAATGAGAGTGGTGAGCTTTAAAAAATTTGGTGGCAGAGTGTTTGGTCAAAAATAATACGAAAGGAAATATACTTTTTCCCTTTTTTATTATTTTTTTTCCTATGTTTTAAATAATTGGGTCATTATTACATATATATATTTTATTTTCAGTGAAAATATATGTTATTCCTACATTTCAACATAATTACAAAGTTTTGTTTGTTTGTTTGTTGTTTAACGTTCCCCTCGAGAATTTTTCACTCACATGGAGACGTCACCACTTGCAATTTTTTATCTATACTCGGCGGATCTTTTTCGTGCCAGCACCTACTGCGACACTGGGTCTCGGTTTATACAGTCTCATCCGAAGGATTGGTCTCAACGTCCCGTAATTACAAAAAAAAATATTTTGAAAAAAAATTAGAAAAAAATGAGAAAAAAATCACAGGAATTGTTCCTTTTTATTAGCCGTCCCGTTTTTGTAATTTTAAGAAGAGAATTTATTCAAAACTTCAAACCCGGAAAGTATAAATCTCTTGCAGTGGCCTTCAATTCGACATCAAGATATATGGACGACGTTTTATCAATTTTAGAACAATATTGATTTTCATTCATACCTTGACTCGATATGTCTCACTGAACCCGAAATAAAAGACACCGCATAGTCTGAATAATTGTTTTATATTAAGATGATTAACTAGAAAGAAAAAGTCATAGAAAACTAAGAACTCTACATGTATAAAAAACGTTATGACTTCACCCCTATTGCAGTATTTAAATTTTTATAACAGATTGTTACTTTCTCAAAAGGTCTACATATAGAGCACTTTGAGGGGAAAAAAGTACATAAAAAAAGCTTGTTTGTGAGAGGGAGGTTCATGTAGCAACAGTCTTTGAAAAGTTCTACCATCACAAACAAAGTAGTGAAAGGTGTAACAGACAAAAGTGTTATAATGTGGAGTCGTAACCGTGATAGAAACTGATGCAGTTAAACTCAGTCATACAGAAGACACAGGGACTTCAAATTTTACTTCCCTATAACCGAAATTCTTTATATCTGTATAGGAAACATAGTGAAAAAGTCGGCTAAGGGATTCATAAAAATTCTTCATAACCGAAATTTCCTCATAATCGAGTTTTAGTGTAGTCGAAAGGTTCTGCAACTATGCGAGATTTCAATACAATCTGCAATGCCCATACAAATAAAAGCGCGATCTACGCCTTTATTGGGTCTCGGAGACGGTGCGCAATCAGGGAGGTCCATACACTTCTGCAGCCGTTTTAACTGCAGTGGTCATGTACACTGATAAGAAAGTCTTAACACCAGCGTACTGCAACAAGGAACAAGCACTGCAGATATAATCGCTAATTTATACAAAAAAATGGTTACACAATTATTAACTCTACCATTTGTATACACAACCAGGATATCTTTTTTGAAATTATCAATCATCACTCATTATTATTCTATAAAACTTTACTTCAGAAATAATAGAAAGTGATGAAGATAACGAACAGTGATGGATGGACCAAAAAAACCTTCAAACAAGACATGGACCTCCCGAAATTCCAGAGGTGGAAACAGGTGCTAGCTAGGGGGAGTAAACATCCCCTGTCAACCAGTCACACCCGCCGTGAGCCCTATGCATTGATCAGGTAGACGGAATATTCAGATTCAGTACAAAAACAAAGGGCTAATAATTGATATGAAATATGGTTGTTGAGAACCCTGTGAGATCACCTTATCTGTCGGTTTAAAAGTTTAGCGTAATTAGAACATGCTCTTGAGTTTCAAATAAGTTGGGAAACATAAACATTATGTGCAGGTGATAGCGGAATATTACTATATAGGTTAGGAAAGTTGATAAATGAAAACCTGAAGTCTTCTCGCTTGTCATACAATTTAGTTGTTAGTTGGCCCTTATCGTCTGTAGTCCATAAACACCTAAAAATGAAACAGATATCGCAGACTCTGTGGTGTCTTTTATTTCAAGTTTACTGGGATATATCGAATCGACATATATATGGAAGTAACTATTGTTAATTGACAAAACAGCGGCGATGTATCTGAATGTCGATTTGAAGGCCACAGCAAGTGTTTCCCCCTGCTCATGTAGAAGGTTTTGAATACATTCTGCTTCATAGGAATATAAAACAGTTTGGCTAATAACAGAGATCAATTAGTGCCCATCGGAATTTCCAACAGTTTGTTGGAAGACCTGGTCTCCAAAGACTATATAGAAGTTGTAAATGAGGAACTCCAGCATCCTTTTGATATCACCTTTAGAGCACTTGTTTGTAAAATCAGAATGATTTTTTACAAAGTAATTTTGTTGATGACCAATCACAAGATATAAAGATAAAAAAGTTTAATGTTTATTGAAGAAGCAGTTGTCTATGATATAGAAAAAAAACTTAGTTTTTCATTTATCATGAGAAATGGTTGTATAAAGTTTGGAAAAGTCATAAGTTTTGATGTTACTGACTTCCGAAAAATTTAGTAATTTTAATTTTTTTTTTTTAGTGTTTTCGAGAATCCACATTCTTTTTACATCACTACTAGAATATGTTGTAGCACAGCACGCCTGAAGTTTCTCCTTTAACAGCTGTTAATATTTTTGTGAGGCGTAAAGACAAGGGATTGTTAGAGCATCTGCTGGATCTGACAATGTATCTTTCTTTGGAAGGATTTTTATGAAATTTAGGAATGCAGTATAGAAAGGGTAGATCGAACCCATCTTCGGTGACTGACATATTAAAAGTATTAAAGATTGAACTGTAATTTTGAAGAATTTCATCCGTGAGAATGAACTGTGAGTTTAAGCTGGATTTACAGATGTAGAATTTAAAAAAAAGTTCATCTAAAATACAATTATAATAATGAGCCTTACAAACAAAGACGATATTGTTACAAGCCTTGTGAAGGTACATATTATCGTTCTGTACATATTGTCAAAGGCGATGATATATACCTTACCTCAATGCACAAATTGTCGTCCATCGGTACATATTGTCAACGGCGACAATATGTATTGTTAACTTTTGTACAATTTTTCCCCAATATATTGTTTATAATATTTCGTATTTAATGGGGTCTTGAAGAGAGAGAGACTGACACACACACCTTCACACACACATATGACACATACACACACAAGAGAGAGAGAGGAGAGAGAGAGAGGGATTCCTGGTTAGTTTTATGAATTTATATTAATCATGTTATTTGCACTATTCTCATCTTTACAGTATTACTTATACAGATGTATATAAATATAGCGTTCATTACAGCTACTTCACTGGAGTTGAAAATAATTACAAATAAGCGATCTCATGAAAATTGAATGTATAATTTTCGTTAACATCATCATCATCATCATTCATATTACTATGTGCTACAATATGTGCAGTGAGGGTAGGCACATACTGTCTCCAGCGACAATATGTACATGTAATTTGTGCAACCTGCGACAATACGTATCAATGAACAAAAATATGTGCAGTGAGGATTGGAACACATTGTCGCCAGCAATGATAGGTACAGGAAGACATTATGTACCGTCACAATCGCGCTGCATGAAATAGCTTAAGAGACAAATCTGTGTTATTTACACACCAATAACATTCAGAAAGCAACCCGCCTGTTTGGGGCGATAATATGTGCAGTAAGGGTAGACACATATTGTCGCAAGCGATAATATGTACATGTATAATTTTTCATCCGGCGACTATAGTTTTCGATGGATGATAATATGTGCAGTGAGGATAGCTGCATATTGTCCTATATTGTCCCATGTTGTCCTATCCTCACGGCACATATTGTCGCCGACGACTATATGTACAAAACAACATCCTTGCTTGCTGGAATCATAGCATATTGTTTATGTAGTTTTTTTTTAATTTTTTTCTTTTATCAACTCCGCTTCTAATATTTTTTTATCATCTCTGATTTATTGAAAAGCAAAGATAGATGAAGTACTTATTTCGACATACAATTAATAAAATGAAAAATTACATAGTGATAAGGGTAAAAAATGTGAAAAAAGCATATAGCACAGTTTTCAGGATCACGAGTGTACAGCTATAGTGTTTTCAGCCGGACTATCCCAGTTACGCCTCTTACTCCATGGCGGCCCATGTCGTTGAATATTTGACGTTTGACTTAATGTTTTTAGATTAAGTTCATCAACAGTCAATTGTCAACACTTTCTTGGAATGTGTTTTTTTTTTTCAACTATTTTTGTAGGGACAAATTTTTAATGGACATATGCATAAGATCTTTATTTTTAACCTTACTCATCACATAGATTCTAGAGTTCGTCATGTCATATTGCTAAAATAAAGCTATAAATATAATGTTACATACATGTAGACAGAAAGACTAACATACCTCGTGTCAAATTGCTAAAATATAGCTATAAATACAATGTCTCATTAATAAAAAGACTAACAGGAAAACAAACCAAATTAAACGAAAACATCCCTCGAATTTTTTATTGAAATTTATTTATTTTAGATAGTTGTATTGTCAATTGCTCTCTGTGTCTCCGAATGTAATTTTTTACGCTTTTACTTATTATATTTGGGAAGAAGCTATTCATTTTTTTTCTTATATTCGGTGTGTCATTAACACTTATGAATTTTTAAAATGTTCATCTTTTCATCACTGGATCATTAAGTTCATTTCGAAAGATTTTTTTTTAAATTACAAGCATAACTGATTGCATTCTTGAAAGTATTGAACTAACAACGGAGTAAACATATAAAAAGACAATACAAATCTATAGTGTCATTCCTTTTACGGTAAAAATGAAAAGAAATGAAAATGGAAATAATGAATTTAAAAATCATATAAAAGTAATGCTCACAGTCTTCTGGAGTCTGTTGTGTTAAGATTAGAAAATAAAAGCCATAAGAACAAGCATTCTGAGAGTATTGCATAGTCAATACTATTCCCTTACCCGCAAGTGTAATTGGGTTCTCTTAAAAATTATAAAGACTGTAATTTCGTCAAAAATTAATTACGCGGAACAAAATGTATACATGATCTATAACTCTCTAAAGTATACTAACATACCAAAAATCAGCTCAAAATCTGCAAGCGTTTAGGACAAAAGTGTGGGGAAAAATGGGAAATCTGGTTCCCCTTGAAAATTTAAAAGCCATAATTCAGTCAAAAATCATCAAAGCGGAACGAAATGCAATCTTGATCTGTAACTCATCAAGGAACACATATATTAAAATTCAATTCAATATCTTCAAGCGTTTAGAAAATAATTGGGAAAACTGAGTGGGACAGCTAGACAGATAGAGGGACAGACAGACAGACCGACATAGGGACAGACGAGGAGGAAACATACAGTTCCCTCCGGTTTGACTGGTAGGTGACTAAAAAGCATTCTGAGAGTATTGCATAAGCAATACTAGTGTCATACCGGCAGGAGTAATTTGGTTCCCCTTCTAAATTAAAAAGGCCATATGATTCCGTCAAAAATCATCGAAGCTGAATGAAATGCAAACTTGATCTGTAACTCATCAAGGAACACTCACATAAGAAAAATTAGCTAAATAACTGCAAGCATTTAGAAAAAAGTGAGGATAAACGAAGTAAGATAGACTCACAGACGGACAGACGAGGAGGAAACGTAATAGATAGACCCCTCCGCTTTCACAGGAGACTTAGAAGATTGAAACGTTCTATTGAATTCATTGAATATAATGATGCTACTTCTAACTACTATTTTTGATAAGTCGTGTAACCATTCAATAGCTTCTTCTCTTTCTTCGGGACAAGTTTATTTTTTACTTGATGTATAATTCTGTTCACAAAACCTAATAAATTACAGACCTACGGAAAAGTTCAAGTAACATAGGTTACAGAAATATCAGAAAGATTTTCTATGTAGTGCATGTATTGAATTGTTTTAAAAGGCTCTCGGTCCGTCATATTTGTAGATATATTCAATAAATTTTATACTTAGTTTTATGTTTAGTCAATCGTTAGCATTGTGACGTGCATAACGGACTTGAAAATCACATTCCGCATACATTCATGCACGCATTATACAACGCATGTTGAGTTTGATTGTTGTTTTACGTGCCTTGCAAGAATTTTTCACTCATATGAGACGTCAAAAAATACCGGTGAAATGCTGTCAAATTTGTAAAGTTCTTTACCGTGCCAACGGCTATCATGACACGGGACCTACATTTTTAAGGTCATATCCAAAAGATCCGTGACTTTCAATTCTAATGCTGGGGCGCTTGGCGAAGGAATACACTGTAGTTACCACATATGTTATACGTCTTAGGTTTGACGCGGAGCCATAAACGAACCAGACCTGCCGATCATGAATTTTAAGCGTGCGCCCTACCACTAGGCTACCGCGACCGATATGAGATTTTATATAATGGAATATGCATAAGAATTGCATGTTTGTTTCGATTAATTAATTTTGATAACTTGTAAAGGATGATCCATTATAACCAATGTTTATTAATTGTAAAGATAGGCTTAGAATGGCACAAAGAGGGATTTTTTTTTTTGTTATGATAAAACTGATATTTTCAGAGATTAAAACTTCAGATCTCAGGTTAAATGGAAATAAAAGTCAATTAAAATGCAATTTGGCAAACTATACAGAGAGGGCCGAAACGTTGTTATTCTTTCAAATACATAAATTTCTTTTAACCTAAGTCAGTCAAAAATATCCAAAATTATGAATGAATCCACTTTAAAATGAAATCTGAAAGCTTCAGCGACGGCATCTTTTCTTCCAATGACGAATATTGTTGAAAATCCATTAGAAACAAATTTTGTGATTCTTCTGGGGTATTTTTACTTTCATTGAAGAAGACCACTGTTTACTGGTTCACAATGCATCAACATACCTCCTGTGAAAATAACCCTACCCCAAGTACGTACTAGCAATTCACAGATAATTAACTAGGCCTTACTCTAAAAATGATGAAGAGAAACAGTCAAAGACAAACACCCTCATGGTATAAAAGGACAGACTCGATATAAAAACAGATATGACCTGTAATCCGATTCTTATCATATCCTTATTTAATTTGTTATACTATGAAAAATTAATTTTAAAATACAGCGATGTAAGGGGCAATTACATGAAGCACATTACAAGTCCGCTCCCATCCTTCTATTAGTTCGGGATGGTAGAACATTTCAGACTCTTGCTACACGTACGTGTACTTCTTTCTCACAAGCAAATTATCAATAGCGTGTTAATTTTTGGTCCCCTATCGGGGAAACCGGAGGGGTCTTCACCGGTATGGGACTGTAGGTTTCCTCCTCATTTATATATCTGTCTGTCCGTCTATCTGCCCCTCCATCTGTCTGTCAGTCTGTACCACTTGGTTTTCTGCACTTTTCTTCTACAATGCTTGAAGATATTGAGTTAATTTTGGTATGCGAATGTACCTTGATGAGTTACAGATCGAATTCTTTCCGCTTCGATGACTTTTACGGATTTGTGACCTTTTTTTAATTTTTAAGGGGAACCAGATTTCCCACTTGGTTTTCCGCACTTTTCCATAAACACTTGCAGATATTGAGCTCACTTGTTGTATGTAAAGCTACTTTGCATTTTGTTCTGCTTCAGGGATTTTTGATGAAATTATGGCCTTTTTCATTTTTAAGGGGAACCAGATTAAACTTGCCGATAGGGGACTAGCATTGCTTATGCAATACTCTCATAAGTACTTTAATTGCTATACAAAGTATCTAACACCATCAAGTTTAGTTTTATCGCAGAATGACATTGAACTTCCATCTAGTCAAGCAGTAAACAAAGGGATTAAAGATATTAAATGATGCAGAGCAGATTACAAAAGAATAAAATGTAAGAATGCAATATAATCTCTATTTGTCGACAAAACCTTGCACATTAGAAGTGGCAGTTGTTGTGGTTTCAGGTTAATGTAAACAAAAAAAAAATAACTAAATGATTGTTTATCATTAGCTAATCTAAGATATCATTGACGTTACCCATTTACATTCATATTTAAATAAGGGGTAAATTTGAGATAAGTCCTAGTTGAACGTCATTTAATACAAACGTATGCTGAAGGCGTGAATTATTAAATCAGTAAAGCACTTTTTAAAATGCTGAAAGGGAATAATCATAAAACCATCGTTCATAGAAAATGCAAAAACCATAGTGGTATCTATGAATGCGACGAAACGATAATCCTTCGTAACAGCTCTAACATAGATACATAGAAAATAAATGTTTAGAACATATAACTATTGCCTTGAAATTTCTTATAGAGACTTTTCTTCGGAGACCCATATACTCTTCAGAAACAATTCTCACACAAGATTTGAACTGCCGTAGTACGAGTTGAAATTTAAATCAGTACCTGAATTTCAAGTTCTTTGAACAAGAGGTCTAATTCTGTAAGTAAATTGTAAGACATTGGAAATGTTTAAGCAATTTATATTTTCAAAGACTATTCAATTAATAATTGTCTGAATTCTCGGTAAAGAATGGTATGGAATAGATCCCCCTTCCCTGTCGATTATCAAGTATAATTTTGATTTTCTTAAGACATGCATCCCAATTAAGAAAAAAAATCTAAAAAGCTGAAGTTATGGGAATACATGTACATAAAACAATCAACTGTAAAGAAGCCCAGCGGAACATTTCTGTTAATACATGTACATACTACTTATTTCTAATCATTTTTTGTTACAATATATTTATTCCAGATTATACAAAGATTGGCGGGAAAATTTTGCTAAGATTTTAGAACACCGCAGCAGCTCATTGAGCGAGGAGTAGGTGAGTCAATCTTTTTATATATGTAATGTAAACACTGATTTATTCAAGGTTTATGTAAAAAATAGACTGATTCGTTGTACTAGACACTAGTTTATCTTTTATCATGTTACATGGTGGCTAGTTTTTCCACAAACTTTTTAAAACTAACTAGCAATAATTTGCGCAACAATGAGTTCATCAATTTACTATTAAAGCTAAAAGATTATATGCAGCATTAAAAAATCAGCCACAGTGGTAGGTAATGGTTGAAAGAATAACTTATCTCCATGACCTAAATTTACACTTGTTGTATATTTAATTAAATGCATGTGTAGAATCGGGCTGTTGTCTTTGATATTCTCAAAGATTAAAAAACCTTAATCTTTATAAATAAACAAGGAAAATTACGTGTTACTGGTTTAAGAATTAATTTATACTAATTCTATGTGAAAGCTAAAATATCTCATAGCCCTCTTTTCACATAAATATTTTGCTTTAACTTTGCATGTTAACAAACCACTCCTAATTAGTTACCCATGTGTATACGATTTATATTTTCTTCGTGTCGTAATAATAGGTCTTCCTGAAGGAATCCCATTACCTTTGAACTTAACACCCGTGGAAGTCAGGGCGAAATTTTAACTTATATCTGTCACTTAGAAATGAAAAATTATCTTGAGCTTATATAGTTGCAAAAGCCTTAGAGTTATCAGTTTACAGTATACATCTTTTCTTTCTTTTATTTTTTCTTTCTTTCTTTTTATGACAGGTTTAATTTGAAGAAACATTGCTGTCTATGCTAATATTTATCTAAAATAGCCTGTCATCTGTTCTAAATCATATGGCTAAAAACGAAACCAAAGAATCATCTCTATGTCCCTTTCAACTACTACAATTATCTTATGGAGTCGAAGTTGCATGAACTGCGTAAATTTAGTCATACATATAGACAGAGTAACAGATAAATAAGCAACTAAAACAGAATATTCCTGGAATTTTTTATCTTTGGAATAAAATAAAAGCAATGTGCACATTTGATACTTAAATTTTGTTCCATTTTTTTTTTCAAATTTCACGCTATAACTTCTGGATATGAGACAGTCTTATATTTCTTATATCCTTTTATAGTACACTGATGAATTTTTAAAATGTTTACCTTTTCATCACAGGATCATTCCACTGAATTTTATTAAGTTCATTTCGTAATTTTTTTTTTAATCATACGCATAACTGATCTCGTACCTGAAAGTGCTATGCTAGTAGATATTTGTGTTACACCATTTGAATTCACCAATAGAAGAGCACAAAAAGATGAAATTAAAAAATAATAATTTAGAAGATAAATTGAAACTGACAATAGCAAAAATTATTTTATGATTTAAGTAAATGAGTGAAAAAACTTTTAACAGATGATAATCAAATACTGATATTCATTTCGACTGGTGGCACCATTGGTGTTCTTAAAGTCCATTGAGAAGGTTTCTTTCATGACTTTCTATTCTTTGAGAGGTCGTTGGTGAGAGCATCAGGAAAATACCTCCAATCTATATTTCATTTCTTTTCCTCTCTGTGCTAGACTTGCAGTCAATTATCTTCACTGACTCCCCCAGCTATGACATGAGAAGGAACTCTTCGGCAGTTCCTCGAGTTTCCTGGTTTGATGGTTGCTATTTATATCCCTACCTCTTTTGCTGACTTTTTTTGCACAGCATATTAAATAATGTAGTTCCATGTGTAGTAAGACATATTCTCTACAATTTGGCAGTCCCAAATGTGATAGAGCTACTAAAATTTTGTTGGAAATTTACTAGAGAACAACTATTAGTTTTCCACCAGATTGAGAAAAAGGTATAATAATGTACTGTGATTTGTGTGCAGAATCTGAATATTTTTCTAATAAATAACCCAGGACTATTTAGTCTCTACGAACTTGATTGCATGTGGTGATCGTTCGTTACTAATCTCATAATCAAAAGGTATTTTTGTCAAAACTTTTCGATATTGTGACCTAAACATAATTTGGAATATTTCCACTTTTTATAGCAATGCCTGTTTGACTTTTGTCTCTGAGCTTTAATCATATAATTCTCCTTATTTACTCTAGACAGTCATAATTATTCTATACCTCTTGTCTTTTGTAATAAAGATAGAGCAAAATATGTTAAGAAATCTCTGAGAGTATTATTCTAAAAATACAAAATCAAACAAAAATAAAAATACTAAGGGAAAACCGTTTCTTGTTTCGTACTAACCTCATATGGCTTCAGACAAAAATCCAGTGAAATGGTCTGAGAGCTGGAATAAGAAACTCCAAAAATACATCAAGCTCTGGTGAAATAATAGGGAAATTTTGTACCTTTTCTGTAATTAAGGACTTTCTTTTAAAAATTAATTTACATGTATTTGATTTATATGTGAGAAGGTCAAAGTAAGTTTTGTCTGGTAAAGTCACAACATGGCATAAAAATAACTTTTGTACCTAGAATTTAAAATAAATTAAAGTAAATGTTCAACCAACCCCCTATTCCTACTCTCACTAAAATATTAATTGCTGTGAAGGAGAAATTTCAGACGTTGTGCAACTTCATGTTCAAGAAGTGGTGTAAATCAAATGCGGATTCTTAAAAAACTCCAAAGAACTTTTGGAAAATACAAAATGTCAAAACTTTTCAAACATCAAAAGTGTCATAAGAGAAGGGTTTTCTACGCTTTATACAACCATTCCTCACAATAAGTTAAAGAGCAGGTTTTTGATATCATAGACAACTGTTTCCTTAATAAAAATGGAACTCGTCATTTTTCATATCTTGTGATTGCAATGGTCATCTATAAAATTACATTGTTAAAAGTCATTTTGATTCTACGTACAAGAACTTTAATTTGAAGTTGATTTTAAAAGGATGCTTGAATTCCTTATTGACAATATCTATAAAGCCTTTGGAGACCAGGTCTTCTAACAATCTGGCATTTCGATCGGCTCTTTTTGTGCTCCGGGATAATTTCAGTTTTTTCATCGTCAACTTCCCTTGCGTATATAGTAATATTCCAACATCACCTGTATATGGTGTTGTTTGTCTCCCAGTTGATTCGATGTGCTTTGAGTACGATCAAGTTTTAAACCGAGGCAAGCTACTGACAAATAAGTTGATGTAACAAGGATTTCAATAACCCCGTTTAAAGTAAGCTTTTCACAAATGCGGTCGTTATATTGACCCTTTTTGTTCAACCTATCTTTGGGTCTTATTTTGTCCGACATGTTTCATACCATATGTTAGGTCATTGATTTCATACTAAATTTGACTATGGAGTACTTTGTATATCTTATCAATACATATGGCTCACGGCTGGTGTGACAGGTCAGCAGGGGATGCTTACTCCTCCTAGACAACTGGGCCGGGATTCATAAAACTTCTTAACATATTCTTAAGTTATAAAAATCAATTGAGTTATATATATTTTTTACTTAAGTTTCCTAAGTATTACCTAAATTTTGTAGAAATACTTGGTGCAATTCATAAACATATTTAGTGCTTAAGTATTGACGTAAAGTTAAGTGTCCTCAGGAGGTGTCTTAAGTAGATAAGAAATACTTAAGTCTCCTTTATCAAAATAAAAATAATGGTGCACAGAAGAAATCTTAGTTTTTCATTAAGAAACCATGCTATATCATCTAACTAGAAACTCTTTTTGACTATGAGATATTTTTCAACTAGCAAGATGCAAATGTGCAATGTTGATGACATGGCTGTACATATCAGTTGTGATGTAATACACATGGAACTAAATACCTCCATCACAAAAGAGTGCGTTTTTTGTTCGGGAAATTGTATGCGTTACTAGGCTGACCTAACTTAAGTGCTCTAATTTTCTCATCAGAATTATTTAGCTAAGAATTGCACTTAGAATTTATATGAATATGACTTAAGAATTTTTTCTTATCTAAGAATTTATTTTATATACTTTAGTGTGAATCTTCGCACAAATCTTAAGTATGTTTATGAATCCCAGCCCTCATCCCATCTCTGGTGATTCCAGGGGTTTGTGCTTGTGCTCTCTTTTTGACTCGTTTTGTTTACTGGATTTATGCGACTGATCACGGTTCATTTTTTTTTCACCTTTTACATTTCAAAACTAAATTCAATAGAAGTCTTAAAGGGAATGTTAGCTTTGTTACATGTATATTTATACAAGGTGGTAGAGCAGTTAATGTTTTAGATTATTTAAATTTTTTTTAAAAGGTATCCATTACATCATTTTAACAGAGATTGTGCTTTTCTTAGGCCCCTAACTAGCAAAACTAAACAATAATTTTTCTTACCCTTTACTTTTAAACAGGCGACTTCTTTTTCATTATATAGATAATTGGTTTTGAATGTCTTAGGTGAATGAGAATACCACTTGAAAACATGTTGGATTTGCACTTTAACGATTCACTCTATGCATAGAATACTAGTACCAATTAATCAATGGTGATCATATGTCCCTCTGCAAACATGGATATAAAGTAGAGGCTTCATGCCTTAATTACCCCCACTTTTTCCAAACATAACTTTTTGCTATTGAAAATTTTCACTGAAAGGCCGATTAGCCCCCCTCCCCCCACTTTCTGTTGGAGTATAGTCAAGTAAGGGTAATTTAGTATGTACTGTTTTCCTTTTTGCTTGTCAACTTTTTTCAGGTAAGTTGAATTTTTTTTCTCTGGTTTCCCCCCCTCCTTTCAAAAACGATGCTACGTCCCTGTTTCTATTAATATTTTATTGAATTGAATCCTTTTGTCTTTATTGCCATATTTGAGATGTGCTTATATGATAATCAGAGCATGGAGTGATTCCTTATGAATGAATTGGGATTTAAAATAAAAACAAAAAATAAAGTCTTTTTCAAATTATGTAATTGTCACAAAAAATAATAATTAAAAAAGAACACAAACAAATGCTGTAAGTTTTAAAAACATAACTATCAAACATCGCTATTTACATATTAGTCTTTTATATCTGCGTTGGTCAAAAATGCTAAAAGTTAGGATCTCTTTCTTGAAGTACTATATATTTTTAGACTTGCCGGAGGGGTAGACTTGTTGGATCAAAATTGCCCTCACGAACAAGAGAAGCCCTCTGAACTATGGAAAATCATCTCGCTCTTAGGATATTTGATGTCTCCTCTCGAGTTAGATCTCCACGGCACTTCGAAAAAGAAAATTCAGACTAATGAAAAATAACACAGAAACGAACATCATCTTGACAATCTTTATATAAATATTGATTAAAAGAGTTGTAATGAAACATGACATTTGAAAGTACAAGTAATAATATACTCTACCATTAAAATAGTCAGCAGAAATATGCATTTTTTTCTATTTACACAAAATTGTAAATGTGGAATAAAATTTGGATGGAATATTTCAGGAAAGATTCAACAAAAAATTGTCATTAGGTTATGCATTTGAAATATCTGAAAACACAGTGTGGTTCGTTTCAAACAAAGGAATGTCGTCCTTGGATTTGCCTGAGGAATCAAGACAAGATTTGTTAGAATAAGGAATGGTACTGAAGGTGGAACTTGGTCGTAAAATTGTTGACATTGTTTTCAGACTGTAACGGTTAAAGAAATCTCTCCTGCTCAAGAAACCATTTCTGTTATTTCCAGTACCTGATTGGCAAGATCTGAAACAAACATCTATACAGGACTTTACCTCTTTACGAAATGATTCGTTCATCCAGCAATAAACGAAAGGGTTGTAGCACGTGCTGCTGATGGCTATCCAATGAAAAACGAAGAACGCTGTACTGTTGTATTGAAAGACGCTGGTGTCCGGATGAAAATCGGTTAGGATATGATACAAATTTAACGGCATCCAACAAAGGGCAAATACAACTACCACTGTTATTAATAGTTTTATACTTTTGCGTTTTGCCTTATTTTGCGATCGTTGTTGTGAGTGTGTGACTGCTCCAAGATGCGTTCTGCGCCATAACTTCCGCACTATCCGTCCGTAAGAGACACCTATGATGGTTAAGGGAATAAAATATTGTATTATTGTTGTTGTTATGGTCAATGTCTTCTCAAATTCTTCTTTCGGCTCCGGAAAATTAGATCTGCATCTTTTGACTCTTTTTAACACAAAGTTGACCTCGGACACTTCAGTATAAATTCCATACGGCAAAGACAAAAGGAAGGATATAACCCATATAAATGCCAAAATGATTAACCCTGAGCGTTTGGATATTCTAGGTTTTAGTGGATAAAGAAGAACATATTGGCGATCCAGTGCGATGGCCGTCAGCGTAAATGTTGATACATACACGGATATCATCAATGAGAAATTCATCAGATGGCATATAAAATCTCCAAATGGCCACTCATCCAGTAAATGTCTTGCAATGTTGAATGGAACATTGAAACATGTGACAAATAGATCCGAAATTGCCATATTGGCGATGAAAAAATTGGTCACGGTATACATTCGTCTATTACGAACAATGACGTAACAAACCATACTATTCCCAAATAAGGAAATACACATCAAAATGGTGTATGCTGTTATCAATATGATGTTTCCGACGACATGCTTACTTGAATCGTTCTCGATTTTAGATACATTTGTATCGTTCGCCGTAGACTTAATGTGCAAATTAAACGCAGCCACTGCGGAAAGGTTTTTCGATTTGTTTTTAAACTCACTAAGAAAATCTTCAATTTGTTGAAAATGATCAAAGTCTTCCATGTTTAAAACTGCATGAACAACGACTCGTCTTTGTGTACAGAAATTAGGTGAAGCAGACGCCTACTGTGATTTTTATTCGGAATAATGCCATTTCATACTTTTTCTCAAAAATAAAATCGGATTTACGGTGAATTTCATGTACGTCTGAAACAGGTGTTCTGGAGACTCTTCACCTGCAAATGAAACAAAACATTAGTTTGCATTGCAGTATCTCGAACAGGTGTAATTAATCTTGTTAGGGCGTTAAATGGTTCAATTGATCACTTCAAAGGGCATAAACATTGTTATTTTTACAATCTCTTTGCACTTTTATTTTTCTAAATAATTATAAGAACAGACCATAACGAAATAAAATTAGTCAATGCAAGTTTGGTTTAACGGCTTTGTGGGGGTTTTTTTCTGTAAAAGGTGTAATGTTAATAAACTTTCTTTTTATTGCAATCCTACTGATCAATGAGAAAATAATTAATGAAAAGGAAAATGCATGAACTTTTAACAAACATCTTATTCCAAATGCATCAATATTGCAAAACTTATTATTGCCTTTTTTCAAGGAAATAGAGCGTGTTGTATGGTTTCTAAAGGTAAAATTGGTTGAAAAGAGATTTGTATGGATATCTCTTTCTGCGTTCTTTACAGGATTAAAATGATTTATTTAGGAACTTGTATGACTGTTTAATTATGTGATTCAAATTAATACTAGCATATGACGAAAAATGTGTTGCTTTAAAATCAAAATTTTGAACATATATTCTAAAATCTTTAATTCACTATTCGTATTACACTTCAAATACTACAGCCATAAATTTATAAAGGTGCTATTTGCTAATCTTTTTTTAACAAATGTTATTCAAATTTAAAAACTACCTTCGCAGATATTGCTAGCCAAAAAATTTTAATTGATACATTATTTCTCATATATTTATTCCCTGCAATAGGGCGTTAAACATTTTGATAAAATATCGATAACATTAATTACAACAAGTGATTAACGGTTCTTTTGAATCTTATATTATGTGCTTTATGGTCTATCATGTAATGACTTCCTACGTAAACGATCAGTCTTGGAGTCTCGAGGGGGTAACCTTTAGCTTAATTAGATCTGAATATAATAAAAATAAGATCGAAAAAGTAAAAGTTCTTTGAAAAATATCTTTTTATCACTCAACAAGGAGTGAAGATTTAACGGTTTTCATTCCACTAACTCCTTAAGAATTTAACACAAAAGCATTAAGGCAGGGAAGTACGTTTTCAATTATATCCATCTCTAAAATCAAGGAAATGAAATTAAGTTCTTATATTTCAATGGCATTGTTTTTTGTAAAATGTAGCTTGAAATACCTAAATATCAATTTGCATTTACATTTCATGGGAAAATAATTGACTGCCGTCATGAGAAAAGGGCCCTTAAGGTCGAAATTTCACAAATTGACTTTTTGATCAATTTTGATAGTCTGACTCTTTCTGAATGCAAATATACATCAATTTTTAAAATATCTCACGTTTTCAGTATTCTATGAGCATTTTAGTAAGGCTGCTTCAAAACAACGTTGACGTTACTTATTGAAAACCTAATGACGTCGCGTGCGTCAAATTCAGTTTCCAAACATTCTTAAAAAAAACTACATTTTTGAAATAACCTCAATCTTTTTGACACATATAAACTGGAGATTTTTTTCTTTCAAGCAACTAGTATGTTATTATTCATGAGGGAAGTCGCATACTATTTTCATACTATATTATAGCAGATCTAGTAATTTCGTAAAGGGAGGGGTGGGGATCTAGACAGGCTCTAGGAACGATTTTATTCAGCCGAAAAATTAATACTTGTTGAATTCCACACAAGGTATTCTTTTTAATACTCTAACTCAATTTATAAAAGATATAAAGCACTTGTAATATTAAAAGTTCTATATAGATGTCTCAAAAGGGCATCTGTGCAATTAAAGCGGGGTATCCCCTCGCAAAAGAGCACATCGATCCTAATATAAAAAAAATATTTTCGTATATAAGCACGCATTCACTCTTCCACATACACGCACGTTACTTCATCCCCTATAACTTTGTTACGAAGGGATAATAACACGTCATGTCTTTTCTGGATCACCGAAAAATTCTAATGGGAAATAAATTCAGATATGCCATGATGTATAAACTTTTTTTTTGTTTCATGAAAAAAATCATAATTAATATATAAAAAAAATTCTCTTCACTTCTTCCAAGGGGATTTTTATTGAACTTTTTTTTTTGAATACTTTAATAAAATTGTTTAATAATTAAGTTTCCATTGTTTATACAATTCAATTTCTTCGCCTGTCTTAGTTATGGAGTAGAAACGTAACAAACAGGCACATAATGATGTCGAAGGATTGAATTGTCTTATGAATGTTTATTCGGATTTCCGTACATGAAAATTTAAATTTTTTGTCAACTTCTTACTTTTTAAAGTTAATCACACTTAAACAAAAGCGGTTATAAATGTTTCTGTACATTTTTTTTTAAATTTTGAGGCATTTATGCCGTCGAAGCAATTGCTGTATCACTTGAACTGAACAATTTTCGTTCATCATTTCTTAAAAAGGGCCACTAATCTAAAAAAAATTGTTTTATGTATATAATGTATAGTTTGATCAAAGAAATGGTTGTACTGCTCTTGGTTGTACTTGCTTTTATATATATATAATTTATATACATACTAAACGGACTTTTCTGAGCGAAATGAAATACAGTTGCATTACAATTTTTATGAAATTTATTTGAAATTGAAACCGATATCTTGCGAGACTTAATAGGCCCGTAGAACGCAAGGGTGGGGGTGGGGGAGGGGGGCGGCAGAGGGGGTCTGCCTCCACTTTTTCTGAGTGTAGTATTTTGCTTTACCAAATTTTCCTTTTATAGGTGCTGGTCACCCCCCCCCCCCCCAAATTTTGTTTTGTTGTTGTAAGGTGAAGCACTGGCAAATTCCAGGATTTATACAGATAAGTTTTTCCCTTTTGTCTGCTTTTTATTTTGGGAACCCCCTCCCCCACCCCCACCCCCACACACTCTTTGGTCATTATAGGTTTTTGCTTTTGTTTTTTGCTTGTCCGAATTATGGAGGAAGTTGCCCCACCCCCCTCCCCAACTTTTGAAACTGTAGCTACGGATCTGCTTGAATAAATGTATTTAAACAAAATTAAGGTTATCTTTTCATTTTCTTCTGTGGCATCAGCTAACCAGACACCTAAGCTTTTCATACTTCGATGCGATGAAATGTACATAAAATTATATTCTTAAACAATAATTAAATATTACGTCCAACACACACATATATATGAGGCGATTCGGTTAAGCAACATCCCACTGAATGTTTATAACTCTACCACTCTAACCTGGCCATCATAGGCGACTTTGTATCTGCTTTTTTCTTAAGCTAAAGATAAAATAGACAAACCATTTTTTCCTAGTTATTGTTTCACAAAATAACAATTTGTCAGAAACTCGAAATTAAAGAGCATGTTCTTATTTTTGCTTGTTGCCACACGACTGATATAGAAACATTTTTTCTTCAAAATCAGAAAGATGAGCGTGTTTCTTTAATCTTTTTCCTTCAGTATCCCGACATCAGCGGAACTTTCAAAAAATGTCGAGATATCCGGGATATCGAGATATCGGAGCTGAGACTTGACGCCCAAGATTTCAACACGAAACGTGACTAATTTATTACATATAGATGTACATGAATTAAACCTTCAGCCAAAACAATAAATGCTTTTTTAACACATATTTTAAGATTATCAAAGTTTTGCCTGAACCTCCGTTTTTTTTTTTTCGCTCGAAACACCACCAGAGTTATATTTTGTTCATCTTTATCAAAATTTAGATTTCTTGATTGTCTTTGTTGTCGTACGATTGATGTTAATGTGGTTGATGTTTCTGAACATTTTCTTAACATTTGAATATGACACTCATAACCACTTGTTACTATAGTACTAATTCCTCTATCAGTGATTTATTTTCAAAAGATTTTGCCATATCAACATTCATCAGAAGTTTGTAATTTCTTTAAAGCCTTATCTGTTGTTTAATCTGTTGTTTCTTTTGTTTCATAAATATTGTTTATCCTAATATCAGTATCTATAATTGTTATTTTCTTCAACATTGATGACAATACTTTTGGAAAAAGTCCACATTAGCTGTATTTATTTCCTAAACATATTGCAATTCAATTTCAAATCAGCTTTAATACAATTTAAGAAAATTGATACAATAGTAATTTTAATCAGAGACTACTTTTTTTATGTATTATTTATTTGATCATTTCAAAATGTCCTTTATATTAATTTATTTTTTGCGAAATTTCCGTGGCATCCCCTTCTTCCGTTTTTCCACTCAGCATATTCTCTTGCTGTTAATTTAGCAAAGCATTATCTATATATATGGGCCGTCCCTCTTCTCGTTCGTTGATACCAGTATCTATATCCCCCCCCCCCCCGAAAAGATTTTCTTTTTTAGATTGAACTTTTACCGATTGCTTTTTTATTCGGAGATTTCTTTTTTTGCTTTTCAGTGATCTCTGCCCCCCCCCCCCCCCCCAAACACACATTTGGACAATCTGATTAAAATCAGATCCTTTGATCCGCTCACATAGATCGCTACACAAGCGATCTATGTGATCGGATCAAAGGGTCTGATTTTAATCAGATTGACATTTGTATATCGACGCTTCACCCTGAGCTAGTCTAACTGCGCATATCGATATCATTAACTATGGATCAAAATTAAAATGGCTAAATACATTTTACATGAAGGTATTTTTTAAGAATATAGAAGTGTATATGTGCATTGATTTCTCTCTCTCTCTCTCTGAAAAAAAAATATACGTGTATGTAGAATACCATTTAATATTTAGACTTAGTCTACTGAATACGAGTCAAATTTAAACATTTGCAAATTGCTCAGAAAACAAATATACAGTATCTTTAATTCGTCATGCATCTTATATACACATCGCTATAAATCGTCGTAATTAACAATGAGTTCAATGTCGCGTTTAGCTTAATTATGTTATATCTAGTTAAATACTTAAATACTTAAACAGAATAATTAATAAATGTATATACTAGTGAGTAATTATATTATTTATTATAAATTTCCGCATCAAATTTCATATGATTTAATGTTTTTCTTGTAACACCTGGAAATCCAATTTTATCTCTTGTTCACAAAACGCAGTCGACAAAAATTACTTCCGCGATTACAACACCGCGACTTTGACGTCGTTTTCTGCACATTGTGACGTCAAAAGATAAGGGCCCTTTTCTCATGACGGCAGTCAATTAAGAATTTATAACCCTTGAGTGTGTCTGATGAATTTTACTCTCTTGAAACCAAAATCTTTTATGAAGTTGAAAGAATCCCATCGCTAAGTATAGCGTAAAGAATGTATTCCACTGTGCAAGTTCTGTGAATTCTTATTCATGGTATAGAACTCATGCGATATTTTCATTTATATTATAAAATTAATAGTCGTTAAGGAGTCTTGATGTATAACATGAACAAATATTTCACAAACATTGCTACATGTATCTGTTAACGTCTTAACTACTTTTGTACAGTAAAATATCTGACATAGACATTACTAAACGCAGTACTCCCTAAGAAACTAAGAAACATGTCAAAGCAACACATTTAATGCCATGTTCTCAACATATAAACTTTATTTAGAAAAACTTGGAAGAACAGGCTTACTTTAAAGATTTTCGCTTAAAGTGAGGAGAGTATATTGTCTTTTTCTGACTGATTTTATTACATCATATTACAAAATTTATTTGATAAAATCCGACAAAAAAGACAATACTTGTATATTGTTTACTGAATCAAAAGACATTTTTTTCGGTTGTTAGCATACTTTTATCAATAAATGGTTTTTAATAAGAACTCGCAATAAACGCCACCACAGAGTCCGACACATCTGCTTCATACTGGATGTTTTACTAGAGAAGGACATTGAGGACAAATTTCTACTAAACTCCGTGATAAGCATGACAACTTCGATTTTCTATCATCAGCATCCCTTGTTATGCCCCGCCATGAATATGGCCGGGGCATATAGTGTTTGTCATGTCCGTCTTCCTCCGTCCTTCCGTCCTCAGGTCCTTCCGTCACACTTTGCGTTTAGCTCAGTTTCAAAGAAACTATAGAAATTTTTATCAAACTGCTGATACATATTGATATGATCTATTCAGCTGCATCAGCATTGTCTGACCTTAACCTTTCCTTTGACCTTGACCTTACTTTTCTTAAATATGGGTTTAGCTAAGTTTCAAAGATGTTAATTTAAAACTTTATATGCTGATACATATTGATAAAAGCTATTCAACTGCATCAACATTTTTTTTACCTTGACCTTTCCTTTGACCTTGACCTAACTTCACTTTCTTAGATAAGTGATTATCTCAATTTCAAATAAACTTAAGATATTTTTATCAAATCTTATACGCTTATATATATTGATGAAAGCTGTTTACTGCATCAAATTTTTTTAACCTGGCCTTTCCTTTGACCTTGGTCTCACTTATCTTAAAATGGAATTAAGCTCAGTTTCAAAGAAACTATTAAGATAATCAAACCTAATATGCTGATACATATTGGTGATGGTTATTCAAATGCATCAATATTTTTTACCTTGTCTTTTCCTTTGACCTTGACCTCAAATTTGTGTTTAGCTTAATTTCAGAAAATATTTAAGACATTTTTGTCAAACTTCATGTTATACATACATGTACATACACGTAATAAAAATTACAATTGCATCAATATTTTTGACCTTGACTTTTTCTTTCACCTTGATTTCAAATTTGTGTTAAGTATATTTTCAAGAAACAAATGAAGATATTCTTTTAATCAAACTCTATATGCTGATACATATTGAGGAGAGCTATTCAACTTCATCAACATTTCAGACATCAACCGTTCTTTTGACCTTGACCTCATCTTTCTCTATTTTTTTTTTTTTTATTCCTTTTTTTTTTTTTTTTTTTTTTTTTTTTTGCCTTGAATTTCAGATTGACATTTGACTTTACTATTTATTGTGTATTAAACTCAGTCTTAAAGACTGTTTGATTCAAGGTACATGTGTATTTTCATCAAACTTCCTACACTGATACACATTTTCGTGTTGCATTACGAATGAACCCTGGGCGGGGCATTCATGTCCTATGGACATATTCCTAGTATATTTAGCAATAGGGTGAATTCACCATGCATCGGACACCCTCGCACTTCAACAAGTTCTAGCGATATCGCTACCGACCGAATATTATCAAAATGGAACTTAATATGTAGTATGTGGTTAAAATATAAAATTTTGACACAACCGCGCCCTATTTATTGAGAAAATATCATTAAAAACCGATTTTTTCGGAATAAGTAAGAATTCACCATGGATCGGACAATATTCACCATGCATCGGACATATGATATTTAAACCAGAAAAATATCATACCTTGATCTCCGTGCTTTAAAATGAGTGATATCGAAACATTTTTATCTTTTATTTAAAAATTAAACTTCTAATTAAATTTGAATGACTTTTTCGATCCACAAATGTGAAGAGATTTTAGTTGCATCACATCGCCTTAGAAAGGCTTTACAGTACTAGTAATATGGCAACTCGCGCCTTTGTCTCGTGGGTTATCATCATCTAGTTTAAAGAAATAAATTGAGTCCAATTCTAGTCGTCATATATCGATAATTTGTATTTTCACTGAATATTTAGAGTTTCTATTTTTTATTTCCGTAAAAAACAGCTGTCATTTGGGTTTTATATGAAAATGGAAGTGATTACCCATGCATCGGAAAGTGTCCGATGCATGGTTAATTTGTGTCCGATGTACGGTGAAATAAATATACTACAAAAAAACAACTGTAAAATATATTATTCAAACATTGAAGTAAAAGTTTTGAAAAATTTCTCTAAAATAATCAATTATTGATAAATTTTACCTAGGTCCGACTCGTTCCGTTGACGTCTATTTAAAAAGAACGACAACTCTAAAAATTGCAAAATGGTAAAATTCTGGTTACTCCCCTTTGATGATGCAAAATATGACGTAACTTCAAGGCCATTCTTGTGGTATTTTTATCACAACATGAAAATAAAAATCGGCATCATTAAAAAGTTTAAATCTTCCCCTTTAAGACAGAAACAAGTAAAAACAGGAGGAGACTCGGTTTCAATGAAAGTTTATTGCTTAAAGTTGTCCGAAGCAAGGTATGTGTCCGATGCATGGTTAACTCACCCTAAATCTTCATCACCTGCATAGATATTTATGTCTCCCAACTGATTCGATACACAAGATCATGTTCTTCACACGACCATTTTCTAACTGAGACAGCCTACTGACAAATGAGTTGATGTTACAAGGATATCAACAATCTTGATTAAAGTCAACCTTTCGCAAATTTGGTCGTTACAATGACCTTGTTTGCAATTGCAATCTGTCCTATGGTCAAATATTGGCTGACTATGTCTTACAAATTGTTAGGCCCTTATTTTCATACTGAACTGACTTTTGGATTTATCCGTTTACCCAGTCAAGACAAAGGGCATACGTCAGGTGTGGCCGGTCGACAGGGGATGCTTACTCTGCGATGGTACCTGATACCATGCACCCCTGGAGTTTTCAGGATTCCGTGATTATCTCTCAATATGTGTTATTTATTTGGGCGTTTGAGCATGATTATTATTCAATCTCTTTTGACATTTTGACATTTTTGTATTCTTTGAATTTCAAATCTATTGGTTTATCGCATGAATCCCTTTTAACCTGACATAAACCCTTCTCCACCTGATATATAAATGACACTGAAATGCAGTTTCTCAATAAATGATTATTTTACTGCGAGGTATAGTTGATTACACCCAGGCAGTAAATGTGTTGACGGATGTAAGTGTCAATCACGTGTCAAAAACGAAATGATTGATTTCAAAGAAACCATCTCTAAAATGTGCACAAGACAATATATTTACACAGGATACAGGACATTAAGGAAGTGGAGGGGATGATATGTCTCACATTCTATTGCAAAAATGGCGATGTATCCCTATTAAAAGATAATTAATGATCAATTTAAAGAGAGAAAAAAATGGTTTCTATACTATTTACGGACATCATAAACACGATATAGCCAATATTCAGATAAGAGAAAGCAGTCTTGTGTGAAATATGATAAAAAAAAAAGTCAGTATTATTTTCTTTTTCCTAAATGAATTAAGTCGATCATGAATATAGGACCTCAGATCAGTATTATGTCCTATTTAAAAAAATTGAGTGAGATTATATGGTTAACAGCTAAATTAAATTGTGTAATTCAATTAATATTACATGTACAAGCATAATTATTTGATTTCCTGCGATTTTCAATCAACGAATGCAAGTGGTGCACAGTTTCTCATTAAAGATTTTTTGCCTTCCGTATATGTAATTATTTTAATATGACGAACGTCAGCCAATGATATATGTAGTTATTTTCTTATCATCTCTCTCTCTCTCTCTCTCTCTCTCTCTCTCTCTCTCTCTCTCTCTCTCTTGTTTTGCTCAGTTCCTCTATAGTTTGTCACGTATTTGGTAGTTTGATCCGATTCCATCTCGCAATGCTTTTTTTATGAATGCGACATTATGTTTGTGAGACGTTTACCAACTTTTAAAATATCAACAACAAACATATACAAAACAATAAGAGATTCGTTTGTTTAGTATGACTCACAAATCAGTTGAGAAAGCCGTAAGTAATAATTTTTCCTGTAAAATAATTCTTGAATGATGATCCAAGGGAAGTAATGTATAGGGTAATTGATGCCGCATATTTCATGCCTCGGTACATGTATACTAAAAAGTCATCTAAGTTCAGTGACGTCATGTGTTGCGTTATCATATTTTCAGTTCATTATTGAATACTTATTTTAATTCAGGTATTAATTTAAAACAGACCTCATTTTTGTACTTGAATAATGGTGGATAACACTTGTAGTATTACAGAGAAAAATGGATAACGCTTTGCTATAGAATAACTGATGGCACAAATACGACACAAACAGTATAAATCCTATAGTGGCCTTTGGGCAATAATTTTGTAAATTAGTGATAAACTAACCCAATATTTGACTGCAGTCTTTGGATAAAGCTGATGCTGATAATTTCCCACAATTCTTCATTATGTCAATAACGACACCTAGCCGTGCCGGAAGGAACACTATAATCAGGATTATCATTTTTGTATTGGACTTAGTGTAAACACAGATCTCGGCAACATAATGCAACTAAATTGGCTAGTATTGAAAAGATACCGTGTTCTAAATGTTATTGTTGCATTGTTTAAATATACCAAAGCACAAATACAATGTTTCGCTCTCTGCATTCTTTCGTTGCTAATATCTTCTAATTGAGGATAAAGGTTGATAATATATGTAAACATGCTGTAGATTCCTTTTGGCGGGTAGTTATCATCGCGAAATGGTTCTTTAACGTCAAATCGCGAGAAAAATAATTCGCCAATGGACGGTTGATCAAGAGATTTTACATGGATTTCAGCACCATGAAGATAAAAGCGAGTAATTTTATTTCGCAAAGGTTGTTTCTTGCGAAATTACGCGATAATTAATTCTTTGCATACAATTAGGAATCTGCAGTTTTCTTATATATGTATTTAAATTAAAAAAAAAAAAAAACCTTGTCAAATATGAAGAGCAATAGTAATCATTGACAGAGAACACGATTTCCGTTGATGCTTTCAGGAAGCGTTTTCATATAGCTTACTTTTTCAAGGTTTCTTGATAATTTTAAACGCCAAATGGTAGAAAAATTCTTGTCGCCAAGGTTATTTTACAACTGTACTTGTTAATCACTTTTCAAAGCTTGTAAATAGTGAATATGCATATAATGGATCTGAATAATGCAAAGATGAATGAATATACATGGGAAGTTGGTTGTAGTAATTATTGCTTACACTTCCTTCTCAGTGCTGAGAACACTAGGTGGAATTCTGTGTCAGTGCCCTGTCAATCCTTAAACATTTGTTAAGCGCTATAGTGCATATGTATAATATAATATAGATCATTCCAAAAATGAAATATTTGGAGATAACGAACAGTATTCGAGTTCAAAAGTCCATTAAACATTACAAAATAAGAGCAGTGCAAACACGGACCTCTAAGACATCAGAGGTGGGATCAGGTGCCATGGTGGAGTGAGCATCCCCTGCCGACCGGTCACATCCGCCGTGTGCTCCTTGTCATGATCGCGGGAAATAGCGGGAAAATCCGTCGACAATTCAGTGTGCAAAAATTTTTTTATAAAAGTACATGCTTATCATAGACTTGTATTTTTAAACATGATTATGTAATGCAAAAAAGGATACTCGAGTAGTCCTTCGCGGCTTTTGCTTATAATATAAATTTGGACTCGTATACTTTATTTAACAATTGGTAAATTAAAAAAATAAAATGACACAACGCCCAATGATAAAGAATTTTCCTCATTATTTCCCTTGTGAAATATATAAAAGATAAGGAAAATGGTATTTTAGGAAATTAGTTAAATATGTACTTGTAAATAGGGTTTTGATCGCCCACAAATGCCAACTTGTTTCTCACAGAAGCAATTAATCTGACTGGGTAATTAAAATGCAATCGATATAAACCTAGTAGTTAAATTCCCCTTACTATCGTATTCTATTTCATTTAATAATAACATGATTTTATTTTAATTGAAAACTGAGATGTGATTTAATTTGAAACCATTTAGAAAAAAAAAACAAAATAAAAATCTCATTCCAGACATGTATTTTAAGCGGAAATTAAATGAATAAAGTTTGAATCTTGTAAATCTGTACATTAATGACATGATAAAGCGGAAGAAAATATCTGCATTGTCCCATCATACTGAATATAATGATGCCCATCATACTAAATGTATACTGCATTATCTCGACAAACTTCACTACAAATAGAACAGACACCTAAAAGATATCAACCTTCTCTTCTACTAATCGAACAGAGAGAACTTTAATGTCTTAAAATGAGCCTTTGAATTTCTACAAATCGACGAGATACCTTTAAATCTCACACTGAACAATCTCTACATGTACAAACTTCTCGAAAGAAAACAATAAAGCAATAAAGCTTCCAGTGAAATATCTCGACCATCGTCTCTTCAAATTCAATAGAAATCTCAAAAATCCAATATTGGATTTTAAACTTGCATATATAGACATATATTGATACGATGGAAACTTTCATTCAAAACAAGAGTTTATTATATATATAATTTCCGACCAAAAAAAAGCTTCCTTTACATTTATTTCTTATCCTCATCACTTTTCTAAAGTTGTTCTATCTTCAGATTTTTTTGAAAAACTTTATTCAAAGCTGACATAGGTACAGTATGTATTAAAACGTAGAAATTAGGTTTAGCTAATTTGGAATTGTTTAACCTTTTCTGTCTGATGTCATACTGGCACAAAAGGTTTTAGACCACTATCATTATCCACAACATAGCTTTGGTAATCCCTATTATTTTCGAATCTTTGTCAAAGAAGTAACATAACACTCTGCAATCAGGAGAGGTGTCGTCAAAATCAGAAAATTCATATCATTTGTTAACTTATTTATTCTTTACTTTCTAATTTTCATTCACATTTTTGTTGCTCCAATCTTGCCCGAAGAAAATGATATTAAAACCTAAAATTAGAATTTTTGCTTCAACTGACCTTTTGTTTTAAAATCCATATTTCCACCAGAACCAGGTATAATAAAATCCATCAACTCACTTCCAGTGAAAGGGAATTTAGGACATGTGATAAGAATTCATTAAAGAGCCAAAGAGCCAATTAGAAAATGATCTAATTGATTTTCTTTTCTCTTTCTACTTGGCTAGATGATATAACAATGATAAAGACAAATCTTAGAGGAGATCAAAGTCAAGAAAATACGATATATTAAAGATAAATACCATTCTTATTTTATTGCAGATTGCCTAGACTTTCACCTATTTTTCGACAATGGCGCCACAGAGCAGGGCATCCTCTCGTAAAGGGACAAATTTTTATTCTAAGCACGCGTTCCTGGACGCTCACACGCGATGTTGCTTCGCTTTATTATGGTATGATAAGGATCAAATTTGGGCCATATTAGCTGTGTACAATAAGTTTTTAAGATCATTTATATTCCCTGGTGTTGCATTAGGCAGAAAAGCATTCGTGAAAGACAGCGTATCATACATTTATACGCTTACATAGGCTTATTACATATATATTTATTAATAAGACTAAAGTCAAAAGTATAATGACGCTGATTTGTCTTAGATAACATAGGCAGATGTTACCCCCATTGCAGAGGGGTCATGAATAATTGATGTCATTAGGGATATATTTTTTGCATTGAGGTAGACGAAAGCCCTTTGCACGGGTAATGAATCGGTGACATATTGGTATTTTTCGCATGTAAGCAATAAGAAATTTTAGAGAACAATTCTCAAAAAATTTACTTTTTTCGATTAATCAACTGACAGTTAGCTAAAAATTAATCCTGATATACATGTATACAGGTTTTGGTCTAAAAGCCAGCAGTTAATCAACTTTCTTGCTACTGAATATATTCCTACGCTGCAATGTAACAAAATAATACAAGTTCCATTTAGCGGATGAATCAGGAAACTACTTTTTAGTTCAATATTACCCCTGAATTCATTAAACTTATATACCTATGTAGGCGTCTTAAAGCAGTTCAATAAGTGTACCTTATTCACATGCTTATTGCAAATATATATACAGCTTAACTTAAGCCCCCGCAAACTCTGGTTTGGGATTGATAAGTTCTAATTATTAAATACTTCAAACTTAATCTAATCTATATTCTTGTCACATTCCTTATACATGTAGATTGGCTAATGGTTAACTAATCACTGAGCATCCTATGTTAGTAGTGTGTGGTCGCACTTACGCTCACGATTCTGAAAAGTTGATTTGAATGGGTGTTTGCATAGCTATACGCATTCTCGATGTGTAGTTATTTATCTAGATTGTTTCGCACTGCCGAATATTAAGCATAGTAGATCACATTATATTTTTGCCTAGGATTGACAGAGTTGCATTTGATAACTTAACAAATAATTCCCCCTTATCTTAAAAAAAATCAAAAGTCTTAGATGTTCATTTATTTATCGAAAAAAAGCAATCATTCTTACGCAATATGATTATATGATTATAGCTTTATTTTTTGATTTATGTCTTTTAAAAGCATAATATCCTTTAGCATCGTAAGTGCACCAGAGGACTTCAAGTGCAAGCATCTATATGTATACTTAATCATGCATATGAGTGAATTATTCTTACCATATTATTCACTTGACATAATGTCCTATTTCAATCAAGCATAAGGTGAATAAAATACTGCTTTTGTTTTAGGTATAATGTTTACATCAAGCAATAACTTTATTTGTCATAGAAAATAATGTTACTGTACGCTTAAATGTCTTTTGATATATCAAAGTAACTTGATTTTGTTATTGGTAATTCACAACATAAATACACTCTATTTCTTCTTTAATTCCCTCGCCCTTAGGTCAAATCGTCTTGGTTTTATTTACAGAATGGTAGTAAATCTTTTCTTTACTAATGAGCATCTTTATTTTTAAGACAGGCTTGCAAGAGAAGCATGAATATGTCTGGCAAAGATACAAAACCAAACTATTACTTTGCGTCTTTGTTAAAATCACGTATCATTGTGAATTACCCCTGTCTCACTAAACAAGAGTCCTCCACTAATCCTAAATATTGGACAGAGACAATTGAATAAAATGTTCTCTTATTTTGACAACCATTTTCTTTGTAATGGTATCTGAAAGAGCGATAGATGCATGCATACAAAAACAATTAACTTGTCAATTGCAAATTTTTCTGCAGGGAATTTATTGTAGTTCATATCTATTTATGTACATACTCTGTCAACTGCATCACAATCAACCGTTTAATGTGTTGTACTGATAATGCATGTTAAGAGGCACACAGATTTTCAACCTTAGATATTAGATAATTCTCAAATGTGTTGATTATTAAATGAGTCGTGGAATTTATTTTATATGGGAATTGATTACGCAATCTCTTTATAAAAAGTCAGACCTTTTAGAATGAGGTTCATTTGTTATTTTCCCTGATAAATTGACAGATAATAAAAAAAAAATGCCGGGTTGTGCTGTTATCGAGTTCATTAATGATGTATTTCATTACAATGAAATGGAATCTGGATTTTGAATCTGCCCTATTGATTATACTTGATCATAACTGAATTTTGCGACATGGATCTGGATGATAGGATTCTGAAATCTATCCGTCGGTGATATTTACATTGTTTTCAGTGATAAACGAGAGTTTGACATGCCTGAGTCACCTATAGTGTACTTGATATTTTTTTTAAAAGCAACACATACTCTTTACTCTAGAATTGGCAGATTATTTGTCAGCGATAATAAAGTTATTGGAAGCACAAATTTCACTTATTAATTAAATTGTGTCCTGTAACCAGTTTATAAATGCTAGTGTTCTTGACATAGTTGTTCAAATGACCAGAGTTTTTTCATATTGGACCCGTAACATAATTGTTTCAAACAAGTCACAATTTTACAGAGAAAAACCAAGAGCAGGTTATTGTTTAATGCTGTTTTTGCTTTCTTCGTCAGGTTTTTGTTTTACTCTGTAGATTGTAATCGAAGGCCTGATGCTTCAAATCAACAAGTTAGAAATCGAAATCATTTTAAAAATTAAAATTTGTTGTGATGAATAATTAGTGATACATTTTTTCTTATTCTCAATTTACGTGTAATGTTAACTAAATTGTATGACAAACGAGATAACCAATAATGTCCTTGTTTTATATGTAGTAATATTCCGCTATCACCTGCATATGGTGTTTACGTCTTCCAACTCATTCAATACTCAAGAGCATGCTCTGAGTACGATCAGTTTTTATTCCGAGGGAGACTACTGACAAATAAGTTGATGTTACAGGGAGTTAAACAACATTGTTTAAAGTCAGCATTTCGTAAATTGTATAGTCGTTATAATGACCTTGTTAGCAAATATAATCTATCACTGTGTCGTATTTTGGCCGACGTGTTTCGTGTCAATTTTTGGCCTTTGTTTGTTTTTTTAGGGGGGTGGGGTGGGGTTGTTTTTTCTAAATTTGACCACAGAATATTCCCTTTACCCGATCAATACATAGGGCTAAAGGAGGGAGTGACCGATCAACAAGGGATTCTTGCTCCTCTTAGGCACCTGATTCCACCTCTGGAATTCCCATAGCCCATGCGTTTTGTGCCGTGTTCACAGATTTGTATTGTATGTAGATTTTTTTTAGATCGATCACTGTTCGTTATCTTCACATTTTTCAAATACTCTGTATTATATAAACGAAGGGTGAAAAATTAAATTCTGCACACAAATGTACATAGATATTTAATGTAGTCATTGTAATTTTTTAAATATTTTAATTAGAATTCATTTGCTTTCATCCTTTAGTACATTTATGAAAGTTCTTTCAAAATGTCGTGCTAATGAGTTCATGACTGTTGTTCGAAATCGATGTAATTAAAGGATAAATCATATACATGTATTCATTAATGTTAGAAATACGTATATCGAATTATGTTGGAATGTTAGAGACTTGTCGTGTTATAAGTTTCATGTAAATGCAATTAACTTGTGAATTACTACAGAGAAATACGTCGGAGGACAATGTCTTTATAATGGAAAATTATCTGCCATACATGAAACGAAATTAATTATACTTAAGAAAAGTTATTGAAGCATACACAACAGAATGGAGATTTGATAAACGGCATAAATCTTAACTCGATAGAAATAAATAAATGAAATAATGTCACAGAGGACTATAGCTTACTTTTAAACTCAACGACTGTTATTCGAATATATCATCATTATTCAATTTTTTCTGATTAGTGTAATTCACATGCTTTAGAATAATTTAATTCCAGTATTCTGTTTCGTGACTTTTGTGCATAAAAGAAAAATACGTAGCAATAGTTACTGAAACACTCTACCAAAAAAAAAAACAAGAAACCTTTTTGTCGGAACATAACCGAGCCATGCTGCATGATGAAATTTAAGAGAAAAAAAACGAAGAGTAATCACGCTCAAAAATCCAATGAAAGAATATCAATTGTGAGCAGATCAATCACGGACCTCTGAAAACCTCAGAGGTTGAATCAGGTGTCATGGAGGAGTAACCGGTCACACCCGTCGTTTGCCCTTTGTCATGATCGGGTATACGGAATATTCCATAGGAAACTCAATACGAGAATAATGGCCTAACATTTTTTTATGAAAGAGGTCAGTCAGCAGATTATATTTGCAAAGAAGGTATTCGTATCGATATAGAATTTGCGAAATATCGACTATCAACGAGATCTTAGGTACACTTGTATCATCAACCTATATGTCAGTAGTCTTTCTCATTTTTGAAATTGTTTGCGCGTAGTACATTATCTTGCGTATCGAATCAACTGGGAGACTTGAACCCCATGAGTAGGTGATACTGGTAAATTGCTACATGAATATGAGAAGTTGACTTTAGAAAAGTAGAAGTCGTCACGTTTATCATAAAGTTTAGCTGTTAGTTTGCCATCAGTGTCTTTCTCCAGTGCATTATCCAGATATGAAGCATACACTTTTGGCGCTAGAATGCATGTACATTCCTCTTCCAAAATTTTTATTTTTTTGGCATGAACTAACTCACAAGCGTATAGATTGACGTGCACCGAAATCTTATGGAAAAATGAGATCATTGACTACTCCCTCGTTATGATAATTTGTTGTAAAATCATAAAAAATTACATTATTTCCACGGAGTGACCCATCATCGATAAAGTGATTTCAATGTAATTTAAAACAACCAAAAAAGATACCCATGAGAACACAATATATCTAAGTTGTGATATGTGGTGACAGGAAAAGCAAAAGAAAAAAATTAACATTACGCAAGACTAAAGAACTAAAACTTTATGAAATGAAATATAATACATGTAATTATCAAAACAGAAAACAGAGTCAACAAACATATTAAAGGGATTTCCTCTAATGTACATAAATTTTTTAATGAACTTTTTCCCCAATTCAAGTGTCTCTTATTTTAACGAATTGTGAATACCCACTTCGAAATGTTTATAAATTTTAAAAGAGGTGAGTAATTTTTGCTGACGATTATTTTCAAATAAAAGCTTTAAAGAAATAGGGGATTTTATCTCCTGTAAAATTTCAAAGATGACCTTCGTCACTGCATGGTTGATAAGAATTGTGTTAATCAGATATAAATTTTGTTTTCCTAAGTAACAGGTGCATTCAATTGAAATCTGGAAAAGGCATCGAATATAGCACACATTTTGTCAAATATTACACAATGAGGGATCTTTCAACACATTTGAAATATATCTATTAATAAATTTTGTATGATATCTGTATGAAAAAATTAAGCAGCGCCAAAGAAATAGCGTGTATATACACACAATTTATTCTTTGTTTAAAATGAAAAAAAAAAACAACAAGCATTTTGCTTTTCAAAAAAAATTAAACTTTAAAATGAGTTGTTCTTATCTTACCTTTCGTGTGAACGTCCCTATATCCAGTGTTAAGACGTGAGTATGTTTCAGTCTATAATTGACTGCGGCTTAGCTGTAACCTCACTAGGGTCGCCTGCGCTGTGTAGATTTACCCAATAATCATTTTATGCCTTTTCTCAACAAACTCTGAAACCACAGTAAACTATTTCCTCTTTGATGCATTCTTTAATAATCAAATCCATGCGTCGTTTTATTTTTGTATGGAACCAATATGACGTCTTGAGTATTAACCTATAAATTCCTTAGAGAGAGTTCAAATTGTTTTTCCATGCATATACTTGTATTCAGCTTGGATTCTTTACTAGATTATTAGTGTACATTTGTCATATATCATTCTGAAATACATCTATCTTACACGGTCCATACAGTTGTTTCTTAAAGTGAAAATGGATGTTATTTACATGTTTGTCAAATTATCGCCACTGTGATTGGTTAGATGTTTAGGCTTTATGTCCCATTTCGTCAGAATTCAATGTTCCTATATGCATGCACTACTCATTGTATTATACATAACAATTGGTACGGGATTTCCAATTTGTCCTCCAAAAGAGAGAAAAAGGAAAATTCAAAAGAGTCTCTCTTTTTATGCCAACAGCTGGACTAGAAACACCCATTACCATTTAGATGTATCGAATTTGAATCCAGGTTCATCTAATCAGAGACATAGAACTCGCATGGTGTGCGGTGGTAAATTGCTTAAACTGAATATTTCCTCGAATCATCAGCATATTCTCTAATGGTGTCCATGGTTTGTTCAAAGCATTGTGATTTTAAAGATATAATTCATAACTTTTATGCCTTAGTGAAATATTTGGTAGTCAACGTGATAGCAAGTACCAAAAGATGTAGACTTGGCCATTGCAGAACTGAATTGAAGTATATTGGGTGGAAATCGAAATTTTTGCACTCCCGTGTAAATTCTAATTTTTCCCTATCTTCAGTTCTTTTCTTATAAATTATAAATTAATATAATTTTTTAATTTGATAAATTAAACAGAGTTTTAATTTTTAGATTAATATACCATCCAGCTATCTTTTGATGAAGCGAGGGATTATACATTACAAGACGGCTGTTCCATCGATTCCTTTAGTTAAACAGTGTTAAATATAACACTGTTAATTGGATTATTAAAAGTTGGCTTTATCATGACGATTTTTCCCTATAAGGGAAATATTTTGACAAGACACGATAAATGTTGGCAATGTATCACTCTTTATTTCGCTTTACTAATGTTTAACAAAATTAATGCAAGGTTAATTTTTTTTAACCCCGTTTCTCGGTGCATTTTAACCGAATTCGTTAAATTGAGCGCGCCAAAAAGGCTATATACAAAGAAATGCACTATACACATCATGGCCTAATGGAAATAATAACTTATTAAACAATGATCAAATTATTTGAAATTACTGGAGGACCCTCAATGATCTTATAAACTATTCATGTAGCAGTTCCATTTTACAATTCAAAGTGCGATAAATTGTGGAATGACTTTGTTAAACGTTACTGGTGATTCTAATCCTAGAAATGATTATATAGAGTTCCTATTGTTTACTTATACCATCAGATTCTGAAAATACGCATTTTAGAAAAAAGAGAATTAGATTTACGACGGAATTACCCAGGCAGAAAAGGAAATCTCACTCATGAGATTTCGTATTAACGATTCTTATTTGGCAGTCTTGGTCTGTACTGGCATGGATAGACGCTACAAAAGAGTTGTTCAAGGGAAGAGAGAAGAAATTCAAAAAGATTGCCTTACAAAATATCACGTACATGTAGACGTATACTTATAATGATTGGTGACTAATAAACGATTGCGTTGTAAATGACATGTTTAAATATAATCTTAATGTACCAGTTTATACTGCTTCATTAAATATATATATATATATATATATATATATAGAGAGAGAGAGAGAGAGAGAGAATGATAACATACATGTACCTTTTTCAATAACACTCCCTGTATCAGCCCGGGACACCAATATCAATCAGGGGGTTGAGCTAAAAGAAAAGATTTTTTTTTAAACCCAATTTTCTCTTAATCAATCGCTGAAAACCCCCTCCCCTAAGTTGCTTTTTCATGAAAGTTATTTTTATTATCATTAGAAATGTTATATTATAAGAAATATTCTATAATTAGAGATGTTATAGCGTCGTAGAGATTGCTACATTGTACAATGTATTGAATGTGGCATACAAAAGTCTTATTCTAGAGAATTTTTGTATGAGTACATACATAATTATTTATCGCAAAGAAGATGGAAGATGGGCGAACAAGGCGAGCAAAATGTCTATGGTGCGATAAATAAGGTGAAAAATCTCAATTATAACAAAATTCTCTTTGATATTTCATATAACATTAACGTATACTACATGTATATGTAAAATCTCCATAATTTGCAAAAATCTCACAAAGATTGAAATTATTCGCCTATGAAATAGAATACACACCAAATAAGGCAAAATGGCCCTTTCATCATACTATAACATACTTTTTCCATATGAGTGGGTCCTCACTCCACTTTTTTAAGGTTATCCTCAAAGACCTACTACACCTTAAATACACTTTTATGACACAACATATCTTTCCGGGAAATATTTGAAGTCTCTTTGGTGAAAGGTCACATCACAACATGATTTAAATCTCACTATTTGTCACCAGTTGTGTAGCGTAGTGGTTAACGTGTTTGTCTCAAAGAAAAATGATTCTCAGGATTATTAAATTGTTTGGGTTCGAACCGCAAGAATACCACTTTTTTTTAATTAAAGAATTTTTGCCTGGAAAATTTTCCGGGAAAAAGTTTCGTTTGTATTAATTTCATAAAATTTAAATCATAAGAACTTTCCTCTAAATACAAAATTCACAAATTGAATATGATTTTTAACATCAAAAGCTATTGGCTTTTCACTCGCCATGTTCGCCCATCTCCTTTATTTTCTTTTTACCATTATCTTAATTGTTTGAAATAGATGCAATAAAGCTTTTAAAGATTATAATAATCTCTACGTTATCTCATATTCAAAGATTATAATTTCTATGTTTTCTCATATTTAAATGTTATAATCTCTATCTTATTTCACTAGACTAATCTCATCTCAAAGAAGATTTTGCTAGAATAAATCAAGTATTGATCATAATACAGCTGTAACTTCTTTATAAGCCAAGAACATAAAACACGGATTTTCCCCTAGATCTACGACAGAACACAGAAATACGATATAATGTATTATGCATAATATGTTTCATAACTTTGTTCTTTACACCTTTAATTCAGGAACAAACTTTGCAGACACAAATAATTCTAGAATTAAGTCATTTATTTGTCTCGTGAAAATCTATGCATAATAGAATAGAGGGATAATTGTGAAAGATCCCCCATTAAAGAATTAACGGAGGTGTCATATTTCTGTGGGAAGCAATAAATGTACATTTTAGATTGGAAGTGTGAAATATGTCTGCCTTCTCTTTTGTTTTGTTTTACTTGACGAAACGGATTTCATTTTAGTATTTTATCAAATTAATAAAAGATTCCCCATTCAAATTATGAGATGTAACATTGACCTGTTAAAATGGCAGAGCAAGTTTTATGTACAATGTAGCGTCTTAACAGAAAAAAAAACAGTAAGATGTAAAAAATGGAAGCTAAATTAAATATTCAATATGACAAAAAAGAAAGTCATTATGTAATAAATATTAAATACCTTAACCAGTGTTGAGTATAGAAATAATCAATCCAAAGGAAGGTTTAATTTCACGGTGTAATAATTTGCATATTTAAAACTAAAAGCTTTACCTGACAAGCTGGGCTAAATTAATAATTAACAGACTTAGAAATCCGGAGAATTCCAAACAATGTTTTAATAATTTCTTTAATTTACAAACAACTAAAATGCAGACAACTTGAAATGCAACGGACAAATGCCCTACTTACTCATGTAACACTACTTTCCTGTTTAAATTTAACCTATCAGCAACTGTAGTGAACCAAAAAATGATAAACGCTTCAGGAATAGCACTACATTAACTAAAGAATCTGTTTTATGCTCTAGTTGACATATTTCATGAAGGAACTGCTTCGTCTTTAAACCAATATCTACCTCATGCTGAAACACCACTTACAAACGTCTCTGATTCTTAATTGACTTCATATTTTGTGAAAGACATTCAGACAATGATCATGCAACCCACATTATGAGTAAAAGCAATCGTTTTCTTTCTCACGGGAGAACTGGGCAATATATTTAAAAACATTTAAAGAACAGGTTTCATGAGTGGGATAAAACAGTTATAATCTTGGTTAATTCATACAAAGAAACTCATTTTTTGTACCTCTATAAAATGGTTGCGGAAGCCCATTTAGGACCTATCAAAAATATTTTTGAATTCGATATGACCGATTGTCAAATATTTTCAAACGAATTTGATTCGTTATATCATTATTTTAATTCGTTATAACGAATTTAGTCTGTTATAACAAATTTGTTGAAATCGTTTTAACGAATTAAAAAAAATTGTTTTAACAGGGTAAATTCGTTTAAATGAAATCTAAAATTTGTTATAACAAATTAAATTCGTTTAAACGAATTCCTAGTTTGTTATGACGAATAAAATTCGAATGAACGAATTAGGCAATTCGTTATATCAGATTCATAAATATTGTACTATAGGACCTAAATGTCTAATTCGATTAAATGAATTTAATTCGTTATAACAAATTTCAGAATTCGTTTAAATAAATTTAATTCGTTATAACGAATTCAAAAATCTGTTATAACAAATTAAATTCGTTAAATCAAATTCAACAATCAAGGCCTATAGAAAAATATGTATGAATTTGATATAACGATTTACCGAATTCATTTTAACGAATTTAAATCGTAACAAATTTTAGAATTCGTTTTAACGAATTTAATTCGTTATAACAAATTTTTGAATTCGTTCTAACGAATTCAACAATTTTTTTTATAACATATTAAATTCATTATAACGAATTGAAAGAAACTGTTATAACGAATTAAATTCGCCATAACAAATTCGATAATTCGTTATATCAAATTCAAAAATATTTTTGATAGGTCCTAAATGGGCATCCGTAAATCTGAGAATATTCGTTTAACCGAAGTTAATGCGTTAAAAAATCTGTTATAACAAATTTATTCGTTATAATGAATTCAAAAAATTGTTACCACGAATTAAATTCGTTTTTAACAAATTCGACAATTTGTTATTTCGAATTCAAATATATTTTTCATAGGTCCTACGTGGGCTTCCGTAAATGGTCAATATTTATCACACAACATTTATAAGTAACCTTTCACATTTTGGCACGTAATTCGTGAGATTCAGAATTGGTATTCCTGTGATTAGTGTCCCAATGTGTTCGAATTATTGATCCCCGGGGTGTTAGCAATGGCGATGGAACGTTCGCTACGTGATCTGAAGGTCTTGATTGATCTTAATACTTCTGAATAAGAAGTGAATGTTCTACGTCAAATACTTACCAAAGCTTCTAAAATGGTAGACAGGGGTTTTCGATGAGATCTTAAAGGTGCTTAGACACATATTTGAACTTAATATTTTCTCAAATTTTCTGTATTCAAAAGCCATCAATTCAGTATTCGACCTTGCATACAATTTTACTGATTTTGCTTATTGCTTGCACCCATCAGAGATATTAGGGTTAGTCCTCGCACACCACTCAACTGATCAGGGTTAGTCCTTGCACACGATAAGACTGATTATGGGATAGCTTCGCACCAACCCGAGAGACTTAGGGTTAGTCCTCGCACACTATTCGACTGATTAGGATTAGTCTCGCACCCACCCAAGATATCTAGTTTATAGTTTTTACACACATTTTGACCGATTAGGATTAGTCTCGCACCTATCCGAGAAATTAGGGTTAGTCCTCGCATGTAATATTTATTTGTATTTATTTAAGATCTTAGCATGGCGCGGCATCAAAATTTAGCGCAATAGTACAATGTACTATGACGTCAAAAACGTTAATTGTTTTCGGCACCATCGAACTTTGGCGTGTCAAACCATCAGGGTTTGGGGCAGACCACCGGACTTTGGCGAGACCATCGGAGTTCAGAGTCCCATCGCACTTTGGAGTCCTACATATATATAACAAGCATTCTGAGAGTATTGCATTAGCAATACTAGTCCCCTACCGGCAAGTGTAATCTGGTTCCCGTTAAAAATTGAAAATGCCATAAATCCGTCAAACATCGATGAAGCGGAATGAAATGCAAATTTGATCTATAACTCACCAAGAAACACTCACATACCAAAAATCAGCTCAATATCTGCAAGCGTTTGGAAAAAAATTGCGGAAAACTCTGAAAAATTAAAAAGGTCGTAATTCCGTCAAAAGTCATTGAAGCGGAACGAAATGCAAACTTGGTCTGTAACTCATCAAGATACACTCACGTACCAAAAATCAGCTCAATATCTGCAAGCGTTTAGAAAAAAGTGCGGAAAACCAAGTGAGACAGACAGAGGGACAGACAGTTGGACAGACAGACAGACGGACGGACAGACTCAGAGGAAACCTATAGTCCCCTCCGGTTTCACCGGTAGGGGACTAATAAGATATGAGGGTTTAGCAAGTTTGATCGTTCCCCTGGACAAGCAGCTGCTGACTATCTTTGGTTACACCTTGGGAAATAGTACCTGTATTTTCACCGCGAGAATTAGTACATGTATTATTTGGGGATATCAAAGTTGCATTTGTCTTCTTTACCGCAAAATAGGTACAATGTAAATTATATATATCAACTGAATGATTTAACAAAAGTAAGCATTTTTGGATGAGAGAAAAAAACTCTTGATTAGACATTGCATTAATTCATATGTAATGTTAATGACTACGGTATTTTTGTTTAACTCCATTGCATGCTAGAATTATGATTTTTATCGCATGTTTATCAAAATATCAAAAACAGATGTGGATGTAAACCTCCAGATGGTGCATGCAATGATGGTAAAATAATTGGACGTTGTACAAGTACTGCTTTTGGGGAGGGGGAGGAGAGAAGGAACTTCAAGGATGTATTGCAGAAATATCAATTGTAGCCATGTATTGCGTTTGCAGAATTTTACAAGGAGTTACTGTTCAGTGTATTGCACATTCAAGGATAATGCTGTCTTAATATTTATTTTTTTTTTTGCTATTATTGATTTATGTTTGTTGTAAATGATATACCGTTAACTAATGCTATAGTAAATAAGAGAAATTCCTTATAATAGGTATGACATATTCACATATTTATAGGGCAGAATCTTTCAGAGCTTTTTTTTTCTTGTCTTGAGAATAAAAGGACCAGGATTAGTCAGATAATAAGGCAAGCATCAAGATGTAGTGCAGATCCAGTTTTATTCCAAATCATGGTCCTGGGGCTAAGGTATAAACACAGCAGGGATAAACTTTCACATTGGAATACACAGAAAACTTTTTTGATCAATTTCTTCTCCAGATTGACAAGGCTTTGGTAAATCATATTAATATGAAAACATTCTGAAATAGTGTGATTAAAGTTTCTTCAAACCAGGATGGGGATAGTGTAAGGTATCAAAGTTTTACATAATAACATCAGAGAAAACTTCAAATTTTTTCATTTCCAGAACAAGAATGCAACAGTTAGCCATATTGATATTCAGCAAACCCATGAAGTAGGGATTCAACCTGAGTTAAGTCATCCCCTATACTCTGAAATTGATATTAAAAAGATGTTGAGGTTTTTCGCTGACAATATCTACCTGTATGAAGAGCAAATTTTCCTACAAATTAACTGTTGGAATTTCGATGAGCACTTATTGTGCTCCTTTATTAGCCGATCTATTTTTATATTTTTAGTAGAATTTATTCAAATATTTCCACATGAGAAGAAAAAATCCTTGTTGTGTCCTTCAATTCGAAATTTAAATATATTGATGTCGATTGATAGACTAACGATATAGCTATTTCTATTCATATGTCAGCTTGATATATCCCAGTGGACCCGAAATGAAAGTCACCACAGATTTTGGCACTTCTGTTTCATACCGTATTTGGATGTGTTGAGTACTATATGTGTTAAGGTTACTTGCAAATAAGTTTATGTTACAGGGCTTTCTATAATCTCGTGTTCAATCAGTATTTTACAAATTCTACGATCGATATAATGACCTTGTTTACAAATCCAAACTATCCTGATGTGTATTTTGTCTGACATGTTTCATACTAATTTACCGTTCACGGTCGCTCAGTCGGTAGAGCGCTCGCTTCGTGATCGGGAGGTCGTGAGTTCGAATCTCGGCCGCGACTGACCTAAGTCGATAAAAAATAGGTAGCAACTGTTCCTTCGCCATGCGCTCGGCACTTTGAAGTGAAAGTTGCGGGTCCTTCGGATGCGACCTTAAAAACCGAGGCCCCGTGTCACGGCAGGCGTTGGCACGATAAAGATCCCTCACTGCTCAATGGCCCTAAGTGCCGAGTAAAGGTCAAAATTTGAAGCCCTTCACCGGTATATGGTGACGTCTCTATATGAGTGAAAAATTCTCGAATGGAACGTAAAACAACATACAATCAATCAATCAATCATACTAATTATTCGGCCTTTGTTTTTTATAATTATTTGGGATATGGATCATTCCGTTTACCTGATTAATACGGAAGGCTTATGGCAGGTGTGGAAGATCGACGGTGTATGATTACTCCTCTTAAGGACCTGATCCAGCCTCTGTTCTTTCCAGGTATTCGTATTTTTGCAATGTTCACGATGCATTACGAGATTAATGAAATTGATTACACTGTATTTCCGTTATCATCACCTTTTCCTGTTAGTGCTAAGGGTGGGGGTAACAAATAGGATGTAAATTTTGAGAGAGTTAAAGAATGAAAAATGTTAATAAAAATTTTCTGAAGAATCTCAGGGTCAACATCAGGTGGACTTTTTGGTTCGTGGGCCTTAAATGTTTTTTTGGTTACATTCGGTCGATTTGCATACGGTACATTCGGTAGAGAACTGTACAGTTGCCAGTGAGGAATAAGCACTGAGCAATTATCAGATTGTGATAAGCTTTCCGCTTTGATAAGTAACTCAGGTGACTTTTCTATATTTATCTAGTCTGAGATTTCCTTTTACACGACAAAAGAAGTATTTTCGTTTTATCTATTTAAAATAATGATAGATCATGATAATTTGAAAAGCATGTGTTTTCCTTCTACGTTCTTGAAGATAATTTGATAATACGTAAACAAGGCACAATTTCATCACTAAGTTTTTTTTCCACATGCATTCATTCTATGCATTCTTTTCATTATTGAGTTATCGAGCAGATAATCACAATAGTGAACTGCAAAACCTGCCATTATGAAAACTGTAGATGAGATGCTTTCGACGAATTTCCTTGCTGTCTTCATTAAGTTAGATTTCTGCCAATTCCCCCAGAAACCTGAGGAAACATCGTGTACGCCTCCTTGATTTACTCGAGAGAATAAAGAAAATTAACGTACGAGAATCTTTTCTTCTTCTGATTTATTTCAACTAAACGTATATTTATCATCAGGCACGGAGAACAGCGTAATGTTATAGGCTTTGAATCGGACTACCTAATAATTTTCTTCAAAAATAAAGCAAATTTTTGATATTATAACTTTTAAATTCATTAATTATAAATTTAAATGAAAGAAACAACCACATTGAGAATTCATTCTTGAATTTATAACATTATGTAAGGTATAAGGCACAGTAAAACCTATCAAAACTCCTAGAGGAATATTTTGTTAAATTATAAATAAATTGAATAGGTAAACTGTGCCTCCCTAATCAAACAATACAAGTATATGCAGAGAGACCACAGGCTTATAGGAAAAGATTTTGTTAAGGGTGAGCTACAATTTATTGTGTTTGACACAAAAGAAATTCCCCGAGATAAATCCGTTTACAATCTTTATTTTTACTTTTTGAGGTAGTAATAAATTTTCGTTTTTCAGTGAATTGTGAAGTAATTTATAACATATATTGCATGAATAATAAAGATTAGATCGTAGTATTTTTATTCTTTTAACAATCCAGATGACTCGTATCTATGTTAAGCAAACGTATTTAAAAAGTTTATAAAAATACACGTGTGAACTAAGTTATCATTGCTTAAATTTATTTCAATCGATAATTTTTTTTATATTTTTCATATATTGTAACAAGCTTTCTCATTGGTTCATTTAATATCACGTGTCAGGTAAACATATGCAAAATTCGGATAGACCTGTACCTTCCAAAAATAGATACATCAACTCCTATTTGTAATTGTGATGTAATAATGATATGAAGTATCAATACCTTTAATATGGATCTACTCTTTATTGTAAACAAAGATGTTTAATATAAAAATCATAATTTTATACAAAAAATAATTTTAAAAGGTTGCTTTTTTATTTTGTACGTTCCGTGAATTACTATGCTATTGTAAAGAAAAAACAATGACATCAAAACAGCTTATTTCATTTCGATTTCTGGTCTCTATGTGTTAAAAAGAGGGAAAACGTTCTTTAAATTATTTTCCCATTTTGTTTTGTCTCTTTAAAAACTAATATCACAAATGCAGCATTTTCATACGGTATATTCATACATATATCGACTTCACAGAAAAGCATACCGACTGAGCACTCTTCAAAAAAAGCATATCGAAAAGTGCTCAGTCGATATGTTTTTTTTTTGTGTGTGAAATCGATATACATGTATTCATGGATCGACCTCATGAAAGGGCTATATTTGTATGACAGATAATACAAGGTCATATTCAAATGCTACAACAAGCGTACTCACATTATTCAAGTGATGTTAATTTCCTCTCTTTCTCTCTCTCTCTCTCTCTCTCTCTCTCTCTCTCTCTCTCTCTCTCTCAACACTAGAATCCACAAACTAAAGAAAATCTCATTTCAACTGAATTATCCACCAGGGTAAATATTTCCACCTTGTGGGCTCTCACTGTCAAGTTAAGCTTTCGGTTGTGAAAGAAAATCACTAGATTTGCCTAATTGTGTGTAAATTCATGTTTTTAAATGAATCACAGTTCATCTAAACTGTACAAGTGATTGACGTTTCTTTTTGCTGTTGTAATTTGGAGTAAAATACGCATAAAACACTTGTTATCGAACGAAAATGTGAAAAATAAAATTAACGATCATTATTTCAATGTGATAAAAAGAAAACTTACATGAACATTATGTCATATATATTCAAGTTGTAGTAAATAAACTAAACAGATTATGTAGAATGGATTATATTTATCTCCCTGCAAAATAAATATCTGTATTTCTAAAACTCGTCGAAAAAACAAAAACAAAAACCCCAAAAAACAAGCAAACAAACAAACAAAAAAAATGATGAAATGGAAGAAAGATGTTTTTGCTTTCATAGGAAGATGTTTTATAGCAATGAAGCACATTTTTGTTTTACGTCCAGCTTGGTAAAAACACCAAGGTACACAAACTTATTTATTTTTTAATAATTTTTATACTTTTCACCTCTATTCAATCTTTGTTATTGAATGGTTGAAGACAGAATACTGAAAACAGTGAAATTTACGCGTTGGGGTAATTTACACTAAATACGCGAAAAGAAAGATTTCCCCCTGCGTGCCAACACCTTTCTATGTGTTTTTTAGTTTTAAGAATACATAATTCTAATATCGCCGAAATAACCCACAAGAGTAATGTGTTTTGTACTTATTTACGTAATTAACAACAGGATGAATATCCACGTTAACAATACTTATGCAGATTTTTCAGGTAGTTTCGTATAAACATAGCCAGCTGGTACTACATGTGATAAACGTTTCAAAAAATAATTATAGTATTATGTTTAACGAAACACTTAAACAATTGCTGAAGTTATTTCATGTACTGTACATACAATGTAAAAAAAAACATAAAATAGTTACAAGGTACAAACATCTCCTCATGGATTTTCTCAAATAGAGCCCCCCCCCCCACTTTTTTGCAAAGATAGACATAATATAGGCATTGAAAATTGGGGCTTAGCCCCCAAACGTATTTTTTTTTTGTTGGTTAAGCACCCTCACTTTTAATTGACTCCCGACGGCTTTGCGAATGGAAAGCCACAGCAAGAGATTTCTTCTTTTCATGTAGAAGGTTTGAATAAATTCCGCTTTATATGATTTCAAAAACAGGTCTGATAATAGCGGGGTACAATTAGAACCAGTGGGAATTCCAAACAGGTTGTAGATAAACATTGCCTCCAAAGACTACAAATAGATATTGTCAATGAGAAACTCAAGCATCTGTTAAATATCAAACTCGAAGTCCTTGTGTATAGAACCAGAATCATTTTTAACCAAATTAGTTTGTATGCAGATGACCAATGACAGGGTATGGAAATTTACGAGTTCCATTTTTATTGAAGATCGAAGCAGCTGTGTACGTAGTCAAAAAGTCTGGTCTGTAATTTTTCCCTGAAAATGGTTGTATAAAGAGTTGAAAATTCGCATGTTTTGATGTTATTGATTTTGGTTAATTTTGTGATTTCTAATTTCCTAAAAGTTCTTTGGAGTTTACAATTATAAGTATCCACATCTGATTAACACCACTTCTCGAATATTCAGTTGTACAGTATACTCCTGAAGTTTCAACTTCAGTGCTGTAAATATGAGGAGTAATTAAAGAAAGAGGTTAGGTAGAACATTTGCTGGAAACCGCTATGTATTTTTGTAAGGATTTTTAGGAAGTGTAGGTAACCATTATAGCTATGGTATTTCAAATTCAATTTGGTTGTTGGGAATATTAAAAATATTTAAAACTGGCATGCGATTTTGAGAAATGTCATCCTTTGAAAGGGAACTATAAGTCTGATTACCAATTGTAGAATTAAATCCATGTTCTCCTAAAATGCAATTGCAATATGGAGCCTTACAAATAAAGATTATTTTGTTACCTGTTTTGACAACTAGGACCAGTATATATTGATCGTGTAATCTATCTATTTCTTTTCTCACTTATGAATTATTGAAGACAGAAGGGCAGACGGTTTTCATATTGCCCCTCCACCGTTTAACACGAGATTTCAACATCCATCTTATACTTTTAATCCATTCTGACAGAGTCAATAATAAATTAATAATAATAAATCAATAAGACTATCATGGGGTTTGACCAAAGGATTGATGATTATTATTTTTTACTTCTCTAGTCGGTTAGTTTTCATTATAATCATGCAAACAGTAATTTAAATTTTCAAAATCGTTATGTATTATAGTATATGACTAACTTAATCCAACCCTACGGTCTGAATAATGGACCCAGGAGATATAAAATATGATAAGAATATGGTAAAAAGTTATTTTTTTTTATTGTAATCATATAAAGCCACTAGATTTACTTTAGAAAATAAATATACTTTAGCAAGTCATTGCTGTGTCTGACCAATCATACTGTTTATATGCAAAACAATGAGAATGTGATGGTTGAAGAATTACTTGTTGATCATATACGAAGTAGGGTATACATGTATATTGTTAATATAAGTTTCCTAGGAAAGCTATATATGACCTTACATTGTACTGTCCACTAGGATAAGTCGATTGTACAACTACATATTTCAAACGCTTCGACATATCACAGAGATCTAATGTTTTTTATTTCATTCTCGAGTTTTTTACTTATATAGAGACGTCACCGAATGCCGTAAAAAAGCTTTAGATTTAGACCTATACTCGGCACTCTGGAGTAGTTATGATTCTTTATTGTGCCAACGCCTACAATGACACGGGGCCTTGGTTTTTAAGGTAAAATATATGGAGATAACAAACAGTATTCAAGCTCAAAAGTCCATTAAACAATACAAAATAGGAGCAGAGCAAACACGGACCTCTAAACATCAGAGGTGGGATCAGGTGCCATGGAGGAGTGAGCATCCCCTGCCGACCGGTCACACCCGCCGTGTGCTCCTTGTCATGATCGGGAAATAACGGAAAAATCCGTCGACAATTCAGTATGTAAATAAAAATAATGGCCAAACAATTAGTATGAAAAACGTCAGTCAGCATTTGACGCAATGATAAATTGTATTTGCTGACAAGGTCATTGTATCGACCATAGAACCTTACGAAATGATGACTTTAAACGAGACAGCTGATATTCTTGTTTCATCAACTTGTTTGTCAATAATTTACCTCGTTTTAGCAATTGTACATAAGTAGAGCATGCTCTTGCGTATCGAATCAACTGAGAGATATATACCCCGTATGCAGTTGATGAAGGTATATTGCTGCATAAGTAAGGGAAGTTGACGATTGAAAAGTTAAAGTCATCACGTTTATCATAAAGCTTGGTTGTTAGATTACCATTAACGTCTTATTCAAGTAAAATATCCAAATATGAAACAGATGTGTCAGACTCTGTGGTATCTTTTATCTCAAGCTCACCAGGATATATCGTATCGACATAAGAATGGAAATAGCTATTGTTAATTGACAATATATCGCCGATATATCTAAATGTCGAGTTGAAGGCCACAGCAAATGTTTTCTTCTTTTCACGTACAAGATTTTGAACAAATTCTGCTTCATATAAATACAAAAAAGGTCTGCTAACAACGGGGCGCAATTGGTACCCATGGGAATTCCAATAGATTGTTGGAAGATCTGGTCTCCAAAAACCACATAGATATTGTCAATCAGAAACTCAAGCATCTTTTTAATGTCAACTTCAGAGTATTTGCGTGTACAATCAGAATGTTTTTTAACAAAATAATTTTGCAAATGACCAATGACAAGGTAAGTATATTTACGAGTTCCATTTTTATTGAAAAAGCAGCTGTCAATTATATCAAAAAACCTGAACTTTAATTTATCGTGGGGAATGGTTGTGTATAAAGTAGAAAAGTCGTCAGTTTTTAAGCTGTTGATTTTGGTAAAATCTTGTGATTTCAAATTTTCCAAAAGTTCCTTGGAATTTTTAAGTATCCACATCTGATTTACACCACTTCCCGAATATATTGTTGCACAGTACTCTTGAAGTTTCTCCTTCACCACTGTTAATATCTTAGTGAGGAGTAAAGAAAGAGGCTTGGTTGAACATTTACTGGAACCCGCTATGCATCTTTGTTTGTAAGGATTTTTATGAAGTTTCGGAATCCAATATAAATATGGTAATTCAAATTCATTTTGATTGTTTGGAATCTTAAAAATATTCAAAACTGACAAATTATTTTGAAGAATTTCTTCCTTAGAAAGGGAACTACGAGTATAAGTTGGATTACCACTTGTAGAATTAAATCCAAGTTCCTCTAAAATACATTTAATATAATGAGCCTTACAAACAAAGACAATGTTGTTACCTGCTTTGTCAGCAGGGACCAGTACGTACTGATCATGTAATCTATCTAATTCTTTTTTCACTTCTGGATTATTGAATACAGAAGGATGGATGGTTCTCATATTGCCCCTCAATCTTTTAATGCTTGATTTTAACATACATCTGATACATTTAATACATTGTGACAAAGTGTCAAGGTCTTCTTTTTCATGTCTGGCCCATCGCCTGCCGTAGTCCTCTACAGAATCCATAATATTTATGAAATTCCGACGCCAGTTGAAGGATCGGGGTTCCCTAAATTTAGGACCTTTTAAAATTAGTGATCTAAGGTCCTCATTATTAACTATATTTACATCACCAGTAATAACGTGTCCAGCAGGACTATAGTTATAGGGCGAAGAAGAACATGAACACGATGGAGGATTATGTTTCAGATATTCGATGTCCAGGCCCTGTAAAGTTTTCTTGTAATTAAAAAGTTTGGAAGCAATAGTCGATGTATATTTGTAGGAAATACAAGGTGTAGTCTTTCACTTGAAATACATGTATGGTGGAATACAAGACTGGACCCTTTTGTGATTAAGAATATTACTTATATTAACCGCGTCAATCCCTTTGTTGGCATATTGAATTTTAAGGAAAAAACGGATCTCATCTGAAGGTTTCATCTGAAAGACCTGTGACTTTCACTTCCAATGCCGGGCGCTTGGCGAAGGAATAGTCACTAGCTATGCTGGTGAACCCCTATGCTTATGTGATAGGTTTGAGGCTGCGAACTTGAATCCAACCAGAGCCTGTCGATTATTGAGCGAAACGCCCCAACACTAGGCTACCGTGATCGGTGAGACCTAATGAGAAGATACGCAAGAAAAGAATTGATGACTTTTTATCATTTAGCAAAAATTGCTTCTTATTTAATGTTATAATTGTGAAACAGATTTTTTTATATGACCAATCCCATGTCTGAAAAGACTTACAATTCCAGTAGTATCAAAAACTTTTTGTGCAAAAAATAATTTTACTATATCTTAAGTTTACAGGCGGTCGAAAGGGCAAAAAGAATACCTCATAAAGAAAATAAATACTTGTTATAGATTTGATGGCCATGAAAACTTATTAAATGATATTAAATGCATATTCAACAGACTTTTTGGCAAAATTAATACACATAAAAGCAACATTACGATCTGGAACGTAAGTAACAAACACCACCCAACGACTTTTTTCGCGTGGTTCGCGATCGGTTTTATGTCTGTTTATCACGCGTTTATGTGTGTTAATTTCATTACTTTATGCAGGAGAGAAACCGAATGACTTAATTTCATTTATTTGGCAAATATCACTGTCGTGCATATAAAATCATTTCATGTGTCTAACGTGGTTCGTATTTGTTAATGTATATTGTTTATTTTACAAAAGCAATTGTTCTTTTTGCGTGTACATGAAGTTACATTCGTTACGTACCGCTTCGTTAATTGCAAGAAAGGAATGTTGATAATGCTTTCAGTCATTTATTTCAAGTTGAAGTCTACACCATGCATTTCCTACAGATATTCAAAAATTTTGCGTCCATACTTTTCAATTCTAAACAAACCCTACATTGCCTATATATTGTACATCTAAAACAAAATCCTCTTAAGTTTCTTGCTCTTTTTCGTCTTTCAACTACAGTTCCACTGGATTGTAAAAGGTCCTAAATACAGGGAGCCCCAATCTTTCAATTGGCGACAGAACTTTATTTCCATTATGAATTCTGTCGAAGATTATGCCAAATGTTGGGCTAAATATGAAAAGGAAGACCTGAACAATTGGTCAGAATGGATTAAGTGTTTTAGAAATATATTAAAGATTCGTATTAGAAAATTAAAAGTTAAAATGCGAACCATCTACCTTTCCGTTTTTACTAAACCGTAAGTGATGAAAGAGTTAGAGCGACTACACGAAAATATGTTATGGTTCCAGCAGACAAGGCTGGCAACAATATCATTTTTGTTTGTAAGGCTCATTTTTATAATTGAAATTTGGAAGAACTTGGTTTTAACTCTACATCTGGAAATCCTATATATATTCACAGTTCACTTTCCCAAAAAGAAATTCTCCAAAATCATATTTCATTGTTTTAATACGTTTAATATACCAGTCAACTAAGGTGAATTAGATCTACACTACTTGTGCTGTATTACTAAACTTAATAAAATCCTTACATACAAAGATACATTGCTGGGTCCAGCAAATGCTCTACCAAGCCCTTATTTTTACTCCTTAAAAAATATTAACTGCTGTTAAGGAGAAACTTCAGACTTACTGTGCTATAGTTTATTCTAGAAGTAGTGTAAATCAGATATGGATCCTCAAAAACTCGAAAGAACTTTAAAAGTATATAACATCAAACATACACTTGATACAACAATTCCTCACGATAAATTAAAATCTATACTTTTTGATATTATAGACAGCTGCTTCTTAAATAAAAACGGAACTCGGAAATTTTTACATCTTGTAATTTTTCATCAGCAAAATTACTTCGTTAACAACAACTCTGATTGTACACAAAGTACTCTGAAGTTGATATTAAAAGATGCCGGAGTTCCTCATTGACAACATTTATGTAGTCTTAGGAGACCAAGTTTTCTAACAAACTGTTGGAATTTCGATTGGTACTAATTGTACTCCTTTATTATCCGACCTGTTTATGAAGCAGAATTTACTCAAAAACTTCTACACAAGAAGAGGAAAACACTAGCTGTGGCCTTCAATTCGACATTCAGATATATCGACGGATGTTTTATCAATTAACAATATTTATTTTCATTCGTAAGTCGACTCGACATATCCCAGTGAACTTGAAATAAAAGATACCTCAAAGTCTGCGACATCTGTTTCATATTTAGATATTTTACTGACTATAGACGATAAAGGCCAATTAACAACTAAATTGTATGACAAACGAGATGACTTTAGCTTTTCTATCGTCAACATTCTTTATTTATGTAGTAATATTCCACTATCACCTGCTTATGGTGAATATGTCTCCAACTTATTCGCTACTCAAGAGCTTGCTCTGAGAACAATCATTTTTTAAAGCGAGGCAGGCTACTCACTGATAAGTTGATGTTACAGGGGTTTCAACAGCCTCGTTTAAAGTCAGCATTTCGTAAATTTTATGGTCGTTATAATGTCCTTGTTAGCAAATATAACCTATCATTGGGTCGTATTTTGGCTGACGTGTTTCATACCAATTGTCAGGCCTTCGTTTTTGTACTGAATTGACTACGGATAGTTCCGTCTATCTGATCAATACATATGGCTCACGGCGGGTGTGACCGGTCAACGGGGGATGCTTACTCCTCCTAGGCACCTGATCCCACATCTAGAATTTCCAGGGGTCCATGTTTATGCCCTCTTCACATATCTGTATTGTTTGTGGATATTTTTTTTAGATCGATCACTGTTCGTTATCTTTACCTTTTACATTATTAAGCTTTTATGGTCATTGATAAAAATAAGTGTCTTCTTTTATACGATATTTTTTGCCCTTCCCACTGATTATATATCTTCTTTCAAGACAAAACCAAGTATAGTATAATAAATTTGGACAATTATTTTATTATTAGTTGGTACCTTATCTGAGCACGCAGAGTGATTTGAGGGCTTTTGTCTGGGGGAAAATTGAATAGAAAATGAACAAAATATCACAGATTTCTGCAATATCTTATCTCCTTAGAGACATTTAAAGCATAAATAATGAAACGATTTTTCAATTCATATTCTTACAGATTCCCTTAATCTATGAGATTCTTAAGGAATTCTAGACGAGAGTTGTTGTCCTCGCATGAAGTATTTCAGCCACAATACAGACAGAAATATTGCTTTTCATCAGTCGTATCGTGATATAATAGATCTGAGAAATTAACACAAAATTGCACATGACTTTTGCTTCAGTGATCTGATGTTCGAGAGCAAATAATACTACAAATTGACAACGATATGTTCCCTTGAGTATAACGTAACAATAACTTACCATCTAAAAAAAAATGTTAATTATTGGGATTCAAAATTCCATCAATTTTGTATGAAAAAGATTTTATGTAATGGGAAATGAAATCAAGCGTTTTACAAACCCTTACTGTATTTCTTGCTTGTATTTGAGTGTCGATATCGGTTACATATGGAAAGTAAAATTCAGAATATATTTAATTATTTCGAATCCTCACCGAGTTATGAATGCAAAAAATTGATGAGTTCATCAAATACTTCGTGCATTGGAGAATCAACTCAGTTGCCCTATTGTCCCAGAGTAGTAAGGTTAAATGACAAAATCTAAAAAAAAAAAAAAATACTGTTAATAAAGCACAAATAAAATCATTTGTGACCTACATTCTTAATTGATGCAAAAGAAAAAAGATGATGAAGAGTAGCAGATCACACATCCGCCATTTCTTCAAAAATAAGTAAAAAATATGATAAAATTAATCTAAAATTAGCACATAAAAATAACAAATTATATATTTAGCTCGCGATTGCGTAAATATTGACGTCATGTATATAAAATCTTTATCTGCATTTTTAATGACTAAATCTTCTTTCCCCTTGTGCTCTGTTTTCACCATATCAAAAACAGGTCGTAATCAATCTTAACTCTCTGTACGGATTATCTTTTGACAAAGGCATCCATTTTTTCTAGTATTTATTACTTGCTCCTCAGGTTAATCACAGAAATGCACAGTCAACCAGTAACTGTACATTTTCCACGAGGATTTCGTCTTATTCAATTACTATAGCTTGACATTTGATGGAAATGCAATTGCAGTAGTGGGAAAAAAACTCACATCCTCACGTTTAGCTATAATCTGGTTCGAATTATGCGAAAGGAAAATTGGTAATCTGCAATATTCAAGGAAATATTTGGATTTAAATCTGACAGTTTGCATCCGGACAAAATGGAAAATTGTTGCATGATTGACGTTACAAGTAATCCTCATTCTATAATGAATGTTTATGCGCAATCAAAATTGGCATGATACCAACATTTTTGTGCTTTTGAAGTATTTTTTGATTTATAATGTGTGGTTTTCAAAAGCATACTTAATAAGCCATAATAACCATCACCATCTACGCATTAAAAAGTTGACGAAGATCAATTTACATGTGTTTAACTAGCGCCCCCTCCCCCGCCCCGCCCGGTTAAACTTTTTTTTATAACCTTGGCCTTAAGTAAATAGCACTAAATCAGGTTCATTCTCACATTATTCAACTTGGAACTAGTCGTCCGCGTGGCGTAGTGGTTAGAGCGTTTGCTTTAGTGGAATGAGAGTGCTCACCAAATCCCCGGATGAACACGTGCCTTTGTTTATTATGGTATGTTGTATAGAGTATTGAATGGTTAGGCGTTACGCCATTGGCTGAAATCAGGTATGTAATTGTTTTCATTTTAAAGTAAAATTAATGATGTTTGAAATAAATGATGGGATGAGGGAATATTACAGAAACTATAGAATTACCAGGGGAGATTTTAGGAGTGGGGGTTGATTTTTGCTGTAGAGTGTTATTTACTGCTGATCGCTATAAGTTGTAAACAACTGCAATTTTGACCTACAAACGCCATGGGACCATATATTTTTTTCAGTATTTTTTGTTAGGGCTTAGAACAAAGTTTCAAATGATGCCAAGGATTTTTCTGAAATTGTCATAGTAAAGTACTGAGAGGGCCTAAGGTTTGTATAGAGTTCTATGGGAAAATAATTAGTGGTCTTTTCCCTATTTAGAGTCGCTAAGTAAGGAGCCTATACTTTATAAATCGAGCTCCCGTGTAGCAGTAGGAGCTGACACGAAAAAGATCCCTCACTGCTCAATGGCTCTGAGTGCCGAGTATAGGTCTAAATTTGCAGCTCTCCACCGGCAAGTATTGGCCATAGGTGCTCCGTCTCGATGTGAGTAAAAAATTCTCTAAGGGACATTAAAACAAACAAAGAAACAAACGTGTATTTCTGTGTCTTTGTGACGTAGTTCACACTTCTGTTTGTTAACATGACCTGAAGAAGGTCATGAAACATCATCAGGTTATTACATTGCATCATCAAGTATGCATGGATATAAAATATGTAGCACGAGTCTAAGAAAAAAAAACATGCATATTTCATTTTCTACTGTTTGTGAAATTCATCCATTATGAACTTTGTAACATTTATGTATCAAATGCATAATTATTTTGTTCATATAATGAACTGATATCAATACAGAACCAACAAAGCTTGTTTTAAATAAATACAACAATATTAATCAACTCCCAACATTTTCTCGCTATATTGATAAACATCACGTTTGTCACTTGCTTAATGCATGATATAACAAGAAATAGTCATATAATCACTGAGACAAAGGAATTAATACAGCATTGACAAGATACGTTGAAAAACACTGCGGGGGAGTATGTAATAAAGCAAGCGCAACAACAACCGTAGGTTCCAATCAGTCACACTTTACGTTATATTTATAGGTCTATAGAGTACAAATGCCAAAACGCTTTTGATTTTGAAGCAAAATTAAATTGGTAGTGACTTGAATTTGATATCTAGAGAATTGGGGAGTTAATTTATTGACAAACTATGAAAAGTGCAGCTGTAAATTGTTTTCATCAGAAGTTTCTCGAACTATATTTCAAACATTTAAACTTCCGGTTTCGATATACATAAATTTGCAAAAGGTTGATGGATAGTCATTGCCGACCTTACGCGCGAAAGATTTCCCAAGTCACTTTGAAAATTTGAATTTATAGAAATAGTAATTGTATTTAGTAATACTCACATTTTTCCATGCGTTTTTCTCTCTGAAAACTTTTTTAAAAATCTTTTGACTTTACGGGTCAATATTGATTTGATAGTGTTTGCACTGACTATAGATACTTAAAATGTCAAAAATGTGTTTTTCCTTGCGTTGAATAATTGCAAAGGTATGTAGCATTATTTTACTTTAAAACTTTTATTTAGATAAAAAATTATTTAATTTTCAAAAACATGATTTGTATATAGCGTCATCTTTTATGTAAAATTCTGAATGTGAACTGCATGTAGAAAACAAATTCTTTTCAACATTGAAATTCTGCTTGTACATAAATTTTAAAATAGCTACTTTGAAATTTACATTTTATTCAGATATTTTAGAATGTGTGTAAACAAAATTGAAAATAAAATTATATCTCCTGGCTGATTAGCATAATTTATTTCTGTACTGCTACCTACTCACTCTCTACCATCGACTCATACATGTACATTCACCTCTGTCATTGGTTCGTGTATATCAAATGATATACGAGAGAAATAGTGCGTTTGTTTTTAATCCATACGCCTAGCTGCACTTATGTTTGTCCTTTAAGGTATATATTTACTAAATAAACTTAAATATCTTTAAGTTTAAATTGAAATACTAAGTAATACTTGGGATATCATGTTTTCAATTAATCTCAAAAATCTTTGCAGATGTGAACGAACGAATACTCTGCAAGGGAGATTGCTATCTAAGCTCTTTTTTGGCAGCTGATTGGAAGAAGTTACGTTTTTTACTTGAAATAAATTATCTTTGATGAGTGATAAGGATCCAAATTTATATTAGTGCCTTCTGCTAAACAGACCCCACACTTTGGGACTGCGTCTTTATTCGTGCACTTGGACTGACCTTTGATTCGTCTGAACAAAGAATCTGGTCGTTTAAAGAATCTACTTTTGAGCTACGTATATAGGAAATAACTACAGCGGAAGAGTACAGCAGAGTACAGAGTAAATTGATTTATAGCCTGAAGTTTCCAGTCTATACTCGATGTCATATGGTAAATCAATCTTGTAGAAGCTGAAACTGGTCATTTTTACGGCCAAAAAAGTGACATTTTAGGCTCCTTTATTAGCCGACCTGTTTTATATTCCTATGAAGCAGAATTTATTCAAAAACTTCTACATGAGAAGAAGAAAACACTACTGTGGACTTCAACTCGACATTCAGATATATTGACGACGTTTTATCAATAGTAGTAACTTCCATTCATATAACTCGAAATAAAAGACACCACAGAGTCCGCAACGTCTGTTTCATATTTGGATGTTTTACCGCCTATAGACGATAAGGGCCAACAAACAAGTAAATTGTTTGACAAACTAGATGACTTCGGCTTTTCCATCGTCATCTTCCCTTATTTGTGTAGTTATTTTCCGATATCACCTGCATATGTTTATATCTCCTAAAGACAGATCATGCTCTGAGAACGATCAATTTTTAAACCGATGTAGGCTTCTGACAGATAACTTGATGTTACAAGAATTTCAACTGCCTCGTATAAAGTCAGCATTTCTAAATTTTATGGTCGTTATAATGACTTATTAGTAAATATGTACATGTACTTTCATTGTGTCATATTTTGGCTGACGTGTTTCATACCAATTGTAAGGCCTTTGTTTTTATACTAAATTTGACCAATGCAGGTGTGACCGGTTGACAGGGGATGCTTACTCCTCCTAGGCATCTGACCCCACCTCTGGAATTTCCGAGGGTCTGTGTTTTATGCATGCCCTATTCGCAGATTTATATTGTTTGGTATTTCTTTTTTTTCTTTTTTTGAGATCGATCACTGTTCGTTATCTTAACCTCTTTCATTTGATAAAGATCTCGAACGAAGAATGATTTTGAACTTAAGCTGCAGTGGTAAAATTGTCATCTTTAAACTTTTTGATAATTTTAAACTTCTACAAACATTTCACGCTTTTATTAGCTCACCTGAGCCAAAGGCTCAAGTGAGCTTTTCTGATCACATTTTGTCCGTCGTCCGTCCGTCCGTCTGTCTGTCCGTCTGTCTGTCTGTCTGTCCGTCCGTCTGTAAACTTTTCACATTTTTGACTTCTTCTCAAGAACCACTGGGCCAATTTTGACCAAACTTGGTACAAAGCATCCTTGGGTAAAGGGAAATTTAAATTCTTAAAATGAAGGGCCAAGTCCCCTCACAAGGGGAGATAATCAAGAGAAGACAAAAATAGGGTGGGGTCATTAAAAAATCTTCTTCTCAAGAACCACAGGGCCAGTAAAGCTGAAACTTATATGGAAGCATCCTGGGGTAGTGTAGATTCTAAATTGTTCAAATCAGGACCCCCGGGGGTAGGGCGGGGCCACAATGTGGAATCAATGTTTTACATAGAAATATATAGGAAAAATCTTTAAAAATCTTCTTCTCAAGAACCACTGAGCCAGAAAAGCTGAAACTTATGTGGAAGCATCCTGGGATAGTGTAGATTCTAAATTGTAAAAATCATTACCCCCGGAGGTAGGGCGGGGCCACAAGAGGGAATCCAAGTTTTGCATTGAAATATATAGGAAAAATCTTTAAAAATCTTTTTCTCAAGAACCACTTAGCCAGAAAAGCTGAAACTTATGTCGAAGCATCCTGGGATAGTGTAAATTCTAAATTGTTCAAATCATGACCCCCGGGGATAGGGCGGGGCCACAATAGGGAATCCAAGTTTTACATTGAAATATATAGGAAAAATCTTTAAAAATCTTCTTCTCAAGAACCACAGAGCCAGAAAAGCTGAAACTTATGTGGAAGCATTCTGGGATAGTGTAGATTCTAAATTGTTCAAATCAGGACCCCCGGGGGTAGGGCAGGGCCACAATAGGGAATACAAGTTTTACATTGAAATATATAGGAAAAATCTTTAAAAATCTTCTTCTCAAGAACCACTGAGCCAGAAAAGCCGAAACTTATGTGGAAGCATCCTGGGGTAGTGTAGATTTTAAATTGTTCAAATCATGACCCCCGGGGGTAGGGCGGGGCCACAATAGGGAATCCAATTTTTACATTGAAATATATAGGAAAAATCTTTAAAAATCTTCTTCTCAAGAACCACTGAGCAAGAAAAGCTGAAACTTATGTGGAAGCATCCTGGGATAGTGTAAATTCTAAATTGTTCAAATCATGACCCCCGGGGGTAGGGCGGGGCCACAATAGGGAATACAAGTTTTGCATTGAAATATATAGGAAAAATCTTTAAAAATCTTCTTCTCAAGAACCACTGAGCCAGAAAAGCTGAAAATTATGTGGAAGCACCCTGGGATAGTGTAGATTCTAAATTGTTCAAATCAGGACCCCCGGGGGTAGGGCAGGGCCACAATAGGGAATACAAGTTTTGCATTGAAATATATAGGAAAAATCTTTAAAAATCTTCTTCTCAAGAACCACAGAGCCAGAAAAGCCGAAACTTACGTGGAAGCATCCTGGGGTAGTGTAGATTTTAAATTGTTCAAATCATGACCCCCGGGGGTAGGGCGGGGCCACAATATGGAATCCAATTTTTACATTGAAATATATAGGAAAAATCTTTAAAAATCTTCTTCTCAAGAACCACTGAGCTCTTCTCAAGAACCACTGAGCCAGAAAAGCTGAAGCTTATGTGGAAGCATCCTGGGATAGTGTAGATTCTAAATTGTTAAAATCATGACCCCCGGGGATAGGGCGGGGCCACAATAGGGAATACAAGTTTTACATTGAAATATATAGGAAGAATCTTTAAAAATCTTCTTCTCAAGAACCACTGAGCCAAAAAAGCTGAAACTTATGTGGAAGCATCCTGGGATAGTGTAGATTCTAAATTGTTCAAATCATGACCCCGGGGGTAGGGCGGGGCCACAATAGGGAAACATTGAAATATATAGGAAAAATCTTTAAAAATCTTCTCAAGAACCACTGGACCAGAAAAACTGAAACTTATGTGGAAGCATCCTGGGGTAGTGTAGATTCTAAATTGTTAAAATCATGACCCCCGGGGGTAGGGCGGGGCCACAATAGGTATTACAAGGGGGGAAGTCTGGTAATGAACAGCATGGCCAAAGTTACTCAGGTGAGCGATGTGGCCCATGGGCCTCTTGTTTCAAAACAAACATACAAAATGTAAGACATTCTCATATATATATAACAATTAAATTACATATTTAAAGCAAAAATATCATGATACATGTAGATCCCAGATAAAACAGGCTGTATACATAAGTCAAATGTATTGATTAATAAAATAGCAAATGCAGATTTGCAAGAGTTTGGTAAAATGGTAGTTGCCGCCCTTAGTGACAAGCAAACGAGACAATTCCCCGTCACTTCAACAACTTTGGCGAAAATGATAGATTGTTTTAGCGCATTTCCTCACTGTCTATTAGTTTTCTATACATGTAATTGGTATTAAATTTCTGCGTACTAATTATGGATTTCATCTATATGAGATTAATAATGTAAGCACTGGACTACCCTTGCCACGTTACAAGTGAACTCTACTTATGTGACAATTGTTAGATATGAAGATAAAACTTTTTTTTGTGCTGAATATAATTATATAAATAAATGTTATTCGAAATAATTTTATGTACACGTTGTTACTGTTATACAAGTACATGTGTGTATTTTATATTAACCCATGAAGTGTCTTGAACGCCTTCCATTATTTCTTCACCAAAATATTAATAACCCAAAAATTAAATGTGTATTTTAAACGATTTTCCATAATTACATTTTTTGTTTCTCATTTTTAAATTGAAAAAAGGTATTGCACTGCGAAAACTTAACCTGCATCCCCCTTCCCTCTAGAATTTCAATATTCAAACACTATTTTCAAGTATTGGATTTGGGGGGTTTTTTCATCGCACTATCCCATGCAAAGCTTTTCTTCATAACAAATGTAAATTTTGCAATTTACAGTCCAACAAAAAAGTTGCATGTAATTAAATGGGCAATATTTAATTTAGTTTTGTAGGGTTTATTTCTCCGTCCTTGTGCTTTTATGTTTCACTTCCTCGGAAATATCTTTAGAAAATGATTCTTAAAAATATTGACGAATGAATATCAGAAAGTGTGACCAGGAGTAAAAATATTGTGTTTTGGGGGCCGTAAAAATTGCTTACATTTATATGCAGCTTCAAGTTACTTCAGAATCTAATAACAGTGTTATCTTATTTGATAATATTAAATCGAATTTGGTACTTACAGTGTATCTTAGGAAATACTTAGATAAATAGGTGCCGAGAAAATCTGATTGGTATGAGAATGTGATCTCTTGACAAATAAGCTTCACGCTTTACAGACAGACCAACAGACGCTGGAATTGATTACACAAATGCCGATTCCAGATATTAACTCATCTCCACGTATGCAAGTAATATCAAAGGGTCTGCCCCCTCCTTTTCCGAAATTGATTTTTTTCTGTGAATTAATTTAGTAATGAAATTTTCGTTTGAAGGCTGGTCCCCCCCCCCCCTCCTTTTTGTTGCAGCACGTCAAATCTTCCCAAATTAATGCCATAATTGTACATTTTTTCTCGTCGAAAGATGGAACTTAACCCCAGACAATTTTATCAAAAAGGGGGGGGGGGGGAGTTGTTTTGATTTTTCCCATTTTTAAACAAGAAATTTTTTTCACTTTAGAACTTTTGTTCGAATTGATTGTGAGTGAACTTGTAGATACATGTAAAGTGTTCAATTCAGCAGAATCAAGATAAAAAGCATTTAGTTGCATGTAAGTATATTTTGGTATCTTTTTTATTTACAAACTTTGTTGGCTATGAAGGAAACATACAGATAAACAGCAAGGTAGATCAAATATGTCCGGCTCAGGGTCGATTTGTTAATTGCAGACTATTATTCCGAAGGGAAATGGACAAGTTATATTCATGTAATACTCACATTTTTCCATGCGTTTTTCTCTCTGAAAACTTTTTTAAAAATCTTTTGACTTTACGGGTCAATATTGATTTGATAGTGTTTGCACTGACTATAGATACTTAAAATGTCAAAAATGTGTTTTTCCTTGCGTTGAATAATTGCAAAGGTATGTAGCATTATTTTACTTTAAAACTTTTATTTAGATAAAAAATTATTTAATTTTCAAAAACATGATTTGTATATAGCGTCATCTTTTATGTAAAATTCTGAATGTGAACTGCATGTAGAAAACAAATTCTTTTCAACATTGAAATTCTGCTTGTACATAAATTTTAAAATAGCTACTTTGAAATTTACATTTTATTCAGATATTTTAGAATGTGTGTAAACAAAATTGAAAATAAAATTATATCTCCTGGCTGATTAGCATAATTTATTTCTGTACTGCTACCTACTCACTCTCTACCATCGACTCATACATGTACATTCACCTCTGTCATTGGTTCGTGTATATCAAATGATATACGAGAGAAATAGTGCGTTTGTTTTTAATCCATACGCCTAGCTGCACTTATGTTTGTCCTTTAAGGTATATATTTACTAAATAAACTTAAATATCTTTAAGTTTAAATTGAAATACTAAGTAATACTTGGGATATCATGTTTTCAATTAATCTCAAAAATCTTTGCAGATGTGAACGAACGAATACTCTGCAAGGGAGATTGCTATCTAAGCTCTTTTTTGGCAGCTGATTGGAAGAAGTTACGTTTTTTACTTGAAATAAATTATCTTTGATGAGTGATAAGGATCCAAATTTATATTAGTGCCTTCTGCTAAACAGACCCCACACTTTGGGACTGCGTCTTTATTCGTGCACTTGGACTGACCTTTGATTCGTCTGAACAAAGAATCTGGTCGTTTAAAGAATCTACTTTTGAGCTACGTATATAGGAAATAACTACAGCGGAAGAGTACAGCAGAGTACAGAGTAAATTGATTTATAGCCTGAAGTTTCCAGTCTATACTCGATGTCATATGGTAAATCAATCTTGTAGAAGCTGAAACTGGTCATTTTTACGGCCAAAAAAGTGACATTTTAGGCTCCTTTATTAGCCGACCTGTTTTATATTCCTATGAAGCAGAATTTATTCAAAAACTTCTACATGAGAAGAAGAAAACACTACTGTGGACTTCAACTCGACATTCAGATATATTGACGACGTTTTATCAATAGTAGTAACTTCCATTCATATAACTCGAAATAAAAGACACCACAGAGTCCGCAACGTCTGTTTCATATTTGGATGTTTTACCGCCTATAGACGATAAGGGCCAACAAACAAGTAAATTGTTTGACAAACTAGATGACTTCGGCTTTTCCATCGTCATCTTCCCTTATTTGTGTAGTTATTTTCCGATATCACCTGCATATGTTTATATCTCCTAAAGACAGATCATGCTCTGAGAACGATCAATTTTTAAACCGATGTAGGCTTCTGACAGATAACTTGATGTTACAAGAATTTCAACTGCCTCGTATAAAGTCAGCATTTCTAAATTTTATGGTCGTTATAATGACTTATTAGTAAATATGTACATGTACTTTCATTGTGTCATATTTTGGCTGACGTGTTTCATACCAATTGTAAGGCCTTTGTTTTTATACTAAATTTGACCAATGCAGGTGTGACCGGTTGACAGGGGATGCTTACTCCTCCTAGGCATCTGACCCCACCTCTGGAATTTCCGAGGGTCTGTGTTTTATGCATGCCCTATTCGCAGATTTATATTGTTTGGTATTTCTTTTTTTTCTTTTTTTGAGATCGATCACTGTTCGTTATCTTAACCTCTTTCATTTGATAAAGATCTCGAACGAAGAATGATTTTGAACTTAAGCTGCAGTGGTAAAATTGTCATCTTTAAACTTTTTGATAATTTTAAACTTCTACAAACATTTCACGCTTTTATTAGCTCACCTGAGCCAAAGGCTCAAGTGAGCTTTTCTGATCACATTTTGTCCGTCGTCCGTCCGTCCGTCTGTCTGTCCGTCTGTCTGTCTGTCTGTCCGTCCGTCTGTAAACTTTTCACATTTTTGACTTCTTCTCAAGAACCACTGGGCCAATTTTGACCAAACTTGGTACAAAGCATCCTTGGGTAAAGGGAAATTTAAATTCTTAAAATGAAGGGCCAAGTCCCCTCACAAGGGGAGATAATCAAGAGAAGACAAAAATAGGGTGGGGTCATTAAAAAATCTTCTTCTCAAGAACCACAGGGCCAGTAAAGCTGAAACTTATATGGAAGCATCCTGGGGTAGTGTAGATTCTAAATTGTTCAAATCAGGACCCCCGGGGGTAGGGCGGGGCCACAATGTGGAATCAATGTTTTACATAGAAATATATAGGAAAAATCTTTAAAAATCTTCTTCTCAAGAACCACTGAGCCAGAAAAGCTGAAACTTATGTGGAAGCATCCTGGGATAGTGTAGATTCTAAATTGTAAAAATCATTACCCCCGGAGGTAGGGCGGGGCCACAAGAGGGAATCCAAGTTTTGCATTGAAATATATAGGAAAAATCTTTAAAAATCTTTTTCTCAAGAACCACTTAGCCAGAAAAGCTGAAACTTATGTCGAAGCATCCTGGGATAGTGTAAATTCTAAATTGTTCAAATCATGACCCCCGGGGATAGGGCGGGGCCACAATAGGGAATCCAAGTTTTACATTGAAATATATAGGAAAAATCTTTAAAAATCTTCTTCTCAAGAACCACAGAGCCAGAAAAGCTGAAACTTATGTGGAAGCATTCTGGGATAGTGTAGATTCTAAATTGTTCAAATCAGGACCCCCGGGGGTAGGGCAGGGCCACAATAGGGAATACAAGTTTTACATTGAAATATATAGGAAAAATCTTTAAAAATCTTCTTCTCAAGAACCACTGAGCCAGAAAAGCCGAAACTTATGTGGAAGCATCCTGGGGTAGTGTAGATTTTAAATTGTTCAAATCATGACCCCCGGGGGTAGGGCGGGGCCACAATAGGGAATCCAATTTTTACATTGAAATATATAGGAAAAATCTTTAAAAATCTTCTTCTCAAGAACCACTGAGCAAGAAAAGCTGAAACTTATGTGGAAGCATCCTGGGATAGTGTAAATTCTAAATTGTTCAAATCATGACCCCCGGGGGTAGGGCGGGGCCACAATAGGGAATACAAGTTTTGCATTGAAATATATAGGAAAAATCTTTAAAAATCTTCTTCTCAAGAACCACTGAGCCAGAAAAGCTGAAAATTATGTGGAAGCACCCTGGGATAGTGTAGATTCTAAATTGTTCAAATCAGGACCCCCGGGGGTAGGGCAGGGCCACAATAGGGAATACAAGTTTTGCATTGAAATATATAGGAAAAATCTTTAAAAATCTTCTTCTCAAGAACCACAGAGCCAGAAAAGCCGAAACTTACGTGGAAGCATCCTGGGGTAGTGTAGATTTTAAATTGTTCAAATCATGACCCCCGGGGGTAGGGCGGGGCCACAATATGGAATCCAATTTTTACATTGAAATATATAGGAAAAATCTTTAAAAATCTTCTTCTCAAGAACCACTGAGCTCTTCTCAAGAACCACTGAGCCAGAAAAGCTGAAGCTTATGTGGAAGCATCCTGGGATAGTGTAGATTCTAAATTGTTAAAATCATGACCCCCGGGGATAGGGCGGGGCCACAATAGGGAATACAAGTTTTACATTGAAATATATAGGAAGAATCTTTAAAAATCTTCTTCTCAAGAACCACTGAGCCAAAAAAGCTGAAACTTATGTGGAAGCATCCTGGGATAGTGTAGATTCTAAATTGTTCAAATCATGACCCCGGGGGTAGGGCGGGGCCACAATAGGGAAACATTGAAATATATAGGAAAAATCTTTAAAAATCTTCTCAAGAACCACTGGACCAGAAAAACTGAAACTTATGTGGAAGCATCCTGGGGTAGTGTAGATTCTAAATTGTTAAAATCATGACCCCCGGGGGTAGGGCGGGGCCACAATAGGTATTACAAGGGGGGAAGTCTGGTAATGAACAGCATGGCCAAAGTTACTCAGGTGAGCGATGTGGCCCATGGGCCTCTTGTTTCAAAACAAACATACAAAATGTAAGACATTCTCATATATATATAACAATTAAATTACATATTTAAAGCAAAAATATCATGATACATGTAGATCCCAGATAAAACAGGCTGTATACATAAGTCAAATGTATTGATTAATAAAATAGCAAATGCAGATTTGCAAGAGTTTGGTAAAATGGTAGTTGCCGCCCTTAGTGACAAGCAAACGAGACAATTCCCCGTCACTTCAACAACTTTGGCGAAAATGATAGATTGTTTTAGCGCATTTCCTCACTGTCTATTAGTTTTCTATACATGTAATTGGTATTAAATTTCTGCGTACTAATTATGGATTTCATCTATATGAGATTAATAATGTAAGCACTGGACTACCCTTGCCACGTTACAAGTGAACTCTACTTATGTGACAATTGTTAGATATGAAGATAAAACTTTTTTTTGTGCTGAATATAATTATATAAATAAATGTTATTCGAAATAATTTTATGTACACGTTGTTACTGTTATACAAGTACATGTGTGTATTTTATATTAACCCATGAAGTGTCTTGAACGCCTTCCATTATTTCTTCACCAAAATATTAATAACCCAAAAATTAAATGTGTATTTTAAACGATTTTCCATAATTACATTTTTTGTTTCTCATTTTTAAATTGAAAAAAGGTATTGCACTGCGAAAACTTAACCTGCATCCCCCTTCCCTCTAGAATTTCAATATTCAAACACTATTTTCAAGTATTGGATTTGGGGGGTTTTTTCATCGCACTATCCCATGCAAAGCTTTTCTTCATAACAAATGTAAATTTTGCAATTTACAGTCCAACAAAAAAGTTGCATGTAATTAAATGGGCAATATTTAATTTAGTTTTGTAGGGTTTATTTCTCCGTCCTTGTGCTTTTATGTTTCACTTCCTCGGAAATATCTTTAGAAAATGATTCTTAAAAATATTGACGAATGAATATCAGAAAGTGTGACCAGGAGTAAAAATATTGTGTTTTGGGGGCCGTAAAAATTGCTTACATTTATATGCAGCTTCAAGTTACTTCAGAATCTAATAACAGTGTTATCTTATTTGATAATATTAAATCGAATTTGGTACTTACAGTGTATCTTAGGAAATACTTAGATAAATAGGTGCCGAGAAAATCTGATTGGTATGAGAATGTGATCTCTTGACAAATAAGCTTCACGCTTTACAGACAGACCAACAGACGCTGGAATTGATTACACAAATGCCGATTCCAGATATTAACTCATCTCCACGTATGCAAGTAATATCAAAGGGTCTGCCCCCTCCTTTTCCGAAATTGATTTTTTTCTGTGAATTAATTTAGTAATGAAATTTTCGTTTGAAGGCTGGTCCCCCCCCCCCCTCCTTTTTGTTGCAGCACGTCAAATCTTCCCAAATTAATGCCATAATTGTACATTTTTTCTCGTCGAAAGATGGAACTTAACCCCAGACAATTTTATCAAAAAGGGGGGGGGGGGGAGTTGTTTTGATTTTTCCCATTTTTAAACAAGAAATTTTTTTCACTTTAGAACTTTTGTTCGAATTGATTGTGAGTGAACTTGTAGATACATGTAAAGTGTTCAATTCAGCAGAATCAAGATAAAAAGCATTTAGTTGCATGTAAGTATATTTTGGTATCTTTTTTATTTACAAACTTTGTTGGCTATGAAGGAAACATACAGATAAACAGCAAGGTAGATCAAATATGTCCGGCTCAGGGTCGATTTGTTAATTGCAGACTATTATTCCGAAGGGAAATGGACAAGTTATATTCATGTTCATTGTGGAAATTGCTTGATATAAAAATAGTTTACTTCTAAAATATCAAGCTATGAAAAACCTTCAAACTAAAGTATCTTATATCAGAATGATGAGTCAAATTAAATTGACGTTATACTTGATCGATTACTCCTAATGAAAAATGGACGGTCGACTTAATTTCCTGAATTTCTCCTGTTATTGAAAGGCTTTTTTATAACTTCATAATTATAAATAAAATTCTGAACGCGTGTTCTGACACCAAACTTAATTATGTTTTGATTCTTATCTGACTTAGTAGAAGCCTCTTTAATTAATTTAAACAAAACCGCCTTCATACAATGATAAAAAATTTTTCGAAGGAATTTGTATTTAAACCCCCCAACCAGACAATATTCGAATTAAATTTATCATTTAATCAATACAAATAATTGTCTCTATAGCAATAGAAAGTTTCTGTTACAATAGTTTTTCATTTGATGTATACCAAACTTGCGATAGGATAGGTAATTTAATATTTTAATTTCTCAATGGAATTTCATTAATTGATATACTGTCTACATTCATTTTTTTAAATTATACGTAAAAGATCCTTCCACCTGAAAATGATCAGGATTGGCACATGCAATTTCTGATATGCTTTAGAACTATCCTCTCAAATTAAGAATTAAAATTATAGCACGATACTCAGTGTTTGGCGAGTTAAATTACCGTATTTTTTTCTATTAAAGTTTTGCTAGACAATCGCTCGTTATACGTAAAGAATTAAAATGCTATCGATGATCCGTTGCTGTTTACCTGGTCAACAGATTAAATTAAAAAAAATAAAATCATATATTTTAATGAGACGCAGATGTGTGTCATGATATTCTCTTTTCAATATTTTTGAGTGAAAACATTCCCCAAAAATAACTACATTTGTAAATCTGTAAGGTGTTGGTATAATAAAGATATAAGCAAAATTATACATAATTCTCAACAAGATCTGGATGTCCCATCACATTTCTATATACGGGTGGGAATCCAGGAAGTACGTGGTGGTGTCCATATAGAATGGACGGAAAATCGGATCCGATGCCGGAAGAGTAGTTCTGGGCCTCCTGATCCCCCCCCCCCCCCCCCCGCTCATTCTGCCTTTGACAAAGAACTGCGAACGATAGCATTGTTCTCCCGCCTACCTCCAAGTCAATTTTCAAAAGTTAACACATTTGAATGATTTTTCATATTTATATAGATATTTATATGAATTTTCATAAAACATTGCTTCTTTGTAAAAACAAAGAGAGTTAACTCTATAATATGGGTAAAACTTGTGTTTTTCACTATAGAAATCAACGGAGAACGGAAAATATTTTTAAAACAGCTCCCCCCCCCCCCCCCCCCCGTGAAACAAAAATTCCTTTTTACAGGTAATATGGACTGTCATTTCACAAATTCATACCAAAGCTTTTTGTGTTTCATTGGGGGGGGGGGGGACATATGTTTACGGACAAAAAACTACAAAAATGCTTATTTTGTCACCCTTTAATTTCAAAGGGTTTTACAACTAAAATATTGTATTTTATTTATAATATATGTTTAATTTTATATGCGTATAACATAAGAAAAGATTTAAGGAATATTTATTCATACCCAAGAATATTTTAAAATGTGTTGATGCTTTAAAGCCCGATTTCAATAAAAATATCGTCTACCCCTCTTATTTTAAGAGCTGGAATTAGGGGTAATTAACTATTTAACACTGGCATTAAAATTATCAGTCAATTACCATTGAACTGTTCTTTGCATTCAACAAATATTTTTACAGTCAAATTGCCATTAGTATTGAATTAAATGGGTGTAAAATGTAGGCGGGAATCGAGAGTTAGCGTGCGTAGTTCTTTATAATTAATTATATTGGGAGTTTGATTGCAGATCGTTTTATTAAGGTAAATATGTATAGGATATATCCTATTAAACTGAAATAAAATACATACATGTACATGTGTTTTAACCTATCTTTCAATTCAATTTATATGTATCTATTAGTATACTAGTCTTTACTAGAGAATTATATATTTCCTAAATTACAAATTAATATGGAGACTTCAAACATAGACCGCACAATTATACGTATAGCCGTGAGTATAATAAATGGTCTATTTTATTTGTAACCTCTTGTCCAGACATTCGTCTTTCTGACCAACCAATCTGTTACAACTGGACATGTACACGAAGATGGTTTTTCTTAGAGGGCAATAGAAATTGAGGTTTATGAATTCTATATAATTTCCAGTATTTGTTCCATTTTGGCCTAAAGCAGAAACCGATTTCCGTTTGAAAGTTCTTCTCTTCTGTCCTTTGCTGATGTAGAATAATGAACTCATGTCCTGTATCGCGTTGAGCCATCTGATACAGTAAAACTGCTGGCAATCAGAGTTTAATCAATTCCATGGTAATTCTCTCTCTCCGAAAATTGTTTACTGATATCCCATGGTAATCTCTCTATCTTTCCTCAATAGTGTACGCAAAAGGAAGTAGTATGGTAGGATTTCAAGCATGAGTTTTATGATTATCCTTTAACAGATTTGCTTTATTTTATTTCTTTTATTTATTTAATCCTAGCGTTACATATTTTCCGAATTACGAATTTTCTTAAATATTTTGGTGTTAAAAAGGCTGGTGAATGGTAGGGGAAAATCATTCAAAGTCATACAAAGAAAAGAACTGTGACCCTTTTCACAAAACTCTTATGACTAAGACTTTTTTTTTTATTCTCCTACGCTGAGGTATTACAGTCTGAGCTGACCTAGGCCCTAAATCTATATTACATCAACATAAGATTATATTGTAAATAACATTTTTTTTTAAAAAAATACTTTATTAAACATATGATTACAAAATTGTCAAATGGTTATCCAAGTCTTTTTCTGTTTTGTTTTATTATGTTTTTGGGTTTTTTTTTTGAGTTTTTCCCCCCTTTTTTCTTTGTTTTTGTTTTCGTTTTTTTTTTCTGGAAAAAGTTCCTGTACTCGTGTAAGGTATTATTTCGAATAATTTGACGTATGAGTTAAAATGAATGACACCCCGGGCTTCCGGTTTCGCTCGAGTAAGGTCGTTTTGTATTATTTTGATAATTTTCCAGGTATTTTTATCATTCAATATGTTTAATTCCTATTCAGAACAATCAGTAGGTAACATTTTATATGAAATATTAACATGATATTCAACTTGATCCACATTTGTCACTTCGTAGATGTATCAATGGTACACTCGATTTGTTCTACGGTAACACCCCTGGTAGAGCAACTCTTAAGAGTTGGTCAACTTCAAGTCTATGAAGTATCTTTATTTTCAGTGCTCTCGTTAAAACATTTTGAGTGATAAAGCCAAACATCAATTTTTCATAACATGTTTTTTTAAATGGTAGATATCACAGTTTCACATTTCTTTAACACAGTGAAGATTTTAAGAATCAAAATAAATAAAAACAACAGACCGTATTAGAGGGTTGAGCAAGTCTACACTCTCATACGAAGTATATCAAATGCGTATTCACTTAAAAAGTTACCCTATCTTTCATTTTGTTATTAAAAATATTGTTGTTTTTCAATTTTGTAGGAATAAGAGACAGTTGATGAAAAGCAAGAGGAGATGCAAATACTGAAAGATGAATAACCAGCTTATCATTGAAGCCAAGTCTTTGGTACATGTAGTAAAAATATTATCAAAAGTGCTAAGTCTTGTTGCAACCCTCATTGTAATTAATATGTTGATGTTGCAACCATTAGGGGGAGCACAGATGCCCATTCAGTTGTAACTTAGATCCACCTCTTCAAACAGCACGAGACATTTGAAACGTCTAGACTGTGACATCACATGAAGTTACCTGTTAGTTTCATTACCAAAATTTCTGAAAGTCTGAAAAGTGGAAATTTAAATAAAGAATGTTGAATTTACTAATTCATCTGCAATATCAATTAAATCAAGGTCAGAGCATTCGCCAATGGCATTCGCTCTGCATTGTGGGTCTCAAGGTAACTGCAAAAAAAGAATTCACTTGGATTAATGTGCAAAGTCCGAATTTTCTCTGATAAACCCAGGCACTGTTGTTAGAGCTCACTACACTCACTATTAAAACTTAAAAAGAATTGCAATTCATGCAAAAAAATACCCATCACGTAAAAATAATACCCCTAGTGTAAAATTTTTACATGAAATGTGTTCATCGTTTTCACATGAGATTTGTTTGATGGTATGCTGTTGAAATTAAGAAAGGTCATGTATACATTTATGTCTCACTACTTGTGCTTTGATGTTCTATGAATCATAGATAAGGTGACTTTTTTTTTACCATTTCAGTTTTGATATTTTCTCATTGACATATTTTTTGGATTTAATTTTTTATAGAAAAAAAACTAGGTACAAAATTTATCTATAACTGTTGACATTTTATGTAAAGTCATTAGGGAAAACTATATGAAGCAATTTTATTCTTTAAATACAGAAGATAACACTTGTAGTTAGCTATGTTTCTGTTTGTTTCAGTGTGAGCGTCTGCAGGGAAACAATTATGAGGTACTTATACTTGGTGCCCACAAGCTGGAGGCCTCCAAATCCTTCTTGGAGGGCACACCACTGGGACGACAGTTTGTGGAGAGCAGTGTTTCCTTGTTAAACAAATTCACCAGTTTCTGCTATGAAGGTAATTGAAAATATAAGCAAGTTTAAATTTAGTGAAGATGAATTTGATATACATGTACTTTTAATTTTTCACAAGATTTAGGGGCCCATGGAAATAACTTGCAGTAAAAGTCTCTTTCCAAATAATGTGTTTTTCTGCCTGTCCTTTCTTCTAATGCTTCTTTACCGTTCAAATTTAGTATGTTGCTTCAGCAGCTACACGTAGTAAAGATACATTCTGATATATTATGTATCCCCATTGATTTTATATATATAACAGAATGGAGTCTGTGTGTAATTTTCGAAATAGTTAAGAAAAAGGAAGTTATACATGTAGCTCTTAGTAAATGAAGTTGCTGCTCTTTTTACATGAAATTACCTCTCTTTGTAAATTTATAGAATTACAATTTCCACAGGTCTCAAAATAAAAATGTTTACGAGAATTTTGCCATTACTATCCCAAATACTGATGATTTTGTATCAAAACATTTTTTTTTTCCATATTAAAGAAAACACGTAACTTCTTTCCCAAAGAGCAGCATGTATACATTTATAAGTATTAAAAAAAAAGGACTATGCATAAGATTCTTTCATTTCTTTTCTGTCAAATTTAAGTATATGCATTTACTTATTGAATACAATCTGATTTTTTTAGTACCTTAAGAAAGCAGTTTCAAAGGTCCTTTCACAATTAAATAATTAACAGGTACATCTACAGCAACAGAAAAACCCAGACCTGAGTCACAGGCCTCAAAAGGAAATATTGTTTATGGAAACATCTGTATCAAGCAAGAGGTTGAAGGTAAAAGAAAAAAATGAGAAAAATTGACCCTTTTTGGTATAGGGTCCTTTACCATTTAATTTGGGAATATAAAATTGAAGAAAAAAAAAAAGGTAAAATTTAGATATATTGTTGTCTAGTATTAAGTTTTACTGTAAAATATAAAGTTAGATTGAAGGCTTATTTCCTATCCACATATTTATGAAACATTGTAATCTCAAAATTCAAGTTTCTTTAAATATAAAAAGCACTGAAAAATTCAATCTGCTTATCATTTGGTAATGATTACCAATATTTTGAGAAAAAAAAGTCAGTTTAAATGGGGACAGGGTCCTTTTACCTGACCTGGATGCAAGGGTTGTTAAGCCCTATTAGATGGAGTTTTTAAAAAAGTGAAAAGAAAATTGTTTTCCTGAATTACTATAAGTCCTTTATGCCTCCCCCAAAATTGTTTTTTAACATTTAAGAAGGGATTTTTTTGACATGATTTATTTCTAAATATTTCAATATGTTGATAAATGTCCTATCAAAGTTTTTTTTTTTTTTCCTTGTATTGCTGATTAGCAAAGTATTTGTTTTTTAAAAAAATTTGATATGCAACTGAATTATACATTCATACTAGCATTTTAATGATCTCTGTCAAACATTTTTTTTCACTGTATTTAGTACTTACAAGTACCCATACATGTTAGTTAAACTTAAACCATGAATCACCAAAAATATTGCAACGTGTCCTGTGTGCACATTTATTTAAAATGACCAAATGCATCCATATCTTGACCCAGTAAGGTAAATTTTATACTTCAGATGACTTTGAGCCTCCATCAGAGGTACCAGAACCTCCCGCTGTATTTGGACGACATGGACGTAAAATTAAAGCTCCAAAATGGAAGGAGGATTACTTCTCACCCAAGGCAACTAAAAGGGCTCAGAAAACAGAAGAGGAGGGTGCGTCACCAAAAAAACGTGAGCATACAGTAAAACTCACTCATTATGAACTCACTTATTAGGAAGTCTTCCTTTAATTTTTTACCAATCCCGTAGAAGACATTTCACAATGTTTATTCTATGGTTACAAAGAATCTCAGCTAATAAGGAAGCAAATCTTCGATGTCTCAGTGTCTTCCTTGTAAAAAGAAAGTTTTACTATGCACATAAATGATGTGCAGAACATGAATATTGCATGATTTACAATATAAAAAGAAATGGTATGTCAGAATTATTTTTCCTAGTAAATTGTACACATGATATTTGAGTACACCTTACATACATGTATGAATATATGTATCAAAACATGGGAAAACTCATTAAAAATATTTTAAGGAAAGGACAATAAGCGAACTGTAGCTATAAAAAATAAATTACCTGGTTATTGTATAGAATTTTCATTCATGGAAATACTTTGCATCTATGATACCTATGATTTGGATGTTAAATATATTTTCCATTGTCTAAAATGTTGTTTTAATGATTAATAATTTTGAACTTCAAAGGTATGAAGGCAAATAATTCAGATCCAAAGATGCAAAGTCAAACCAAAGAATCTTCCAAAATAGATGGGAAACTTAGTTCCCAAAGAAAGAACCAAACTGAAAAAGCAAAATCGCCTATAGCAAAACCATTGGAAAGGAAACAGAAGGAAATACACAAAGTTACAGAGAAGGTATTGGAAAACACAAAGCAGACATCGGAAATTTCGAAACTATACATGGCCTACTCATGTAGTGTTTGTAACAAAATATTTAGCAGTCAAGATGATGTTGACAAACACGAAAAAACACATGAGGTTAAGAACTCTTGTCAGTTATGTTCAGAAGTATTGCAAAGTGTCGAGGATCTCTTTTTCCATTTACATAAGCAGCACAGTGACAATTTTTGCTTTTGGTGCAATATTTTCAAGGATAATACAACAGAGATGGAAATGCATAAAGCAAACTGCACAACAGAGGGAGACTTCAAAAGAAAATGCCATTTTTGCGTAAAAGAATGGCATTCAAGAAATGAATTTGAAGACCATGTTATAAACTGGCATGGGCCAAAAGATCAGAAGTGTTCTCAATGTGAAATAAGTTTTTCCTCCCCATTAGCTTTAAGTGACCATGAGAGGGAACATAAATTAACAAAGGAAAATTACTGTGTAGAGTGCAAGAGAGATTTTTCTTCTTCACAAGACTTCCTTGATCATGTTTTGAAAAACCATATATCTGTCTCCTCTGATACTGCTAATGATTCTAAGCCAGAGGCAGATGAAGGTTCAACAGTAGATAAAAATATTGCTGAAATCAAGGGAAGTAGTGTTAGAAGTGCTGAAAATGTTGAGGTCAATACCAGTGATTTGTCTGAAGAAAAGGAGAATGATTTTATGTCTGATGAAAACTTTGGTGGTGATGATGATGATGATGATGATTATGTTGTTGATGATGGCGATGATGAAGATGATGAACAAGATATGCAGTCCACTCCATCAGGAAACCAATTGAAGGTTACTATAAAGAAAAAGAAGAAAGAAGGTTCAAAACTTACTCCAAAATCTAGAAAAAAGTCATTCCCCTGTACAATTTGTAAGAAAACTTTTAGCAGGCTCTATTTAATGCAAAAGCATGTGAAAACTCATGAAAAAGTTTATCTTTATGTAGAATGTAGGCTTTGCAAAGAAACATTCAGTAACAAATACTTGGAACTGAAGCACTTGTTAGCAAACCATAAGGAAATTTTCTGCCTCTGGTGTGATGCAACTTTTAAAGATGAAGCCGAGAAGAAAGCACACGACAATGCCTGTCCTTCCCCAGATGAAAATTCTAGGAAAAAGTGTCATGTTTGTTCCAAGCACTTGGCAAGCAAACTGAATTTTGAGAACCATTTCTTCACCATTCACTGTGGAGATTTTAAATGTCAAATTTGTGGTCATATCGCTGTCTCAAAGTACATGTTTGACCGTCACATGTGCTCACATGGGGAAGGTGAAAAGATGGAGTGTCCAGAATGCTCAAAGATGTTTACACGAAAAGAACACCTTGATAAACATTTGAGACAGGTACATAAAGTGACAAAGCCAAAAGTAGTGAAGGAAATTTTTCCATGTGAATGCCAAGTGTGCCAGGCAGGATTTCACTCTCGAACAGAGCTTGCTGATCATATAAAGGTATCCCATATGGCTGAAATTGATGAAAAAATTATTGACAATCCCAAGTTTACCATCAACTTCCATGAAGATCATTTCATTTGTAAGAAGTGTGGTAAAAGTTCCACAAATGAAGATGAACTGGCAATTCACATGGCAAGTCATCTAGGCATTATGAATAAAAATGACACTTTCATTTGTGATATATGCGGGGAGACGTTTCACAAAAAAAATCTGTTTACAGCTCACAGGGCTCGACATACAAATATCAAGGCATTTCCTTGTACAAAGTGCAATAAAAAGTTTCACGTCAGGTCTTCACTGGAGTCCCATCTGCAGACACATAGAACCTATCGCGATTTCGTGTGTCATATCTGTGGCAATGCTTTCAAAAGTCGTCCTAGTTTAAGGATGCATGCAAAGAGACACGATATGGATCGATGCCATGTGTGCAAGTATTGCAATAGAACATTTCGGTGTTATGATGGCCTTAAGTATCACTGGGTGGTTTATCATCCCGAAGAAGTCAAAAAGAGAAAATTGACAGTTTTTCCGTGTTCCTATTGTGACAAGGTTCTTGCCACTAAAACCCAGCATGCTAGACACATGGCTAAGCATGGAGTAGAGAAGAATCACAGATGTGAATTTTGCAACAACATGTATTGCACTGTTGCCCAGTTGAATGCCCACATTAAAAACACTCACGAACAAAACCGAAATATTTACTGTTCTGCATGTGACCTCTATTTTCTCATTCCATCAAAAATGCTAAGACACATGAAATCTCATAAGCACAATGAGAACTGTGCGAAGAAAGGAATTCATCCAAGTGCTTTCTACGAACTTCTTGCAAATATGGAAAAGGACATGGTAGAATCTGTTGATCTTCAACAGTACAGAGCAGCCAAAAGCAGCACAAAATACCGAAAACTTTACAAGTCAATGGGTGGATTAAGGAAGGATTTAGAAGTGGAAAATAATACAGATCTCATGGGCATGCTACAGAATGAAGAGACAGTGACCATAGATCTTTCTAACGTCCAGTACATTGATAACTTGCCAAAAGAAGTTCTAGAAGAGGTGGAGATTTCTGATCAAAATCTGAAGCCAAACACTGAGGTATTTGTGGTTTATGATCAGGGGCCTGAGTCTAGTGGACAAAATCCCAGAAATATGAGTTTAGACGCCCAAGCTGTGGAGACTCTGCAGTCCATATTGAATCTCAGCAATCAGCATTAATTGACCAGCCTAAACATATTTATTGAACTTGATACTCTTGGTGGATCTTGAATTATTACGGTTTAAAATTTCTTTAAAAAACACTTTAAAACCATTATTGTGATGCACAATTCTAAATATATTTGTATGAATATGTATGTATTTATGTACATTCCTGGATCAAAAGAAGTGACATAATTGCTATAGTTCAGGAAATTTGATAACATTCATCAATTGATATAAATTAGTACTGTATCATATGTAAAACTTTAATCCGTTGTTCAAAATCCACTGTGTCTATTAATTGTGTATACTTTTTGACCTCTCTAAATTTAAGAATATGTTCAAATTGTTGACTTTAAGGACATAGTTAGAACATAAGAAGATAGATTTTTTTTGTACAGTCTTAAAAATTTATATGGAAGCATTCTCATGTATAAAAATTTCATATTATTAGAACTGTAGCGAAGATATACCACAATTATGATATCTGTCCAAACTTTTTAAATTTCTCTCTTTAAAACATTGTCATAGATAGAGTTTGACTGAGTAACATTCTTTGGCCATGCCTGTGTTGAGGCTTGAGCGGACAGTTTGATTGAGTAACATTGATTTCTTGGGCCCTCCTGCATTGAGCAGACTTTATTTGATACTCATTCATGTCGATACCCGTATTTTTTGGATAATTTCTTGTTCATCATTAAATGTTCATACTGAACTTTTTGAGAGTGTTCAAGGTTACATTTATTTACAAGTTTTCAGAAATGAATTACTCACAGTCTACATGTATATATTTTTTTGGCCTAAGATCTACGTTTTAAATGGTTCAGCTGTTTATTGAACATAGGAAAAAGATTGTGTAACTTGTCATTGTTTTAAGAATACATATCACAAACAAAATTTGATGCACGGTTTGATATATATTTTTTGACTGATTTTGAATGGAAATGACAGAAATAATCAATCCCTAAAATATAAAGAAATCGTAAGTTTTCTGTGGTGCTTAGATATGTGACTTTGTATCGTTTTCTATGTAATTCTATACAAAATTTTGCACATATTTTGACATTGTAACAAAATATTACAAAATTCTACCACTTTACTTGGAAAATATCATTCAGGTTATCTTTTTGAATATTAATTGTTGGTTTATGAAAAAAATTTGTGTTAACTATCCTTAACATAATTGAAAATTTGAACAGAAGTACATGCATTTGGAGATAAACGTGTTGCATTGGGTCTGTACTGAAATTTACGCGACCTTATATTAATTAAAGACAGAGATATTTGGGCTTCAGAGATATTGGGCTTTGAAAGGACATAACGGTATATTTGTATTTCTTGGATTCACAGTTGCACACCTATTGTCTTGCTTTGTCAGATTATACATAATTTTTCAATGTATCTGATAGGATTTTAATGAATTTGTTCAAAAATCTGCATATACATGTACTTGACAGTTGTATTCAACGATATTATGCAAAGTGTTCCAAGTATTTCCAGTTCAGTAAATTAAAAGTTACTTTCTCAATATGTTTTTGTTACAAAGATTTCATAAATACTTATTGTCGAAAGACATTAAAGGACACACATGTACGCAACGTGATTTTGAACTTTATTTACTTATTCCCTATATAATTTAAAATTTACAAGAATTGAAGGACCATGATGCTTTGTAATGCAGTACACCTCTGAGTCAAATATTGAGGAAATACCAGCTAAAAATATACACGTGTTTCTGTTAATTTTCCATTAAGAACACAAGGATTTTAAGGATTTTCATCATTTGATATCTGTTTAAAACTCTTGGTAATGTATGTTGATTCATCTGATGGTACCATGATTTTAAATTAAGGATATATTGGAAAATTAGCAGTGGGAAAGTTCATTGTAAAGTACACATTCATGTACGTTGCGTATGACCTTAAGGACAGATGATACAAACAAAAAATGGATACCTGGATTGGTAAGTATTTTTTGACCCATTGTGGTTGTAAATGATTAGAAAAATAAATTTTCTAAAGTATTAACTTAAAGAAATTGTAATTTTTCTACGATGTTCAAAATTCCACCTTTCTGCAGCCTTCCTTATTAATGTATGCAACTTTTTGTCGCTTTAAATCCAGTTATTATGAAATTTGAATGAAATGTAAAAATCTATACGGTTGAACTTATTCTTTTACTAATAGAAAGTTGACCTAAATTGTTAATTTCAAGATTTTTGATAAAAGTTTGTATCATCTCTCACAAGTGACACATGATTGTAATCATTCATACCTGAATGGATTTCTGAAAATGGCATGGTCCTTATGCGTACGCATTGATTTCCTTCCATTTATGTAAAACTCGGTCTGTAGATTCGTCAACAAACGAGAAGACAGTTACAAATGTATTTCCAAATTCTAAAAAAGACTTCTCTTTTACCCATGAGATCTGAAGGTTTTCAATTTTGTGATTTTTGGAATAACCTTAAGGAAGGATCTTCTCATACTTTGTATTTATTGTATTAAATTCGTAACATTTTCACGCACACAAAAAAGACAATATAACTAAGTGATGATATCAACCAGTTAAAATTGACCATCTTATTTTACACTTCCACAAACGAAGTTTGGGGGTATTTAGAAATCACCTTGTCCGTCTTTCCGTGCAATCTTGCCCGGGTTATACATGGTACAAAGATTGTTCATGGCATGAGGGGGTGTTGTGATCTTGATCCTAAGTTATCCCAGCAAGTCTAAGGTCACTGGTAGAAAAAGTACAAAATTTGTGTCCTGTCTACAACTTCCTAATGGAGAAACGCTGAAAGTTCATATTTTACACAAATATTGCTTATGACTGAAGGTTTGTAATGATTTTGACCCGGATTATTTGAATAAGTTCAAGGTCACTTTTAGAAAAATTATGCAATTCCTTTCCTGACGATATCGTGCAGTGGAGAACATATATTTAGAGGCTCATGCTTATCAGAAATATAGAATGTGAACTGAGGATATTTTTGACCTTGGCCTTAGGTCATTCCAGCAAGTTCAAGGTCATGGGCAGAAAAAAATTATTATTTGTGTCGAGGTTACCGGTAGAAAAAATATTCTTTCCGATTTACGGCTTTATAATGGAGAAACAATAGAAGTTTATATTTTACACAAAGATTGCTTATGATCTGAAGGTGTTTCATGATCTTGACCAAAGGTCATTTGACCAAATTCAAGATCACTTCAGAAAAATCATTTATCATAATATAATTTTTGTCCTGACCATATTTTGTAATGGAGAACATTAGAGGCTCATACTTGCACAAATATTTCATGTGAACTGAAGATAAGTATTGATATTGACCCTACATGTAGGTCATTCCAGCAAGTTCAAGATCACTGGCAGAAAAAGTATATTAGTCATGTCTGGTCTATAACAATCAAATGGAGTTTTACTGGAAGTTGAAATATTGTGCTGTTTCCGTTGTAACGACGAAAAGTGACCCCTGTAGAATATTGACCGGGAAAAGTGACCCCCGGTCAATATTCTACTGCAAGAAGGGTCATTTTTCGACCGTAGAAAACCCTTCCAGGCCGGTAATTTGACGACTCCACACACGTTGAAAAATGACCCCCATAGAAATCTGACCCCTATTTTTTAACTATATCTTATAATACAAGTAAAACTTATCTAATCCGGATGTATTATCCGAAATCTTGCTTAATAAATTTATTTGTTTTAAATGTTGTCTAATCCGGAATGTTGTCTAATTCGGACATTTTCTATGGAACCATGTCCGGATTAGACTAGTTTTACTGTAAAACCTTAAGAAATGAGATACGCGTTCATCCCAGGGTTGGGGAGGGCCCAGAGATAATTTCGTCACCTGATTTTTTTCATACTCTCAAATTTATGTTGGGGAGCAAAATACATGTACATTCTCCCTCCTTAACGCCACTTCCTAATACTATCATCATATACAATGTTTTGCTTGCTTCCCATGAGTATATATATATATATATAAATATATATATATATATATATATATATATATATATATATATATATATATATATATATATATATATATATATATATATATATATATATATATATATATATATGTATGTATGTATGTATGTATGTATGTATGTATATATTATGTTGATTTAACTACAGTTTTGCAACGAAATGCAACCATAAAACAGCAACCTTATATACATGTATACTGTTTGGAACGATTGAAAACGTTAACTTCTGGCATCGTAAAATTCAAAATGTTTTTAAGAAATCAGAAGTCCAAGCATTTTGGTGGTATATCGGCCTTAAGAAAAGTATCACAATACGACATTGTGTCGCCTGCAGAGCAGAGCTGCACTTATCAATTTACCCTGTCTGTCTGGCAGTCTGTCACACCCTTTATCTCGAGAACTGTAAGAGGTATGGATTTGATATTTTGCACATATACAGTATATATTGCTTGGCACTATGGCTTTTGTAAATTACCATGGTTACTGACCTCGTGACCCTTGACCTTTGACCTACTTTTCAAAAATAGATCATAGTGCCAATATACGGAATATTTTTGACATTTAAGAGGTAAGTCTATGTTATTTAGCATGTGCACTGTTTGTCATAAGATATTTTGAAAAATACCAGCATCGCAGCTAGGTTAAGGCTGTCCGAAGGCTTAATATGCATTAAATATATACTATTTTATATTGAACAATGTTTTGACTTCAATTTGTAATCTATGTATACATACACGGTTAAGTTGTAAAGAAAGTTGAATAAGGTATTACAAAAAAGCATTTTTGTGATGTCACATGACTGTGTTGATCACGTGACGGACACTTATAAATTTTCTTAAATGTTGCACAAAAATCGCATCGGCACAAGTGAAAAACAAAATTATTGTGAACGGCTTGTTACATAAATCAATTAAACGTATTCTTGGGTATATATAAAGTGCTGGGGGCAAGTCTGAATTTTATTTCATAAGAAAATATTTCACGAGAAATTCAACTTACCCACATACAAGGGGTCATTTTCCACTCTTCATCGCAATTTATACAAAATAGGATATATTACATACAATCCCCCAGCAAAATTCAGTTACAGGACATATTTCTCTAGTAGATTCACACAAAATATCTTCAATTAATCCTTATTATTCACTTGTGCCAGTCTAATATATATAAGATTTATAGATTCTAACTCTGTCTACAGACACGTTAGGGAGGCATTTCACATTCTTTTTTTCAAATTGTTTGAATAAGTACATGTAAGACAAGAAAAAGTAATAACGATATTATACTGCAAATATTCACAATCATAACAGCCTTAAAACAACAATCCAGACACGTGAATTAAACATCAACGTAAAAAAATTCTACATGTGATGTGAAAGGAATGTAAAAGTTATGACACTTTCCCCGTCATGTCAGCTCAAATATGCAGTGACTTGACGTCATATGCCATTATGACGTCATATCTAGGTAGTTCAGAGAAGTTACTACGGCTGGTACACTGTGACATTCTTCGGACAGCCTTATCCTAGCCGCGATTACAATCCACTCATATGGATCATGTCGACTGACAATTGCAGTAAAGACAAACTGAAATCTCTTTTGGAAAATTGTTGGAAACACATTGAGCTTATGATACAGTGCTTTAAAACTGTATCATATTCGCTTACCATATTAACTTATATTTAAATACTATGAAAATACATCGTGATTGGTATTCCATGTGGATTATGTAGACTGACAATGTTGCAGTAAAGACAGACAGAAATGTTGGAAACACGTAAATTAATAAATGATAGATACTAGTAGTTATTTCTAATAATTTCTATTTACATGTAATTATTCATTTGAGAACAACATTTTCTTGTCAGATTCTATTGCAGTCTTATACTAATCCATGGATGCCATTTTTTCTTTGCAGGCGAATGCATAAACTATCATGCTAATTAATAGTAAAATATAGCTGACCACTATATGAGATTTATTTACATTTTTTAAGGAAACGTAACAAAGCAGGTAGCTGCAATAATGTAGCCCTCTCCGATTTTTTTTTAATCTGATACTTTCAGGAGAGGTCCCCCCCCCCCCCAAAAAAAAAAAATCGGAGAGGGCTACATTATCATGATTATTGCAGCTACAAAGCAGGCGACACGTGTTCCTTGGAACATTCTAGTTTGTCAACGAATCGCAATACACCGGTATATATTTTAGTTTCTTTACTGGAAAGGTTTGCAAGAAAAGGACAAAACAAAACACAACCACAAACACACAAAAACAAAACAACAAAAAGAAACAAAAACATAAAGGACATTAGAGTGGTTAGGGGATAATAAAACTTCTGAAGGACTAGCCGATTACCTCCATATGCATAAACTTAAAATCTAACAAGGGATCCGTGTTACCTTGGAGGATACTATTTCATTTACTACATATATGTAAGGAGATCCCCCTCCCACGCTCGACCCTCTTCTGAACAAAAGAAGTAAAAACTTTAAGGCAGCCGTCACGAGAAAAGGGTGCTTAAGTATGGAGGGCAATCGTGTTCAAATATCCAGTCTTGAAAATCCGAACTTGCAATCGTAGCAGGTTCATAGTCTACACATGTAAGTAGGTAATTCCGATTAATTTTAGCATGTAGTTCCGAACATACAACTTCAGAATTTACTTTAATTTTGCCCCGCTTGATATCATACTTGTACATTTCTTATACTTAAATTGTAGTAAACAAGACATTAAACTTGCATGTGTTGTACAATGTTGTAAGTTATCCTTTCATCCCTCTACATGTTTTCTGCCATCTATATTGCCGAGCTCACACACACACACACACACACACACACACACAAAGACAATTCACAAGTTCACAAATGTAAAGTCTAAACGTTTGTCAAATTTTGATAATGAGAAAGTATGGAGGAGTTTCAATTCAGTACCACATTTTTAATGTTTTATTTTCTAGCTGTATTCTAATTTCTTGTTTTCCCAAATATCAATACCCCCCTAAAACGTTGTCACGAACCCGCATTTATTGAGTGGCTATTTTTTTAAAAAAATAATATCATTGCAATTAAATTAGTTCTTAATAACTGCGGCACTGATCACTGTAGCCTTGTGTCTATGGGAGATAGCTTCGCATGCCATAGGAGCTCAGCGTTCGATTGTCCAATCTTTCTGGTGCCGTGCAAAACCTAGATACTTTAACACACTTGTAGATTTCTTTGGCATTAAAAGTCAATGGTCTTTCGACTGGGACCTTAAAAACCGAAGCCCATCTAGATCCCCGCATGCCATGCATAAGCGGGAAATAATTCATATCATGAAATATGGTGTTAGGAACAGTATTCAAGCTCAAAAGTCCATTCAAACAATGAAAATCAGGAGCAGAGCAAACAAGGACCTCTTAAACATCAGAGGTGGGATCAGGTGGCATGGAGAAGTGAGCATCCCTGTCGACCGGTCACACACATCGGGAAATAACGGAAAATTCAATCGAAAATTCAGTTTGTAAACAATGGCCTAACAATTAGTATGAAAAATGTCAGTCAGAATTTGACTTTATGATATATTTTTTTTTTTGCTGACGAGGTCATTGTATCGACTGTAGAACTTACGAAATGATGACTTTAAACGAGACTGTTGATATTCTTGTTTCATCAACTTGTTTGTCAATAACTTACCTCGTTTTAGAAATTGTTGAAATGTAGAGCACGCTCTTGCGTAACGAATCAACTGAGAGATGTAAATCCCGTATGCAGCTGATTGCTGCATAAGTAAGGGAAGTTGACGATTGAAAAGTTAAAGTCATCACGTTTGCCATGAAGTTTTGTTGTTAGGTTACCATTAGCGTCTTTTTCTAGTAAAATATCCAGGTATTAAACAGATGTGTCAGACTTTGTGGTATCTTTTATTTCAAGCTCACTGGGATATATCGTGTCGACATATGAATGGAAATAAGTATTGTTAATTGATAATATGTCGTCGATATATATATGAATACAAAAATAAGTCTGCTAATAAGGGGGCGCAATTGGTACAATGGGAATTCCGACAGATTGTTGGAAGACCTGATCTCCAAAAACCACCTAGATATAGTCAATCAAGAACTCAAATATCTTTTTAATATCAACTTCAGAGTACTTGTGTTTACAATCTGAATGTTTTTTAACAAAATAATTTTGTAAAATGACCAATGACAAGGTAAATAAATTTCCGAGATCCAATTTTATTTTTAAAAAAAGCAGCTGTCAAAAATATCAAAAAGCCTAGTCTTTAATTTATCGTTGGGAATGGTTGTATATAGAGTTGAACAGTTGTACGTTTTTATGTTATTTTGGTAATTTTTTTTATTTGAAATTTTTCCAAAAGTTCCTTGGAATTTTTAAGTATCCACATCTGATTTACACAACTTCTCGAATATATTGTTGTGCACAGTACTTCTGAAGTTTCTCCTTCACTGTTGTTAATATTTTAGTGAGAAATAAAGAAAGAGGTATGGAAGAACTTTTACTGGAAACCGCTATTCGTTAAATATCGTTAAATAAAATGACATTAAGAAAATGATATAAAACTGGAAAATTTTAATCTAAAAAAGTTAGAATTAAAATAAGAAATAAAAATAAGATTATTGAAACAAATTTGGGAAAACAAGAAATATGGGGAAAAACATTTAAAAATTGTGGCACTGTTATTTCTCCATAATTCCTCATTATCAAAATTCGACAAACATGTAGAATTTACTTTTGTAAACTTGTGAATTGCGCGGCTTTATATATAGATACTGGAAAACATGTAGAGAACTGATTGGTAAGTTGCAACACGATGAACACATTCAACGGCTTGGCCAAGATCAGGTGCCCATTTCCAACTAAATCATGTTATATAGATGTAACTCTTTATAGTTACTTCTAATCTAAATGTCTTTTATGGAATTGCAAAGATCCGAATGAGAGCTTTCCATTGGTATATAATATCATATATATATAGTATCTGCATCTTTGAAAAAACAACAGAATAAAGTCAAAGATTCATAATTTTTGAAGCGTTATGCTGTTGCACTTGATTTTTTAAATTTTAAATAATGGTTAATTAAAATTATTTTGAATGAAGCATTCCAAAATAAATGTACTGTATTATAGAGAAATCATTCTAATTAAGTTTATTTTTTACAGAAAAGAAAAAGGATAAAAATTGTGGAAATTATGAATAAATGTGTGCAGATATACCTTTGTTATATAATTTAAGATTTATCAATATTTGAATAAATGAATAATTTCTATCAAAAAAGAGCAAATATAATTTGTTAAAAAAAATTTATTTAACTTAAGAAAAAAGTACTATGAGAAAAATATAGTGGTTATATTGTAAAATGCGTGCACATTTTGTATTTTGTTTTCCATACTGGTCTAATATTTTGTATAGTCCGTAGCCCCATATTTCATTATAGTTTGTGTTCAACAAAAGAATGTAGAATTAATCATGCTCTTGTTTAATATTTTCACAGTTACCAGTAAATTAAAAAACAGTAATGAACAGCTTTTGCGCTAACACCAAAAGAAGTTATAGAAGAATGATTGGTGTCCGTAGCCCTGTATAGTCCGTAGCCCCAATATAATAACTTCCAGAAAAAGTCATATACATTATTGATACAATAACTACAATACAAAAATATGAATATTTGAACAAATGCAATGTTTTTAAATACAAATACCACTGTAATTAAAAATAAAATATCTGAAAATTAACATTTTTCAACTAAAGGCTTGCTTCTGTAGTCTGCCTTGTTATGTTTGAGGTCACAACATATTTTTAAATATACATGATAAAGTTTTCCTTCTTGTGATACATACTATCAATCCATTTACAATGATTAGCATTGGAATATTTTAAAAAGAATATTTAGCCACACAAATCCTACTTACAAAAGGGCTACGGACTCTACAAATAAATTTAGCAAATTTACAGACCATATAACCGTACTTCTGTATTAGCAAGAGATTTTTTTCCTACTTGTATCTATTGCAAAATGGGGATTCAATAGTTTATTAGTTCTCATCGACCAGTCTTAACATCCCATTGTGGGATTTGATCCCAAAACATTATGTGAGAATCAACTCCTTACTTTGCAATTCAGTACAAAGTGAGGCCTTCACTCTTACAATTGCGCCACCCAATCTACTTGTCACTGAATTGTTAATTATAAAAAAGGCATTGATTCTTTATGGGTAAATATTGTACTATTATGTTTTTTACTTCAAATGGTCCATCATGTTTCGCAATTTATTTTTTTTTTTTAAATACACCAGATGATTATGATAAATTTTATATACTAATACACCTTTTGAATGACTATCTTGAGTTATATGCATTACATTAAATCGAAAAAAAAAATATGAAGCATAGTCCGTAACACCTCCACTTCACACACACACAAATCATGCCTTGATTTAATTTCAGCTTTTGTTGCTTTTATTCATTATAGTTTGAACACAATTATGCTTTAATTAGTTGAACTGGAATTCCATTTGGCATTGAAAGTACATAGTACATTAGACAACTGATTTTTAGCTCACCTGAGCCGAAGGCTCAAGTGAGCTTTTCTGATCACATTTTGTCTGTAGTCCGTCTGTCCGTCCGTCTGTCTGTAAACTTTTCACATTTTCGACTTCTTCTCAAGAACCACTGGGCCAATTTCAACCAAACTTGCCACAAAGTATCCTTGGGTAAAGGGGATTCAAGTTTGTTCAAATGAAGGGCCACGCCCTCTTTCAAGGGGAGATAATAAAGAATTAGTGAAAAATTAATAGCATCTTTTAAAAATCTTCTTCTCAAGAACCACAAAGCCAGGGAAGATGAAACTCATGTGGAAGCATCCTCAGGTAGTGTAGATTCAACTTTGTTCAAATCATGACCCCCGGGGGTAGGGCGGGGCCACAGTGGATGATCAAAGTTTTACATAGAAATATATGGGGAAAAACCTTTAAAAATCTTCTTCTCAAGAACAGCAAAGCCATGATGAGTCATATTTATATGGAAGCATCCTCAGGTAGTGTAGATTCAACTTTGTTCAAATCATGACCCCCGGGGGTAGGGCGGGGCCATAATGGAGGATCAAAGTTTTACATAGAAATATATGGGAAAAACCTTTAAAAATCTTCTCCTCAAGAACAGCAAAGCCATGATGAGTCATATTTATATGGAAGCATCCTCAGGTAGTGTAAATTCAAGTTTGTTCAAGTCATGACCCCCGGGGGTAGGGCGGGGCCACAATGGAGGATCAAAGTTTTACATAGAAATATATGGGAAAAACCTTTAAAAATCTTCTCCTCAAGAACAGCAAAGCCATGATGAGTCATATTTATATGGAAGCATCCTCAGGTAGTGTAAATTCAAGTTTGTTCAAGTCATGACCCCCGGGGGTAGGGCGGGGCCACAATGGAGGATCAAAGTTTTACATAGAAATATATGGGAAAAATCTTTAAAAATCTTCTCCTCAAGAACAGCAAAGCCATGATGAGTCATATTTATATGGAAGCATCCTCGGGTAGTGTAGATTCAAGTTTGTTCAAATCATGACCCCTGGGGGTAGGGCAGGGCCCCAAAGGAGGATCAAAGTTTTACATAGAAATATATGGGAAAAACCTTTAAAAATCTTCTTCTCAAGAACAGCAAAGCCCTAATTGATCATATTGTTATGGAAGTATCCTAAGGTAGTATAGATTTAAGTATGTCCAAATCATGACCCCTGGGGGTAGGGTGGGGCCCCAAAGGAGGATAAAAGTTTTACATAGAGATATATAGGAAAAATCTTTAAAAATCTTCTTCTCAAGAACAGCAAAGCCCTGATTGATCATATTGTAATATATTGTAATATATCACTTTATTTTATACGTAATATTATGCGGTCGTCCAGTTTTCATACTTGTTAAATCTATGTTTATCATGTGCCTGCCAGAAAAGTTGTTCGTTTATGATTTTACTGAAAATAATATGTCAGCCTATCTTGATACGATTGTAGTAACAGCTATTATCATCATATTTTACCTGTTGTTGCTTCATGTAAAGTCGTAGGATTTATAATATCAGGGATAAGAGGGTGGATTTTACATTTCATGTTTTGGTAGCCATCATACTTTACTCGGATCGTCACTTCCGGTTTAGTGACATATTTACTATAGTAATCTATTATTCAAGTTATGAGTATTGGATCAGATTCTACATTTTAATTTGAGTTGTTGTGTATTTTGAGGCTATAAGTAGTTCTTTATTGTCAGCATTAACTTTATTATCAGTCAGCTTTATCGGAACTACATTTGTTTACGCTATCGTTGGTAGTTACGATATTCATACGCTACTTTGTTTAGTACCTATTGTACAGCCTAGGAATGTTTTATAAACATTGAATGTATAAATTTATTCGTCTAGTCAAGTTTATTTTATGTATTCTATTTCCAGTTGTTAATTTTACGCTGTTATATTTGTTACGATATTGTACGGCAGCTTGTGTGGCAAAAGTAGTTCTGTGTGGGAACTTGTGTGGGAACTCAGCTTCCCGTACAAGCTGTTGATTGGTTGATAGTTCGTACGGCATATTTTCATTGGATAATTTGTGTCATGTGACAGGGGATAGGAGGTTATATAAGCAAGCGCGTACTACGTTACGACAGATTTCAGCTAGTTGTACGGCGGCAACATTTAAAAAGATAAAGAAGAAAGCTAAGACGGTGAGATACTTATAATGTAAATTACACGTAATTAGCCTAGTTAGAAATCTCCTACCACACTGGACGACCTAAACTTGTGTTTTTGAGGAATCAGCTATGTTTTCTTATGTTGTTATATGAGTATTGCCTATATTGTTATGATAATGAGATGCTGTACGTGCAATAAATGATAAGTATGACTGATCATCATCTTAAGTATTATTCCACCAAGTATCTACAGAGAGAGGAGCCTGGTCTATTTTACATGAGAACAAATTAAATTGGTGCATCCTGGTAAATAGATGATTAATTTAGATGATGAAGCAATGACCTGTATACATGCTGAGGATTCAGAAATACTAGCCACCCCTTGGGTAGCTTACAATATTTATGTGGAAGTATACTCAGGTAGTGTAGATTCAAGTTTGTTCAAATGTTGCCCCCCTGGGGTTGGGTGGGGCCACAATGGAGGATCAAAGTCTGAAAGTCTGAAATGGATCAAAGTCCATGAAATATATAGGAAGATTTCTTCTGATGAAGAACTGCAAAGCCATGATTAGTCATTTTGATATGGAAGCATCATCAGGTAGTGTAAATTCAATTCTGTTCAAATGATGACCCCCGAGGGTAGGGTGGGGCCCGATAGGGGGATAGAAAGTTTTACATAAGAACACATAGAAAAAATACTTCTTCTCAAGAACAGAAAAGCTATGTTTAGTCATATTGATATGGAAGCATCTTCAGGTAGTGTAGATTCAAGTTTGTTCAAATGATGACCCCCGAGAGTAGGACGGGGCCACAATGGAGGATCGAATGTTACATAAGAACATATAGAAAAAATATTTCTTCTCAAGAACAGAAAAGCTATGTTTAGTCATATTGATATGGAAGCATCCTCAGGTAGTGTAGATTCCAGTTTGTTCAAATGATGACCCCTGGGATAGGGAGGAGGCACAAGGGGGGATCAAATTTTTATAAAGGAATATATCAGAAAATTTTCTTAAAATCTTCTCAAGTACAACAAAGCCATTTGTTATTTTGACATGGAAGCATCATCAGGTAGTCTAAAATTCAAGCCCCCCCCCCCCCGGAATCTTTTCAATACTGAACTGATTTGTGCTTTTGCCTATCCACTGTGCTCAGGTGAGCGATGTGGCCCATGGGCCTCTTGTTAAGTATGGTATTATAAATACTCAAACTTAGTGGTGTGAACTATTGATAAAAAAAATGCCTAAAATTTAAATAAACAATTATATTTTCTTTAAGATGATTGTCCACAATAGAGATGATAAACGGTATAGTCCGTAGCCCCCGTGCTCACATGAAATTCATCCTTCTTAGATGCTAAATTAATTAGCTCATTCTTGGTCTTTAGATGGTTTTAAACAACATTTATTTTATCAAAACACCAATTACATGTAATTCTGACATGTATTATTTTGTTCTGAATATTTATATTTTACTCTTATTGTGAATTTATAGAAAGTTTTTGTTTTATTTTGTTAAATTTCACAGGATTTTGTATAAATTGTTTTAGTATCCAAATGAAAGGATTTATTAAACTCCAAGATGATAATTTTAACAAGAGGCCCATGGGCCACATCGCTCACCTGAGCACATTGGCTAGGCAAAAGCACAAATCAGTTCAGTATTGAAAAGATTACTGGGGGGGGGGGGGGGGGGCATGGATTCTAAACAACCTGATGATGCTTCCATGTCAATATAACAAATGGCTTTGTTGTACTTGAGAAGTTTTTAAAAAAATTTCCCATATATTCCTTTGTAAAAATTTAATCCCCCATTGTGGCTCCTCCCTATCCCAGGGGTCATCATTTGAACAAACTTGAATCAACACTACCTGAGGATGCTTCCGTATCAATATGACTAAACACTGCTTTTCTGAACTTGAGAAGAAATATTTTTTCTATATGTTCTTATGTAAAACTTTCAATCCCCCATTGGGCCCCACCCTACCCCTGGGGGTCATCATTTGAACAAAATTGAATCAAAATGACTAATCATGGTTTGCAGTTCTTCAGAAGAAGATATTTTCCTATATATTTCTATTTAAGACTTTGATCCTCCATTGTGGCCCCACCCTATCCACGGGTGTCATGATTTGAACAAAATAGAATCTACACTACCTGAGGATGCTTCCAAATAAATATGATCAATCAGGGCTTTGCTGTTCCTGAGAAGAAGATTTTTTAAATTTTTCCTATACATTTCTATGTAAAACTTTTATCCTCCATTGTGGCCCCGCCCTACCCCGAGGGTCAAGATTTGAATAAATTTGAATCTACACTACCTGAGGATGCTTCCATATAAATATGACAAATCTGGGCTTTGCTGTTCCTGAGAAGATTTTTCCTATATATTTCTATGTAAAACTTTGATAGTCCATTGCGGCCCCGCCCTACCCTCGGGGGTCATGGTTTGAACAAACTTGAATCTACACTACCTGAGGATGCTTCCATATAAATATGACTCTTAGGAAGATTTTTAAAGATTTTTCCTATATATTCCTATGTAAAACTTTGATCCTCCATTTTGGCCCCACCCTACCCCCCGGGGTCATGATTTGAACAAACTTGAATCTACACTATCTGAGGATGCTTCCATATAAATATGACTCATCATGGCCTTGCTGTTCTTGAGAAGAAGATTTTTAAAGATTTTTTCTATATATTTCTATGTAAAACTTTGATCCTCCATAGTGGCCCCACCCTACCCCCCGGGTGTCATGATTTGAACAAATTTGAATCTACACTACCTGAGGATGCTTCCATATAAATATGACTCATCATGGCTTTGCTGTTCTTGAGAAGCTTTTAAAAGATTTTTCCTATATATTTCTATTTAAAAATTTAATCCTCCATTGTGGCCCCGCCCTACCCCCGGGGGTCATGGTTTGAACAAACTTGAATCTACACTACCTGAGGATGCTTCCATATAAATATGACTCATCATGGCTTTGCTGTTCTTGAGAAGAAGATTTTAAAAGATTTTTCCTATATATTTCTATGTTAAACTTTGATCGCCCATTGTGGCCCCGCCCTACCCCTGGGGGTCATGATTTGAACAAACTTGAATGTACACTACCTGAGGATGCTTCCACATGAGTTTCATCTTTCCTGGCCCTGTGGTTCTTGAGAAGAAGATTTTTAAATGATGCCATTATTTTTTCACTAATTCCTTATTATCTCCCCTTGAAAGAGGGCGTGGCCCTTCATTTGAACAAACTTGTATCCCCTTTACCCAAGGATACTTTGTGCCAAGTTTGGTTGAAATTGGCCCAGTGGTTCTTGAGAAGAAGTCAAAAATGTGAAAAGTTTACAGACAGACAGACGGACAGACGGACGGACAGACAGACGGACAGACAGACGGACAGACGGACGCCGGACAAAATGTGATCAGAAAAGCTCACTTGAGCTTTCAGCTCAGGTGAGCTAACAAATATTTACTGAAAAAAGCAACTTTTTTTCTATGGTCTCTCATTAATTGAAAATACTATATGTATAGTCCGTAGCCCAAGGTCTCAAAATAGTCAATCAAAAAATATCTGACACAGTTTTTCTCTGAGTATTTCCAAATAAGTTTGAAATTTTCATCCCCATATACAGTATCTTTAGAAAAATTGAAAGTGCTTTAATGTATTTTTATTTCAAATGTCCAAATATTAAGAGTAGAAAAACTCTCAAAGATTAACAAATTTACCCATGTCCTTTATATATTGTAACATTTAAATGGAAATGAATTATGTGATTTTTTTGCTCAGACAATATTTTGTGAAGAGTTTTTAATTGAATTATACTTTTTTTGTTAAGTTGAATATAATAAAGATAAATGTTACGCCTGAATATGTATAGTCCGTAGCCCACTTGTGTCTCTGCTATAGTAAGAGTGAAATCTTTTTAACCGCTTGACAGAAATGGAGAGAAATTTCAGACAATCTGCCAAAAGGATGTAGTGTAACATAGAACATACTTGTAATACATTTCATTTGACTCCATTTTTTTTGTTAATCTGCAACCAACATGGGCACCTGATCTTGGCCAAGCCGTCAAGTTAACTTGCAACACATTCAAGTTAAGTATCTTCTTTTATACAAGTAGAAGAAATATACAAGTATGATATCAAGCGGGTCAAAATTACAGTAAATTCTGAATTTGTATGTTCTTTTTTTTTTTTTTTTTTTTTTTTTTTTTTTTTGAAGTACCCATACCATAGAATCAAAGTTTACAACATCAAAAAAGAAAAAGAAAGAAAGAGAGAAAAAAAGAAGTCAGCTCAGTTGTATATGCTAATTACCGACATAACTCTAACAAGAAACTGAATGACCCCTCCACCTGCTATCACTCTCCCCTCCTCACTCTACCAAGTCACTCTCCACTCTCTCTCTCTCATTCTACTCTCTCTGCCTTCTCCCTCCACCCACTCTCCCAATTCTATTTCTCACCACTTTCTTTCGCTCTCTCTCCCCACTCATTCTCTCCCCACTCTCTCTCCCCACTCGCACTCTCTCTCCCACTCACTCTCTCTCTCCAGTCACTCTCTCCCCTATCTCCCCACTCTCTCTCTTCCCATTCTCTCCCACTCACTCTCTACTCTCTCACACACTATCTCTCCCCCTCTCTCTCACCACTTTCCCCACTCACCCACTCTTCTCACTCACTCTTCCCACTCACTCTCCCCACCCAGTCACTCTCTCCCCAGTCACTCTCTCTCCCCACTCACTCACTCACTCTCTCTCTCTGGCTCGCGGTCTCTCTATTTCTGCCCACTCTCTCCCTCTCTCTTTATTTTTTTCCTTGTCCGTCTAACTCAGTTACACTTCGGCCTTGCAAAAAAAAAATTATATATATGCCTAATACATGGATGTTTCATAGTTTTTACAATAAAAAATATTGGAGAAAATACTTATTTTAAAACAAAGAAAAAAAAATATCGTTATTTTAAAATAAATTATAAAATGTTTATTCTTGATCGTTTTACTTTAAAATGGATTTTGCAGAATTGTTTATTTATGCAAAAAATGAATGCAATTCAAAATTATACGGGCGATAACTTCACACAACAGAAAATAATACTGCTTCTCAGTTCACAGTTAGATTATTGCGTTGTTTGTTTGCGTATTTAATGAAGAAGAATTTTATATGCTTGAAGAACAATACTTACATGTTTACTAACAAGGAAGATGATATGTCGGCTTGAAATCCCAGTTGGATATTATTTGTTGTTCCGTTATGAAAATTATCTAAATTATCCACATGCTGAGAGGAGGTCTATATAAAATATTCTTTATTTGACCAAGTATGTATAAGGGTTTGACATTCACTATCCCTTTCCCTTGTATGCATTCAGTTTACTTAAATTTTATATTTATACATGTGTATAATTTTTGTCCTGTTCAGATATCGTGTCGTTGCGTTGAATGTTAGCCAAAATGCATTAGCATCATGACTCCCTCGTTGTTCTACGCATTGCCCGGTATGTCATATTTTCTCATTGCATATGAATGTTCGTTTGGTGCTTTATTCAAATGCGTACTGTTAATAAAACCTACATGTAACCTTTACTTGTTGCATGGTTCTACTCTACTAACCATACATTTCCACTTATAACGTTTTTGAATGGATAGTGTTAAATGATTTACCGTTAGGCCATCAGTGTAATTTGAGTAAATGTTCACCTTATAACAGGCCTTAGCCATGCTTCTGGGAAAATTACATTCATTCCATTATATATGCAGTAAAGCCATTCAATAAAAAAAGAGAGAGCCATGCAAAATATGTGCTTAAAATTGTTACAACGTTGCCTTTTCGCGCATACCGCCCTCCTCAAGCCATGTAAAATTAAAGAGATAAAATTTGCTAATTGTTATGAACTTTAAACAACCTGCATTACAATGAAGATATGCATTATGTAAATAAAATCCTTATAAGAGGATTTTCGGTGAAAGGAAAAGAAGATTTCTTTTCACTTTTATTATAAGTTTTAAACCTCGTTTCAGACAGCAAGAACCCTTAATTTGGTTATAGGAAAGACGTACATGGCCAGAAGGGAATTTTTTCCCCGTAACCCCTTCAAAACTCGCCATTATAGATACGCTTATACGAATCTCGCATGGTACTTGATTCTAAAACAATGTGTTACAATACTTTTTTTTTACAGTTCTATATTTTTTGCACACGCAACTTCAAATGTGCTAATATTGCCAATCATACTCAGAGAAAAATTATGTAAATTAGACTGAGAAGCTTTTATCATAACGCAACATTCTGTTTGTTTTTTTTCTATTGGTAATTTTTTTTTTACATGTAACTAGAGAGGGGAAAGACAATACTACCGTGTATAAACTTGTATCAATTCTTGGTATACCAAACACCTCTTTTTTTTAAGCAATCAATTTTTTTTATGTAAAAAGCCTCATTTTGTTAAAGAATTTGTTGACACTAACAAACGACAGAAGATATTGGTAAAGATTTTGAGCTAATCACTTTTTGTGCCCGTGATATCGAAGGTCAGAGACATGTTGATTTAGTTCTGTTATTTTTTCACAAATGTAATATTCCCTATATTTTTATGCGAAGAAATTTGAGAATTTATTCATAGAAAATCAAGGATATTTCCATGACCGAATTTTCTTATCAATCTTCTTTTTTTTCACGCAAATTTATTGGGGTAGGGTTCCAAAACGTTAACCTTTCTTATAACTTCTAAAGAAAAAAGGAAGACTATATTTTTATTTGTTGCACATTATTTTCCCAGAGTAAAATCAAAGAGGATTACAATTATGGAAGCTGGACATTTTTCATTTATATTTTTCTCTTATACCAGCTAAGAAAATGATCTTGATTTTCTAAATAATTACAACTGTGGAAACTTATTTTATTAAATGTGATAAAACAAATCAAAGAATGTACGTACATGTATTCTTGCTCTAACAGTGATAGAACATTGTTATAGCCTTGTTAGGCTTTCCTTTAATAGAAATAAAACATCTTGTATTATTAATGTAAAGTATAGTATATTTCTTTTTTATTTTGTCATTTAAACTTTAAGGCTTTTAGGAAGGAACACTTCATATCATAAGGCTGTGTGATTTTTTAACCCCTATATATTTGCCTAACAAGAATTTACCTGCCAAAACCATGCAGTTTTGTTTGTTTGTTTGTTGTTTTTTTTTTTTTTTTTAATCAAAAAATGGCACAGGATCATTATTTTACAGGGTCATTTTTCTACAATCCACATGGAGAAAAATGACACAAACCCATAATTTCTACAAAAAAGTAGGTCATTTTTCTACGTAGAATATTGAACAGGGGGACAGATTTCTACGTAGACAAATGATCCCCTTTCAATATTCTACGGAGTTCACTTTTCGTCGTTCCAATATACATTCTAAGCGTCCTGAGAGCTTAGACTTGGTTCATTGGATGCACCAACACAAATCCACGTGTCTGTAGTGTTTAAGGTTATTTTAAAAGATGACACAAAGATTGCTTATGACTTCAGGGAGTGTCATGTTCTGACCCGAGGTCATTTTGGAAAGTTCAAGTTCACATTAGGAACATTACATATCAACTTTTTACAAGACGATTTCTAAGACTTCAAAGAACCTTGAATCATATTAAGATGTATAAAATGAAAATTGTTGCACGAAAAGGTCTCAATTTCAAGCTTCTTTTTGAGACTTTTTAAATAAAATAATAAAGTTAAGAGTTATCCTTCCTGGCTGAGGATCGTATATCCTTAAGTAAAGGTCATCATATTTTTCCTCCACATAAGGGATTGGAATTTTTGTTGCATATCATGTTATGCCCATTTCTATTTAAAAGTATAATTATTTGTTCATCTTTTTGCATAAAAAGATAATGCCACATAAGGTCTATCAGTGAACTCTTCTAAATTGAGATAAATTACTTTAAAAATAAATATTTCCTCACCTGAAATTCCTCTCATTTTAGTAATTTTTAAGGAATATTCGTTATTTTTCACCCCCACCCCCCATTTTCACATATCTTAAAGACTTCATAAACCGATAAAAATAAACAAAAAGAAATATTGATCGTTAATAAAGAGAGAAATGATGATATGATTGATTTTTTTCCACTCAAATTTGTTTATTTATAAATTGAAAGTTTACAAAGGTCTGTAGTTTGTTTGAAAAATCTTGTTTTACATGTATATAATTATTAATATATTCAAAACTTAAATCCCTGATTCTATTAACTTAAGAAAAGCCTTTGAGACTTTGATATTCAAAACTGTGAACTTAATTCATTATTCATTAGTTACATGTAATTTGAAAGGCAAAACTTGTGAAATTTTCCTACGCTACTGTTCCGCCAAAAAAGTAAAGTTCCTTCCAGATTTTAAACTGACTCAGTGTGCAATTTTTCCCAAGTTGTAGAAATGTAAGACTTAAAAATATGATCTTATAAAATCCTAACATCTTAATATAAAGGGCCTTTATGTAAATTTACTTCAATATTTTAATTAGTCAGACCCCAGACAATAATCCCTCCGTAACCATGACTGACTATAATATATACCTTTATACATGTAAAAGAAGTAAGAGAAAGGGTTACGATGCCCATATGCATAATAAAGATTCCATACTTTAAAGACCCGAATAGTTGTACTTAGAAGTTTCCTTAATGTGCATCGGATTATCATTACGATTAATTACATGTCCTAATAATTTCCAACTCTTTTAGAGGGATACAGAACAAACATGTACCAGAAGTCCAGTTATTACATGTGTATGAAATTCTTCGAAAACATCTTCAATTTCATAACAAAACAAATGCAGTCCATTTCATATTTTAATTCACAACATCATGGTTAGGCCACACCAATTTAATTTCTTGTTCGTCGAACATTTAATGAAAAAAAGTACGAGCGGGCAAGCGGTTAAAGATATACACGCTATAACTTGCGTCAGTTAAAAATAAAGTTGGAAATTTATTTATTTTGTTTACCAAATAAAGTTACGAAAATATTGTAAATTACACAATTGGAAATGAACGCATTATAAAGATCTCAAATTATAATTATTTATTATCCTACTAGGAAAGTAATGCTATATTTAAATTCATGCATCATGTGACACCGTCGCTACTTTTAGATTGATAAACAAAAATGGCGTTAAGAAAAAACGAGGTAGGCCGTTTGGTATACAAAATAGCTTTTGACATGGATGGCATACGTTTTTTGTTAAAAGATACTTATCTTTGAAAACAACCATTATTAACCATATACTCTGTAATGACAGATATTAACTTTTATTCAAAATAGTAGTCAAAATGCAACGTACCTCGTTGTCTATGATTTCCCGCGGACATGCGTGTCTACATGTATATACTGTTTACGCACTTCCTTCATCAATATTCATGAATAGGCTGAATTCTTCATTGCAGATCTTGCTTAATCGTTTTGTAATTACAATGACTTATTTAGTAAAACTTTAGGAAAGTAATTATTTTTTATTATACATCATGTTTCTCAAATCATTTAATCATTTTGTTTCGCATAAAAAATCGCGTTTATATAGCGTGTATATCGTTAAATAATAATATTATTACTTTTTGTAGGCAAAACTTTTAGGCGGAGTGTGAAAAAATTTGAGCGGACAAATATATTTTTTCTGATTTGCAGAGTAAGCAGATTTAAAATACGAAATATAGAGCGGAAATGGAATAGAAAATAGCACAGAATTTCCATGGTGCGGGAAATTGAAATTAATATTATTTGTATAGTTTTGCTTAAATACGAGCGCGCGGGTCCGACGAACAAAAAATTTTATTCGAGTGGCCTTAGATTGCAATATGGTGTACAAATCAAAATACAAAATGCTTTGCACGATCGATACCAATTTTGATGATGACACGTCCCATAAGACCAAAGAAAAATAAACTAACAGAGTTATTGAGAATGACACCTATGAATACCAAGAAAAAGATGAATGGAAAATATTCTAATATACTGAAATATAAAATAAAAGCTTTTAAAGTTTTTTAAAAAGTATGAGTGTATCTATATTGAATGAAAAATAAACGATTTACTTTTAAGCATAATTCTTTGACACCACACTTGGGGAAACTCTTGAACCACAGTTTTCATCCAAAGTTAAGAATATACATGTAGCAATTTGAATATGCTTTAAAGTAGATCGGATACAGGTACATGTATGACTTGAGTATGGTATTTTTATTTTAATAACAAAAAATCCACAAATTGCCTCCAGTCCTGAAGGAGCTTGTGATATACTGACGTGAGTGATTCTACAAGTCAAATGGTACCTCCAGAATTGTTGAGATGTCTTTTCCGGACCGAAGCGTCAGAGACGAATTGACCAGGTCTGGATTATATAATCCAAATACTGGCCACAACGGCTTGTTTAAGTCAATGTGCTTAAATCTGAGTACAAATCTCCTATTTTTGACGTCAATAACGACCCACTGTCTCTGTCGAGTGTCTAGAAGAAATCCGTAAGTAGTTTTGAAGGAGGTTCCTGGTGGCGAATTTTCGGTGATTGGTGCGTGGTAGAATCGCTGACCATTACTCCATCCTTGTAGACAAATGGTGCGGCAGATGTGGCATTTTCTTGCGCATACGACGTAAGAAAACTGATGATTGTCAATCGTGTAGTGTTTGTCAACATCCGGTTTACGACATAGTCCTACCTCGAAGATAAGGTCCTGTCGTAGTGAACGTTTAATGAAGAAACTGATGTGGACCTCAAAGTAATACTGCCCAGTTCTTCCCATAGAGCGATTTGCAATAGTTCCACGGAAATTCTGGAAAGCTTGGGAGAGATTTCGAGGGGGACGATGACGACCTTTCTGGTTAGTCAATGTTTTCTGGTTCTCCAACAATTCGTTTTGCGGGTGAACTGTTAAGTGGTTGAGGCTCAAGTCTGGGCCTGAAATGTTTGTTTAAAAAAATATATTGTCATGTAAATGGAAAAAAAAGTCGACGATTTAATGAAAGTATTTTGTGCGCCCAGTTCGACTTTTTCTTACATATAATATCCCCAACAGCTTTGTACTTATGGGAGGTCACGGGGCTAGCACTGGATGTTGCTAGACCTTGAAGATTCAGCTTTTCCACTGCAAAAATATTAATGTAACAGTTTACTGTTCGAAAGCGTGGAAGGTAGATGAAAGAAATAGCCAGTATGAAAACCAGCTTACCTTCAGCAGTACCATTGATCTCTTGTACATGTACATGTAAATTCTGCACACCTGTTTCTTCAATTCCCTTCTTTTCTTTTGGGGCTACAATACACATGAAAATTTAAGTTAAAAACATTGAGTATTATATATTTTATCTAATTATATTGTTTTAATTAAATAATAGCTTAAATTTGGCAACTAAAATCATCTTTAAAATTACTTAGATCCGCTATAGTGTCTTCAGATTCCATCTGATCCGGATGTTTGGCTTTAAAAACATATTCCCCAGGTTCCAATACCGTTCCCATTATCTTGACGACCGCTCTGTATTCTCCAGGTCTAGGTGCTTTAAACACGACTTTGTAACAGCCCTGGGACCGAGTTTTGTCTTGGACATGTGCTAGAGTTCTCTGATTCTTGCTGTTGAAGACCTCCACTTTGATATCTAAGCCGGGCTCGTGAAGCGGCCGGTTTTGGAAGTCACTCAAGGTAATAAGCAATGGGCATTGCTCTCTTCCCGTGGCAATATCCAGAACTTGCACGCGGGTGTTCGGAAGATAAACCGATGTTGCCCATACGTCACCCATATGTTGACAAAAATCCAAGAAGTCGTCGCCTACGTTGGTAGTTTGGAATTTGATGTTTGATGTTGCATGTGGTACTATTTCAACGGACTGGTCTTTCAGAGTATACATCCGATTTAGTATCTGGTCTTTCATGAGTAAGAATTCTGCGGCATTGCTGTACTGCAAGTGGTCGTCCGTGAATTTACAGGTTTGATCCAGCTGTCCTTTTTGCTTCATCAAACGATCGAGTTGCCCATCAAGGTCTTTCTTTTTGTTTTGAGACACAGATGCAAGCTTTTCTTTGAGTTCTTCTTTTCTTTTTTCTATGGCTTTTATACAGGCAGCAAAATGAGCTTCCAACTCTTCATCAACGGCATTTTCTTTCAGGTAGAGGTTCTGAATTTCGTCTTCTATGTGTTCAATGGCCTCATCCGCTGTAGTTCTCATGTGTTTGATATCTAATAATTGCCCTTCCACTAGCCGCTTATTTTCAACGTATACATCATTAATATTTCGAACTTCATGGCCATTTTGCTGATGGTCTCGAACAACACAAAGACTACAGATAGGTTTGGCACAGGCTTTAGTTGTGCAGAAAAAGGAAAATGGTTGGCCTTCATGTCCTTCCACAGAGCAAGTCTGCTTAGTATGAAACTCTTCCAAAGGAGAATTCTTAAGCTTTTCTAATGATACCAACTGATGTCGCTTCGTTAGTTTTGTTCTTTGGTGGGCGTCTGTACATTTTGTACACAAAAATTCGTTACATTCTTTACAGTGCATTGTTGCGCGCTCTTTATTGGAGGAATTTCCACATTCGTCACAATTGAAATCTGCATTCTTTTTTTGAATTCTGTAGCAATCTACGATATGTTTCCGCGCTGTGTCAACCGGAAAGTTACTAATATCATTTTGAGAGGCCTCAAACTTTTCGGCACACTCCGGACATTGGACTTCTTCCTTGATTACTCTGGATTTTAGACATTTTGTGCAACATGTGTGCAGACAAGGCAGCACGTGCGGAGCGTGTAACTCGTCATCAAAATATTTCTTACAATCCGTGCACTTCAAGAAGTGCTCTAAATTGTGAGAGGCCATGTAAAAACACCTGAAAGAAAAAAATTATTTCTCTCCTAATTTTAAAAAGATTGCTATGATCAATGTCAAGTACATTTTCAGTTACAATGTAATTTAATTTTAGTTATAACGCGGTATTTGATTGGATAAAAAAAATTACTTTATATCGTATAAATTGGATTGCTTCTTACACTAAATGAATGAAAATTAAATTATAAGGAATGAAATTAATAGCTACCCAATTTATCAGAACAGTTTACGCTTTTTTATAAACCGCTTCGAGGTTTATAAAGCGTAAACTGCCCCAACCCACTTTATACCGTATAAATTGGGTAGCTATTAAATTCATTCCTTAAATATTAATGATGGATTTTATAATTTTCTGTAAAAACTATTAATACAGATAATAAATTGAAGCTTCAAAAGAAATGAATCAAAATATTGTGTGAAATATTCGATAAAATATTATTTGAAATATAAAAATGTAATTAAACACAGATAATCAAGATTTGTACTTATTGTCTGTATATATAATGTAGGTATCAAACTTACCTATAGATCCTTGGAGACTATAATTCATTTGATAAGACGCACTGTATAAAAATGTCTCAAGTCACCGATTTCTTAAAGCTTGCGATCTTATTCTTTGTTTTAAAATTTCCATTGAAGAAAATTTGATCGTGCATTGTTTTCGAATAAAATGGGCATTAGCAACGGGTTGTAAGTGATATTTAAATACAGATAAGAACAATGGATTAAAAATGTTTAACTAGCGCCTTGCCGTATTGTCGTATATTTTATCTGTCAAAATGTCTTTCAATTTCATATCTCGTCCTTGGTAAATAAATAATAGTTCGAGTTATCTCCCATGTGTAGCTTAACTTTCCAAACATTGATCCAAGCAACTATTGTGTGGATTTCACATGCAACAAAATTGAGTTAACCAAATTTTGATAGTTCGATGAACATCTGAAAGTTCAATCAAAACAAAAGATGATTTCTATTCTTTATTTAATTTTTTACTTTGAACACAGTTTCTTCTTGATTTCCAGAAAAACCTACAACAAAGAATATTTAATGCCTTATAGTACTTTAATCAGTGTACATTAAATACATGTATATGTAAAACTTTTTTCTATTTTAAAATATAAAAAAATAACCCCCAATAAACCAGCTTTCATTATCTATTCAATGCTTATATTGTAAAATGTTCAAATGAAAACTGAATTCAGGGTGAATTAACGAAATCTTTTTATGTTACCTAAACATGCTAAATATAATTCTACGAGCAGGAATTCTTCATGTGGTTTTTTTTTTCTTTTATTAAGATGCTTATAACTTACTTATATATGTGTCTAATACTTACCACTTTATTGCTTGTAATTAAAAATCAACCCCCCCCCCCATCCCGCACACACACACAGGCGCACGCGCAGGGGAAGATAGAGGAATACCCACCTCTGTCGATCTCTTTTTGTAGGCATTCCACAACATCATGTACAATACAGGACAGAGGGCGCTGTACAGGATGTAGAGACAGAACATCACAGCGGTCAGTATTGGCAGTACTGTGGAGCTGGGATGGAAAAACCCTAACATCAGACACAGCTGGAATGGAAACCCAGTGAGGACGAAAACTCCGACCATAATCACACAGACCCTGGTCAGTCTTGTTGATTTGGTCCAGTGGAACGAAGAAACCCCCATGGGGAGGACCTGTATTAACACTAACGTTGTAATTAACTTGGTAGATTTCGTCTTAATGATATTTCTCCGAGTCATTATTTTTTTGTGACGAATCCCAGGTATCTTTGTAAGAACCTTTATTGCATATAGGTACATATGAAAACTGTCTAATCCGGCATATGTGCAATCCGTTTCACTGTGAATTCCGACCCTTATTTAAATTCCCATTTAACTGCTTTCTGTTCTTTTCACCGTGCAATCCGACACCCTGTTTATTCCGACACAAATTTTGTCTCCCAGCGCATTGCGGATTAGACAGATTTCACTGTATTTAGTGATGAATATCTTCAATTGTATAATAAGCAATTATACTTAATGTCAATAGTTCTATAAAGTTTGATATTGAAAAGTACGTCTGAATCCTTTTCAGTACTTACCTTTTTCGATAACTGCCTTGTTCTTTTCAGAATGAGACAATAATTGATAACAATTGCTAGAATAGGCAAACATCCATTCAAGATACTTGTAGCAAGAGAATGGTAGCTCACGGCCGTTAAATAGCGATAGGGAACTCCACAGACACCCGTTTTTAACACACGAGTCCAAAACATTAAGGGAAATGCAGAAATATGAGTGTAAATGCAAATGGTTACAATAACGGCTCTCCGCTTTAACAGAGAATTTTCTTCTTGAATGTGTTGTCCACGGATTAAAGGTTGTTGAAGTAAGCGGTATCTGCAAGGAATTGTTAAGAATTATATCGCTAGTTTCAATTTTTATACTGTTTCCGTTACTACAAAATATTTAATACACTTAAATACATTACGCTCATGAAGTAGATGCAGGCTTCCTTTGGCTTTTGGTATGGCAATCAATGTTGCAACTGTTGCAGAAAAAATACATATGTAAATTTTGTCTACAATAACTGCAACGTTAATTCCCATACTAAGAAACAAAGAAAGACATTTTATTGTTTATATTTATGTAATACTGTAATAATGTTGTATTATTAATATATAGTCATTGTATGTTTCTTTGATGGATGAGCCACTGCTCAAGAAATCTGTACGTAGAGGTGGCTTGCTTCGCGGTGCTAAGTATTGATATACGACAGTGGTTTTCTTAAGAGGTAAAGGAGATACATGTAAATATATATTATTATTATTTTACATGACAATCATACCAGCATATAAGCGTTTACCTCTAAAATTATTTTTTTTTTCTGTACTTGAGTAAGAAATGAAGTAGCAACAATATTCATTGTACAATTTGCACAAATATACAAGTATCAAATTTAGCATAAAATAATCAGGTGAGTGAGCATGTGGCCCACGTGTCTCTTTTGCTACTATTTCATACAATCGATTCAATATTATGCAGTCTTAAACATAAGGAATTGATGAAGCCTAAATTCTGATTTTAAAAAAAGGAGTTTTAAAAAGAAGGTTTTCTTTAAAAATGTAAATATAAATAAATCTTCAGCATTCACTTAATTGGCCTCCTGGATGAGAAAAAAATTGCACGTTTACAGGATACTACCAATCATATTGTAAAATTTGATCTGACGCCTGCTTAAGATGTAAGAAGGGTTTTAGAAGCATGATTTTTGTAAGGAAAAAATGGTGTTTTGGCCCTGAGGCTCCCTTTTGGCCTCCACTGTGGTGAAAACGAAAATTCTGAAACCCTTTTGTAAATCTACAGGACCTTACCAATCATATTCCAAAAGATGAATGGGCTACAGTACTGCGAAACTGTAAGAGAATCCTGGAAAGATGGCTTTGTAGAAAAAGTTCGGGGGAGGGGGTTGCCTCCAAGCCCCCCCCCCTTTCTTTAAAAATTGAAATTCCACAGCACATTGCTAACCTACAGGATATTCTGGTGTCTGGTGATTTGGCTACTGCATAAAGTTGAAGAGGATTTCTGGAAACTGGGAGTCCTTTTCACAAAAAATTTTAAGACTAAGTTTAAAATTTGACAACCATGTACGAGGGTTGTTCGAAAAGTTCGTGGACGATGTCAATCTTTGTTATACTACTTCCAAGAAATATAAAATAAGCACAGTATCATGTGTAAAAATATTTGTTTTGTTGATCTGTGAAATTTCATTCCATTCGATTTGATAGAAATTAATTTACTTCATTTTAAAATCAACATGTTTTGTAACCACGGCGCACACTTAAAAGCAATGTAACGTCAAAAACATAGCGTCAAGAGTTTCTTAAAAATTCTATCCCTATACATTCACACAGTATAGTCCAATACCCACGTATTAAAAACCTTTTTCAATCACTTGACATTTATTTTTCTAACAATTGTTCTCCTTTTATAATTTCCTTTGTTAATGTTTAATTTCTTTTACCGCTTAACTGTGCTTTCACAAGATCAGCAACTCTGAAGCGCCTACGTCTTTCCATGACGTCCCAACTTTTAAAAGTTTTCGTTCAGATTTTTACAGTTAAACCGTCTCTTCATAGATTGTCGTCGTCCGATACAGAGTCTCTGTCACTCAAATACCGCCTCTACCATTTACACACACATGCACTACTCGCTTGTGGCATATTTTCTGAGTCCTCCAACATTTTTAGCGTTTATTCAGGATTTTCCCAGAGTATAACACAAAACTGCACCGTTATCTGCTGCTCCGTAACGTTCTACGTCATCGTTTTTGTCGTTTTCAATGAGGACTACCTATCTTCTCAAATTGATTTCTTTTTACCGAAGCAAAATATTAAGCCAAAATTTGGAATAAGAATCGATGTAACAATTCTTAATTCAACCGTCTAGGATTTTTTTGTTTTTGCTCCATTTTACAGAGAAGATGACTACAGACATTATTTAGTGTATTGTTTGTAAATTACTAAATTTTGACCTGCGCCGCGATCCGATTTTTGCAGTTTTTAATTCTGGATAAGTTTTAAATAAATCATGATATTTTTGAAAAATTTAATACAAATCATTTAAATTTATTGTTAAAATATTTCTACCAAATTTGGATGACATATGACGTTAAATAAAAAAGATATGACAGAAGTCCACGAACTTTCCGAACAATCCTCGTACATGTATATTTTTTTAAAATAAATATATTAAATTTTTATAAAAGGATTATTTATAAATCATGTATTCCAATGTAATAATTTTTTTAATATAGGTAAAACATTTGAAGAAAATTGGAATTTTTTTTTACTTAGTCATAAGATACTTTGTATAAAGGTCCACAGGTTTTCGTAGAAAAAGGTCTTTTTTCGACCCCAGTAGGCCCTAGGGTGAAAATGTAAATTTTATAAAACCTATAGTGCACATCTACAGGACACCACGAATCATATTCCGTAAGATGATTGCTACTGTGAAAAAAGTAAGAGGAGTTCTAGGAACCAGGTTTCAAAGAAAAACATTTTTTTTTTCGAAAATCAATTGGTCCCCAGGGTCAGAATAAAATTCTGAAATCTCTTTGCACATTTACAGGAGATTACCATATTCAAAAAGATTTATTTGGCTACTGCGAAAAATGTTAGATGATGGAAGCTAAGAACCATTTAAAAAAAAAAAAAAAAAAAAGTCGTTTTTCGACCCCCCCTCCCCCCCCCCCCCCATTGGCTCCAAGGATGACAATGAAATTTTTAAACCCTCTTTATCATCTAAAGACACCAACTATCAGATTCCAAAAGATGAATTGGCTATTGCTAAAAAGTAAGAGACGTTTGTGGGAAAAGCTAATGTTACAGTCGGACAGACCAAGATATTTAACTTTCGGTAGAAAGTGCAGTTATAACATTTATAATATCATTTCAAAATACAATCATTTCAGGAATAGTCTTTCACAAATATTTTCCAAAATGTACCTAAAGAGCATATTCAACTGCATGTATGTAAGATCTTTTCTTCCCTTGCTATAATATAAAATTATATCAGGTGACAAAATCAACTTACCTTTGAAAGGCCATGACTGAATGAGTAATCAAAGAGATATAAAAAACTGCCTTTACTTCCATGGAAAGAATTTGACACATTGTGTTACCAAAAACCCAACGATCCGTAAAAAGTGTCACGGCATTTGGCACTAAAATGCAGAAAACTAGCAATATGTCCGAAACGGAAAGAAGATTTATGAGAGATTTGGTAAACTTTGAAACACCTTTGAATTTCTTGGATAACACAAAGAGCGTCCAGCCGTTTCCGGGCAGGGACACAGAGGCTACAATAATGATAAATACAGAAAAGACCCATTGAAGATTTTTATCACCCGTCTCATGGTCCGTCTTGTACTTCATCGTGAACATATCGGTATGGCTTTCGCTGATCAGAGGAGAGAGACGACAAACACAGATAGTAATTATTGTCTAAAAGTGGGCAATTAGACCCATCTAAAGTAGTGAAAATTGGTACTCATGGACCTTCTAATGAAATTTCCGTGTTTGATTTTCAAGCATCACCAATCAAAAACCAATCATTATGAAAATGCGGTCTTTAAAATACGCATTCTGAAAGTAATACTTAGGACAATAGTCCTTACTGATTTATAATCGACTTTTTCTTACGTATCTCTCCCTTTCATAAATGATCGTTGAAAATGTAAATAAATACTGCCCGCCACGTAGACGAAAAATCCAACGGACAGATGACCTATAGCATAACAAACCAAAATGCATCTCAATGTATACCACACAGATGCATTTGTCACCCAGAAACACCAAGTACCTACATGTAATATATTGTGTTAAAAATTATTTACGTAGGTCCCTAAATTCGGTGATCGACTCTTCATCCAAAATTTACTGTAACAGTTATTATGATTCAATTATTAACTTTAACGTACATTATTTTTTTTTTTTATACTTTTACTCACACCAAAATTTTTATGATAAAGACATGTCCATATCATTTTAAGGCTGTTGGTATTTAAGCAATTATTTTGATGTTATTCACGACACAAAATTTAAAACAAAGCATTTATTTTCCTAAAACAAATTCAAATGTATTGAAAAATAATTAAAGACATGAACATACATGTAACTATAAAAAAAAAAATACAGATATGTCCATCTTTCATCGAACAGCTTAATATACTCTCATTGTTTCAAGTTCATTATGTCAAATTAAGTAAATTTATAAATGTTTATGATCTATTGATTATTTATGAAAAAAATGCTCTTACAGAGATTTATCGATGTATGAAGTTTTTTTTTTAAATAATCCTTTATGGAATTAAATAACATAAACTAAGAACAAAACGAGGAAAAATTTGAATTTCAAGTCATTGGGAAGGTTAAGGTTAATTTTGTTTTACATACTTTAATTGTTCTCACCAATTTGTATCCGTTCAAATTGATAAAAATAACTTGTATAAAAAACAGTTGTTTTTCTTTATAAACTGTGCTATTGCAATAATATAGTGAGCTCAAGGTCATAGAACGTCATTGTTTATTATTAAAAAAAAATTTCGTAACTCTAATCAATTTGTATCTTTGTATGAAGTCTAATGAATATATCTTAAATAGTTTCCTTTAAACCAAGATAAAGGCAAAATGAGGAGTAGTAAGATCATGTTCATTAAAAAGGTCAAGGTCTTAACATTATGACAGTTCTTATCAATTGTATCTTTGTATGAGTTTGGTGACAATCTTTTAAACCAAGATAAATGTAAAATGACGAATAGATAAGTGGGGTCAAAATTCATAGGGAAGGTCAAGGTCAGAAAATTATATTACAGAATTGAATAGTCTCCACCAAAACGTATCAATTGATAAGTTTCGATGAAATTTTTATGAAAAGTTTCTTCTAAAATATGCTAAACACATTTAATAAGCTTTGCTGAGGTTAAGGCCATATGGAAGGTCAATATCAGAGAATTATGACACAGTTGAATAGCTCCCACTAATACTTTTCAGTACATGAGTTTTGACAAAAATATCTTGAATGGTTACTTTGAAACTGGGGTAAATACGAAATAGGGAATGATGCGGTCAAGGTCAGAGGGAAGGTCAGAAAATTCTGCCAAAGTTGAATAACTTTCATCAATATGTATCAGTTTATGAATTTTGGTTATCTGGAACAGTTTATTTAAAACTGAGCTAAATGCAAAATGTGACGGACGGACGTACGGGACAAAAGCTAGACAGAAGGACGGAAGTCTGACATAAAAAAATATTAGGCCTACATGTATATGACCCAGCCATATTCCTGGCGGGGCTTAACAATGCTTATAACTTGTAAATATATCATGTAAATAATTAATTAATAATTTAAAATTTAGTGCCTTTTTCCATGAACACAATATTATGGCAAATCAAGATATGGCTAAACAGACTAATACAAAGAGTACAAATGTACACCCCCCACCCCTTAAATAATATGCTCATAGCACTATATACATATACGTATATAAGCGTTAGTTCAGCTAGGTGTGGACGAAGTCCTTAGTTTTATGAGTTTAATATTCGGTGATACATCCTTACTGTCACCAATCCTTTTACTTTTTCTTTTACTACACTTCCCTGTTATCTTGTCACACCTCACTCTTGTTAGATCCAACAGACAGATAGAACCCAAAACTACTGAAAGAATGACCACTCCCAGAGATCCTATGCTAGTTGCAGAAACTCTATGATCCGCTATGCTGATTTTGCTTCGTCTATGTGCAGAAGTGTTTCTTTTATTAACGGTTAACTCTTTCTTCAGTTGCTCCACTTTTTCCGCCAATGTCAAATTGGAGTCCGTCATGTTTACTGTCAAGGAGCACGGACATTCACATAACGTTTTTGCTGTTGTCCTTTCTGTTGTTGCTATTGTTGTCAGCTCCTCTGTTGTTGTTTGTACAACTTCAGTTGTTGTATCTGAAGCAAAGGTTTCAGTTACAGTAAGAGAGTTGTTAATCTACGAGTAGACTTTGGAGGAAACAAGATGTGTATGTGAAACACTGTCAAGGTCAAATGGTCAAAATTAATGGTGCCCAAGGAAAGGCCTTCTCACAAGAAATACACATGTGAAATATGAAAGCCATAGCACCAATCGTTCAAAAGTTATTTCCAAGGTTAAAGTTTTTCAAAAGTAAGTCAAACTCCTAGGTCAAGGTCAGAGGGTCTAAGTTGCTGGTATTCATGGAAAGAATTTCATATGCGCAATATGAAAGCCCTAGCACCAACCGTTCAAAAGTTTGGCCTAGGTTAAGTGTTTCAAAAGTAGATCAAACTCCTAGGTCAAGGTCAAAGGTCAAAGTTGATGGTATCCAAAGAAAGGTCTTGTCAAAAGAATTACACATATGAAGTATGAAAGCCCTAGCACCAATTGTTCAAAAATTATGGCCAAGGTTAAAGTTGGGTGAAATTTTGCAAAACTGGGTCAAACTCCAAGGTCAAGGTCAAAAGGTCAAGTATGATGGTATCCAAAAAGGTCTTGTCACAAGGAATACACATGATGATGTGAATTATAAAAGCCATAGTTCCAACCAATCAAAAGTTACTGGCAATGTTAAAGATTTTGCGGACAGACAGACGGACGGACAGGGCAAAAACTATATACCCCCCAATCTTCGATTAAGGGGGCAAAATGCACTATAACCATGAAATTATATACTCACCTGGTTCTGCACACAGGTCGGTGACGTTCGGTTCTTTATTAGTCGTGTAGGACATATTGTAGGAACCTATGAAAATTGTATTTCAAACATCAATGAAACTTGTAATGCATCATATATCTTTAACCTGGTACAACAAAAATATTCTCACAATTAAAGCTACACTGTATATACGGCGTATCTGAGCTAAAAAATAAAAAAGAGATTAAGTGTAGATAAAAATGTTATTTGTTATTTACGTTCAAATTAAAATGTTCACAGATTTTGAACTTGAATAACCTCATGTTTTCCATAGTCAAATTGACTTTAAACTGTGTCTGTTATTTAATTGCGGAGTCGGAAAATAAATCGGTTATTGTTTTAAATTTCTAATATCTTCGAAACGTGATTGATTTAGATTGTGTAATTTACAGGAAAGTCCTATCTTTACATAAAGTAATAAAACAAATTGAAAGATCTTTTTAATTTTAATTAGTCTGAATTTATAAAAATACGCCATATATGACTTTAATTGAAGATGGCAGTAATGATACTCGATACCAAATAAGACAGAAAATTAAATTTTAAAATACGTTTACGCTTTTATTGATATACAAGTAGATAAGTATCCAAACCTTGTGGGTCACAGTATTGTATACCAGAATACAATTCCGGAAGGTAACAGATATTGTAGAAGGGGTCGTTGTTGATAAATGAAGACCTTATTATATGGCAGACGGTAAAATCGTCCAAAGTCAGGAACCGATGTCTACACCCAAGCAGTTGCCCACAGTAAGCCCGGCAATCCGCATCTGTCTGCGGAGCAAGATATACCGACTCATTGCAAGAGTGGACACAAGGTAGCTCTTTGAAAAAGAAACGATGTTTTTGGTTTCTAGATGCTAATTATAGCTTAGATATCGATCGAAAATTTCTCTTTCTTTTTATTCTTTTTGTTTTTATTTAAAGCAAGGTCCATTTTCTCTCCTTTTTCATTTAAATTTAACTGAATTTTAAATTCTGTTTGATAACTCATTTATCATTATATGTACGTTGACAGAGGTCTTACTTAAGCGGTTATGTTCTGTCATAAAAATAGTTGAAATAAAACTGCCCGTGAAAACCAAAAAGAAAAGGAAGATGTCTGCAACTATGCATGTTAATTTCATGTATATAGTTATATCTTCTACGTTATATTAATGTTTTTTTTATAGGCAGTAATTCTATAAGAATAACACTTAAGTATAAATAAGAATATTAGGTATAGTACCCCTCTTGCTCCCATTTATTATCTTTCATAAGATGCTCAGAGAAGTGTCAAATTACCATCCATTAACTTCATGCAAACGAAGTTATGTTCTTTGTCACAAGACTCGCCCAGCCAGTACTTGTGTATATTAGAACCAAAAGGTACCCAGTATACATCAAATAAAACGCAGGGATAACCCACGACGTATGAAGATCTAGGAGAGTCCTCCCATTCCAAATAGGTCACGTGTGAACAGTTGTCATGGTAAAAGTCAGTTTTGTTGTTTGGATCTCTATTGTGCACACCCATCCAGTATCTCAATTCATAAAGTCTTCGGGGTAAGGACTCGGTTGGAATTCTGAAAATAGGTTTGAAAAAGCAAAGACGTCAATGACTGGTTTTCAGGATTTAAAGAGTCGTTTGAGATATTTGTACTTTGATTCTCACACATTCGAATAGATTATCCATATGAACTTTTTTCTCGGTTGTAGTTTGCAATCTGTAGAAGTTTTCCACGAGATGATAAATTATTGAAAAGAGAATTAAGTGTATTTGAACCTATCATAAAATATCTTCTAGAATTTATTTTATTACGGTGAAACTGATTAATAAAATAATTCTGAAAGAGTGGAGAATTTTTTAGCGGCAAGTGTTCACTAAATTAAGAAAGAGGTACATTTACCAATGTTGTACCAATGGTGTGGTTTGTACATGTTCGTGTAAGATTTCTTTAAAACAGATAATATAGGATTAGAATTTTAATAAATATACATGTAGGCAAGTCAAGTGTTTACATTCGTTTAAGTGACAGTGGCAACACTGTTCGTTATTTTAAAAAAATTGGAGAGTAGAGTTTTTGAATCCACTTGTTTAATGTAGTTTACATGTATTTCAAATCTCATTGAAATAAAATAATCAGAAAAATGTGTATGCACTCTGGACAGACAGACATATAATGGTAACGATGTGGAAGTTGTGAATCAATTTAACTATTTAGGAATGTTATTTAACTATAATGGTAAATTTTTATCCACACAGAAACATTGTGCTACACAAGGTAACAAGGCAATGTTTAGTATTTATAGTAAAATGAAAGATTTAAATTTCAATGTTGAGACTCAGATTAATGTGTTTGATACTTATGTTAAAAGTGTGTTATGTTATGGAGCTGAAATATGGGGGTTTCATAAAGGTCAAGATGTTGAAAGAGTGCATATTAATTTTTGTAAAAGAATACTTGGTGTAAGAAAAAATACTTGCAGTAGTGCTGTTTATTATGAGTTAGGTAGAATACCACTAGATATATATAGAAAGCGCAGAATATTACAATATTGGTTAAAATTAAGAAAAAGTAATAATTGTATATTGAGTGCATGTTATCAAGATATGGTGGAAAATAAAGACCCCTGGATTATGAGTATAAAAATGAAATGTACACTCTAGGTTTAGGTGACTTGTACCATATTAATAAAAAAGATAGTATTATATTAGACATAACATACAATAGAATGTGTGATGTTTTTAAACAAAAAGCTATATCTGATATATGTAGATCACCAAAATGCATGTTATATAAGCATTTAGTTGACTATTTTTGTTTGCAAGGTTATTTAAAGAAATCTATACATGTAAAATACAGAAAAACAATTACTTGTTTTAGACTCTCAGCACATAATTCAAAGATAGAAACGGGAAGGTATGAAAATTTAATAAGGAGTAATAGGAAATGTGATTTATGTAATTTAAATGATATTGAAGATGAATTTCATTTTTTATTCATTTGTCCAGTTTTTCATGATTTAAGAGACAAATTCATCAAACATTACTACTCCCGAAGACCAAGTGTCTTTAAACTAATACAACTATTTTGTAGTACAAATACCAAAGATGTAAATCAGTTAGGTAAATATATATATCATGCTAATAAGTTACGATTAGAATGTTTAAAACAATTAGCTAAATAATAGAATGTATGTATCACAAGTTTGTAAGTGTATATCATGATATTGTACTATGTATGTAACTGATAAATATATTATATTGTACAGTAATGCCTATGGGATGTACTTCCCACGGAATAAAGAACTGAACTGAACTGAACTGGACAGACAGACAGATGGCCACATGACATATTTCCAGCGCATCAATTTAAGGCGCATTAATTGCGTGGACCCTGAGGTCCACGCAGAAAAAGCGGGGTTAAACCGGATGCCATGGGCTTTCGTCAGGCTACGCATGCGCGAGAATGCTAGAGAGTTCGCCTCTAAGACAACTTGCCCTTAAAACAATTCGCCCTTTTGAATTAGAATATGCCAATCAATGGCAAACCTCGCTCAAAAATCTGCACATCGTGTTTACGCATTCTTTGGCGTAACCAAGATATGAATTTCTCTTAATTTCATACATGTATATCCTTATATACAAACTAAATTCTATGGTACAAGCATTTCAAATAAGTAGGAAGAATTTATATACGAGTAGATAGCTAATTAACAGCTTGAGCATGTTGAATTAAAAACTTAATTTAACCACTAAGTTTTAAAAGATAGTCTTTACCATGGTTACCGGCATTAGTTTTGTGCATCAAGGTTCGCAAAATAATTTGATAGACAGCAATCCAAATATAGCTTGATAAACATGATAAAGGCCTGTAGAAACGTTTTCCATGTGGGGGAGAGGGAGAAACATCAAAAAATAAAAATTCTGTGTACTACAGATCTGTCGTGTACCATCTATCTTTCCAGTGATAGAATATCTTCCGTATAAATTCAGTACAGATGTCAAGTCCCAGCCGTTATAGATTACATATATCGAAAAAGCCCAATTTTTTAAATAACAATTTTGCTATGAATGTACAATCACTCAAAGTAGGCAGATCATTGTAGAAAATCTTAACGAAATTTTAACCTGTGCCACCTTTCAGAGTAACCAATGAACTCGTCCATGGATGCATTGACGATCGTTGAAACAAGAATAGATATGGATAACCCCATATCAAAAATATTCGACTTTTAATTTACTCCAATTTTCACTAGAAAAAAAACTGCACATGTTATATATGAAACTGATGTATAGTTCTTCATGTCCGTAGCAAATACCGTCACCAGTCTAAACGTCACTAGCAAACAGTGCACACACCTGTGCTTGCAAGACCAAATAGCCTAGGTCTACACAAGTGCGATGAGATTGTCAATCGCATCTTCTCAGACCTTCTGGCGAGCTCGGTAAAATACGTTGTTTTGCCGAGAAGTTACGATTGCAGGTGTTGTATATATTAACCATTCCGTTATTTAAAAAGAGACAGCGGAGAAAAAACATACACACACACATTAATCTTTTTTGTTTTTAAATTGATCGAGTTAATCGTTAACCTAGCATCGTTTTAGATAACTCGAGACCCTCTAGTGCCGAGACCCTCTAGTGCTACAGGGTCGGATACAACAGTTTTTGAAAAAAAAGGGGGGGGGGTTCTAGGTCACACCGCAGGCACTTGCATTTAAGCCCGTAGCAACGGTTTTCAAAGGGGGCAACCTCCAAAAAGAGTTGACAAGCAAAACTAAATAAATTAATTTAAATATCAACCTGTGTACCACACTGTAAAATCCTATTTCGGGGGGAAAGGGGGGGGGGGGCTTCGTCTAACTTTTCGGTACATTTTGATTTCTTTTAAATGTTTGATTTTCCGTATTTTGAACCTTCCCGCAACAAAAGGTGCGGGAGAGCTTCCATTGCAAATCAAAACTTATATATTCAAATTATAACGAAAGATTATTTTTTAAAGAAAAAGTGAGCCCCCCTTCCCCACATACTACGGGGACATTTTGAACCTTTCTCTTCATTGATTAAAATATCTCCATAATATAAGGAGATAAATATTCTCTTATGGATACTCCCTCTTAAAGTTAGTTACTTTAGAAGATGCTATGTACGTTCGCCGGAATCTTCCGATGATATCAAAATGAGCTTTGACCGAGTATATAAGGCCATAATAAAAAAAAATCCTAGATTCTCATCCCCGCCTGCCCCGATTTTTTTTACCCCCGCCTCGATTTTTTAAAAACTTTCATGTTTCGTGTGGGTTGTCGAGGCCCGGGGCCGGGGTTGTGAAGATACACGGAGGATAACAATAAGCAAAACTCTATCTAGAGTGCAGAAAGGGCAGAGATTGGAGTACTTATTTTATTGAAAATATTAGACGTAAAAATATCTACATTACAGAAGAAAATTCTCTCTCTCTTTCTCTTCCTGCAAAAATAAAGGGGGTCCATCACCCGAACCCCCCCCCCCGGATCCGCCAATGGAGTTAAAATTCAACCATTACGATACCTGCACGCTTAAGCCTCTTTTAATTCTATTGTTAATTTTAAAGGCTACTTTACAATTGTGATACATGTAGATACCTAGATCAACATTTCATATTCACATCATTTCAAGGTCATGATTTTTTTTAACATTACAGCCTAATTAAGCAGACTTAAATAACGATGAAAATTACAAGATACATGTAAAAAAAAAATTAAATTTAATTACACCTTTGTAAAATCACTAAATCTGGAAATTTTCTTTGAATTTCGTTTAGAAACACATGCATATGGTCCACGTATTGCAGTCTTTTTTTAAAGGACAGCAACTTGTTTAAGTTCCTTTGGTCTTCACTGGATAGAGATAAAACAGACTAGACTCATGTAAGCCACGACATGCCTATACTCACAAAAGAAGTTTCCACATGGACCATGCATTTCTATCCTCCATAGACAGTAACCATTGATCGTTGTTGCGACAAATTTCTCTGGCCTCGTTCCAGGTGTGGTTTGCGTTGTATATAGTAAAAACAAATCTCTGATTGGTCCATTTCGGTAATGACATCGAAATGGCTATAATGGACAAGATATTCATGGAAAGTTAAAAGAATATTAATTATTTTATATATATTTCATGTGGAAAATTGCATCAAAGTTGACAAAAACAAGAAAGACACCCAGGAATAAATAGAGGTCATCCGAGCACCAAGAATTTCCCAAAACATGACCATTTTTACACCCTCCCACCCCCGGTACGAGAAATGTGGATCCATGTAGCATTAATTCTACAATCTACAATTTTTGCGAAAACGCCTTGTATTTTATCACAATGCAAAAATTAACCTTCTTGAAAGTCAAGAAATTAGAGGATTATTTATTAAGAAATATTTATAATTTTATTCCTTTCCTTATACCAGCATTAGCAACTTAGCCCAAACCCTGATAACCCAAGGGACAGGAACAATATATTTATTATAGGGACAACTGTTCATTATAAAATAGTAATTATGCAAACTGCTTAAGTCCAGGGGGGGGGGGGGGTTAATGAATTTTTAATGTTTAACCAACTTTGTAGAACTCAATACATGAATTTCACGATTTTAGATATTTACTACTATTTGTCACAGTCGCCCGCGTGACGCAGTGGTTAGAGCGTCCTCTCTAGAGTCGCGAAGTAAGAAGTTGATCCTTACGTCGCGGGTTCGAATCCACTGTGGGACGTGGAGACCAGTCCTTCGGATGAGACTGTATAAACCGAGGTTCCGTGTTGCAGTAGGTGTTGGCACAAAAAAGATCCCTCACTGCCCGATGGCCCTAAGTGCCGAGCATAGGTTAATTTGTAGCCCCCCACCGGCAAATTGTGGCGTCTCCTTCTGAGTGAAAAATTCTCGAGAGGGACGTTAAATAACATACAAACAAACAAACTATTTGCCACATATAGGAGTAAGATCAATTCAATGTATTTTTTACTTAACCTTATCGCCCCACTCTGTTTTCCTTGCTTCTGTACACACTACTCTAAGAGACTCGGATTTGAACAATGGTTTTAATGTACACGTCTATAAGAAGATTCTATTATGTAAATTCAACAAAATGAATCCTTCCTGACGAAGAATTTAAAAAAAAAACTTTCCTCACATTTCCCTTTTCAAAATTTTGGGCAATTTTGTCGTTCAAATCTAACCTTAGACGAAATGAATTTGTGAAAATTGAATCCATTATAATTAAATTTGCATCACATTTCTTGCAAAATACATGTATTATGGCAAATTTTTATCTTGCTCTCTTGGGAAGATTTCTTTCCGATTTACAATGTAAACTATATTTTGACTTTTTGAAAACCCAAGCATGACTTTGATAGCTTTATTTGTGAATTATATGTCATATATCAGATATGATTTCTTCATAAAGAAAAGTACGACATATCATTTATTTTGAGGAGGAAGTCTTTTCAGACAAAACCTTGGCTTTTTGTTTGAATCAATGTTCTATTTGTTACATGTAGGTTGTGTCAACTGTAGATAAAATTGAAAAGGGTTTGTTGAAGATCAAGCTGAGAATACAAAAAAGACAATGAACAATTTTTCATTATATTAAAAAAAAAAACTCATTTAAGATAACTATTATATAAACCTGAAAGTCTTGTAAAAAATGTTTTAAATACGAGTAAAGTAATTTAAATATTTCAAATTAAAGTTGAAATAAAAAGTGTACTTACTTATGGTTATCATAATGCAGGACACGCAATATAAGACTCTCTGCATCTGAACAGAAAACAAAGACAAATTGTACACATTATTGAAAATAAATGAAAGTTTCATTGTTTTCAAGTTGACAAAAGTGCAGACATATTCATGGTAAATCAAGAGTCTATATAGCTGTGACCTTTTAACACTCGTAGTATTTGTTTTTATGGACAATACCCTCCATTTCCATTAAAAATTGTCGGGATTTGATTCATATTGCTCGGAAATCAATGCACATACTTAGGCCCCCGTAATGTCGGATTTTAGTGGCATTAGATTCAAATTTCAATATCTGTAATTGCCACTCCTTACATATCAGCATGTATTGCATGAATTAAATATCGATTTTTGTTGTTGTAAGTAATAAGTGATTTGAAAATTTAACCATGAATACCTAGAATTAATTTCTAGTATAAAAAATCCTTTATGTGTTTTAGAATAATTATTGCTATGCCTTATTATCGACACAAAGAATGATATACATGTAGGTATGACGTAAATCTAAATACCGGTATTATCTTCTTCACACTTTCATTTTGGGGTGTTAAGTTGTTAAATAGTTGAAATAGGGAAATCTGCAACAATAGAAACCCAAAGAAGCTAAAGGTGGAAAATTAAGGAAAGACCCTCTAACCCACATGAATGTCACCATTGCTTAGCCCTCTCTCTCTCTCTCTCTCTCTCTCTCTCTCTCTCTCTCTCTCTCCAAAAGTTAGATTAGCTACATAAGAAATGGACTATATCTCCTCCAGGACTTCTTAATAAATATCTCAGCATGAAAATTCTACATTTTCATTAATTCTGTACTTTTCCCATTGATTAATGCTGGAAAAATCTAGTGGATTTATAAATGGTTGATCAACGATAAATACCGCTAGAATTAGCACAGCCGCAGGGAGGAAATTGAAACCCATTTGAATCGAACTTCAATACGGATAAAGAGTAGAAGAATTAATGTGAATTAAAGAATTTCGATAAAAACATGTCCCATGACGGTTGATTAACCTTTTTAATATAAACTTACGTTTGTGTACTAATATAGGTATTGTCATGCGAATTTGCAAAGATGAATAAATCGAGTATTTAGAGACTGCATCGATTATATTAATGAAATCTAAATAAGCTAAATAAGTAACAACAACTTTTTGTAGTAATTCGTGGATTTATTTTTCTTTGAAGATAGCATAAAAAATAAGGGTTTACAAGAAATAGTCTCTAGTTCTACATTGTGGTTTATTTTAAAATTGTAAGAGTTAACTAAAGTTAAATGCAACAAAACAATTTAATACCGCACTAGAGATACTGTATTTTCTGAGCTTCATTTTTTAAAAATTATTTTTATTTATTTTGTTTTTTATTTAATTTATTTATTCTATTTTTTTGCGGTTTGCAAAAGTAAAAGAAGCATCCAAAAGTTGCCTGTAACATTCTTTCTAACATTTTTTTCCGCGATATTAACATTTTAGTTTTTGGGAAGGGGGGGGGGGGTCCTTAATTATAAAGAAATATACAAGAAATATACAGCTCTTATATAATAAAACGCAGCATAGAATTACAATAAAAATACATGTATTTTTAAAATCTATCAGAACAACGTATTCCACTGGTACTAAATTCTAAACCCCAATTAATCACACACAAACAAATGAATTACATGTACACAATAACAAATTGTTTTTCAAATATTTGTAAATTGATATTGCTGTGAAAATCATTCCTCCGTGTTCCGTGAAATCTTTCATTAAGGCAGATCCAATATTCAGTAAAAGAACGTTTTGTTGATCATTTATCATTTTTATTTATAAATTATTTCAGAAAGATAAGAAAAAAAATTCACTTGCCTTAAAATTGTTTTTGTTGAAAAAGAAATCATCCACCACTCTTGTAGGTCATCATTGAATGGAATTGCGGTACCAATTAAACTATGATAAACTTAAAGAGTATGTGTGTTGTATGTTTTTAATAGAGTTTCCTGTTAGATATGGATCCAAAATAAATCGAACACGTCAATCATAAAGACAGCCATTGACCAGACGTGTGTCACGTGTTCAAGCAATCAACGTGTTGATTAGCCCTTCCATGAAAATCTGACGATCATAAACAAGCCATTGTTAATTGTCATTAGTTTACTACAATGTTTAATTCCACATTGAGGGAATGCTTACACTGCGAGACGGACAAGCCGGTTTAGACTGTATTGTACGTACGAGGTATATAGCCTACCAGCAGCTTAAGCTTCCATCAGGTTTATTTTACATACCGCGAGTAGAACAAAGGCCTAAAATATAATCTGTTCAGAAAAAAAAACTACATCTATCCATCAATTTATAATCTACAAGCAAATACATTCTCAAAGAATTAAAAGCTCTGATAGCTTGAGTTGCCAACAGAAGTTCGAATTTAATTCTTTAAAATATGATTGCGCTGAGGATTTTGACGAAATAAAAGGTCAACAGGACACGCTGCTGACCTGAGTTACATTAAATATAAACAAACCACTGCATTGTGGTCGTATACCATAAATCTAAATTATAAAAAACATATAAAGCATATCATTATGCTTGCATATTCGTTTGAGAAATATCATATATGCATGCAACTGCATTTTGTGTTTGAGGAAGCCATTTTTATCTTATCTGAAAACCCGAGCCTTTATTTTTGCCTTTACTATAATACTCTCTGGAAATCAAGTTATAAATCAAACCATGTGTATGCTTGGAAACTTCTTTATTTTTTTAAATTTTACTTTTTGGGGGGGAGGGGGGGGGGTCAGCAAAATATTATACCCGAAGAATTTACAACAACTCTTGCGAGACTACAGCGAAACTGGACGAGACTAGCACTGCAAAAGGATTAGGTAAAGTATACCTAGGAATTTAAGTACATGTAGTTGTATTTTCTGTATACATGTACGTAGAAAAATAAATTATATTACTTTTCAGTTTTTACCACTGAAAAAAATTTCAGGAATTCAATGTACCCCAGTCTTTCTCTAGAATTATTATACTTATTCAAACTTCTTTAATCAGTATTCATGTTTTCTGAATCATTTATTAAAATATCTTTTCGATGAAATTTTAAAACTATCTTCTTTGAAAAAACATGCACATGTAATGTAAACACCATTACAGTACACAATAAGCAGTGTCCCATTGTTAAAAAAGAGTACATGTACATTAAATATCAATGTACTGTTTACTGCTGAATATCTTTTATTATCAAAACTGGTTTTAACCTTAAACTTTTGAATGGGTCACGAGAGACTGTGTTGCTTGAATTTAAATTATAACTTGAATTTCACAAGAGAAATCACAATAACGTCCGCGAGGTTGACTCTTTACTTTAATGATGATGCTTGAATTTTAATATAAAATATTTTGTCTTTGTTGTTCTTGATCATAGGAATTTCCAAAACATTTCTTTTGAAATTAATGAAAATAAGACACCATTAACCCTCCTCCCCCCCCCCCCCGTCTGTTTCCGTGGATGAACCTGAAAATGCATTATTGGCTAAATCATATACTTATAAAATACTGGAATCGTTTTCATTCGACGGGACAAAATTTTAATTTGTGGATTGCCAGATAAGAATATTATTTCTTCTTTTCTAGTATTTGTTAAGTATATCAAATATATTTTTGAAAATAAATATTAGTATATAAGTATAATTTCATATAATGATATGAATTCTGAGTACAAACTATTATATATGCATGTATATACAGTTAATCAAAGTATACCGTCGAACAAGGAAGTTGGTAAAATCTGGGACCCGTTTTACAAAAGAACTTACGACTAAGACCAAACGTTTATTCTGCTTATAACTTTCTAATTTACATTAAACTGAAAATGGTTTTAATCTTTTTAAGAGGAATGTAGAAATATATTTTTACGCTAGTAATTTTAAACAGAATCCTTAATTTTGCAAAATTTTACAATCAACTTAAGTTTTTGGTCTTAGTCGTAAGTTCTTTTGTAAAACGAGCCACTGATTCCTACAGGAAACTATGTTTATTCCACCAACCGCTTCTGGTCCGCTGATTTGCCGATCTCAAAGGTCATAAAACTGTTATCTACTGGGGGGATACATTGAATTCAGGTGAATTTTAGAGATTAAACAAATATAAATGAGCCAGTTTTATTTATATAGTGGAAAACAGAAGAGGTTCATTAACCTTCCATTCATTTGTCTGTCATGGTTGGCTTTAATTCAATGGTTAATTGGAAATGACTGCAATTTGAATTTAACTGCAAAAAAGGTCAAATTCGATTCAATTAACAACAGACTGGCTACCAATTGTAATCTTCTCCAGGATTTTGTACTATATAAAAAATAAAAACATTTCGAACTTAATTTTGGATATTTCCTGGCTACAAATCGTATACTGACCATCAATAAAACACATGTGCATTTCTTCAAGAATACAACTACATATTCTCGAAGAAACAATTCTCTATCAGGCCTTTGTAAATTATGTTCATATGCAAGTTAAGCGGTTTCAGATGTAACAGGAAACTGAGGAAAGGAGAAAATTTATGGCTGGACTGGGAATCGAAACCGGGACTTCAGCTGTATATTACATTGTTATCGCCCTCTTTTGTCCCTGGTCGGACTTTCACCTTCATATCGAGCGGCACATGGTTACATGCAACGGCACCAAATATAAACAGGAAAGATCGAAGGATATTTATGGCTGGACCTGGAATCGAACTCCTGCAAGTTTCTAGTCTGATGCTAATATACAATAAGCCACACAGAACACCCCGTTCCACACAACACAATAAAAGCAAACTGTGATTAAGGGCTGGTACACACGATAAGGCTTGCCTTATAAGTCATAGAACTTAAGTTCTAGCCTTACTGTGTAGACCCTTAATACACAGTTTATCGAGCCTTAAAAGTCTGACTTACAAATAGAACACTGCTCTATTTCTTAATACAAGACTTAGCTGAAATTTTCTTCTCAACCAATGAAAATCATTCGCTCAAATGTCATTCTATTTTTATCAAACCATACACATGGGTATATTGAAGTGAACACAAAGTATTTTCGAATAACCTATTTGAAATACCCACAAATGCTTCTGTTCAACCTCTTTCTCTTTTTAAGAAGTGTGAATGTACTTGTTGGTATAATTATTACAAAGCCTAGTAATCTATTCTTATATTTTAATGACTGAATGCACTATTTACGGCTGGAAACACGTGGAATTTATGGAAGTGTTGTATATAATCTTGTAAGTCTTGCCTTAACGTGTGGACACGAGAGCCGTACGTCCTGCAAAACGTAAGGTTTTAGACTTATAAGGCAAGCCTTACCGTGTGTACCGACCCTAAGACACACACGATTTTAAAAATTATATGTTGCCCTCAGTGAGATTCGAAATAACGACCCCTGGTTTACGAGACCAATGCTCTAACCACTGAGCCATGAGGGCTACTGACAACGCTTCGTAACAGTCTTTATATATTCGTCACAATACATATTGCGTATATATTATGACGTCACTTATGACAAGGATGAAGGAGAAGAAGGCAAAAGTGAAGCCAGTATTTACATGACCGTTAATATTTTCTTAAAAGATCATACAATGTTCAAGTTTTCTGTTACTCCTAAACGACTGTTACAAAACGCAATGACAGAAGGACCATCAAAAAACAGTTTTACATGGTTTTTCCTTGCAAAATCCTATGTGAAAGAGTCTTGGAAATGTGTATTTTTGAAGACAACAGACAGACTCCAAATTTAAGAACCATTACATACATTTAAATCATAGAATTGCAAATTATACAGAGTTCCATGCTCCGTAAACATTTTTAATATTGGAATGAAAGACAAAGATCGATCAAAATTAAAGCTAAAAACGGTGAAACACTGCAATAAAAATGTTTTATATTCTATGTACAGCGAGTTTCTTTTTTCTAACAATATTTTTCATATTTGCAGAAAAAGTTAATGTTGATTGTAATGTTGACTTTACTAATGATATACCAATAATATACATGTATGTAATTTAATTTTTTATTTAGAAAATATAGCAATATAAAGATAGATCTAAAGATAGTATATAAAACTAATAAAACCAACCAAATGAAAAAATGTAAATTTTAATAATAGACTATGAAAGGAATATATGTATGATAAAACAAAATTTAAAAATTAAATGTATGATACTATATTATGATTATAGAGGAAATCGTTCAAGTAAAAGAAAAATATGTAATTAATAGTTGGGCAAAAATTATGAATTCAAATTATAAACTTTACTTTTTTACGTGCACATTATTTACATTAACGGTCAATATACAATCATCCATTGAACTTTACTTATTTTTGCAACACACAATATTTAATTTATTCATTATGAATGTATAATTACATGGTCTGCCGGATAATGACGACTACAGAGTATACTTTCGAGCTCGCTTTCTTAACATCAGGTTCTGAAACAAGTAACATTCATGTAAGATGACAGCAAGTTGTTACAAAATCGAAAAGTCTAGGAAAAGATTCTAAACATGTTCTACACCAAGCCTAAACTTGACAGAGCTAGCATCAGATCTTCTTGTGAAATAATCTTCCCTCTGCAGAGTGCTCTCATTTCCACAACAGATTGGTTAAGACTACAAAAAAGAATCAAAGAACATCTAGTGCCTACATACTTTCAACATTTTCTATGGTCTAGAGAATTTAGTGCTTTGACTTAAAAAAAATATAAATAACTTCCTACTTTAAACTCTGTATTAAACTTTAGATAGTGATCAATATATCATAAACATATTTGTTTTAAATGTTGTATATTTTATGATTAAAGGAAGACAGTAACTCACATTAAATCCTGTTCAATCTGCAATACAGATATATCAACTTCCGCTTCCTGTGCACAAATGTTACGGTTGACAAGCTCCTGTTTCAAACCAGTCACAAACTCTTCAAAATTACTGTCAACCAATAGTTTCCTTATTTTGCTCTTGTATGAACCACCTATACTGCCTAGAAGAAGTTTGTAAATAGCACATCATAAAGTTAACAGATCAATAGAGTTACATGAACATGTAATCAAACCAGAGGCCTGTTCAACAGAGCGAGCAACATTTCTGTTGGAGGGATAAGGAATTTTGGCGAGCGCTCGCGAACGTTCCCTCTGTTGAACAGGCCTCTGGGGCCCGTTTTATAACAAGAACTTACGACTGAGACCAAAATCTAATTCTGCTAATAACTTTCTAATTTACATTGAATAGAATATTTTTAAAAGGTATGTAGAAAGATACTTTTACTCTTGCAATTTTATACAGAATAATTAATTTTGCAAAATTTTAAAATCAACTGAAGTTTTTGGTCTTAGTCGTAAGTTCTTTTCTAAGCGGGCCCCAGCTGGTCTAATTCCAATTCGAAATTAAAATATAAAATGCATATATACTTGGAATATGGAATTATAATAAAGGTTGATTAGAAAAGACATGTTATACTAATTATGCAATAATCGTGTGGATAGTTATAAATAATAAGACCTACCAATCAATGATCTGGGATGACCGTTGTGAGGTACACAATTGTAATGTCCTGGAACATTGACACAGGTCAAAAAGGGGGGACAATTATTTAATGTTTGGCTTTGACACTCATCTACATCTTCTGAGCAGTTGTGCCCAGCGTATCCTTGAGCACATGAACAATAGAATAAGCCTTTTTTGTATACAATACATGTGCCTCCATTAAAACACTTTTGAGGAAAACACGGATCATTCTCCGTGCAATTATGTCCGATCCATCCATCCGCACAATTGCACGTGAATGTTTGATTATTATTTGCACATGTTCCATTATTTTCGCATGGTTTCTGAAGACAGAAATCTTCCAGATCGCAATCTGTCCCTAGCCAACCAGAATTACATTTACATTCATAAGTATTGTTGGAAATTGAGCAGTTGCCGTGAATGCATGGATCGGGAGCACAATAATCAGTCTGATTACAATCTGGACCAGTAAATCCAAACGAACACGAACACGTGTAATTCTGGGATCCCACAGATCCTGTGGTACTTATAGAACACGTTCCGTTGTTCAGGCACGGACTTGATACACAGTAATCAAACTTATCACAAAGTTTGCCAGTGAAGGTTTGTGGACAAGTGCACTTAAAACCACTGAGATTGTTGCTGCAGGTCCCGTTATTCTGACATGTAATATTAGCACAGTAATTCTTTTGTTGACAGTTTCTTCCCATAAAACCTGTAGAGCAATTACAGTTGTAAGTTCCGTTGACCGCGGTACACGTTCCATTGTTACCACATGGTGACGACTTACAGGGATCGTGACAACGGAAACCATCATCTTCATTGGTACAGCGGTACCCATGCGTACAAGGATAAGGCGTACAGTTGTCTATTTGATCACATTTTTCTCCTGCATATCCTGGCTCACAACTACACAATATATCAGATGTATTAGTATTAATCGAACAGTTTCCATGATGACAAGTCGACTGTGTGCATGATAAGCAGTCAAAACCTCCTAGTATGTTAATACATAGATCTCCTGCACTGCACGTATTGGACCCGTTAGCACATTCATCGATGTCATTTTCGCATGCAAGACCTGACCACGTAGATGGGCATTTACATGTGAACTCGTTGCCTTTTTGTTCACAGGTACCATTGTTTCTACAGGGATGATATTTGCAGAAGTCTTCGTACTCACACATTTTACCCGTGTATCTACTATCACAGTTACACCAGAAATCATCTACCATGTCTTGGCATGTACCACTGTGTTGACACGGATTGGATGCACATTCATCAATGTTTGTTTCACAGTGAACACCAGAAAACCCAGCGGTGCAGTTGCAATGGTAACTACCTATTGAATTTTCGCAAGTCCCATTATTTGAGCAATTTACATAACGACATTCGTTGATATCAATTTGACACTTGTCACCTTCCCACCCTGGTAAACACAAACATGAATAAGCTCCAATTAAATCTGAGCAGTTACCATTCTGACAAGGATTGCTACTGCATTCATTCGTTTCATTCTCACAAAATCGACCCTCAAATCCTAGGGAACAATTGCAAGCAAAGTCATCTAGAAGATCCAAACAGGTTGCGTTGTTTTGGCACGTGACATTTTGACAATCATCGATGTCTATACTACAGTTTTCACCGGTATAACCTTTAGCGCAATGACATTCAAATGTACCGTTCATATTGATGCATGTTGAGTTGTATTGGCAAGGATCATTCTTACATTCATCAATGTCTTGATCACATACAGATGATGTCCATCCAGACTGACAATGACAGACGTAACTACCTTGAGTATTAGAACAGTTACCGTGAACACACGGATTGGCTTGACATTCGTCTATATCGGTGTTACAGTCGAACCCTTTCCATCCCTCGGTACATTGGCATGTAAATTCAGTTTTGTTGTTGATGCAAGTGGCATTGTTTTTACAAGGGTCGTATTTACAAAAGTTCTGATATTGGCACTTGTCGCCAATGTGACTAGGAGGACAGTCACACTTAAAACCACCCTTTACATTTCTACAGGTTCCACCATGCATGCACGGATTGCTTGTGCATTCGTTTACATCAGTTTCACAGTTTTTACCGTAAAATCCACTTGCACAAGAGCATGTGTAAAAACCAACTCCATTGTTGCATGTCGCATTATTCTGACAAGAGTTCAATGCACATTCATCAATATCAACATCACACAAAGTGCCATTCCATCCTGGAAGACACTGGCAAGAAAAACTATTTATTCCATTCACACAAGAGGCATTATTTTTACAAGGTGAACTGGCACACTCATCTATTTCTTGCGCACACAAGCGTCCGGAATATCCTGCTTTACAAAGGCAAGTAAAATTATTTAAACCGTCTTGACAGGTTCCGTTATTGTGGCACACAACTGATGCACATTCATCAATGTCGGTTTCACAGTTATTTCCGGTTATTCCAACTGGGCATGTGCAGTTATAGTATCCATCCATATCATGACAGGTTCCATTATTTTTGCAAGGGCTTGAGTTACATTCATTCAATTCTTTTTCACACATATCACCAATCCAACCATGGTCGCAAAGGCAGCTGAAGTTACCGGGCGTGTTTGAACAGTTTCCTCGAATGCACTGATTTTGTTTGCATTCATCTATGTCTGTATCACATCTTTGACCCTCCCAGCCAGGAGAACAAATGCACAGATATCCGCCTGGACGATTATCGCATTGATCGTTGTGAACACACATCGATGTATCGTTGCATTCGTTGATATCGACAGAGCACCGAGGACCGGTCCATCCAGACTCACAGTAGCATTTATAACCCCTGGAACTGTATTTATCTTGTACTGACACGCCATGCTCACAAAGTTTTTGAACTGTTGAACAGTTTATTCCAGTCCATCCTATAAAAGTAAACTTTTAAAAATGTATTGATTGATAGTACCTAGTTACATTTTTGGAATTACAATCTTCGTTCGTAACCGAAAAACTTAGCATCAAATTACATTAACCAAATTATATTATTATCAATAATACTTATATCTTAAAGGGGCCTTGACATAGTTGCATTGTTTACATTTTAAATTTCTATGCTTATTTAAAAAACCCAGTTAAATGTATTGAACTTACATGAATCAAACTGCGAGAAAAAAGATCAAACCAAATGTATAAATCTAAAAAGAGAAAAAAATTATATCAATCGAAGTTTTAGTACCTGGGTGACATATCAGAGTGCCGTTTGAATCACAATGTCCGGTTCCATTTGCTGGTGTCAAACAGAAGACGTCACATTTCTCTCCAAAATAATTTGGATTGCAGTGAATCGTACCGTTGACGTCACATACCCCATGACGTGGCGAAACACAAAGAATCGTACAATTATCACCAAAATAGTTTTCTTTGCAAACTTTTGTGCCGTTCTTGTCGCATTGAAAATTTTGACCAACAGCGACCTTGCAGTGAATGCTGCAAGATGATCCGTAGAAATCCGGAGCACATACGGTATTACCTTTTGCGTCACACTCTATGTGACCGTCCGGCGATGAACTACACTTGTAGAGACGGTATGAAGTCTCCACCCTGTTGATAGATCAGAAGATATGAGATTCTCTCACAACTTGTACAGGTCAGTCAATGTTCTAAACTAATTAAGGGATCCATGTTTGTAAATAAGCTTTTCGCGAGCAGCATAAAATGCATGGTTTCCAAATATTCTGCAAAATGTTTTTTTTTTCTCTAAATATTGGGATAAAATTTGAAATTATGATTCCTCATAACATATCGTTAAAATTTTAAAATTAAAATTTGAGAGTAAAAAAAGAATTAGTACTGTATTATAACCGTGAATACCTAGCGCCAGTCGGTTTGTATGGGAGATTACTTATATATTCCACTGCCTCACCCGCGCTGTCTGCTGGACTTGACGTGATATGTTGTTCATTATAAAATATGGTTTCGAACGTTGAACCGATGTCGTAGAATTTAACCTGAATGTTATAGTGATCCTTTGCCTGCATAAAGAAATTAAAAGACATGAGAACAAGTAAGAGACAATAATTTTTCTTATGGATGAATGTCAGGGTTTTAGTTGTACTTACCGACCAGTTTGGTATTTTGAGGATGATAGGGTTCGTCAAATTTCCAATTTTATCCGTGAACGTCATGTTCTGGGTTTGATTTAAAGGACTACTAATTTGTTCTCCAACACATCTTTTGTTGGTGGTTTCGCTGATTTATAAGAAATTCAAATCTCGAAAGGTTAACAATTTTAAAGCGTGAGCATATAAACATACATGTATGAAAATTTATGTGCAGGACAAAAGTTTAACAAGAAGTTTAGGAATTAACTACTATACATATTTCAGCATACAATCAAATTTCATAAACTTGACAACATATACCGTTAATTGTATCAAAATTCTTAATAGTCATAATTGTGGTTCTTTAGTTTTTGGACTAGGATAATTCTTTTCGCTTTTTACCACATGATCATTTTTGTCAGTTTTAGGTTAATGTGTAAGACACATGTAGATATATATTGCTACGCTTTGAAGAGATGAATGTGTGAAATAATATAATTGCAGATATCATAGCCCCTCTCTTTTTGTAACGTTTTTCCCATGTAATCATCACTTCATTTACTAGATATTAAGGAGGTTGGGTGGACAACAAAATTCCTAACAGATCCATCTAAAAATATGAAATGTGATTTTTCTATAGCCATAAACTCTTGTTTTGTAAACGTAATTTCCTATAATTTTTTTGAAGAGCTCTTGTTTTCCAGGAGGTTTGAATAGCCTAAGACTGGTCACGACTATCCAGCCCTCTTAAAGGAGACCACCCTTTACAATTTCTGGATCCGCCACTCTATGTTACAGATAAAAAGCCTTTTAAGAATACTTACTACAGACAGATGCGGACAAATGGTGTACACGCAGTGGTACAATTAGGGCCTGATTCCCGGTGGCAGCAGATGACAGAATGAGAAATCCCTCTTCCAAGTTCAACACGGTTGTTAGGGTTCTCGTACGATTTAATGGACACCGCAACATACACCTCGCCAAACACTAGCTGCAAAACAACAAAGCAACAAGACTAGATGAGGTTGTTGTATTTAGTGACAAGTTCAAATGATATGCAAAATTGAAAGAAAAATGGGAAGAGATAATGATTATTATTGATGAGGTAGAAATTTCAATCCAAGAACATAACGATTAAAAGACATCGACGAATGTACAAGTGATTGTTCAGATATTGTCTTTTTAAGAAATTAGGGGAAAAAACTTGCGTTTTTTGTTTTTTCGGTTGTTCGGATTGATAGCCAAAACTAGGTGCATGTCCTCAAAATCATCAGGATATGATTTCTATTTAAGATCTAAGTAAAACCTGGCGATTTTTAGCACCTCCTGTTTTTTTTTTTTTTAAATTCATTTTTCTCATGAAAACTCTAACTTTCGACATGTATTTAACTTCTTTTTTATTTGAAGTAAAAAAGTGTACTATAAATTTATACGACTTACCTGCGGTATAAAATACAACAGCAGTAAAGTTACACATTTTAATGCGTCCATTTTCCTCTATACCTTTTATTAAATTGATAATGTACATATATTGGTAAATTCTGGATCTTATCTCACTCAAATTCGTGAACGACCGGGTAACCCAAGTACATTAAAAAATTCAATCGATTTCTATAATATTATCTTGGTCATTTAAAAGGGTGCAAGGGCGCCTCTTTACAAGACACAATACCAAGTCGATAAGGTCCACACCTACTTGTACATACCGCTTTTGGGGGGAAATCAACACGTTCCTTCTCCTGGATAAATTTCCTGATGTTATATATGTACATTTTCTGTTCTTACAACTTCATAGTACTTCCTGAATGCAGAACTATAAATACAAAATATTATTTTTCAATTTTTCTCTAGATCTTTTGAGGGCAGTCAGGCCAATGAATTTTTCCCCCTGTAAAATATCACTACATCTTCCTTGTTTTAGTGTCAGCACGCAGGAAAACAAATTGTCGCATATAAATAACATATAAAAAAAACAGCTTTTCGAACAAACATTTTCTCACGTTTATCGCCTCTTCGATTTTGTACATCAAAATTTCTGCAATGATCTTCTGCTCTGAGCAGTGATAGTACACTATAACTTGCAAAAAATATTAGAAAAAAGAGGATTATTGTAAAACAATTAGAGAGTAATTTTTCAGTACAAATTAGTGGAAAAGTCATATATGTTTCGACTTGTACGTAGAATATTCTGTATCTTTATTGCCATTACTATTGCTGAGTCTATATATAGGTATAATTAGGACACTGTTTGGGGAACTCGTGTATTCGATAACGTTTAATGAAGTTTCTATGTATTTTTAAGGGTTAGTCAATGTGCCTAGATCTAGAATAACCCAGTTTTATCAAAGACTGATTTGAAACTTTTACACATAGATCATATGTACGTGCGGTGGACATAGAGAAAAAGAAAAAAAAAGGGGGAAGGAGGACTAAATTACCTCTGGAATTTTGATGATTTGTTCCGTTGTACGTACATGTACATGTATATTTTAACAGGTATTTTACATTAAAAAATCTTAAAAGATTAAAAATTATGCAGTTTTCACTGCAGTAATCCCAACTCAACCCTTACGTGAAAATACACAGTTTCTTTCAATATTTTGTAATCATGTTATAATAAGTACTGTGTATTATAGTATTATATTATAGCGCACCTTATTTTTGATTCCGTGATCAACAAGTTGTATTGCAGTTATGCTGAGCATGTACTCAAGTGTAGGCATTTTGTGAAACATGAACATGATGAATTTCTGTTCATACACTAGAATTATATTATCAAAAGACAGAATGCTGCAGAAAATGAACGTCTCTTTTCTTTTGTTCAAACATTTATTAAACATTCTGGTAGATTTCCTTGTTAGCATTAATTAATGTATCAGTATATGCATTTGTACAAAATTAAGTGTATCTATATATCAGCAAAATGCATCGATTTGTAAACTTTTGCAAATATCGTATACTTTAAAACTTCATGTTTAACTGTGACGATTTAAATGTGTAATTTACATGTAGGGAGAGGGCGTAATAAGTTTTCAGAACTTGTGCCCAATCCCATTGTATTTATAAATTACAATAAAATATGTTCAAACCATATTATCAAACCACATCTGCCAGCAGATTCTGATCCCCCCCCCTCTCTCTCTCTCTCGTTGAAACACGTGAAATCCACACCCACCCTCACTCTCTCTCTCTCTCTCTCTCTCTCTCTCTCTGTGCCAATGAATTGCAAGAGAGATAACTCTAAAATTGACAAATAACATCTGTGTAGAAATAAAGCTTTTATTTTTGAGTCAAATTCTGTGTGATATCTAATTTAAAATGTCTTTTACCTTAATCAGCTGTTAGAAAAAAAAAATTCTGATTAATTTACAAAAATAAAAAAAAATCATTACAGTGAATAGGTTCGTTAACGTGAGTAAAGGTTCCTTCACCTTAAAAGACAAAATGTTTAAAAGTCACTGAAAAGAATTAAAAAATAATTCTTGTCTCTGTCGCTAAATTAGTAGCTCTGAATAAACACTGATACACTAAAATTCAAATCACAATAATTAGGAATAATAATATTTTTTTTAAAAATGGGGGGGGGGTGTTTGAATATGTCATCTGCACTAGCCAATTGCTAGGGTTTTCGGTCCTCCCTGCTCCCCATTTATGTCTGCAGTGCAAATGTTGTTCATAACACCATGTTCACTGAAACAATGGGTTTTTTTTTCATTTCTTAAATATTGTGTTGAAACCGTTTCGGTATAAGTAAGAGTTTGTCTCTGCAGATTGCCAGAACATGTGAAAGATATTGGTATGGGACTTCAACATTCTACAACGAAAATCTAAAACTGGTGTTTTCAACGGTTTATTAGGAAAAATATAGCCCTTTCCTTTGAACACTTTGAAGCCTAGAGTTCTTATTTCGAGTGAATTTCTATATAAAATGTACAAATTAATTTGAATTTTACATATAATCATATATGTACTGAAAAGAATTTTGTCTTCGGGTTCAATCATGGCGATATATTAGCAATGATTAGGCTTGATATTTACAATGAGTCGAACTCTTTTCTCATAACTGAAAGAACAGTGTGTAGAGCAAATACAAAGGTACAAGGTGCACGAACAAATTTAATGTAATATATGGGGAATATTACATTCATGAAGAAGGGACAACAGTGTTGTTAACCAAAAATGCCAAATCTCTCAATTTAATAATAGTATCTAACAACTAACATAATAAGCTGGTTCTTGACTGTTATATATGAAATTGTTTCAAATCAAAACTTTGGGATTTGATTGATAATATTTTGGTAATCGTACAATGTACATAACTTTTCAGTGGTGGATTTAGCTAGATTCTTGATGGGGAGAGGGACAACAGGTTGGAAATTGGGGGGAGGGGCTGCCTTAAGGCCCCTAGTGGATTCAGGGAAAACCCCGATGACGAAACCCCCGGAGACTCCCGGGTTTTTTAAGGAGATTTGTAGAACAATTTTGTGACTTATTTTACTGAGCTACATATAAACTGTACGTATAATAAATGCAATATCCAACAACAAAACTTTTTTTGATTTATTTATTTATCAAGCTTATGTATGTTTTTGGTAAAAAAAAAAAAGGGGGGGGGGTCCTTAGCTCTTGAATTCTAAATGGATAATGAATTAAGTAAATAATTTATACTATGCATTTTATTACAGGTATATAATTTATAAATTATATTCTCTCTCCTTGGATATGCCTTAGATGTGTTAGAAGCCAATGATTTTTAAATCGAAGCTTTCTTTTATTCGTCAATGGGCTAGTTAAATAGGCCCTAATGCAGACCCGTAAACAAAACGATTTTAGGGCCTAATCCTTTGTTCCGATCGATACTGAATTATGGTACATGTACAGTCCAGAAACACCCCGAACAGCAGTATAATTATTCATTGACTGGTTGAGCAAACTTGATAAGAGATTAAGGAGCGGATCAAAATAATACAATATAAAATTTAAAATGTGTACATTTTGTTGATGTCTGGACTGTAAATACTAACGGATTCATATTTCACACAAACTCGAAGTACCCACCCGGCAGAACTTAGATGCAATGAAAGTTGTGAAATTTCTCGTCAATCAGGTAATTTATTTGAAAACGAATTGCAAAATTCCTTGTTAACACAAATCTGATTTTATTTAAACAGAACCAGTTTTTGATCCCCAATTTTTTTCTCAGTTTGATAATTACAAATGAAAAGTGTTCTAAATTGATAAATGAATGAGCAAAAAGAATAAGATTAATTATATTTTAAATTTAAAAATATATATAATTATATGTCCGAGTCTGTACCTGTTCATTTTTAATAATCAAGCGTCACGCATCAGAACATATTGCCAATAATCCGAACAGCATAGGATTAAGCGGGATCACAGATTTGCAGTTTTTTAGACGGTTGGTTGATTGTTTTTGTTTATTTATTTATTTTTAATGCACAGCCAGTTCAGATATCAGTTCCTGCCGGTTTTGTAGTACATATATTGCATATATTAAGCTATATAGCTTTGAGAATTCAACAAGTACATTGCTCAAGGAAAAAGCCATTGGTCGTCAATTTAAATTGACATTACTTTCGCTTTTTAGTTCAGATTTCTTTCCAAGTGTACAGTGTGTGGACAATTTGTCCTTTGAAAAAAAGAGAGAGCCCACAGGGAAAGTCTAAGCTGGCGTGGCCTTGTTTGAATAGTATACCGATAATCGATTTTTAGCCCGTCAATTTCTCCACCATAAACTGTATTTTGTTTAAATTTTAAATGGAATCATGAAACCATTATCCTTGTGTTGGTGTTAAACTGTATTGCACACAAATCTTCACATGAAAGAATTAAAAATGATAAATTCTATACTTGTTTTAAAAAATCAGAAATAAAGAATCTAATATGGATACATTGAAACTTTGTATCATGTTCTTATCCGGGGGGGGGGGGGTTACATGTAAATGTCAGAAACGTATAAATTTAAATAAAACAAAACAGATAATGAATGAAAAATGTATATACACAGACATATACGTACAATTAAGTTTGACACTAAAACACTTGCATAGGTTTTTCCATATTGAATCTTGGAAAATACCCATGTTGAGTATAAAATGCACATACTCATCTACATGTATGCTTGAAAGTACATCTTGAAGCTATAGCAGAAAGCATGACACTTTTTAAAAAAAAATTGTTGAAAACCGAGACAGAGGGTAGGTGTATACGTGTATAGTGGTCTTAAATATGATTTATTTCTTCTTTGTGGTGCTTGTGTATTTTGGATTTGTAATATTTTTTTTTTAAGAACTGACTATAGAAAAATGATTTCGCTACGAATATGAATTATTACTAGGAATCTGAAAAAATGTATTAAATAAGATGTATGACTCTTTTTGTGAAATACTTTGGAAACTTGATAAGGGTTTTAAAAAATATATTGACCTAACGTGATTACGGTATTTGGATATCTTTGACTACGTTGTAAATTTAAGCGATTATTTCAAGAGCTCTTCGTAACCTTGTGAGCCTCGCGGGTGTGGATAGAAGGAAGAAATCACCAATATATTCTGGTTAGAAATGACTTTAAAAAATATCAAAGGAAAAGATACATTCTTAAAAAAAAGAAGTTTAAATGTTGATTTCATGCTATTGGGAAGCAGACATGCTTGTTTAAAGAAAATAAAATTGTTTGGATACATACGAATAGGTACAAATCCATTTATAGAACCAATGTACATAATTGATTTCAATTTCTGTTTATACTAGTACTCTTTTTATTTCCTAGGCATCCATGCAAGGTTTTCATCTATTTTCATCTTTATTGTAGGTGATAGCATCATGAAAAATATTAAGAATTCCATTATACTATTTCTACATCGAAGAGGTAAGCTACACTGTTGTTGAGTTTTGTTTCAATCTTTACCCCAGTATTCAACAAAATTATTAACATTTTTGTCAGGAGAGCAGTGAAAGCCTCATTGAAAACACACAGAATTTTCATTTTATACCCCGGCCCTCCGATGAAGGGAGGGCATATTGCTTTGGTGCTGTCTGTCGGTCCGTCTGTCTGTCTGTCGGTCTACTAGATTCCATTCATTTTCTTCGCAGAGGTTGCACACACTGAAATGAAATTTGGTGTACAGATTTATCATAAAAACGTCTAGGTCAAGTTCTGTTTTGGGTACGATCTAGCAATTTTTGACAGACTTATGTCCCTTGGACTTGGGAAAAATCCAATTATTTGCAGTTTCCGTTCATTTTCTTTGCAGAGGTTGCACACACTAAAATGAAATGTGGTATACAGATTTATCGTAAAAATGTCTAGGTCAAGTTCTGTTTTGGGTACGATCGAGCAATATTTGACAGAGTTATGCCCCTTGGACTTAGGAAAATTCCAATTATTGGGGGGGGGGGGGATAAGTGTTTCACGAACATCTCTTGTTATTCTTCATTTGCGCTTGAAATTGATTTTGTGCATTGTTTCGAAAATGGTCAGGTAATTGACTTGAAATATATACACAACAACTTAATCATTTTAACAAATATTAATATTTCTTAAAGTGACAGACTGCCACAGAGAGTTTTTGACAGTGTTGGGGATGAGAGCTTCGTTTCTTTCTCTCCACCCACTTTTAAAATTAAAGCTCAGCATCATGTTTTTCTCTAATAACAACCGCTACTGAGTATTTAAGAATCCTCTCTACACTGCACACCAAGGAGTTCTGATTCCACGGCATTTTTCTGCAGTTAGAGTGATCTGCCCTTAGATGTAAATTCCAATAAATTGAAATTTACGGTATATTACTCAATTTGTAATCAATTCAGGTATTCTTAACAGTTTAAAAGGCCGATATACGGAAGTAAATAAAAGTGAATTCTGTTTACTGATACTTGGTAGTGTTTGAACATTTTTCCTGGGGGTAAATGCCATGTACAATTTATTGAAAATTATATAGTTAAGCTCAATATTTACATCTTTATTCAATATAATTTTCTCAATGTCCAAAAAACATTTTGCACTGGTGTATAAAGGGTTCTTAATACGTACTTTACTGGTTTTACATGTACTTTTATAAGCGTGTACTTGTGTCAGACAAGTAGTAATTTTTCATTTGGTACTGTTAAGTGTATGCAAGAGTTAGTACATGTATTATATTTATGGTGCAATTTTACTTTTAGCCGACACCTCTATATATTTTTTTTATTCTCAAGAAAAATAAACAGTAGTCCTAGAACAGTAGTCCTAGAAATTCTTAGGTACCCTCTAATTGCTAAATATTTCAGCTAGTTAGCTAAGATATTCTTCTTTGCTATGATATTTTTTTCCACTCTGCCTTTGTCTGTGTCATTGTACCTTTTAATTTTTCTAATACTTGTCTCATAATTATTTAATTTCTTTCTTTTTTCTTTAAATCCTTCAATTTCGTAATCATTATTAAATCTAAAATATCTTTTTATTTTATTTTCATTGAGACTGAGTAAGACCAATGAATTCGTTTGACTTCCTGAGATGATTTAGTAATTAGTCTGTGGCGGACAGAATGAAAGACCTCTGGTTCCTAACTTCGTATTTTTAATACCATTCGGCTAATGTTTTTAATTTTATTTTTCCTAATTTCAGGTACAACATTATTAAAAGTCTTAGCAGTGGTGCTATTCGTCTATTTCACCTCCCGGAAATTACATTGCATGGTCTTCAGACTAGAAAATGCTGTCTGTATTTCAATCACAGGACGCATGGCCAACGCAATGTTCCAGGAAGCTTTTCTTTATTCATTTTCAAAAAAGAGACATAAATCGGAAGTTGTTTTTAGCAGTGAAAATCCTCTTGATGATATATTTACCTTAGAAGGATTGAACTGGAGGTATGATAATACTTATTCTTGCTCGTGTTATTCTCTGTACCAGGACAAATGGAACTGCGCATATGATGAGACTTTGGAAAATCTCGAACTTCCTCTGCAAGTCTGGGGATTTTTTCAATCCTGGAAATATTTCAAGGGTTATGAAGAGGAAATTCGCAGAATGTTTACCTTCAAACCCCGTCTACAAAAAGCAGCCAAGGACCAGTTGAATTCTATTGTTGATACCTTTGCAGACAAGGGAGTGACTGAGAAGACTGTTCTTGTTGGGGTCCATGTACGAAGAGGAGACTACTTAAATAAAAAAGAATATTTCTTTATAGAATATGGTTACAACGTGGCCACTGAGGCTTACATACATAATGCCATAAATTTTTACCAAGAAAAATATCAAGATGTCATGTTTATTGTGTGTGGTAATGGCGTCGCGTGGGCTCGAGAGGTTATGCAGAAGTATGAAAGAGTCCATTTTGTGGACGACAATTCTCCACCACGAGACATGGCCCTGCTCACCAGAACCCACCACACTATAATGACGGTGGGAACCTTTGGGTGGTGGATAGGGTGGCTAACTAACGGCACCACCGTGTATTATAAACACGCTTATCAAGAAGGCACACACTTCAGTCAGGAATTTCATGGTGGTACCGAAGATCACTTTATACCAAATTGGATTGCTTTAGATTGATAATTTTATTCCATAACCATAATAACTTCCATGTTTTTTCCCCATGAAGCTGTAGACATTTTTTCTGATTTTGTGGTTTTCTGTGTTCTGCAGTAATAGTATTTACTTAAGCTTGAGTTCTTTTTGAATCAATAGATGTATATGTATTTTTCATGTAGTTCTGGGTTTAGCTTCTAATTAAGATTTTTTTTCACTTTTAAAAATGTACCTGCTCATTTTCCCTAATGGTAATCTGTGACAAGTTTGTCTTGATCAGACCAGTGCAGGCGGTCAATTTCATCGTAAATGTTCTAGTGCAAAGACTTGTTTTGAAATCCAAAATGTTAAAGTAACTTCTCTTTTCAATGCCTTCGTCAACTGAGTAGAATGCATTTACTTTTTGGGAATCTACTTGTACCCTTTTAATTGTCGTGTGTCTTTTGTGCACATTTGAACAGTTCTATTCTATTATCCAGCTTAAATAATCAAACTTATCTCCAAGCGTCCTTGGATTAATGGGATTCAAGATTGTTCACAGAAAAAAATGCATTCTCCAAAAGACATGCATAGATTAAAAGTTATTGTGAAAATCGTCTTTTCTAAAGCCGTCGTTAGTTAGAAAAATCACCAAAAACCGTGATTTCAATATGATAATAATTTTTTTTTAAACCCACTCCTCCCATAGATCTGGTAGGGTTTCAAATATTTATATATTAAGAAAATCTGCAAACAATTTGTGTAGATTCCTATGAACACAAATCATATCCCTCTGGAATGTGATGGGGTAACAAAAAAGTCCAAATCTAAGTCTGCATTTTTTGGAAAATGTTTTAAACTCTCTTTTTTAAGTGCTACAAGGGTAAAAATCGTGAAATTAGTTTTAAGGCATTCTAGGTCTTGCATAGCTTAGATTTTGATTTTCACAAATCACGGGACATGGATTGGGTCGATTGAACATTTAGATTCAGATGAAAAATCTTCATAAAATCCTCGTGTAAACGTTCGCTTAAACTGTGACTCTGGCAAGGACAGGCCTAAATAATAACATCGGCATAATATACTGTACAAATGAACATGAATCAATCTGAAGGAAACATTTACATGTATTTGATCGAGTTGGGAAAAAAGCTTACTGTTCACAGTGTCAGGTTTAAAAAAATGTAAACATGAGACTTTAATGAAATGATTTTTCTTTTCATTTTCACTGACATCAATCATGCACATATTTGAGCATAGAAATTCTGTAATGCAACAATGTTTGTCACTTTAGGCAAGGAAAATTCTACATTCCGGATGTTTAATGGGTGCTAAAAATGGATGAGAGTGTGTTGGAATACATGTAATATTAATTTTCTATATATACGTATATTACTGAATAATTCCATCAATCAGTACATACAGCTTTGAAATGTCATTGTAAAAGGATATGATCGAGAGTAAATAAAGGTTTTTTACTGAGCTTGTCTCTTGTATGTGTATATATTATCTCATATAATACATTTCTGTTGATGACAAATGACATATATAATGCATGCGTTTAATTAATTATAAATAATCTGGTTAGCCAGTGGCGTAGCTAGAGGGAAAATAATGTGGATGCTTTTCTATCTAAGGGGGTTGGAGTGGATGGGTGTTGGTGGAGCCGCATTCAGAGCCATGCAGTGAGGCCAGGGCAGGACTCAGGTGGGGAAAATGGGGGGGGGAAGGAGCTCCGCAGAAATTGATGATTTAGGAGTATTTTAAAATGATCTTTGAGTAATGAATTAAACAAATTTAATGCATTAACAAATAATCTGAGAGTAATGAAACAAATGTATTAAGATACGTTCTTTCCAAAACAAATGTTCAAACGAAATTTAACTTTCTTTGATATAATGGTTGCAAACTTTTTTTGTTTCTGTCTTGGTGTTAATGCAGTTTTCTCTAGATGAATGTAAAATAAATCGAGATGTAAGACGTTTTAAGTGTTTAACTAAGTAATGGGGTCATATGGAGGGATAGGTCTGTATATAGGCTTATCATTTCATCATTTGCAAATATTAGATGAGGTGCCTATGATTGAAACACATGCACAGATCCTATCAATTAGCTTTTTTTCAAACTATATATATGATTTTCTGTAATATTTTAGAATACAGGAAGGAAAAAAAATAGCAAACCTTTTTGGAAACATTATAACTGACCACTCAACTTCATAATCTTAAAGGGTCTGTTTTGCCTCGTCACATAGTGTCACAGTTGGTTTTTGGAGGTAGAATATATAATTACGAATGGCTATGGCCTGACAGTGGGTTTGTTTCTTTCGGCTCTCTTTCCTGTGATGCAGAAATGTAAAACTTGAAGTTCCTAATAATCTAATAATCCGATTCATACTATATGTTTACAGTCTTACAATATTTATTTAATTTCAACAGAATTCTAGTCGATCCTTCAACGATTTGGGGGAGGGGGGGGTAAAAAAAACATAATCGATGCTTAGGCATACAAGCATACCGCTACATATGTAGTAGCTACGCCACTGATAGTAAGAAATACTTAGTACTGTTATGGAAGTTTTAAATTATGAAGTGTGATAGTTATTTTTTTCTTTTTCGACTAAATTTCAATTAGGGATGTCAAAGAATAGTCGACTATTCGACTATCAGTCGAATGGACCGACGATCGAATAATGAAACGACATTCGAATATTATTTAAACTAAAAAAATGCAATAAATGAGTGATAACAAGATGGAATTCTCATCAAAAAATTGAGAAACAGTCTTTCCTCATAGACAATCGATAATTTTCCTCAACAAAAAAACGGTAGACTTTCCATGTAGTATAGAAAGTACAGCAATTATAAGTGCTTCACTACTGCGAGAATTAATTGTCAGTAACTGTCTGTGTTGTTTTTGTAATAAATTACCAACCAATATAATGGGCTTTGTTTGTAAAATTATTAATTGGACTTGATCTTATACCATGTACCAATTACCTTTTGTTATTTTAAGATTGCTCAAATACAAGGAATAAACCTGTTTTGATACTTCGATAATTATGAAAACAATGAGCTTATATTTTAAACTGTTTGAGGACATTTTGATAGCCCCCCTCCACTTTATTTCATAATAAGCTTTAAAAAATATCGGCTGGCAATTTTTTAATGCTTACTAAATAAAAAAAAATGACTGCATGTACAGGCCGATTTATGAATTCTATTGACGGGTAAATAATAAATTTTGGAGAATTAGGTTTCTAAATCTATTTCATAGAATCATGCTATCCACGCGTTACGTTGCATTAATTTTGATGTTACTTTTTAAATAGATTTAAGTAAAAAGGTTTTTGAGTATGTACCAATGAAGTTTGAAATAAAATTTTATTTTAGAAAATGTTCCGAATACTCGACTGTCGTTCGAATAATGCAATCGAATGATCGACTAAGGAAAATAAATATTTTGACATCCCTAATTTCAATATTGCTTTAGGATTTTACTCAGACACTTGTTTCTGTAATATTTTTAAAACCCATAGTATAATAAATACACAGTGAGTAATTAAACTTGCTCAAACCTGGGAATGTTCATGTATGTACTAGTATTAGGATAGAAAAACATTTAAAGTCTTCTTGTCAAGTATAACAGGGATATGATTAGCCATTAAAATACAACCATACCAGGTAGTGCAGATTTAACTTCGTTCAAACCATTTCAAGTTGATCACTGTATATTTGCAGAACTGTAGCTCTTCGAAAAATAAAATTAACAGACCGGAGAGCTACAGTGCCCCCACTGAAAAAAAAAAAAAAAAAAAAAAAAAAAAAAAAAAAAAAAAAAAAAAACTGTGTATATTTATTGCGCACGAAGTTGCGCTCGATTCTGGATTTATATCTCGAAATTCTTACCTCAGCTGTGCACAAAATCTCGATTTCAAAAAATAAAAAAAAATGATTTCAAAAAAAAAAAAAAAAAAAAAAACTAGTAGACTAATTGTTCTCGAACAATTAGAGGTCTTTCCACCTTCTTTAAATTTCATATATTTTTCATATTTTACTCTCTAAAGTTAATTTTTATACAAAAAGAATCCACAAATGGCTTGAAAGATAGAAAAAAATGAAAATTTTCAAAATTTTGAAATGACCTTGACCTTTGACCTTTACCACATATTGAAGGTCAAAGGACAATGGTCACATTGCACTTAACCCCATGCTTCTACGACTTTTAGTTTTTAAGTTATAAGGTTTAATAGCAAGAGCAAAGACGTTAAAGGGCGATAACTCATATAAGGGGTCATCGGACACTTTCGCACTGAATAGATTGAAGTTGTGTCTAAAGACCCTGAAGACATTAGTGAAGGTTTTGTGTCTCTACCATTTACGGTTTCTGAGGAGTAGCGATAACAAGGTTTTCAGTAAAAGGGGCAATAACTTTTAAAGGGGTAAATCTTTGGGGACAAGTATGAAATCTTTGAAATAGTTTTAAGAGGACATATTAATGATGCAAAGATATTTAGTACATGTTGAAAGACAAAAGAGCTATAAAAAGAGCTTAATTTCTCATATTTTGAATGACCTTGACCTTTGACCTTTGCACATATTTTAAGGTCAAAGGCCATTGAATCTTATGCAGTTGGTCCCATGTCTCTACGACTTATCGTTTTGAAAATTTTTAATTATTCGTAAACATCAAAAACTTTCAGGGGCAATAACTCATAAAAGGAGTTGACGAATACTTTCGCAATGAAAAGATTGAAGAGTCTACTCAATTAGTCGAAGACATTAGTGAAGGTTTCGGATCTCTACAGTTTAAGGTTTCGAAGAAGTAGCGATAACAAGCTTTTATTGCGAAAGGGGTAATAACTCTTTGAGGGGTCAAAGTTCATTTACGCAGGGTCAAATGCAAAAATCTTTTATGGAGTACATTCTAATGGACTATAAATCTTTTCGAAAGATCTTGAAACAAAAAAGTGTCCGGCGGAAAAATAATAAAAACTAGTAGACTAATTGTTCTCGAACAATTAGAGGTCTTTCCACCTTCTTTAGATTTCTTTAATTTTTATATTTTACTCTTTAAAGTTAATTTTTATACAAAAAGAATCCAGAAATGGCTTGAAAAATAGAAAAAATGAAAAATTTTAAAATTTTGAAATGACCTTGACCTTTGACCTTTACCACACATTAAAGGTCAAAGGTCAAGGGTCACATTGCAATTGGTTTCATGCTTCTAGGACTTATACTTTTAAAGTTATAAGGTCTTACTATTAAGCGCAAAGACATTAAAGGGCGATAACTCATATAAGGGGTCATCAGATCCTTTCGCACTGAATAGATTGAAGTTGTGTCTAAAGACTCTAAAGAAATTAGTGAAGGTTTGATGTCTCTACGGTCTACGGTTTTAGAGGAGTAGCGATAACAAGGTTTTTCGCACAAGGGGCAATAACTTTCAAAGGGGTTAAGCTTAGGGGACAAGAATGAAATGTTTGAAATAGTTTTAGAAGGACATATTAAAGATGCAAAGACATATAGTATATGTTGAAAGACAAGAGAGTTATAAATATCTCATAGTTTGAATGACCTTGACCTTTGACTTTGACATAAATTTCAAGGTCAAAGGTCAAAGAATTCAATGCAGTTGGTTTCATGTCTCCACGACTTATAGTTTTGAAAATTTTTAATTTTTCGTGAACATCAAAAACTTTCAGGGGCAATCACTCATTGAAGTGGTCAACGAATTCTTTCGCAATGAATAGATTGAGGAGTCCCCTCAATGAGTCGAAGACATTGGTGAAGGTTTCGTACATGTACCTCTACGGTTTACGGTTTCGAAGGAGTAGCGATAACAAGCTATTCTTGCGAAAGGGGCAATAACTTCGTAAGAGGTCAAAGTTCAAACATGGGGGGTCGTTTTTCGGAATAACTTTTAATATCCAGTATCATGAACTATAAAGTTTTTCGATAAGTCTTGCGGTTTCAAAAGTCCGGGAAGAAAAATAATAATAATAATAATAAACATAAGCATTTCAAGAGGTCTTTCCACAGAAAGGTGGAAAGACCTAATAATAATAAACAGAACAATTTCAATAGGTCTTTCCACAGAAAGGTGGAAAGACCTAAAAATAGACCTCTATCAACTACTCTTGCAGAATTATTCTGAAATGGGGGAATATTTAATGTTAATAATTCAAAAGTAAAACAGTCTGCTAACGCATTGATGCAACAATCCTGCAGAAACTTTATAGGTTAAACTATACACCTTAAAATCTGTAAAACTATATTAGTTTTGAATAAGAAAAGCATTAACAACGCCTCTACGTCTGAACTGGGTAGGTATCCTTTACATAGTGTACCCCTCCCCCCCCCCTTCCCTGTGAACCAACCTACAGTAGTATATACATGTAACCTGAGGATGCGTCGATATTAACATAATATTGAACATGGTCCTGTTATTTTTGAGAGAATGATTTTGAAAGATTTTGTCCTATATTAATATTTTTTTCCTCCTTGATCCCAAGTAAATGGTATTTGATATTTGGCAGTAGGTCACTTGGAATGGGACATGGATTGATATCTGGTCAGTAGGTCAAGTGGAGAGGATATCATTTCAGTAAGCAACATGATATGGCTTTACACAATATTCTTCTCGACCAATGATATTTCAAGATTTTTACCGTTTAGAGGCAGAATAAAGATAGATTGGTCTTGCCTGTCTGATATGCGCAATATGCAGACTCTTTCATAACCAGTCTAGGAAAAAGAGGGTTCTTATGATCAAAGAGACCGGATGCATGTTGTGTGCAGGTAGGCCTATTTTAAAATATTTATACATGTGTATATATATCAGGCACATTTTTTTTGTTTAAAGAAAATGAAAAAATAAATAAATAAAATTTAAGATAATAACATCTTCTAAACTCCCGTCTTGTTTTCCAGTATATTCATGAGAACGCACGTTATAGTGAAAACTTGACCATCTAATGCATCGGGTTCGAGCATAACAAAATAACGGGTTCGACATTCTCAAATTGCGTGAATTTCTGGTTCACACATGACACAAACTGACAGGGTCTAACTGACAAAACCTGAAGTTGCCTCTCTGTTAGAGCAAATGCTAGCCACTTATGTATTTTACTTTGACAAACTTTGATCGAGGTGAAAGTTTCAAGTAGTGATGTAATAATATTCAAGCATGAGTTTGCTAGACTGCTGAAGTAAATATTGAAAGATTAAAGTTGCGAAATTCCTTTTCAATGTGAGAGTCTAGATCAGTCTCTTGTCTAAATATCGATGTTATTTATATGTCTGACTGAATTTATATTATTCTTTATGTCAGTTCTGTTTCTTACAAGTATTTTTTTATTTATCTATTGACAACACCATCAAACATTGGCTTATAGTCATGAATACAACAAACAATTAACATACATAAATGTAAAGATTGTCATAAATTACGAAGATAAGCACGAGATGACTTGGAAAATAACTTCGTACGTGCATGTGAATTGACAGTGCCTGTGGCAAGTGTAATTCGAAGGTCCTCGGACTCTTCCACTGGTAGAGGATAGCTTATTTTTCATTTATTTTTCATCTGATTGATAAAATTTCAAACTTCAGTGCTTATACCTTAAAAAAAAAGTAACTAAGAAATGTCATAACAATTCAGTTGTTGGGTTTATTTGATACTTTTTATGATATCTCAGTGAAGTCAACTCAATCTGACAAGCCTGTAAACTTCTAGATTAGTCAGGAATTAATTATCCAGATAAAGTAGCTTGGCCCTCAATTGCCTATATTTGGGGCCATTGGCATTCTAAGGCCGCATTCTATTGTTTTAATGTCAGACTCTCTCTCAACAATATTGATGTTTCATGTAATTGATGGCTACTGCAAGATTTTTACCTCTTTTTGTCCATTACAGGTGGCTGCATCATGAAGACTTTAAATCTCAAAAATTCCATTTTACAATTTCTTCATCGTAGAGGTAAGTTTAGTGAGATTTGCTGACTATAATCTTAGTTAATTATCAACATGTTGTAAGTTTATACTTATTAAAATGAACTTTATATTCAAGTACAATGAAGAGCTAAGGACAAGAAATAAGGACAAAAAATGCATATTTTCAGTCTCATGTTTCTCTTCTCTGGGATTTTAGTGTTGTAAAGTAACTAATAAGAAACTTGGTACCCTTATCAAAAACATATGGACCCCTCCTGAGTTGCACACCTGTAGACAAATTATACATACAAATAAAAAAGAAATAGGTCCATGAGATAACATATGGCTGTTGAATTATGTTGAACTCCGACCTCTTTCCTCCCTCCGAATTCAAATATATAATTATATTTAATTTTGTGATCAGTGACTCGAACGAAAATGATGATAGTTTTGCTTACTTTGATCCATGAATGTTAATTATTTTGTAGATGAACACTTTCAGTTTAAGCATGTTTAGTCAGATTGGTGCAAATGGATGATTATGTTTGAGATTTCATTTTCAAATAATGACGAATTGTTCTTGCAACAATATACATGTATGTATGCTGACCATGCCATGATGTGGAAATCAGATAAAATTTCAAACCAAAGCAATTGTAAACAGTATAAAGAGTTACCTTTCTTTGCCAAAGTTTTGTAAAATTTGTGTTTTCCATTATAATTAAGCCCCCTCCCCCACCCCCTTAAATAAAAGGAGCCCATAAGTAAAGAATATGTATAAGATGTATGCCTGTATAGCACTTCACACAAATTTATCTTGATCCATCATTACTTTTATGGGGAGGGGGGGGGGGGGGATAAGACATAGACTTCATTTGCTAATGCTATTAGATTTGCTGTTGATTGATATGGTCTGGCAAGATCTTGGATATAAACATATTATAAAAATGTAATGCAATTATAAGTGTGAGTATTTTTCAGCTACAGACATAATACATACATGTATGATACATGTATATTTACTATTTTACTTAATAGTTGAAGGATTGTAAGGAAAAGGCACGCATAGTATTTTAGAATTTTTATCACTTGTCAGAAGTCAAGGCAAAGGGTCAGCAATATTGAATGATACCATTAAACAATTATATATTAAAATTATTGAAGAAATTAAGACACAGACTTCATTCTTTCCATGTAATTATAAATGTTTATATATGTATTTATACATGTGTATGTAGCAGTAAAGTTATAGATGTTTGATTTCCCATATATATTATATACTTTCATATGGTACAAAAATTATTGTATGTCCAATTGATTTTTTGTTATTGTCAAAAGATTTGTATTAAAAAAGAGACATCTATAGATTTTGAAATTGCTTAATCAAAGGTCAAGGTTTTTCAGATTTGTAAGTACTGTACAGGACCCAGGAAAAATTTGAGTTTTCTCATTAGAATTGAATTTGATCTGACGAAGAACCTCCACACATCTTCCAAACAGATTTTATTACCAGAAGTAGATCTGTGGATCAAATTTAGTCTAGGTGTTCTCAATTTTATGATTGTATCTACCATCTACCATTCTCGTTATTACTTTTCAATTATTGGTAACTTTTATTTTTTGTCATTTTCAGGTAAAACTTTACTTAAAGTGTTAGCAGTAGTGTTACTCATTTATCTCTTTTACTGGGAAGTGCATTGCATGATCTTCAGACAGGACAATGCTGTCTGCATTAACATCCAAGGACGACTGGCCAATGCCATGTTTCAGGAAGCCTTTGTGTACTCATTTGCAGAAGAGAGAGACAAATCAGAAGTCATTTTCAATAGCGAGAATCCTCTTGTCGATATATTTACCCTGGAGGGACTTAACTGGAGATATGATAGTTCGTATTCTTGTTCTTGTTACTCTAAGTTTGAGGATAAGTGGGACTGTGCTTTTGATGATGTTTTTAAAAATCTTCAGCTTCCTGTTCAAGTCTATGGATATTTTCAGTCTTGGAAATATTTAAAAGGCCATGAGGAGGGAATTCGCAGAATGTTTACATTTCAGCCGCATATACGAAACAAAGCCAAAGATCAGCTTCACTCTATTGTTGAATCATTCAAGGATAAGGGAGTGACTGACAAGACTGTTCTTGTGGGAATTCACATACGAAGAGGAGATTATGTTAAAAACAAACATTTTGTAGAATTCGGTTACAATGTAGCCCCTGAAGTCTACATACATAATGCCATAAAGTTTTACCAAGTAAGATATCCAGATGTACTCTTTGTAGTTTGTGGAAATGACATTGTGTGGGCTCGAGAGGTTATGAAGAGTTATGAGAGGGTGCACTTTGTGGAGGGCAATTCTCCTTCACAAGACATGGCCCTGCTTACTAGGACCCACCACACCATAATGACGGTGGGGACCTTTGGGTGGTGGATAGGGTGGCTAACAAACGGCACCACCGTGTACTATAAAAACACTTACCGAGATGGCACAGACTTCATGGCACAATTTCATGGAAGTACCAGAGAACACTTCTTGCCAAATTGGATTGGTTTAGAATGATTTTATTGAATTTATTAAGTAAATTAACGATTTATCATTAATTAAATTAATTATTTAATTTAAAAAGCAAATATTTTGTAATAATTTGTTGTGTGATAATTTTTTTTTTTTAGTTTGTATATGTTTTGTGAGCTCTGTTTGCAAAGTTCCGTAATTGTCTTAAAGCCAAACATATTTACCACAAAACCTATCTTTGATCAAAGAAATTAATATTTTTTAATGAATGATTATTGTAAATTTTTACAATTTTGATATTACTTTAGTTCTTGTACATTTTAACTTCTGATAAGTTGAACAAACAATATGAAAATATTTCATGGTAAGATACTTGCATAAATTATTTGGTGTTCGCTATGATTTGCCATTGCTTTTTGGTGTGTTTTTATTCAAACATGACCATAATTTTTTTTTGCTATAGGTAATAATGTTTTAATCTTGCTTTATAAAAGGAATGGTTGTGCTAGATAGCTTTATTACATACATTCCTATACAGTGACACTGTACCTTGATTAGTGTGTGTACAATTCAGATTTCAGGGCCGCTTGATTCAGCCTGTCTGTGGTAGCTTAAAAGCTACAATACATGTACATATTCAGAGAATATTTGTCCTAATTGATATTGTATAACTGCATGCTAAGTCTCCAATCCCACTTACATTTGTACTTTATGTTTTCTCTTAATTAAGATATCAGATTATTAAAATCAGGTATTAAAAATCTGCAGATGATAAACCACTCATTTTTTGTCAGGAAAAGCTAGCGAATTATGCTTTGAATCAAGGATCATTTATTCCTGTGAGTCGTATTGTTTGACTGAATTAGAAAACTATTGAAACAGGTTGTATAATCTACTGCAGGACATATTAGTCTGACTTTCAAAATGAGCATTGTGAGTGCTATTATACTGGAATATTTAACACGGTTTTGTTCCTGTTGTTACATGTCGTATTTTGATCTCAGATGTATTTGACATTGTGACTTTGCATTTTTAAGGAATGTATGTGCTAAATAAATTTTCATGTATTGATAATGTATTGAGATTTTAAAAAGAAGAACACTAGCTTACTTATACTACTGTTAGTCCTCTGCTGATAAAACCAGAATTAACAACATGTTTTGTCTGTCTGTCTGTCTGCCTGTCCCAATTAGCTTTCCAGACTTTTTTTAAGGTCACTTGTGACCTTGACCTCTAGTATGAGGCGATTGACAATGGTTTTCTTGGGGTGAAAATTTTCAATGTTACACTCAACTACGTGCAGTATTTATATGATGTAATACTCTCAAAATGCTTGTTTACTGGCTTATTTGAGTTTGAATAACTCGGACTTGTTGAGTAATTGTAAATGTACAATGTCTTTTAAAAAATAATACTGTATAAAAGATAAAAAATCATTATGCCATTTAAAATGATTAAAAAGGTCTGTCAATAGAGATGTGATTGCTTAAGATCATTGCAGTACCACTGATTATGTGAAATCCACTTGTGTTTGCATTAATTGATGTACACCTTCAAAACAATTGTATTTATATTAATTTATGCAAAAAATTTGCACTTGGTTAAAGTAAATTCCTCATTACAGCGTATTTGTAAATATATATGAATGTTTGAAATGTTCAGGGTCTTACTTCTTGGAGTACAGTGATCTATGGCATATTGTAACTGTCCTGTCTGCTCCTCATGCATTAAAGTTTTATAGTTTTTGAAGGAGTATTTTCTGCAAAGGTTACGGGCAGGTTAACTTTAGAAAGTAAGACTAAAAAATCATAGTAAGTACATTCAGAAGAGTTTTGAAGAAGGTAATGCAAAATTAATGCCAAAAAGTATGAAAGTCTTGTCTCTTCAGGTGAAAAAGATACAGCCAGAATAATTTTTATGACCCCGAAATTGAACATTCGGGTCATATAGTTTTTGTTTTGTCCATTTGTTTGTCTAGCTGTCTCCTAGTCCACAAAAACTTTAACTTTGCCCAGAACTTTTGATTGGTTGAAGCTATTAATTTCATATTTCACATGTGTATCCCTGATGACAAAATATTTGTTTGGGTATCAACATATTTGGCCTCTTGATCTTGGAGTTTTACCAACTTTTGCAAAATTTTACCAAACTTTAACTTTGGCCATAACTTTTGAATGGTTAGTGCTAAGGCTTTCATATTTCACATATGTATTTCTTGTGACAAGACCTTTCTTTGGGTTCCAATAATTTTGACCCTCTGTATGGTATCAAAAATTTGACCTTGACCTGTGAGTTTGACCTACTTTTGAAAAACTATAGCCTTGGTCATAATTTTTGAATGGCTAGCACCAGGGCTTTCATATTTTAGGCTATTGGTACTTTGCAGGAGGAAACGGAATGGAACCGGTTGTCTGGTACCCTAAGGGGGGCATTAATATGAATATAAAAAGCTACTTTATTTTCAGTTATAAGGGAACTTAACATCAGAGGGTCGTAAAATAAAACGCCTTTAAGTTCTTTTTAATAAATAACTGTGTCGTGTGGTTTTTCATCTGCTGTATCATCTGTAGCTACATGCACTATGTAAACTGTATTGAATGATTCATATACATTTATTATATCGATGTAAAATGTATTCCTATCATAATTTACCGTCAAGAGCTAATTATAAAAAAAGAGTATCGTTCAAGTCAAGAAAAGAGAGTTGTCGCACTTTGCTAGCATAGCATTCTCTAGTTCCGTTCCGTTCTGCTAAATACCAATATCCGTGTGGATGTTAGTATTTAGCGAAACGGAACGAAACGCGCAATGAAGTTAAAATATAATGATACACATGCAAGCACTCTGTTGTTTTTCAATTAATCTCGTCCTTTTTAATCATTTAAATTGGAATTTCGGCTGTTAAACCCAGGGGAAAAAATTAAACTGACAAGGATGTTTGAAGAGAAACATAATTAAGAAGAACTTATCCATCAAATATCCAGCAAAATCCAACATTTTAAATGTGTTTTTTTTTTCAAACTTCTTCGAAAGTCTTGTTTTTATATCAGTAATATCAAATAGACCATCATTTTGCATTTATAGCGGACCTTGATGCTGATAAGAAAACGTAAATACCATTTCTCAATCTTCAGCTAAACCATTTCTTAATCTTCAGCTAAATCAATTTGTGAACTAGTTTTAACAGTATTGTGTAAATGTAGATCTTTAAATGCGTAATTTATTACAAGTTAACTTATATTAACTACCTCAACATTTATTGATATATTTAACATTCAGCTCTAGATTAATAAGGAAAAATCCATTTAACGGATTCTGTTCCGTTCCGCAAATTACTAATATTCACTACAAGTAATAGCTTTTCAAAAAGCTTGCCTGACTAATCAATCATTATCTATGGAACGTATATGCAAGAGAGGTGCTAAACGTTTCCGTCATCAAGGAGCGACATAGTTGCGATACTTCATTACACAAGATGTACAATTGACATTCTCAAATGTCATAACCAAATACTACAGATTAACGAATATCTAAGATATGCCACTATTTGGTCATTTATTAGTTAGCCCACGGGCTGACTAGTTACGTTGGGATGAAACTGCAAGTGCACTAGCGTAGATTATAATCAAGGCGGATCCAGCACCGGCGCGCCGGGCGTACGCCCCTCCCCCAGCCCCCCCCCCCCGTTTGAATATTTTATATGTAGAACTTATATGTTTATTATCCTAAAATCAAGGAAAAAACACATTATTTGTAAGAATTCGTCAGCTTCCGGGGGCTTCGCCTCCGAACCCTCATCAGGGATTTGCCCTGGACCCATTGGGGTTATAATACAGCCCCCCCCCCCCACCACCACCACCTGCCTTCTACTGCGCCATCCCGTTATGAAATTCCTGGATCCGCCACTGACAATTCTGGAAAAAATAGTTAGATGATTCGTTTTAAAGAAATTCATATTACATGTACTCTCTTACTAGAGGGCGCACTTCTCCATGCACACTCCATGGTCAGTGATAGATTGATGAGACGGCCTCTATTTATAGACTGGTCGTTCTCGACGACGAAGTAAATTATGAACACTGTTGTCTTGAAGTGTTTGAGACAAAATTAAATGCTTCAATGCTGCTCTAGAACTCAAAGTAAATGGCCTGTACAGTTTATAGCTAGAGCAAAACAAGATACTAATAACACCCCCCCCCTCCGGACAAAACTCACGCGATGATGGTCTTACCATATACATGTACATGTATTATAAATGAGTTTAAAATACATCTTTTTGTAGGCCCTACAGTTTTGAAATTGTTTAGTTTTTCTATTCAATCGATTTCAGGACCTTTCTCATATTTATAATAACGTGCTTTTTTATGAAATGAAAACCAGTACAGATCATGATGTCTTCTTCATTTTGCCGAGTCTTTATTTTGAACTTTACGGGAGTGATGCCCATTCCTCTACGGGTACTGACCTACACTCTTGTCACTGTATTAAAAGGAAACCCTTGTTCATCACAAAGCATGAAGTAATATGCTACTCGCTGACTTTCTAAGCTTTTTTTCAAAACCTAACCTTATAACGTACATTATTAATAAATGTAATATTGAAAGAAAGGCTAGGTGGAAAACAGACTGAATCAAGAAGGGATGTCCAATTTTCTAGGTGGAGGGAGTTTGTTTATGATTAGACTAGTCAACTTATGGGATAAATAGTAAGAATAATCAGTAAATCCATTGCTTTAGTGTTGCCTGTCCATGTACAATGTGTTCTCTTATAAAATGAGATAAAATTTACTGTTAATAAAAAATCTGGAGCTTAAGAATCATGTTTAAAGAATAAACTTTATTTATTCCCATAGAAGTTATCACACCCATTCAATAGAACAACCCAAGAAAAAGGCGCGAAGATAATTTACATGTGACATTTGGCGCGAAATCATTGTGCCACCCCTTTCATAGAAGGCAAATGGACTGATCCAGTAGTTTAGAAACGCAGAAAAAATGTTACACGGACATGTCCGTACAAAGAATCGCAAAGAATAAACATGTGCATGCAAAAGAACTGAAGGAATTAAACACATCATTACTCTGCATCAGTTATATGATTCTTTCTTCACAAAGTGTATTTGTTTAAATGCAGGTAACAAATTCCGATGTAAATCAGCATGCACAAAATCTAGTTCATTAAGAATGATCGCTTAGTTTCGAATCCCTGAAAAATTAATCCTTATACTGCATGACGCACGTGGCGTCAGGCAACAATATCGGTACTTTGCGAAACGGAACGGAACCACAATGTTTTAAAGCCGTGTTAACAAACGACATGAGATAAGTTTCGTGTCCTGTATGAAAGGGTTTTATTTTTAGCTCACCTGAGCTGAAAGTTCAAGTGAGCTTTTCTGATCACATTTTGTCCGTCGTCCGTCCGTCTGTCTGCCTGTCCGTCTGTAAACTTTTAACATTTTTGACTTCTTCTCAAGAACCACAAGGCCAATTTCAACCAAACTTGCCACAAAGTATTCTTGGGTAAATGGGATTCAAGTTTGTTCAAATGAAGGGTCACGTCTTCTTCCAATGGGAGATAATTACACATTAGTGAAAAATTAAAGGCTTCTTTTAAAAATCTTTTTCTGAAGAACCATTGGGCCAGGAAAAATGAAACGTATGAAATGTATATTCAAATTCAATAAAATCATGACCCCCGGGGTAGGGCGGGGTCACAGTAGACCATCAAAGATTTACTTTGAATACATTCTTAGGAAAAATCTTTGAAAACCTTTCTCTCCAGAACCACTGGGCCAGGAAAGATGAAACTTATGTGGACACATCCTCAGATAGTGTAGATTCAAATTTGTTCAAATCATGACTCCCGGGGATGGGGCAGGGCCACAATGGACGATCAAAGATTTACAAAGGAATGCACAGGAAAAATCTTTAAAAATCTTCTCCAAAACCACTGGGCCAGGAAAAATGAAACTTATGTGGAAATATCCTGAGGTAGTGTAGATTAAAGTTTGTTAAAATCTTGACACCCCCTCCCGGGGTAGGGCGGGGCCACAATGAAAGATCAAAGATTTACATAGGAATGTATAGAAAAAATCTTCAAAATCTTCTTCTCAAGAACCACTAAGCCATGATTGGTCATATTTATATGGAAGCATCCTCAGGTAGTGTGAATTTAAGTTTGTTCAAATCATGACCCCCGTGGGGCCACAATGGATGATCAAAATTTTTCATAGGAATACATAAGAAAAACCTTCTTCTCCAGAACCACTTGGCCAGGAAAGATAAAACTGATGTGGAAACATCTTCAGGTTGTGTCGATTCAAGGTTTGTTCAAATTATGACACCCAGGGGTAGGTTGGGGCCACAATGAACCATCAAAGTTTCCATAGGAAGCCATGATTTGTCAAAGAAATATAATGGCATCCTCAGTTAGTGTAGATTTAAGTTTGTTCAAATCATGCCCCCCTCCCCTTAGGGATAGGTTGATACCACTCATAAATACTGAACTTGTAGCTAGAGTGCTCAGGTGGGCATCTTGTTCAAATCATACTCTACAAGAAAATGAATCGGACTACATTCCATTCGTGTATGGAAATGCAAGAAAGCAAATATTTCTTGTGTTTCTTTACTTGCATTCAAAATTTTTTTTTTCTTGTTTAATTTTCTTTACCATTATTTATTTTAAAAAAAAAAAAAGAAAAGAAAAGAATTTTCAAGATGGTCATATCTTGTTTCTTTCCGTTTCGCAAATGACCAGTACCCACAGGGGTATAGGTATTTTGCGGAATGAACCGAAACCATATCTTTTCTTTTGAAGAGAGAAAAAAAAAGATCCACTAAAAAATCCCCTTGTGGGTATTGGTAATTTACGGAACGGAGCACGCAAGATATGGTTATCTTTAGTTTTCATTTGTTTCTTTTTTCGTAAATAATAACGCTTTAAAACTGAATGTTTTATAATAAGCAGAAAATAAATAAATAAAATAATAAAAATGAAAATAAATAAATAAAAAATTCTTTTTATAAATGCAAGTGACTGAAGAAATTCATTTTCCTGCAGTATGATTTTAAAATAGAATCCTACCGTGTATGAGCTGGAAAAGTAAAGTACCTTTTTTCATGTTGCATGCAGTAAATATAGCATGGGTGGGACATTCATGTACTATGGACGTAATTTTTTAGTTTCTCTTTTGATCATTTGAAGAGTTAATAAGTCTCAAAAGAAACTTTAATTTTTGTAGCTTTCTAATTTTCATTCCTCATAATTAATGCTTTTCCTATATAAGTACGACAAAGTATTATATAAATATTGCATGTAGTTGAATGTAACATTGAAAATTTTCACCCCAAGAAAACCATTGTCAACCGAGGCGCAGCCGAGGTTGACATTGGTTTTCCGAGGGGTGAAAATTTTCGATGTTACACTCAACTACATGCAATATTTATTATATTATACTGAATGTTTTATACAAATACATATAACAGTGAACCTTGCGCGCATAAATTCTGCGCAGTCACTATTTTTTTGAATATCACCCGTCGTCAAGCAATGTTGACTGTTGCTACGCTGGAGGGCGTGGCATCATCATTCAGCTGGTAATAGTGTTTTTTTAAAAAATGTTTCTCGACGAATCAGATTCAACTAATTTACGTGAAAGTATAATATTACATTTTGTTATAAAATTGATGCGGTTTTTTCCTAAAGAAAATCAGAGAGTAAGACGGAAAATGTAAAATGATACACCAGGAAATTTAATTACATCTTATTTTTGTGACTCATAAGATGTGTAATGAACAATGTAGTAAATAGTAAATATGTACATGTATTTAAAAGTCCAAAGGGCCTCTTTTTTAAATTTTCTATGCCGGGGAAATGATATTACAATGATATGGATTTACTAAAATGCCTACTGATATATACTCAAATTTTCATTTGTATGATACATGTTCACAGATCAGAAGATGATGTAACCAACAAAAATCTAAAGTCTAAAAGTTATGAAATGCATTCAAGAAAAATAGGTCAGAGTATTGTCAACATGAGAATACTGAGAAAAACCTCAAATTACGAACGGAAACCTTTTATTATACGGAAAACTCTAGAGAGGAGTAAACACCTCTGTTAAGGGGGTATGGTCGGTAAAAGTTAGGGCCAAGATAAAAGAACTAGGCATGCAAACATCGCCAATTAGTGTACACCTAATGTTTGAATCATGACCCCACCTCCAGGGCTAGGGTAGGATTCGGCCACAAAATGTTATCTTAATTTTACATAGGAATATATAGGAAACAAATCTGCTGATGAAGAACAGAAGGGCCATGGTGACATAATCAGGTGAGCTTTGTGGCTCATGGACTTCTTATTCAATTTTTGTTTATCTCCCCCCCCCCCCCTTGTCGATACTAGAAATTGTTTCCTTGCATTCCTTATGCGAGTATTTTCCACTCCCTGGTTATCTCATCAAATAATAACACATTTGGATTATTTACTATCCAGTAATACTGCATAAAATTTTCTTGAATGCATTTGTTTTGATATTGTCATATAGAGCATTTTTTTTTTAAATTCTGCAAATTAGAGGGTTGAGCCTAGCAAACTTCCGGTGTAGATATACCTCTTTTATCGTATTGTTCCGTGCAATACCGGGTATATCATTAGTACAAGTATTCGTTACCAATGCAAAAAAAAGTCATGTCCTACCTTTCGATCGATTTTGAATCGAAGGAATTCGACAACCCCCTCCCCCTTCCCCCGGTTTTTAAAGCGACTCTCCCGTTGATTTTTATTTGTTTTGTGACTTCCCAATAGTAACTGTTAGACATGTATGAGCTTAAAAAAGCAAGGTATATTTCTTTTCCTGTTGCAATACAAAATGGACTTCATGTCCTATGGACATATTTTTAGTTCTTTAGATAATTTGAAGAGATAATAAGTCTCAAAATAAACTTTAATTTGTTTTACATTATTTCTAGTTTTCATTCCTTATATAAAAAATGCATTTCCTCTATAAGCACGACAAGTACTAGATTTTGCTATTTATTTGATGCGGTTTCTTCCGAAAGGAGATCAGAGTGTTTTAAGGCGGAAAATGTAATTGATACATCAGGAAATATAATTACTTTTTTTTATATTTAGCGACTCTTAAGATGTGTAATGTACAATGAATGCATTTAAAAAAAGTCCTCTTCAAAACGTTTTATGTTTAATGGAATAGTGTGTTAAGTGTTTTAGGAAATATTACACAAGCGTTTGAGACACAACAAAATACAATTCCATATACAAGAAGGTTTCTAGATGTTAATTCACGCTGGTCATATTTTAACCCAGTCCCCTATTTTTTTCAAGAGCAATAAGCTAATCAATACTTTGCAAAACATAAATAAACCTAAAATATATATTATCAATCTTATCTCTGTGGTCGAATGCATTGCGTTTTTCCTAAATACTAAAACCTAAATAAAGAAGAGTGTTGTATTTTTTTTAAGTAGAACGTGTTTGATTCAGTAGATAGGTAAAAATCACACATATATATAGCTTAAGTATTTTTTTGATTGAAGTTTCCGCATGCATAGCGTGTTTTGAACATCGGGTAAAGGTACTTTTTTGTAGGTAAGCATACTGGTATTAACAATACTAAACACTATAAAAAAAAAAAAGAAATACATATAGGATCTCCCATGGTTTAATTTGTGGTTGGATATGATTTTTTATCCAACGAGTTGTGTGTTTTTATCCCCGAGCCTTGGCGAGGGGATAAAAACACACAACAAATTGGACAAAAAAACATTGATGTAACCATCAATTGTCGCCCGGGAAATAAATAAAGTAAACAATGGAAATGAGTCTTGATCATCAAACCGCTTCGATATATGTGAAAAAGGCATGCGTCTAAATGATGGAGACGATAGTCGAGAATATTTTGAAAACTTATAGTCGGATGAAAATCGAACAAAAACGATACCCTTTTAAACTTTATCAATTCCTCAAGTAAATGTTGGCTGCATAAAATATAATTTGAAACCAGACACATGCATCACCTATTTTCAAAAATGTCTTTCACTTAAAGAATATAAAACACGAACTGTGTAAAGTACTTTTTTTTACGTTTTTATGCGATAAGTAAAATTCGATGTTCTACAAACGGGACCTGTCGTTTTTTCGATAGTAAATGATAAGCAACTTTATATATTAAATATGAAAAACATATGTATTTTTACAGATTCACTTTATGGAAGTAAATATATTGTGTATCTCGTAATTCATAAAGGGAAAGAACATTCTGATTAACAATCTTTTTAATGTTTAGAAAACCTTTAATTCTGAATAACTTCTCCCACCTCAATCCCCATATACCAACTAAGATTATAACACAAATAAATTTTGGTTGAATTTGTGTACCAATTAAAAAAAAGGAATAGAAACGGCCAACTTCAAACGATTTCAATACGATAGGGACATTTTCAATTTTCACAATATATCATCATGAACAGCGATTTTTGATATCTTTAAATATTGAAGTCTTATTAAGACCGCTGCTTTCAATCATGAAAGCAATATAAGAAGCGAAATCAAATGATCAATCTAATATTAAAAAAATTAAGTTCATAAACCCTCTGCTCACTCATATAAAATGTTTCTTTAACTCTTATGATTTTCGAAAAGAAATGTATTTTTTAAGTAAAATACAAACAAATATAGCATAGCTTGCGGGGTAAAATTGGACAAAAAAGACACTTCAACTTGACAAGATTATAAAGAAATAATAGACATTTATGTCATTAAGAGTTATCTTTCTTACCAGAGTATCGATGAACCTTAAATTCAATTTCTTTTTTTCTCGGGAAGGTATGGCCGGGGCAAAAGTTTCTTTGTTTTTTAATTTGCTTTTTTGGCTGACATCGATAAATACATTTAAGACTGAATATGTTACATGGCACTTTATATAAAAAGTACATGTATTTGAAATGTTCTTTTTTTTATGAGTAAACAAAGGTAAGCTGTTCTTTACAGTGTAATGGATATTCTTGAAAATCAAATTATAATCAACATTCATCACATTGAGGTTGAGGGGTGGGGTGGTGAGTGGGTTGGAAGTGGTCTTAATGAAACTTTATTTTGTATTTAAGTGTGTTCTTCGTTAATTTTGCTTTATGTACTCGTATGTCTTTTTTTGCAAAAGAGGTTCGAGTTGACTGTGCATTTAATGTCAATTATTAGTTTTTATATTCATTAAACCCATAATAAATTGTCGTTTTCATTTATATGGGATTTTTATTGCCCTTTCCGCTGCCAATAATTTTGTTTTTTTTACCAAATATTGAATTTTAATCTAGCCCCCCCCCCCCCAATGATTATTTTTTAATTGTTGAATTAGAGAAACAGGAAATAACAGAACAGATCATAATCTACCTAATGTAAAAGAATAAAGATCGTGTTCCTCATTCTGGTCCGAGGAATTCATCAACTCCACGCTAATTGTAAACCTTACGTACTGAGCAGGCGAGGATATTAATTCATTTTTATATGACTGATTAAGTCAAGCTAAAAAACCCCCCAAGGACAATTTTAAGTGTACTCCTCGCTATTTCTTCCTATTTCTTTCATAAAAAGGATTAAAGAATTGGAAACGTTCAGATATCTTTATTCCGGGTAGAGGCGCGGATATAATACACACACTGGATAAAAAAAGAACTTGGGAGATTTTATAAGAATTTATTCCTTGGTAAGTATCGTCTATCTAAAACGTGGAGGCTTTTCAGTTACCAGTATAAATTACAGAATAACTTGCATTCATCTGTCGATTATAAAGGAAACCGTAACTGTACAAAGCCAATTAAATTTTAAAAGCAAAAATCTGAAATTCACTACCTAAGAAAACTAAGAAGATGCTTTAAACTTCAATAGTTTTGAAATTTAATTATTTTTATTATTTAAATTTCTGAAAATTTTGACTACGTACTCAGAGTTTCTTAAACTGTAATATTTAAATGTAGAGTTAACCTATATTTAGTTAAAAGTAAAAATGTAATGATACTGTAATGATACAGCGTCAAACGTGCGCTGGCAAATACTAGATTTTTTTTTTTTCAATCAATAGACAAAGTATCTTAAATCCTCTTATGAACAATATGATGGAATTTGAGGACATAATTTCTCCGGAGATTTTTCATGTTGTAAAACCTGCCAGCTACATTAAATTAATTCCCCTAAAGTTTTCGTCTTATTTGAAAAAAAAAATAAATCCAATGAAAGTGTACATAGAGAAGTTTCTGTGCATAAATTTTTAATCTTTGTGAACGATGTTGTCATGGAACTTTACCAAAGGCAAATAAGCAGTCAATTCTAATGCACTCTTTCACATTGAAATCAAACATATAATAAATGTCTACTTTAAGACACGTAATCATTATTTATTCATCGATTTGCTGATTTCAAACGCGTTACTGCTTTTCCATATTTAATATACATGTACGGTTATTCTTCTGTGACTGAATAGCAGAAATCCTGCTACATATATATAGGCTTTTAACTATCATGCAATTTTTTTTTATCGATTTTTATTTGAATGAAAAGAACCGGGGTTTCCGTCGCTGAATTTTTAAATTCAGAAATATAGATAATCATATAATAGGGAAGGCAAATATTAAGCTTCATTGTTTGTCTTGAACAAATTACATTTATAAGTTTCCTAAATGTTCATTCTTTTCTGAAACCAAAAATCGCTAAATATTCCACAAACTGAAACTAATGTGACTCTTAAGTTGTAGGCCATGGATCTTGCAAAGAGTTTGCTCTTTCTGCATCTTACTAAACTAGAAAAGGTTTAGTACCCATGTTTAGTCCTGGAGAAAAAAACAAAACATGCATAACCAGTTTGCTTTGATTACTAGCAAAACGAAATATATTGTAAGAGTAGTCTTTTCTTGAAGATAGCCTCTCTCTATATGCTGTGATAATCTTTGTTCTCTCTCTCTCTCTCTCTCTCTCTCTCTCCATCTCTCCTTTTTGCTTTAGACTGTTGATTTATTGGGGGGTTTTGGTAACATTATCGATGCCTTCTCATAAATATGTTACAGCTCTGATCAGAAATTCTATATTCGAGAACTTTAAAATGTTATTAGGACTTATAAATTATTCGAATACCCGCTACATGCATCAGATTCTTCTGGTTGACTGAAATCATTTTCAAATTAACGAAAAAAAAAAATCAACGATTTAATTTTTTTTTTTTAAATTTGATGCTTTTTGCTGATCTGAATCCGAAATGGAATATATTTTGTATTTTGTTCACGTTCAATGATCTTTTCTCTCTTTTGCAGTTTTGATTGATACAAACTTTTTATGAATACCCTTAAATACTCTTTTGTATATACATATATACGTAATTTGCAATTTCCATTAGTTATTGTGCATTTATGTGACGAACAAAACAGGCTGCAAAAAACAGTTGTGCAAACCTCATCGCACAAAAGGGGTATATTAGTTTAAACTTTAATAAATCTAGATAATTCTTTATTTATTAACACTTATACAGATGGAGATGTCATATTTTTCACATATATTCTTTTCGGACGTAAATTAGAGAATATATATATATATATATATATATATATATATATATATATATATATATATATATATATATATATATATATATATATATATATATATATATATATATATATATAAGTAACTGCATAAGCCGGGTCTTAATTGATAATAGATGTTTTAAGCTTTATCTTTAAATGCACACACGTTTCTGCACCTTTTAGACAGGATGACGGCCATTGTTCTCAAGTGCCAAGAAAACTGCATCATTCTCCACATCCGGTTAATGGTCGATTACATCGAGGAGTAATTACATGTACTCTAGTTTCATACTACCTTGGAGACACGCTTAACAACTCACTCGCTGCTCAGTTTGAAATTAGAGAACTCAACACTAGGAGAATTTTTAATTGCTGTATCTTGTTATTAGAGTTGAGAGTTACATACCTATATCCTTGGGAAGGTAATTCTTATACTTTATTGTATATTTCCAAAATTAAAAAAAAGAAGTTTTTAAAATGCTATTAAAGCTACGACAATAATGGATGTTGTTTTTTTTATTAACTGTTTGCTTGCTTTATATGTTCTTTGCTGATAAAAATATACTTATTACATCAAGAAGTATTCATGCATGTTCAGTTGAAACAATGTTGCATCATCATTGATTCAAATATTTAAAAAAGGAAAAACATAATATGATTTATTGAGAACAAATGAAATGTTTACGTACGTCAAGTCCATGATTTTGTAAAGTACCTCTTCCCTTCCATTCATCATTGATCAGTATTGTTACAGTAGTACTGCACAATAAGCGTATCTTTATGGTACCTCGCCACAAGATGTTTCATTGTCATAAAACCACCAGCATTCAAATCGTGCAGTTATTTTATGACTTCTGTGGAACTTTATCCAAGTTTTTGTACAGTGATTATTGAAGAATATTTGGATAGGACTTTTCAGCACTATTAGACGATTAAAACACAGGTATGAAATGTCAAAAATGCCTTTTCAACAATCAAAAAATGGGGAAATGCTTTAAAAGCCGTAGAGGGAATAAAAATGATACATGTTAATGTACTAGTATTACAAACACTGATTTTAGCAAGGCCACAAATTGACACATCCTAAAAACAGTAGATTTGTTTATTTAAAAATCTGCTTAAAGCTTTGATTTCTTATATTGTATGTATGATATTTACATGTATATAGGTTTTAGACGTTCACAGAGAGAGAGAGAGAGAGCGAGAGAAAGAGAGCGAGAGACAGAGTTTTTTTTTTAAAGCAGCATATTGGTGATCGCAGCAATCATGGCAAGTTCAATCAATTGATGGCTGTTAAAATGAGTGTTCGTTTTGAGTTTTCTACTGGTTTATCGATATATCTGACATATACGTAACATTAAAAAAATTATCAGACAATATTCAAGCCGAATTGCTAGTATAGACCAAATAAATGTATTGTTTCCAAATAAGAAATGTTAAGTTTTCACCTTTTTAAAAAAATTAAAAGTATCATCACCCGGAAATAGTTTTGCTTGCATTTAGGAAAACTGTTTCGTAGACGACGCAAAAAAAAAAAAAAAAAAAAAATGATGGTGATCTAAAGGCAGTCTTTCATTTCAAGTGAGGCCGCTTTTGAAGTTTTTTTCAACCTTAATTACTGTCATATTCACACGTTCATTTTGACTCTCACTCGTTAGTAAAGGAAATGATATACGCCTTAAGTGATCGATGATGAAAGTGTGAAAGATTATACAATTTTCATACCATGTGATGAAATTCATACCAGATTCTTGAAGAACAGTGTATACAATGTTCATGTTGGACAAACTTTACCGAAGGTAACACCAAAGTCTTTGATTTTGGAGAGAGAAATGGTGGCATTTCCGCAGTGGCTTTTTTTTTCTAATTAGAAAAAAATAAAAAAGATTTTACATCTGACATCAATGCATATACTGTGTCGACGTACATTTTGCCTAAGTATATAATCAGACCTGTTACAGGTTACAAGACGATAAGAAATTGTCAATTATCTTTGTGTTAAACTTCTTAAGAGTGCTTCAATATGTCATAAGTTCAAACTCTAGCTATTTAGTTCAAATTACTTAAAATTTAATAAAATCTGACTGAATACTACAACAAATGAACCACCATCTTACGAAATAGTATTGATTAACTCAGAACTTTAAATTTAAAAAAAAAACTATACAACTGTAAGAAATGTTGAAACAATTGCATTTACCGCTTTTTGATACATAGTTGTTCAACATAACGAAATGGGCGTCGGAACCCCCATCGTCGCAAGCCACGGGTTTTGTGTCCATTCTATTTCCACAAAATAGTTTTTTGCGTTTGTTTCTTTTGGCTCATCTCCCGATCGTGTTAGAAAAAGATTATTTTTTGATTTTTTAGAAAATTTATTTATTTATTTATTTGCAAATTTTAGCTAATGATATATTTATTTACTTATTTATTTACCTATATACTTATTTGCAAGTACTATAAATTACATTTTCTCTCTATTTTGAAATAGGTTAAACAAATCAATGAAGAATTTTCAAAATTAGTAATTTTGTGCTAAGAATTTGTCCAACATCAACAACAAAACTTAGCAGAGTAGGTGAATGTAGCCAGCTACTTTGAATTCTATGGTAAAGAACAATCAATTAAAAAATGCGGGTCACCAAATGAAACTTGATATAAGTTTGAGCACACTTTCAACCAATTTCACTTTCACAAAAAGTCGTTTACAAAATGTGAAGTTCTACAGTAATCGATGAACAGAATGTGTGGGTAGTAGATTACTCTAACTATGTGGGTATAAGGTGCGCGCGCGTTACCCACCATCCGGATCCGTAAATAGTGTACAAGAATCGAGAATTCGCATTTCTGTCTCTGTGAAAAAATGCAATGATTTGTAAAGCTTGAATTCCTTGACAGAAAAGTTGGTCTCTATCTCTTGAATATACTGTCTCTTGATCCGTATTCAAGGTCATGCGGACATATCAACTGCCACGACTATATAGTCCACGACAATAGGATGTGCCGTGACCTCCTAACATTTACCAGTGACTAAGGTCAAATAATGTGCATTGGCAATGCTCGCCATGTCTCACATTTTACAAAGTTAATTATAGAAAATAAAATATACTGGGTATATGATTTGGCGGTAGTGATGTCATAAGGATACATAAAGGAGAGGGCGAATTAAGTTTTTAGAACTTGTGCCCAATCCCATTGTATATATTTATTGCAATAAAATATGTTCAAATCAAGGAAACATCGATACAGCGGTATACGTGAATAATCTGATTGACCTCGATTCCTTTCAGACTATATATCAGCGAGTCCGATATATCCGCCAAGGAAAGATAATATTCCCAACAGGATCTAATTTTCATCAGCACCTATTTTCTTTTCTAAAGTAGTTTTTATCTATTCATATATGTACATGACTTAATTAACAGTCATTTGTTCATCATGTTCATTATCAATAAAACACACGTCTATAAACTTAATAATATTTTCATCACATGCTTGCATGTTTATGATTGTTTTGATTAAGAAGCGTGCATGTTAACACCAAAATTTAATTTCACATAACAACGTGACATGTTAAACAAAGTACTTCTAAAGTTTATACATACATGTAATGTGGTTCAAATGTTGTCAGTAAAATTTGGTACATGTATAGCCTAGAACCAGTCACGCAGGAAGAGAGACCTACTGCGGTTTTTAACAACCTTGTGCACAAACAATGGTTTTATTAGAAAAAAAAAAAACATAAAGACACTTATAAAAGATTAATATTAAATCATATATTTCATGGTATTATATCATACATGTATTTTAGTATTTATAAGTATGTACTGATTGGTATGGGGGTTTTAAGGGAAAAGTCTTATCTTTTGTTTTCAGTGGTCTTTCAATTAATGAAAAATCTTGAAATCTTGGTCGATTATGTATGAAATCAACGTCTGATCTTAGTTGGAATTAATATATTTTATATAGCATCTATATCTACTGTACCCAGACTATTTTGTTTTCTATTTTTAGATGAATAACTGATTTTGCCCGAGTTGGAGGAAAAGACCAGAATGTCGCATTGGAACAAATCCTACTTTTATGGATTTGATGACGAATATGGCTGGGGAAACACAACATACTTCTCATATTTCTCGGAATTTAACCGACCTTGGAGTGGCCTCCCTTACCTGGAAGCATTTGTGTTAATCTTTCTTTTTATGTTCTCCCTTTTGGGGAATTCTTTTGTATTTTATCAAATGATGAAACTTAGGAGTACCCGAACTGTAACCAACTATTTGATTTGCAATTTGGCTGTCGCAGACATCTTTTTCTCTACCGGAAGTCCTCTGATTGCGACTGCGCGCTTGACTGGAACATGGGTTCTTGGATCATTTATTTGTAAAATGTTGGTATATGTGTTGTTTATCTGTGCAGCTGTGATGATCTGGACGATGACAATTATTAGCATTGACAGATATATCTGTATTTTCAAAACATCTGTGAAAAAAGTCACTCCTAAAGTGGCAATGTGTAGCATAGTGATTCTCTGGTTTCTGGCGTTCATGGCCTTTATTCCCCTTGCCATGTATTTCAATTTGAAACGTTTCCCGTTTGGTAACACAAACATAAATATTTGTACACTAATGTGGCCAAATTATCAAACTATTCGCGTTTCATTGATATTCACGGTCTGTATCTGCATTATTGGATTTGTGGTTCCACTTGGAATCTTGGTGTTTAATTATTTCAGGATTTTGAAAAAATTCAGAAAATCCAGAAATGCTGTAACGACAATAGCCACGAATAACACAACAAAATCCATAAAATCTCGAGAGCAACGAGATGTCAGACTAGTGAAGAACTTAATTTTGCTCGTTGTTTTGTTTCTTGTGATGTGGCTTCCGATTTTTATCGTGTTTGTGTTGCTTCAGGCTTACGGCATGGATGATGAAATGGAGGTTTCATCACAGACCTTCATTGGGGCCTTATGTGTTGCTCTTGGAAACGCTTGTGTGAATCCATTTTTGTATGGCATTATGAATGAAAAAGTAAAACGTGGAATTCTTAGATCTATCTGTTTTCGAAGAAAGAAGATGAAAATATCAACCATTGACACCAAAACTGAAAGCAAACTAGCTAATAATGGACAGAGCATGACATCGAGTACTTGAAATTAAAAAAAATGAATTCATTATCTAGTATAATTGGAGAAGAACACAGTGTAACTAAAATCATGTCAGATTCTTCAAAATGATATGCATGCGATTCACGTTGCTTTTCTGACTTGATGTGTTGTTTTATTGAGAATTGTATTTATTTTATCATCTAATTTATTGACATTTTTCTTGTTTTACCGACCATGGGAAGGTTGATGAGATAATGACGCTCAAATTTACTGCAAGTCTATGTTGAGAGTTCTTTTCAACAGAAAACGTTAATATATATTTTTGAATTTATTACTTTCACTTGGAAAAAAGAGTATAACATTTTATAAGACAAGTATTTCTGAAGAAAAAAAAAATATAGGTACAATATTGTTTTCCTTAAACAAACCTTTACAGAAATTCACTAGAACTCACTTAAAATAAGCTTTTAATTATTGATTTGAATTACTTATACACGCTGATACTTTATTTTGACACTTTGGATTACTATGAAACTTCATTCTTGAAGTTATTGAGGTACATATGTAATCTCTTCAATTTCAGTGATTATAAACTTGGGAAATGCATGTATTATTTGAATATGCAAATAATTTTGCCTTTGAAATAAAAAAATGCTACATAACAATCATAACAGTTTGAATTTTAGAGTATTTTAAATATTGTTTTATTCATGATTGTTGTAATTACCTTGATGTTCTTAGGTAAAAACTAACTTTTATGCCGTAAAAAATCTACTTTACAGTGAAATATTAACTTTTTTTGTTAGGGGGAGGTATGTTACAACTCAAAAAGTAATAAGGACGCAAAGTATAATAAACTGGGATTATTACATTTAATTTTACGTTTTCCGTCAAAACTAACGCAAAATGTTATAACACTTAATGGATGTAATACATGTTTTTTTTTACAATTATGAACTCTTCATGTGGCTATGGCCTGATATTCACCAGAATATATCAGTTTTAATTTATATTTTTCAGGTGAATACCATATCAACCACCCAAAGAGTACATAATCCAAGTTTATTACATTTTTTTTTTCTTGGTTACTGCATATAGAGGTACACGGTTGTAAGTTAGTTTCTGTGTGAATCTGTTAGTATAAAATTGGAAATACAGGTAATATGACGCCTATATCTTTCTCTTCTTTTCTGTGATTTTGTGTCAAGTGTATGTTTTGGCAAATATTATTAATACATCTATAAATAAAAAAATACAAGTATTCTCGTGTGAAAGGAGAAAACTGGTAAGGACCTTGAGATTTAGAGGCGCCCAGACACGCTGTAATTAACATTAGTGGGATTCCATCAGACGTTAAGTTTCACTAAATGAAATATATCAGAGATTACGTGACTATTTTAGTTGTACGACCATTTAATTCTGATTGGGGGGGATTTTAGGGATTTTTCTATGGATAGTCTACCTCTTAGGGTATGGGTGGATCCATTTTAGAGGGATGGGGTTTAACTTTTCCTCCAAATGGTTAATTACTTCCACTACGAAGAAAGGCCGGTCTATTGAGAAATACAGAATTCTCCGAATTTTAACTTTTTAAACTTAAGATTTTTTTTTGTAGCCCTTCTTTCTGCAGACTCTTTTGGGATTTTTTGGCACTTAAACCAAAATCAAATAATCTCTGGTGTAAATAAATAATCTGGGTCAACCAAGCTTATATTAGTACTCAAACACATGTCAGATACATGTAAGAAACATGACATGCATGCAGCAAGTGTATTCCGACTGAATTTAATTAATTATCTTCATTTTTTAATGTCAACCCAGAAATGACAATCCATGCTAGATAAATGTACCCTAAATCATGTCTTTGTGGAATAAAACAATTTTTAAAAAAGACATGTATGCAAAAGACAAGACAAGAGTCTAAAATGTCATGATTTTATCACTAGTTTTTTTTGTTTTAACAGGGACCTACGTACTATATATAGCTTCTCTAACCCAACGTACACTGTACAAGTGTAGTTACAAGATGATATCACAAAACATGCATACTGAACAGACTTTTCATTCTAACAAATAAATAAATAAATGAAATAATAATAATAAACAAGAGGCCCAAGGGCCTTAATTAACGGTCACCTGAGTATAATATAACAATGTAATGGATCCATAGAAGTATAAAATAAACTGATAGGTGAAGCTTTGTTGCCCAAGAGCAAGAGAAATAGAATGATCAGGATCAAGTATCATTAACAGCTAATAAACATGATAAAGTAATTAAGTTCTTGCCCCCATTTATCACAATCATCATGCAGATTAATGCTTCTATATCATGTTTTTAATAACATATTTTTGTCTCATTTTTATTTATCAATTAATTACAAATCTACATGATCATTTAAACAGTGAAAGTACTTTTTGGATTATACAACAAAAATTCTTGCATAATTCTCTTATTCTGCTAACCTTTTAAATACAACATTTACAGTGATTAATTATCAGATTGATAAAGAGTGTGATATTGAGTGTGAATGGCAAAGGGAAATAACTTCTCTCAGTAGCATACAAATGAATAGATCTCTGGCCAGCACCAGAACACTTGACCAAATGGTCCAGAATTTCAAAAATTCAGTAAAAATACCCTTGCTTATTAATTTTTTTTACTTTGCTTGCCTCAGATGTCCAGGGACAGAGTAGATTTTCAAAGAAATAAAAAATGCATTTTTCTTACTGATTCAACACAGCCCCATCCTAACACCAGAACTCATGATTCAGGATCATGAAATTATACAATTTGGAATTCGAAGATGTACCCTCACTCATCAAAACTATGTTGAAGATTTTCAAAGAATTAAAGAATGACACATTTTTAATAGATAATCAATAGAGCCACCCCTCCCATCTAACACCAGAACCCCTGGCCCAGGGACCACAAGTTTTAAAATTTGCTCATCATAATTTTGCACTTGTTTATTCTCTCAATACCTAAAGCAGACAAGATTATTTAATAGAACTAATATATTTTGACAATATTATCAATAGATCCTCACCTTACACCAGAATATCTAACCAAGGGACCATGAAACACAATTCTGGAAGAAGCATTCTTGCTCGCCATAACTATACACTTAGTTTCTTTGCTTTATAAACAGGTCCAGAAAAAAATATTTTAAAGAAATTATTCATCTTTACTATATAATCAATAGAGCACCCAACCCCCCCTCCCCACTGAAGCCCCTGACCCTGTGGCCATAAATTTCGCAAAATTTTAAAGATCGAGGCATCCTTGCTCATCATAACTATACACTTAGTTTGTTTACATAATACCCAGAAGCAGAGAAGAAGATTTTCAAAGAATTAATGCACTTTCACTATATAATCAATAGAGCCCCGCCCTAACACTAGAATCCCTGAACCAGGGGCCATGAAATTCCCAATTTTCTTAGAGGCACCCTTCCTCATTATAACTATGCATTTAGTTTGTTTGCTTTTGCTTAATACCCAGGAGCAGAGGAGAAGATTTTTAAAGAAATAATGCATTTTCACTACATGTATATATTCAACAGAGCCCGCCCTAGCACCAGAACCCCTAACCCTAGGACCATGAATTTTACAATTTTGGGAGAGGGCTCAATGCTTATTACATTCTTGCCAACAGTTTCACTGCTTGATGTCCAGGAGTAAAGAAGAAGATTTTTAAAGATTGCATTATTTTTAGTGGTTTTGGCCCCAACCCTCAGGCCCCAGGGTGAGGGCAGGGACCATGAAAATTCACAATTTTTGTTTTCCTTCTCCCATAGATGCTATATGCAAAAATTGGTTGAAATTGGTTGAGCAGTTTCAGAGAAGAAGCTGAAATATTCAATCGTTAATGCACAACGCAGGATGCACGACGACAGACAAAAACAGATAGTAATAGGTCACCCGGGTTTACTCAGGTGACCTAAAATCACTATATACATCTATATGAAATTTCTAATTTTTTCCCGACGACATCGATCATAGTTCCAGGTAAAAAAAAAATAATGCAGAGTTTGTGAAGTTCGTGATTTCGTAGAATAAATTTTACACCATCGATCTTTGTTGCATTTTTTGTTTGATAAATTTCGAATATGGTACAATATAATTTACATATCCATTATTCAACAGGAAATTAAGAAGTCACTTGAAGCGCATCCTTTGTTATATAATTGATTGCCTATAAAATAATCATATTAATTTCTAAACACTACTGAAAAATATAAATAACAAAATAAAATAAAAAATATGAATTTTAATATGAATTTGATATAAAAACTATATCGAATAAAGGTGCAAATATTGAGTTCAACTAGCTCATTTTCAACATGAGATACTTGCCATAAATATACCTCATACATGGCCCGAATGTTGTCAATTCCTATGAAATGCAATTTTAAGTTGCTAAAAGTAAAAGCAATTCGGAATACAAACTTAAAAAATATCGATTTGTTCGGTTTTTTTTTTTTTTTTTGGTTATGTTTTGTTTGTTGTTTTTTTTTTTTAAAGTGCAAATTGCTCCGAAACCTACGCGCGTGGGTAACGTTAAACACAGAATTAACTTTGGACAGCCAAAATAAAATTTTGAGAAAATACCAGCGAAAAATACCCTTTTGTTAATTTTCTTTGAATAATACCATGATTTGAATCTTCATTTGATATCTGTTCAAAATCCATGGTAATGAATGCTGATTCTTTGATGTAGGGTAACGTAGTCAGCCGAGGTGAGCCGAATGTTTCTATAGCATCAGATTGACCAAGCGACCGAATCACAAAAGGCTGTTGGTAGTACAGTGAGAACCCCCCCCCCCCCAGAAGTCCGGCTCTAGAGTGAGACATCCCCCTTGGGGGAATTACGGGAGGACCCATGCAAGGGAAGTTTTACTCTAGAGCCACACTTCCCTGCAGGAATACTCTACTACTAGTTTTCCCCAAAGCAGATCTTGCAATGAAATTTTTATATCATTTTTATGTCCCCGTATCGAAGATTCGGGGATATATAGTTTTTGCCCTGTCCGTCCGTCTGTCTGTCTGTCTGTTTATCCGCAAAAAAACTTTAACCTTGCCCATAACTTTGGATTGGTTGGAGCTATGGCTTTCATATTTCACATGTGCATTCCTTGTGACAAGACCTTTCTTTGAGTACCACCATATTTGACCTTTTGACCTTGACCTCGGAGTTTGACCCACTTTTGCAAAATTTTGTGAGACTTTAACCTTGGCCATAACTTTTGAACAGTTGGAGCTTAGGCTTTCAAACTTCACAAGTGTATTTCTTGTGACAAGACCTTAATTCGTGTACCAACATCCTTGACCCTTTGACCTTGACCTTGGAGTTTGACCTACTGTTGATAAAACTTTAACCTTGGCCATAACTTTTAAACAATTTGAGTTCACATGTATACTCTTTGTGAAAATACATTTCTTTGAATATCAACAACTTTGACCTTTTGACCTTGACCTTGGAGTTTGACCTACTTCAATTTTGAAAAATTTTAATCTTGAACATAACTTTTGAACAGTTAATGACAGGGTTTTCATACTTTACATATGCATTTCTTTTGAGAAGACCTTTCTTTAGATACCAACAACTTTGACCCTTTGACCTTGACTTTGGAGTTTGACCTACTTTTGAAAAACTTTAACCTTGGCCATAACTTTTGAACAGTTGGTGTTAGTGCTTTCATACTTCACATGTATATTTCTTGTGACAAGACCTTCCTTAAGATACCAACAATTTTGGTATTGACCTTGACATTGGAGTTTGACCTACTTTTAAAAAATTAAACCTTGGCCATAACATTTGAAAGTTTGGTTCTACGGCTTTCACATTTCATGATCATGTGTATCACTTGTGACAAGACCTTCCCTTGGGCACCATTGACCTTGACCTTGCCGTTTTACTTACTTTGAAAAAACTTTAACCCTCACCATAATTGTTCAACGGTTTGTACTAGGGCTTTCATATTTCACAGGTATATTTCTCGAGACAAGACCTTTCTTTGGGTACCAACATTTTTGATTTCTTGACCTGGAGTTTGACTTGCATTTGAGAAACTTTAACCTTCGCCATAAGCTGCCATACGGGGGCATCAGTGTTTCACAAACACATCTTGTTTTATAGGACTTAGATAAGTACACATATGTCTACCATAGTATGAAATAAAAGTTGATAAGACAGCATGAACATTACTTTTGTGTAAGTTAATATTTCTTTTAAAACAAGATGTGTTTGTGAAACACTGATGCCTCCATATGGCAGCTTATGACGAAGGTTAATGTTTCATAAATGCAAATTCCAGAGCAAGGGGGGGGGGGTCATTTCGGTCCAGTTTTACTATATATGCGAGTTCAATAAAACAGGAAACTCTGGGGGAAGGAGAAAAATTGCTAGCCCTTGCTGGATTAATTTGCTCTTATGAAAATGATTTATTTTTACTAATTTTAATTTTATAACTTTTTTTTTTATTTTGGCATGTATGAGGAAGAAACAAGATCTATATTATATACGTGTACTTCATCGATAGATTCAGTTTCTGAGATCCAGATGGGAATTATCTAGTCAGATTTTTGTTTTTGTTTATTGGGGTTTTTTTTTTTTTGTTTGTTAGGTTTTTTGTTTTTGTTTGTTTGTTTGCTTGTTTGTTTTTGTTTGTTTTTTTCTTCGATCCAGCTTTGGATTTTTCATTGTTTTTATTTTACAAAACTGTCATGGTGTTTACTACATAATATAAATATACAAATTCCTGGAAATTTGGAGTTTCTTTTTTTTAACTGTAAAATCTCATTATTGATAAACAAATTAATTACAATAAATGACTTAGACAAACGATAGATCGAACGTACAAATTAACAAATACCGGCTTTTTACTCTTTGGTAAAAGAAGTTAGAAATAACGTGCTACTTTCATTTTCCCAAAAGTGGGTTGGTCTTTGTCATATTTAAATATATTTGTTTAAATTTCTCAACTGTCGATTTACCAACATTAATTATTATCAATACAGTGATAAAATGTACATCATTATTGTATTTTTGTATAATCTTTTATACAGAAATTGTAATTCTTGAAAAAGTATATAGAATTTAGGAGGAAACTCGAACTGTAAAGACCAGGGTCGGGTTTCACAAAACTATCGTAAGATTTGTCCTAAGATAGATCTTACGAACGTCTTAAGATCTGACTTATGACAATCATATGATTTGTCACTGCTGTTTCACAAAACTATCTTAAGTATAAGAAATCTTAAGACAAGTCTGAAGACAGATTCCATTCTTCAATATTACAGGGAAATATTTAAAAATATGCTTGTACGAAGTTTAGTTGTCTTTCTTAAATTTTCTTTGAAATATTGAAATAATAGTGTGTCATAAAAACTAAATTTGAATTAATTTCATCCCAAAAAAAAATCATTGAATAAAATTTGCTTAAATGTCTTTTTGCTCAGAAAATAGTAGTTGCTGACGAAATGTATGTGATACTACTTTTAATTAAATCTACTGGTGTATCTGAACATTTGCAAATAATGAATGATTTTAGCAATGAATCCTTTTGAAACACCAAATCATGTTCAAATTTCTTTTATAAAATTGGATGAAAAAAAAAAATATATATATATATATATCACCACAATGTAACAAAATGAATTAAAGTAGCTACTCAGAAGTTCGATTTTTTTTATTTTTACTTTCATGGGCGGGACTCATCCAATCCATAAAAATGCTTATATTTCGTATTTTTTTTATTTATTCAAAATATATTTACTTAACATATCAATAAATAAACTACATGTATCTCAAATTAAGTTAGCCATTTTAAAAACTGCATAAGTTTGCAGCGCTTGGTCATAGAAATTGTGATGTTCTTGCGGGGTATTGAATTCAATATTAAACAATTTTGAATAAAGTTATATATGATATCTGGATCTTACATACATGTACATATACATGTATACATAAAATATGTACATATATACATGGCCTTAAGAAGCAATTTCGGGGAGGGGGCACAATAAAAAAAGGAAAATGCCTTGAAATGAATAAAGTGGCACAAACATAAAGAAGGTTCAGTTTATGTTTTCTATCATATATTTATTGGCAAATTATATTTTTTTAGGGGGGGGGGATCATAGTTCCGACTGGCCTGATCGATATAGTCCAAAGGATTGTTCTATCTCTAAAAACCGTTTTAGAGGGTTTTTTTGGTTTTTAGGCGAAAGATATACTGTCGCCAGTTTCACTTTAGACTTAAGACAAGTATCTAGTTGTCTTAAGATTAAGATAGATCTTAAGATTATCATAAGATATGACAGTTTTGTGAAACGGCTATGGTGCAATCTTAAGATAATTTTCGGTCTTAAGACAGATCTTAGTCATAAGATAGTTTTGTAAAACGGGCCCCAGTTTTCTACATAAAGACCAATTTTAAAGGACAGCTTGTTAGAAAAATATATTTTTGACTGCATGTGTTCTGTATAGATAAAGAATATTGATTTGTGGTAAGGGTTCAAGTATTTAAAAATTTTGTACAGGTATGGACAGTGATTGTTATAGTTTGTGCGAAAAACTCGTGCCCAAGAGCTACATCCAACAAGGTAGAAATGCAAAGACAGTCCATCAGAGTAAAATCAAACATTTACTAGAACAGGTAAAGTGTAATATTGATATTTTATCTTACAGTGTGTTCTCTGTTTATACAAGAAAATAGTCAGGAATTCTAAATATCTGACGTTTTCCAGGCGTTTGTATTTTACGTGCTAGGAAAACGTCAGAACTGGCGCCATTACGAAAAGTGGAAAATAAATTTTTTAATCCCCGAAAATGTGTTTTGTTTAATAGTTAAATGTTGTATAATTGATCCAAAAAATTTCTTTTACTACTATATTTACCTAATAAAAGAGGGGTATGTAATAAATTTATCATTATATCAGTAACTTGATCTGAAAAGCAGTCGACAACCGTGGATCATTAGATCAAACAAGACAGTGTTTTGTTTAAACTGATGATCAACGCCTGGCAACTCAACATGATCTGGCTCTTCAAAAGTAATTTATCCAACATTACCATGATTATCAAAAATTGAACATGATATAATGCATGTACCATGATAAATATTTTGTAGAGAAGAATTCCTGATGAGGGCTGGGAAGATCAGACAATAGAGTTGTTCCTCAGTGAGCTGGCCATAATGGACAGTAATAACTTTCCTGACAACTGTGGAGTAGGGGAGAGAGAAGCAAGAATTTTTTCTTCACTCGTTAGCAGACGTCATTTCAGGTCAGAAGAAAGTGCATATATATCATGTATATTAATATTTACATTACATTTTCTTGATCAAGGGTGCTAAAAATTCATTCTGAACAGAATCTTCCACAATTTTTTTTATTTTATTATTTTTTCTCAGTGAACTGGTTGAATGTTTGTTATTAAATTGCCCTTTCAGAAAAACAAATATCCAGGGAAAAGCTGGCAATTCCTTGATTAACATCTTTAAAAGACTGATTGGTATTTTTACAAACTTTTAAGATTACTTTAGAAATAGATATTCTAATAAATTTTAGACTTGGTCATGGAATAGGCAGATCAGGAGAGATAACTGCTGTTCAACCCAAGGCAGCTGGATCCAGCTTGTTAATGACACTGACAAACAGCCTGGCTCTTCATGCCATAAAACTTTCAGGTAATATTCTTGTATAGTGTGAAATCACTATTTTTCCCTGGGGTTTAATTTCATTGTTTTCGGGGTATGAAGAGATCCACAAATTCATGACCACCATGAAATGTAAAATTTCATATATATACATGTATATAACTACTCATAAATTCTTCATCCACGAATTCAAATCTCCACAAACCTATATTTTGTCCTCAAACTGTGAAAATTTGTCCCCACAGAAATATGTGATTTTACAGTATAGGATATGCAGTACATGTATATGTGTAAAAGTTTAGATATTTTTATCATCATTATGCCCAATACCTTAAGCTTAGTTAATTTAAGGGTATATTCATGTACAAGTACTACTACATGTACCATTCAAAGATTTTTGTCCAACAGGAAATCTCATAAAAATCAGTTCATGAACATGAATCTGCAAAAATAATTTGAAAATAAACCCTTAATTGTCTTTTTTATGCCAAAATATCTTCATACAATGAATTTACTTAATTTATGAATGATAAGTGAAAAGTGAATTCTAAGTTATTATTTATTTTTTTGCATATACGTACTTAAGGCCACACAGTCTTTTATGGCCATGCATTATATATACGTGGCAGTCAGGTTTGATCACCAGGGTCAGATAGCTGATTTGGTACAGCACCTGATTAGTGATTCAGGGGGCCCGGGTTCAAATTCTGGTCTGGTCCTCCTTCACCGGTTACATATACATGTAAATTGAATCAGCTATTCTCCAAAGGTTTCATCTTATGAAAGGATTAAAATGTACAGTACATTTGTATTTCATTTTGTTTGATGTTAAGAGAAATTTTATGAATGAATCACAAATGTATGTAAATAATTATCCTTTTTTTTTTCTAATTCAGGGATTCAAGCTAGCAGTTGTTTTGTTGTTCCAATGGCAACTGGAATGAGTATAGCATTGAGCCTTCTTGCACTAAAACAAAAGAGACCAAATGCCAAATATGTGTTATGGCCTCGTATTGACCAAAAATCTTGCATCAAATCAATCGTTACTTCAGGTTTGTATCAGTTATTTTAAACTTAACAGGAGCGCAGTATTGTAGACATTGTATACAATGTATATTTGTGTATATTGTTCATCACACATTTCTTTTCTTTACGCACAAGGGATATTTCCAATTTGCCTAAACATTTTACTTATTAGAGTTGTATTGCTCAAAGTGTCTGACATGTGGGGATATTTTTACTCAGATTGTTCACATTTATTAGGTGTTATAAAAAATCTAAGCAAAAATTCAATGTTTTCAGAACAGATTTTTGGACTAAGTTGATGCGAACTATTTACATATATTAAAATAAAATGTGATGATTCAGCTTATGGAGTTTAAAACTGCTAGATGCACCACTCGCAAAATATAATTTCTCTCTTTTATCTTTACATTGCTGAAATACATGTAAAAGGTCTTGATCAAAAGAGCACTTGTGAATTTATGTTCTCACGAGTTGATGTCTACGAATCATTTTGTGATATAAGTAACCATGTAAATTAAGGAATCTTTGGTATTTTTTGATGGCCATACATGTTTTCCAGTTTGCTGTGACTTAATTTTCCCCTCAGTCAGTGAGACTTGCATGTACATTTACATACTCAGAGATGAAGTCTAGTTGGATTGTAATTTTTGTCATTTGAATACTAATACAAATACACAGTTATCCCCAAGAATTGAAATAGCAGGGGACATTAAAAAAGTAGAAGGGGGTCCCCTAACAGTGGGTTGAGCATTGAGGGGGGATACCAGAATAACTGGGGAATGACATCATTATAGGCAGGGAAATTCCCAACCCCCGAGTCTTAGGGACAACTCTGAAAATAATACAACCACCTAGAAGCATATATTTGAAGAAATGTGCTAAAATGTATTGGCTATCTTCTATCAGGCAAGAGTTTTGGCCTATGGCCCTCATGTTTCAGATATTTAGTCAAAACATTTGTTTAAATCTGTCTCCAAGAAGCTAAAAAAAGAAACAATATTATTTAGGTTTTGAGCTGGTAGTAATTGAAAATGTGAGAGATGGAGATGAACTCAAGACAAATTTAGAAGAAATCCAGAAAAAAATCCAGGAGCTGGGGCCTAGCAATATCCTGTGTATTCTGACTACCACCAGTTGTTTTGCACCAAGAATTCCAGACAAGTTGGTCACTTTCATTATATAAATAAGAAAAAATATTCTATTTGAAGGGTTTTGAGAATATTAGGAATTTTACTTATTAAAAGACTGTCTTAATAGTAAACTCTTTGAGGCAACTGATATACTGTTAATGTATTGTTCAGTCAAACCTCATTATCTCGAACTCGATGGGACTGAGGAAAAAAACTTCTGATTGAGATATCCAAAGATTTGAGATATCCAGGGTAAAATACTTAAAGATTAAGGGATTGGGACTTCCAAATCACTTCGACATATCCACTGTATTCGAGATATCAGTGTTCGAGATACTGAAGTTCAACTGAATTTAATGTGTACAATTTTCGAACAAGTTAGCATAGTTTATGGTCATTCTGATATTTGCAAGCAATGTATTGTGAAGTTTTTATCATCTTTATTACAGGTTAGAGGAAGTAGGAGAGATGTGTAAGACACAAGACATTCCACATGTAGTGAACAATGCATACGGTCTACAGTGTTCCAAGTGTACCCACCTCATACAACAGGTATCTGTACAGTTAATATTTGGACTGCATTTCCTTATATACTAAGAAACACTTGTACAGCTTTGAGGTACTGGGTAACTTTTTTTTTTTTGAAACTCAGGTTGCTGTCCAAAATTACACCTAGCATTTGTTATTATTTATGTGTCATTGTCTAAGTGTTGAATTTGTTAAAAGACTGGAAAAAGCAGCTAGAGCAGAGAAAATAATACTGTATGCAGTAACTCACCATTGTATAAAGTTAGATACTTATCAGCTGTAGCCAAAAGGATAATACACAGATGGATTTCCATCATAACAATTTTATACATTCTGATAATGATGATTTACATTATACATGTATTTTAACACTTTTAGGCATCCCGATCCAGAGTAGACATTTTTGTCCAAAGCACAGATAAGAATTTCATGGTTCCAGTGGGAGGATCAATCATTGCAGGATTTGATGATCAACTCATCCGTCACATCAGCAAGTGTTACCCAGGTATATAAGCACTTAATCCCTAGCACAAGGCATGTAACAAATCATTAATATTGGAGTCCACTTTTCATTTTCTCAGAGTCAATTGTCATGTAAGTGAAAGAAATCGATCTCTGAAGATTTCTTAAAATATAAGTGCCTTGAAACAAAGACTACATTTTTATAGGGCCATGACCTTTATTTCTATGGGCATTAGTCTATTTATAGGTAGGGCCTCATCTTCTCCCTCCACAGACCTCCTAATCACCCTCCTCAGTATGGGGGTCCAGGGATACAAGGACCTCCTAAAAGAGAGGAAAACAAACTACAAAACTTTGCAAATGAGGCTCAGTGAATGTGCTCAGAGGCATGGGGAACATCTGCTTGCAACATCTCACAATGGGATTTCAATGGGTGAGCAAAATGCAGCTCTAATTACCCCTGTACTGAATGCTGCTGAGAACATTTTTGATATAAATGTTATTTTTTTCTTTTGTATACAGTGTACAGTAAAACACGCTTATAACTAACACACTTATAGCAAATATGCTTATAATGAATTGACGCTTACAGTGAAGGGATTTTCATTCCCTGTGGCTTTAAAATATATTGTGAATTTAACAGATATAACAAATAACGTTTATAATGAAGCAAAGTCATCCATCTCTTGCACTTCGTTATAAGCATATTTTACTGTATTTGTTTGTCCACAAAATATCTTATATGTATGTTAATGGAATTTTACAAAGAAAGAATGCCAAGGGAAGAATATAAATAGAGACTTTAATAACTCAAAAAAATGTAAGCAATTTTTACTTGAATTCTTATGTCATTTGACAGGATTTATATATAGAAGGATTTACACTTATACATGTATATATTGAAATTCTTTTTATGTGGATAAGTAAATCAATTAATTTGAATAATCATTTTAAAAAAAAGATAATTATTGCAACTGTTAAATATACTGTTTTTGTGCTTTACAAATGTGTTTTAAAAGTGTAACTTTACGTGCCCCTCTCTGCAGGATGTAAGTATTGAGTTTTAAATTAACGACTCTTTATCAGTAATATCAAGAACACATGGTTATCTCCCTTTGAGATAAATGTATTTTACCACTTGTATTTGACCAAAATGACCTTCGTTTTCAGGTATGAGCTTATCAACATTCCAGTGCAATGAGGAGAGTGTCACAGACTTGGGATCCAAACTGTTCACAAGACTTGTGTCAGGAACAAGGTATGTCATTATTCTCTATATTATGCAATCGGAAGGTCAAAAAGGGGATATGTACTTTAACAGTTGTAGGAAGTCTAAAAGTTCTCAAAAGTTTGGAATAATTAATACATTTTGGGTGGGCTAGAAGATGAAAATAGACTTTTTTGTAGTTGAAATTCTATCTGTATGTTTTCGGATTGTGAAAGGGTTGGTATGCCCCTCTTTGATATATAAACGTCTTTATTATTAGTCGGATTAGACACAGATTCTCAATGAGTTAAATCATTTTTTCAAAGGTAGTAAAGGATCTCTATAATGAGCTAGCTGTTAAATATCAATGGACTAATTACTCTGATGTAAGGTTTGCCAAAAACAGAGACATAAGATAACATTGCTACTGCCTTTACCCACCCTTATTGTGAAGTTTTTGTTGACAGCTGAGTTTTCTTGATGTCCGTTTTTCTTCTTTTTCCAAAGATATGGATTGGTAATCCTTGAAATATGTAAACTATTTCGAAAATCATGTAAATAATTAAACACATGACTTTTTAGGAAAAGTTGTTACCTTATTACAAAATTGACAATACCTGCCAGCAAATTATTTTTTTTTTTAACTTGAAAACTGACTACAGTAAAACTTCATTATAAGGAACTCAATTATAAGGAAATCTGAGTTATAAAGACCTTTTTACAAATCCCATAGAAGACTTACACTGTGCTTCTTACATGGATATTAAGAATAAGGAAGCAAAATTCGAGGTCATATAGACTTCCTTATAACAGAGTTGTAATGTAGCTGATTTATTTCTTCTCTTATTACCGGTAAAATCTGAGGACATTGTAACGAGATAAATAATTCACAGCACAACATAATAAATATTCTTCCTTCAGCCTTAGATAAAGCTGTGCAGAAAATCATAATTAAACAGTAAAGTGATAAGGAAGGAGAGTTTCTTTTTACACAGTCTTTTCAAATAGCACATGAATGGAAGAATGATAATACTATTTTATGTAAGGTTCAAATTCAATATATGTTAATCATTTCACATTCTACAATAAATTCTCGTAATCACTATCATCATTAGGGTGATTCCTGCAGATGGGAAGAAGAGTGAGATTTGTGGGCAGACCTTCACAAGTTTTGGTGCCCACTGTGATGACTATGGGTCACCATATTTGACTGCAGCAGCAGCCATTGGAATGACGTCTCGTGACGTGGACTTGTTTATTACAAGACTAGATAAAGTGCTATCCAAATGTGCCAAAACCAAACAGTCTAGTCAAAAAGAATCTTCAGCTATGATTTAAATATGGATACGAATATGGAATATTCATTTTGATTATAATGAATAGTTTGTGGTTTTAATTTCAAAGACAAGCAGGCTGTGTTGGAACTAAACTGGTCTGAACATCACAAGTATCCTTTCACATTTTGTTTTTAGTGTAGAAATTTCATCTAAAAACAAGCATTCTGTGAGTTGTGTGTAAACAACCCTGAGCCCCCTACTGGTACGTGCTGTAATTCTGTTAAAAGTTATAAAAGTGAAAGAAAACAAGATCTTTATCTGTAAATCATCAATATAGAAATTTCATGGCAAATAAATAAGTGCGATATATGCAAGTGTCTAGAAAAAATTCTGAAAGGAAGGGGGCAGAGACTGACTGACAGACAGAGGGAGAGACAGACTTACAGCTATAGAGGAAACCTATAGTTTTACTGATGGGGGCACATAATTGTTTATACATGTATCTGTAAAGATCTGAAGTTAAGAATAACTTGGAGTTAAATTATGATAAGCACAGACCATTGTTATGCCAAGACTGGGCAGAACAAATGAAACATAATTAGATTATATTTGTTAGAAGATAAAAAACAAACGGAATTAGGAAATGGATAACATAAGGTGAATGAGAAATCAAGGGGTTAATATGTTACAATGTGATTGAATTTGATATAGAAAGCACAAAGAAATTCACTTTTACAAGGATACCCACTCCCCCCCCCCCCCCCCAACCCGGGGCCTAGGTGGCCGAGTGGTCTAGCACGCTGTTCCTGTACTGCTAGGAGACAGATTTTGTAGGTCGAGAGTTCATCCCCGGGTTGGGGCGGAAGTGGGTATCCTTGTAAAAGTGAATTTCTTTGTGCTCTCTATATTAATATTTCTTCACTTAGGGCAGTTATGTTATTTTTAGAATTGTTGTAAAATGTGCTTTATAAATAAAATTAATTCATTACAATGTGTATCGGTAACGATCTAAATAAAATTAAATAAATAAAATAAAAGTAATGTACAAATAACTGTATCTCACTTCCACTCTCAATGACCGTGTAGTGTAGGATAATCTCAGCGAGATCCGTAGAGACTAAAAAATTTGGTCTGGTGTCTCTACGGATCTCAGACCAGTGTCACATAATCTCATTCGGGGTTTCGTGCCCGGACTTCGACCGCTTGTTTCGATTAATACGGGCTGAAATGAATTAGCTGTCCGCTATACGAATTAGCTATACGATATGTTTTTTTTTAAACTTATTAAAATGATTGGGGGGGGGGGGGGGCACACGCTGCCGTTATAATGTTAAATATTTGAATATACTTTTGTACCAACTATCAAAGTGTCTTTAAAATATGTAAAAGAATATTAATTTTAAGAGTAGTGTCCAAACATGTCACGGCTATAATGGGTACATGGTATGAGATCAAGTCCAATTAATAATTTTACAAAGAAAGCGCAGTATAGCAAGATAAATCTATTACAAAAACAACACATTAATTGACAAATAATTCTCGCGGAAGTAAAGCATTTCTAATTACTGTACTTTCTACATGTAAAGTCAGCAGTTTTTAATGAGGAAAATTATCTTATCGACTCTGTCTGAGGAAAGACGGTTTCTCAATTTTAGGATGAAAATTCCATCTCTTTAACACACTTTTTTATTGAATTTATTTATTCGAATGTCTTTTCGTTATTTGATCGTCGGTCCATTCGACTGATAGTCGAATAGTCGACTATTCGTTGACATCCCTAATATATATATATATATATATATATATATATATATATATATATATATATATATATATATATATATATATATAGATAGATAGATAGATAGATAGATAACGATCCTCTAATAAAACTAATGTTCAAATGGCTGTATCTCACTTCCATTCTCAATGACCGTGTAGTGCAGGGTGCCGCCGCGAGAATTTCGGCATCGAAAACTAGTTTTTTAACTTGGCTGGATGGCCGAGTGGTCTAGCGCGCTATACTGTTAGGAGACAGATTCCGTAGGTCGAGAGTTCAACACTCTGTTGGGGCAGAAGTGAGAAGCCTTATATAGTGAATTTCTCTATATAATCTCTCTCTCTCTCTCTCTCTCTCTCTCTATCTGTCTTTAAATTATTCATATAAAGTGGAAGGAAGTATGCAAAATATTGTATGAATGATATGTACCGGTATGTTACATGAAACAATTGCTTCAGAAAAAGTATCATTGCCTTGTTATTAACACCCAGACATTGCATACATGTGCAATTACTTGTAAAATGTTTTCCTATCTATATGCATTTTCAAGTCAATACTTGCAAAAAATGAATACTTGAGGATTACAAACAACAACAGTCTATTCTTGTTCTTGTTTGTGTGCTTTTGACTTTCAAATAGTAGTTATATGCGTACGTTATTATTTTTGCAAATTTTTGTTTTGAGACTTCCAGTTTCTCACAAGTAGCCTTCACGATAGCTCAGTCGGTTTAGTTTGAACATATTTTATTGCAATAAATATATACAATGGGATTGGGCACAAGTTCTAAAAACTTAATTCGCCCTCTCCCTACATGTTATATCACAAAAATTCGATCAGACATGTCCAACGGCATGTACAAAGTAAATTAACTCACAACATAGAAACATATACTGCTAAATTATTATCTATATACATTTTTAGAAAAATCAATTAAATCTGCCTGAATGCTGAATATAAGATTGAACAATAGAGAAGAGATATTCATTTTCAGCAATACTGAGTGAAGTATCCCCCCAGAGTAAAGTATGAGTGTCAACAATATGAACTTTATTAAATCTCAAAAACTTATCGAAGAAATCTTTCCTGGCCTCAGTGTAATTAGCTCAGTCGGTAGAGCGCTCGCTCCGTGATCGGAAGGTCGTTTGTTCGAATCACGGACGCGACTGACCTAAGTCGATAAAAAATAGGTAGCAACTGTTCCTTCGCCAAGCGCTCGGCACTTTGAAGTGAAAGTTGCGGGTCCTTCGGATGAGACCTTTTAAACCGAGGCCCCGTGTCACGGTATGCGTTGGCACGATAAAGAACCCTCACTGCTCAATGGCCCTGAGTGTCGAGTAAAGGTCTAATTTGAAGCCCTTCACCGGTATATGGTGACGTCTCTATATGAGTGAAAAATTCCCCGAATGGGACGTAAAACAGCATACAATCAATCTTAATATTTTTTAAATGGTGGAATACATATATTATTTAAAGTAGACAAATTATAACTTTCATGAGAGTCAAGCATTCGAAAAGAAAATGTTCATAAAGTTTGTCCACCTCTGAAAGGTACAGTAGATCGGAAAATAAAAATGCATATTACTCAATCAGAAAGAGGTTCAGATTCCCGTTAACTTAAAAAAATTGGCTTGATTAAAAATATGACTTTACAACATAATATTTACATTTCCATTGTCTTTGTCCGAGATAAAATTTCAAATAATAAAAATACTTTATTTCTACAAAAATCTACTGGTTCATCGATAAGCGTGGTGAAAAAAATCACGTGCGGGGCGGGACAAATAGAGACAGAAGCGGGGTTTGTAGCACGTGAATTTGCAGAATCAAGAGCATGTAAATATAAGGAATAACTGTCAGATTTTTTGGTTTCATGACGATGATCAATCGATTGGCTTGCGTGATAATTTTATCACACAAGCCAATCGATTGATCACATCATGGCCAAAAAATTAGACAGTTATTCCTTAATTCAAATGAGATTAATCGTTGAGAAATTAAAAAAAAAAAAAAAAAATCTTTTATTTTTCAAAATGTTCATTTGGCACTTTAAGCACAGTAATTCCGTTTCTCAGTTTTGAAACTGAAAAAAAATGTTTAAAAAAAATCATCACCCTTTTATATAGTGCCTCTTCAATATTTGAAGTTCTTTCTAAAATATAATTTCCATCACTCATTTCCAACTGATTCAATTTTAAACTAGGAAAAAGATTTACCATTTCGGATGACATAAACTTGAATTTTTTTTTCTCATTTTTCGTAAGCACAATTTCATTCAATTGATTTATAATTTTCTCTGAGGAGAAACCTAATTACCCCATACAAATAACGATTAAAGTTGATAAATATATAGTGTTTTAAAAAAGAGGAGAATATATAAGTAAACATCAACCAAAAATATCAGACTTCTAAAATGATTTAATATATATACACACTGTATGCAGTACCCAACCTTTTTCTTGTCTTCTAGAATTTGGAAAACAAGATATATAACCATTTTTATAAATATGTAAGCATTAATTGAGATGATAAGTTGTTTTATATTCCAATCTTTAGGTCACCAGGGTCACTCAGGTGACCTACATGTATTCTATCCGTTTTCGTCCGTCTTCGTGCGTTAACATTTGAACATTTTCAGCTTCTTCTCTGCAACTGCTGAACCAATTAATTTTGGCATAGAACATCTATCAGTGAAGGGGAACAAAAATTGTGAATTTCATGGCCCCTGCCCCCTGGGGCCTTAGGGGTGGGGCCAAAACCATCAAAATGAGTGCAATCTTTAAAAATCTTTTGGACATTAGGCAGTCAAACTGTTGTCATGATTGTAATAAGCATTGAGCCTTCTACCAAAATTGTGAAATTCATGGCCCCAGGGTCAGGGTTCTGGAGTTAAGGTTGGGCTCTAATGATCATAAAGTGAAAATGCATAAATTCTTTAAAAGTCTTCTTCTCTCTCCCTGTATATAAAGCAGATAAACTAGGTGTATGGTTATAATGATCAAGGGTGCCTCTTCCAAAATTGTGAAATTTGTGGCCCAAGGGTGAGGGGTTCTGCAGGGGGAGGGGATAAATCAAGATACAGTTATGATGAGCAAGGGCGCCTCTTCCAAAATTGTGAATATCTTGGCTCCTGGGTAAGGGGTTCTGGTGTTAGGATGGGGTCTATTGATCATATAGTGAAAATGCATTATTTCTTTGAAAATTTTCTTCTCTGCTCCTAGATATTTGGCAGATAAACTACATATGTTGGTGCATGGTTATGATGATCAAGAGTGTCTGTTCCAAAATTGTGAAATCGGTAGCACCAGGGTGAGGGGTTCTGTGGGAGGGGTTGGGGTTGGGGTAGAGCTTTATTGATTATATAGTGAAATTGTATTAATTCTTTGAAAATCTTCTCTGATCCTAGGTATTTAGCAGATAAACCAAGTACATTGTACATGTATATAGTTATGATGAGCAAGGATACCTCTTCCAAAATTGTGAAATTTGTGGTCCTAGGGTCATGGTGTTCATGTTGGGGGGTCTATTGAATTTAAAGTATAATACTTTTTTTGAAAATCTTCTCTGCGCCTGGTTATATAACAGAAAAAACTAATTACATAGTTATGATGAGCAAGGATGTCTCTTCAAAAAGTTTAAAATTCATAACCTCAGGGTCAGGGGTTTTGGTGTTAGGGAGAGGCTATTTTGGAAATATGTTAGAA